>NW_027361686.1:5855000-7055000 GCF_039654945.1 Dendrobates tinctorius | reverse complement strand
AATAATCAAGGTGTATAAGGTGCATTTCTGGGGTTGCTTGGTGGGAGCTCGGGTCCCTGCCCTGCATGTTTGGTGCTCTTTAGAGCACTAATCAACATGCATGGATTGTCCGCCAAGAACTGTAATGCCGCAGCCATGTTGGTTGTGGCATTACAATGATTGGCTGGCCGCACAGTGTCATCAGGTCTATATCAGAACTGACACCGCCCTGCTCGTCACAGTCAGCTCTGGAATCACATGGTGTAGGGAGAGTTGCTGCCCAGATAGGGACAGAATTGGTGTTTTTTAAGTTAATGTGGGTATGCCATTATTCCATACACAAATCCAACTAAACCAACAATCCTACTAAGGACTAATTACGGGGTATATAGATATCAGTGCTAGGTAGGCAGTGTATGTGGCTATATATATATATATATATATATATCAGTGAAAGGCAGGCAAACAGTGCATGTGGGTGTATAGATATCAGTGCTAGGCAGGCAGGCAGTGTATGTGGAAGACTTCATTGCATATAGCAAGAGGGTCCATTCCAGTACTGTCTGCTGCTGCCTATTAGAGATATTTATATACATAGTCCCAGGTATCAGGTCCCAGGTATCAGCCAGGAATATTTTTTTTATATTAATCATGATTATTTTCTTTAAAAGCAATCCAGAGCACACAATTTTTCTGCTCCATTTGCTTGTTGGTTTTCCGTCACACAGATTACATATAAGTTTGCTCCAAATTCAGCCATTTGTAGTGAATGTTGAAAATGTTTTACTCCATTTAAAATGGGCAAGGTGTGTGGCAAGAGATGGGGAAGTGGATGATAATGTGATGGTGCATGCAGAGGCCGAGGCCATGGGCAAGTTGAAATTGGGCCACAACATACACCCACATATTCTCGCTCGACCTTCCTGTCCCAATTACTAGGGGACTGCAGCAGCACACCACAATTGAACCCAGAGAAGTGTCAAAAGGTTGTTGTTTGGATAGCGGATAATGCTTCCAGTCATTTTGCCACCACCACCACCACCATGTCTTCCACAGGGTCAAGTCTGAGTAGCCATGAGCCTGGACTGCATATTCCTCATCCTGATCCTCCTTCCTCCCACCATGCGGAATGCCCGGAGACAACTGATCCCACACTTGGACACTCTGAAGAGCTGTTCACTTTTTCCATTTATAGATTCGGGCCTCTCACCCTGTTCACTTCAAGCGAGGCAAGAGGAGATCACATGTAGTGATTCCCAAATATTTGAGCAGCCATGGTCACATGAAGGCAACAGTGGGAAATTGTTACAAGAGTTGGATGATAATGAGACACAATTGCAGAAAAGCCAGGAGGAGGAACAGGGTGTGGAAGTGGAAGATGAGGTGGTGGATGATATAGTAACTGACCCAAGCTGGCAGGAGGACATGCAGAGCGAGGACAGCAGCACACAGGGGGAGGGAGGCATAGCACCCTAACAGTCAGGAAGAAGCAGTTTGGTGGCCGCAGACAGAAGGCGGGCAACTGTTTCCCGTAACACCAACACGACGGAAGTTACCAGTCCAACTGTTAGTTCTTCATAAGTGTGGTTGTTTTTCAAAGACTCTGCCAATAACCCCAGAAAGGTCATTCATTTGCACCACCTGCAAGGCCAGCATCAGCAGGGTTAGCAAACCCACCAGCCTGTCCACCACCAACACGATCAGGCACATGGCAGCAAAGAACCCGACTTTGTGGGTCAAACCCCATGGTCCAGGAACAGTGTCTGCGGGTGACACCACTGCTTCTTCTGCAGTTGTGTGTGCAAGCCAATCCCCTTTCCATGGTGCATGCGAAGATGCCTCCTTCCCTGCACCTGTCGTTGCCCATACTCAACTAGCACCCTCATTAAGCATGTCCACATTCTTGTCCCAGCACAGCACTCAGTTGCCCATACCTCAGTCCTTGGAATGCAAGTGCAAATACGCAGTCAATGTCCCACAGGCCACACTACTAAATTCACACATTTCTCAACTGCTTGAGCTCAAAATGTTGCATTTTAGGCTCATGGAGACAGAAGCTTTCCACAACCTGATGGCGGCGGAAATTCCTCGGTACTCCGTCCCCAGCCGCCACTATTTCTCCCAGTGTGCCATTCCTGCATTACACAAGCACGTGTCCCACAACATTAGTCATGCCCTCAACAAGGCAGTTACTGGGAAAGTCCTCCTAACCATGGACACGTGGACAAGTGCTTGTGGTCAGGGATGGTACATATTGCTGACAGCATACTAGGTTAACATAGTGGAAGTCGAGACCTAGTCAGACCTTCAGATGGAACATGTCCTCCTGACGCCGAGAATTGTGGGCCCTACGTCAAGTCAGGGTTGCCCCCACAGTGTACAGCTCTTGCACCTCGTCCTACTCTTCAGCCTCCATCTCCGAAATGACCACATCAGTCACAAGCTGGAAGCACTGCAGCACTGCCTCAACCAACAGCATATTGCTTAGGTGACAAACCACACAATGCTGAAGAGTAGTGGACAGCTCTGAAAGAGCAGGCAGATCTGTGGCTGACACCGCTGAACCTACAGCCAGGCATGGTTGTGTGTGACAATGGCCGGAACCTGGTGGCAGCTCTAAGGCGAGGCTAGCTCACACACGTGCCATGCCTGGCCCATGTGCTTAACCTCGTGGTTCAGCGGTTTCTCAAAAACAACCCGGAGCTGCCAGATCAGCTTGTCAAAGTACGCCACTTGTGTGCCCATTTTAGAAAGTCAGCTACAGCTTCCGCTGCCCTTGCGGTGCTTCAGCGTTTGCAGCTTCTGTCTCACCGACTGTTGTGTGATGTCCCCACACATTGGAACTCTACACTGCAGATGTTGGAAAGGATTTGTGAGCAGAAGAGGGTAGTTGTTGTCTACCAGCATCAAGAAGGTCATCGTAATTCAGTTCAGACTCCACATATAAGAGCTTAGGCGTGGATATGGATGTCAGATATATATGTACCATCCTACAAATTTTGAGGACTCCACCAAGATGGTGAGCGGTGATGATGCCTTAATTAGCGTCATTATCATACTTCTCTGTGTTCTGAAATGCTCTCTGCTCACAATCAAAGATGATGCATTGCAGGCGGAATTTGATGAGATGGAGCAAGGAACCATACAGCGTGATTACACACAGCCTAGCCTCATCTCATTCCAACGTGGATTGGGTGACAATGAGGAAGATGAGAAGGAGGAAGAACAGGAGCTACTTTCATGCGCTGTAGATGGTAATGCAAGCACAACTGTCATACCGTTTGTTCAGCGTGGATGGCCTGAGGACAGGGAGGAGGAGTAGGAGGACAGCATGGTCAGTTGTCTTCTTGGTGTGGACACAAAATCTTGCCTTTTAGCAGTCTGGCACGCAAGGCTGAGTTTATGTTAAGCTGCCTTTCCTGTGACCCTCGCGTTACTGGTTGGTGACACTTCTAGACCCACACTACCAAGGAGAACTCTCTTTTTGTTATTTCAGATGTAGACAGGTCTACTAAAATTGGGAAGTACCAGAGGGCGCTTGTTGCAGAATTATTTTTAAAAATCCCATCTGAAAATGCTGGCAGCAGTTCGTTGGACCCAAGGAGTACAGGTGAGAGAGACACAACTTAAATCCTGCAGAGGCAGGGGAACACTGGCAAAGCTCTTGGAGAGTTTTGTCAGACCCTCCAATCACACTGGCCCTGAGGCGTGGGGTACTCTCACAATGAGTGCAAAGTTTTGGAAGATGCTGAGGGAGTACCTTGCTGACTGTACCAATGTCCAGCGTGATTCCTCTGTGCCTTATAATTATTGGGTATCCAAGCTGGACTGTGGCATGAACTGGTTTTCTATGCCTTGGAGGTCCTGGCCTGCCCTGCCCCTAGCGTTTTGTCAGAGTGGGTTTTTAGTGCCGCTGTTGGAATTATAACTGACAAGCGCTTCCGCCTGACAACTGAAAATGCTGAGAGGCTGGCTCTTTTAAAAACAAACAAGGGCTGGATTGGGTCAGACTTCTCTACACCACCGAATTATCGCAGCATAACTTAAACTGAAATCCAGTGTCTTTTTTTGAGAGGTCTATTCCCATGCACCTCTTCACACCCACACTTGGGTATGCGCTTCCTGATTTTGGCTGCTTGCTGTTGTCCTCCACCTTCTCCTTATCCTCATTATATGCCACCAGATCATCAGGGTGACCGTGGTCCGTGGTCCGTGATGCAACACCCACATAATTTTTTTAAAGGGTGTTTATGATGCCCATACCAAAAAAATTGTTATACAGTATGTTCATGTACTGCATATCCCCCAGGGGTAAATGTTTGTCAGCCCATACACTTAGTGCATGGACATTACAAGTATAGGAGACCCACTCCTTTCTAATGGAAACATTTTTTATGTGGCCCTCCTCCACATCTCGTCAAAGGGGTATTGGGGTGTGCCCAAATTTTTGGTAGCCCTTGCATTCACTACATAGGCAAACAGTATGGGAGACTCACGCCATTTTTGCCCTCTGCCCCCTGTTTGGACCCCCTGTATGGAGCGGGCTGCTTTCCCACGGAACCAGTTCTGGACCAGGTGCAACAGGTCAAACATTTGGAAGCGTGGTGGTTTGTCCCGGTGATACACCCAATGGTGAACCCGCTAGACCCTGAGAGTTATTGTTACCCCCAAAATTCCAAGAATCTCCATTTTTAGCTTGCCATTCTCTTTAGCATCCTGAAAAGCTAAATCATAGTATGCTTTCTGGGGTTCCCCCATCAAGTATAGCGCCACTACCTGTGTCCACTGCTCTGGCAGGAGCTTTTCCCTCTCGGTGGCCCTTTCAAACACCATCAGGAAAGCATTAACATTGCAATTCTTCCTTGTAGATTCTTCAGCCTCAGCAATGCAGTTCTCCACTGCACGATGTTCAAATTCAAAAATGCAATTCTCTACTGCAGTTTCTTTAGCTTCAACATTGAAATTCTCTACTGCAGATTCTTCAGCATAAACACTGCAATTCTCCACTGCTGGTTCTTTAGTCTCAACACTGCAATTGACTTAAGGTTCTTCAGCTTCAATATTGCAATTCTCCAATGCCGGTTCCTCATCATCAACTCTACAATTGACTGCAGGCTTTTCAGCTTCAAAACTGCAATTCTCCACTGCCAGGTCTTCAGCCTCAACACTGCAATTGACTGAAGGTTCTTCAGCTTCAATATTGCAATTCTCCACTGCAGATTATTCAGCCTCAACACTACAATTCTCCACTGTCGGTTCTTGAGCCTCAGCACTGCAATTTGCTGCATAAGCAAACAGTATGGGAGGACCAACTTCCTAATAATGTGAACATTGCTTTGAGTTGACCCTCCTGTACGTGTCTTCAAAGGGTTATTGGGGTGTGTCTAAATTTGTTGTAGGGCAGACCTTGCATTCAATGCATAGGCAAACAGTATGGAAGTACTAACTCCCTAATAACGGTAACATTGTTTTCAGATGGCCCTCCTGTACATCTCTACAAAGGGTTATTTGGGTGCGTCCAAATTTGGGGCAGGTGTTGCTTTCACTGCATACGCAAACAGTATGGGAGTACCAACTTCCTAATAATTAGTACATTGCTTTCAGGTGGCCCTCATAGACATCTCTTCAAAGGGTTATTGGGGTGCGACCAAATTTTGGCAGCCCTGCCACTCACTGCATAGGCAATAACAGTATAGGAGACTCACTGTTTAATAATGGGAACATCAAAGCATAGCCGGCTGATGGATAAATAGTAAAGGCCGTCTGATGGCCCTATAAAAATAGGCCTGTGCCTTTCAGAATCCCTCCTTCATAAATGAAACAGGATGTGTCTGATGATGTGTCACACACCACATAGCCAGATAAGGTTGTAAAATGTTCAAATGACATTTCCCAGTGAATGCATTTGGCTTGGTTGAAAGCAATGCTAAGGTTCAAATATGCTACGTGTGAACATAGCCCAAGGTGTTGAGGAGCATTTTTGCTCTTGGTTATTTATTTTTTATTATTTTGCCTGATATACAATTCATTATCCCGGAAAGATGTTCCCTAACATATTTCCCAGGAAAATCCATTTTGGTTTTGTTTTTGTATGTTTTATTGTGAGTCTGTAAAAGTGGAGTATGACTCTGACAACATTGTGCACAGCAGTGACCTGGGATTCAGAAATGCTTCCAGGGGTCTTCCCCATGATGTTCCCATGTAATTTGAGCACTCTTCCCATCGAATTCTGCAATTTATAGTCCCTCTAAAGTCCTCCAGGGTGGGCATGGTAAAAATGCTAGAGTTTCCCATAGACTTACATTGGGCTCATTGCTCGGGTCGAGCACCCGAGCATTTCAATTTGCTCAACCCGAGCAATGAGCACCTAAGCATTTTAGTGCTCACCCATCACTAAAATTCACACTTTTCTGCAAATTATTCCATTTCTGCTTGATCAAGAAATATTATTAATTTTATAATATGTATATATATAATGTTTGAATATGTCACCAATTTTTTAAGTAAATATATTATATATATACTAGCTTGGCCCGTGCAAATTTTTTGCACATTGGTACTCGGAGGCGCAGGCAATTTCAGCAAAAGCTAGCTCGTCAAATGTAAATGTATTTCATGAGTTGATGAACACAGAGAGTTATTTATATATGTAGATTAATAATACAATAAATTGTTTTGATAAGTAGAGGCCACAAAATGTTTTCCGGTTGAGGTGCCACCTGCTGGTCATTGTATCTTTCTGCAGGTTTATGAAAATGAATGTTTAAACTGTATTTAGTGATATAATGGTGAATGTGTGGTTTATCTGGGCCGTGGCACCGAGGGGCCCCGGGCGAGCTGCCAGGTGGAACCGACCCCTATACAGGGACCGTTATGAGCAGGCCCTGGGGTTGGAGTGCCACGGTAGCCGATACCGAGAGGGGCGGCTCAAGATGGACTGGAGTAGGAGTGTGGGACTGAAGTGTAGATAGCAGAACAGAGCTGGAACACAGGAGACAGGAGTGGAGTAAGACTGTAGACTGGAACATGGAGGGACTGAAGTGTAGATGACAGGACAGAGCTGGAACACAGGAGACAGGAATGAAGTAAGACATTAGACTGGAACGTGGAGGGATGGCTGGAGCAGGAACACAGGAGACAGGATTAAAGGAGGATGGAAGGACTGGAGCAGGATGGAACAGGAACACCGGAGGCAGGACTGGAGTAGGATGGCAGGACAGGAGCAGGATGGAACAGGAACACCGGAGACAGGACTGAAGTAGAATGGCAGGACTTGGGCAGGATGGAACAGGAACACCGGAGTAGGATGGCAGGACTGAAGCGCAGCAGGGGACACTGATAGCAGGACTGCGAGGCTGCCGCAGGAAGAACACGAGAACGGGATTGTGAGGCACACGAAGAAGCGGGGCCCAGTGTGCTAGGAAACACAATGATCAGGCGCCTCCCTCAGGGGGAAGCGGCCTGATATGCCCCTGTCTGGTCTGCCATTGGTCAGGGGGTGCTTCTGGGTCAGGGCACAGCCAGAGCACAAGAGGCAGAAGGGAGGCGTGGCCGCGGCCTATGTCGCATGCGCATTGCATGCAAAGACGCCGTCGGCTGCTCGCCTGTCAGAGGTGACCGCCGTGGCTGTCGGGCGGCGAGGGGCTGCGGCGTGGGAGCGATGGCCGGGTGAGTATGCAGAGACGGCGTGACAGTACCCCCTCCCCTAAGCCGCCGTCCCCCGAGATTAGCAAGAAATCTCTTGAGGATATTGGGAGCATTGATATTCTCCCCAGGTTCCCAGGATCTCTCCTCAGGACCAAAGCCCTTCCAGTCAGCAAGAAAGAATGTCCTACCTCTAACCTTCTTCATGGCGATAATGTCCTCCACCTCAAAGACATCATCGGCACCCACCTGCTGAAGACCGGAATCAGGCAGGGAATGGAAGCGATTCAGCACCACAGGTTTCAGGAGAGAGACGTGGAAGGTGTTCGGGACCCGGAGCGAAGCAGGCAACCTCAATTTGTAGGCGACTTCGTTGATACGTCCAAGAATTTCAAACGGACCGATGTAGCATGGCCCCAACTTGTAGGAGGGCAGTTTCAACTGGATGAATTTGGACGAGAGCCAGACCTTGTCCCCGACACGATAGGGTGGAGGATCCAATCTCTTCTTGTCGGCATAATTCTTCATCCGGTCAGCGGACTTCTTGAGTGATGTGTTGGTCTCAGCCCAAACCTTGGAAAATTCGGAGGACAAAGCATTGGCCGCGGGTACCTCAGAGGCAGGGGTTATCGGAAGGGAAATACCAGGATGTCTGCCGAACACAATGAAAAATGGAGACTTGGCCGAGGGCTCACCAGCATGATTTTTGTAAGCGAACTCTGCCCAGGGAAGTAAGTCAACCCAATCGTTCTGGTGGGCATTGGAGAAATGACGTAGGTACCCAGTCAACGTCTGTTTGGTACGCTCCACCTGCCCGTTGGACTGTGGATGGTAGGCCGAGGAGAAGGCAAGGGAAACGTTCATGAGCTTACAAAGTGATCACCAGAACTTGGAGGTAAACTGAACCCCTCAGTCCAAGACAATGTGTTGAGGTAGTCCATGAAGTCTGAAGATTTGGTGAATGAAGACTTTGGCCAGCTCCGGAGCCAAAGGGAGACCTGGCAGAGGAACGAAGAGGGCCATCTTGTAAAAATGAGCCACCACCACCAAGATGACTGTGCAGCCAGAGGAACAGGGTAGGTCAGTGATGAAATCCATGGCACTGTTTTCCCAAGGGACCGCAGGGACGAGCAATGGCAGCAACATGCCGTACGGAGGTCTTTGTGGTACTTTGTTTTTTTACAAGGATGGACAAGAAGCCACAAAATCGAGTACATATTGGCGAAGCATGGGCCACCAGTAGTGACACGCGCTAAGATCCAGGGTCTTCTTAGTCCCGGCATGGCAGGCCAGTTTCGAGGAGTGCACCCATAGGATGACTTTTTGCTTGAGGTTCTCAGGCACAAGCGTTTTGCCAGGAGGAGGAGCAAGCCAGTTCACTGGAGCCACTGTGACGATCCTAGTGGGGTCAATGATATGCGAGGGTTCCTCCGTGGTCTCGTGTGGCTGGAAGACCCTGGACAGAGAGTCGGCTTTGGTATTTTTGTTGCCGGGATGGAAACGGAACTCAAAGTCAAATCGTGCGAAAAACAAGAACCATCTGGCCTGACGAGGGTTGAGTCTCTGGGCAGACTGGAGATAGGCCAGATTCTTGTGATCCGAGAAGATGACAAAGGGATGGACAGCTCCCTCCAGGAGATAATGCCACTCCTCCAAAGCCAACTTGATGGCCAGAAGTTCCCGGTCGCCGATCGAGTAGTTACACTCGGATGGAGAAAAGGCCTTCGAGAAGAAGCCACAACAGTGCAGACGACCGGAGGCAGATCTCTGGGACAATACTGCCCCGGCACCTGTTGAGGAAGCGTCCACCTCGAGTACAAAAGGTCGGTGGCTCTCCGGGCGATGCAGGACAGGAGCCGTGGAGAAAGCCCGTTTTAGGGTCAGAAAGGCCTCTTCAGCCTCCGGAGGCCAATCCTTGGGAGTAGTCCCTTTACGGGTGAGAGCAGAAATAGGTCTTGTGATTGCGGAAAAGTGAGAGATGAATTGCCGTTAATAATTTGCGAATCCGAGAAATCGTTGTATCGCTCTTACTCCGACAAGGCGAGGCCATTTGAGAATGGCAGACAGCTTCTCGGGGTCCATCCTCAGTCCAGCGTTGGAGATAATGTATCCCAGAAACGGCAGAGAGGTCTGTTCGAAGAGACATTTCTCTATCTTCGCATACAGGAGGTTCTCCCGAAGACGCTGTAACACCAAGTGGACACTCTTTCTATTGGACGAGAGATCCGGCGAGAAGACGTGGATGTCATCCAAGTATATGACCACACAGGAATACAAGAGGTCCCGGAAGATCTCGTTGATGACCTCTTGAAACACCGCAGGAGCATTTCAGAGACCAAAGGGCATGACCAGGTACTCGTAATGGCCGTCTCGAGTGTTGAAAGCCATCTTCCACTCATCTCCAGCGCGGATATGGACCAGATTATAGGCTCCTCTGAGGTCCAGCTTGGAGGAGACCCGAACCCCTCTGAGATGGTCAAACAACTCCGGAATGAGTGGAAGAGGGTACCTGTTCTTGATGGTAATCTCATTCAAGCCCCTATTGTCAATGCACGGCCGTAGAGTTCCATCCTTCTTTTTGATGAAGAAAAACCCGGCTCCTGCGGGCGACGAGGATTTCCGTATAAAGCCTTTGGCGAGGTTCTCCCGGATGTATTCGGACAAGGCTGTGGTCTCAGCGGGAGACAGGGGGTAGATTCTGCCCCTTGGGGGGGTTGAACCGGGAACAATTTCAATTGGGCAGTCAAAAGGCCGGTGTGGAGGAAGGACCTCCGCTACCTTCTTATCAAAGACATCGGCATAGGAACTGTAGGCTGGAGGGAGATCCAGAAGTTCTGGGGGTAGTCGAGGAGCGGCCGCCAGACAGACAGGAGTCAGACAGCGAGTTTGGCATGGGTGTCCCCAGCGGAGTATTTCCCCAGAAGACCAGTCGAGAACAGGCTGATGAGTTCTTAACCATGGGAGACCGAGTAGAATGGCATGGGAGAGCTTAGGCAAAATGTAAAAGGCTATCTTCTCTCGATGTAAGGTACCGACTTGCAACTCCACTTCTTCAGTGACCAAGGTGAAAGGTCACCTGTAGCGGTTTGCCATCCACCGCGGCAACCTGGAGAGGGTTAGATAGAGCAACCACGGGAATTTGATATTTGTCCACTTCTTCAGGCCGAATGAAGTTACCTGCCGAGCCCGAATCCACGTAGGCCACATCGGACCCACGTCTCTCCCCTGAAAGCAAAAGAACAGATATAGCAAGAGGTTGAGAGGGATCATCATTACCTAGGGAGGCCTTTCTTACCTGACCTAGGCGGAGGAGATTCCCTGTCTCTTAGGACAAGTGCGGATATAGTGTGAAGAACCTCCGCAATAAATGCACAGACCTTGTGCCCGCCTCTCTTGCTGATGCAACTCGGCCAACTTGAGGCGGTCTATCTGCATGGAGTTGACCGAGGAGGAAGAAGGGGACCCGGCCGAACGAGGACTGGCAGAACGGGTGAGAAGGGGAGCTGGCCTGGTGGGCCCCCTGTCTCTCGCTGACTCCCGAGCGCGCTCCTGGAAACGTAGGTCAATGTGGGCAGCCAGCGAGATAAGGTCCTCTAAGGTGGGCGGGGACCTGCGAGTTCATCTTTTATTCTACCTGAAAGACCGCATCAGAATGCCCCTACCAAAGCCGTGTTAT
Organism: Dendrobates tinctorius; assembly: GCF_039654945.1. Taxonomy (NCBI): domain Eukaryota; kingdom Metazoa; phylum Chordata; class Amphibia; order Anura; family Dendrobatidae; genus Dendrobates; species Dendrobates tinctorius. Next base: position 7,043,701 of record NW_027361686.1, on the reverse strand, counting down.
TCCAGCCGAGCTCGGAGGAGATAGTGCAAAAGCGGATAGCATACTGTCCGACCATGAGAGAACCCTGATGTAGGTTAAAGAGTGACTCGGTGAGAGCGGCTAACCGACCCGGCTCATTGAAGACCCTGCGGAAAGTATCCAAGAAAACCGGAAGACTTGAGACAACGGGATCGTCACGCTCCCAGAGAGGATTCAAGCAGGACAGGGCCTCTCCCTCCAGATGGGACATAATAAAGGCTACTTTGGCCCGGTCAGAGGGATATTGCTGCGGCAACCATTCAAAGTGGAGGCTACACTGATTTAAGAACCCCCTGCAGAGCTTGGGATCCCCAGTGAAGAGAGGCAGTTTGGCGAGGCGGGGCGTCGGGAGAGCTGTAGGAGCGGAGGGAGGAGTCGGAATTGCGGCGGCAGACTGGAGGACAGACAAGCAACTATCAAAGGAGGCCATGTAAGACAAAATATGGGCTTGAGTATCTTGTTGCTGGCCCAGCTCCTGTTGAAGACTGGCCAGTAGATTGGCAGTTCCAGGATTGGCCACCTGCAGGGCTGACAAACGGGTGTCCATAGACTTCATGACAGACATAATGTGTCCCTGATTCTCCCGCAGGAAGAGTAACTCTTTCTTGGTAGCAGCAGCAGTACCGGCGCAGTCCATGGCCTGAACGTACTGTTAGCGTGGCTGGTCTGGAGCCAGAATCTCCAGGAGTGGACCCTCTGGGCCGTGGCACCGAGGGGCCCCCGGGCGAGTGGCCAGGTGGAACCGACCCCTATACAGGGACCATTAGGAGCAGGCCCTGGGGTTCGAGTACCACGGTAGCCGGTACCGAGAGGGGCGGCTCAAGATGGACTGGAGTAGGAGTGTGGGACTGAAGTGTAGATGGCAGAACAGAGCTGGAACACAGGAGACAGGAGTGGTGTAAGACTGTAGACTGGAACATGGAGGGACTGAAGTGTAGATGACAGGACAGAGCTGGGACACAGGAGACAAGAATGGAGTAAGACAGTAGACTGGAACGTGGAGGGATGGCTGGAGCAGGAACACCGGAGGCAGGACTTGAGTAGGACGGCAGGACTGGAGCAGGATGGAACAGGAACACCGGAGACAGGACTGGAGTAGGACGGCAGGACTGGAGCAGGATGGAACAGGAACACCGGAGACAGGACTGGAGTAGGACAGCAGGACTGGAGCACAGCAGGGGACACTGATAGCAGGACTGCGAGGCTGCTGCAGGAAGAACACGAGAACAGGATTGTGAAACTGCAGAGAGCACACGTAAAAGCAGGGCCCAGTGTGCTAGGAAACCACGATCCGGCGCCTCCCTCAGGGGGAAGCAGCCTGATATGCCCCTGTCTGGTCTGCCATTGGTCAGGGGGTGCTTCCGGGTCAGGGCACAGCCAGAGCACAAGAGGCAGAAGGGAGGCGCGGCCGCAGCCTATGGCGCATGCGCATTGCATGCAAAGACGCCATCGGCCGCGCGCCTGTCAGAGGTGACTGCCGTGGCTGTCGGGCGGCGAGGGGCTGCGGCATGGGAGCAATGGCCGGGTGAGTATGCAGAGACAGCATGACATATTCTTTCTGAAATTATTAACTGTTCTAACCCCACCCCCCATGTCACCCCCACCCCCAATTTCATTATTTGTGCCCAGGTCTCTGTCTGCACTGTCTTCCCCTCCTATAAAAGGAATACCCTCCCCCCAGTCACTAGTTTAAACACTCCTCCAACCTTCTAACCATTTTCTCCCTGCCACCTGCAGGTAATTTTTCCTTACTGCAGGTTTATGAAAATTAATGCTTAAACTGTATTTTGTGAAATCATGAATGTGTGGTTTGTTTTGCTATTTTCTTGCTGACGGGGGCAAGTTTACTTTTCAAGTGGTGAATCATTTGTGTGTACAGTATGTGTGCAGCATGAACGGAGATACAAAGAAATCGCTGCAAAACAGTATTTAGAAGTAATGGAATATATACATATACAGTGGGGAAAAAAAGTATTTAGTCAGTCAGCAATAGTGCAAGTTCCACCACTTAAAAAGATGAGAGGCGTCTGTAATTTACATCATAGGTAGACCTCAACTATGGGAGACAAACTGAGAAAAAAAAATCCAGAAAATCACATTGTCTGTTTTTTTTTTCATTATATTTGCATATTATGGTGGAAAATAAGTATTTGGTCAGAAACAAAATTTCATCTCAATACTTTGTGATATATCCTTTGTTGGCAATGACAGAGGTCAAACGTTTTCTGTAAGTCTTCACAAGGTTGCCACACACTGTTGTTGGTATGTTGGCCCATTCCTCCATGCAGATCTCCTCTAGAGCAGCGATGTTTTTGGCTTTTCGCTTGGCAACACGGACTTTCAACTCCCTCCAAAGGTTTTCTATAGGGTTGAGATCTGGAGACTGGCTAGGCCACTCCAGGACCTTGAAATGCTTCTTACGAAGCCACTCCTTCGTTGCACTGGCGGTGTGCTTTGGATCATTGTCATGTTGAAAGACCCAGCCACGTTTCATCTTCAATGCCCTTGCTGATGGAAGGAGGTTTGCACTCAAAATCTCACGATACATGGCCCCATTCATTCTTTCATGTACCCGGATCAGTCGTCCTGGCCCCTTTGCAGAGAAACAGCCCCAAAGCATGATGTTTCCACCACCATGCTTTACAGTAGGTATGGTGTTTGATGGATGCAACTCAGTATTCTTTTTCCTCCAAACACGACAAGTTGTGTTTCTACCAAACAGTTCCAGTTTGGTTTCATCAGACCATAGGACATTCTCCCAAATCTCCTCTGGATCATCCAAATGCTCTCTAGCAAACTTCAGACGGGCCCGGACATGTACAGGCTTAAGCAGTGGGACACGTCTGGCACTGCAGGATCTGAGTCCATGGTGGCGTAGTGTGTTACTTATGGTAGGCCTTGTTACATTGGTCCCAGCTCTCTGCAGTTCATTCACTAGGTCCCCCCGCGTGGTTCTGGGATTTTTGCTCACCGTTCTTGTGATCATTCTGACCCCACAGGGTGGGATTTTGCGTGGAGCACCAGACCGAGGGAGATTATCAGTGGTCTTGTATGTCTTCCATTTTCTAATTATTGCTCCCACAGTTGATTTCTTCACTCCAAGCTGGTTGGCTATTGCAGATTCAGTCTTCCCAGCCTGGTGCAGGGCTACAATTTTGTTTCTGGTGTCCTTTGACAGCTCTTTGGTCTTCACCATAGTGGAGTTTGGAGTCAGACTGTTTGAGGGTGTGCACAGGTGTCTTTTTATACTGATAACAAGTTTAAACAGGTGCCATTACTACAGGTAATGAGTGGAGGAAAGAGGAGACTCTTAAAGAAGAAGTTACAGGTCTGTGAGAGCCAGAAATCTTGATTGCTTGTTTCTGACCAAATACTTATTTTCCACCATAATATGCAAATAAAATGAAAAAAAAACAGACAATGTGATTTTCTGGATTTTTTTTTCTCAGTTTGTCTCCCATAGTTGAGGTCTACCTATGATGTAAATTACAGACGCCTCTCATCTTTTTAAGTGGTGGAACTTGCACTATTGCTGACTGACTAAATACTTTTTTTCCCCACTGTATATATATATTGATATATATATATATATATATATATATATATATATATATATATAAATATTTGTATGGGCTACAGACATTAAATTCTCACCGGATATTGGTAACAAGCCTTCCAAACCACACTCGCAAAGAAATCAAACCATATATGTCCATAAATTAAGTTACAGTTGAAACTAGAGGTTTACATTACTTCTTGTATTCTTTGAAACAATTGTACTTTCTGATTACAGGTTTTTCTGTAGCTCTCCACAGGTGGTTTGGTGGTACAAGGCTCTCTGACAATTCTTTTCATTCTTATATCTGAAATCTTGGGGTGAGCACCTGGTAGTGGCTGGTTTATGGTGACATTATGAGTAACAACCCTGCTGGTATCACTGCATGGCCTCACTTCCCCCGCACACCAACTTACTCACTGCTCCGGGTCATGCTGTGAATTCTGTTTTCTGCCAGTCCTATGCTCTGTGCTCTGTGTCTCTGTTCTCCTGTATGCTTCCTGGCTAGGTGTGTATAGGGGGCGGCACCAGAACTCTCTGGTTCTTATGCAGTCAGGGTGCACCTGTTCAATCTATTCCTGACCAATTACCTAGAGCCCTCGACTATTTAGATCCGCCACACCCACTGAACTTTGCCTGTGCAATGTCTAAACTCAGTTAATATCTTGCTGCTGAGGAAACCAGGCCCTGTTCTCTGTATCTCCTTCTCTGTAGGATTACTCTTAGCCTTGCTTTGTGTTCTATGTCTGCCCTCCAGGAGGCTGCATATCCTGGTCTCTGTTTCTTGGTCCTAGCTTTGTGTTTTCTTGTCCTTCCGCATGCCAGGAGGCAGAATATCCTGTCCTTGAGTCTTTGTTCCCTGTACCTTGTCTTGTACTGTCTCCCTGTCCCCTTGGCTTCCTTCCCTGCTGTGTCTTTCTTTGTGTCCTCTCTGTCTGTGCCTCTGCAGCCTTGCAGCTCTGTCTGTGCCTCTGCAGCCTTGCAGCTCCGTCTCTGCTCTGCACCTTTGCAGGCTCTGTCTCCGTTCTGCTCCTGCTGCTGCAGAACCTCTTGCTGCAGCTTCTCTCCACAGACCTTTTGGTTCAGCTTTGCTCTGGTACTGCAGAACCTCTTGCTGCAGCTTCTCTCCACAAACCTTGTGGTTCAGCTTTACTTTGGTGCTGCAGAACATCTTGCTGCAGCTTCTCTCCACAGACCTTGTGGTTCAGCTTTGCTCTGCTGCTACAGAACCTCTTGCTGCAGCTTCTCTCCACAGACCTTGTGGTTCAGCTTAGCTCCGCTCCTGCTGTCGCTGCAGAAGCTCTTGCTACAGTATCTCTCCACAGACCTTGTGGCTCTGCCTACTCCACACTCTTGCGGCTCCGCCTACTCCGCACTCTTGCAGCTCCGCCTACTCTGCACTCTTGTGGCTGCGCCTACTCCGCACTCCTGCCTGTATCCATACCTACTCCTCCCGTGTGAACAGGTCCAAACCTGTCCTGTCCTATTCCATTCCTTCCTGCCAGTATCAGTTCCTGCTGTGTGAACAGGTCCCTACCTGTTCCTTCATACACCACACCTGCCTGCCCTGTGTCTCCAAGCTGTGCCTGCTTGCCCTGTGTCTCCAAGCTGTGCCTGCTTGCCCTGTGTCTCCAAGCCATGCCTGCTTGCCCTGTGTCTCCAAGCCGTGCCTGCTTGCCCCGTGTCTCCAAGCCGTGCCTGCTTGCCCCGTGTCTCCAAGCCGTGCCCGCTTGCCCCGTGTCTCCAAGCCGTGCCTGCTTGCCCCGTGTCGCCAAGCCGTGCTTGCTTGCCCTGTGTCTCCAAGCCATGCCTGCTTGCCCCGTGTCTCCAAGCCGTGCCTGCTTGCCCCGTGTCTCAAACCGTGCCTGCTTGCCCTGTGTCTTGGCCGTGCCTACCTGCCTGTCTATAGCACCTGTCCAAGTGATTTGTCCCCGAGTGGGATCAGCAGCCACAGCCAGACATCACCCTGGAGTGGTATTCGACAGCTATCTGCCGCACAAGCCTGACCTCACCATCAGACGCTCCAGCGAAGACTGAGGTAGCTGTCGTCATCACGCCCCTTCCAGAGTAGTCTGGTTTGTGGCCCAGTGGGGCCACAAACCCCGGGCTCATGCCAGTCAGCCAAGGCGCGAGCGTGACAGTTTGCACAGGCCATGGTCCCCACTGAGTCCCATGTCCTTCCGCTCGAAGAGCATGACAAACTTTTTCTCTGCCAGTATGAGCATCTGGAAGAATTTGTTCTACCCTGCGTGGTTCTAATTGTTGAGACTTCTGAACCCATCATCGTCTCCAATGCCCTCTACAATTAGCTCTTGGCTTATGAGAAGCTCGACCCTGTAGATCCTCCAAGGTTCCATGGAAATCCTAAGGAGTGCCAAGGGTTCCTGGAGCAGTGCCTGCGGTACATTAAGTGGAATCCAGCCTGTTTCCCCTCTGATTCGGTCAAAGTGGGATATGTAATGTCCTTCTTAGCAGGAGAAGCTTTGATGTGGATCTGTCCCCTCTGGGAAGCAGGGGATCCTATCATCACTGACCTCGAGGCCTTCCTAGTGGCCTTCCGCACAGCCTTTGACGTACCTAATAAGGCTACTCCTACCAAGTCTTCCCTTTCCAGATCCGAGAGGCACTCCAGGTGGGCGAAACCAATGAGGAAACCGCCACATCAGACCGCGACCGTCCAAAATCCTCCAGTTCCTCCACCTGTTAAGGCAGCTACTCGAGTTGAACCCAAGAAGACTGTTAAGAGTGGGCTGGCAAAGCAGCAGCCTAAAACCAGTCATAAGAAGGGTAAACTGCATTACTGTAGTTATGGGGAACACCCGGATGGCCTCTGTCCAGAGGATCTAAAGCTCCAGAACCTTGGGCCAGTAGGAGAGGCTGCCCTAGGTGAGAGTACTTCCCTTCCACTAAAGTCTATGACTGTTCCAGTGCCCAATGGGAGCTTCGGCCCTGCAGATGTGTTAAAACTGCAAGCCAGATGGAGTCTGTGTGTGGTTCCTGTTACACAGCTCTAGAATCCAGTGAGGGTGTTTGGTGATGGCCGTGCCCTACTTATGAACAGTCCAGTGTCGAAGGGACAACTACAGCTCCAAATCAGAGTTTTATATTTGGATAAGATTATGTTCCACTGGCTGACCAGTTTGCCTCTGAACCGCGTACTCTACTGCCCGTTCCTGTCTGAAGACCCAGCGTGGTGCTGCACTTGGAGCTACCTAGTCACCAGAGGTATCTAGTTCCAATGTTGCAAGGTCAGGCTACAGTGTTGTCACCTTCTCCACCTGATCCGCTGGCTATCGAGTCATGGTGTGCTGACGTCACTGAAGGAAAAGAAGCAGGGGAGCCCTCTCCACACACCTCCTGTAACCAGTACCCAGAAGCATCACTGTCGCTTGAAAATTTTTCTCTAGGCCATGGGCAGAAGATGGATCCTGTGACAATGCCTTCAGATTCCATGTGGCAGGTGGATGAAGAAGTTGGAGCAGAAGCTCTTGTATCTCTGTTTTTTACCAACCCGGAGGAACAGGTCCAGTTTTCTTCTGATAACAGGCAAAGGATGGATCCACTGTGGGTACCCTCAACTTTTTGGCTGGCTAGTGAAGATATTAAGGAGGAGGTCCGATTTACTTTGCATAATGGGCTGAAGTTGGACTCTGTGAAGTTGTCTTCAGTAGAGGTGAGCGACTTTGCCTTTTTTAGGGTCGAGTCGGGTTTCATGAAACCCGACTTTCGCAAAAAATTGGGTCAAACGAAATCGGCCGACTATAGGGAAAAGTCGGAGGCCGACTGCTTTCCCATTGACTTGCATTGGGTTTCGGGTTTCAAAGTCGGCAGGGAGTGGAGGACAGTAAACACACCTACAGTGCCCATTTCAATGCCAAAAACATCAATTCTTATTACTGAAGCTTGGCAACCTTAAATTACTTCATAATAATAGTTAAGCATTGAAAACTGGGGGTTATTTGACTAAAGTTGTGGGGGGGTAGGGCTGGCTCCGGGTTTTCGTGTGCCCTAGGGCCAAAGAGTGTCATTGCGCCCCATTAACACATACCACAACTCATGATGCTCCGATACGGCACAGAAATGTAGGTATAGTACAATGACAAATACTTCACTGCTTACATGACATGACTGATCTATTTTAAATTGTACAATAGCTCAAAAAAGGACAGTATATTACTCTATATACTCCATACATTATTATGGCCAGCACATTTTGCGCCATACAGAATAATGAGCCCCACTTATTTCTCCATACAGAATAATTGGTCACATATAATGTTCCATACAGTATATGATGAGCTCCACATAATGTTACAGTATATGATGGTCCCCATGGACGATGCTCCAGTGTATAATGTGCCCCATAGATGCTGCTCCGGTGTCTGATCTGCCCCATTTAGAATGCTCCAGTGTATAATGGGCCCCATGGATGATGCTCCAGTGTCTTAAGGGCCCAAATAATGCTCCATGTTACACCGCTCCGCCATACTCATCTGGCCTCCGCTCCCACGCCACAGTCGGCCTCCACTCACATGCTGCATCCTCTCTCCACCCGACGGCCGCGGCGGTCACCTTAGACAGGCTCACGACCGATGCCCCCCCTGCATGCTATGCGCATGCACCATAGGCCGCGTCCGCGCCTCCTTCCTGCTTCTTATGCTTCGGCTGTGCCCTGACCCGGAAGCACCTTTGGACCAATGGCTGACCAGACGAGGCCATATAAGGCAGCTTCCCCCTAAGGCAGGCACCTGATCATTGTGTTTCCTAGCACTCTGGCCTCGCTTCATCATGTGCTCTCTGCTCCGGCAGTTCCGTTCTCGGCTGCTCTCTGCAGCAGCCTCTCAGTCCTGCTACCCATGTTCCTTGTTCTCTTCCGCAGTTCTGCCTCCTGTGTTCCTGTCGTCCTGCTCCAGTCCTGTCTCCAGTGTTCCTGCCGTCCTACTCCAGTCCTGTCTCCAGTGTTCCTGCCATCCTACTCCAGTCCTGCCTTCAGCGTTCCTGCCATCCTACTCCAGTCCTGTCTCCAGTGTTCCTGCCGTCCTACTCCAGTCCTGTCTCCAGTGTTCCTGCCGTCCTACTCCAGTCCTGTCTCCAGTGCGCCTACTCCTGTCATTCCTTCTCGTTCAAGTCTTCTGTCTCACTTCTTTCCGGCCTCCTGGTTCCAGTCTTGTTCTGTCATTCTTTACTCCAGTCTCACAGTCTTACTCCGGTCCATCCTGAGCCGCCCCTCTCGGTACCGGCTTCCGTGGTACTCGACCCCTGGGCCTGCTCCTAATGGTCCATGTATAGGGGTTGGTTCCACCTGGCAGCTCGCCCGGGGCCCCTCGGTGCCACGGTCCAGAGGGTCCACTCCCGGGGTTTCCTGCTCCAGACCACCCACGCTAACAGTAGGATCAGGCCATGGACTCCGCCGGTACTACAGCTGCTACCCAGAAAGAGTTGCTCTTCCTGCAGGAGAATCAGGGTCGCATTATGTCAGTCATGAAGTCGATGGACACCCGTTTGTCGGCCTTACAGGTGGCCGATGCTGGAAATGCCACTCAGCTAGCCAGTCTCCAACAGGAGCTGGGTCAGCAGCAAGATACTGAAGTCCACATTTTGTCCTACATACATGGCCTCCTTTGACAGCCGCTTGTCGGCCCTCCAGGCTGCCACTGCAGTGCCGACTCCTCCCGCGTCTACCGATCTCCCGACACCCCGCCTCGCCAAACCGCCTCGTTTCACCGGGGATCCCAAGTTCTGTAGGGGGTTCTTAAATCAGTGTAGCCTCCACTCTGAATGGCTGCCACAGCAATATCCCTCAGATCGGGCCAAAGTGGCCTTCATCATGTCCCATCTGAAGGGAGAGGCCCTGTCTTGGGTAAACCCGCTCTGGGAACGTGACGACCCGGTCGTCTCGAGTCACCCAGTTTTCCTGGATACGTTTCGTAAGGTTTTCGATGAGCTGGGTCGGTTAGCCTCTTTCACTGAGTTACTCTTTAACTTACACCAGGGCTCTCTCACGGTCGGACAGTACGCTATTCGCTTTCGCACTATCTCCTCTGAGCTCGGCTTATTCCAGCTATGGTGGGGGCATTCTGGCGCGGTCTTTCTAGTAGAATAAAGGATGAACTCGCAGGTCGCGATATCCCGTCCACCTTAGAGGACCTTATCTCGCTGGCTACCCGCATTGACCTGCGCTTCCTGGAGCGCGCTCGGGAGTCAGCGAGAGACAGGCGATTCACCAGGTCACTTTCTCCTTTCACCCGATCTGCCAGCTCCCGTTCGGCCGGTTCCTCTTCCCTCTCTTTGGGTGAGCCCATGCAGATTGACGCAACTCGGCCAACCTGAGACGGTCTGAGAGAGAGACGGGCACAAGTTCTGTGCCTCTATTGCGGTGATTCGTCACACTATGTCCGCACCTGTCCTAAGAGACAGGGAAACGACTCCTCCTAGGTCAGGTAAGAGAGGCCTCCCTAGGTGATGATGATTCCTCTCAACCCCTTACGATTTCTGTGCTTTTGGTTTCAGGAGGGAGGCGTGGTTCCGAGGTGGCCTACGTGGATTCGGGCTCAGCGGGTAACTTCATTCGGCCGGAGGAAGTGGACAAATAGCAAATTCCTGTAGTCACTCTATCTAACCCAATTCTGATTGCCACCGTGGATGGCAAACCGCTACAGGTGACCGTCACCTTCGTCATTGAAGAGGTGGAGTTGCAAGTCGGAGCCTTACATCGAGAGAAGATAGCCTTTTACGTTTTGCCTAAGCTCTCTCACGCCATTCTACTTGGACTCCCATAGTTAAGGACTCATCAGCCTGTTCTCGCCTGGTCTTCTGGGGGAGATACTCTGCTGGGGGCACCCGTGCCAAGCTCGTTGTCTGACTCCTGTCAGTCTGGCGGTCGCTCCTCGGTCTCCTCCAGACCTTCCGGGCCTTGCTCCAGCCTACAGCTCTTTCACCGATGTGTTTCATAAGAAGGAGGCAGAGGTCCTTCCTCCTCACCGGCCATTTGACTGCCCAATTGAGCTTGTTCCCGGTTCAACCCCTCCCAGGGGCAGAATTTACTCTCTGTCTCCCGTAGAGACTACCGCCATGTCTGAGTATGTCCGAGAGAACCTCGCCAAAGGCTTTATATTGAAGTCCTCCTCACCAACAGGAGCCGGGTTCTTCTTCGTCAAAAAGAAGGACGGAACTCTACGGCCGTGCATTGACTATAGGGGCTTGAATGAAATTACCATCAAGAACAGGTACCCTCTTCCACTCATTCCAGAGTTGTTTAACCGTCTCAGAGGGGCTCGGGTCTTCTTCAAGCTGGACCTCAGAGGAGCCTATAATCTGATCCGTATCCGTGCAGGTGACGAGTGGAAGACCGCTTTCAACACTCGAGACGGCCATTACGAGAACCTGGTCATGCCCTTTGGTCTCTGCAATGCTCCTGCGGTGTTTCAGGAGTTCATCAATGAGATCTTCCAGGGTCTCTTGTTCTCCTTTGTGGTCGTGTACTTAGACGACATCCTCGTCTTCTCGCCGGACCTCTCGTCCCACAGAAAGAGTGTCCGCCTGGAGCTTCAGCGTCTTCGGAAGAACCGCCTGTATGCGAAGATCGAGAAATGTCTCTTCGAACAGACCTCTCTGCCGTTTCTGGGATACATTATCTCCGACACTGGTCTAAGGATGGATCCCGAGAAGTTGTCTGCCATCCTCAAATGGCCTTGCCCCATCGGATTAAAGGCGATACGATTCCTCGGGTTCGCCAACTATTACCGGCAATTTGTCTCCCACTTCTCCATGATCACAAGACCCATTTCCGCGCTCACCCGTAAAGGGTCTACTCCCAAGGATTGGTCTCCTGAGGCAGAAGAGGCCTTTCTGACCCTAAAACGGGCTTTCTCCACGGCTCGCCCTGAGAGCGATTGACCTTTTGTACTCGAGGTGGACGCTTCCTCGACGGGGGGAATACTGTCCCAGAGAACCGCCTCCGGTCGCCTGCACCCTTGTGGCTTCTTCTCGAAGGCCTTTTCTCCATCCGAGTGTAACTACTCGATCGGCAACCGGGAACTTTAGGCCATCAAGTTGGCCTTGGAGGAATAGCGCCACCTCCTGGAAAGAGCTGTCCATCCTTTTGTCATCTTCTCGGACCACAAGAATCTGGCCTATCTCCATTCTGCCCAGAGACTTAACCCTCGCCAGGCCAGATGGTCCTTATTTTTCACCCGATTTGATTTCGAGCTCCGTTTCCATCCTGGTAACAAGAATTCCAAAGCTGAAGCCCTGTCCAGAGTCTTCCAGCCACACGAATCCAAGGAAGAACCTTCACATATCATTGATCCCACTAGGATCATCACCGTGGCTCCAGTGAACTGGCTTACACCCCCCACCTGGCAAGACGCTTGTGCCAGAGAATCTCAAGCGAAAGGTCCTTCTATGGGGGCACTCCTCCAAACTGGCCGGCCATGCCGGAACTAAGAAGACCCTTGACCTTATTACGCGTCACTACTGGTGATCCACGCTTCGCCAAGATGTTCTTGATTTTGTGGCTTCTTGTCCATCCTGTGCTAAAAACAAAGTGGTGGTGGATCGTTTTTCCAAGATGGCTCACTTTGTCCCTCTGCCCGGTCTTCCCTCAGCGCCGGAGCTAGCCAAAATCTTCACTCATCAAATCTTCAGACTTCATGGACTACCTCGACGCATTGTGTCTGACTGAGGGGTTCAGTTTACCTCCAAGTTCTGGCGTTCGCTTTGTAAGCTCGTGAACGTTACCCTCGACTTCTCCTCAGCCTACCATCCACAGTCCAACGGACAGGTAGAGCGTACCAACCAGACACTTACGGGGTACTTACGTCACTTCTCCAACACCCACGAGAACGATTGGGTCAACTTGCTCCCCTGGGCAGAGTTTGCTTATAACAACCATGCTGGTGAGTCTTCGGCCAAGTCTCCGTTTTTCATTGTTTTTGGCAGACATCCTGGTGTTCCTCTTCCGGTAACTCCTGCCTCCGAGGTACCCGCGGCTAACGCCTTGTCCTCTGAATTTTCTAAGATTTGGGCTGAGACCAACACATCACTCAAGAGATCCGCTGATCAGATGAAGAATTATGCAGACAAAAAGAGGTTGGATCCTCCACCGTATCGTGTTGGGGACAAGGTCTGGCTTTCCTCCAAATTCATCCGATTGAAACTGCCCTCCTACAAATTGGGCCCACAATACATCGGTCCGTTTGAAGCTCTGGGACGTATTAACGAAGTAGCCTACAAATTGAGGTCGCCTGCTTCGCTCTGGATCCCGAACACCTTTCACGTCTCTCTCCTGAAGCCTGTGATGCTGAATCGCTTCCATTCCTCGCTTGATCCTGGTCCTCAGCCAGTGGGTGCCGATGATGTTTTTGAAGTGCAGGACATTCTCGCTGTGAAGAGGGTTAGAGGTAGGACTTTCTTTCTTGTTGATTGGAAGGGCTTTGGTCCTGAGGAGAGATCCTGGGAGCCTCTGGAGAATATCAATGCTCCCCATATCCTCAAGAGGTTTCTTGCTAACCTCCGGGGAGGGCGGCTTAGGGGGGCGGTACTGTTACACCGCTCCGCCATACTCACCCGGCCTACGTTCCCATGCCGCAGTTGGCCTCCGCTCCCACGCCGCAGCCTCTCTCCACCCGACGGCCGCGGCGGTCACCTGAGATGGGCTCACGACCGATGCCCCCCCTGCATGCTTCTTATGCTCCGGCTGTGCCCTAACCCGGAAGCACCTTTACACCAATGGCTGACCAGACGGGGCCATATCAGGCCTCTTCCCCCTGAAAGAGGCGCCTGATCGTTGTGTTTCCTAGCACTCTGGCCTCAGTTCATCGTGTGCTCTCTGCTCCTGCAGTTCCGTTCTCGGCTGCTCTCTGCAGCAGCCTCTCAGTCCTGCTACCCGTGTTCCATGCTCTCTTCCGCAGTCCTGTCTCCGGTGTTCCTGCCATCCTACTCCAGTCCTGTCTCCAGTGTTCCTGCCATCCTACTCCAGTCCTGTCTCCAGTGTTCTTACTCCTGTCATTCCTTCTCATTCCAGTCTTCTGTCTCACTTCTTTCCGGCCTCCTGGTTCCAGTCTTGTTGTGTCATTCTTTACTCCAGTCTCACAGTCTTACTCCGGTCCATCCTGAGCTGCCCCTCTTGGTACCGGCTACCGTGGTACTCGAACCCCTGGGCCTGCTCCTAACGGTCCCTGTATAGGGGTCGGTTCCACCTGGCAGCTCGCCCGGGGCCCCTCGGTGCCACGGTCCAGAGGGTCCACTCCCGAGGTTTCCTGCTCCAGACCACCCACGCTAACACTCCATATATAATGGGCTCCATTTCTAATGCTCCAGTGTATAGTGGGCCCCGTAAATTCTGCTCCAGTGTCTGATGTCCCCATCTGGAATGCTCCAGTATATGATGGGCCTCATGGATGATGCTCCAGTGAATGATGGACCCTAATAATGCTCAATATATAATGGGCTCCATTTCTAATGCTCCAGTGTATAATGAGCCCTGTAAATGCTGCTCCAGTGTCTGATGTCCCCCATTTGGAATGCTCCAGTATATGATGGGCCCCATTTTTAATTAACTCAGGCATGGTATGTGAAAAGAGCTCCATGGAATAATCTGAAGTGTGTGCTGCCGCATCCTTCACTTTTGGTGTGGGTGAAGGACACAAGGAAAGGGGTTGCTCCTGACCAGAAGCGTGCACTGACGACTCAGTGCTTGCATTTTTTTAAACTTCAGAAGAGGAGGCGATAGAGCTGGAGGCTGTTTCAGCAATGTAAGCCAAAAACAGTTCCTGATGCTCCGGCTTTAAAAGCAGTCTACCTACTCCCAGAAAAGGGAGCCTTACAGGTCTTCCAGAGCTACACCATGATGCAGGCTCAACACCTCCTGCCATAGTTGCTATTGTGTTTTTGGCACTACCAGCAGATGCACCACCACCATCAGTACCAGGTAGCCCCCCCATGTCCACGTCCGCGTCCTCTTCCACCATACTTCCTCATGTTTTGGAAAATGGACCCAAAATACCAGCAGATATATGGAACTGTATCAGAAGCGTACAGCTCTATACAGTCTAGGGATAAGAGTAAATCTCCGTATATATTTCATGAGTCATACACAGATGCTCACAGGCTCAGTATGAAGTACACAATAAAATAAAAAGTTGAAAAAGGGTACAGTATCACCAGATACAAGGTATATATAGTATAGTGTAAACATTAGGAATCTCCGTATATATTTCAGGAGGCAGACACAAATGCTCTCGGGCCCAGTATGGATTACACAAGAATATGAAAAGCTGTAAATGGTTAATGTAACACAAACGTACAGCTGTAAACAGTGTTGGGGTAATCTTAAATCTCCAAATATACTTCCGGAGTAACAGACAGACGTTCACAGGCTCATTATGGATTACACCAGAATCTAAATAGCAATAAAGGTTACTGTATCAGAAGCATACAGCTGTATACAGTGTTGGCCAAATTAGAAATCTCGGCATATATTTCCGGAGTCACCCTCAGACGCTCACTCAGTCTGGGTTTGACCATAATAAAAAATATTGTAAAAAAGGTACTGGATAACAAGATAGCAAGTATATATATTATAGGGTACAATTGAAATCTCCGTATACATAGTCCAGTAGTCACTCTAAGACGCTTACTCACTTTGGATTTGCCCATAATGCTAAATGTCAAACAAAGGTACTGTATAACAAGATACAAGCTGTATTGAGTATAGGGTAAAAATTGGTATCTCTGATTCACCGTATACATAGAAGGCGTAAACCACAAATTCTCACTCCCAATGGATGATACCATAATAAATAAATTTTGAACAAAGGTACTGTATCAACACATACCAGGTGTATCCAGTCTAGGGGTTATTGTAAATTTCCGTCTATACTTCCGGAGTCAGACACAGACACTCACAGGCTCACTATGTATTACACCAGAATTTAAAAAGTAGAAAAAGGGAAAGGTATTCGAAGCCTACCACAGTATACAGTGTTGTGGTACTTTTAAATCTTTGTTTATATTTCAATCTCAGTAAGCCAGTCCAGACTCTCCGCTACTGGAAACTACATGGATACAAGTACAGACGGAAAGTCGAGTGTTAGCAGAAATTTGGGAATTACTCATTGCGGGAAACCTCCCAGTAGATGTTGCAGAGGCGATGCAGACCCTCAATTACTGTGTCTGTGGAGACAGCAAAAACGGTTCTTTGTGAAGAAAGGATTGCTTTATCGCAGTAGCGTGGATCACATCACCGTTACTCGTCTCCATCAAATTGTGATCACAGGGAGAGATGTAGACATGGTCCTCACTGTCTATCATGATGTGTCTGGTCATTTTGGAGTGCAAAAGACAGAAGCCACAGGCCGTAGGCGATTCTATTGGATTGGCATGAGAGGAGACATTGAAAAATGCTGGCAGGAATGTCACACGTCTGTAACTATCACAACTGTGAAAGGTAATCATAAAGCACCACTGTATCCGCTTGTAAGTTGACGTCCATTACAAATGGTAGCCATTGATCATCTGAAGGTAGAGGCCAGCAAGACAGGCCATAGCTACATCTTAACCATCATCGATCAATACACCAAATTTCGAGTGACCGTCCATGTGAAGGATTTAACTGCCCAGACTACACAGCGGTGGAGCAGGGAAAGGTAAGCACTTGCAAGTACTGTGGCCATGACCAAGCAGGGGGGGCACACTCGTGGGCGACGGTACTGGCACAGGGCCCCTCATAGTACGCTGGTGTGATTGACGGCAAGTGGGCCCCCCCACTGTGAGAGACACTGTATTGTACTATGAGTGGCCCTGTGCCAGTGCCATCGGCCATCAGTGGGCCCATCCACCTGTTCAGAGCAACGGCACTTGCCCGGGTGCGCTAGGTGTTGACCCCAGCCCTTGGGGGGGTGGTCTGCCCAGTTAGGGAGGTTTAAAAAATGGCATATGTTGATGTGTAGGCTGGACATTCAGCTGTTGCAAATCGCGGAATTGGGCAAGTCCGAGGAAGAGGAGGACAAAAGCGAGGCAGTTTTCTGGTAACCTATGTGTCATCAGGGGAAGGTGGGACAAAATCCTTTGAAACCCATGCATGGTTCATTTTAATGAAGGTTAGATCATCAACATTTTGGGTTGACAGACGGGTCCTTTTTTCTGTCAGGATTGATCCAGCAGCACTGAAGACTCTTTCAGATAACACACTAGCAGCAGGGCAAGCAAGCTCCTGTAAGTCATAGTGTGCCAATTCAGGCCAGGTGTCCAGTTTAGAGACCTAATAGTCAAAGGGGAATGACCAGTGAGGGAGAACATCGATATGGGAGGAGAAGTAGTTTGTAACCATAGTTGACAGCTGCTGTCTCCTGTCACTTTTAATCGATGCAGTATGAGCAGTCGTGTGAGCCGTACTTGAGAAATCATTCCACAACATGGTTCTTAAACCCCTGTCTCCAACGCCACTTCAGCTGTGTGCACCACGAACACCTCTTCCATTGTGCCCACTACGGCTCATGGGAGAACCAGCACCACTGCTGTGTGCTGGGAAAGCCTCAAACAAACTGTTTACCAGAGTTGCTTGTTTGTTAGCCAATATTATCTCTAGGTTCTCCTGTGGCATGATGTTGTGTAATTTGCCTTTGTAGCGTGCATCGAGGATGCTGGCCAGCCAGTAGTTGTCATCCTTCATCATTTTGGCAATGCGGGGGTCCCTTTTTAGGATCCGCAAGGCATAATCGAACATGTGGGCCAATGTTCCAGGTGTCAATAATGCACTGCCAGTGGTGGGTGGAGGAGCACTTTCTGTCAAATTCACATCCCTACAGTCACGCATAAACACTGTAACTGACCTTGGAGCGCCAACATTTTTTCTTGCCCCCTGAGAAGCATCCTCCTCCCCAAAATAATTATCCCCCTCATCCTCCTCCTCTTCCTCTTCTTCCTCCATCTCGTCCGATACAGTTCCCTGACCAGACAATGGCTGCCTGTCAGCAAGGCGTCCCACCTCCTCCTCCTCCTCCTGTTCCTCCTCTGCTGCAGACGCCTGATCCTTAATGTGCGTCAAACTTTGCATGAGCAGACACATAAGTGGGATGCTCATGCTTATGATGGTGTCATCTACGCTTACCAGCCGTGTTCATTCCTCAAAACACTGAAGGACTTTACAGAGGTCTTTCAGCTTTGACCACTGCACTCCCGACAATTCCATGTCTTCCCTCAAACTGCCTGCCCATGTATCCTCCCACAAATGCATTACAGCCTGCCTCTGTTTGCACAGCCTCTCAACCATGTGCAGGGTGGAGTTCCACGTTGTTGCAATGTCTATGATTAGGCGGTGCTTGGGGAGGTGGAGCAATCGCTGCAGCTTCTGCATACAAGTGGAGTGGACGTTTGAGCGACGGATGTGCGAGCACAGTCTTCGCAACTTAATGAGCAGTGATGCTAACTCCGGATAATTATTAAGGAAGCACTGCACCACCAGGTTCAAAGTGTGAGCAAGGCAAGGTATGTGTGTGAGTTTTGCACGGGCTATGGCTGCCACAAAATTATGGCCGTTATCACTGACTACCTTGCCTGCCTCAAGATGTAGACTGCCCAGCCATGACTCTGTTTGTCACTGCAAGTATTGGGCCAGTACCTCCGCGGTGTGTCTGTTGTCGCCCAAAGACATCATCTTTAACACAGCCTGCTGACACTTACCACTAGCTGTTCGATAGTGGGACACCTCGTGTACAACACTGCCAGCTGCGGATGGAGTGCTCGTGCGACTGTGCTCTGTGGACGAGCTTTCGCTTATGGAGGAGGAGAAGGGTCGAAAGCCTACAGCCGACTGTTTCCTATACCGTGGGCTAGGCAGCACTGTTCCACCGCCGCTGTCCCCTGTGGAGCCTGCATCCACCACATTAACCCAGTGCGCAGTAATGGACACGTAATGGCCCTGGCCACGCCTACTGGTCCATGCATCTGTTCTGAGGTGCACCATTCCACTCACTGACTGTTTTAGTGCATGGACCATGCGGTCTTTCACATGCCGGTGGAGGGCAGGGATGGCTGTTCGAGAAAAGAAGTGCCGACTGGGTAGGTCATAGCGTGGGACAGTGAAGGCCATGAGCTCATGGAAAGCTTCGCTTTCAACCAAACGGTATGCCATCATCTCTAATGAGATTATTTTGGCAATGTAGGCGTTCAAACACAGTGTACGCGGATGAGAGGATGAGTACTTTCTTGTCCTACTCAGAGTGTCTGGTAGGGTGAGCTAGACTGGAGAGCTGCATATGGGGGAAGTAGCGGTGGACAGGACGGAGTGAGAGGGGGTTGGTGATGGTATTGGTGATGATGGCCTAGATTCAGTGCTGTTTTGCAAAACCATTGTGATACCCTGAGTGCTTTGGCCTTGCGACGTCACCTCCACATTTAGTGCTGGTGGTGTACTTAACGGTGGCGGTGGTCTTACAGTGGGGGAAGCGATGGAGCATTGCTGGCTACCTTCAGTCGGAGCAGGTGCACATGTGGTACCTGAGGTTTCGTTATCCATCCACGCTTGCAAGGGCATGCTGATTAAATGTCTAAGCATGCGACTGGTATTCAAATTTCTGAGTTGTTTACCTCGGCTAAAGGTCCTTCTGCACTTCTTACAGGTAACCTTTGCCTCATCAGTAGGATTTTGGACAAAGAAGTGTCACACTGCACTCTTCCTACTATGGTATACATTTTCTGGCCTTGCACGCTGTGCCAAGTTGACCGTCTGGCCAAGTTGTCCTGCAACTCTTTTAGTTTTTGTTCTACGTTTTTGGACAGCTACAGGCCTGGCAGATAACCCCTGCTGCGATGTCAATGCCTGCTGCGGATCCTTCTCCTTATCTGAACTATTGCCAGCACCACCCTCCTCCCCCAATGGATGCCAATCCGGGTCAAGACCTGGGTCATCCATCACCTCCTCTTCAAAGTCATCTGCACCTTCCTCTTTACCTTCCTCTGTGTCACCGTGTAAGGTGGTATAGTATGCGGGAAGGGGCACCTGAGTTTCATCAGGGTCAGATTCAGGCTCAATAGACTGAGAGGGCAATGTAGTGCTCTGGGTCGATGTACCAGCAGAATCATCTAGCAGTGGCTGTCCATCAGTGCACTCCATGTCAGATTCATCTTGGACTGGGGAATTCTGGATTTGACTGGATAACCCAAGCATGGTATGTGAAAAGAGCTCCATAGAGTAATCTGAAGTGTGGGCTGCCGCATCCTAAACTTTTGGTGGGGGTGAAGGACACAAGGAAAGTTGTTTTTCCTGACCAGAACCCTGCACTGACGACTCCGTGCTTGCAGGTTTCGACCATTCAGAAGAGGAGGCAATAGAGCTGGTGGCTGTGTCGGCAATATATGCCAAAACCTGTTCCTGATGCTCGGGCTTTAAAAGCGCTTTTCCTACTCCAAGAAAAGGCAACCTTACAGGCCTTCTTGGGTTAGAGGATGACGCAGGCTCATCACCTCCTGCCTTAGCTGCTATTGTGCTTTTGCCAGAACCAGCCGATGCACCACCACCATCAGTACCAGCTGCGCCCCCCTGCCCACATCCGCGGACTCTTCCACCATACTTCATCATGTTTGGAAAAATGTACCTAAAATACCAGCAGAGATATGGTACTGTATGAGGAGCGTCCAGCTGTGTAAGGTGTATTAAAATAATTAAATCTACGTATATATTTTGTTAGTCACAGACGCTCTCACAGTATGTATTGGACCGTAATCCAACAAGCAGATATACGGAACTGTATCAGAAGTGTACATCTGTATGCGTTTTTTGTGTAAGTAACAATATCTGTATATGTATTTACGGAGTGTCACACACTCTGATTCTGCACAGATGTGACTGTAATGCGAACGGCAGATATACAGTACTGTTTGACAATTTTCCATACAGACACCGTATAGAGCTGTCCGATTCTCAATCTCCGTCTATTTTTATACGAAGTGACACACACTGTCTCTGTCTAGTTTTGACCGTATCAAACAGCAGATATACGAAACAGTTTGAAAAGCGGACAGCTCTATAAGTTGTAGGTCTGGAAAAATAGCAAATCTCCATTTGTTTTTCCAGAGTCACACACAGATAGCTTCTATTTGTTCATGATACAAGGCGGTACACGGTAGTTTGTGAGGAGCGTACACCACTATACGGTGTCTGTATGGAAAATTGTCAATCTCTGTCTATTTTTATATGGAGTGACACACGCTGTCTCTGTCTAGTTTTGACCATAATCAAACAGCAGATATACGAATCTGTTTGAAAATCGGACAGCTCTAGAAGGTGTAGGTCTGGAAAAATGGAAAATCTCCTCGGTTTGTTTTTCCAGAGTCACACACAGATAGCTTCTATTTGTCCGTGATACAAGACAGTACACGGAAGTGTATGAGGAGGGTACACTGCTATGCGGTGTCTGTATGGAAAATTGTTAATCTCTGTCTATTTTTATACGGAGTGACACACACTGTCTCTGTCTAGTTTTGACCATGATCAAACAGCAGATATACGAAACTGTTTGAAAAGCGGACAGCTCTATAAGGTGTAGGTCTGGAAAAATGGAAACTCTCCTCTACTTGTTTTTCCAGAGTCACACCCAGATAGCTTCTATTTGTCCGTGATACCAGCCGGTACACAGTAGTTTGTGAGGAGCGCACACCGCTATACGGTGTGTGAAAAAATGAACGCTCGGTAACTCACCAGAGCAAAATATTAAAAGTTGGAGTGCTTTGAAAAAAGCAGTTTGAACAGCAGTGTGCACAAAGCAATGCAGCTATCAGGTAGCCTTAAAAGGCAGCCTAATCACCACCAGCGCTGCTGCACACAACAAAAATCCTCCCCTTTCACTGCACACTGACTGTACAGTGAAAAGTGCTATCAGCAGAAGCAATTTTTTTTCTTCTTCCCTGCCTAACACTCTCCCTATTCAGAATCAGCAGCAGCACCTCTCCCTATTCTAAGATCGTCAGAAGTAAGATGGCGGTCGGAGGTCACGGCCTTTTATACCCGCTGTGACGCCACACAAAGCCAGCCAATCACTTCAATGCCCTTCTCTAAGCTGGTGGTGGCCGCTGCCCATGTCATTGCGTTGCCCACAGTGTGCGTCCTCCATCATTGCCTGAGAAAAGGCGCCGGAAGCATTATTTGAAACGCGACTTTGAAGCTCTGATCGGCGACCTCATGGCCGACCTCACGTTTGGTCGTGTTTCGATCGGCGAAACCCGACTTTAGCTAAAGTTGGCTATTTTTGAATTTGACCGACCCGTTTCGCTCAACTCTAGTCTTCAGTTCCCAGAGGGCCGGCTGAGGTAGAGGTCGAAACAGAAGCTTCCAAATCCCTGCTTTCTGCTAACCAGGAGGAGGTCCTGGTCCTAATATCTTCAGTGTTGGGAGCTGACCTCACTGGGCACAAAGAGACATGGCAAAATGAAATCCCTGATGTCACATCTGCCTCATCCTACCCGAGGAATGTTGTGATGGCTCTGACTGTGTGTGCCCCTATCCTTCTTCTACAAGTTATTCTGGCGGGCTTGAGGAAGAGGGGCCGTAAAGAGGGGATAGTGTAACAACCCTGCTGGCATCACTGCATGGCCTCCTTTCCCCCTCACACCAACTCACTCACTGCTCCGGGTCATGCTGTGAATTCTGTTTTCTGCCAGTCCTATGCTCTGTGCTCTGTGATTCTGTTCTCCTGTATGCTTCCTGGCTATGTGTGTATAGGGGGGCGGCACCAGAACTCTCTGGTTCTTATGCAGTCAGGGTGCACCTGTTCAATCTGTCCCTGACCAATTACCTAGAGCCCTCGACTATTTAGATCTGCTACACCCACTGAACATTGCCTGTGCAATGTCTAAACTCAGTTATCATCTTGCTGCTGAGGAAGCCAGGCCCTGTTCTCTGTATCTCCTTCTCTGTAGGATTACTCGTCGCTGCTGCATCGCTGTGAGGTCTTTCTGTGTGAAAGCTCACTAGCGATCATTTAGCGATGCACCAGCGATCCTGACCTGGTCGGATCGCTGGTCGGATCGCTGGTGCTTCGCTAAATGTAAAAGGGCCTTTAGTCCTAGCTTTGTGTTTACTTGTCCTTCCGCCTGCCAGGAAGCAGAATATCCTGTCCTTGAGTCTTTGTTCCCTGTACCTTGTCTTGTACTGTCTCCCTGTCTCCTTGTCTGTGGCTTCCTTCCCTGCTGTGTCTTTCTTTGTGTCCTCTCTGTCTGTGCCTCTGTAGCCTTGCAGCTCTGTCTGTGCCTCTGAAGCCTTGCAGCTATGTCTCTGCTCTGCACCTTTGCAGGCTCTGTCTCTGTTCTGCTCCTGCTGCTGCAGAACCTCTTGCTGCAGCTTCTCTCCACAGACCTTGTAGTTCAGCTTTGCTCTGGTGCTGCAGAACCTCTTGCTGCAGCTTCTCTCCACAGACCTTGTGGTTCAGCTTTACTCTGGTGCTGCAGAACCTCTTGCTGCAGCTTCTCTCCACAGACCTTGTGGTTCAGCTTTGCTCCGCTTCTGCATTCGCTGCAGAACCTCTTGCTGCAGTATCTCTCCACAGACCTTGTGGCTCCGCCTACTCCACACTCTTGCGGCTCTGCCTACTCCGCACTCTTGTGGCTCCGCCTACTCTGAACTCTTGTGGCTCCACCTACTCCGCACTCCTTTCTGTATCCA
The DNA here is from genome assembly GCF_039654945.1 of Dendrobates tinctorius. Taxonomy (NCBI): domain Eukaryota; kingdom Metazoa; phylum Chordata; class Amphibia; order Anura; family Dendrobatidae; genus Dendrobates; species Dendrobates tinctorius. The sequence continues at coordinate 7,020,470 of NW_027361686.1, read as the reverse complement.
TACCTACTCCTCCTGTGTGAACAGGTCCAAACCTGTCCCGTCCAATTCCATTTTTTCCTGCCAGTATCAGTTCCTGCTGTGTTAACAGGTCCCTACCTGTTCCTTCATACACCACACCTGCCCTGTGTCTCCAAGCCGTGCCTGCTTGCCCTGTGTCTCCAAGCCATGCCTGCTTGCCCCGTATCTCCAAGCTGTGCCTGCTTGCCCTGTGTTTCAAGGCCGTGTCTGCTTGCCCCGTGTCTCCAAGCCATGCCTGCTTGCCCCGTCTCTCCAAGCCGTGCCTGCTTGCCCCGTGTCTCCAAGCCGTGCCTGCTTGCCCCGTGTCTCCAAGCCATGCCTGCCTGCCCCGTGTCTCCAAGCCGTTCCTGCTTGTCCTGTGTCTCGGCCGTGCCTGCCGTGTCTACCTGCCTGTCTATAGCACCTGTCCGAATGACTTGTCCCCGAGTGGGATCAGCAGCCACAGCCAGACACCACCCTGGAGTGGTACCAGACAGCTATCTGCAGCACAAGCCTGACCTCACCATCAGAGGCTCCAGCGAAGACTGAGGTAGCTGTCATAGCCACGCCCTTTCCATGGCTGTCTGGTTTGTGGTACAGTGGGGCCACAACCCCCCGGCTCGCGGCATTCAGCCAAGGCGCAAGCATGACATTATGTTTCAAAAACTTTACTGCTGGTTTGGTGTTTTGGGGAGATATGCATTGCCTTTTGGTCCCCAAACATGGTGTTCATTATGGCGTTCAAAAAGCTTAACTTTGGTCTTCTCTGATCAGTCTAAAACCTCCGAGTATTTCACAGGGTTGCCTAAGGCTGTGTTCACGCACTGCGTTTTTTTCGCGGATTTGCCAAAAAATCAGCTTAAAAAACACTTAAAAGCTTTCCATTCATTTTAATGCATTTTGCACTTTTTGTGCATATTGATGCACTTTTTCTGTGGAAAAAACGCTTTGCGTTAAAAAAAGCAGCATGCTCATTAATTTTGCAGATTTTTCCGCATTTCTGGCTATTTCTATGTGTCTGTGGCCATGCGGAAAAAAATGCATAAAAACCACTCGTTTTTTGCACAAAAAATGGGCGGAAAACGCACAGAAAAAACGCACGGTTTCTGGGAAGGAGTCCGGTTTTTATGCAGAAATTTTCTGCATACTTGTGCACATAGCCTAAATGTCATTGAGAAAACTTTAAGTGCACTTGAATATGCTTTTTGTTCAGCAATAGAGTCTTAAGTGGTGAGTGAGCATAAGGCCGGGGTCACACTAGAGAGGATTACGGACGAGTGAGAGGCGTTAAAAGCACGCATTATACACGGACCAATGATTCTCTATGGGGCAGCTCCCATCAGCCGTATATTTCTCATCCGTATTCTACGGTCCTTGCCAATCGCAGCATGCTGCAATTGTCAGCGTACTATGCCCGTAGTACGCCAATGCAAGTCTATGGGTGCGCTAAAAATACGCATTACACACGGACCAGATGTGTGACTTGCGAGAAATATGCACCCAGTGTCCTTTAGAAAAGCCGGCAATTCAGTGTGCGATACAGTAAAATCACACTGACAGGTTTAATAACACAAGCCAAAGAATAGATATATGCACACAGAATATATATATATATATATATATATATATACACTCACTGGCCACTTTATTAGGTACACCTGTCCAACTGTGTGTTAAGACTTAATTTCTAATCAGCCAATCACATGGCGGCAACTCAGTGCATTTAGGCATGTAGACATGGTCAAGACAATCTCCTGCAGTTCAAACCGAGCATCAGTATGGGGAAGAAAGGTGATTTGAGTGCCTTTGAACGTGGCATGATTGTTGGTGCCAGAAGGGCTGGTCTGAGAATTTCAGAAACTGCTGATCTACTGGGATTTTCACGCACAACCATCTCTAGGGTTTACAGAGAATGGTTCGAAAAAGAAAAAAAATCCAGTGAGCGGCAGTTCTGTGGCCAGAAATGCCATGTTGATGCCAGAGGTCAGAGGAGAATGGGCAGACTGGTTCGAGCTGATAGAAAGGCAACAGTTACTCAAATTGCCACCCGTTACAACCAAGGTAGGCAGAAGAGCATCTCTGAACGCACAGTGCGTCGAACTTTGAGGCAGATGGGCTACAGCAGCAGAAGACCACACTGGGTACCACTCCTCTCAGCTAAGAACAGGAAACTGAGGCTACAATTTGCACAAGCTCATTGAAATTGGACAGTAGAAGATTGGAAAAACGTTGCCTGGTCTGATGAGTCTCGATTTCTGCTGCGACATTCGGATGGTAGGGTCAGAATTTGGCGTAAACAACATGAAAGCATGGATCCATCCTGCCTTGTATCAACGGTTCAGGCTGGTGGTGGTGGTGTCATGGTGTGGGGAATTTTTTCTGGGCACTCTTTGGGCCCCTTGGTACCAATTGAGCATCGTTGCAACGCCACAGCCTACCTGAGTATTGTTGCTGACCATGTCCATCCCTTTATGACCACAATGTACCCAACATCTGATGGCTACTTTCAGCAGGATAATGCGCCATGTCATAAAGCTCGAATCATCTCAGATTGGTTTCTTGAACATGACAATGAGTTTACTGTACTCAAATGGCCTCCTCAGTCACCAGATCTCAATCCAATAGAGCATCTTTGGGATGTGGTGGAACGGGAGATTCGCATCAGGGATGTGCAGCCGACAAATCTGCGCCAACTGTGTGATGCCATCATGTCAATATGGTCCAAAATCTCTGAGGAATGCTTCCAGCACCTTGTTGAATCTCTGCCACGAAGAATTGAGGCAGTTCTGAAGGCAAAAGGGGGTCCAACCCCTTACTAGCATGGTGTACCTAATAAAGTGGCCAGTGAGTGTATATATATATATATATATATATATACATGTCATTGAGACAGATATATATTTCACAGAGTTCTTCATAGCAGAATAGCCGCTAATTCAATTGCCGGCTTTTGTCATATCATTCCCCGAGCTGACATGAAATGACACATGGTTACATACAGTAAACCATTTCATTTCATGTTTTGTGTGGGCTCCCGCATTGACAAATTACCGCGGGAGCCCACACATTTTTTTACAATGAATTAACCCCTTAAATTAACACCTACACCTCCCAAATTTTACACATCAACCCTCATCTAATTACTAATGAAAGACATACAAAACAAAACATGAAATTAAATGGTTTACTGTATGTAACCATGTGTCATTTCATGTCGGGTTGGGGAAGGATTTGACAAAAGCCGGCAATTGAATTAGCGGCTATTCTGCTATGAAGAACTCTGTGAAATATAAATATATATATATATATGTGTCTCAATGACATGTATGTATATATATATATATATATATATATGCATTCTATGTGTCTATATCTATTCATTCGTTTCTGTTATAAACCCTGTCATAGGGCTCCATTATATGTCCATTTTGCAAGGCGGCGAGAAAATCTCGCCATACGTATTGCATACGGATGCAGACATGCGCAAAATACATAACCACACCTTGCTTACGGATGCCATACGGAGAACTATTTAGGGGTCATTCATCCGTATTACGCCTGTAAAATACGGACCGTATTTTGCGTCGGTTAGTGTGACCCCGGCCTAAGGGTCATGGAGGTTGAGTGCATTGTTTCTTGTGCTCTTTGATACAATTGTACCTTCTGATTACAGGTTTGTCTGTAGCTCTCCACAGGTAGTTCTAGGCTCTCTGGCAAGTCTTTTCATTTCTATATTTGAAATCTTGTGGGGAGCACCTGGCAGTGGCTGGTTTATGGTGAAATTATGTTCTTTCCAAATCCAGGTTATGTCCCCAACAGTGCTCGCTGCAACCTTCAGAGGTTTAGAAATTCTTCTGTAATAAATGCCATTAATATGTTTTCCAAAATAAATTTGCAAATGACTTGAGAAAGCTCACTGGTTTTACCCATAGTGAAATGTTTGTGGTGTGACATCTTGGTAATGTGACACCTCTTTATTGGCCATAAGTTGGACCAGCTGATATTAGTTTTCACTAAGTGGCAGCGTTGCTTTCTAATTTCTAATAGATTTCAGTTGGTGCTGTGACTTTCCATGGCTTTTTGCACCTGTTTTTCTTCATGTCTGTCTTCAATTAATTTTTCCTGTATCATAATTTCTTATTATTACCCATACAGTTGGAACTATAAGTTTACATATACTATATAAAAAGACACATATGCATCTTTTTCCCGCTTTAGGTCAATTAGGATTACCGTAATCTAATATATAAAGCTCAATGTGTGTATGTATGTGTGTATTTCTGGGATTCGCATCTACACCGTCGCAGCTACAGCCACAAAATTTAGCACAGTCACACGTCTGGACCCCGAGAGCGTCCTAGGCTATGTTGTGAGGCAAAATTTTAACCCCGCGCGGTCCAATTCACCAAACAATTTGGCCTATTATTCTTATCATTTCTATGGTGTTATCGTCCTTCTGTAAAGCTGGAAATAACACAATTTATTACCGTGCCAACCCAGACCACCCTCTGACACAGACTGCAGGGGGAGCCCAGTATCACACAGGATAGGATTAGACACATGGCTCAGCAGTCAGTATCACACAGGATAGGATTAGATACACAGCTCAGCAGTCAGTATCACACAGGATAGGGTTAGACACATGGCTCAGCAGTCAGTATCACACAGGATAGGATTAGATACACGGCTCAGCAGTCAGTATCACACAGGAGAGGATTAGATACACGGCTGAGCAGACAGTATCACACAGGAGAGGATTAGACACATGGCTCAGCAGTCAGTAACACACATGATAGGATTAGGTACACGGCTCAGCAGTCAGTATCACACAGGATAGGGTTAGATACATGGCTCAGCAAACGGTATCACACAGGATAGGATTAGATACACAGCTCAGCAGTCAGTATCACACAGGATAGGATTAGATACACTGCTCAGCAGTCAGTATCACACAGAATAGGAATAGATACACGGCTCAGCAGACAGTATCACACAGGATAGGATTAGATACACAGCTCAGCAGTCAGTATCACACAGGATAGGATTAGATACACTGCTCAGCAGTCAGTATCACACAGGATAGGAATAGATACACGGCTCAGCAGACAATATCCCACAGGATAGGAATAGATGCACAGCTCAGCAAACAGTATCACACAGAATAGTATTAGATGCAAGGCTCAGCAGACAGTATCACACAGGATATGATTAGATACACAGCTCAGCAGTCAGTATCACACAGGATAGGATTAGATACACTGCTCAGCAGTCAGTATCACACAGGATAGGAATAGATACACGGCTCAGCAGACAGTATCACACAGGATAGGATTAGATACACAGCTCAGCAGTCAGTATCACACAGGATAGGATTAGATACACTGCTCAGCAGTCAGTATCACACAGGATAGGAATAGATACACGGCTCAGCAGACAGTATCCCACAGGTTAGGATTAGATGCACAGCTCAGCAAACAGTATCACACAGAATAGTATTAGATGCAAGGCTCAGCAGACAGTATCACACAGGATATGATTAGATACACGGCTCAACAGTCAGTATCACACAGGATAGGATTAGATACACGGCTGAGCAGTCAGTAACACACATGATAGGATTAGGTACATGGCCCAGCAGTCAGTATCACACAGGATAGGGTTAGATACACGGCTCAGCAGATGGTATCACACAGGACAGGATTAGATACACGGCTGAGCAGTCAGTAACACACATGATAGGATTAGATACACAGCTCAGCAGTCAGTATTACACAGGATAGGAATAGATACACAGCTCAGCAGACAGTATCACACAGGATAGGTTTAGATACACAGCTCAGCAGACGGTATCACACAGGATAGGATTAGATACACGGCTCAGCAGTCAGTATCACACAGAATAGGATTAGATACACGGCTCTGCAGTCAGTATCACACAGGATAGGATTAGATACACGGCTGAGCAGTCAGTAACACACAGGACAGGGTTAGATCCACGGCTCAGCAGACGGTATCACATAGGATAGGATTAGATACACTGCTCAGCAGTCAGCTTCTCACAGGGTAGGATGTTTTTATGTGCAGAATAATCATTATAATTTGTTATAAGTAACCACAGTTGGTTACTATGCCCAGGCAACGCCGGGCTCTTCAGCTAGTTATTAATATTTACCAAACGCCAGAATAATGAGAGAGAGAGAATGTTTTAAGGCATTTTTATTACTTACTGCAAAGTGAAAAGTTTACATACACTAAGATTCCTATGCTTTAAACAGTTCTGAACTGCCCTTATAATGATGTCATGTGTTTGGAAGCTTCTGGTAGGGTTTTGGCAAAATCTGAGTTAATTAGTGACACACCTGTGGATGTATTTTAATGCACACCTGAAACACACTGCTTCTTTGTGTAGCATCATGGAAAATTCTAAAGAAATCAGCCAAGATATCAGGAAAAGAATTGTGGACTTGCACAAGTCTGGCTCATCCTTTGGTACAATTTCAAGATTCCTGAAGGTGCCTCATTCAACTGTACAAACAATTATATGCAAGTACAAGCAAGATGGGAATGTCCAGCCATCATACCGCTCAGGAAGGAGACGAGTTCTGTGTCCCAGAGATGATCGTGCTTTAGTCCGACATGTGCATATCAACCCAAATACAAAAGCAAAAGACCTTGTGACGATGATGGCAGAAGCTGGTAAGATTGTGTCAATAACCCCAGTCAAACAAGTACTGTATTGGCATGGGCTGAAAGGCCACTCTGTGTAAAGATTCCGGACTCTACAATACTACGGCAACCTTCCAACATCTGGCTAATTATATTTTTTGAGAAAGGTTAGACCATTTTGTCGTGATCTATGTAGATGATATTTTGATTTTTCCTGATTCATTGCAGGAACATCAGGAGCATGTTAAAACCATCCTGAGACGTCTGAAAGAGAATCATCTCTACATTAAGCCTGAGAAATGTGAATTTCATCGCACAGAGATTCAATTTTTAGGGTATGTCATCTCGACACAGGGGCTTAACATGAAGGCATGTAAGATCCTGGCTATTCTTGATCGGCCCACATCTAAAAATGTCAAGAAGGTCCAGTGTTTCATTGGAACAATTAGAGAAAAAGAGCCATGCACAAAAAAGCGCACACCCATGAGTAAAAATATGTATAGACCATGATACGTAAGAAAGTGTATAAACAATCTTTATTAGTAGACAAAACAAACCACAATAAAATCAATTAAAAAGACAAAACACATCACATAGGTCCCATAAAGCAGCAATATAGCACACCACAATATAATATAGTATGGGTGAAACAAGAATCCCCAAGACAATGTAGTATACAGTGCTGTACAAATGAATTGGGACAAAGCATTTTTTTAAGTAAAATCATAAATTGGTTACCAGTCAGTGATTCAAACCAGCTTTAACTGCTTTGAACAGGTGTGAGTGCCTGTTCAAAGCAGTTAAAACTAGTTTGAATCACTAACTGGTAACCAACTTCGATTTTACTTAAAAAAATGCTTTGTCCCAATTCATTTGCACAGCACTGTATATATGAATCCTGATTACATGCAGAAATAGTGCCAATCTGGGCGTCCCCAGAAGGCAAAAAAAAGAGAGACAGAGCCCTGTATGAGATCAGAGTATTTGCATGAGATACTTGTAAAGATGGTGCCCCTATGAAAAGGGAGTACCCCCTAAAATGAAAATAACCTGTATGAAAGAAAGCACCAAGGTAAGGCTTAGGGCTATAATAGCCAGCAAGTCACCAACCAGGAGAGCACATGTCAGGGCGTCGGGGATAGCAAGGCAAATGGGAAGTGGTCCCGGGACCAAAGGTGATGTGGGGAGCCCCAGGCGTATGACCGCAGCCTCGTCAGGGGAAGTGTGTCAGGAGGGACAACAACAGTCATTAAATAGCCAATCAATTAGTTAGGATAGCAAAAATGGTGTGTAAAAAGCAACTCTTAGAGGTACATACCAGTAAGGTTATCCTGACCAGGATAACCTAGGCACAGATGGAGGTCGCTGGAGAAAAAAGTGGTAACTAACATGAGTCAGTGCAGGTGTGATGAGACCAGTGCTGAAAAAAAAAAAGGGGGCAATAGTGTGTGAAAACAGGCACACACAGTGAACAGACCATAAAGTGACGCCTGAGCAGTATAACATAACCACAGGAGCGAGAAGATAAGGCTCCACAGTGAGGGGCAGGTAGAAAACAGCAGCGTCACTGTAAGGCTGTAATAGCAAGGATCCATAGTGTGTGAAAGCAGGTACACACAGCGGCGTCAGTGGGCAGACCATAAAGTGGCGCCTACGCAGTGTAACATAAACACGGGAGCCAGAAGATAAGGCTCCACAGTGAGGGGCAGTTAGAAAACAGCGGCGTCACTGTAAGGCTGTAATAGCAAGGATCCATAGTGTGTGAAAGCAGGTACACACAGCGGCGTCAGTAGGCAGACCATAAAGTGGCGCCTGCGCAGTGTAACATAAACACGGGAGCCAGAAGATAAGGCTCCACAGTGAGGGGCAGTTAGAAAACAGCGGCGTCACTGTAAGGCTGTAATAGCAAGGATCCATAGTGTGTGAAAGCAGGTACACACAGCGGCGTCAGTAGGCAGACCATAAAGTGGCGCCTGCGCAGTGTAACATAAACACGGGAGCCAGAAGATAAGGCTCCACAGTGAGGGGCAGGCAGAGAACAGTGGCGTCACTGTGAGGCAGTAATAGCAAGGAGAGAGAGTGGCACTTGCGCAGAAAACACCCAGCCACAGAGACATTGCTGGCGAGAGGAAACTGTGCAGAAAATGGGTGTGACATGAATAAAAGTTAATGACACCGGTCAGAGGGCAATGCAGGCGCAGGGAGGCAGGGTCACCAGACCTTACTGCTTGTGAAACGTGCATGATATGCAGGCGAAAGTACAATCAGTAGTATCACTGAGCGAGAGCATATATAAAAGGCACTCAAAAAGATGGAAAAAAAAAAAACCTGATGAACCCGTATGATAGCGGGAATGTGCATCAAGGGGGGAAACCACATATATAAAGATCATTAGGCTACAGAAATAGTAGGGGGGATAATGGCCAACGTATTCAACAAGGCCCTCTAACTGTGCTAATAATGCAGCAAAAGAAATATATATTCAATGAGGACATTATCCTAGTGGAGAGAAACGGGAAAAATAACCCTAATTCAGTAATATTAGGCAGGAAAAATGAACGGATGGAAAAAATAAGTGAAGCAATAAAACAAGTAAATACTAATGAAAACAAGTACATGTCTGGAAGACTCAGAATAAAAGGAGAGTCAAAAAGGAAATACTGCTTAGAATTTATTGATTTAAAAAGCCCATGCGCCATAGTATGAGGTGTCAGCCAAAAAGATAATAATAAAGAGCCATTGGATAGTACTACACAAAGTAAGTCTGTTAAGAGGTCATGATAAATAGGGCCAAGCACTAAACAGTGTGGCTATGTAGTTATATGTTAGCAGAAGTACGCTAAGTACAAAAGAAAAGTAGAGAGATAACAAGACAAAAAAGTCAAGTGATACAAAAAGAAAAAAAATATTAAAAGAGCAAGATAGGGATAATGTAATGAGAATAGAGCAATAACAAATGAACTCATATTATACAGATACAAAACTCGCCATGTAAAGAAGTCCAGGTAATACAAGGGCCAGGGCTAGAGGTACAGAAGGGATCCATAGATGGCAGGTTGGAACATCCAATAGCTTCAAAAAAGCCACAATGAGCAATCTTGAGCGTTGTCCTTAGAAGGCAATCCGAAAAATCCAGAAAAGGGACGAGAGGAAGGGGAATGATGGCTGGATTAAAATCAGACGACCACATGATTATCCCAGAAAACTTGAAAATAGGAACTCCTCATTGAGGCCGTCAGGCGCCAGGCTCCCTAAGTTGAAAATCCAGCGCGATTCAATTTCAAGCAAAAGTTTCCTAAGATTGCCACTCCTGGCATTGAGATGGACTCTCTGTAAGCCAAAAAAATGAATGTTAGCACTGGAACCCCATGTTCAGTCAGACAGTGGGAGGCCACCGGAGTTAGAGTCTTACCTTTCTTAAGGCCCTTTTACATTTAGCGATGCACCAGCGATCCGACGAGCGATCCGACCCGGTCAGGATCGCTGGTGCATCGCTAAATGATCGCTAGTGAGCTTTCACACAGAAAGATCTCACAGCGATGCAGCAGCGACGCAGCGCACGATACTCACCTTTCACACACAGCGATCCTGACGTCCTCCCGCCCGCCTCCACACGTCGCTCGTCATCACAGCAGGAAGCCCCAGCAGGAAGCTGACGACGAGAAATGGAGCCGGACATTCTCGCGCGATCAGCGATGGACAGCGGGGGAGCCGGTCGTTGGTAAGTATCACACATAGCGATATCGCTAGCAATATCGCTATAACGTCACAAAACCAGTGACGTTTTAGCGATATTGCTAGCGATATCGCTTAGTGTAAAACCCCCTTATGTCAGATAGCGCCAGATGTATTGTGGACAGGTGTTTTTGTGCCCTTTTCCTGAACTCCTGAGTGGTCTGACCAGTGTAGGCCTTATTACAAGGGCAAATAATAGCGTAAATGGTATTAGTGGTCTTGCAATTGATGTAAGACATTAGGCAATGTGACTTAGAGTCCAAGGGGTTAGAAAAGAAATCTTTGGTGACAGGGACATAAGGGCATACATTACACTCCCCGCAGGGAAAAGACCCCCTCAAAGTTATGCCCCTATTTAATCTAGTAGATGGATGTGTGAAGTGGCTCCTAATCAGAATATCCCCTAAGTTAGGGGCCCTCTTAGCCGTCATAAGTGGATGTGAGGTAACAAGAGGGGAAATCTGGGCATCCAAAGTTAGTGTTTCATTGGATTTGCAAATGCTATAGATGATTAATTTCTCTGAGATTGTTCGACTCATTACACAGCTAACCAAGAAGGAAAATACTTTCTTGTGGTCCTCGCAGGCTCAGGAAGCCTTTGATCGTCTTAAGTCTTGGTTTACTTCTGCAACCTGTACTGATTCACCCTAACCCAGCACATCCTTTCATCGTTGAAGTGGACTCTTTGGACTGTGCTCTGGTGACCATCCTCTCCCAAAGAACGGGAGACAATGGTCTGTTACATCCATGTGCTTTTTTTTCTCACAGACTTTCTGCTGCAGAGAAGAACTATGATGTGGGAGATAAAGAGCTTCTATCCATTATCACTGCATTTATGGAATGGAGGCACTATCTGCAGGGGGCAGCACAACAAGTTATGGTGCTCACTAGAGTTGAGCGACTTTTGCTTTTTTAGGGTCGCGTTTCGTTTCGTGAAACCCGACTTTTCCAAAAGTCGGGTCGAGCAAGATCGTCCGATTATAGGGAAAAGTCGGGGTCGTCCCGAAACACGAAACCCAATGTAAGTCAATGGGGAATAAAAGTCGGCAGTGAGAGGAGGACAGGAAACACACCTACAGTGCCCATTTGAATGCCAAAAGCATAAATTCTTCTTACTTAAGCTTGTCAACCTTAATTAACTTCATAATACAAGTTACGCACTGAAAAATGGGGGTTATTTGGCTAAATTTGTGGGAGGGGAGGGCTGGCTGCAGGTTTTCATGTGCCCTGGGCGAAAGAGCGCCCCTTTAACACATACCACAACTCATCATGCTCCGATACGGCAGAGAAATAGCGGTATAGTACAATGAAAAATACCTCACTTTTTACATCTCATGACGAGGCCCATCTATTTCTCCATACAAAATCATTGGTCCCATATAATGTTTGAAACAGTATATGATGAGCTCCACATAATGCTACAGTATATGTTGGTCCCCATGGATGAAGCTCCACTGTCTTATGGGCCCAAATAATGCTCCAAACATAATGGGCCCCATTTCTAATGCTCTAGTGTATAATGGGCCCTGTAAATGCTGCTCCAGTGTCTGATGTCCACCTTTGGAATGTTCCAGTGTATGGTGGGCCCCATCTATCATTCTCCAGAGTATAGTGCTCCCCAAAAATTGCTGTCCCAACATAGAAAACAATCAAATAAGTCTCCTCGCTAGGGAATCCCTGTACTTGTCTGGACAGGTGCTGTAGCTTGCTTAACAGCTCGCCAGCCGTTCTCACGCCCAGTATGGATTGCACGTGATTGCACAAAGGTTAGAAAGGGTACCGTATCCCTGGATAACATGTATGGATAGCGTACACATTCAAAATATATGTCTATACAGCATGAGGCAGGCTCAGACGGTGTTAGGCCCAGTATGGATTGCACGTCATTGCACAAAGGTTAGAAGGGGTACCGTATCCCCGGATAACATGTATGGATAGCGTACACATTCAAAATATATGTCTATACAGCATGAGGCAGGCTCAGACGGTGTTAGGCCCAGTATGGATTGCACGTCATTGCACAAAGGTTAGAAGGGGTACCGTATCCCCGGATAACATGTATGGATAGCGTACACATTCAAAATATATGTCTATACAGCATGAGGCAGGCTCAGACGGTGTTAGGCCCAGTATGGATTGCACGTCATTGCACAAAGGTTAGAAGGGGTACCGTATCCCCGGATAACATGTATGGATAGCATACACATTCAAAATATATGTCTATACAGCATGAGGCAGGCTCAGACGGTGTTAGGCCCAGTATGGATTGCACGTCATTGCACAAAGGTTAGAAAGGGTACCGTATCCCTGGATAACATGTATGGATAGCGTACACATTCAAAATATATGTCTATACAGCATGAGGCAGGCTCAGACGGTGTTAGGCCCAGTATGGATTGCACGTCATTGCACAAAGGTTAGAAGGGGTACCGTATCCCCGGATAACATGTATGGATAGCGTACACATTCAAAATATATGTCTATACAGCATGAGGCAGGCTCAGACGGTGTTAGGCCCAGTATGGATTGCACGTCATTGCACAAAGGTTAGAAAGGGTACCGTATCCCTGGATAACATGTATGGATAGCGTACACATTCAAAATATATGTCTATACAGCATGAGGCAGGCTCAGACGGTGTTAGGCCCAGTATGGATTGCACGTCATTGCACAAAGGTTAGAAGGGGTACCGTATCCCCGGATAACATGTATGGATAGCGTACACATTCAAAATATATGTCTATACAGCATGAGGCAGGCTCAGACGGTGTTAGGCCCAGTATGGATTGCACGTCATTGCACAAAGGTTAGAAGGGGTACCGTATCCCCGGATAACATGTATGGATAGCGTACACATTCAAAATATATGTCTATACAGCATGAGGCAGGCTCAGACGGTGTTAGGCCCAGTATGGATTGCATGTCATTGCACAAAGGTTAGAAGGGGTACCGTATCCCCGGATAACATGTATGGATAGCGTACACATTCAAAATATATGTCTATACAGCATGAGGCAGGCTCAGACGGTGTTAGGCCCAGTATGGATTGCACGTCATTGCACAAAGGTTAGAAGGGGTACCGTATCCCCGGATAACATGTATGGATAGCGTACACATTCAAAATATATGTCTATACAGCATGAGGCAGGCTCAGACGGTGTTAGGCCCAGTATGGATTGCACGTCATTGCACAAAGGTTAGAAGGGGTACCGTATCCCCGGATAACATGTATGGATAGCGTACACATTCAAAATATATGTCTATACAGCATGAGGCAGGCTCAGACGGTGTTAGGCCCAGTATGGATTGCACGTCATTGCACAAAGTTTAGAAGGGGTAACGTATCCCCGGATAACATGTATGGATAGCGTACACATTCAAAATATATGTCTATACATCAGGAGGCAGGCTCAGACGGTGTCAGGCACAGTATGGATTTGACGGCCCAGATTACACAGCGGAGGAGCAGGGAGAGGTAAAGATTGCAAATACTGGGGCCCTGGCCAAGCAAGGGGGGCCCACTCGTGGGCGTCGGTACTGGCACTGGGCCCCTCATAGTACAGCGGTGTGTCTGACGGCGGGTGTGCACCACCACCGTCAGAGACACTTGATTGCACTATGAGGGACCCTGTGCCAGTGCCCGCGCCCAAGAGTCGGCCTACCCACCTGTCCCGGGCAACGGCACTCGCACGGTGTCGTGCGCTAGGTGGTGACCCCGGCCATGGGGGGGGAGGCAGCACAGTTAGGGAGTTTTAGAAAGTGGCATATGTTCTTCCGACAGGTATGTCCATCCACCCAGCTCTCCTGCTCTCCTGCTGTCTGTCTATGAAGGACACACAGTGCGTCACCCAGCTTTGCACATAGACTTGCCTCTGCACCTAGCATTCACATGGTATGTCCATCCACCCAGCTCTCCTGCTCTCCTGCTGTCTGTCTATGAAGGACACACAGTGCGTCACCCAGCTTTGCACATAGACTTGCCTCTGCACCTAGCATTCACATGGTATGTCCATCCACCCAGCTCTCCTGCTCTCCTGCTGTCTGTCTATGAAGGACACACAGTGCGTCACCCAGCTTTGCACATAGACTTTCCTCTGCACCTAGCATTCACATGGTATGCCTTTCAGCTAACCCCAGCTTACCCCAGTGTTATTTATGACCTTGTTTACTCTGGCTTGATCATATACATCTGGTCCACTCTTAATTGTCTGGCCTAGATGAGCAGAGACCACTCCTCTCTGCTTCACACCTGACTGCACTTAGTTGTACATATATTGCAGAGTACAAGTCTGCATAGACTTCAGTCTGCATTGTGATTGCTATAAGTGTGTGCTAGAAGTGTGAAGATTAATTTAAGAATTAAAACCAGAATTGAACCAGAAGGGAACTGAAGGTAACTGGACACAGTCACTGTAAACAATGTTTCTGTTTGTTTTCACTTTCACCCCAATAATCCTTCACTTTCTGCTAATTCCCCTAATCCCTACTCCTAGTAAGGAACTGTTCATCTCTTCTTCAATCCTCCCCATCCACCTCACCTCCGCCTCAAAACTGTTCCTTAACATACAATCCTCTGTCTCCAAACACAGACAGCCCCCTCATGCCCTCTCCTGCTCCCACCTGCTAACACTTTCTCTGCTCCTTCTCACTGCTGGTGACATCTCTCCAAATCCTGGTCCTCCTCACCACATTCCCACAGTCATTTCTACCTCCCATCCACGCTCTATCACAACCTTCCGTAACCTCTCCAACCTTATACCCATTCACCCAGCCCCCGCTTCCCCAGTCCCACTAACAGGAGCTCTGTGGAACGCTCGCTCTGTCTGCAACAAGCTTTCCTACATCCATGATCTTTTTGTTACTACCAAACTCTCCTTCCTCGCCATCACCGAAACCTGGCTCACCCCTTCTGACACAGCCTCTCCTGCTGCACTTTCGTATGGCGGCTTCCACCTTTCTCACACCCCCCGCCCCAGCAGCAAACATGGTGGAGGAGTTGGTTTTCTCCTGTCAGATACCTGCTCCTTCACCCCAATCCCACTGCCACCCTCTGTTACCCTCCCTTCCTTTGAGGTGCACTCTGTGCGCATCTACTCCCCCTCCAACCTCCAACTGGCTGTCATCTACCGCCCCCCAGGGCCAGCCACCACCTTCTTTGACCACTTCACCACCTGGTTACTTCATTTCCTTTCCGCGGACATCCCTACTATCATCATGGGCGACTTCAACATCCCCATTGACACTTCCCTCTCAGCTTCCACTAAACTTCTATCTCTCACTTCCTCCTTTGGCCTCACTCAATGGTCTTCTACAGCCACCCACAAAGATGGCCACACACTGGACCTCATCTTCACCCGCCTCTGCTCCCTATCTAACCTCTCTAACTCACCTCTTCCTCTCTCTGACCACAACCTGCTCACATTCTCTTCCCTCTTCACTCCATGTCTACAATCCCCACCCCACAAACTTTCACACCCTCGCAGGAATCTTAAACACCTTGACCTACACTCATTCTCCGAATCCCTCCTCCCTCTTACAGATATAAGTTCCTTACACAATGCGGATGACGCTGCCGCTCTATATAACACCACAATAGCTGTAGCTTTGGAATCCGCTGCCCCACTTACACATACCAAAACTCGCAAAATCAACAGACAGCCCTGGCACACCAGCCTGACCAAAGAGCTGAGGCGAGCTTCCAGGGCTGCTGAGCGCAGATGGAAAAGATCCCACTCCAACGAGCATTTCATCGCATTCAAACAGTCCCTCACTACTTTCAAGACCACACTCGCCACAGCTAAACAAACCTACTTCTCATCTCTCATATCCTCCCTGTCTCACAACCCTAAACAGTTATTCAACACCTTCAATTCTCTCCTCCGCCCCCCAGCACCTCCTCCCTCCCCACTCATCTCAGCTGAAGACTTTGCCTCATTTTTCAAGCAGAAAATTGATAACATCAGGGACAGTTTTGGTCAACAACCCCCAGAGCCCTTCCTCCCGACTTCCCAGCCCTCCACCTTCAAAACCAACTTCTCCACCATTACAGAAGATCGACTCTCCACTCTACTCTCAAGATCACATCTCACCACCTGTGCACTCGACCCGATCCCATCCCACTTCATCCCAAACCTCACCACAGTCTTCATCCCAACCCTAACCCATCTCTTCAACCTATCACTAACAACTGGTGTTTTCCCCTCAAGCTTTAAACATGCCTCCATCACACCTATCCTCAAAAAGCCCTCTCTTGACCCATCCTCTGTATCTAGCTATCGCCCTATATCACTTCTCCCATACGCCTCCAAGCTACTGGAACAACACGTCTACCTTGAACTGTCCTCCCATCTCTCTTCTTGCTCCCTCTTCGACCGCTTACAATCTGGCTTCCGGTCACACCACTCCACTGAAACTGCCCTTACTAAGGTCACCAATGACCTCTTAACTGCCAAGAGCAAGCGACACTACTCTGTCCTCCTCCTCCTGGACCTGTCGGCTGCCTTTGACACAGTGGACCATTCCCTATTATTACAGACCCTCTCATCCCTCGGCATCACAGACTTGGCCCTCTCCTGGATCTCATCATACCTAACAGACCGGACATTCAGCGTCTCCCACTCACACACCACCTCCTCACCTCACCCCCTATCTGTCGGAGTCCCACAAGGTTCAGTCCTAGGGCCCCTGCTGTTCTCTATTTACACCTTTGGCCTGGGACAGCTCATAGAATCTCATGGCTTTCAGTATCATCTTTATGCTGATGACACACAGATCTACATCTCTGGACCAGATATCACCTCCCTACTAACCAGAATCCCTCAATGTCTGTCCACTATTTCATCCTTCTTCTCCACTAGATATCTGAAACTCAACATGGACAAAACAGAATTCATCATCTTTCCCCCATCTCACGTGACCCCCCCTACGAACCTATCAATTACAGTAAATGACTGCCCACTCTCCCCAGTCCCACAAGCTCGCTGCCTCGGAGTAATCCTTGATGCTGATCTCTCCTTCAAACCACATATCCAAACCCTTTCCACTTCCTGCCGACTTCAACTCAAAAATATTTCACGCATCCGTTCATTCCTCACCCAAGAATCTGCAAAAACCCTAGTCCATGCCCTCATCATCTCTCGCCTTGACTACTGCAACCTCATGCTCTGCGGCCTCCACTCAAACACTCTCGCACCCCTCCAATCTATTCTAAACTCTGCTGCCCGACTAATCCACCTGTCCCCCCGCTATTCCCCAGCTTCTCCCCTCTCTCAATCCCTTCACTGGCTCCCAATTGCCCAGAGACTCCATTACAAAACCCTAACCATGACATACAAAGCCATCCACAACTTGTCTCCTCCATACATCTGTGACCTCGTCTCCCGGTACTTTCCTGCACGCAACCTCCGATCCTCACAAGATCTCCTTCTCTACTCCCCTCTTATCTCCTCTTCCCACAATCGCATACAAGATTTCTCTCGCGCATCACCCCTACTCTGGAACTCTCTACCACAACATATCAGACTCTCACCTACCATCGAAACCTTCAAAAAGAGCCTGAAGACCCACCTCTTCCGACAAGCCTATAACCTGCAGTAACCACCGATCGACCAAACCGCTGCACGACCAGCTCTACCCTCGCCTACTGTATTATCACCCATCCCTTGAAGATTGTGAGCCCTCGCGGGCAGGGTCCTCTCTCCTCCTGTACCAGTTATGACTTGTATTGTTTAAGATTATTGTACTTGTTTTTATGTATACCCCCCTCACATGTAAAGCGCCATGGAATAAATGGCGCTATAACAATAAATAATAATAATAATAATAATGTTGATGTTGGACATTCAACTGATGCAAAAGGCGAAATAGGTGAAGTACCAGGAAGAGGTGGACCAAAGCAAGCCATTTTTCTGTCACCCTATGTGTCATCAGGGGAAGGTGGGACAAAATCCTTGGAAACCCATGCGTGGTTCATTTTAATGAAGGTTAGATCATCCACATTTTGGGTTGACAGACGGGTCCTTTTTTCTGTCAGGATTGATCCAGCTGCACTGAAGACTCTTTCCGATAGCACACTTGCAGCTGGGCAAGCGAGCTCCTGTAAGGCATATTGGGCCAATTCAGGCCAGGTGTCCAGTTTAGCGGCCCAATAGTCAAAGGGGAATGACCTGTGTGGGAGAACATCGATATGGGAGGAAAAGTAGTTTGTAACCATAGTTGACAACTGCTGTCTCCTGTCACTTTCCATCGATGCAGTATTACCAGTTGTGTGAGCGGTATTTGAAAAATCAGTCCACAACATTGTCATGAAACCCCTGTCTCCAACGCCACTTCTGCTGTGTGCACCACGAACACCTCTGCCAAGCTGCCCCCGGCCCGTACGGCTCGTGTGAGAACCATCACCGCTGCTGTGTGCTGGGAATGCCTCAAGCAACCGATTTACCAGAGTTGCTTGTTTATTAGCCAATATTAGGTCAAGGTTCTCCTGTGGCATGATGTTTTGTAATTTGCCTTTATAGCGTGGATCCAGGATGCTGGCCAACCAGTAGTCGTCATCGTTCATCATTTTGGCAATGCGGGGGTCCCTTTTTAGGATCCGCAAGGCATAATCTGACATGTGGGCCAATGTTCCCGGTGTCAATGATGCACTGCGAGTGCTGGGTGGAGGAGCACTTTCTGGCAAATCCACATCCCTCCAGTCACGCACAAACCCTGTACCAGACCTTGCCACGCCAACATTTTCACTTGCCCCACGAGATGCATCCTCCTCCCCTAAGTAATCATCCCCATCATCCTCCTCCTCCTCCTCCTCTTCTTCCTCCACCTCGTCCAGGAGAGGTCCCTGAGCAGACAATGGCTGAATGTCATCAAGGATTCCCTCCTCCTCTTCCTCCTCATCAACATTGGCTGCAGACGCCTGCTCCTTAAGGTGCGTCAAAGTTTGCATGAGCAGACGCATAAGTGGGATGCTCATGCTTAGGATGGCGTCGTCTGCGCTTACCAGCCGTGTGCATTCCTCAAAACACTGAAGGACTTTACAAAGGTTTTTCAGCTTCGAACACTGCACGCCTGTCAACTCCATGTCTGCTCTCAAAGTGCCTGGCCGTGTATCCTCCCACAAATGCATTATGGCCTGCCTCTGCTCGCACAGCCGCTCCACCATGTGCAGGGTGGAGTTCCACCTTGTTGCAATGTCGATAATGAGGCGGTGGTTGGGAAGGTGGAGCAATCGCTGCAGCTTCTGCATACGAACGGAGTGTACAGGCGACCGGCGGATGTGCGCGCACAGTCTTCGCACCTTCTGGAGCAGGGCTGTTAACTCCGGATAATTTTTGAGGAAGCACTGCACCACCAGGTTCAAGGTGTGAGCCAAGCAAGGTATGTGGCTGAGTTTTGAAAGGGCTATGGCTGCCACAAAATTACGGCCGTTATCACTAACTACCTTGCCTGCCTCAAGATGTACACTGCCCAGCCATGACTCAGTTTGTCGCTTCAAGTACTCGGCCAGCACCTCGGCGGTGTGTCTGTTGCCCAAACACATCATCTGCAACACAGCCTGCTGACGCTTTCCACTAGCTGCTCGATAGGGGGACACATCGTGTGCAACAGTGGCAGCTGCAGATGGAGTGCTCGTACGACTGCGCTCTGTGGACGAGCTGTCGCTTCTGGAGGAGGAGGAGGAGGGTCGAACGCCTACAGCCAACTGTTTCCTAGACCGTGGGCTAGGCAGCACTGTCCCACCACCGCTGTCCCCTGTGGACCCTGCATCCACCACATTAACCCAGTGCGCAGTGATGGACACGTAACGGCCCTGGCCATGCCGACTGGACCATGCATCAGTTGTGAGGTGCACCTTTCCGCTCACTGACTGCTTGAGTGCATGGACAATGCGGTCTTTCACATGATGGTGGAGGGCTGGGATGGCTTTGCGAGAGAAGTGGTGACTGGGTAGGTCATAGCGTGGTACTGCATAGGCCATGAGTTCGCGGAAAGCTGTGCTTTCCACCAACCGAAAGGGCATCATCTCAAACGAGATTAGTTTGGCAATGTGGGCGTTCAAACCCAGTGTACGCGGATGAGAGACTGAGTACTTTCTTGACCTACTCATAGTGTCTGGGAGGGTGAGCTGGACTTGAGAGCTGCATATGGTGGAAGTAGCGGTGGACAGGGCGGACAGAGAGAGGGTTGATGATGGTGATGGAGTTGGTGTTCTTTCTGATGGCCTAGAATCAGTCTTTCGTTGATATAACAGTGGGATTCCCTGACTGCTGTGGCCTTGCAACGACACCTCAACATTTGCTGCTGTACTAACCGGTGTGCTTACAGTGGGGGAAACAATGTAGCGTTGCTGACTACCTTCGTTGTGATCAGTTGCACATGTGTCACTTGAGGTTTGGTGTTGTGTCCACGCTTGCAAGTGCATGCTGGTTAAATGTCTAAGCATGCAACTGGTATTCAAATTTTTCAGATTTTTCCCTCGGCTAATGGTCTTTGCGCACTTCTTACAGATAACCTTGGCCTGATCATGAGGATTTTGTTCAAAAAAGTGCCACACTGCACTCTTCCTACTTTGGCAGACATTTTGCGGCCTAGCACGCTGTGATCTTTTGACCCTCTGGACAAGCTGTCCAGCAACTCTTTTGATGTTTGGAACCTGTCTTTGGAGTGCTCCGGGCCTGCCAGATAACAGCTGTTGCGATGTCGATGTCTGCTGTGGATGCACCTCATCTGAGCTATTGGAAGCAGCACCCTCTTCCCCCAATGGATGCCAATCTGGGTCAACAACTGGGTCATCCATCACCTCCTCTTCTATGTCATGTGCACCTTTCTCTGTGTCACCGTGTATGGTGGTATAGTGTGCGGGAAGGGGCACCTGAGTCTCATCAGGGTCAAAATCTGGCTCTGTACACTGCGAGGACAATGTAGTGCTCTGAGTGAATGTACCAGCAGAATCATCCATCAGCGGCTGTGCATCAGTGCACTCCATGTCAGATTCATCTTGGCCTGGGTAATTCACCATTTGACTTGATAATCCAGGCATGGTATGTGAAAACAGCTCCATGGAGTAATCAGTAGTATGGCCTGCGTCATCCTTCAATCTTGGTTGGGGTGAAGGACACAAGGAAAGGTGTGGTTCATGAACATGAGCCTCCAATGACGACTCAGTGCTTTTACTTTTTACAACTGAAGAAGAGGAGGCGATAGAGCTGGAGGCTGAGTCAGCAATGTAAGACAAAACTTTTTCCTGATGCTCTGCCTTTAAAAGCGGTTTGCCAACTCCTAGAAAACTAAGCGTTCGAGGCCTTATGTAGACAGACGATGACGCAGGGTCAGCACCTCCTGCATTTGGTCCTATTTTGCTCTTGCCACTACCATCAGATCCACCACCAACACCATCATTACCAGCTGCCAACCCCCGCCCAATTCCACGGCCTCTTCCACCAGCCTTCCTCATTTTTGGTAGAAATGTAGACAAAATCCAACAAACTATATAGTAATGTAAAACAAGGTACAAGGTGTCTATAGGACAGGGGAGTTTTAGAATTTCTGCACACACTTGTGGACAGTGGACACTTGTGGATTGTGTGCGGCCCACTGATATCTGAGCGCTATGTGACACGCTCGATGGCACAGCTGCCTGTGACCAAAGTGACGAGAGGATAATGGAGATTTTGAATCTCTGCGTACACTTGTGGACAGTGGACACTTGTGGATTGTGTGCGGCCCACTGATATCTGAGCGCTATGTGACACGCTCGATGGCACAGCTGCCTGTGACCAAAGTGACGAGAGGATAATGGAGATTTTGAATCTCTGCGTACACTTGTGGACAGTGGACACTTGTGGATTGTGTGCGGCCCACTGATATCTGAGCGCTATGTGACACGCTCGATGGCACAGCTGCCTGTGACCAAAGTGACGAGAGGATAATGGAGATTTTGAATCTCTGCGTACACTTGTAGACAGTGGACACTTGTGGATTGTGTGCGGCCCACTGATATCTGAGCGCTATGTGACACGCTCGATGGCACAGCTGCCTGTGACCAAAGTGACGAGAGGATAATGGAGATTTTGAATCTCTGCGTACACTTTTGGACACTGGACACTTGTGGATTGTGTGCGGCCCACTGATATCTGAGCGCTATGTGACACGCTCGATGGCACAGCTGCCTGTGACCAAAGTGACGAGAGGATAATGGAGATTTTGAATCTCTGCGTACACTTGTGGACAGTGGACACTTGTGGATTGTGTGCGGCCCACTGATATCTGAGCGCTATGTGACACGCTCGATGGCACAGCTGCCTGTGACCAAAGTGACGAGAGGATAATGGAGATTTTGAATCTCTGCGTACACTTTTGGACACTGGACACTTGTGGATTGTGTGTGGCCCACTGATATCTGAGCGCTATGTGACACGCTCGATGGCACAGCTGCCTGTGACCAAAGTGACGAGAGGATAATGGAGATTTTGAATCTCTGCGTACACTTGTGGACAGTGGACACTTGTGGATTGTGTGCGGCCCACTGATATCTGAGCGCTATGTGACACGCTCGATGGCACAGCTGCCTGTGACCAAAGTGACGAGAGGATAATGGAGATTTTGAATCTCTGCGTACACTTTTGGACACTGGACACTTGTGGATTGTGTGCGGCCCACTGATATCTGAGCGCTATGTGACACGCTCGATGGCACAGCTGCCTGTGACCAAAGTGACGAGAGGATAATGGAGATTTTGAATCTCTGCGTACACTTTTGGACACTGGACACTTGTGGATTGTGTGCGGCCCACTGATATCTGAGCGCTATGTGACACGCTCGATGGCACAGCTGCCTGTGACCAAAGTGACGAGAGGATAATGGAGATTTTGAATCTCTGCGTACACTTTTGGACACTGGACACTTGTGGATTGTGTGCGGCCCACTGATATCTGAGCGCTATGTGACACGCTCGATGGCACAGCTGCCTGTGACCAAAGTGACGAGAGGATAATGGAGATTTTGAATCTCTGCGTACACTTGTGGACAGTGGACACTTGTGGATTGTGTGCGGCCCACTGATATCTGAGCGCTATGTGACACGCTCGATGGCACAGCTGCCTGTGACCAAAGTGACGAGAGGATAATGGAGATTTTGAATCTCTGCGTACAATTTTGGACACTGGACACTTGTGGATTGTGTGCGGCCCACTGATATCTGAGCGCTATGTGACACGCTCGATGGCACAGCTGCCTGTGACCAAAGTGACGAGAGGATAATGGAGATTTTGAATCTCTGCGTACACTTGTGGACAGTGGACACTTGTGGATTGTGTGCGGCCCACTGATATCTGAGCGCTATGTGACACGCTCGATGGCACAGCTGCCTGTGACCAAAGTGACGAGAGGATAATGGAGATTTTGAATCTCTGCGTACACTTTTGGACACTGGACACTTGTGGATTGTGTGCGGCCCACTGATATCTGAGCGCTATGTGACACGCTCGATGGCACAGCTGCCTGTGACCAAAGTGACGAGAGGATAATGGAGATTTTGAATCTCTGCGTACACTTGTGGACAGTGGACACTTGTGGATTGTGTGCGGCCCACTGATATCTGAGCGCTATGTGACACGCTCGATGGCACAGCTGCCTGTGACCAAAGTGACGAGAGGATAATGGAGATTTTGAATCTCTGCGTACACTTGTGGACAGTGGACACTTGTGGATTGTGTGCGGCCCACTGATATCTGAGCGCTATGTGACACGCTCGATGGCACAGCTGCCTGTGACCAAAGTGACGAGAGGATAATGGAGATTTTGAATCTCTGCGTACACTTTTGGACACTGGACACTTGTGGATTGTGTGCGGCCCACTGATATCTGAGCGCTATGTGACACGCTCGATGGCACAGCTGCCTGTGACCAAAGTGACGAGAGGATAATGGAGATTTTGAATCTCTGCGTACACTTTTGGACACTGGACACTTGTGGATTGTGTGCGGCCCACTGATATCTGAGCACTATGTGACACGCTCGATGGCACAGCTGCCTGTGACCAAAGTGACGAGAGGATAATGGAGATTTTGAATCTCTGCGTACACTTTTGGACACTGGACACTTGTGGATTGTGTGCGGCCCACTGATATCTGAGCGCTATGTGACACGCTCGATGGCACAGCTGCCTGTGACCAAAGTGACGAGAGAATAAGGGAGATTGGATTGCTTTTAAAAAAGCAGTTTGCGGAGCAGTGGGTAAACAGCAATGCCAGCGTGTCAGGAAGCCTTAGAAGGCAGCCCAACAACCAACACCACTGATACACCACAATATAGCCTCCCCTTGCACTGCACACACAGTGACTTGTGTGTTGTGCAGGCCAAATCGCTAGCAGCAGAAGCAGTTTTTTTGTCTTCTTCCCTGCCTAACGCTCTCCCTACAGAATCAGCAGCAACCTCTCCCTATACTAAGATCGGAAGAAGTAAGATGGCGGTCGGCGTGCACGCCCTTTTATACCCCCTGTGATGCCCACCAAAGCAAGCCAATCACTTGCATGCCCTTCTGAAAGATGGTGGTGACCCGTGCCTATGTCATCACGTTGTCCACAGTGTCCGTGGATCCTGATTGGCTGAAAAAGAGCGCAAAACAAACTTTTGAAACGCGACTTTGGCGCGTAAGTCGCCGACCTCGTGGCCGACCTCATCCTAGGGTCGGGTTTCGTTTCATGAAACCCGACTTTGCCAAAAGTCGGCGACTTTTGAATTTTTTCGACCCGTTTCGCTCAACTCTAGTGCTCACGGATCATCGCAATCTGGAATTTCTTAGATTTGCTAGATGACTTTCTCCATGGTAGGCTCGTTGGAGTCTAATTTTGCACCAAATTAATTTTTTTTTCATTTTGCACAGCCCAGGGTCTCATAAAGGGAAAGTGGATGCCACGGATACCGTTACTGGAACCCTGTCCAAGACCATCTTGTCTAATGCCAACTTTGTCGGAGTCATGCAGAATAAGGACTTCTGGAAGACCATTAAGGAGGCCTATGACGCAGACCCATTTCTCACCAACATGACTGCTGATGTGAACTTAGTTCTCAAAAACTTTATATGGGTCCAAGATCAATGTTTATATGTTCCGAAGGCCATAAAGCTGCAGGTCCTCAAGTTTGTCCATGACTCCAAACTGGCTGGTCATCGGGAGGTACAGAAGACATAGAAGTTCATCAGCCATTTTTTTGGTGGTCTACCTATTTGAAAGACATGAGGAGCTATGTTCTCTCTTGTGAGGTGTGTGCACGCTTTAAGACTCCTCGTGTATCACCTACTGGATTGCTGCAACCACAACTCGTCCCCTCTTGCCCTTGGGGGTCTATTTTGATGGACTTTATAGTAGAATTGCCCACTTCTGGGGGAAAGAATTCTATTCTGGTGGTTATAGATCACCTTAATAAAGCTGCCCACTTCATCCTTTGTACTGGTCGTTCCTCTGCCAATGAAATGGTAGATCTGGTCATCCAGAATGTATTCCGACTGCATGGAGTTCCGGAAGAAATCATCTCCGATCACGGACTGCAGTTTACATCCAGGTTCTGGAAGGGATTCTGTTCTGCGCTTGGTGTTAATGTTTGTCTGTCTTCTGTGTATCATCTGCAGACTAAAGGGCAGATGGAGCAGATTAATCAGACTCTGAAACAGAATCTTGGATGCTATATCAGCCATTCGCAGGATGACTGGTTGGAGTTGCTTCCGCTAGCAGAATTTTGATGCAACAACTCTCAGAGTTCATGTACTAAGGTAACACCCTTCTTTGCCAACTTGGGTTATCATCCCGGTATTCTCCCCAGATCCCCAATTGATGCACCAGTGCCTGCAGTTCATGAGAGGTTGGCGGCAATGAGACAGAATCTGCAAACCTTGAAGGAATCTACTGCACAGGAGAGATATGAAAAATCTGCCGATAGGTATTGGAGGCCTGCACCTATGTTCAAAGTAGGGAACTCAGTGTGGTTATCTACCAAAAACTTGAGATTGAACGTTCTGTCACAAAAACTGGGACAAAAATTCATGGGCCCGTTCAAGATCTCTGGGATGGTGAGTTCCGTTGCCTGTCATCTGAAGTTACCAAGGACCTTGAAGGTACAGCCTGTGTTTCATGTCTCCCTATTAAAACCAGTGTCTCCAAATACTTTTCAGGGTCGTATTATGCCTCCTCCTCAGCCTGTGTTGGTGGACAGACAAGAACAGTTTGTTGTGGAGAAGATTCTGGATTCTGGACTCTAGGATCTGCAGGAATCAACTTCAGTACCTCATAAAGTGGAAAGGATATCTGTGTGAGGAAAACTCTTGGGAGTCGGTGAGCAATATCTGTGCTCCTCAAAAGATTACACTAAGTAGTTGTGTTGTGTAAGGAGTTAGCGGGTGTGAGTTTTATTGACTGGCGAGTTGCGATGTTTGGAATTGGGGCATGTGGTCATGTGAAAAATAGAATCCTATGGTTAATTATGACTTGTGTGATGCAGAGTTTGTGGGATGTGAGGAATTTAGGAATTTTCAACGAGAAGCATGTATCTGTGAATAAGTGTGTCGGGTTGATCCTTTCTAGATTATACTTGATTTATAAATTAGACAGCGAAGGCGGTGGTGGTTCTGATGCAGAGGGTGTCTGGAAATTTAAAAAATGGCAGCACCTGATCAAATATCAGTGAATTTTAGTGATTTATTGATGTTCAGGATGTCCTTTGTGTATACCCTTGGTATGTTATACTAAAATAAATATGAACCATGATGATGACAGTTGAAACAATGACGTTTAAGATGATGACCTTATATTGAGTTGTTTATAACTAACCTGAATGGTGTAAAAAAAAAAAAAAAAAAAAGAAACAGCTATCTGTGGATGGATACCTGGCCTTGGTATTTCCCTTGTCATATCTGTAAACTCATAAAGAGCTGGATATTGACTTAAAGGGCCACTTAATAAGGTGGTAATGGTGGTTTCTGAAAGGATCCACTCCTTGGCTGGGTCCTTCCCTGGAGGAAGATCTGGCTAGTCCCATGTTTCAGACTCTTAAATGAGGCTCCACGGACTTTATTTGCATATTTGTATTTCTCAGGGAGCAATGCACCTAGGATTTCACTGATTGACCGCCTTTGCCGATTGCCGCAGTGTTTTCTTTGACTGGTCTCCCTGAGGTCAGTGATTGTTTCGTGATGTTGGTCTACTAGGCATTGCTCCCACCTAGCCAGAATCCTACTCCACACTGATGAGGGGCAACACCCCGAAACAGCTGTCGGTGGATGGATACCTGGCCTTGGTGTTTCCCTTGTCATATCTGTAAACTCGTAAAGAGCTGGAAATTGACTTAAAGGGCCACTTAATATGGTGGTAATGGTGGTTTCCGAAAGGAGCCACTCCTTGGCTGGGTCCTTCCCTGGAGGAAGATCTGGCTAGTCCCATGTTTGAGACTCTTAAATGAGGCTCCACGGACTTTATTTGCATAATTATCTTCTATTGAGAGAAACCAAACCTTTCTCATGGACACATGCCCATAGCAAATGTGGTGGCATGACTACCTGGTAACACCAGTGATATTGGTCACATAAAGTGACTGCAGACATTTATTCCAAGCCTTTATTAACTTTATAATAATAAATTAATTATTAAATTATTAATGCACCACTCCGGTGGGTTTTTTTCAACGCTGGAGTGGCGCTTTAAGCGCAAGTCCCCTGCCCCGGTCATATACTCATCTTCTAGCGTATTCAACATTTTTTGGCACAGATCCAGTCCTGCATCTTACACTTGTGAGTGCAGCTTCTGACTGGCCAGAAGTTAGAAGAAACATCACAAGTGCTCAATGTAAGTCTATGAAATACAGAAATAGGTGACAACAGGGCCTGAATGAGGCCAAAAAGAGGATTTCAAAGACTCACATTGATTAGAGACCTCTGCACTTCTCCCTGAAACACTGTAGCCAAGGACAGGTAACAAACTGTAGGAGATGGAGCCGAGTGGCACCGAAAACAGATGAAAATGCTGATGGTAGAGTTTTTGGATTTCAAGGCACCACTCCAGCAGTGAAATAAAAATAAATACTGGAGTGGTGTTTTAACCCCTTCACTACCAAGGGTGGTTTGCACGTTAACTCCCGGGCCAATTTTTACAATTCTGACCACTGCCCCTTTATGAGGTAATAACTCTGAAATGCTTCCATGGATCTCGGTGATTCTGACAATGTTTTCTTGTGACATATTGTATTTCATGTTAGTGGTAAAATTTCATTCAAATAACTTGTGTTTATTTGTGAAAAGAACAGAAATTTGGCGAAAATTTCGCAATTTTCCAAATTTGAATTTTTATGCCCTTAAATCACAGAGATACGGCACACAAAAAAAATTAATAAGTAACATTTCCCACATGTTTACTTTACATCAGCACAATTTTGGAACCAAAATTTTTTTTTTGTTAGGAAGTTATAAGGGTTAAAAGTTGATCAGCGATTTCTCATTTTTGCAACACTATTTTATTTTTACGGACCACATCACATTTGAAGCCACTTTGAGGGGTCTATATGATAGAAAATACTCAAAAGTGACACCATTCTATAAACTGCACCCCTTAAGGTGCTCAAAACCACATTCAATAAGTTTATTAACCCTTTAGGTGCTTCACAGGAATTTTTTGAATATTTAAAAAAAAAATGAACATTTAACTTTTTTTCACAAAAAAATACTTCAGGTTCAATTTTTTTTATTTTACCAAGGGTAACAGGAGAAATTGGACTGCAATAGTTATTGTGCAATTTGTCCTGAGTACGCTGATACCTGATATGTGGGGGGGAACCACTGTTTCGGTGCATGGCAGAGCTCAGAAGGGAAGGAGCGCCGTTTGACTTTTTCAATGCAAAATTGGCAAGAATTCAGATCGGACGCCATGTCATGTTTGGAGAGCCCCTGATGTACCTAAACAGTGGAAACCCCCCACAGGTGACCCCATTTTGGAAACTAGACCCCCCAAGGAACTTATCTAGATATGTGGTGAGAACTTTGAACCCACAATGGCTTTACAGAAGTTTATAACGTACAGCGGTACAATTAAAAATCATATTTTTTCCACAAAAATGATATTTTCACCCCCAATTTTTATTTTCCCAAAGGTAACAGGACCCTAAAAGTTATTTTGCAATTTGTCCTAAGTACGCTGATACCCCATATGTGGGTGTAAATGACTATTTGGGTGCATGGCAGAGCTCGGAAGGGAAGCAGCGCCATTTGACTTTTTTGGCTGGAATTGAGATCAGACACCATTTCGCGTTTGGAAAGCCCCTGATGTACCAAAACAGTGGAAACTCCCCTCAAATGACACCATTTTGGAAAATAGACCCCCCAAGGAACTTACATAGATGTGTGGTGAGCACTTTGAAGCCCCAAGGACTTCACAGAAGTTTATAATGCCCGAGCGTGAAAATAAAAAAATCATATTTTTCCACAAACATGATCTTTTAGTCCCCAATTTTTTTTATTTTCCCAAGGGTACCAGGAGAAATTGGACCCCAAAAGTTGTTGTCCAATTTGTCCTGAGTACGCTGATACCCCATATGTGGTAGAAAACTACTGTATGGGCACACGTCGGGGCTCGGAGGGGAAGTAGTGACGTTTTGGAATGCAAACTTTGATGGAATGGTCTGCGGGTGTTATGTGCGTTTGGAGAGCCTCTGATGTGCCTAAACTATTCAAACTTCCCACAAGTGACCCCATTTTGGAAACTAGACTCCCACGGAACTTATCTAGATGTGTGGTGAGCACTTTGAACCCCCAAGTGCTTCACAGAAGTTTATAACGCCCGGGCGTGAAAATAAAAAAATCATATTTTTTTTCCACAAAAATGATATTTTTGCCCCCAATTTTTTATTTTCCTAAGGGTAACAGGAGAAATTGGACCCCAAAAGTTGTTTTGCAAATTGTCCTGAGTAGGCTGATACCCTATATGTGGGGGTAAAACACTGTTTGGGCGCATGGCAGAGCTTGGAAGGGAAGGAGCACCATTTGACTTTTTCAACGTAGAATTGGCTGGAATTGAGATCAGACGCCAAGTTGCATTTGGAGAGCACCTGATGTGCCCAAACAGTGGAACCCCCCCAATTCTAACTCTAACCCTAACCCCAACACACCCCTAACCCTAATCTCAGCCCTAACCCTAGCCCTAGCCCTAGCCCTAACCCTAATGGGAAAATGGAAATAAATACATTTTTTAAATTTTATTATTTTTCCCTAACTAAGGGGGTGATAACGGGGGGGTTTGATTTACTATTTTTGGCGGTTTTTATATTTGGCAGCTGTCACACGCTAAAAAACGCTTTTAATTGTAAAAATAGTTTTTGCATCACCACATATTGAGAGCTATAATTTTTCCATATTTTGACCCACCGAGTCATATTAGGTCTTATTTTTTGCGGGACGAGTTGATGTTTTTATTGGTATCATTTTCGGGCACGTGACAACTTTTGATCGCTTTTTATTCTGATTTTTGGGACGCAGAATGAACAAAAACCAGCGTTTCATGAATTTCTTTTGGGGGGTGCGCTTACTCCTTTCTGCGTGTGGTAAAATTGATAAAGTGGTTTTATTCTTCGGGTCAGTACGGTTACAGCGATACCTCATTTATGTCTTTTTATGTTTTGCCGCTTTTATGCAATGAAAACAATTTTATATAAAAAATAATTATTTTTGTATTGCTTTATTCTGTGAGCTATAACTTTTTAATTTTTTCGCTGATGATGCTGTGTGGCAGCTCGTTTTTTGCGGGACAAGAAGACATTTTCAGCGGTACCATGGATATTTATATGCGTCTTTTTGATCGCGCGTTATTGCACTTTTTGTTCGGCAGTATGATAATAAATCATTATTTTTTGCTTCGTTTTTTATTTTTAATTTTTAAGGGGTTTGCTAATGGGGTTACCTAATGGGACAGTTTTATAGGGCGGGTCGTTACGGACGTGGCAATACCAAATATGTGTACTTTTATAGTTTTTTTTTCTATTATTTCCAAAAAATGAATTTATTAGGGAATTTTTTTTTATTTATTTAGCGATTTTTTAAAAATTATTTTTACACTTTTTTTTATTAACTTTATTACATTGTCCCAGGTGGGACATCACTATCCTGTGACAGATCGCTGATCTGTCACATCACAGATTGCTGTGACAGATCAGCAATCTGTCACAGGCACTACACAGGCTTCCTCCTTGCCTGCGCTTTGCAGGCATGAGGAAGCCAGCTCCCTGCCGGCCCCCAAAGGTCCCCGCCGCCATATTGGATCCGGGGACCTGCAGGGAAGGAGACCCCCGCAGCAGCACTGCACATTGCGTGACACATTGTGCCGTGTGTCAGCTGTGATAAGCAGCTGACACCCGGCCGCGATCAGCGGCGCTCACCACGCAATATTCAGCCCTCACAATACCCCCATCCTCTCACATTCACCCCCCAGTACCCTGTCCCCCCTCCCCAACTACAGGCCCTACAATACCCCCATCCTCTCACATTCACCCTCAGTGCCCAGTCCCACCTCCCCCACAATACACCATCCTCTCACATTAACCCCCAGTGCACTGTCTCTCTTCCCTCACCTGAGCCCTCACAATACCCTCAAACTCTCACATTCAACCCACATGCCCTGTGCCACCTCCCCCACAATACCCCCATCCTCAGACATTCATCCCCCCAGCGCCCTGTCCCCCCTCCTCCGCTTCAGCCCCAACAATACCCACCATCCTCTCACATTCACCCTCAGTGCCCTGTTCTCCCTTCATGATCACATCAGCACTCATAATACCCTCAAACTCTCATTCACCCCGTGCCCTGTCTCACCTCCCCCACAATACTCCATCATCTCACATTCACCCTTCAGTGCCCTGTTGCCCCTCACCCAGCTCAGTCCCCACAATACCCCCATCCTCTCACATTCACCCCCCAGTGCCTTGTCCCCCCTCCCCCACAATACCTCATCTCTCCCACTCACCCTCCAGTGCCCTTGACATGCCTTCATGTAATTGATCTAATAAATTCTATCCTCACTTACAGATGAAGTTTGCATGCATTAAGGCAGGGCCAGGAAGTGTCTGAGAGAAATGCAAGGTGGGCACTAGGACCCAGCATGCCTGAGCCAATCTGAGTGTGTACAAAACTGGAGCCTGACAGAAATTTCTCAGGGCAGTAAAGCTGGCACTTTACATTGCACGAGGGAGACTCTGCAACTGGCCACTTTGCTAACAGTCTGCAGTATCCTCATCAGGCTAGGGAGCAGGAATCTCCTCCTGTGCTGTGTTCTGCGTCATCAAAAAAGTGATAGTGACTCCCGGTTGGCCCCTTCATGTGACATGGCCCAGGGCAACGGACCCATTTCCCCCCCAAGTAGCTACGCTACTCTCTCTATTTCATTATTCTGGTATTTGGCAAATATTAAAAATTATGGTGATCATAATTGACCTAAATGTGAAAGGTTTAGGCTAGTTTCACACTAGCGTTTATTCCATGCAGCGCACGGTGCCGCTAAGCCCCGCCCCCTGCCAGCTCCCTGCCCGCCCCTTCCGGTCATCGCCGCCTACTATCGCACATGGACGCTTGCGATCTGCGCACCCTATCTTTAGCATAGGGTGCGCAGATCGTGCGCTGGCCGTGCGCTAGTAGGATTTTGGCATGCGCTGCGTACTTTTGAAGGTGCGCCCGTGTGCGCCGAACGCAGTATGTTGCATTTCGGCGCGCTCGGCGCACCTTCAAAAATGCGCAGCGCACACCAAAATCCTACTAGCACTCGGCCAGCGCACGGTCTGCGCACCCTATGCTAAAGATAGGGTGCGCAGATCGCAAGCGTCCATGTGCGATAGTAGGCGGCGATGACCGGAAGGGGCGGGCAGGGAGCCGGCAGGGGGCGGGGCTTAGTGGCGCCGTGCGCTGCGTGGAATAAACGCTAGTGTGAAACTAGCCTTATTCTGACTTCATGTCAGATATTGAGAAAAACATGCATATGTGTCTTTTTAAATAGTATATGTAAACTTCTGGTTTCAATTGAATGTGTAATAATGAGAAATCTTTATGCAGTGTATGAAAACTTCTAGTTTCAACAGTATGTGGAATAATGAGAAATGATGATAGAGGAAAAAATTATGGAACACATGAATAAATACAGATGCAGAAAGCCACGGAAAGTCACAGCACCAGCTGAAATTTATCGGTAATTAGAAAGCAATGCTTACACTTAGTGAAAACTAATATCAGCTGGTTCATATTATGGCCGATAAAGTGGTGTCACATTACCAAGATGTCACACCACAAACATTTCACTATAGGTAAAACCAGTGAGCTTTCTGAAGTCATTTGCCAATTTATTTTGGGAAAAAAAATTGATGGCATTGATTACGGAAGAATTTCTAAACCACTGAAGGTTGCAGCGAGCACTGTTGGGGATGGGACATAACCTGGATTTGGAAAGAACATAACTTCACCATAAACCAGCCACTGCCAGGTGCTCCCCACAAGATTTCAAATATAGAAATGAAAAGACTTGCCAGAGAGCCTAGAACTACCTGTGGAGAGCTACAGACAAACCTGTAATCAGAAGGTACAATTGTATCAAAGAGCACAAGAAATAATGCACTCAACCTCCATGACTCTTATGCTCACTCACCACTTAAGACTCTATTGCTGAACAAAAAGCTTATTCAAGTGCACTTAAAGTTTTCTCAACGACATTTAGGCAACCTTGTGAAATACTCAGAGGTTTTAGAATGATCAGAGAAGACCAAAGTTAAGCTATTTGAATGCCATAATGAACACCATGTTTGGGGACCAAAAGGCAATGCATATCTCCTCAAAACACCAAACCAGCAATAAAGTTTGGAAATTGGAACATCATGGTGTGGGGTTTTTTTTTCAAATAACTGAAGGAAGGATGAATGGACAAATGTAGAAAGACATTTGTGACCAATATCTGCTGCCATCTACAAGAATGATGAAGATGAAACAAGGGTGGACATTACACACAGCCAAGGAAGCTCTCAATTAGCTTCAGAGAAAGAAAATAAAGCTGCTACAATGGCCCAGCCAATCAACTAACCTGAATCCAATAGAAAATGTATGGAAGAAACTAATTCTCAGAGTTCAAATAAGGAGCACACAGAAGCTTCAGGATGTGAAAAGTGTTTGCCTGGGAGAATGGACCAAATTAACACCCAATGTCACGAGTAGGTCACATCTTCCTGGGAGATATGGAGTTAGAAAATCACTACGTATTGTGAATCGCAGATCTTCCATTTTGGCTGTGTGTTTGAGTTTCATAATAAATTAACTTCATTTCCTTTGGTTCTTAAGAGGCTAATTATCCTATCTAGAGTTGAGCGACTTTGGTTGGATTGGGTTTCATGAAACAAAATTTGTTTCAGATGAAACTGGTCCGACTAGGGCAAAAAAAGTCGGAGTTTCGTCCGAAACCTGACCCCAATGCAAGTCAATGGAGAATAAAAGTCGGCATTGAGTGGATGAATGTCATCCGCTCAATGCCGACTTTTATTTCCCATTGATTTGCATTGGGGTCGGGTTTCGGACGAAACTCCAACTTTTTTTGCCCTAGTTGGACCAGTTTCGTCTGAAACAAATTTTGTTTCGTGAAACCCGATCCGACCAAAGTCGCTCAACTCTAATCCTATCTATGCTGGTTAGAAACTTGCAGCTCCATCTAACAGCTATTTCTGACCTGGTAATTTCCTCTCTCAATAAAATCTTGCCAGACTTTCTCTTCCTTGCCAGTAAAAGTTTTACTTCCTAGCTCCTTGGAGTCGCTATGCTGAGTTGAAGATTGTTATTGCTGCTGGAGGTTGTTGCATGCACTTTTTGGGTGTATGCTATCCTCATTGTCCTTTTCCCATTCTTACCCTTCCTTATATATCTGTCTACCTTTGGTGAGTGTTTTGCATGCTTGTGGCTTTTTGTTATCCCTGTTTATCTTACGTGTTTATACACTAGCATATTTGTTTCAGACCGCCTGGGGGAGCTGGAGAGGACAGCCTAGGAAATAACAGAAGAACAGTAAGGCTGGTGGCCCAAAGCTCTTCACCTTCAAAGGTACCATTGAGAGCATGGATAGTTAGTGCCCCAGTCCTAAGAATGGTTCAGGGCCCCTTTTCTGAATCACATACAGTCAGAACGTGACATTTTCACTATCCCCACACTTTTTGGATCTTGATATGGATCCGGACAAAAACCTTGCAAGATAGCTGCATGGTTTGTCTTTTGAGCTTTCCATCCGATGGTCAAAAGTTTCATCACATAATACAGCTGAACCGGAACCTAAAGTGGAGCTCCAGTATAGGTTTTCTTGTGGTCAGGATACATTTGTTGGCTTCTGTTAAACCTGTAAGCTCTACTTCAGGCTTTGTCCATGGTAATCTGGGAGTGAGGTAGAGAGGGTGGGAATTATAGCTTTCCTTTTACAAGTAGATCCTCAGTCCTGGGCCTTCACACTCCCATCCATCTCATTATCACTTCACTCAGTGGATGGATTTTTCGTGCCTCTTGGCCTCATTTATGATGACCCAGACCAGGTCTCACTTGCAGAATCTAAACTACATAAGATCCAGCAGGAAAACTGACCCGCGGAGGAATTTTGTTCCGAATTCCATAGATCGGTCATTGACACCAAGTAGAATGATTCTACCCTTAGGAGTCAGTTTTGTCAGGGTTTGTCTGAACATTAACCTAGGTACTATTATCTCTTTTGCCGCCATTAAAATCATTCCATCTTTTCTGCCTGATTTTGAGGAGGTGTTCTCTGAAAAAAGGTATCAAGAACTGTCTCCCCATGATCACTCTGGATGAACTGCTGAGATCTACAGCAGAGGTGGGACAGTCTGTCCATAGGACAACAATCAGTTGTACACTGCACAAATCTGACCTTTATGGAAGATTGGCAAGTAGAAAGCCATTTCTCAAAGATATCCATAAAAAGTGTTGTTTAAAGTTTGCAACAAGCCACCTGGGAGATACACCAAACATGTGGAAGATGGTGTTCTGGTCAGATGAAACCAAAATCAAACTTCTTGGCAACAATGCCAAATGATATGTTTGGCATAAAGGCAACACAGCTTATCACCCTGAACACACCATCCCCACTGTCAAACATGGTGGTGGCAGCATCATGGTTTGGGCCTGCTTTTCTTCAGCAGGGACAAGGAAGATGGTTAAAATTGATGGGAAGATGGATGGAGCCAAATACAGGACCATTCTTGAAGAAAACCCGTTGGAGCCTGCAAAAGACCTGAGACT
This sequence comes from Dendrobates tinctorius, assembly GCF_039654945.1. Taxonomy (NCBI): domain Eukaryota; kingdom Metazoa; phylum Chordata; class Amphibia; order Anura; family Dendrobatidae; genus Dendrobates; species Dendrobates tinctorius. The sequence goes on along the minus strand of NW_027361686.1, from coordinate 6,983,785 downwards.
GGGACAGAGATTTGTCTTCCAACAAGACAATGATCCCAAGCAAAAAGCAAAGTCTACAATGGAATGGTTTACAAATAAACATATCCAAGTGTTAGAATGGCCAAGTCAAAGTCCAGACCTGAATCCAATTGAGAATCTGTGGAAAGAGCTGAAAACTGCTGTTCACAAACGATCTCCATCAAACCTCACTGAACTCGAGCTGTTTGCCAAGGAAGAATGGGCAAGAATTTTCAGTCTCTCAATGTACAAAACTGATAGAGACATACCCCAAGTGACCTGCAGCTGTTATTGCAGCAAAAGGTGTCGCAACAAAGTATTAAGTTAAAGGGGCCGAATAATATTGCACAACTCACTTTTCAGTTTTTGAATTTCCACAAAAATTTTAAATAACCAATAAATTTCATTCAGCTTCACAATTGTGCCCCACTTGTTGTTGATTTTTCACCAAAAAATTACATTTGGTTTCTTTATGTTTGAAGCATGATATGTGGGAAAGGTTGAAAAGTTCCAGGGGGCTGAATACTTTCGCAAGTACTGTACATATATTTTTTTCCTAAACTCTTTTATATCTAATTAATGCTGTTACACGCTTATTATGGCATCACCTGGTATTAAAGGTCTGGCATTTGCTACACTAATGCACAACCTACAATGCAGCCTTGCAGCATGATATCTTGTTACTGAAAGCTTAATACCTTACCTTAACATGTTCAGCAGCTTGTGTCATGGTAAGTATAAAGTTAGTTTTCTGCATCAAAACATTTTCTGCAGCATAACTCTTTGTGTGGCAAGTTAAGCAAAAAAAATCTACATTTGATTATGATTCCATTAACAAAACTAACATGTCTTATGTGATCTAACACAGTTAATTAAAATTGATTTATTGGATAATCCTTTTGATGAATGGCACTCTACTCTATATATCAGGAAATTCAGATTCTTGTACAATGACTAACATTTGGACTTATTGGCCCAATTATTTTAATTTGCATTTTGTATGCCAGAATTAATGAAGAAAGCGATTGAGTAAGATGTATCAATTTAATTAAGAGATGTGCAACTCTTAACCCCTTCACCCCCAAGGGTGGTTTGCACGTTCATGACCGGGCCAATTTTTACAATTCTGACCACTGTACCTTTATGAGGTCATAACTCTGGAACACTTCCATTGATCCCAGTGATTCTGACATTGTTTTCTCGTGACATATTGTACTTCATGTTAGTGGTAAAATTTCATTCAAATAACTTGCGTTTATTTGTGAAAAAAATGGAAATTTGGCAAAAATTTTGAAAATTTCGCAATTTTCCAACTTTGAATTTTTATGCCCTTAAATCACAGAGATACGGCACACAAAAAACTTGATAAGTAACATTTCCCACATGTTTACTTTACATCAGCACAATTTTGGAACCAAAATTTTTTTTTGTTAGGAAGTTATAAGGGTTAAAAGTTGACCAGCGATTTCTCATTTTTACAACACCATTTTATTTTTAGGACCACATTACATTTGAAGCCACTTTGAGGGGTCTATATGATAGAAAATACCCAAAAGTGACACCATTCTAAAAACTGAACCCCTTAAGGTGCTCAAAACCACATTCAAGAAGTTTATTAACCCATTAGGTGCGTCACAGGAATTTTTTTGAATATTTAAAAAGAAATGAACATCTAACTTTTTTTCACAAAAAAAATACTTCAGGTTCAATTTTTTTTATTTTACCAAGGGTAACAGGAGAAATTAGACTGCAAAAGTTATTGTGCAATTTGTCCTGAGTACGCTGATACCTGATTTGTGGGGAGGAACGACTGTTTCGGCGCATGGCAGAGCTCAGAATGAAAGGAGCGCCGTTTGACTTTTTCAATGCAAAATTGGCTGGAATTCAGATCGGACGCCATGTCACGTTTGGAGAGTCCCTGATGTACCTAAACAGTGGAAACCCCCTACAAGTGACCCCATTTTGGAAACTAGACCCCCAAGGAACTTATCTAGATATGTGGTGAGAACTTTGAACCCACAAGGGCTTTACAGAAGTTTATAACGTACAGCGGTACAATTAAAAAATCATATTTTTTCCACAAAAATGATCTTTTCACCCCAATTTTTATTTTCCCAAGGGTAACAGGACCCTAAAAGTTATTGTGCAATTTGTCCTGAGTACGCTGATACCCCACATGTGGGGGTAAACCACTATTTGGGCGCATGGCAGAGCTCGGAAGGGAAGCAATGCCATTTGACGTTTTTGGCTGGAATTGAGATCGGACACCATGTCGCGTTTGGAAAACCCCTGATGTACCAAAACAGTGGAAACCCCCCACAAATGACACCATTTTGGAAACTAGACCCCCTAAGGAACTTATCTAGATGTGTGGTGAGAACTTTGAACCCCCATGGGCTTCACAGAAGTTTATAACATACAGCCATACAATTAAAAAATCATATTTTTTCCACAAAAATGATCTTTTCACCCTCAATTCTTATTTTTCCAAGGGTAACAGGACCCTAAAAGTTATTGTGCAATTTGTCCTGAGTACGCTGATACCCCACATGTGGGGGTAAACCACTATTTGGGCGCATGGCAGAGCTCGGAAGGGAAGCAATGCCATTTGACGTTTTTGGCTGGAATTGAGATCGGACACCATGTCGCGTTTGGAAAACCCCTGATGTACCAAAACAGTGGAAACCCCCCACAAATGACACCATTTTGGAAACTAGACCCCCTAAGGAACTTATCTAGATGTGTGGTGAGAACTTTGAACCCCCATGGGCTTCACAGAAGTTTATAACATACAGCCATACAATTAAAAAATCATATTTTTTCCACAAAAATGATCTTTTCACCCTCAATTCTTATTTTTCCAAGTGTAACAGGACCCTAAAAGTTATTGTGCAATTTGTCCTGAGTACGCTGATACCCCACATGTGGGGGTAAACCACTATTTGGGCGCATGGCAGAGCTCGGAAGGGAAGCAGCGCCATTTGACGTTTTTGGCTGGAATTGAGATCGGACACCATGTCGCATTTGGAAAACCCCTGATGTACCAAAACAGTGGAAATCCCCCACAAATGACACCATTTTGGAAACTAGACCCCCTAAGGAACTTATCTAGATGTGTGGTGAGCACTTTGAACCCCCCAGTGCTTCACAGAAGTTTATAATGCCCGGGCGTGAAAATAAATAATTCGTATTTTTTCCACAAACATGATCTTTTAGTCACCATTTTTTTATTTTCCCAAGGGTACCAGGAGAAATTGGACCCCAAAAGTTGTTGTCCAATTTGTCCTGAGTATGCTGATACCCCATATGTGGGAGAAAACTACTGTATGGGCACACGTCGGGGCTCGGAAGGGAAGTAGTGACGTTTTGGAATGCAGACTTTGATGGAATGGTCTGCGGGTGTCATGTTGCCTTTGGAGAGCCCCTAATGTACCTAAACAGTGGAAACCCCCCACAAATGACACCATTTTGTAAACTAGACCCCCCAAGGAACTTATCTAGATGTGTGGTGAGCACTTTGACCCCCCCAGTGCTTCACAGAAGTTTATAACGCTCGGGCGTGAAAATAAAAAATTCGTATTTTTTCCACAAACATGATCTTTTAGTCACCATTTTTTTATTTTCCCAAGGGTACCAGGAGAAATTGGACCCCAAAAGTTGTTGTCCAATTTGTCCTGAGTATGCTGATACCCCATATGTGGGTGAAAACTACTGTATGGGCACACGTCAGGGCTCGGAAGGGAAGTAGTGACGTTTTGGTATGCAGACTTTGATGGAATGGTCTGCGGGTGTCATGTTGCCTTTGGAGAGCCCCTAATGTACCTAAACAGTGGAAACCCCCCACAAATGACCCCATTTTGAAAACTAGACCCACTAAGGAACTTATCTAGATGTGAGGTGAGCACTTTGAACCCCCAAGGTCTTCACAGAAGTTTATAATGCCAGGGCATGAAAATAAAAAAATCGTATTTTTTCCAGAAACATGATCAATTAGTCCGCAATTTTTTCATTTTCCCAAGGGTAACCGGAGAAATTGGACCCCAAAAGTTGTTGTCCAATTTGGCCTGAGTACACTGACACCCCATATGTGGGAGAAAACTACTGTATGGACACACGTCGGGGCTCGGAAGGGAAGCAGTGACGTTTTGGAATGCAGACTTTGATGGAATGGTCTGCGGGTGTCATGTGCGTTTGGAGAGCCCCTGATGTACCTAAACTATTGAAACTCCCCACAAGTGACCCCATTTTGGACACTAGACCCCCCACGGAACTTATCTAGATGTGTGGTGAGCACTTTGAACCCCCAAGTGCTTCACAGAAGTTTATAACACTCGGACGTGAAAATAAAAAAAAAAATTTTTTCCACAAAAATGATATTTTTGCCCCCAATTTTGTATTTTCCTAAGGGTAACAGGAGAAATTGGACCCCAAAAATTGTTTTGCAATTTGTCCTGAGTAGGCTGATACCCTACATGTGGGGGTAAAACACTGTTTGGGCGCATGGCAGAGCTTGGAAGGGAAGGAGCACCATTTGACTTTTTCAACTCAGAATTGGCTGGAATTGAGATCAGACGCCATGTTGCATTTGGAGAGCCCCTGATGTGCCCAAACAGTGGAAACCCCCAATTATAACTCCAACCCTAACCCCAACACACCCCTAACCCTAATCTGAGCCCTAACCCTAGCCCTAACCCTAGCCCTAACCCTAGCCCTAACCCTAACCCTAACCCTAGCCCTAACCCTAGCCCTAACCCTAGCCCTAACCCTAACCCTAGCCCTAACCCTAAGGCTGTGTGCACACGCTGCGGATTTTGCTGCGGTTCCGCAGCGGTTTTGGCTGCTGCGGACCCCAGTACCATGATTCCCTATGGGAATCAAAAACCGCAGTGCAGACGGTGCGGAATTTTCCGCGCGGATTATCTGCGGTTTTCAATCCGCAGAAAGAATTGACATGTCAATTCTTTCTGCGGATTCTCCTGCGGTTTGCCATCTCCTCTATTGAGGAGATGAAAAACCGCAGGACAAAACCGCAGAGCAATCTGCAGGTAAAACCGCAGGTCTTTTGACCTGCGGTTTCACCTGCGGATTTTACAAAATCCGCGCGGATGAATCCGCACCTAATCCGCAGCGTGTGCACACAGCCTTACCCTAAAGGGGAAATGGAGATAAATACTTTTTTTTAGTTTTATTATTTTTCCCTAACTAAGGGGGTGATAACGGGGGGTTGATTTACTATTTATGGCGGTTTTTATGTTTGGCAGCTGTCACACGCTAAAAGACGCTTTTTATTGTAAAAATAGTTTTTGCATCACCACATTTTGAGAGCTATAATTTTTCCGTATTTTGACCCACTGAGTCATGTGAGGTCTTATTTTTTGCGGGACGAGTTGACGTTTTTATTTGTACCATTTTCGGGCACGTGACATTTTTTGATCGCTTTTTATTCCTATTTTTGGGACGCAGAATGAACAAAAACCAGCGTTTCATGAATTTCTTTTGGGGGGGTGCGTTTACACCGTTCCGCGTGCGGTAAAATTGATAAGGCGGTTTTATTCTTCGGGTCAGTACGGTTACAGCGATACCTCATTTAGGTCGTTTTTTTATGTTTTTGTCGGTTTTATGCAATGAAAACTATTTTATATAAAAAATAATTATTTTTGCATCGCTTTATTCTGTGAGCTATAACTTTTTTATTTTTTCGCTGATGATGCTGTGTTGTGGCTCGTTTTTTGCGGGACAAGATGACGTTTTCAGCGGTACCATGGATATTTATATGCGTCTTTTTGATCGCGCGTTATTACACTTTTTGTTTGGCGGTATGATAATAAATCATTATTTTTTGCTTCGTTTTTTATTTTTATTTTTTAAGGGGTTCGCTAAAAGGGTTAACTAATGGGACAGTTTTATAGGGCGGGACATTACGGACGCGGCGATACCTAATATGTGTACTTTTATTGGTTTTTTTTTTTTATTATTTTCAAAAAATGAATTTATTGGGGAATATTTTTTTTTTTTTTTACTAATTTATTTGGCGATTTTTTTTAATTTATTTTTACATTTTTTTTTAATTTTTTTTTTACTTTATTACATAGTCCCAGGTGGGACATCACTGTTCTGTGACAGATCGCTGATCTGTCACATCACAGATCACTGTGACAGATCAGCAATCTGTCACAGGCATTGAAGCAGACTTCCTCTTGCCTGCGCTTTGCAGGCACTGAGGAAGCCAGCTTCCTCAGGTCCCCGAAGGCCCCCGTCGCCATCTTGGATTCGGGGGCCTGGAGGATAGGAGCCCCCCGCAGCAGCGCTGCACATTGCGCTGCCGTGGGGGGCTCAGGGAAGCACGGAGGGAGCCCCCTCCCTGCCGATGCTTCCCTTTAACTCCCGGTACACCGCGATCATGTTTGATCGCGGTGTGCAAGGGGTTAACGTGTCGGGGGCGGTCCGTGACCGCCCCTGACACATAGTGCCGGGTGTCAGCTGTGATAATCAGCTGACACCCGGCCGCGATCAGCGGCGCTCACCACGTGGGCGCCGCTGATCGCGGTAGACGTACTATCCCGTCCACGGTCATACGGGCCCGGGTACCGTGGACGGGATAGTACGTCGGATGTCAGGAAGGGGTTAAGGAATCTGGTGGATTTTACAACTTCACAGGAAATATTACTTCAGCCAAGAGCGGTGTACATTTTGTGCGTTACTCCTACCACATTTGTATAAGTTATGATGGCCACACCCTATCCCTTTCGGAATGTACCCACAGCTGGCTGGGACAGGCATAAAAATGCCAAAATTTGCTTCATATCCTATGCAGTTTTGACTTGCTTGATTAACTGGGATCCTTATCTATATTATTTTGATATGCAATATCTGTTGCGCCCCCGGGCTCCACTTATCCTCCAGTGCGCACGTCCCGGCGCGCTCCTGCTCTCCGGCGCGTCCCCGCGCCCGGTCTCCGGCGTCCCTGCTGGCAGGCGCCTGCGCTCTGTCTCCCTCCAGGCGCGCAGCCCCCTGGGTAACATGACGCGCTGGCCCCGCATCCAATATGGCGGCGCCCAGCGCTATTTATGACCGGCGTCTGGACAGGTAAGATGCCTGTTCTTCAAATGCGGTAGCGCTGCCCCGTGCGGCGTCCTCTGTATTTCCAGGCCCCTCTCCCGTGCCACTGTCAGCGCTGCGCTTGTGTCTCCTTGGCTCTCTGTCTGCGCTGTCCCTTCTCATTTTGCCTCCCTGTTGCTGCCTCAGTTTCTGCCCTGCGTCTGCCTTCCTCCGTTCTCCTGTAACCTCCTGTTTTGTTCATTATTGTGCTTCCTCTCTATTGCAGCCTCCTGTCTCTCCAGTCCTGTTCAGTTTCTGCGTTCTCTGCTGTCCTCCTGTACGGGTACGCCAGTGCTTCCTTCCAGTCTATTAACCCAGTCGTCCCTTTGGTTCTGGCCGTCGCGACCCTATCCCCTGGGGGTCTGCCCCTAACACTCCCTGTATAGGGGGTGGTCCTCACCTGGGTGCTTGCCTTCGGGGGCTCTGGGGTCGTGACCCAGAGGGTCCACTCTCGGGTTTCCTTTTGCCTTCCTACTTGCAATAGCGAACTGTAACAGTAAGAACAGGCCATGGACCCCGCTGGAGCCACGGCTGCCCAAAAGGAGTTGGTTTTCCTTCGGGAAAACCAGACGCTCATGATGTCCTTTATGGAAACTATGGACTCGCGCCTTTCCGCTCTCCAATCCTCTGACCCTGGTAGCGCCGCTCAGTTGGCTGGCTTACAACAAGAATTGGCGCAGCAGCGTGATACTCAGTCCCATATCCTCAGTTATATGGCTTCGGTGGACGGTCGCCTGCTCGCTTTGCACTCGGCCGCCTCTGCCCCTCCTGCTGCGGGTTCCCATCCTCCTCCATGGTTAGCCAAACCACCCCGGTATAGCGGTGATGCCAAATTGTGTCGGGGCTTTTTAAATCAGTGCCGCCTTCATTTCGAATTAATGCCCCAGCAGTACCCCACTGACCGAGCCAAAGTGGCCTTCATCATCTCTCACCTAGAGGGAGACGCTCTGGCTTGGGTCAACCCCCTTTGGGAACGTGATGACCCGGTGGTTACTCAGTTATCCGTTTTTATGGACACTTTTCGTCACGTTTTCTACGAACCGGGCCGGTTGGCGTCCACCACCGAGGCTCTATTTAGCCTCTGCCAAGGTTCACTAACTGTGGGACAATATGCCATACAGTTCAGGACCCTGTCCACCTACTTAGGCTGGAATAACGAGGCGCTGGTGGGTGCCTTCTGGCGAGGTCTCTCGAGCCGTATTAAAGACGAGCTCGCTGGTCGAGATACCCCTACTGCTCTGGAGGATCTAATTTCCCTGGCCACACGAATAGATCTCCGGTTTCAGGAACGGGCCAGGGAGAGAAGGGCCTCTCGTTCTTTATCTTCTTTTCGCAGACCACCCAGTCCCCGACCTAGGATTCCCTCCTCAGCTTCCACTCCTGAACCTATGCAGGTGGACCGCCTGAAGCTCTCTGACCTGCGTCGCAGGGAGAGAACCCTCCAGGGTCTTTGTTTCTACTGCGGCTGCAGCTCCCATTTGCTCCGAACCTGTCCTGACCGTCCGGAAAATTCCTCCGCCTAGGCCAGGTAAGAGAGGCCTTCCTGGGCATTTTTGATACCTCTCTACCCCTCACTTTGTCTGTCCTCTTTGCATGTTGAAGGGAAGCGGGCTTCTCTGGTAGCCTATGTAGACTCGGGTGCCGCCAGGAATTTTATTAGGCTTGAGGAGGTCAACAAACTCTCTGTTCCTGTGAGGCCCTTAGCGAACCCCCTAAGCCTCACTTCTGTAGATGGTCGACGCCAGCAAGAGACAGTTACCCATGTCACTCATGAGATAGAGTTGCAGGTAGGAGCCCTACACAGAGAGAAAATTACGTTCTTTGTCTTAGCAGGTATTTCCCATCCTATCCTACTTGGTCTTCCTTGGTTACGACTTCACGAGCTCACCCTAGACTGGCAACATATTGCACTGGGGGGAGTCTTGTTGGGCCGGGTGTCTGCTGCCGGTGCGTCCCATGGGTACCCCTCTTCCCTCTCCAGTTCTCTCCAGATTGCCGTCTGCCTACAGTGCCTTCGTGGATGTCTTCGATAAGAAAGAGGCCGAGACTTTACCGCTGCACCGATCCTACGACTGCCCCATTGAACTTGCCCCCGGCACCACCCCGCCTCGGGGTAGGATTTATCCTCTCTCCTCGGCGGAGACCCAGGCCATGTCTGAATACATCCGAGACAACCTGGCCAGGGGCTTCATTCGCAAGTCTTCATCCCCTGCAGGAGGGGGCTTCTTTTTTGTAAAGAAGAAGGATGGGTCGTTGCGTCCCTGCATTGATTACTATGGCCTGAATCGTATCACCGTGAAGAACAAATATCCACTGCCACTCATCTCTGAGCTCTTCAATCGGCTGAAAGGAGCACGTGTGTTTACTAAGCTTGACCTACGAGGTGCCTATAATCTGGTTCGCATACGGGCTGGAGAGGAGTGGAAGACGGCGTTCAACACACGAGATGGGCACTACGAGTATTTGGTTATGCCCTTTCGGCTCTGCAACGCATCTGCAGTATTCCAAGAGCTTGTTAATGATGTCTTTCGAGATCTCCTCTACTCCTGTGTCGTAGTCTACCTTGATGACATCTTAGTCTTCTCTCCGGATCTGGCCACACATCGACGAGACGTTCGCCAAGTCCTCCAACGTCTTAGGGAGAACCATCTCTTCGCCAAGTTGGAGAAATGCCTTTTTGAGCAGACTTCGTTGCCGTTTCTTGGGTACATCGTCTCGAACTCCGGGTTAGAGATGGACCCTGAGAAAGTCTCGGCAGTTCTCAAGTGGCCGAGTCCCCTCGGACTAAAGGCTATCCAGCGGTTTTTGGGGTTTGCCAATTATTACCGGCAGTTTATCCCCCACTTTTCCTCGTTGACTAAACCCATCTCTGCTCTTGTCCGCAAAGGCGCCGATTCCAATCATTGGCCCTCTGATGCTGAGGCTGCCTTTGAAACCTTGAAGCAAGAGTTTCCGAAGACTCTGGTACTCCATCGTCCCGATACCAACCGACCATTCATTTTAGAGGTGGACGCCTCGTCGGTGGGAGCAGGAGCAGTTCTGCTGCAGAAATCCTCCTCCGGTCGTACTCTCACCTGCGGGTTCTTTTCAAAGGCCTTCTCCGCTCCCGAACGTAACTATGCAGTTGAGACAGAGAACTTTTGGCCATAAAAATGGCTCTGGAAGAATGGCGCCATCTTCTTGAAGGTGCTCTCCATCCGTTCATCATTTTTACGGATCACAAAAATTTGGCCTATCTTCAGACCGCCCAAAGGCTCAATCCCCGGCAAACCAGGTGGTCCTTGTTCTTCGAACGCTTTGATTTTGAGCTCCACTTCTGACCCGGGGATAAGAATATCAAGGCAGATGCCCTGTCACGGTCATTCCAGCCAGTGGATAATGAGGAGGGTCCAGCACATCTCATCGACCCCGCTAAAATCCTTACCGTGGCTCCTCTAAGCCTAGTCTCCCCACCATCTGGTAAAACCTTTGTTCGGAGTGGAGATAGACTCAAGGTTCTTCGTTGGAGCCACTCGTCTAGACTTTCAGGACACTCTGGGGTTAAAAAGACTCTCTCACTTGCCTCCCGCCATTATTGGTGGCCTTCGTTTCGCAAGGACGTCCATGATTTCATCGCCTCCTGTCCTTCGTGTGCCCGGAATAAGGTACCACGACATCGTCCTTCGGGACTCCTACATCCGTTACCTGTACCTACCAATCCATGGACTCATATTGCAATGGACTTCATCACCGATTTGCCCACCTCTTCTAAATGTACGGTTATTTTGGTAGTCGTGGACCGATTTTCCAAGATGGCTCACTTTAGCGCTCTACCTGGTCTTCCTACCGCCTCTGAGTTGGCAAGGATCTTCCTGCTCCATGTCTTTCGCCTCCATGGTTTTCCACAGCATATTGTCTCGGATTGAGGAGTCCAGTTTACCTCCCGTTTTTGGCGAGCCCTCTGCAGGTTGCTGAAGATCACTCTAGATTTTGCCTCTGCCTATCACCCTCAGTCTAATGGCCAAGTCGAGCAAGTCAACCAGGCACTAACATGCTATCTCCTGCATTTTTCCAATGCACACCAAGATGATTGGGTTTCACTTCTTCCTTGGGCTGAGTTTGCGTATAATAACCATCCAAGTGAAGCCTCCTCCAAATCTCCCTTTTTTGTGGTTTTTGGTCAACACCCCGGCATTCCAACTTCCTGTGTCCCCTACCTCGGGTTACCGGCAGCGAACTCCTTGTCTGTAGACTTCTCTCAGATTTGGAGGGAGACCAAAGTAGCCCTCGAGAGTGCCAGCCTCAGGATGAAGAGGTATGCTGACAAAAGTCGGCTAGACGCACCTCCGTATCGCCCAGGGGATAGAGTTTGGTTGTCTTCCCGGCATATCAGGTTGAAGATTCCCTTTTATAAGTTAGGTCCTCGTTACATTGGCCCCTTTGAGGTCTTAAATCGCATCAACGACGTGGCCTACAAATTGAAATTGCCCACCTCACTAAAGATTCCCAATACCTTTCATGCATCTCTCCTCAAACCTGCCGTGTTTAACCAATACCACTCTGCGCCCTCCCAAACCTCCCAACCTTGTAGCTCAGATAACACCTTTGAGGTTCGGGATATATTGGCTATGAAGACAGTTAAGGGAAAGACCCTGTTTCTAGTAGATTGGAAGGGTTTCGGTCCTGAGGAGAGATCATGGGAACCCCAGGAGAATATTGATGCTCCTCCCATTATGAGACGATTTCTCTCCAACGTAAGGAGGGGGGGACGTAAAGGGGGGGTACTGTTGCGCCCCCGGGCTCCACTTACCCACCAGCGCGCACGTCCCGGCGCGCTCCTGCTCTCCGGCGCGTCCCCGCACCCGGTCTCCGGCATCCCCGCTGGAAGGCGCCTGCACTCTGTCTCCCTCCAGGCACGCAGCCCCCTGGGTAACATGACGCGCTGGCCCCGCCTCCAATATGGCGGCACCCAGCGCTACTTATGACCGGCGTCTGGACAGGTAAGACGCCAGTTCTTCAAATGCGGTAGCGCTGCCCCGTGCGGCGTCCTCTGTATTTCCAGGCCCCTCTCCCATGCCACTGTCAGCGCTGCGCTTGTGTCTCCTTGGCTCTCTGTCTGCGCTGTCTCTTCTCATTTTGCCTCCCGGTTGCTGCCTCAGTTTCTGCCCTGCTTCTGCCTTCCTCCGTTCGCCTGTAACCTCCTATTTTGTTCATTATTGTGCTTCCTCTCTATTGCAGCCTCCTGTCTCCGACGCCCCTGGCTCTCCAGTCCTGTTCAGTTTCTGCATTCTCTGGTGTCCTCCCGAACGGGTACGCCAGTGCTTCCTTCCAGTCTATTAACCCAGTCGCCCCTTTGGTTCCGGCCGTCGCGGCCCTATCCCCTGGGGGTCTGCCCCTAACACTCCCTGTATAGGGGGTGGTCCTCACTTGGGTGCTCGCCCTCGGGGGCTCTGGGGTCGTGACCCAGAGGGTCCACTTTCAGGTTTCCTTTTGCCTTCCTACTTTTAATAGCGAACCATTACAATATCCCAAGCCAGAATTTTTCCCAGCAGATGACGGCTGAACTATTCAGCCATCTTCTGCCTCTAACAGCTGGAGCTGAGTGGATCGGAGCATATTAATGAGTCCTTGTGTAAGGAGGAGGACCCCCGCAGAGTGTCCGGGCCGGAACCAAGGGGACCGCCATCTGAGTTCCTAAGGAAACAGTACCCGGGGAGCAGAGAATGAGAGTGGACTGCTGAGAGTGACAGGGCAACAAGGGGAGGGGCAAGTATAAAAGGAACAGGGAGTGCGTAGGAGAGTCGGTTGGCAGTGAGGTAGACACAGAGCAATAAACCGTGGGAGGTTGAGAGAGCCAGGGTGACAGATGTTGACCAGAGGGGAGACCTTCAGTGGCCTGCGAAGGGTAAGCGATGAACCTGCTGACAAGAGACTTGTGTTTTACTCCAATGCGGGGTCGCTCCCCGCCCACGGTCATCCGCAGCCGTTACCACTGTGCTCCGGTCTGTTGCGGCTTGTCCGCCGCCCCTCGCAGCCGCTACCACTTCACTCCAGCCCGCTGCGGCAGCCTGCATGCTGCCGCCCCACCTCAGTCCGCGGCTGTGGCCTCTTCATCATCGGCCACAGAGGACGTCACCCCACCACAGTCGGCAGTTGGGGCCTGCTCCCCGCCAACAGGGGAACTCTTCGCATAGGTTCAAGCCATGCACGTGGCCTACCAACCGCCAGTCCTGGGAACTGCGACATAACCCAGCTTGGAGACGAGAGTCTCATTAAACTTGTGGATAAGCCAAACCCCGCTGTGTTTACAGGGGGTTACCTCATCAAGAGACTCCTTCAGGGCCTGTTGTGCCCAGCTCCAGGACTCCTTCAGGGCCTGTTGTGCCCCAACATCAAGACTCCTTCAGGGCCTGTTGTGCCCAGCTCCAGGACTCCTTCAGGGCCTGTTGTGCCCCAACATCAAGACTCCTCCAGGGCCTGTTGTGCCCAGCTCCAGGATTCCTTCAGGGCCTGTTGTGCCCAAATCCAGGATTCCTTCACGGCCTGTTGCGCCCCAACTCCGAGACTCCTTCAGGGCCTGTTGTGCCCCAACTCCTCCTGGGTGCTGGGGCGCCCGAAGATTACGACAGATCTTCAGCACCTGGGCCCAGCGGCTGCGACGCCAACGCAGCCCATCAGCGACATCGAGGGACGTCAGGACGGATAAGTGACACTTTAGAAATAAGGACCTGCAGTCGGCCATATCGCGGCCCTATAGCAACCGGCTGTTGGTGCATAGTCCCTGCGAGGGCAGCATCTTCTATTGTTACTTTTGGTTGCTTAGCATAGCCCTAGTGGCTCAAAGATATAAAAGTTTCTTTAGCTAAAGTTCACCCAGTCTCGCATCTCGTCACTGCATCTTGCGTACCTGCTGTTACCTACACTTGCACCGGAAAACCTTATTCTATGCACCCATTGGTGGACCCATGATGTGATATCGGGGCATCAATAAGTTGCTGATGCACTGCTGTGTACAGCACAAACAATCGGTTGATCGCAGGTTTAAGTCCCTTTAGGGGACTAAAAAAAACAGTGTAAAGTAAAAAAAAAAGTGTTTTTAACAACATGACAAAATTAACAGTTCAAATCAAATAAAGCAATTCCCCAAAAAGTTAAAAACAAACATGTTTGGTATTGCTGCTTTCGAAAAAGTCAGATCTATCAAAATATAAAATAAATTAATCTGATCAAAAAATGACATAATGAGAAAAAAATGTAAACAACAAAATTACTTTTTTTTGTGGTTGCAACATAAAATACAATAAGAGGCCATTAAAATTCTAATTTACGTGAAAATATCAGCTTGGGGTGCAAAAAACAAGTAGAGATGAAAAAAATGGAAAGAAAGGACAAAAAAATGGAAAGAGACGGGACAAATGCAAAAATAAAAAAAAGTTATAGCTTCAGGAATAAGGGGAAAACAAAAAATGGAAATTGGCCTCAGTGTGAAGGGGCTCGTGTAGAAAAAAACGTATTGCAGATGTGTAACGTGGTAAATAATCAGGCGTTATTGGAATATCATACCACGCACATAGTTTCAGGAGATGGACTAAAATCCAGTGTCATAATTAACTTCCATGTCTTCCATCGGACATCACTAACAAGTGATGACAACTGAAAAATGGTCGGGTTACTTCTGATAATTTTGTGTTTTTCAAAGCCGTAAGAAGCTCAAAAGACTGAAGATTTGCACAGCAACTAATTTTAACATGGCAGTGCAGATAGTCATTCTTTTTAGTATTTATTTGGGGCTTTTATAAGTGGGTTTTAGAGCAGACCTGTATGAAAAAGTCGTCTGCACATACCTTTCCATGGTAGCAAAGCAGGCAACATTTCCATTGTGTTTAGTTTTGTGTTTCTTTTGGATTCTTATATTTTCTCCAGAAGCATACAACAGGCTAATTGCGTCCTATTGTTTTGGCCCTAATATATGTGTGTGTAAGTGATAGGGAAATTATATTGCTAGCCCCTGGGGACACAGACTGATGATGACAACTGCATAATTGCTAGCCTAATATAGTGCCTGTAAATTGTGGCATATAAATAGCAGGAAATAGAAAGTGATACATTTTTCTGTACTGTTTTGTTGCGTAGTTATTGTCTATGCGTAAAATATTGTATATAACAAGGCAAATTCATCAGGAAACAAATTATATTTTAACACGATGATCATAAAAACACCCTAAAGCATCCCATTTCTTGTTTCCTACTGCTGATATTTACTGAATCACATCAGGACTCCCATGCCATCATTTCTGCTATCATCATAACCAATTACTGTAATTTTCTCCCAAATCATATCTCTTGCTCCATTTTATGATTTCTGGGAATAGTAAATAACAAAGAAGAAATCACCAACAGCCTAAAGCCACCAATTAGCAGTTAGTTTGATTTGCTTGGTGCAAACTAGATAATAAAAACAAATGTTGATTGGCTGGCACAGATGCATTTTATGAGAAAGCAGCTCCTCCGTGTCTCCTTAGCCACAACAGAGATAATAGCGGACAAAGAAAATATTAAATATTTCAAGCTATGCACTCCATGGCATATTGTGAAATCACTGAAATACCAAGAATGCTGTCATTCATGCCTCCTGAGGAAGTGATTACACAAAACGTGCGTTGGGGCAGCGGGAGTTCCTTCATTATAATCTAATGAACTATGAAGCATAACCGTCCTCTTTGGGAACTTTGAAAATCTTACTTATCTCCTCAAAATTGCATCTTCAATCCATTAAAAAATAGTTTTCTAACAATCTATGTACAATCTAAAGCTTGATTAATATTAAAATCTGCAGTATATCCTACAGAACATGGAGAAGACATTTTGGCTTTTGTAGAAAGCCCATTAATGACTTTTTGGAAACAAATTGTATACCACATTGTACAAAATATCTCCTAATGCACATCTGAGCCCGCTGAGTGGCAGAAGGTAACACAGGTAATAGAATAAAATGAACAATTTTAAAGAAGTAATCCACCGCCACTTAAATGGCAGTAAATCCTAGAGCAGGAGGCAAAGTAGTGATTAAATTTACTAAAATTTTCATCTAAGGGTAGGGTCACATTGTTGGTCGTCGGGATTCTCCCGCTGCACAGGGTACATCCCAAGCCTTGTCTGCCTCTGCGGTCTCCCATTCTGCTCCAGCCACAGGCTGCTCGACAAGGATGTTGGTCTCAGCGTCTTGGTCAGATTCTTGCTCTTTGCTTGGTTGCTGCTGGCCTCCCAGCCGGGTCTATGGTGGCCAGCTATAGGCAGCAGCAGACAGATGCTCTGGAGGCTGAGTCCAAGGGTGACACTATTGGAGAAGCTCATGTGGCAACCTCTCATTAGTGGTCAGTCGTCGGCTGCTCAGGTGAAGCGGCTGCTCTGGATTGGTCCACGGGCAAGGTCCCGACATGACCTGAACCTATAAAAGGCCATCCGAGGCGCACGCCGATGCATTAATATTATTTGTGTTCGTGTTTGGGTGGAGACTTCGCTGTTCTGTCAGCTGTGCGAGTGCCTAGCTTTCCTTAGAGAGGCAGGTTTTTCTTTTGGCTTGGCCTAGCGCCTGTCTCGGCCATGTATGTGGTTAGCAGGGGTCAGTTATGGGGCAGAGGCAAACTCACATGCTTAAACCCTTTTGTTTTCAACTGGGTATTGCACACACCTCATTTAGTACCGCTCGGTGGCTAGCTAACCTTGGTACTCATATTTTGCGCCACTCGGTGGACAGCTGTATTAGACTAGTTTCAGACTAGCGCATTTTACATGCAGCGCATGGCACCGCTAAACCCCGCCCCCTGCCTGCCCCGTCCGGTCATTTCTTCCTACTATCGCACACGACTGCATGTGATCTGCACATCCTATCTTTAGCATAGGGTGCACAGACCGTGTGCTGGCCGTGCGCTAGTAGGATTTTTGCATGCGCTGTGCACTTTTGAAGGTGCACCGAGTGCACCAAAATGCAACATGGTGTTTTCAGCGCACCTTCAAAATTGCGCAGCACACGCAAAAATCCTACTAGTGCACGGCCAGCGCACGGTCTGCGCACCCTATGCTAAAGATAGGGTGTGCAGATCGCATGCAACCGTGTGCGATAGTAGGAGGAAATGACCGGACGGGGCGGGCCGTGGGCGGGGCTTAGCGGCTGCATGTAAAATGCGCTAGTCTGAAACCAGCCTTAGTGGTTTTTATTTTTCCTTACCACTCGGCGGTTAGCTGAGCTGGTATTCCTTTGCCAGTGCATACCTCTCTGAGACGCTATCAGTCTGGTATCTTGCGTTCAGTCCACACTGTGTGGAGTAAACACAGAGTGCTTTCTGGTGAACACTTGTTACACGCCTCCGCCATTGTTTAATAGCTGCAGGATAAAATCTCTGCCCAATGGACCCTGGGTTGCAATCGCACTAAATAAAATTACTAATAATGTGCGATCCGCCAACCCTAACACGCATGAACGTATATTTTCTCCTCTGAGACAATTGGATCGATTATCGTAATGAAACTCTGTTCAAACTCTGATCCAAGTTTGAATGTTTGAATGTCAGCTTAGTGTGATCAGATTCTTTCTTATGAAGGAATTGTGGCACAAATACGGAGAAGATGAAGAACACAGTTTCTCCATCTTCTCCATTGTGTGAGTCTATGGAAATGGGACTGCACTCAGATGTCAATGTTTTCCAAGCGCCCATAGACTTGTATGAGTGCATGTGATATGATTTGTGCAGCATCTCACAGCATGCTGTAATTTTTTTCTCATGCCAAAATGAGAAAATAACACTGATCAGCACTGCCCCATTGAATAACATTGGTTAAATCATCAGACAGCACTCGTCATTTGTATACGCTCTTGTAAGCGAACCCTTAAACTGACAATATTTCAAACTCCAAACTATTTATATGCAAATGAAGAGAAAAGAGAACAAAGAGTCCATAAAGCCATAATAAAAATAACAATTTTATTGTAGACAATTTATATTAAAAACATACACACATTGTATTCATTCAATGAAAAGATCCCAGTAAATAGCTGTCTAGCTACTTGCAACAAAAATAAGTTACAGTACATTAGAAATGTGTATTATATCAAAACCACATGAATATGACTGTGTAATGTCCTAGAATTTAAATTAGTTAGTATGTGTGATTGAGTCACAGCGTTAAGGGAACTGATGCAGAAAAGGTTGATATAGTATTCCTTCATTAACCATTACATCAATGACCCATATTTGTATCATCTGCATCTATGAGTATTATAAAAAGACAAAACACCCCTTTATTCATTTATCTATACTGCAGATGGATGGTATTGAGGCATACAGATTACAGGGTAGCACTAAAATTCAAGTGTAATAATGCCCATTTTTTGTTGCAAGTAGCTATCCAGCTATTTACTGGGATCTGTTCATTGAATGAATAAAATAGGTGTATATTTTTAAAGAAAATCTGTCACCAAGCTTTTGCTACCTCATCTGAGAGCAGCATGAAGCAGAAAAAGAGGAACTGAATCCAGCGATGTATCACTTAGATTACTGAGTGCAGCTGTTCTAACACAATCAGAGCTTTTTGATTTACATTAAAGCAGAGCTGAGGAAGCAAACCCCACCCCCACCAGGATCTCAGTGTACAGAGTCCATAGACAAGACAGTGAGCTGCCTATCAAGGGAAGGGGTGTGTTGAACCATGAGGCACCCGCTGCTGTGTCTGAACAATGATAAACTCCTGATTCCTTATTAAGCTATCAATGCAAGGAGACAACTGCATGAGGCTAGGTAAGAGCAGCATCGCTGAAATCTGTGTTTTAACCCTTACAGAATTCTGTCTTCAGCTTACATAGCAAAAACCTGCTGACAGATTCCCTTTAATATAAACAGTCTACAATAAAATTGTTATATTTATCATAGCTATATGAACTCTTGGTTCTCTTGTTTTCTCATATAAATTTTTGAGTCGCAATGGTTTTTGATACTTATTCTCGACATGTTAAACTCTTTCTGACATCGGACGTAATGATCCATCCATGTGACCCTGGCCAATTTGACCATGGACGGATCATTAAGTCATCGCGATCTCCCGCAATTACAGGGGGATGTCAGCTGATTCTCACAGACAGCATTCCGGAAGCTGGCACAGGGCTGACAGCACCTCTGCCTTTGGATCGGAGAATCCGTGGCGTGAAGCACGGTCCCGATCGTTGCCATGGTGACCTGATGTCATCATGATGACATCCGGGCCACCAGAGCTAGTAAACTTGATGATGCGCATTGCATGATCAGCAAGTCTCTCTGTAAGTGCAGCACTGACAGCTTCTATGGCATGGCAATGGTGCTGCATTGCCATGTTATTGAAGTGATTAGCCTGCAAAAAATGATTGAACCAGAGTTGGAAAAAGTAAAAAAGTTAGAAAAAAGTTAAAAAAAATTTTTTAATAATTATAAAAATATATATTTTTTTTTAAAAAAGTAAAAATAGTAAAAAAAACTTAATATATATTCTATCACTAAACAAATATTTGAATGAAAAAAAAATCAAAACAATAAAAATACACATATTTGGTATCTCTGCGTCCATAACAACTCGGCCTATAAAATTGTCCCACTAGTTAGCCCTTTTAGTGAACACCATAAAAAAGCAAGGCAAAAAGCAATGCTTTATCATCATATCGCCAAATAAAAGGTGGAATAACACACAATTAAAAAGACGGGTATAAATAAACGTGGTACCGCTGAAAACGTCATCTTGTCCCACAAAAAAACAAGCTGCCATATAGCTCCACCACCAGAAAAATAAAGTTATAGCTCTCAGAATAAAGCAATGCAAAAATAATTATTTTTTCTATAAAACAGATTTTATTGTATAAGAGCGCCAAAACATAAAAAATGTTATAAATGAGGTATCGCTGTAATCGCACTGACCCGAATAATAAAACTGAAAATGGGAGACATTTGTTACTATCCTGAATAGGACCTGTGCACAGTATATATTTCCATTTCTGAACAGACTATAACCCTGTAAATTAACCGCCCAGTCATGGCTCTCGTCCAGCCATTCCTCAGATATCCCCACCATGTCATAATTATGTTCCAACAAAATTAATTCTAATTCCTCCATTTTGTTGGTGAGGCTTCTGGCATTAGTATACATGCACTTTATGTATCTCTCTGTACCTCTATTCTTTCTTAAATTATTAACGGTTCTAACCCCACCCTCATTTTCATTATTTGTGCCCAGGTCTCTATCTGCACTATCTTCCCCTCCTATAAAATGAAAACCCTCCCCCCAATCACTAGTTTAAACACTCCTCCAACCTTCTAGCCATTTTCTCCCCCAGTACAGCTGCACCCTCCCCATTAAGGTGCAGCCCATCCCTGGCATAGAACCTGTAGCCAACTGAGAACTCGCCCTAGTTTTCCAGTGAACCAAAACCCTCCTTCCTACACCATTTCTTGAGCCACTTATTAACCTCCCCAATCTCCTGTTGCCTCTCTGGTGTGGCACGTGGTACAGGCAGTATTTCAGAAAATACCACCTTGGAGGTCCTTGCTTTAAGCTTACTGCCTAATTCCCTGAAATCATCTTTAAGGACCTTTCACCTTCCTCTAACTTTGTAATTTGTGCCAATGTGCACCATGACCACTGGATCCTCACCAGCCCCTCCCAGTAATCTGTCAACCTGATCAGTGATGAGTCGGACTCGAGAGTCAGGTAGGCAGTGCACTGTTTTGTTGATCTCTGTCTTTGTGACAGATTGCCCTGTCTTTTCCCCTAATAATTGAGTCCCCCACTACCAGCACCTGTCTGGCCTGCCCTGCTCTCCTATTTCTCCCCTTACTGGAGCAGACACTCCTCCAGCTTTCAGAGGACATGCCTTGCTACAGCAGTGCTACCCCTGTTCTGACACTCCCCTCATCTGCCGACTTAGCAAACTTATTGAGGTGTGCCAGATGAGCCTCCCTGGCGCTCTTCCCTCTACCACGCCTTCTAACTGTCACCCTGCTTGCTGCTTCATTGTCCTGCAGCTCCATCCTAGCTTCCCCCACCTCATCTATCCCATTGAGGATCTGCTCAGTGAGCAGAAGACTCCTTTCCATATTGTCTAAGGATCTCAGTGTTGCAGGTGCAAATTTAGATCCAGTACCAGGACTTCAAAATGCATAACATGCTCACACCTCGCACAGCAGTATGCACCCTCGACCGGCTGTTCTAGGATTGCATACATGTGGCAAGATATACACTGGATGGCATTGCCAATAATGGAGCCCATTTCCTAATGGGGATTGCACCATACAGAAAAGTTAATTAAATAGAAAAGCAAATTGATAATAAAATACAAACAGCAATTCAGTAATTCCTACCTTGGAAACTCCCTGAAACCAAAGTCACCGAATCACAAGTCACACACTTACTTCCTTTCACACTTAAGCTCCAGTCACACTCACTCAGGCAGAAGATTTAAAGACTTTTTATTCTTACTTTAGCAGCAACCCACCTACAGCTCAATGTACTTTCAAAAGGACTGGAAACCCCAACCAGCTGCCCCTTATAAACCCTTAATTATGAACCCCCACCCTTAATCAACTCCTTGTGAGTATAGCTACACCTCAGGATATAAGTGCAATGCAGGTAACCCTTAATCAGGGTTCATTATTTTACTTTTAGTACAGGAGATCAAGGACTTCGGTGGAATTAGGCGAGGTTGTAAGTATGACTTAATTAAGATTAGAGATGAGCGACTTTTCCTTTTTTCGGGTCGAGTCGGGTTTCATGAAACCCGACTTTCTCAAAAGTCGGGTCGAACGAAATCGGCCGACTATAGGGAAAAGTCGGAGGCCGACTGAAACACGAAACCCAATGCAAATCAATGGGGAAGCAAAGTCGGCAGGGAGTGGAGGACAGTAAACACACCTTTCAATGCCAAAAACATAAATTCTTATTACTGAAGCTTGTCAACCATTATATACTTCATAATAATAGTTACACATTGAAAACAGGGGGTTATTAGGCTAAAGTTGTGAGGGGGTAGGGCTGGCTCCAGGTTTTCATGTGCCCTGGGCCAAAGAGTGTCAGTGCGCCCCTTTAGCACATACCACAACTCATGATGCTCCGATACGGCACAGAAATATAGGTATAGTACAATGACAAATACTTCACTGCTTACATGACATGACTGATCTCTTTTAAATTGTACAATAGCTCAAAAAAAGGACAGTATATTACTCCATATACTCCATACAGTATTATGGCCAGCACATTGTGCACCATACAGAATAATGAGCCCCACTTATTTCTCCATACAGAATAATTGGTCACATATAATGTTCCATACAGTATATGATGAGCTCCACATAATGCTACAGTATATGATGGTCCCCATGGACGATGCTCCAGTGTGTTATGGGCCCAAATAATACTCCACATATAATGGGCTCCATTTCTAATTCTCAGTGCACAATAGGCCCCGTAAATGCTGCTCCAGTGTCTGATGTCCCCCATTCGGAATGCTCCAGTATATGATGGGCCTCATGGATGATGCTCCAGTGTATGATGGGCCCTAACAATGCTCCAAATATAATGGGCCCCATTTCTAATGCTCCAGTGTATCATGTGCCCCATAGATGCTGCTCCAGTGTCTGATGTCCCCCATTTGGAATGCTCCAGTATATGATGGGCCTCATGGATGATGCTCCAGTGTATGATGGGCCCTAATAATGCTCCATATATAATGGGCCCCATTTCTAATGCTCCAGTGTATCATGTGCCCCATAGATGCTGCTCCAGTGTCTGATGTCCCCCATTTGGAATGCTCCAGTATATGATGGGCCTCATGGATGATGCTCCAGTGTATGATAGGCCCTAATAATGCTCCATATATAATGGGCCCCATTTCTAATGCTCCAGTGTATAAAGGGCCCCTTAAATGCTGCTCCAGTGTCAGATGTCCCCCATTTTGAATGCTCCAGTATATGATGGGCCCCATTTTTAATTAACCCAGGCATTGTATGTGAAAAGAGCTCCATGGAGTAATCTAAAGTGTGTGCTGCCGCATCCTTCACTTTTGGTGTGTGTGAAGGACACAAGGAAAGTGGCTGCTCCTGACTAGAAGCCTGCACTTATGACTCAGTGCTTGCATTTTTTTAAACTTCAGGAGAGGAGGCAATAGAGCTGGAGGCTGTTTCAGCAATGTAAGCCAAAAACAGTTCCTGATGCTTCGGCTTTAAAAGCAGTCTACCTATTCCCAGAAAACAGAGCCTTACAGGCCTTCCAGAGCTACAACATGATGCAGGCTCAAAACCTCCTGCCTTAGCTGCTATTGTGTTTTTGGCACTACCAGCAGATGCATCACCACCACCATCAGTACCAGGTGACCCCCCACGCCTGCATCCTCTTCCACCATACTTCCTCATGTTTTAGAAAATTGACCCAAAATACCAGCAGATATATGGTACTGTATCAGAAGCGTACAGCTCTATACAGTCTAGGGATAACAGACACTCACAGGCTCAGTATGGATTACCCAATAAAATAAAAAGGTGAAAAAGGGTACAGTATCACCAGATACAAGATATATATAGTATAGTGTAAACATTCTGAATCACAGAATACATTTCAGGAGGCAGACACAAACGCTTTCAGGCCCAGTATGGATTACACAAGAATATGAAAAGCTGTAAATGGGTAATGTAACACAAGCATACAGCTGTATACAGTGTTGGCCGAATTTGAAATCTCAGTATATATTTCCGGAGTCACCCTCAGAGGCTCACTCAGTCTGGGTTTGACCATAAAAAAAATGTTGTAAGAAAGGTACTGGATAACAAGATAGCAAGTATATATAATATAGGGTACAATTGAAATCTCCGTATACATAGTCCCGCAGTCAGTCTCAGACGCTTACTCAGTGTGGATTTGATCGTAATACTAAATGTCGAACAAAGGTACTGTATAACAAGATACAAGCTGTATCAAGTATAGGGTAAAAATTGTTATCTCCAGTTCGCCATATATATAGAAGGCGTAAACCACACCACACACGCTCACACACGCTCACTCACTATGGATGATACCGTAATACAAAATTTGGAACAAAGGTACTGTATCAGCACATACCAGGTGTATCCAGTCTAGGGGTAATTGTAAATTTCTGTCTATACTTCCGGAGTCAGACACAGACACTCAAAGGCTCAGTATGTTTTACACCAGAATTTAACAAGTAGAAAAAGGGAAAGGTAGTCGAAGCGTACAACGGTATACAGTGTTGTGGTACTTTTAAATCTTCATATGTATTTCAATTTCAGTAAGCCAGTCCAGACTCTCCGCTACTGGAAACTACATGGATACAAATACAGACGGAAAGTCGAGTGTTAGCAGAAATTTGGGAATTACTCATCACGGGAAAACCTCCCGGTAGATATTGCAGAGGCGATGCAGACCCTCAATTACAGTGTCTGTGGAGACAGCAAAAACGGTTCTTTTTGTGAAGAAAGGATTGCTTTATCGCAGTAGCATGGATCACATCATCGATACTCGTCTCCATCAAACTGTGATCAAAGGGAGAGATGTAGACATGGTCCTCACTGCCTATCATGATGTGTCTGGTCATTTTGGAGTGCCAAAGACAGAAGCCATAGACCGTAGGCGATTCTATTGGATTGGCATGAGAGGAGACATTGAAAAATGGTGGCAGGAATGTCACACGTCTGTGACTATCACAACTGTAAAAGGTGATCATAAAGCACCACTGCATCCGATTGAAAGTTGAAGTCCATTACAAATGGTAGACATTGATCATCTGAAGGCAGAGGCCAGCAGGACAGGGCATAGCTACATCTTAACCATCATCGATCAATACACCTAATTTCTAGTGGCCATCCCTGTGAAGGATTTAACTGCCCAGACTACACAGCGGTGGAGCAGGGAGAGGTAAGTGTTGCAAGTGCTGTGGCCATGATCAAGCAGGGGGGGCACACTCATGGTCGACGGTACTGGCACAGTGCCCCCATAGTACGCTGGTGTGTCTGATGGTGAGTGGGCCCCCCCACCATCAGAGACTCTGTATTGTACTATGAGGGGCCGTGTGCCAGTGCCGTCGGCCACCTGTGGGCCCATCCATCTGTTCAGAGCAACGGCACTTGCCGGGATGCACCAGGTGTTGACCCCAGCCATTGGGGGGATGGGCAGCCCACTTAGGGAGGTTTAAAAAATGGCATATGTTGATGTGTTGGCTGGACATTCAGCTGCTGCAAAGGGTGGAATTGGGCAAGTCCGAAGAAGAGGAGGACAAAAGCGAGGCAGTTTTATGGGAACCTATGTGTCATCAGGGGAAGGTGGGACAAAATCCTTTGCAACCCATGTATTGTTCATTTTAATGAAGGTTAGATCATTAACATTTTGGGTAGACAGACCGGTCCTTTTTTCTGTCAGGATTGATCCAGCAGCACTGAAGACTCTTTCAGATAACACACTAGCAGCAGGGCAAGCGAGCTCCTCTAAGGCATATTGTGCCAATTCAGGCCAGGCATCCAGTTTAGAGGCCCAATAGTCAAAGGGGAATGACTTTTGAGGGAGAACATCGAAATGGGAGGAAAAGTAGTTTGTAACCATAGTTGACAACTGCTGTCTCCTGTCACTTTTAATCGATGCAGTATTAGCAATCGTGTGAGCGGTACTTGAGAAATCATTCCACAACAAGGTCATTAAACCCCTGTCTCCAACACCACTTCGGCTGTGTGCACCACGAACACCTCTTCCATTGTGCCCACTACTACTGTTTCCTATACCGTGGACTAGGCAGCACTGTTCCACCACCGCTGTCCCCAGTGGAGCCTGCATCCACCACATTAACCCAGTGCGCAGTGATGGACACGTAACGGCCTAGCCATGCCTACTGGTCCATGCATCTGTTGTGAGGTGCACCTTTCCACTCACAGACTGTTTTAGCACATGGGGGTCAAGAACTGGGTCATCCATCACCTCCTCTTCAAAATCATCTGCACCTTCCTCTTTACCTTCCTCTGTATCACCGTGTAAGGTGGTATAGTATGTGGGAAGGGGCACCTGAGTTTCATCAGGTTCAGATTCTGGCTCTATAGACTGCGAGGGCAATGTAGTTCTCTGGGTCGATGTACCAGCAGAATCATCTAGAAGTGGCTGTGCATCAGTGCACTCCATGTCAGATTCATCTTGGACTGGGGAATTCTGGATTTGACTGGATAACCCAGGCACGGTATGTGAAAAGAGCTCCATAGAGTAATCTGAAGTGTGGGTTGCCGCATCCTTAACTTTTGGTGGGGGTGAAGGACACAAGGAAAGGTGTTTTTCCTGACCAGAACCCTGCACTGACGACTCCGTACTTGCAGGTTTCGAACGTTCAGAAGAGGAGGCAATAGAGCTGGTGGCTGTTTCGGCAATGTACGCCAAAACCTGTTCCTGATGCTCCAGCTTTAAAAGCGGTTTTCCTACTCCAAGAAAAGGCATCTTACAGGCCTTCTTGGGCCAGAGGATGACGCAGGCTCATCACCTCCTGCCTAAGCTGCTATTGTGCTTTTGCCAGAACCAGCCGATGCACCACCACCATGAGTACCAGCTGCGCCCCCCTGCCCACGTCCGCGGACTCTTCCACCATACTTCCTCATGTTTGGGAAAATGTACCTAAAATACCAGCAGATAGATCGTACTGTTTGAGGAGCGTCCAGCTGTGTAAGGTGTATTAAAAAAATTAAATCAACGTATATATTTTGTTAGTCACAGACGCTCTCATAGTATGTATTGGACTGTAATCCAACAAGCAGATATATGGAACTGTATCAGAAGTGTACAGCTGTATACGTTTTTTGTGCAACTAACAATCTCCGTATATGTATTTACGGAGTGTCACACACACACACACGCTGACTCTGTATAGATGTGACTGTAATGCGAGCGGCTGATATACTGTACAATACTGTTTGAGAATCAGACAGCTCTATACGGTGTGTGTATTGAAAATTGTCAATCTCCGTCTATTGCTATATGGACTGACACATGCTGTCTCTGTCTAGTTTTGACCGTGATCAAAAAGCGGACAGCACTCACTGTAAGGTGTAGGTCTGGAAAAACAGAAAAACGCCTCAGAAGCTGTGTGTGACTCTGAAAAAAAAAGCTATTTGTCCGTGATACCAGCCGGTACACAGTAGTGTGTGAGGAGCGTACACCGCTATACGGTGTCTGTGTGGAAAATTGTCAATCTCCATCTATTTATATAGGGATTGACACATGCTGTCTCTGTCTAGTTTTGACCGTAATCAAACATCAGATATGCAAAACTGTTTGAAAAGCGGACAGCACTCTAAGGTGTAGGTCTGGAAAAATGGATAAACTCCTCGGCATTTTCTTCCAGAGTCACACACAGATAGCTTCTATTTGTCCGTAATACCAGCTGGTACACGGTAGTGTGTGAGGAGCGTACACCACTATACGGTCTGTAAAAAAATGAACGCTCAGTAACTCACCAGGACAAAATAATGAAAGTTGGAGTGCTTTGAAAAAAGAAGTTTGAGCAGCAGTGTGCACACAGCAATGCAGCTAGCAGGGAGCCTTAAAAGGCAGCCTAATCACCACCAGCGCTGCTGTATAAAAGCAAAAATCCTCCCCTTTCATTGCACACTAACTGTACAGTGAAAAGCGCTATCAGCAGAAGCAGTTTTTATTTCTTCTTCCCTGCCTAACACTCTCCCTATTCAGAATCAGCAGCAGCACCTCTCCCTATGCTAAGATCAGCAGAAGTAAGATGGTGGTCGGCGGTCACAGCCTTTTATGCCCACTGTGACGCCACATAAAGCCAGCCAATTACTTCAATGCCCTTCTCTAAGATGGTGGCTGCTGCCTATGTCATCGCATTGCCCACAGTGTGCGTCCTCCATCATTGGCTGAAAAAAGTCACTGGAAGCATCATTTGAAACGCGACTTTGATGCTCGGGTCGCCGACATCATGGCCGACCTCACGCTTTGGTCGGGTTTCGTTTCATGAAACCCGACTTTGACGAAAGTCAGTGATTTTTTAAATTAACCGACCCATTTCACTCAACTCTAATTAAGATTATTAAAGGAGTCTGTCATTTTTTTTCAAGATAAAGGGCTTTATTATGGCTTTGTCTTTATTTACCATACAACTATAGGATTAGTAATGGATAGATGTCTTAGAAACTCCACTCCATTACTAAGCCATGGGCTTGATGTCACCTGACAATACAAAGGTGACATCAACCCCACAAATATGACGCCCACTTGCCACCACAACAGGGGAAGTGGGAAGAGCCAGGCAATGCGCCATAATTGGCGCATCTAATAGATGTGCCTTTACTGGGCAGCTGTGGGCTGCTATTTTTAGGCTGGTGGGTCAATATCCATGGCCCATTACAGCCTGAGAATTAGCAAAAATGGGGAATGCCGCGCATTTTTTAAAATTATTTATTTATTCTTGATAACCAGCCTTGGAGAAGATGACAACTGAGGATTGCAACCCCCAGCTGTGAGTTATATCTGGCTGGTTATCAAAAATAAGGGGGAACCCATGCCATTTTTTTAATTGCCATATTTAGTTACAGCACAGGAGAGGCAGATGAATACTCCCATCTGCCACTCCTGCTATCACTGTTATTAGCAGCAGCAGGGGTAGGCTGATCAGAGTAATAGTCCCATCAGTCGCCACCTGCTGTCTCTTTTATTACTTAAATGTAACTCTCATCCTTCTCCCATGCTCGTGCCGATTGCTGGCAGAGCAGGGAAGAATGAGGAGAGCCGTGTTCAGCACACGGTGCTGGGGAACAGCGCTTACTGTAATGCTTCTTCTCCTGCGCAGTGTCACATGGATGACATCCATGTGTGCTATGTGTATTCACGTGTGTGGAACGTTTTATGGCCCATGCTGACATTAAAAAACGGACATGTCAGCGTGTTTTGCCCATGGACACACCGTCCGTGGAAACACACTGACATGTGCACAGACCCATTTACTTGAATAGGCAAATAGCTCTCCATTCCACCCTAGTCTCTCTGCATGACTAAGTAGCACTGCACAGCCATATATGGGGCATTGCCACATTAAGTAGAAATTGTGGGACAATTTTTTTGCCATTTTTACCCACTTCTTTTGTGAAAATGTAAAATCTTTGGCTAAAACAAAGTTTTGGCGGTAAAAATGTAACTATTTTGTCCTCAATGCCCAATGGTATAAAATTCTATGACACACTCATGTTGTCAATATGATCACTGCATCCCTAGATGAATTCATTGAGAGGTGTATTTCATAAAATGGGGTCACTCATGGGGGGTTCTGCTGTTCTGGCACCTCATGGGCTCTCCCAGTGGGTCATGGCATCTGCAAACCATAGCAGTAAAATCTGGCGCTCCTTGCCTTCTGAGTTCCAAACAGTGGTTTACCCCCACAAATGGAGTATCAGTGTACTCAGAAGAAATTGGACCCCAAAAAGTTACTGTGCAATTTGTCCTGTTACCCTTAGGAAAATCATTTTTGTGGAAAAAATATGATTTTTTTATTTTTACGGCTCTACAATGTAAACTTCTGTGAAGCGCTTTGGGGTTCAAAGTGCTCACCACACATCTAGATAAGTTTCTTAGGGGTGTCCAGTTTCCAAAATGGTGTCACTTGTGGGGTTTTCCACTATTTAGGTACATCAGAGGCTCTCCAAATGCGACATGGCGTCCGATCTTAATTCTAGCCAATTTTGATTTGAAAAAGTAAAACGGCGCTCTTTCCCTTCCAAGCTCTGTCATGCACTCAAACAGTAGTTTACCCCCACATGTGGGGTATCAGCATACTCAGGACAAATTGTGCAACAACTCTTGGGTTCCAATTTCTCCTGATACACTTGGAAAAATAAAAACTTGGGGCAAAAAGATCATTTTTGTGAAAAAAATATGATTTTTTATTTTTACTGCTCTACGCTATAAGCTTCTGTGAAGCACCTGGGGGATCAAAGTGCTCACCACACATCTAGATACTTTCCTTAGGGGGTCTAGCTTCCAAAATATTGTCACTTGTGGGGGATTTCCACTGTTTAGACACATCAGGGGCTGGCCAAATGCAACATAGTGTTTTCAGACAATTTTGCATTGAAAAGTCAAATGGCATTCCTTCCCTTCCGAGCTCTGCCATGAGCCCAAACTGTGCTTTACCTGCATGTATGGGGTATCAGCATACTCAGGAAATATTGTACAACAACTTTTGGGGTCCAATTTCTACTGTTACCCTTGTGAAGCACCTGAAGGGATAATTAACTTCTTTAATCTGGTTTTGAGCAACTTCAGGGGTGCAGTTTTAGAATGCTGTCACTTTTGGGTATTTTCTATCAAATAGACAACTCAATGTGACTTCAAATGTGATGTGGTCCCTTAAATAAAATGGTGTTGTAAAAATGAGAAATCACTGTTTAACTTTTAGCACTTATAACTTCCTAACATCCTAACAAAAAAAAAATTGGTCCTAAAATTATGCTGGTGTAAAATAGACATGCGGGAAATGTTACTTATTAAGTATTTTGGGTGCTATATCTCTGTAATTTAAGGGAATGAAAATTCAAAGTTAAAAAATTGCGAAATTTTCAAAATTTTTGCCAAATTTCCGTTTTTTTCACAAATAAAAGCAAGTCATATCAGAGAAATTTTTACCACTATCGTGAAGTACAATATGTCATGAGAAAACATTCTCAGAATTACTGGGATCCATGGAGGAAAAATATATATCTTTGTACCGTGTTAGCCAGTAGATAGAAGAATATTTAGAATTGAGAGTCCTCAGTGGTTGATACCTTTTAGTGGCTAACTGAAAAGATGGTAACAAATTGCAAGCTTTCGAGACTACGCAGGTCTCTTCATAAGGCTAGACTAATACAAAATCTGAAGAATAACATATTTATACACAAGACAGCACATAAATAACTCAATAGATAAGACAAGTAATGTGAAGCTGAATAGTCATTGTAGGAGAGAGATAAGCATAAATATTGGAGCAGTTCATAGATAAGCAGTGTGAAGGTTTTATTGCCCTTTGATTGCCGGTCTGGTTCTGTGTTGTGATGACCCCAGAAGGTCTGAGGAGCAAATTCCTTAATTGATGTAAAAAGACATAAATCCATGCGACACATTAATACCTGCACTGAATGTGTTGAAAGTTTTCATAAATTTGTACTCAGAGATTCTTCTTTACCTTTTAATACAAGTAATTTAATGTCCATCATGCTATGACCAGGGATACAAAAATGTTTTGCCACAGGTAGATCCATTCTTTTTTCTCTTATTGTGTGGCGATGAGAATTCATCCCTGTTCTCAGTTTTTACCCGGCTTCCCCCACATACAGACCCCCAGTTGGACATTTAGTACAAATAATTAAGTACACCACATTACATGTGATGCACCTGAACGTACCTGGGATCTTGTAGTCCTGATGTGAGTTGGGGATCTTTATCTTGTCCGTGGTCATTATAAATGGACAGGTTTTACATTTTTTTCTGGTTGCAAGGAACTTTGAATTTGACAATAATATCTATTTACAGGAGACTGGCACAGCTATGGGAACTAAAATGGCTCCACAGTATGCAAATCTTTTCATGATCAAGCTTGAAAGCGACTTTTTGTCATCATGTCCTATCAGGCCTCTGGCCTACTACCGCTTCATTGATGATATTATAATTATCTGGATGGAGTCTGAGCAACAGCTAAAGACGTTCCACGAACAGTTCAATCAATTTCATTCCACCATCAACTTAACACTCAACTATTCCAGCACTGAAATAAACTTTTTAGACACCATCATTAAGCTAAAGAACAATGAAATAGAGACATCCCTGCATCAGAAGCCAATCTACCTTAAATGGGACAGTTTCCATCCAAAACTCATAAAGAACTCTATTATCTACAGCCAAGCCATCAGATACAATCGTATATGTTCCAACTCCATGGATAGAGATGAACACATTGGTCGCCTCAGAAAAAACTTTTTGAATCAGGGCTACCTTCAAAGAACAATTGAAAACCAAACTACAAGGGCCACCAGGATATCAAGGAATCACCTGATACATTACAAAGCTAAAGAAGAGAATAACCGGGTGCCTCTAGTGGTCAGCTACAATCCAAATCTGGAGGTGCTAAGGGGAGCTGCACGGAAATTACAACCTTTACTGCCAAAAGATGCCCGATTACAGTCCATATTTCCAGACCCCCCACTGCTGTGTTTTAGGCAGCCCCCAAATTTAAGAAGCATAATTGTCAGAAGCTCCCTGTCCTCTCCAACAGCTGCAGGAACCTTTCCTTACAACCAGAAAAAATGTAAAACCTGTCCATTTATAATGACCATGGACAAGATAAAGATCCCCAATTCACATCAGGACTAAAAGATCCCAGGTACGCTCAGCTACATCACATCTAATGTGGTGTACTTAACTATTTGTTCTAAATGTTCATCTGGGGGTCTGTATGTGGGGGAGACTGGACAAAAACTGAAAACAAGGATGAATTCTCATCGCCACACAATAAGAGAAAAAAGAATGGATCAACTTGTGGCAAAACATTTTTGTATCCCTGGTCATAGCATGATGGACATTAAATTATTTGTATTAAAAGGTAACTTCAAGTCTCAGAGAGAGAGAAAAATCTCTGAGTACAAATTTCTGAAAACTTTCGACACATTCAGTGCAGGTATTAATGTGTCGCATGAATTTATGTCTTTTTACATCAATTAAGGAATTTGCTCCTTAGACCTTCTGGGGTCATCACAACACAGAACCAGACAAGCAATCAAAGGGCAATAAAACCTTCACACTGCTTATCTATGAACTGCTCCAATATTTATGCTTATCTCTCTCCCACAATGACTATTCTGCTTCACATCACTTGTCTTAGCACATAAATAACTCAATAGATGTCTTGTGTATAAATATGTAACTCTTCAGATTTTGTATTAGTCTAGCCTGATGATGAGACCTGCGTAGTCTCGAAAGCTTGCAATTTGTTACCATCTTTTCAGTTAGCCATTAAAAGGTATCAATCACTTGGGATCCATGGAAGTGTTCCAGAGTTATTACTGTTGTGAATTCTCTCTCTGGCTTCCCTCTGGTGATTACTGAAGATAGTGGAGCTGGTCAAGATTGAGAGTTCTCTTTCTGGGCTCCCTCTGGTGGTTACTGGAGGTAGTGGAGCTGATCTGATTGACAGAGGCTTGCCACCTGATAATGAGGAAGATGATTGGATATCTGGGGTTTCTGATTGGGAATCAGACAGCTGACTCCCTCTGTCCCTGCTGGTGATTTTTTTCTTGTGCCTGCTGAGGTCTGATTTCTCCTGCTCTTTCCCTGCATGTTCCGCTAAGTGGTTCATTTGCTATTCTGTTTGCATTTGATCTGGTTTTGTTTATCTCTGCTTTGTGTGGGTCAGCTAGCTCCGGCTGGGGCTGTGCTGAATCACCACCCATATGTTACTGCATGTGCCAGTTTGTTTTGTCCCCTTTTATATTGGTCTCTTTTTGCTTTGCTTTCAGAATATACAGAGTGCTGATTAGTGGGGGCGAAGTCGTGCGACTTCAGTGTTTTTTTGCATCAGACGTGTTGGACTTTTTGCAGGGTTTTTTGCGTGATTGCAGACAGTGTCTTGCCTTTCCTGTCCTGTCTAGTCAGTGTGGGCCCCATCGTTTGCTCAGTCTATTTTTCTGCCTGCATTTGTGTTTTCATCTTGCTCACTGAAAATATATGTTTGGGGGCTATCTATTCCTTTGGGGTCTGCTCCGAGGCAGTTTAGATTTCCCCTTTCTTGCTTTAGGCTTAGTTAGCTCTCCTGCTGTGCCGAGGCATCTAGGATCATCGTAGGTATGCTCCACGGCTACTGCTAGTTGTGTAGACAGGATCAGGGGTCTACATCCGCTTAGTTACCAACCTCTCTGGTTTTCTGTGGCTTAGCCTGGGCCTGCTATCCTCCTCAGTGACCCATTAATAACATATTACCTCATAAAGGGACAGTGGTCAGAATGGTAAAAATTGGCCCGGTCATTAACATGCAAACCACCCTCGGAATAAAGAGGTTAATCTGGCAGTATTTTAGGATAATTATATACAATTGTACCTCTTTCAAGCAGAAGTCCAGAAATATTTTGCATAGTCAATTGGTAACACTGTTTACTGAGAAATCAACATTGAATTGATATTCAAATAGCTACGATAAATCTGGAGACTATGACACTCCAGCTTTATTTGTTATTAGCTGCTGGCTCCTCCTGCTTGACTGCTGGTTCCTTTGTCTAAAGTTATATAGCATAAAGGCTGTCAGTCAAGCAGGAGGGGTTGGTGATGGAAAACAATTAGAGCTGTGACAGAGGTTTCAGATCTACTAGAAACATATGAACAGGGGGGGGAAATATATAGTCAGCCAGCAAGTTCTCCCACTTAAAAAGATGAGAGAGGCCTGTAACTGACATCATAGGTAGACCACAACTATGAGAGTCAAAATGAGAGAACAAATCCAGAAAATAACCTTGTCTGATTTGGCAAGATTTATTTTTCAAATTATGGTGGAAAATAAGTATTTCTTCATTAACAAAAGTTCATCTCAATATTTTCTTATATATCCTTTGTTGGCAATGACAGAGGTCAAACGTTTTCTTTAAGTCTTCACAAGGTTGCCACACCCTGTTTATGGTATACTGGCCCATTCCTCCATGCAGATCTCCTGTAGAGAAATTGATATTTTGGGCCTCTCGCTGGGCAACATGAATTTTCAAATCCCTCCTAAGGTTTTCTATGAGGTTGAGATCTGTTGACTGCCTAGGCCACTCCAGGATCTTTCAAAGCCACTCCTTTGTTGCCTTGGCAGTGTGCTTGGGATCATTATCATGCTGAAAGACCCATCCATGTTTCATCTTCAATGCCCTTGCTGATGGAAGGAGGTATGCACTCAAAATCTCACGATACATGGCCCCATTCATTCTTTCATGTACACGAATCAGTCGTCCTGGTCCCTTTGCAGAGAAACAGCCCCAAAGCATGATGTTGCCACCCCCATGCTTCACAGTAGGTATGGTGTTCTTTGGATGCAACTCAGCATTCTGTCTCCTCCAAACATGACAAGTAGAGTTGAGCGAAACGGGTCAGTTATATTCAAAAGTCGCTGACTTTCGCTGAAGTCGGGTTTCATGAAACGAAACCTGACCATAGCGTGAGGTCGACCACGAGGTCAGCGACCAGAGTGCCAAAGCCGCGTTTCAAAAGATGCTTCCAGCGCCCTTTTTCAGCCAATGACGGAGGACGCACACTGTGGGCAACGCGATGACATAGGCATCGGTCACCAACATCTTTGAGAAGGGCATGCAAGTGATTGGTTGGCTTTGTGTGGTGTCACAGGGGCTATAAAAGGGCGTGAATGCCGACCGCCATCTTACTTATGCCGATCTTAGCATAGGGATAGCTGCTGCTGCTGATTCTGTAGGGAGAGCGTTAGGCAGGGAAGAAGAGCCAAAAAACTGCTTCTGCTGTTAGCAATTTCCACTTACAACACAACACTTTGTGTGCAGTGACAGGGGAGGCTCTATTTTTGTGCATCAGCTCTGTTGGTTATTAGGCTGCCTTATAAGGCTCCCTGATAGCTGCATTGCTGTTTGCACACTGCTGTGCAAACTGCTTTTTTAAAAGCAAAAATACTTTTCTTCCTCTTTTCTGCACAGTTACCAAGGGTTCATTTTTCCACCCTTTTGTGTGTGCACTGTGCAGCAATCCTGCTTATTAGGCTGCCTGCGTCCATACTTGGACTGAGACCATCATTGTCAGCGTCCTCAAATCTCTAGTGAGATCCAAAATCTCACCAATCCTATAGACACCCTCCACCTTGTCATTCACCATCCAATTTCAGCCTGTTACATTGAGGTGTAATCTCTACTGGGCCTGAGACAATAGTTCAGCGTCCTCAAATCTATAGGGAGATTCAAATTCTCACCAATCCTATAGACACCCTACACCTTGTCATACACCATCTAATTTCAGCCTGTTACATTGAGGTGTAATCTCTACTGGGCCTGAGATAATA
Organism: Dendrobates tinctorius; assembly: GCF_039654945.1. Lineage (NCBI taxonomy): Eukaryota > Metazoa > Chordata > Amphibia > Anura > Dendrobatidae > Dendrobates > Dendrobates tinctorius. Next base: position 6,947,628 of record NW_027361686.1, on the reverse strand, counting down.
GTTCAGCGTTCTCAAATCTCTAGTGAGATTCAAATTCTCACCAATAGTAGATACACTATCTACCTTGTTTTAAAGTACCATATGCCTGGTGGTATTTTGGGTACATTTTCACAAAAATGAGCAAGTATGGTGGAAGACGCCATGGAAGTAGGCGGGGGTTGCCAGCTGGTCCCGATGGTGGTGGTGGTGTTGTATCTGTTGGTAGTGGCAAAAGAACAATAGCACCTAAGGCAGGAGGTATTGAGCCTGCATCATCGTCTGGCTCCACAAGACCTCAAAGGCTCTCTTTTCTGGGAGTAGGTAAACCACTTTTAAAGCCGGAGCTTCAGGAACAAGTTTTGGCTTAGGCTACTTTCACACATCAGGTTTTCGGCGTCAGGCGCGATCCGGCGTCGTTCCGGAACGCCGGATCCGGCAAATGTTGCGTAAAATCGGATGTGACGGATCCGGTTTTCTGCCGGATCCGTCTTTTTCTTGACAGACAAAACCGGATCCGTCTCATCCGGTTCATCCGTTTTTCTATCCGTTTTTCGACGGATTACGCCGGATCCGGTTTTTAAAATTGACCCTTGTGGCCTTCCGAACGGGATTGGCTACTGGAAAACTATATATAGCATGTTCCTACAGCCCTTCTTTGACAGGTTGTAGAGGAGAAAGTGCAGGTTGGAGAGAAGAGCAAGTTACTGGCGAAGATGGATGTTGTCATTGGAAATATTTTGAAGAATTTGGCGGATTTTATAGCGGAGGCGAATCGTTTGAGGGTGATTGTTCTGGAGAAGGAGAGAGCGAGACAGCAGCGCATCAGGCATCGTAGACGACGTTTGTGGATCCACCCCATCACAGCCAAGAGAATGACGCGTGGGGTCTATTCTACACTCTGCATGGACCTTCGACGAAACCCGGATAAATTTTTTGGATATGTTAGGATGAAAATGGAGAATTTTGATTACTTGGTGGAGTGCATTGCACACCTCATAAGAAAAGCGGACACCTATTGCCGCTTCTCTGTTTCACCCGCAGAGCGTCTGATGGTGACTTTAAGGTAAGCCACATTTATTGGATATGCTCGCATCAGAGCACACTTTCACTGCAATCTTGTTGGTGGTAGTTTGTATCTCCAAGTGTTATAGGTCAGTTTTGGTATGTAATGCTGTGATTTAAAACTAATTTATTGTTTTTTAATTCCCCACAGATTTCTTGCACCTGGAGAATCCCTTTCGTCACTGCATTTCCAGTACAGACTCGGGATTTCCACCATATCTGGAATTGTGAAGTACACATGCCGTGCACTGTGGGACTCCTTAGCTGAAGAGTTTTTACCAGAGCCCACAACAGAGAGGTGGATTGAAATTGCTGACAAGTTTCAACAGATATGTCAGTTTCCCAACTGCTTGGGCGCTGTGGACGGGAAACATATCCGCATTGTAAAGCCAGCTGGATCGGGATCGGAATATTTCAATTACAAGAAATATTTTTCAATTGTCCTCATGGCCATCGCTGACGCGGAATACAAATTTATTGCGGTTGATATTGGGGCCTATGGCCGCTCCAATGACTCTCAAGTTTTCAAACTGTCTGCCATGGGGCGTAAACTGTATGGAAACACCTTCCAGTTCCCACCACCTAGACCGCTGCCGCAAACATCTGGTCCACCTATGCCATTTGTCTGTGTAGGGGATGAAGCCTTCCAGCTGTCAGAACACCTTTTGAAACCGTACTCTAGCAGAGGATTGACAAGACCAAAACGCATTTTTAATTACCGCCTCACAAGAGCAAGAAGAATGGTTGAATGTACCTTTGGTATTCTGACAGCCAAATGGCGGGTCCTATTGACTGCGATCAACCTCAAGACAGAAACTGTGGACGAGGTGATCAAAGCGTGCATGGTACTCCACAATTTTGTTATCTGCAAGGAACCCATTTCCATTGAGGACACCTCTGAAGAAACCACCTTGCAAGATTACCATGACATTACCACTAGAAGTTCTGTGACAGTTTCAGTAATGAGGGACAATTTTGCAATATACTTTATGTCACCTCAAGGCAGAGTACACTGGCAGGATGACAGAGTGTGAAAGATTTGTGCCCTAACCAAACTTGTGTACCTTCTGGACCAACAGTATATACCTTTGCCAACCAAAGTTGGCTATCTTGTCATGGTCTTACTATTTTTAGCTTTAGGCCACAGGTGTGTACCTGGTTGTGTTTTATGCAAAGTATTTCACCTTTTAACAAAAGTTGGGTACATTGTTAGGAAATCACCAACAATAAACACAACTTTTTAGGTGAAATACTTTGCTTCAAACACAACCAGGAACACAACTGTGGCAAAAAGCTAAAATTTACCCACAGTTACCTAGTTTTGAATACCATTTCACCTTTTAAATACCCTGTATTTAACCTTTTTCGCCGCAGAAAGAAATGACAGACAACCAGTGTAAAATAATTTAACTTTTATTGAAAAATGTTTTTTTTAGTAAACTTTTTTAAAATTTTAATAAACTTGTTTAATAAAGCTTTGAAACCATAAAACTGGTCATTTTCATTTAAATACACACATTATAAATCTGTGTAGTGTGTGGTGGAAATACTGCTGGAGGGGCTGCGGGACACTTCGACACTGGGAGTGTGGAGAGAGGACTGGGATCGTGGTGGGGAAGGAACAGTTAGAGGTGAAGGTGTGGAAAAAACTACAGAATGGGTGGACATGTGGGAAGCAGAAGAGGTGGTGGGTGGTGGAGTGGAGGGTTGGGCAGGGACTGTAGGAGCAGATGATGTTGATGGCAAGTTGTATGGGGAAGGAGTTTGGTACGGGGCAGGTTGCTGGAAGTGGGGAGATGTCTGGTACGGGGCAGGTTGCTGGAAGTGGGGAGATGTCTGGTACGGGGCAGGTTGCTGGAAGTGGGGAGATGTCTGGTACGGGGCAGGTTGCTGGAAGTGGGGAGATGTCTGGTACTGGGGAGGTTGCTGGTACTGGGGAGTTTGCAGGTACTGGGGAGGTTGCTGGTACTGGGGAGGTTGCTGGTACTGGGGAGGTTGCTGGTACTGGGGAGGTTGCTGGTGCTGGGGAGGTTGCTGGTGCTGGGGAGGTTGCTGGTGCTGGGGAGGTGGATGGTGCTGGGGAGGTGGATGGTGCTGGGGAGGTGGATGGTATGTAATAGGAGGGGGAGGATGGAAAGTGGCTGGAGGGGGTGTAGATGTAATAGGAGGGGGAGGATGGAAAGTGGCTGGAGGGGGTGTAGATGTAATAGGAGGGGGGGATGGAAAGTGGCTGGAGGGGGTGCAGGTGGAGGAACTACTGTGGTGGGAGGAGGTTGGGAGGTAACTTGCTGGAGAGCAGCGTGGCATGAATGCATTACATGCATCTGCTGGGCAGGAGAGAGTGTTTCCATGCGCTCCACTACAGACCTGAAAAAGGTGTGGTTTGGCGAAGATCTTGCTTCTGAATGCATGGTTTGCAGAAGTGTCTTCACCTCCAGAATGCTGGAGTTGATCTGCTGATAGCCTGCGGAGATTTGCTCTGACAAGACTTTTAGACAGTTCTGGAAAGATGCATTCAGATGCAAGAACTCTGGCGCATAAGTCTTTTCCTGACCCCTCTGCCGCTGCCGCCCAGTACCCGCAGGTGTACTAGAGGTGGCAGGGGCAGAAGGGTGGGGTAAAGGGAAAGTGATCTCCTCACCAGCAGCTTCATGTAATGTAGGCGGCCACGATGCTCCTGTGCTGGTGGATGGGACAGATGGGTCGAATGTGTGGGAAGGCTGGGAAGGTGCAGATGTACCGGGGCGGTCGAAGTGTCCCTCGGTGCCGGTCTCCTCAGGGATCGCCTCAGAAGGGTCCAATCGTGCAGGCTCCCGAGTGCTGCTCACCGTGCTGTGGAATAAAGAGAAAAAAAAACAATTAAAATACTGACATGGTATGGCCCTGGCTGAAAAAAAAATTTTACATCTAACATTTTTTTTCACATGTGGTGTGTAATATTTACCTTCTAGTGACCATTGTTTCCCGGAGGAACGACAGGGCTTCTGCGTACTTGTACTTGCTCCTGCGACCTCCAGATCAACTCGGGGCCCGCATCTCTTTATTGAACTCCTTCTTGAAACGATCCCTCACAGACCGCCACCGATTCACAATTCTGTTCCCTGAAACGAGAAAGGACAAAGTGGTTAGTATACAACATCAGTGTTTCCCAAACTCCAGTCCTCATGGTCCCCAGGGGTCATGTTTTCAGGATTTCCATAGTAAATAGAAATCCTGAACACATGATCCGTGGGGACCACGAGGACTGGAGTTCGGGAAACACTGGTTTACATCAAGCAACCGGTACTGTATATACTTACGCTCTTTAATCTGGGCCCGAACATCGAGGTCCTCCCAGCGGCCCACAAGGAGCGAACAGATTTCCTCCCAGAGTCGTCGGGTAACGATAAGGTCAGCGTGGCGGCGGTCAGCCATATTCCAGAGCGGCTCCCTTTCTCTGACGAGATCGATGAGGTGGTCCACATCGAGTCCTCCATCCTCACCGTCAGAGTCGGGAGCACGCTGTGAAGGCTGTTAAAGAAAAAGACAAAAATAACATAATTAGCCTCCACAAAAGAAATGAAATAAAAAGTGCAAAAAAACAAAGCAAAAATATTTATACTTACACGCTGGTGACCGCCGCGTTGCTGTCGCCGACGACCCTGGGAGGCACTGCGAGGACCTCTTGGCCGAGCACCAGATTGGGAAGACTAGAGAAGAAAACAAAAAATGTTATGTCTTTGGATGTAGGCATTTGTTTGCTGTGTGTGGTCTGCAGAACATTGTTTTCTATGTGTTGTGTGTAGTGTGATGTTGTGTTTCTGCGTTTGATGCAAAAAACTTACCAATTGTGAGCCCACTCCAGGTGTCTGTCCACCCCTTAATTCTTCTTCTGGGAGCTCCTCTTCATCTTGTGAATCCTGTTTTGAAATAAAAGGCAATGAATAGACATATATTACAGAGATGATGGATTTTGGAAATAAAAACTTACCGTCAAACGCTGACGATGCGAGGGAGGGCTCCCAGAAGATGATGTGCTGTCTTCCTGGTGGACACACTCCATGCCTGTGGGTGGTGTTCCAGCTGCTGCCATTGCTGCTGCTGCTGCTGCATCTATTGGGCGGCTGTTGAATAAAGAGAAACAAAGGGCCAATGAATATCTTGATATTCAATAGCCCTAGTTTGGAGGAATGGGGGATTTGATAATTACCGTCTCTCATCTGCTGCTGGACTCCCCTCCTCAGCATGTTCCATTTGCTGCTCCATTTGGGGTGGTGGTGGTGCTGATGGTGCTGCAGTGGTCTCCTGCCTTCTCCTGCTGCGCTTGGTTGCTTTCTTGGGTGGCATGTTGGGTGTGGCTGTGGGTCCCACTGTCTTGCTTTTATATATGTCTTGTGGGCAGAGCTACTGAGCATGCTCAGACCAAAAAAACCGGATCCGGCGCATTGCGGCGCTCATAGGCTTTCATTGTGTGAAAAAGCCGGACGCGCCGGATCCGGCGTGTCCGGCTTTTACGCCGGAGACAAAAAACGTTACAGTAGCCGTTTTTTCCAGACGCCGGATCGCGACACATTGCCGGATCCGGCGAAAACCGGATGAAACGCATGGCCATCCGGCGCGATCCGGCGCAAATGCAAGTCAATGGGGGGGAAACCGGATCCGGCATTGCATTTCGCCGGATCCGGTTTCTGTCAAAAGCGCCGGATCGCGCCTGACGGCGAAAACCTGATGTGTGAAAGAGGCCTTACATTGCTGACACAGCCTCCAGCTCTCTCGCCTCCTCTTCTGAAGTTTCAAAAAAATAAAAGCACTTAGTCGCCATTGGAGGCTCCTGGTCACCCCTACCAAAAGTGAAGAATGTGGCAGGCCACACTACCGATTGCTCCATGGAGCTCTTTTTGACATACCATGCCTGGGTTAGCAAGTCAAATTGTGAATTCCCCAGTCCAAAATGAATCTGACATGGAGTGCACTGATGCACAGCCACTGCTAGATTTTTCTGCTGGTACATTCCCTCAGAGCAAAACATTGTCCTCGCAGTGTACTGAGCCAGAATCAGACCTTCCCGCATACTATACCACCTTACACGGTGACACAGAGGAAAGTGCACATGAAATTGAAGAGGAGGTGATGGATGACCCAGTTGTTGACCCAGATTGGCATCCATTGGGGGAAGAGGGTGCCGCTGCTAATAGCTCAGAAGAGGAGGAGGAGGATCCGCAGCAGGCAACGACATCGCAACAGCTGTTATCTGGCAGGACCGTAGCAGTCCAAAAATGTGTTACAAAAAACAAAAGAGTTGCAGGACATCTTGGCCAGACAGTCAAATTAGCACAGCATGCAAGGTCTCAAAATGTCTTCCATAGTAGGAAGAGTGCAGTGTGGCACTTTTTTGAACAAAATCCTAATGATCAGGCAAAAGTTATCTGTAAGAAGTGCGCAAAGACCTTTAGCCGAGGGAAAAATCTGAGAAATTTGAATACCAGTTGCATGCTTAGACATTTAACCACCATGCACTTGCAAGCGTGGACGGACTACCAAACCTCACGCACCACATGTGCACCTGCTCCGAATGAAGGTAGTCAGCAACGCTACATCGCTTCAACCACTGTAAGCCCACCGGTTAGCACACCACCAGCAGCAAATGTCGAGGTGTCGTCACAAGGGAAAGGCAGTCATGGAATCACAATGTTGTTGCTATGAAAGACTGAATCTAGGACATCAGCAACACCACTAACACCATCACCATCACAAACCCTCTCTCAGTCCACCATGTCCACCGATAGTTCCACCATATGCAGCTCTCAAGTTCAGCTCACCCTACCAGAGACTCTGAGTAGGACAAGAAAGTACTCATCCTCTCATCCGCGTACACTGGCTTTGAATGCCCATATTGCCAAACTAATCTCGTTAGAGATGATGCCCTACCGGTTGGTTGAAAGCAAAGCTTTCCGCGAGCTCATGGCCTACGCGGTACCACGCTATGACCTACCCAGTCGGCACTTCTTTTTGCGAAAAGCCATCCCAGCCCTCCACGTGCATGTGAAAGACCGCATTGTCCATTCACTCAAGTAATCAGTGAGTGGAAAGGTGCACCTCACAACAGATGCATGGTCCAGTAGGCATGGCCAGGGCCATTACGTGTCCATCACTGCGCACTGGGTTAATGTGGTGGATGCAGGGTCCACAGGGGACAGCGGCGGTGGGACATTGGTGCCTAGCCCACGGTATAGGAAACAGTTGGCTGTAGGCATTCGACCCTCCTCCTCCAGAAGCGAAAGCTCATCCACAGAGCGCAGTCGCACGAGCACTCCATCCGCAGCTGCCAGTATTGCACACAAGGTGTCCCACTATCAAACAGCTAGTGGTAAGCATCAGGAGGCTGTGTTGATGATGATGTGTTTGGGAGACGACAGACACACCGCGGAGGTACTGGCCGACTACTTGCAGCGACAAACTGAGTCATGGCTGGGCAGTCTACATCTTGAGGCAGGCAAGGTAGTCAGCGATAACGGCCGTAATTTTGTGGCTGCCATAGCCCTTTCAAAACACACACATACCTTGCCTGGCTCACACCTTGAACCTGGTGGTACAGTGCTTCCTCAATAATTATCCGGAGTTAACACCCCTGCTCCATAAGGTGCAAAGACTGTGCTCGCACATCCGCCGGTCGCCCGTACACTCCAGTCGTATGCAGAAGATGCAGCGATTGCTCCACCTTCCCAAGCACTGCCTAATTATCGACGTTGCAACAAGGTGGAATTCCACCCTGCACATGGTTAAGAGGCTGTGCGAACAGAGGCAGGCTGTAATTCATTTGTGGGAGGATACATGGGCAGGCAGTTTGCAGGCAGACATGGAGTTGTCTAGTGTGCAGTGGTCAAAGCTGAAAGACCTCTGTAAAGTCCTTCAGTGTTTTGAGGAATGCACACGGCTGGTAAGCGCAGACGACGCCATCAGAAGCATGAGCATCCCACTTATGCGTCTGCTCATGCAAACTTTGACGCACATTAAGGAGCAGGCGTCTGCAGCCGAGGAGGAAGAGGAGGAGGGAATCCTTGATGACAGTCAGCCATTTTCTGGTCAGGGAAGTCTCGTGGACGAGGTGGAGGAAGAAGAGGAAGAGGAGGAGGAGGTTGATGGGGATGATTATTTTGGGGAGGAGGATGCTTCTCAGGGGGCAACAAAAAATGTTGGCGTGGCAAGGTCAGGTACAGGGTTTGCGCGTGACTGGAAGGATGTGGATTTGCCAGAAAGTGCTCCTCGGCCCAGCACTCGCAGCGCATCATTGACACCTGGAACATTGGCCCACATGTGTGATTATGCCTTGCACATCCTAAAAAGGGACCCCGCATTGCCAAAATGATGAACGATGACAACTACTGGTTGGCCAGCATCCTGGATCCACGCTATAAAGGCAAATTCCAAAACATCATGCCACAGGAGAACCTAGAGCTAACATTGGCTAACAAACAAGCAACTCTGGTAAACCGTTTGTTTGAGGCATTTCCAGCACACAGCGGCGGTGATGTTTTTCCAACAAGCCATAGGTGGCAACATGAAAGAGGTGTTCATGGTGCACACTGCCGAAGTGGCGTTGGACACAGGGGTTTCATGACCATGTTGTGGACTGATTTTTCAAGTACCGCTCACATGACTGGTAATACTGCATCATTCGAAAGTGACAGGAGACAGCAGTTGTCAACTATGGTAACAAACTACTTCTCCTCCCATATCGATGTTCTCCCTCATCGGTCATTCCCTTTTGACTATTGGGCCAGTAAACTTGACACCTGGCCTGAATTGGCACAATATGCCTTACAGGAGCTCGCTTGCCCTGCTGCTAGTGTGTTATCTGAATGAGTCTTCAGTGCTGCTGGATCAATCGTGACAGAAAAAAGGACCCGTCTGTCGACCCAAAATGTTGATGATCTAACCTTCATTAAAATAAGCCATGCATGGGTTTCAAATGATTTTGTCCCACCCTCCTCTGCTGACACGTAGGTTGCCAAAAAAATGGCTTGCTTTTGTCCTCCTCTTCCATGGATTTCTCCAATTACTCCATTTGCAGCTGCTGAATGTCCAACATCAACATATGCCAATTTTTCCACCTCCCTAACTGGGCTGCCTCCACCCACAGGGCCGGGGTCACCACCTGGTACATGCACCCGTGCGAGTGCCGTTGCCCTGGACAGGTGGGTGGGCACACTGTTTGGCAACGGCACTAGCACAAGATCCCTCATAGTAGAATCAAGTGTCTCTGACGGTGGGGTGCACATTCGCGTCAGACACACCGGCGTACTATGAGGGGCCCTGTTCCAGTGCCATCGCCAACGAGTGCCCCCCCTGCTTGCTCAGGATCACAGCACTTGCAAAGTTGAAATACTTACCTCTCCCTGATCCACCGCCATGACGTCTTCCGCATTTCCTGACTGTGACATTCTAGTCAGAGAGCGCGATGACATCATGTCTGTATGCCCTCTGCCTAAACAGTCCAAGTGCAGTGAGATGGAAGATGGGGACGACGAGGAGTCCAGACTAGTACAGGAATTCCCTAGCGAGGAGACTTATTTAATTGTTTTCAATGTTGGGACAGCTATTTTTGGAGAGCACTATACTCTAGAGAATGATATATGAGGCCCACCATACACTGGAGCATTCCAAAGGTGGATATCAGACACTGGAGCAGCATTTACAGGGCCCATTATGCACTGGAGCATTAGAAATGGGGCCCATTATATACGGAGCATTATTTGGGCCCATAACACAGTGGAGCATCATCCATGGGGATCAACATATACTGTAACATTATGTGGAGCTCATCATATACTGTTTCAAACATTATATGGGACCAATGATTCTGTATGGAGAAATATATGGGCCTCACTACTCTGTATAGCGCACTATGCGGTGGCCATAATACTGTATGGAGTAATATACTGTCCGTTTTTGGAGCTATTGGAGAATTTAAAATGAATATCAGTCATGAGATGTAAGAAGTGAAGTATTTTTCATTGTACTATACCGCTATTTCTCTGCCGTATCAGAGGATCATGAATTATGGCATTTGTTAAAGGAGCCCATTGACACTCTTTGGCCCTGGGCCCACGAAAATCTGGAGCCAGCCCTATCCCCCCACAACTTTAGCCAAATAACCCCCAGTTTTCAATGCCTAACTATTATTATAAAGTAAATTAAGGTTGACAAGCTTAAGTAATAAGAATTGATGCTTTTGGCATTAAAATGGGCACTGTAGGTGTGTTTCCTGTCCTCCACTCACTGCCGAGTTTTCTTCCCCATTGACTTGCATTGGGTTTCGTGTTTCAGTCGGCCTTCGATGTTTCACGATAATCGGCCGATTTTGTTCGACCCCACTTTTGAGAAAGTCGTGTTTCATGAAACCCAACTCGACCCGAAAAAAGGCAAAGTCGCTCATTTCTAATGACAAGTTTTGTTTTTTGTTTCTACCAAACAGTTCTACTTTGGTTTCATCAGACCATATGACATTCTCCCTATACTCTTCTGTATAATCCAAATGCTGTCTAGCAAACTTCAGACAGGCCCAGACATGTACTAGCTTAAGCAGGGGGACACGTCTGGCACTGCAGAATCTGAGTCCCTGGTGGCATAGTGTGTTACTGATGGTAGCCTTTGTTACAGTGGTGCCAGCTCTATGCAGGTCATTCACTAGGTCCACCCGTGTGGTTCTGGTATTTTTGCTCACCGTTCTTGTGATTTTTATCCCATGGGGTGAGATCCTGCTTGGAGCCCCAGATCAAGGGAGATTATCAGTGGTCTTGAATGTCATCCATTTTCTTATTGCTCCCACAGTTGATTTCAGCACACCAAGCTTCTTGCCTATTGCAGATTCAGTCTTCCCAGCCTGGTGCAGGACACAATGTTGTTTCTGGTGTCCTTCGACAGCTCATTGGTCTTCACCATAGTGGAGTTTGGTGTGTGACTGTTTGAGGTTGTGGACAGGTGTCTTTTATACTGATAACAAGTTCAAACAGGTGTCATTACTACAGGCAATGAGTGCAGGACAGAGGAGCCTCTTAAAGAAGAAGGTACAGGTCTGTGAGAGCCAGAAATCTTGCATGTTTTTATGTGACCAAATACTTATTTTCCACCCCAATTTGATAAATAAATCTTGCCAAATCAGACCAGGTGATTTACTGGATTTGTTTTCTCATTTTGACTCTCTCAGTTGTGGTCTACCTATGATGTCAATTACAGGCCTCTGTTATCTTTCTAAGTGGGAGAACTTGTGACGCTCCCACCAGGGCCATGGGGTACCCGGAATCAGACCGGGCAGTTCTATGGGGGAGGTCACGGGGCCGTGATCCATTTCCGAGGCCCTGGCTGTGTCATAAATAGAGGATAGTTATGTGGTGTTTAATCATGACACCACCTGTGGTGTTCGGCAATGGGAGGCCGACGCCGAAGCTTTGGTCCTCTGGGACTGATAGTGTCGTAGCGAAGATGATTCAGCTCCCCACGTGTAGAGCGGGGCCCCAGGGCAAATATATTTGATTGTTCAGATGGTGGTGAACGTTGGGGTGCAGAGAATAAGTGAAGGACACAGAGAAGTGCAGTTTTCTTTACCTTTTACTTGAAAGTAGATGCAATCTGGGGTACCAATTACAGATGACGGATAAAGTCCGGCTTGCCTGGAGTCAATCAGGGGATCCACCCTGCCAGGTGGGGTTTGGGACCTTCCTTCTGCTCTCTCTTTTCGGGTCCTTACTGCTTGTAGCTAAGCTGCGGCCCTCTCCTGCTTGATAGTTTCTAAGCTGTATGGCAGACAGAATGAGCCTATATCTTTTGCACTCTCCTTTTCACTGTCAGCCCCAGGCTCTTGGTGTTCGGTGTGGCCAGGGAGCTTGAAGTCCCCTGCCCTCCAGATTCAGCTTTCAGGGCGTACAGCACCCACCCAGCCATGGATTCTGGTGTCCCTTTTTGTCAGCGCTTCACTCTGGGGTCAGCTTTATGCAGTTTTAGCTCCCCAGAGCTCTTGTCTCTGCTTCTGTCCCTTCCCTCTCCACAGACCAACTGCCAACTTTCCTCTCACTGTCCTGTCATGAGCTCCAGCCGGCTCCCATTTCAATGACAACTCCCCTGTTTACTCTCTCAGCTGACTTCTTTCTGACTCACTAACCCCACCTGCTGGCAAGAATTTATAAGGAAGCTCCCCTTTCTGGCCTGGAGCAGGAATTGACATGTACACTGTATTACCTGGCATGGAGACCCCGCCCCCTACCTCCAGACATGACATCATCTAAGAAAGAGAGGCAATGTCACAGTGGCAACTGAACTCTGGGGTTCCACACTTGCACAATTGGTGGCTGACTAAATACTTTTATTCCCCACTGTATATCAATTAAATGATGATTTCTCAGTAATGGAGGAAAGATCTACATGCACATATAAATGGTTTGGGGAGTGAAATCGGGCTAACAGAGTCCTTTTAAGTTTGATTTGAGTAGACAAAGGCTGAAGGAGATCCACTGGTGCTTCACTAGATTTACATCACACATGTGATACAGAAGACGATTAGCTCTCTATTCGAGACACCAAGAGTATTATATAAGTAATTAATACATTTACTTACTAAAGAAGAATGAGACCAGACCAACCCCTACTGTTGGCGGTCAGGAAAGGAATGTACTAAAGGCTGAAATGTATCGATCAACATACAGAAGGCACATGAGAGAGCAATCACTCTATGATTCTTCTCTCCTGAACAATATGCAAAAATAAAATTAAATAGTGAGAATATTCAAAATGCTTGCTTTGAATTCAGTGAAGATAATTTTCCAAAATTTTACATTTCATTTCCATCAGCAGTGCAAAATTTTCGAAAAAAAATAGGCAAGCTCAAAAAAAAAAAAAGAGAAGGTCGGAAACAAAAGACAGATTGGGGATAATAAGGAACAAGCAAAGTAAAAGGGAGTGAAGGAAGGAAAAGTTGAAGAAACAGAGGGTGAATGTAATGACAGTAATAAGTGTGAAGGTAGGGTGGGGCTGATGAAAATGATAAAGAGAAGTAGAAGAGAAAATAAAAGGGAAATAATTAGAAAGGAAAACACAATGTAAGCAAAGGCACATAATGCACATTACACAATTTGCCTTTTTATTTATGTAATAGTAACATTTTTAAAATTATTTCTATATGCTTATTTATTAATTTAGATTACTTTAAAAACACTACATCAAGCATATAAGTTGAATATTTCTACTAGAGTTTTTACCAGAAATGATATGATGAATATCGCGCAAAGCTTAATGCAAATAGACTGTAATGAATGTACTTAATATAATATGCTTCCATGTCTCCATGAAAGTACCCCAGACCAGTAGAGTCAATGGAGCATGTATGTAAAATTCTCATTTACAATTTAAAATCATGGATTTGGCTAATTATAAATCACATTATACATATTGATCTATCTCCAAACCAGAAGCACAGAGTGTGACTTGTTTGTTGTTACAAATGATAATTTATTACTTCTACTTAAGTATTATATGTCACTGCTCTTGATAATAATTGCACCACAGCTTTTGTGCTACCGAATTCATGGGACCGGTGAAATCTAACTGCCTGCAATTATGAAAAAAGCAACTATCTTTCTATAACAGCGCCCAAGATGACTTATAGTGGATACAGAAAAGAAAACATGACTGAACATAGCAGAATGCCTGGTTCCTCAAACCTCATTAATTTTAAATGACAGCAGATAAATCATTATCAAAATTCAATCCCTGAGAATGCAATGCATCAAAACTAATGATCCATTGTAATTCCTTTCTTTACAACAGTTTTTCTCTGTCACTACCGCACCATAGCAGAGCTAATCAATCAATAATCCTGTCTCATTTATTGTATTGGCTCATACGTGTAAGTGTCATAATATGGAAGCCGTATATGCATTTACAAACTTGGAAAATAGCCGGTTGGTTGGTTGGTTACTCCTTTATATATCAATACACACACTGTATGGAGGTCAATTGGCACTCATCTATGCTTACTAAAATCATTTTGTGAGGTGGAGAACCTGATGGAGTAAAGAGGGTTCACCATAAATCTCATCTTTTAGTTTAGACCTGGCAGCTATGGTCAACGTGACAGATGCTTGTGCCATAATGTAGAAGACTAGAATTCAAGGTAAGTTGTCAATCAACTCCTAGTGACCACTAATATGTCTTTTGACTAACCTGAGATATAAGAGACTAGGATCCTCCAGCAGGTGACAATCCAGAAGCTGTCGGCTGTTCCCTATACCTGACAACTTGCTGCAGCAGCCACAATCCGTGTTGGTACCGACTATAGCTGTTTAACCCTTTCAATTCTGCAGTCAATAATGACTACAGCATCTAGATGCCATCAAAAAATCTTGTACCCCCATACGGTAAAATTGTCAGGGCTGTATGTTTTATGTATTTTGTATTCCATAAAAAATTGGTCCTATTGTTTGTATGTTTTATGCAGGCCAGTGTTATGCTCCTGTCCTGAGAATCCAAGGTTTCACTCCCTTCTCCTTTGCCCGCGGCGCTCTATTGTACTCCACATCAGGTTTAACATGTTGCTCGGTATGGATCAATGATATAATCTCCCTAGACCTATTTAGGGCCATTGTGTCTTGGAATTGAGGCTCTAAACATCTATATTTGGTGCGCTCAACCACCTCTGTCTATGCTGTGTTTACTTGCTTACATTCCTGCTAGGTTATGTAACGGGAGTGGTAGAACGACTATGCCATGTTTGGAGGAGAGCCTGAAGGGGCGTGACTAGATGACACCTGACTTTTTGCTAGAGCCCCTGATGGTGGGGTTAGACTTGGCTCCAGATAATTGCCAGGTGCTACTCCATGACAGACCTCAGATGCATGGCATCTGACCCCCCCAAAGAGGCAATTAGATAAAACGGCCAAGAGTAGATGGACTTGATAAGTGCAGGAAGGCATAATATGAATACTGGGAGATGCAGTAGGTGCAGGCAGGTATGGATGGTATACAGACTGGCATGGAAGGTGCAAGCTGGTGCTGGTGAGCATGTCTGATATACAGGCAGGCTGGTACAGGTGGGCATGACAGATGTACATGCAGGCAAGTGCTGGGGGGGCACATCTGATATACTGGCAGGTTTTGGCAGGCATGCCTGATATACAGGCAGGCTAGTGCTGGCGGGCAAGATTGACGTACAGACAGGCAGGTGCTGGTGGGCATGGCTGATATAGACAGGCTGGTGCAGGTGTACACCGCTGAAATACAGAGACACAAGGCATGTATGGGATAGATAGGTACAGAACAGGTAAACTGATTGACGGATAAAGTGACTTGACAACTAGCAAATGTGGAAACAAATGACTTTACACGTTGCTCAGGCACCACCATTCAATTTGGGTGGGGACACTTTAGGATGACCCACTCTGTCCCTTTAAGAAGAAAAAAGCGCGTGTGCACCCTAAGTACAGTGCTGGGGGATCTGTGAGCCATGCACATACCCCAGATAGCAGCCGAAGGAGGAAGAAATGCGTGACTTGGGCTACGGAAATGAGTGAGTCGATGTCCCACCCGGGGGGGAGGGGACAAAAGTGTAGGGATGCGGGCATTGCAGGTTACACTTCATCTACCCTGTAGTTCCTGAGTTTCCAGAATGTGCCAAGTCCTCGCTGCCCATGTGCCTTTGAGCTTGCTGCATCAACAACTGGGGTTCATGTGTCTACCCGGACCTGGGACATAAGGGATTCACCTCATCTGTTAGCTTTAATAAGGCCTCTTTCACACATCAGGTTTTCGCCGTCAGGCGCGATCCGGCGCTTTTGACAGAAACCGGATCCGGCGAAATGCAATGCCGGATCCGGTTTCCCCCCCATTGACTTGCATTTGCGCCAGATCGCGCCGGATGGCCATGCGTTTCATCCGGTTTTCGCCGGATCCGGCAATGCGTCGCGATCCGGCGTCTGGAAAAAACGGCTACTGTAACGTTTTTTGTCTCCGGCGAAAAAGCCGGACACGCCGGATCCGGCGCGTCCGGCTTTTTCACACAATGAAAGCCTATGAGCGCCGCAATGCGCCGGATCCGGTTTTTTGGTCTGAGCATGCTCAGTAGCTCTGCCCACAGGAGATATATAAAAGCAAGACAATGGGACCCTCAGCCACACCCAACATGCCACCCAAGCCAAGAACCAGGAGCAGGAGAAGGCAGCAGACATCTGCAGCAGCAGCACCATCAGCACCACCCCAAATGGAGCAGCAAATGGAACATGCTGAGGAGGGGAGTCCAGCAGCAGATGAGAGACGGTAATTATCAAATCCCCCATTCCTCCAAACTAGGGCCATGGAATATCAAGATATTCATTGGCCCTTTGTTTCTCTTTATTCAACAGCCGCCAAAGAGATGCAGCAGCAGCAGCAGCAGAAATGGCATCACTGGCAGCAGCAACAGCAGCAGCAATACCCACAGCCATGGAGTCTGGCCATCAACAGGACAGCACATCTTCTTCTGGGAGCCCTCCCTCGCATCGTCAGCGTTTGACGGTAAGTTTTTATTTCCAAAATCCATCATCTCTGTAATATATGTCTATTCATTGCCTTTTATTTCAAAACAGGAATCACAAGATGAAGAGGAGCTCCCAGAAGAAGAAGGAAGGGGTGGACAGACACCTGGAGTGGGCTCACAATTGGTAAGTTTTTTGCATCAAATGCAGAAACACAACATCACACTACACACAACACATAGAAAACAATGTTCTGCAGACCACACACAGCAAACAAATGCCTACATCCAAAGACATAACATTCTAGTCTTCCCAATCTGGTGCTCGGCCAAGAGGTCCTCGCAGTGCCTCCCAGGGTCGTCGGCGACAGCAACGCGGCGGTCACCAGCGTGTAAGTATAAATATTTTTGCTTTGTTTTTTTGCACTTTTTATTTCATTTCTTTTGTGGAGGCTAATGTTATTTTTGTCTTTTTCTTTAACAGCCTTCACAGCGTGCTCCCGACTCTGACGGTGAGGATGGAGGACTCGATGTGGACCACCTCATCGATCTCGTCAGACAAAGGGAGCCGCTCTGGAATATGGCTGACCGCCGCCACGCTGACCTTATCGTTACCCGACGACTCTGGGAGAAATCTGTTCGCTCCTTGTGGGCCGCTGGGAGGACCTCGATGTTCGGGCCCAGATTAAAGA
This sequence comes from Dendrobates tinctorius, assembly GCF_039654945.1. Classification (NCBI taxonomy): domain Eukaryota; kingdom Metazoa; phylum Chordata; class Amphibia; order Anura; family Dendrobatidae; genus Dendrobates; species Dendrobates tinctorius. The sequence goes on along the minus strand of NW_027361686.1, from coordinate 6,930,417 downwards.
GCGTAAGTATATACAGTACCGGTTGCTTGATGTAAACCAGTGTTTCCAGAACTCCAGTCCTCGTGGTCCCCACGGATCATGTGTTCAGGATTTCTATTTACTATGGAAATCCTGAAAACATGACCCCTGGGGACCATGAGGACTGGAGTTTGGGAAACACTGATGTTGTATACTAACCACTTTGTCCTTTCTCGTTTCAGGGAACAGAATTGTGAATCGGTGGCGGTCTGTGAGGGATCGTTTCAAGAAGGAGTTCAATAAAGAGATGCGGGCCCCGAGTGGATCTGGAGGACGCAGGAGCAAGTACAAGTACGCACAAGCCCTGTCGTTCCTCCGGGAAACAATGCTCACCAGAAGGTAAATATTACACACCACATGTGAAAAAAAATGTTAGATGTAACTTTTTTTTTTCAGCCAGGGCCATACCATGTCAGTATTTTAATTGTTTTTTTTTCTCTTTATTCCACAGCACGGTGAGCAGCACTCGGGAGCCTGCACGATTGGACCCTTCTGAGGCGATCCCTGAGGAGACCGGCACCGAGGGACACTTCGACCGCCCCGGTACATCTGCACCTTCCCAGCCTTCCCACACATTCGACCCATCTGTCCCATCCACCAGCACAGGAGCATCGTGGCCGCCTACATTACATGAAGCTGCTGGTGAGGAGATCGCTTTCCCTTTACCCCACCCTTCTGCCCCTGCCACCTCTAGTACACCTGCGGGTACTGGGCGGCAGCGGCAGAGGGGTCAGGAAAAGAGTTATGCGCAAGAGTTCTTGCATCTGAATGCATCTTTCCAGAACTGTCTAAAAGTCTTGTCAGAGCAAATCTCCGCAGGCTTTCAGCAGATCAACTCCAGCATTCTGGAGGTGAAGACACTTCTGCAAACCATGCATTCAGAAGCAAGATCTTCGCCAAACCACACCTTTTTCAGGTCTGTTGTGGAGCGCATGGCAACACTATCTCCTACCCAGCAGATGCATGTAATGCATTCGTGCCACGGTGCTCTACAGCAGGTTACCTCCCAACCTCCACCTCCCACCACTGTAGTTCTTCCACCTGCACCCCCTCGAGCCACTTTCCATCCTCCCCCTCCTATTACATCTGCACCCCCTCCAGCCACTTTCCATCCTCCCCCTCCTATTACATCTGCACCCCCTCCAGCCACTTTCCATCCTCCCCCTCCTATTACATACCAGCAACCTCACCAGTACCAGCAACCTCCCCAGTACCAGACATCTCCCCACTTCCAGCAACCTGCCCCGTACCAAACTCCTTCCCCGTACCAAACTCCTTCCCCGTACCAAACTCCTTCCCCATACAACTTTCCATCAACATCATCTGCTCCTACAGTCCCTGCCCAACCCTCCACTCCACCGCCCACCACCTCTTCTGCCTCCAACATGTCCACCCATTCTGTAGCTTTTTCCACACCTTCACCTCTAACTGTTCCTTCCCCACCACGATCCCAGTCTTCTCTCCACACACCCAGTGTCGAAGTGTCCCGCAGCCCCTCCAGCAGTATTTCCACCCCACACTACACAGATTTGTAATTTTTTTTTTTTTAATAAAAATGCCCATTGGGTTTAAAACCTTTATTAAAAAAGTTTTTTGCACTTTAAAAACATTTTACAAAAAAAAAAAAATTTTAAATAAAAGTTAAATTATCGTTTCACAATGGTTGTCTGTCTTTTCTTTCTGCGGCGAACTATGTTTAAAAAAAAGGTTAAATACAGGGTATTTCAAAGGTAAAAAGGTATTCAAAACCAGGTATATAACTGTGGGTAAATTTTAGCTTTTTGCCACAGTTGTGTTCCTGGTTGTGTTTGGAGCAAAGTATTTCACCTAAAAAGTTGTGTTTATTGTTGGTGATTTCCTAACAATGTACACAACTTTTGTTAAAAGGTGAAATACTTTGCATAAAACACAACCAGGTACACACCTGTGGCCTAAAGCTAAAAATAGTAGACCATGACAAGATAGCCAACTTTGGTTGGCAAAGGTATATACTGTTGGTCCAGAAGGTACACAAGTTTGGTTAGGGCACAAATCTTTCACACTCTGTCATCCTGCCAGTGTACTCTGCCTTGAGGGTCAATTTTAAAAACCGGATCCAGCGTAATCCGTCGAAAAACGGATAGAAAAACGGATGAACCGGATGAGACGGATCCGGTTTTGTCTGTCAAGAACAAGACGGATCCGGCAGAAAACCGGATCCGGCACATCAGGTTTTACAAAACATTTGCCGGATCCGGCATTCCGGCACGACGCCGGATCGCGCCTGACGCCGAAAACCTGATGTGTGAAAGTAGCCTAAGGCTTATGATTATGAGCTGCACAAGTGTTAGACACTGATATGAGAAATGTGTAATTCTTAGTGCTCAGTCTATGGGACTTCACTTGTCTATTGCAGATATCAAAATCCTGTGAAAAGACTCAGATGCGGCAAATATTAAAGGGTTATTCCTATCACAGACATTTATTGCATCTTTATACGATATGCCTATAAATATCTGATGGATTTGGGTCTCACCTCTGGGAGGTGCACCTATTTTGGAGAAAGGAATCCTCCAGTCTCTTCCCATTAGTACTAGAAAGGTGGCCATATATTGATAATTCACCTCATGCACATCTATGGAATTTGCCAAAATTGCTGGGCACACTCACTCGACTATGTTTGGAACTCCCAAAGAAGCAAATAAACAGAGAAATATGTGGCATATTCCACAAATGTTTCAGCTGTACAAACAAAATGTCTTTTACAATACCCATTATCATATCAAACCATTAACAGAAATATTCTAACCATTTTTTTAAATGTTCCTGTGTGTAATATCAGAGAGCTTCCACTGTGTTCTCTCTCCTCAAAAAAGGCAAAAAGCTCAAAGCAGACAATAGAAAAAATTCATAGGTTGAAGCTGTAACTCTTTAGAAATGACTTACACTAAGAAGACATTTCTCCATTAATATGCAAGTCATTTTTCTTGAAACTAAGCTTGGCTGATTTTATTAATTATTCAGCTGAAGGCATAAGCACGATTTTGCAGTCTCCTTCACATGTCCATTCAAACGCCTTATTACTCTAAGTAACAATTTGGGCTAGTTCCAGGTGACATAGTCTACACACCTTTTTAGACTCTTGTTTTTTAGGGTATTTCTTTGTTAGTATTTTTGTTCTTATGATTATGTATGGAGGAAACAAATACACTGATCCCATTAACGTGCCATTGTTGCAATAATGTAATCTCTGTTAATCATGTTTTTTAATTGTAAGCATATTCATGTGTATTATTTCATCAAAAAATCCTCTTGGGGTTAATTTACTACAATCTTACATTTAACATTCTAGCTGCCAAATGTTTAAGATAACCTGTAGAATATAATGTACACCCCAAGTCTCCAAAACTGCCATAGAAAAAGACTTGAGATTATTGGTTGACAGCAAGTTCACCTTTAGTGACCGTTCCAGGCTCTATCTCCGACAGCAAATATAATCATGGATAGCATTAAAAGAGGCAGAGATGCTCATGACGAGAACATAGTTTTGCCTCTATACAAGTCTCTAAGCTTCAGTGTACAAGGAGGACATAGCTGAACTAGATCGGGAACAGAGAAGAATGGTACTACAGATTATTAGGGAATGGTACTACAGTACACAAACAGGTTATCGAACTTAGGGTTATCCAATTTGGAAAAGATAAAGGCTTTGGTGCAATCTTATTGTAATGTACATATATATGATTAGATAGTTCAGAGATATTTCTAATGTTCATTTTGCATGAAGGACTATAGCAATGACAGGAGGGCTTCCTTTAGGTCTAGAAAAAATATTGAATCTTCATCACAGACAGAAATCATTTACCGTAAGAGCAGTGAGATTATGGAACTCTATGCCATATGATGTCGTAATGGCTAATTCACCTTTCTTGAAAACTGTATTACAGGGTATGAGAATTATATTTTGGGATAATGATCCAAGGATGTAGCCACAGGTCTACAAAAAAACCTTTTTTCAGGTGTCAAGGTTTTTTGAAAGGATTTAGGGAATTTTTTGAGGAGCTGAATTATAAAACCCACTACTTTTGCTTATTTGGTTCTAGCTTTTTAGATAATTTATCCATGAAAATAATGCATTCCCCCAATGCAACTTGTGTGTGATAACGAAAGCAATAGCTGTTGGTCTGTCTTTTGACTCTTTAACAGCGTCTTAGATAAATAAATATTCCATATAATTATTTTGTATTTCAATTTGTAGGTGTATAATGCTATAATCACTGCTTACCAGTGTTATAATTGTCATATGTTGAGTCGAGAGGGGATTTATCTCCGAAAATGGAGTTACTACCATTGGCTTCATGGGGGCTTTGCCATTCTGTGGGTCAGCATGCTAAGTTATAGGTTGAATTCTATGCATTTGTGTCTTCTGTAAACTCTAAATCTATCAAACCATAAGTTAGAGCTTGTTATATAGCGCTCAATGTTTCCATTAACTAGGGCTCATGCCATCATGTGGGTTGCAATGAATGTAAAGCGATTATTTTGTCCCCCTGGAAACTGCATGAGGTGAAACGCACATCAATAACTTACCGTATATACTCGTGTATAGGGCTGTTTTTCAGCCCCTTTTTTGAGCTGAAAAAGACCCTCTCGGCTTATACCCGAGTCATACACAAGAAAGCCGGCGGGGGAGCGGGGGAGCAGGAGACATCATACTCACCCTCCTGGCGTCTGCATATCCAGCTCTCCTACATCTCAGTCCCGGCATCTGCATCTCTCTTCCTGTCTTGTTCCTGTGTGGTCACATGGTATCACTCATTAAAGTCATGAATATGGACGCATCTCCACTCCCTTAGGGGTGGAGAGCATATTCATTACATTAATGAGCTGTACCATGTGACCGCACAGGAAGGCAACAGGAAGAGAGATGCAGATGCCGAGACTGAGATGTAGTAGAGCCAGATATGCAGACGCCAGAAGGGTGAGTAGCACTGGGGGAGGGTGAGCCATGCCATATTCACCTGTCCCCGTTCCACCAGTGCGCTCAGTCTCCCGGGTTCTCTGGCTGTAATATTCAGGTCAAAGGGCACGATGACATAATTAGTGCAAGCCCTCTGCCTGACTAGTCACTGCAGAGAGCCGGCAACACTGAGAAGCAGCAGTCAGCGATGAGAGGTGAGTATGTCATTTTTTTTTTTAAATCACAGCAGAAGCATTATATGGGGCATATATTAATATGGAGCATGTTATGGGGCCACCATTAACCTTTGTGCAGCATTATATGGGGAATATATTAATATGGAGCATGTTATGGGGCCACCATTAACCTTTGTGCAGCATTATAAGGCAGATGATGCAAATTACAGTTGTTTTTTTGAAGAAATTTCAGAAAAAAATTGCCATAGAGTTAGCATTTTATCTGCTGACAAACTGCAACAGTGGACTAATGAACAGCTACTGGTAAATTGTGACATTTGCTCTGCTCAGATTGCGACAATTGCACAACTGCTAGATAAATATACGCTATTTATTAAACCAATAGAATTTTTTTTTTTTATATTGCCTTGCTGAAACACTACAACAGCGGACAAATTAAAATTATTGCCACTGGTAAATTGTAATGTTTCCTTATCTCTGCCCGGATTTTGACACAACTGCTAGATAAAGATATGCTATTTATTAAACCAATAGAATTTTTTTTATACATCGGTTTGCTGATATGCTGCAACAGTGGACTAATGAAAAATATTGCCACTGGTAAATTGTGATGTTTGCTTATCTCTGCATGAATTGTGCCAGTCACACAACTGTTAAATAAATAGCGTATTTTTATCTAAGCAATGGAAATTTTGGGGGGAATTTTTAGATCGCCTTTATGAGACACACCAACAGCAGACTCAGGGAAATTACTGGTAAATAGAGTTGTCATGATCTCAGTCCGGGTTTGACTCGCCCACGTGGGGTTAATGTCTGGAACCAGTGCTGATGACTGGCATTTCTGGGGTTAAAGGTTGTGATCTCGGTGCAGGCTTACCTGCACACCTGGGGCTATGATTGTGGCTGCTCCCTGGTTCTGGGAGAGGCTTCTTATAGCCTCAGGATGCTCCCATCCCCGTCAGTTATACTTTCGCCCTTGGCATTGTGTGGTGACCCCTGAGTGTGTCTTGTGCTGTGTTCTGGTTGCTTGATTCTCTGTGTATGACTCGGTCTGTTCTCTGGATATTGCTTTGGATTCTGCTTAGTACCTTCTATGTCTGTTTGATTTTGACTTCTGCTTGGCCCTGACTATCCATTCTGTCTAATCCCGGTGCTTTACTGATATCTGTGTATGACCTCCGTTTTGCCTGACTCTGAGTACTTTTGTATAGTGTCCTGCCATCTCTGAAAGCAGGACGCTAAGCCCCGCCCCCTTGCAGTCACAGGACCGTAGGTCCTGTGACTGCTTGCTAAACTTCAGCATCCACAGGTCCTGTGTATCTGTACTTTCCGACTGTACCTGACCCCGGGCCCCCCTACAGTGCGGGTGAGTCCCTGCTCAGCGGAGGCTGCATGCCACCGCTGACAGGATCCTGACAAGAGTTGAGCGAAACAGGTTGGCCAGATTCATAAGTCGCCGACTCATGGCAAAGTCGAGTTTCGCCGACCGAAATCCGACCACAGCGTGAAGTCGGCCATGCGGTCGGCAAAACGAGCGGCAAAGTCAGATTTCCCAGAATGCTTGCACGTGATTGAGCAAGGATGTACACTGTGGGCAACGAGATGACATGTGCAGCATCCAGGGAGAGAGAGAGAAAGAGAGAGAGAGAGAAATTTTGCGTACTTCAAAAAAGCGGTCCAGCATATAGGTGTGTTTACTGTCCTCCACTCCCTGCCGACTTTACTTCCCCATTGACTTGCATTGGGTTTCGTGTTTCAGTCGGACCTTCGACTTTTCCCCATAGTCGGCTGATTTAGTTCAACTTTCATGAAACCCGACTTGACACTAAAAAAGGCAAAGTCGCTCATCTCTACTGGTAAATAGTGACCTTTCCTTAGCTCAGCAGGTTTTGCATCATTCGCACAACTGGTAGATAAATATTAGCTATTTAAACAATAGGCAAGGAATATTATTTAGCAATTACTATATATACTTGAGTATAAGCTGAGATTTTCAGCCCATTTTTTAGGCTGAAAGTGCCCCTCTTGGCTTACACTCGAGTTATTGTCCCCGGGGTCGGCGGGGCAGGGGCAACGCAGCTGTCAGATCATACTCACTCCCCCCTGGCGCAATCTTTGCAGTCCCTGCTTCTCAGATGGTCTCCGGCACCGCAGCTCTTCCTGTGTTCAGCTGTCATGTGGTACATGAGCGCATTAAAGTAATGAATATGTGCATATTCATTACTTTAATGAGCGGTACCACGTGACCGCTGAACACTGGAAGGAGCTGCCGACACCGGAGACCAATGGAGAAGCAGGGACTGCAGAGACCGCACCAAGAGAGGGTGAGTATGACAGGGAGGACCTGTCCCCATTCCACCTCCGTGCGCCGTTCTGTCTTCCGCGTCCTCTGGCTGTGATGTTCAGGTCAGTGGGCGCGATGACTAGGTTAGTGCATGCTCTCTGCTTGAACAGTCACTGCAGAGACCTGGAAGACAGAGTTGCATGCAGCAGTGGAACAGGGACAGGTGAATATCACAGGTGTCGGGGCCCTGAGCCAGCATTGACACCGGCACCTGGCCTCCATAGCACATCGGTGTCCCCACCTGCTCAGGACACCGGCACCTGGCCCCCAGTGACGAGAGGTGAGTATGTCATTTTTTTAATTGCAGCAGCATATGGGGCATATATGGAGCATCTTATGGGGCCATAACCTTTATGGAGCATTATATGGAGCATATATATCTATCGGGCATTTTATGGGGCCATCAACCTTTATGCAGCATTATATGGGGCATCTTATGGGCAAATCAACCTTTATGGAGCAGCATATGGGGCATACATATCTATGGAGCATCTTATGGGTCCATCAACCTTTATGAAGCAGCATATGGGGCATATTATTCTATTGAGAATCTTATGGGGCCACCATTGACCTTTGTGCAGCATTATATGGGGCATATAGTAATATGGAGCATGTTATGGGGCCACCATTAACCTTTCTGCAGCATTATATGGGGCATATTTTTTGCATGGAGCATCTTATGTTGCCCATCATGAACTGTATGGATCATTATATGGGCTCCTGATTCAATATAGATAGTCAAAAACATTTAACCTACTGATGTCTCAATTAATTTTACTTTTATTAGTATGTTTTTATATTTGCAATTTACCAGTAGCTGCTGCATTTCCCACCATAGGCTTATACTCGAGTCAATAAGTTTTCCCAGTTTTTTGTGGCAAAATTAGGTGCCTCAGCCTATACTCGAGTCGGCTTATAGTTGAGTATATACGGTAGCTTTAAAATACATGTTACTATATGCTGGCACTGAGGAATATTATTTACCTGTAAGCAAATTTTTTTATAAGCTGCTACACAGCAATTTTATGTAGCTCCAAAAAAATTAGTTTTGTTTATGCTGGTGCTACCTTATATTATTTGCCTCGAAAAAGAGCTGATTTGTATATTTTGGTAGTGGATGAAACCCTCCCTATTTCTCCCTAATCCCAAAGTCTGCTCCTAATACTAAACTATACAACACAATGGAAAATATCAGAGATCTGCAGCATATACTTGCAATGATGATAACACCCAGGTCCTTGCCTTTCACTCTCCCCTTTATTAAATCTCACCCAAAGCTATCTTCACCTAACAAAGAACTAATCTTCACCCTCTTCAGCTCTTAGAAGAGCTTTTTGGAATGAACCACTCTCTCTATATGCTCCTATCACTCTCTATACACTCACACTACGCTCTCACTACGCTGTGTCTGGCTGCAATGTGAGCAAGAAGGCGCCGCAGGGATTAAATATCCCCTATGATGCTGGAAGGCCAGTCAATCACAGTAATGCCACACCGAAGATGGCGCTGGAATTGCTGTAATTGGAAAGCCAGCCCAGCATGCTCATTGGCTGCAAATAAAACGCCAAACATGCTGGGTGGGTCACTAGAATATACCAAGGCAAATACCAAATTATTTGCCAAGTAACGAATAGCCCAATTAACGTGCTATTCGTGTGAGTAACGAATAGTGCCGAATGTATTCGCTCATCACTAGAAATGAATAATCACTATATATTTTCTTAGATAGTGTGCCTAAACCACACTGCTATACCGAATGATGTTTAAGTGGAAATCTGGACTTCTGATCTTACACTGAAACACAGTTTTATCACAAACTATTTGGATTAGTTAATTTGTCCTCTAGGTTGCACTCCTAAATTAGACCGAATGATTTTTAAGTGGAAATCTGGCCTTATAATTTGCCAATGAAGCAGTTTTATCACAAACAATATGAATTAGGAATTTGGCCCTCCGTGCTGCACCCCAATATTGGGCCTAAAAAAATTTAAGTGGAAATCCGGGCCTTCTGATTTGTCACTGAAGCACCGTTTTATTACAAAATTACTTGGATTATCTAATTGGCCCTCCAGGCTGCACCCCAATATTAGGCCTAACAATTTTTATGTGGAAATCTGGCCTTCTAATTTGCCACTGAAACATGGTTTTATCACAAACTAGTTGTATTAGCTAATTGGGCTTAATGGTTGACTCCCAATATTAAACGTAATGAATTTTAAGTGGAAATATGGCCTTCTGATTTTCCACTGAAGCACAGTTTTATCACAAAGGATATGAATTAGCTAATTGGCCCTCCAGGCTTCCCCCCAGCATTAAGCCTAACGATTCTTTAGTGAAAATTTGGCCTTCTGATTTGCCTTATTTGGAGTAGCAAATGGGGCCTCCAGAGACCCCTACACAGTTTTTTCACAATCTAGTTCTATTCTGTAAGATCGATTTCACACAGGACAGGATCCTTTCTAGTTAACTGATAAGTTAACTTTCAGCAGCACCAGCACTAACACCTCTCTGCACTGTAACACTGAGAAAATGGCACCAGCAAAACAAGATGTCAGCTTTTTATATGAGCAGGGACATGTGACTTCGGCAGCCAATCACAGAATACTTTGTGTCATGACGTTGTGGATGGTTTCTGCGCACTGATTGGCTGCTGGAATCAACACACATAAATTTAATTAAAAAAAAAAAGTGTGTGGCGCTTATCTATCCTCTTCACACCTATCCACACCCTAACACCTCATCAAACAGGTCCCCCCGGTCCCCCCATTCATTATACAGCACCACTATACTAGCCAGAGTAATAACAATAACAATAATAACAAAAGCATTAGGAGGAAACATGATGATTTAACGAACTGTGACTGAATTTTGCCGACTTTCAGTAAAAATGCTCATTAAAGCACACTCGAATCTGAATGTGCTACGTTTGTGCCAAATTTGAAATTGGTGATCGTTTTCTGAACAAATTCACTCATATCTAGTCCCCACACCATTTTTTGAAATTATTTATATAAATAAAAAAACAGGGAGGGGTCCCCTCCATTTTTGGCAACCAGCCAATCTAAGCAGACTTCTGAGGCTGGCATTCTCAGGGTATGTGCACACATTGTGGATTGCTGTGCAGATTTTTCCACGAGGAAACTGCATATTTTGGCAGAATCCACAGGTCAAAATCCGCACGTTTTTCCTGCGGATTTCCTGTGGATTTATTGCGGTTTTTGTGCGGATTTGGCATGCGTTTTTACACCTGCGGATTCCTATACTGAAATAGGTTTGAAAACGTTGCGGAATCCGCACAATGAATTGACATGCTGTGGAAAATAAACCTCTGCGTTTCTGCGCGGATTTATCCACAGCATGTGCACAGCGTTTTTTTTTCCCTATTGGATAACATTGCACTGTAAATCACTAGGAAATCCGCTGCGGATCTGCAGCAAATCCACAACATGTGCACATACCCTCAGGCTTGGAAGGCACCATGGATATCACGTCTCCCCCCCCCACAGCCTAAAAATAGCAGCCTGCAACCGCCCCAGAAAAGATGCAGCTATTGCATGACATGGAAAAATAGGAAAATCCAGCGTGTAGAATAAAAGTAGAAATCTTAATTGAAGAAATCTAAAAAGCTGCACCAGTTTGCATGAGTAAGAAAAAAATGTGCAAATCTGGTGCAACTTTTTATATTTATCTAATAAAGAGTTCTAATTTTATTCAACACACTGGATTTTTCCTATTTTTCCATGTGGTCTTCTAACTGCCACACTGCAGGTTTCCCTATATGAAATCCATTGTGAAGTTGAGCTGATATTTTTCTCTTTTCTGCATCTGTTAGTTGCTCCAATTCTGGCACTTTGCCTGGCTCTTCCCACTTGCCCTGTTTGGTGGAATGTGGTGTAATATTTGTGGGGTTGATGTCACCTTTGTATTGCCAGGTGACAGCAAGCCCAGGGCTTAGTAATGGAAGGTGTCTTTAAAAGATCTATCCATTACTAATCCTATAGTTATATTGTAAATAAACACACAGCAAATATAAAGTCCTTTATTTGAAATAAAAAAACAGTGTTTTCCTTTTTTTATTTAAAAATATCAAGCCGAGTTATATTCATCTAGCGCCCATTCCATGGAAGCCTTTGTCTCCTGTAAAAAACAGAAAATAATAAACAACAATACTCACCTAATTCCCATTCCATTGAAGCCATCATCTCCTTTAAAAACACAAAAAACTATAGACAACCAGGGCAGAAGAGGTGGTAGCCAGTGTAGTGAGATGGCCAGGAAAGGAACATCAAAAGGGAGGCCTGGCAACATACACCCCAAACTACCTGAGAGCTGTCTGGACCACAAGCCTGGAGGACACAGCACCCCGGCTGGGAAGTAAAACAACAGAACTGTGAGTAAAAGTGGAAAGACTGCACCCTGCTCTGTTCTCAGTTTATTTGCTGCGTCATCTGCCCTGCACTACAACACCATCATCATCATTTACACCATAACTGCTCTGGGGAATAGCCCTACCTGTTGTGAGTTCATTTTCCCCTTCACTACTGAGGCCCGAGGAACTCCCTCTTCTGGTAAAGAAAGGTAGTGAGCATGATTATCAAACACCTGAGCCTGATGATGATGACTGGCTGAGTGGAGTTACTGACTGGATATAAGGCTGCTGACGCCCTTCTGACCTGCGGGTGATTTCTCTGTGGGATCCTTGGAGACCAGTCTGAATTCCTGCTCTTCTAAAGCTAAGTTTTCTGCTCGGCTTTTTGCATTTGTGCTTTGACTTTGTTTTGCTTTGTTTTTGTGGATTTCTGCCATTCCCTGCTGGGGTGTGCTGAATTCCTTTAGCTCTGTCTTCTGAAAATACCTGAGTGCTGATTTAGTTTTTGAAGCCTAGCTGCTTCAGGGTCTTTTTCCATATCAGCTTGTTGGCTTATGTCTTTGATAGGGTTTTGGCAGATTGCAGACAGCAACCTTCCTTTCCTGTTCTGTTTAGTTAGCTTGGGCCCCATCGTTTGCTCAGCCTATCTTTCTATCTGTGTGAGTGTTTTTTCATCTTGCTTCACCGTCATTATATGTTGGGGGCTGCCTTTTACTTTGGGGTCTGCTCTGGGGCAGTTTAGATTTCCTTTTCTGTCTTTAGGCTATTTATCTCTCTGGCTGTGATCGTGGGGTCTAGGGCATCGTAGGAACCCCCCACGGCTACTGCTAGTTGTGTTGATAGGTTCAGGGGTCTGCAATCAGATAGTTGCCAACTTCTCTGGTTTTCTGGACGTAGCTTCTATTTTTGTGTCTGCCTCCTACGGTGACTCAATCATAACAGAATCACCCGCCATACCGCAGATCCTAGGGTACTCAATAGCAGGAAAGAATTATAAAAAAAAAAAAAAAGGTGTATATTTTTTCCTCTATATCTCTGAGGCCGTAGGGGGAATTTTTTTTTTCTCTCAATGGAGATAAAGCAATTGTCTGATCGTGTGGAGCAGCTCGCTGCGGAAGTGCAGGGAATTTCCGCCTACCTTGCTCATTCACATGCTGCTGAACCAAAGATTCCTACACCTGATGTATTTTTTGGGGATCGGTCTAAATTTTTGAATTTCAAAAATAATTGTAAATTATTTTTTGCCTTGAAGCCTAACTCGTCAGGGAGCTCCGCGCAGCAGGGTTAAAATTGTCATCTCTTTGCTGCGTGGCGATCCCCAGGATTGGGCGTTTTCTTTGAAACCAGATGATCCTATTCTGACTAATGTGAATGCATTTTTTCAGGCCTTGGGGTTGTTGTATGACGAACCTAATGCCATTGATCAGGCTGAAAAGACCCTTCTGGCATTGAACCAGGGTCGTGATTCTGCAGAAGTGTACTGTCAAAAATTCCGAAAGTGGGCAGTACTTACTACCTGGAATGATAATGCCTTGGCTGCTCTCTTTCGGAAGGGGTTGTCAGAAGCCGTAAAAGATACTATGGTGGGATTTCCTGTTCCCTCTGGTCTTGACGATTCTGTCATTAGCCATTCAGGTTGATCGGCGTTTGCGCGAACGCAAAGCTGCACGAGAGGTGTTGCCACCTGTTGAACAAATGTCTGAACCTATGCAATGTGATAGAGTTTTTTCCAGAGAGCAGCGGCAGGAGTTCAGAAGGCGTAATAAGTTGTGTTTTTTCTGTGGAGATGCCTCGCATATTATTTCTGTCTGTCCTAAACGAGAGAAACGCTTTGCACACACGTTTTCTGTTGGTGGTGTTCAACCTAAGTTTCTTCTGGCTATTACTCTGATCTGCTCCCTGTCCACATTTTCCGCCAAGGCTTTTGTGGATTCGGGAGCAGCCCTAAACCTAATGGACTTGGATTTTGCTAAACGTTGTGGATTTCCGATGACACCTCTGCAGACGCCTATCCCTTTGAGGGGGATTGATGATACTCCTTTGGCTAAAAATAAACCTCAGTTTTGGACCCAGGTGGTAATGCGGGTCGCCCCAGACCATCAAGAAAATTGCAGATTTTTGGTGTTTCATAATCTGCATGATACTATTGTTCTGGGGTTCCCTGGTTACAAATTCATAATCCAGTTTTGGATTGGAAATCTGTGTCTGTGGTGAGTTGGGGTTGTCGGTGTGCCTTTAGTGAGGCTCCGGTGTTTTCCACCTCTCCTCAGTCGCATGATGTTCCTGATTATTTGGCGGACTTTTATGATGTATTTAGTGAGAATGAGTCTGCGTCTCTGCCTCCTCATAGGAGTTATGACTGTGCTATTGAACTGAGCCCGGGGTGTAAATTTCCCAAGGGTCAGCTCTTCAATTTATCTGTACCCGAGCACGAGGCTATGCGATCCTATATTAAGGAGGCGTTGGAGAAGGGTCATATTAGACCATCCTCGTCACCCTTAGGTGCCGGTTTTTTTTTTTTGTAGCCAAAAAGGATGGATCATTAAGACCTTGTATTGATTATCGTGCCCTCAACAAAATTACTGTTAAATATCAGTATCCGTTACCCCTGATTTCTGATCTATTCTCCAGAGTTAAAGGTGCTTGCTGGTTTACCAAGCTTGACCTCAGGGGGGCGTATAATCTTATTCGCATTAAGCATGGGGATGAATGGAAGACAGCGTTTAATACTCCGGAGGGACATTTTGAGTACCTGGTGATGCCTTTTGGGCTCACTAATGCCCCTTCTGTCTATCCAGTGCTTCATGAACGATATTTTCTGAGATTTTGTTGATAAATTTTTGATGATCTATCTGGATGATATTTTGATCTTCTCCAAGGATTGGGATTCTCATGTGGAACATATTCGGACTGTGTTCCGGATCTTGAGGGAGAATTCCCTGTATGTCAAAGGATCTAAATGCCTTTTTGGAGTACAGAGGATTTCTTTTTTGGGATTTATTTTGTCCCCGTCAACTATTGAAATGGACCCAGCCAAGGTACAGGCCATTTACGATTGGGTTCAGCCCACTTCTTTGAAGGCCCTCCAGAAGTTTTTGGATTTTGCTAATTTTTATCGGAAATTTATAGCAAAATTTTCTAGTATTGCCAAGCCATTGACTGATTTGACTAAGAAGGGTGCTGATGTGTTAAATTGGTCTTCAGAGGCTGTTTCTTCCTTTCAGGAGCTGAAGCGAAGATTCACCTCCGCCCCGGTTTTGCGGTAACCTGATGTCTCACTTCCGTTCCAGGTTGAGGTGGATGCTTCTGAGATTGGGGCAGGAGCTGTTTTGTCCCAAAAGGATCTTGTAACATCTAAAATGAATCCCTGTGCTTTCTTTTCCCGAAAGTTCTCTCCATCTGAACGTAACTATGATGTGGGGAATCGGGAACTGTTGGCCATGAAATGGGCATTTGAGGAGTGGAGACATTGGTTGGAGGGAGCTAAGCATCAAGTCGTGGTCCTCACTGACCACAAGAATTTGATTTACCTAGAGTCGGCTAAGCGCTTGAACCCTAGACAGGCTAGGTGGGCCTTGTTTTTTACATGTTTTGATTTTGTGGTTTCTTTTCTTCCTGGAACTAAGCATGTCAAGGCTGATGCCCTCTCTAGGAGCTTCTTTGCTGATTCTCCTGTGGTCACCAAGTCTGCTACCATCTTAGGCGAAGGGGTATTTCTTTCTGCCATCTCGCCCGATTTGAGACATGCTCTGGAAGAGTTCCAGGAGGACAAACCTGAGCATTGTCCCAGTGGAAAGTTGTATGTTCCTGACCAGTGGAAGAAGAGAGTGATGTCTGAAGTTCATTGCTCTGCTTTGGCTGGTCATCCAGGTATTTTTGGTACTAGAGATCTGGTGAGTCGGTCTTTTTGGTGGCCCTCCTTGTCTCGTGATGTCAGGAATTTTGTGCAGTCCTGTGGGACGTGCTCCCAGTCTAAATCGTGTTCTCGCTCTAGTGGGTTGTTGATGCCTTTGCCTGTCCCCAAGAGGCCATGGACCCATATTTCAATGGATTTCATCTCTGATATGCCTGTCTCTCAAAGGATGACTGTTTTATTTGGGTGATTTGTGATAGGTTCTCTAAGATGGTTCATCTTGTACCACTCCCTAAGTTGCCGTCTTCCTCTGAGTTGGTGCCCCTGTTTTTACAACAGGTGGTTCGCTTGCACGGGATTCCTGAGAACATTGTATCTGACAGAGGAGTCCAGTTTGTGTCTAGATTTTGGAGAACTTTCTGTTCCAAGCTGGGAATTCAGTTGTCCTTCTCCTCTGCTTTTCACCCTCAGACCAATGGGCAGACAGAGAGAACAAACCAGACCTTGGAGTCATTTGAGATGTTTTATTTCTGCTGATCAGGAGGATGATTGGGTTTCATTTTTGCCCTTGGCCGAATTTGCTTTAAATAATAGAGCTAGTTCTGCCACTTTGATGTCACCTTTTTTTTGTAACTTTGGGTTTCATCCTCGATTTTCTTCAGGGCAGGTGGAGCCCTCTGCCTGCCCAGGTGTTGACACTGTGGTGGAGAGAATGCACCAGATCTGGGACCAAGTGGTGGATAAGTTATCTCTCTCCCAGGAAAAGGCCCAGTGGTTTTCCAACCGACAAAGGACCATTGGTCCCCAGTTTAAGGTTGGTGATATGGTGTGGTTATCATCAAAAAATATTGCTATGAAGGTGGCTTCTCCTAAGTTTAAGCCTAGATTTATTGGACCTTACAAGATTTTGGAGATTATTAATCCAGTCTCTTTTCGTTTGGCTCTTCCTGTCACATTTAAAATCCATAATGTGTTCCATAAATCTTTGTTGAAGAGGTTTGTTGAACCTGTTGTTCCGGGGGTGGCACCTCCAGACCCTGTATTGGTTGAAGGTAACATGGAATATGAGGTAGAGAAAGTACTGGATTCCTGTCTGGCTAGACGGAGACTCCAGTATTTGGTTAAGTGGAAGGGTTATGGTCAGGAGGATAATTCCTGGGTCTCTGCCTCTGATATTCATGCCAAAAGATTGGTGCTTGCCTTTCATCGGGCTCACCCTGATCGCCCTGGCGGTGTGGTTGAGGGTTCGGTGACCCCTCCTCAAGGGGGAGGTACTGTTGTGAGTTCATTTTCCCCTTCACTACTGAGGCCCGAGGAACTCCCTCTTCTGGTAAAGAAAGGTAGTGAGCCTGATTATCAAACACCTGAGCCTGATTATGATGACTGGCTGAGTGGAGTTACTGACTGGATATAAGGCTGCCGACGCCCTTCTGCCCTGCGGGTGATTTCTCTGTGGGATCCTTGGAGACCAGTCTGAATTCCTGCTCTTCTAAAGCTAAGTTTTCTGCTCGGCTTTTTGCATTTGTGCTTTGACTTTGTTTTGCTTTGTTTTTGTGGATTTCTGCCATTCCCTGCTGGGGTGTGCTGAATTCCTTTAGCTCTGTCTTCTGAAAATACCTGAGTGCTGATTTAGTTTTTGAAGCCTAGCTGCTTCAGGGTCTTTTTCCATATCAGCTTGTTGGCTTATGTCTTTGATAGGGTTTTGGCAGATTGCAGACAGCAACCTTCCTTTCCTGTTCTGTTTAGTTAGCTTGGGCCCCATCGTTTGCTCAGCCTATCTTTCTATCTGTGTGAGTGTTTTTTCATCTTGCTTCACCGTCATTATATGTTGGGGGCTGCCTTTTACTTTGGGGTCTGCTCTGGGGCAGTTTAGATTTCCTTTTCTGTCTTTAGGCTATTTATCTCTCCGGCTGTGATCGAGTGGTCTAGGGCATCGTAGGAACCCCCCACGGCTACTGCTAGTTGTGTTGATAGGTTCAGGGGTCTGCAATCAGATAGTTGCCAACTTCTCTGGTTTTCTGGACGTAGCTTCTATTTTTGTGTCTGCCTCCTACAGTGACTCAATCATAACACCTACCTGTGGAGAGCTGAACCAACTCTGCTGCATCAACAACGGCCCCAGTGGACAGAAGCTTCAGCGTCGGCTAACACCTTCATTATTCAATGTCATGAATAATCCTTTTTAAACTTTATTTCCCCTTTCATCACTTTCATTGGACGCCCAGGGCCACGGACCAGGTCACTGCTGCCATGACACATCCCCTTAAGAACTGGCCCGGTACCGAGAATTCCCACGGCCCAGGCGGGCACTCCATTTTGGCGTCACGAACAGGATTCGTACCCCGGCATTTCTGGGTACTGTGTGCCATGGACTTATTAAAATTGTGAAATGGCTGCCATTCCTGGGGCGCACGGTGCACGGGAAGAGCAAGGCGTGTTGTTGTGGGCGGAACCCGGGAGAAGGGCATGAAAAATCAGGCCTGCCCACTGCACTTATTTTGATGTGACCAAAACATCTGCCTCCTGGCCTGGTATGGCGGCAAAAGAAGAAGGAATGGCCCACGAAGGTGGGGGCAGGAAGAACTGGTGGGAAAGCGTGCAGCAGGAAGGAAGGCGACAGATCCGGAGGATGCCATGGCGAGTAGTGAGCGGAGGCCTAAAGAGCGCAGGGTGGAAGCAGTGGAGTCCTCAGGCCAAAAAGATTAAGGCCTCGAACGGCTGCCTGCTGTGGACCCGGCGCTCCATGGAGATGAGGTGGAGGAGAAGTTCCTGGGCACGAAGCTTACCGCAATGACAAGATGGAAAACGGCCTCATTACCAGCATCCCTGACTCCAGTGGAAGAGGATCCTGGCACTGGAGAGACAACAGAAGCAGGTATAGTGATCAGCCCTGCCCCTGTGACTAACGGGACCCTGTTAGGCCTACTGCAACCCCCGTCAGTCCTCAAAACATCTAGGCCCGTGGCATTTCAGGTGCTACACCGGATCCTGCAGTAACACCAACCACTGCACCAGCCCAAGCCAAATCAGATCCTGCAGAAACACCAAAAGCTGCACCAGCCCCTGCAGTTCCAGCCAGACCAAAAATGTGCGATCAGGCAACCCAAACCCTGACAATAGGACCTGAACAACTTGTGATAACAGGAATAGTTATGCATCAGGAACTTTCCGGGCCAGGGAGTGGCCAGTCCCAGGCATTACCCTGGAAAAAGCAGAAAGCATAGAAAAGTAAACAGTATGTATATAAATTTACCTGGATAGGTTTTGTTCCTTATTGAAGTTAATAGACACTGTGGTCATGGATAGTGAGTGACCAGAACTTCATTGTAAATAATTAGCACTTCTTAAGGTGCTCCTTATTGCTTTTACATAGAGCCTGATAGGGTGCAAGCAAGACACTCTACGTTCTACACTAGACCAAAGAAAAAAACTGTCTGGCCTGGCCAAAAAAGTGGTCCAACGAGGTGACCAGGCATACCTTGTAGTCATGCCCAAGGCCTACGTTAGGGGGTTGAGACAGATCCCCCACATTGCACTAAGGGAGAAGTAAGCTACCTCAGTTCAAAATTTTATTGAACTCTGTTGCACTTAATAGGAAAGTTTTATTGATAGTGATACTTCATGCTGCAGAAAGTTAATGCAAGAGCTATATTTTATGTTAATAATGTTAACAAAAGCTAAGCTAAATGTCATATTTCTAGATAGTTGATAATTTTATTAAGGTAAAATTAATATTTTTGTAATGTTATTTAATGTTCAATTGAAAGTGCCTCCCATAAAGGGAAGAAGAGTTCCTGTTTATCTTTTATCTGTCAAAATGCATAAGCAGAAAAATGTTTGCATGTTCTTAACATTTTTTGCTCTGTTCCAGCCCAAGGATGTGCTGTGTTTACCGGGTGGGGTATGTGGCACCCCTGCAGTCTCAGTCGGCACAGGGAATTGCACTTCATTCAGAGGTGTGGTACTCTGCTCTCAGGTTAGAAAGGGGCATTGCCAGAACTCACACACCAGCACCAAACATTAGTTCCCATCTGGCCAGGGGGAGTTAATAAAAGGGTGTGGGTGGAGAAAGTTGAGAAGGGGTGGAGCTTAAGTGAGTGACAGTTGGTGGGAGGAGTTAGTGCTGAGGTAAAAGAGATTGTTCTGGAAAGAGTCAGTCAGTCAGAGAGTGATGTGAGAGGACAGAAATCAGTCATGAGAGAGAGAGAAGGAGTCGCTTGTGGAGATTGAAGCTGAGTGCATCTTGTCTCCAGACTAAAGAGAGTGAGAGAGACAGAGTGAAGATGTAGAAGAAAGGAAGGGAAGCTGCAGAAGGAGAGGAAGAAGAGTTCTTAGGGGCAAGGATAGTGAGAGATCGATTCGTGGGGCCCACATCCACCGGCGTGGTCAGTGGAGAGACCAGGTCGCAGTTAGGGAACCAGCCCCAAAACTAGTGTAGAAACTAAGGACTCAGTCAGGAAACCAGAGGCGGCAGTATCTTTAAGTGCTGCAGCCGACCCCACACTCATTCGTCAAAAAGGCAGACATATAGGATCCAGGGGCCTGACCAACGTTGCCCGACAAGATCCGAGTCTGCTGGATTTGGACACTGTGTGTGAAGATGCAGGGCAGGAGAGGTGGTAGCCAGTGTAGTGAGATGGCCAGGAAAGGAACCTCAAAAGGGAGCCCTGGCAACATACTCCCTAAGCTACCTGAGAGCTGTCTGGACCACAAGCCTGGAGAACACAGCACCTCAGCTGGGGACTGTAACCACAGAACTGTGAGTAAAAGTGTGAAGACTGCACTCCACTGTATCCTCAGTTTATTTGCTGCCTTCATCTGCCCTGCACTACAACACAATCATCATCATTTACACCATAACTGGCCTGGGGAATACTTCTAACTGTGGAGAGCTGAACTAACTCTGCTGCATCACCATCTGCCCCAGTGGACTGAAGCTAACACCTTAATTGCCGAGTACCACAGGTGGCATCATGAATAATCCTTTATAAACTTTATTTCCTCTTTCATCACTTTCATTGGATGCCTAGGGCCATGGACCGGGTCACTGCTGCCGTGACACATCCCCTAAAGAACCGGCCCGGTACCGAGTATTCCCATGGCCCTGGAGGGCGCTCTATTTATATATGCATTCTATGTGTATATGTCTACACTATCTTTTGTTTTCTAAGCTTCAGTGTCATTTTACTGTATAGCTGCACATGAATTGCCGACTTTTTAAAGGACACCGGTGCGTATAAATCAGACAGCACTCACATGGAGCGAGTGTTGTGCGATTTTTTTTCTTCCACCCATTGACTTGCATTGGTGAGTTTCTTCCGAGATACACAGCAATACGCAGCATGCTGCAATTCTTTTCTCAGTCCGATTTCAGCTGATTGCAGATGAGATGTCACCCAATGAATAACATTTTTATCGGATTGCACTCGTCCGTATTTCTCACAAATGAGTAAGAGCCATTAGTGTCAATTACTGAGCCCACTTTAGACAAGTAGACACTTTTACCAGAAAATTCATTTCCTAAAGTGGAAAGGGGTTAATGAAACCACTGAGGAATTGTGGTATGAGAGCCAATTCATGTAGTTCCTTGAATGAGATGAAAGGGAGAAGATTGCCAAATGTGTGCAGTACCAAACTGATGTAAAGAGACGTAAAGGCCATTCAAGAGGACAGGAGCTATAGCGCCACCTATTGGGTGTAGCACAGGAGTGGCACAACTCTTTTGGAGAGCTTTCACTTTGTTACTAATTAGACACCTGAAGCAATCTATATTTTTCAGAGTAACACTAATGAGTTTCAGAACAAAGTCTGTACTTTAACTCACAAATCCTGATGCCTGATACTCAAGTAGCACAGAAAGGCCTGTTTTATTGCAACCTTAACCAGCCTCATATCATCAGCTATTCTACCATAATCACAGGTAATCCACTAATGGAGAATTAGTCTTTTAACATAGTAATTTAATATTCGCTACCACATACATGACTTGGAAACGGAGCGATATTGCTAAAAGTGTTTTTTCCATGCCTTTGTAGATATTCTATTAAACAATCATTTAACATTTTAGCATTGTCAAGATTGTATCTGACCAATCTAACATTACTACTATCAAAAGCAGAATAAAATCTCATTGCCTTCAAGTTTTTAAACTATAATGTGATGAAATTTACAGCACTATATACTGTACTTCAAATATGATCTATGTTGATGCTGACATTTTCTGACCATGCTCTTCTTCAAGTATATCTTGATAGGGAATGTAACCTATTCCACAATATTTGTACATGCTACCGTGTAAAGATTTTATCTGCAAAGCTTTGTGGTGTACATTGCATGGGCAATATTCTTTGTCTAGACGAAATGTTTCTAGGGGCATTATTCTGTATACAGCTTCCTATGGAGATGGCAACAAATGCGAATTGTAACCGATAGGACTAGTGAAGTCCACAGGTGATGGAGACCATTGTGTTTACCGATGAATGTTTGAATGGTTAATCTTCATATGCACGTAGTTATAAGAAGGTCAGCGCTAAGTGTTCTGTTCATACACATGGAGTTGTGGTTGTGCACGCTTCATTTTCTCAGCTCTCTGATGCGTTACTGTAAATTATAAAGGGCAGAAAAAGTCACACTCCAGTGCTTAAAATGTAAAATATGAGGTGACAAGGAGTAATGCGTGTGATCGCACCTTTTCATCCTCAATTTTCATCTTCTCTGATATCTCGTAGACAGAATGCAGCGGTCCTTCTCCTGCCAGTCATTCCTTTACCATGAGATAAAACACTATCGAGCATTAATTGTTTGATGCTTTAAGCTTTTCACAAGGCTTCAAATAAAATAATTGCAGTATTGTTGCATGCAGAATGTGAGCCCGGCTAGTAGATTTGAGTGTCATAATTTAATTATAAGTATGGCTAATAGGCATCCAAAGGAAAGTGCTCAACTAATTGCTTGGTCTCCTTAAATAACCTCATATCAGGTTTTAAACACATTTGCAATTTTATATCTGAAGTATCCACTCCATATAATTTACAATGTGTTTGTGGAGCTTTAAACTTAACAACTGAATGATTTGTTCTCTGTGGTGCAGGTACATGTAGCTTTTTCCATTATGATGATTGTATAGCCACTTTTCTTTGGAGTGAAGTACCAATCTACTATATAGCAGTGATTGAATGTACACTAGTGTCTGTCTTCTGATCTTTAGACATAATACAGGCTGTCATATTTGATCCTTTTAGGACCCAGAGTTCGATGGATTTGTAAAACACATCCTTGACAGTCCAAATTAAACTGATATTTTTTTATTATATTGAGGCACTTAGAGGTGTCTATCTGTTTCATATAAAATAATGTAGACATGAGCAGATCATAAAATTTGAATCCGCCCAATTTGCTGAATTTTCAACTGAACTTCAATTTGCATTGTATAAATTTGCCATGAATCACAACATTGAAAAGCCAGTTATTGCCTTGAAATGAATAGAGGAGGGAGGAAGTAAAAGAGAGCTGATGTCATTTTATATTTCCCTCTTTGTTTGTCAGCGAGGGAAATAAAAAATGGCTGTTATTAAGTATAACTTAGATCAATCAAATCACTCATCCTGAGTGGCTATAAAGCTACAGCACCTCCCTATATCATTTCAATCTTTACTTAATAGTCTGTGGTGCACTAGTAGGAAGATGGACCGAGTCGGTGGTGCCTCTCTTATGCCGGTCCCGGAACCAAAGAGACTGTCACCATTGTTGCAGGGGCGAAGGCATCCAGACCTGGACCAACTTTTGCACTGGACTGAAGGGGGCATGACAGAGATAAAAGGGGCTGTGCGAGGGAACAGGGGAGACTCGGCGGGAAGACAGAGTACGCAGCAGAAGACAGTTAACTCTCTCTCTCCGTGAGACGACTCCTCAACACCGTCCCTCAATGCAATACGCTGCCGCGCACCTCCCCTGACCGTGAGGGCCTTGATTGCATGTCTTCATCTACCTCTGAGACAGAATTGACTGCGCGTGCTGTTCCACAGACTAATGTGGGCACGTGGTCTAACCCTGAACAGTGCTATCAGCCGGCTGGCTTGCTTCCCACCTCCACCACTGAAGCCTTTCGAAACTCCGGCGGAATTAGAGACTGCTCCGTGACCCTCACGCTTCTCCTTCTCAGCTGGATCTCGTCCAAGGGTACCAGGTCACACCGCTTTCATCAGGAGACAGTGCCGCGACTATCTTCAGGACCAAGCTAGAGACTTCACGCTCTTCCTTCGGCGCCACTGTGGAAGAACAAGCCTGCATCTCCCTAAAAACTTCAAACTGATAAGTTTGCCAGTTACTTAGATACCTTCCTTGTTCCCCTGTTTAATGCATTTTGCCTTTACCCCCTTCATCACCAATACTCTCCCTGTGTGGACTATCCTCCAAAATAAGCCCCCTTTTAACTCTTAATCTGCCCCCTGCTCATCACTGCATCCCACTTTACTGTGCTTTTCTACACACTACTTTCAGTGTTCAAGCAGATTAAAAGTGGGAGCATTAGGCCGGGGTCACACTTGCGCGAAACTTGCATGAATCTCGCATCTCAATACCCAGCACTGCCGCCTGCACTCAGGACCGGAGTGTGTGGCTGCATGTATTTCTAGAACCCCATGTGAACTTTGGAATAAAGTTTTGGTCAGGAAACAGCCTGAACTTCCATGGATCTGCTCAACACTACTTGTAGTATGATAGATGCAATCATGCCCAGTCACACCTGACACCAATAGCATGCTCTCTGAGTCTCCATTAGGCCCCTTTCATAAGTCTGTATGAATCTTGCACTGGAAAAACACTACCGGTGTCATCAGTGTTTTGGATCAGTGTGTCAGTGTGCCTCCCGTGTTTTTCCAGTATGGATAAAGGAGGAATAAAATTATAAAGCTACACCTATATTTTCCAATGTTATCACACAGATGGCACACAGATGCCATCCTTATGCTGTATTTGTTTTACACGGACATATAAAGTTGTATTGGTCCTTGTCATCGTGCGGACGTTAAAAAGCAGACATAGCTCTGTGTGGTTTACACAGACATGTAGTCAGTGTAAAAACACGGATATGTGTAGAGCAGCATAGGTTATAATGTGTATATTTGGCACCTGTGAAAAAAGCGGATGAAACACACACTGCAAACACGGACATGTATAGTGGAATTCTTAGTGTGTTAAATAGCCCTGGACATTTTTGTTCTTTGGCTAATGTTCGAATTTGAGTTCACAGGGAACTGCAAATTTCAGGATTTTTTTTCTTGAAACCGATCCTTCATCCATGCATCAATAGAATAATGCATCATTTTCCTATTACAAATATATTTTCTAGCAAACCCATTGGGGGAAAATGACTAATCAATGTCATGGGGAAAATGACTAATAAGCTGCCCAACTGAAGAATCTCACCATGGTATATGGAGTTCCATTTGACCTTTAATAATTTATGCAAAGGCATCAGATATTTTGTCCCCTTTTGGACATCAGGTAAAAAGCTTTCTTACTATGATAATGCACTATGCACTTTTTTGAGCTAATATGTATTGTGTCCGTATGTGATCCTGTCAATATGCCATTCTGTTAAGAGCTATTCCTCAGATATATTCTAATTCTGCTAAAGTCCCCAGCTTTTATATGGATTGCCCCTTGCTGTGTTTTTTATGAAATACCCTTCTGTTTAATTTTTGATAAATTATTTAAATTTTACTGTTAGTAAAGTATTGAAAACTTTTAAGATTCTTTGTATATGCATCTTTTATCCTCTGATTCTTTGGTTTGGGATACATCGTTCATTATGATTTAAAACAAAGTCTGACGCATTTCTGGTACTCTCGGGTGCCATCAGTCATAGGATATCTTGATTGGTAAAACTGACAAGAGTTTATATATATATATATATATATATATATATATATATATATATATATATATATACTGTATATATATGATAGGAACCAATCCACAGCCACAAGGGAGTTAATTAAGTTAAAGAGGCAAAATTTGTGTTGTTCAATCTTACATGTGATCCAGACCATTATTCGCTTTCAATACATGAAATCATCATCATCATCTGCATTTTAAGTAAAATAATAAATACAAAAGGACAGTAGTATATTGATCAATAAATGTAAAAAAGATTGTTTTCATAGTTTATTCCATTGGGATAATTTGTGTCTAATTGTAAAATCCAAAAGACTTTGCGCAGAGCTAGTTGTTTCTGCTAATTGCCTCCATGGGTTGGATAGTTAACTATTTCTACATCAAAAAAGAAAATGTGTGGCGTGTCTCCTTTATGTACAGTATAGTAGTGAAGTGTCTCACTACATCTGAATAAGTGCTGTTATTGTTGATAATGTTGACAGATTATACAGCATTTTTTTTCAATATTCTTGTCTTGCAACCTATATATCTTGTGTTACATATATAACATTCTGTGCAATACCTGTGTTACATTTGGCGTAGTCAGCAGGATGCAGTCTTTGGACACAGACGCTACAGACCAATCTACCATGAGTGCCCAGAGGTCCAGCTTGCCATTGGGGCCATGCTCAGCAATCTCCCAAAATACATGGGGAGAAGCATGATGCTGTGGGACTGGACTGAGAGGGTTAAGAGCATATTGCGGATGCACCCCATGACCCCTGCTATGCAAGCTGAGATTGCTGTGATGGCCCTGAATGGCGAAGCTTGGTATTCTGTCATGTTCTGACCCCCCATAAGCGTGATACACTGGATAAAGTAATGCAGATCCTTGAAGAAATTCATGGTGACCCCACTAATGTTGGGGAGCTGTGGATGCAACTGTTTCATTGCATCAAGCAGGAAAGAGAGTATGTGACCCAATATATTAATACATTGCAGGATTTGAATGCGCATTTCATTAAGTGGAATGATGTGGGGGCCATAGGTGTGGGACCCCCTGATGGTATACTGAGAGATCAGTTCTTGTCGAGTCCCAGGGACAAGCCGCTCGAACAGGTCTTGTGAGAATGCCTGCATACTAGCCTGGGTATGACTTTCTTAGAAATAGGGGCGGAGGCACACATGAGAGAGCAGGAAAAGGGGGTGGCAGCCCTAGTAGGGATGGTCCAGAGCAATGAGGTACCCACCCCGCCCGCAGCTGATCTAGAGTGGGCCGGGAGATCTGGTAAGAATTAAAGGAATTAAAGGAAATGTGGGATGAGTGGTCCAGTTTTGAAAGATCCCCCGTGCCGGCCCCAGATATGTCAAGATTAGCCCTCTCATCAAGAGATAGGAATGATTCAGAGCTCTGCTTGTCTGTCAAACCCCGCCAGGAAGCGAGACAACCCCCTGCAGAATGGGACCCAATTTGCTACAAGTGTGGAAACACAGGACTCTATGCCCAAGGCTGTGCAAGGCGAGGTCGTTCCCTACCACAGCAGCCATTAAACTAGTGGACTTCATGGCCAGAGGACGCAGCCCGGAGCCTGAAAGACTGAAGAAGAATGACGAGAGTCCCGGAGGTAAATTTTCCACGAGCCCTATGTTCTGGGCTGAAGTAAATGGGTGAGCTAATCACTGCTTAATTGATACAAGGTCGCAAGTGACTACCATGCTGGAAGATTATTTTAGACAACATTTCCCAGAAGTGTCGCGGCCAGAGTGGGGCCTGGTAATTAGATTCACGGCGGTCAACCAGTTGCATATCCCAGTCGCAGGAGTGGTCTGGATGGAGATCAGAGTGTGTGGGAAAGATGTCGGCCGAAAAGGGGTTGTGTTGATCACTGGGGATGTCGGCAGTGGTCCCGTAATGACCCTTGGAATAAAGTGTACTGAAAGAAATTGGACAACTTCTGATCAGTGAGCCGCAAGAGGCCTTTTTGGACCGGTGGAGCCTGCGAACCCCCAATGAAAGGTGTTCCAGCAATTGATTTTAGCTTCTCAGGCTCAGGAAACATCGAGTAAAGGGAAAGTCTTGGGGAAGGTGATGGCTCCTGCAGCTGCTAAACTTACCCAACCCCCCCAGTCAGATAGTACTCATGTTACTGGTACGAGCTTGCATGCCTCTTGAGGGGGTGGAGGTGCAGATAGAACTGACATCTGTGGACCAGGTACCCCCTGGGCTTCTCATAGCCCGGACACTAGCCACAGTCCATGGCAGTAACGTTATAGTGCGGTGCGTCAACTTGGGAGAAGACAGTCTCACCCTTTCACCTAAGAGTGAAGTGGCCCAGATCCAGGGAATGCAGGAAAAATTGGTGCAACCTGAGGCCGTACAATTGGCAGTCGTGCAAGGAGATACCTGGACTCTAGCAGTCACAATGGCACCAGAACACTCGTCTGGAAGCACGAGGGAGGGTCATCGGGTCCTAGAGCAGATGCAGGCTGAATTGACTGGATTCTCAACTCAGAAGGTGCTACAAGCGGAAGTTGTGTTAGAGCATTATCAGGAGGTCTTCGCCCACCATGAAGATGACTTTGGCTGCACCCAGGCCATCGCCCACGAGATCCCTACGGGGTGTGCTGCACCAGTTTGGGAAAGATATTGGCAGATACCCCCTCAGATACAGTATATAAAGAAGTAAAGGAGATGCTAGGTCACATTTTTCAGAGTGGAGTGATATGGCAAAGTCAGAGTCCGTGGATGGCTCCCATTGTCCTGATTCGGAAAAAAGACGGAACCCTGCGTTTCTGCATTGATTATAGATGGCTGAATGTTCGCACAGTGCGGGACTCCTATTCATTGCCGAGAATTGAGGAATCCCTATCTACCTTGGGAAAGGCGAAGTACTTTTCGTCCCTCGATCTGGCCAGCGGGTATTGGCAGGTGCCCGGATGCCCTTTGGCCTGATCAACACCCCTGAGATGTTTCAGCACTTGATAGAGAGATGCTAGGGAGACTTGCATTTTGAATGCTTATCTATCTCGATGACATCATCGTCTATGTGGCCACTTTTGAAGAGCACCTTCTGCAGCTGGAACAAGTGCTAAGTCGACTGCAGAGCAATGGCCTGAAGGTGAAGCCACAAAGATGTCACCTCTTTCGCAAGCAGATGGAGAATCTGGGGCATGTTGTATCCGGTGATGGAATGAAACCCACGCATGAGAAGGTAGCGGCCGTACAAGAGTGGTCCACCCGAACAGCAGTGAAAGAGGTTTGGGCTTAGTTGGGGCTTACTGGGTACTATTGAAGATTCGTCAAAGATTTCACCTGCCTTGCCAACCCCTTACTAGAACTGCTGAAATGAGTGCTGGCCGGCTTGATGAACTGAACTATTCAATGGGGATGCAATCAAGAAGAAACCATTAGAGCCTTGAAAATGACCTTGACAGAAGCCCCAATACTTGTCTTTGCAGATTTTTCACACGGACTTGGGCAGTTCTATCACAAATGAAGGGAGGAAATGAACGAATGATAGCCTATGCAAGCCGGTCACTTCACGACTCATTGCGGAACTCGGACAATTATAGCTCCTTCAAGTTGGAACTGCTAGCGTTGGTGTGGGCGATGACTGAGAATTTCGCAGAATACTTGTCTGGGTCAGAAGTCCTGGTGCAGATGGATAATAACCCCCTGGCCCACCTGGAAAATGCAAAGAACAGCGATGGGTGGCCCATATGGTGAAGTATCAGTACAAGATCGCCTACCGGGCCAAGGCTGAGAACACCCATGCTGATGCTCTCTTGAAGGTGACTCATCAGCAACCCGAACATGACCGAGATGAAGAGTTGGAGGCAGAAGAGATACCTGGTTTTCGGGACTTTGCCAAATTGTTGGTGGCAGTGCAGGGACAGATCGGAGAGGAGTCTGGAGAACAGGTGCTGGGACGACCCCGGGGACGACTCGGTGTGACTTCAACATGCAGATAAGGAAATCGCCCAGCTTCAACAGTGGGTGGCCCTGAAGCAAATTCCCAGCAGGCGAGAGAGAGGCGCTCTCTCCACGAGCCCTGCGGATTCTGAGGCAGTGGGAGAGGCTCTAGTTGGAAAATGGATCGCTATACCGGAGAGTACAACTACGAGAATTGGGGGTCACTTGGCAAGTAGTGCTCCTGGAAAAGTTGATCAGAGTAGTGGCTAAAGAGGCCCATGAGAGAGGGGCTCACTTCGGTCCTGAAAAAACATTTCAGTAGTTGCAGAAGCTGGTGTATCACCCGCGGTTCTCGACTTCAAAGAAGAAGCGATGCCAACTTCGCCCCCAGACTTCAATGGTTCACTGCCTACCAACCCCAGGGAAGTGAGCACTGAGGTGCTATTGCTTGAAGCGACAGGCATGGCGGACTCATCGAATCTAAGTAGCCCCTCGCCAACCATCAGTCAACCTGAATTACGCCTATCTGAGCGAACAACAGCCGGAATGCCCCCACCTGTTATGAACAAGATCAATTCATCTGGCAACGAATCATTCAAGGAGTGAAAGAATGTGAACGTCTGGTGAAAGAGCTCTCGCCCGTGGAATGGTGAGTTAAAGAAGAGCAGGGGTGTAAGGAAGAAGACTGGGATGTGGGTGCTGATAGAGCATCAGTTCTGGAATTGCTGGGGCCATGCCTCTTGTTGCAGGGGGGAAGAAAATTGAGGATGGAGGAGATCCATGACCTGCAGAGAGGGGGTTTGGTGATTCAGGGGAGTATAAGGGGTTTTGAGTGGGAAGAGGGGAAAGCTTCCTGCTGGAGAGCAGAGTGAGTGAGCACCATTGTCGAACTGTGGGGAGGGATAGGCCGCAGAGTAGAGATCCAGGATGAGTGCGGCGAGAACTCTCAAGAAAAGGCGTGCGTGCAGAGAAACGCACGATGAGTGGAGGATTCCAGAGGACTCCACTCTCTTGCACGGCAGATGAATGGACTAGGGGCTCAGCGGGCAAAACTGGTGACCGCCCACTGCCTCCAGATGTTGGACCATTTGTTAGGCAGGGAAGTCGGAAGACTCAGCACCGGCCTCAACCGGCAGCCAAACAGCCATCGTACTCTGAGAGAGAAACGAACAACTGAGTCACGATAAGTGAAACTGAGAGACTGTTAATCTGAATTACTGTTACCCTGTTTAACCATCAGCCCCTTCACTGTATTTCTCTTGTTTTCACCCTGCGAGGAGGTTATTCCTGTATTGGTAAAGTAACATTGTAACATAGTAACATAGTTATTAAGGTTGAAGGAAGACTTTAAGTCCATCTAGTTTAACCCATATCCTATCCTAACTTGCCCTAACATGTTGATCCAGAGGAAGGCAAAAAAAACCCATGTGGTAAACAGTAAGCTTCACATTGGGAAAAAAAATTCCTTCCCGACTCCACATACGGCAATCAGACTAGTTCCTTGGATCAACACAATCTTAAGGAAACTAGTGTATATACCCTTTAATATTATACTTTTCAAGAAAGGCATCCGGTCCCTTCTTACATTTTAGTAGGGAATCACTCATTACAACATCATATGGCAGAGAGTTCCGTAGTCTCACTGCTCTTACAGTAAGGAATCTGCGTCTGTGATTATGATTAAACCTTCTTTCCTCCAGACGTAGAGGATGCCCCCTTGTCCCCGTCACAGGTCTAAGAGTAAAAAGATCATTACAAAGGTCTTTGTATTGTCCCCGCATATATTTATACATTGTAATAAGTTCACCCCTAAGCCTTCGATTTTCCAAACTAAATAACCCCAAGTGTAATAACCTGTCTTGGTATTGAAGACCCCCCAGTTCCCTAATAACGTTGGTCGCTCTTCTCTGCACCCGCTCCAGTTCAGCTATGTCATTCTTATACACCGGAGACCAGAACTGTACACAGTATTCTAAGCGTGGTTGCACTAGTGACTTATATAGAGGTAAAATTATGTTCTCCTCATGAGCATCTATGCCTCTTTTAATGCATCCCATTATTTTATTTGCCTTTGCAGCAGCTGTCTGACACTGGCCACTAAATGTGAGTTTGTCATCCACCCATACACCCAGGTCTTTTTCAGTGACAGTTTTGCCCAGTGTTTTACAATTAAGCACATAATTGTGCACTTGGGTAGAACGAACAAGATGTATAAGTCCTCTGTATTGATTAGCCTGCAAAGTTACGTGTCATCTGCAAATATTGAAATTCTACTCTTTATGCCCCCTACAAGGTCATTAATAAATATGTTAAAAAGAAACGGGTCCAAAACTGACCCCTGTGGTACCCCACTGCTAACCGTGACCCAGTCCGAGTGTGCTCCATTAATAACCACCCTTTGTTTCCTATCACTGAGCCAGCTCTTAACCCACTTACACATATTTTCCCCTATCCCCATTGTTCTCATTTTATGTATCAACCTTTTGTGTGGCACCGTATCAAAAGCTTTTGAAAAGTCCATGTACACCATGTCCACTGCATTCCCTTGGTCCAGTCCGGAACTTACCTCTTCATAAAAGCTTATCAGATTAGTCTCACAGGAACAGTTCCTCGTAAACCCATGTTGATATTGGGTCATGAGGTTATTCGTCTCCAGATACTCCAGTATAGTATCTTTTAGAAAACCCTCCAGGATTTTACCCACAGTTGAGGTTAAACTTACTGGCCTATAATTTCCAAGTTCAGTTTTTGTCCCCTTTTTGAATATTGGCACCACATTTGCTATACACCAGTCCTGTGGTACAGACCCTGTTATTATGGAATCTTTAAAGATTAAAAATAATGGTCTATCTATGACTGTGCTTAATTCCTGCAGTACTCGGGGGTGTATCCCATCCGGGCCCGGGGATTTGTCAATTTTAGTGATTTTTGGACGCCATCGTACTTCCTGCTGGGTTAAGCAGGTGACATTTAATGGATAATTTTTTATCCCTGATCATGTTATCTGTCATGGGATTTTCTTGTGTAAATACTATTGAAAAAAAGTCATTTAGCATATTGGCTTTTTCCTCATCCTCATCCACCATTTCACCAAGACTATTTTTAAAGGGGACCAACACTATCATTTTTTAGCTTCTTACTCTTTATGTAGTTAAAGAAGTATTGTTTTCCCTTGACTGGGCTTCTGTGTCACTGCATCCATGTTACAAACACATTGCTTTCTGGAGTGCTAAATGGGTTGAGACCCTATTCACCTGATGTATAACGCATCCAGAGATGTCTTCACGGGGCACCATTAGTACTTGCCAGTCTTGCCCCTCTGCTGTTGCCAATACTCTTCTATGTGTAGCTGCCCCCATATATACTTAATCTGTCAGACAAGCAATTTTCTGTCCGTATGGTTGGGGGGCCACACAGAATGGAATCGCAAGCCGCATTTGGCCCCTGGTTGTATACCCCTGCTTTATAGCATTCCTTTAAGTGATTTTTCCAATATAAATATGAGGGATATGACATTGGGACATCATTGATGGCATAATTAGTTCTACTTTCTTTGAAGGGCCTCACACATGCCTAATCAATTCCAATGGAAGATTTTAAAGTAACATAAGCTGCCATTTTCCTGCTGCATAATATAATTTCACTCCTTTACACTGCTCGTATAGAGGCTCCAACATGTGATAAACTGAAATGTACCCCATTGCAGGTGGGATTCAGGTAGAACATTCTGTTTTTGCATTGCCTGGGGGAATTGCATTGCTATGTAAGAATGATTAAAATATCCAGGAACTCTCATGGCCATGGCTAAAATCTTCTTCTTTCTTTAAGAAATTTTACTTAATTAAATGTAGGATGTGTGCCATTCAGGGAGAAAGAATTTGTTTTACCCAAACATAGTACAGCTAGAATGTCTTAGACATTGTTGTTAACAGCATTGCCCAGCTGCCATTGATGGAGAGCAATTAATTTTAAGATTTGCTGCTTTATGCAGCGGAGCAACTTATCCACTTTATGGCCTTTGTCAGCCATGGAGACAAGCTGTAAAACAGCTTGTCAGTGATGAAGCTTCCAATAACAAAATAAACTGAGGTCAGAGAGTGGATAATTATGCTGTGCCATGTTGCTGTTGGGAATAGAGTCATGTCTATTAAGGTGGATGCAGAGGAGATTGATAACTGACACCTAGTGATTGAATCAGACCTAATGCCCAACTGTGGAGACTTCGCCATCTGTTCAGATTATGAAGGTGCTTAAATTAAGCACAAAACATTCACCTGTGTGCTGTGAAAGACATTATATATACTGTCCTAGCCCATAGTTGCAGCTCTACGTATTTATAGTGTAGTGCACTTTCAAACTCAGTGCCAAGTTGTGATAGTGGTTTCCACTCTTTTCACATGATAGCACAGAGCAGGCTTTAAGAGGTAAATAATGGCACTGAGAACCTTCAAGTGAGGCTTAGTACATGTCATCGTTTCTCAAACTCAGTGAAATCCACTAAGTGGCATGACATCAACTGCATCTCCAGAAGCCTGACAAGATGGGAGTCAAGTTGACAGAGAGCATACATAATTTTCCTGGCCACACAAATAAGTATGGATATCTGACAGTGTGATAGAGAAAGAGAAGGGTTACTTATATGACAGGCATTTGTTTTGGATGATGATTATAGCAGCAAGCTACTACTTGAGGATATGATCTGGTTGCCATAATGACAAACAAAACACAAGTAAAGACAAGGAAAGAGAGGACACGTTGATCTTTGATCATATTGTTAGTTGACTTCCTTTTCTTAAATGAGCAGGAGATGTTGCTTCATGTGCTGAAAGAGAGCATTAGTTCCTAGCCTATTTTAGGCAATAAGTCCACATCTTGTTTCTTTTTTTCTTGCAGAGCCTGCACATTTACACACTAGCAGCAAATGAATAGTTTGCAAAGAATTCCAACATCCAGGATACACAAACAAAGGATTCACCACAAACATGACAAAAGCTTTCAGACACTGTTCAGCCACCTCAACCATCAGCACTTGTGGCATCACTTACTCATGAGTAGAGTTGAGCGATACCGTCCGATACTTCAAAGTATCGTATCGGATGGTATCGGCCGATCTTTAAAAAAAGTATCGGTATCGCCGATTCCGATACCGGAAGTCCCATTCAAGTCTATGGGACTTCTGGTATCGGAATAAGAAAAACCCTTTCCTGCCCTTGTACAGCCTCTCTGGGGTCTGTACGGGCCTTTCGGGGGGCTGTGCCGGCCTGCCAGGGGGTCTGTGCAGGCTCCGGTGGTCTGTGCCGGCCTGCCGGTGGTCTGTGCAGGCTCCGGGGGGCTGTGCCGGCCTGCCGGGGGGCTGTGCCGGCCTGCCGGGGGGCTGTGCAGGCTCCGGGGGGCTGTGCCGGCCTGCCGGGGGGCTGTGCCGGCCTGCCGGTGGTCTGTGCCGGCCTGCCGGTGGTCTGTGCAGGCTCCGGGGGTCTGTGCAGGCATCGTCTGATGGGACTTCAAGTCCCATCGGGTGATGCCTGCTACCATGACAGTGATTGACACATTAGCCAATGATGGGACAGTAGTAGTCCCATCATCCGGCTAATGTGTTAAATGTAAAAAAAAAAAAAAAAAAAAAAAAAAAATTACATGCTACATACATACAACATGCATACTACATACATGCTACATTCATACTACATAAATACTACATGCAACATACATACTACATATATACTACATGCATGCTACATACATACTGCATGCTACATACATACCACATATATACTACATACATACTACATGCATGCTACATGCATGCTACATGCTACATACATAACACATATATACTACATGCATGCTACATACATACTACATGCTACATACTACATATATACTACATGCATGCTACATACATACTACATGCTACATACTACATATATACTACATGCATGCTACATACATACTACATGCTACATACATACTACATATATACTACATGCATGCTACATACATACTACATGCTACATACATACTACATATATACTACATACATACTACATACATACTACATGCATGCTACATGCATGCTACATACATACCACATACATAACACATATATACTACATGCATGCTACATACATACTACATGCTACATACATACCATATACATACTACATGCATGCTACATACATACTACATGCATGCTACATACATACTACATGCTACATACATACTACATATATACTACATGCATGCTACATACATACTACATGCTACATACATACTACATATATACTACATGCATGCTACATACTACATGCTACATACATACTACATATATACTACATGCATGCTACATACATACTACATGCATGCTACATACATACTACATGCTACATACATACCACATACATACTACATATATACTACATGCTACATGCATGCTACATACATACTACATACATACTACATGCTACATACATACCACATACATACTACATACATACTGCATGCTACATGCATGCTACATACATACTACATACATACTACATGCTACATACATACCACATATATACTACATACATACAATACATTCATACAATACATACATAGACATACAGTACATATAACATAGAGTAACATACTTACCAATACTTGTCACATTGTTCCCAGAAGCCATTGTCTTTTCCGGAATAAATATTAACATAACAAACCACAAAAATACTCACCACGATCCGAAGCAGTCCACGAGTGTGTCCCACGACGATCTTGGGTAGAGAACTGCAGCATCAGCTGTTGCTGCCGTTCTCTACGGGCTGCAGGAATCCAATGATGGAAGGTAGGTATCCTTCCGCACTGTATTCCTCCGCCACTTAAAAAAAAAAAAAGTCCCTAGTCTCACTTTATGCCATTGCTGTGTGGGAATTTCCCATGCAGCAATGGCATAAAGTGAGACTAGGGACTTTTTTTTTTTTAAGTGGCGGAGGAATACAGTGCGGAAGGATACCTACCTTCCGTCATTGGATTCCTGCAGCCCGTAGAGAACGGCAGCATCATCTGATGCTGCCGTTCTCTACCCAAGATCGTCGTGGGACACACTCGTGGACTGCTTCGGATCGTGGGTGAGTAGTTTTGTGGTTTGTTATGTTAATATTTATTCCGGAAAAGACAATGGCTTCGGGGAACAATGTGACAAGTATTGGTAAGTATGTTACTCTATGTTATATGTACTGTATGTCTATGTATGTATTGTATGAATGTATTGTATGTATGTAGTATATATGTGGTATGTATGTAGCATGTAGTATGTATGTAGTATGTATGTAGCATGCATGTAGCATGTAGTATGTATGTAGCATGCATGTAGTATATATGTAGTATGTATGTAGCATGCATGTAGTATATATGTAGTATGTATGTAGCATGTAGCATGTATGTAGTATGTATGTAGTATGTATGTAGCATGCATGTAGCATGTAGTATGTATGTAGCATGCATGTAGTATATATGTAGTATGTATGTAGCATGCATGTAGTATATATGTAGTATGTATGTAGCATGTATGTAGTATGTATGTGGTATGTATGTAGCATGTAGTATGTATGTAGCATGCATGTAGTATATATGTAGTATGTATGTAGCATGTAGTATGTATGTAGTATGTATGTAGTATGTATGTGGTATGTATGTGGCATGTAGTATGTATGTAGCATGCATGTAGTATGTATGTAGCATGCATGTAGTATGTATGTAGTATGTATGTAGTATGTAGCATGTATGTAGTATGTATGTGGTATGTATGTAGCATGTAGTATGTATGTAGCATGCATGTAGTATATATGTAGTATGTAGTATGTATGTAGTATGTATGTGGTATGTATGTAGCATGTAGTATGTATGTAGCATGCATGTAGCATGCATGTAGTATGTATGTAGCATGCATGTAGTATGTATGTAGCATGCATGTAGTATGTATGTAGTATGTATGTAGCATGCAGTATGTATGTAGCATGTATGTAGTATGTATGTAGTATATATGTAGTATGTATGTAGTATATATGTAGTATGTATGTAGCATGTAGTATGTATGTAGCATGCATGTAGTATGTATGTAGCATGTAGTATGTATGTAGCATGCATGTAGTATGTATGTAGCATGTATGTAGTATGTATGTAGTATATATGTAGTATGTATGTAGCATGTAGTATGTATGTAGCATGCATGTAGTATGTATGTAGTATTTTTTTTTTTTTTTTTTAACATTTAACACATTAGCCGGATGATGGGACTACTACTGTCCCATCATTGGCTAATGTGTCAATCACTGTCATGGTAGCAGGCATCGCCCGATGGGACTTGTAGTCCCATCGGACGATGCTTGCACAGACCCCCGGACATCAGCACAGCCCCCCGGCAGGCCGGCACAGTCCCCCGGCAGGCCGGTACAGACCCCCACAGGGTGCACAGACCACCGGCAGGCCGGCACAGCCCCCCGGCAGGCCGGTACAGACCCCCACAGGGTGCACAGACCACCGGCAGGCCGGCACAGCCCCCCGGCAGGCCGGTACAGACCCCCACAGGGTGCACAGACCACCGGCAGGCCGGCACAGCCCCCCCGGCAGGCCGGTACAGACCCCGGGCAGTCCACACAGCCCCCCCGGCAGGCCGGCACAGCCCCCCGGCAGGCCGGCAGAGACCCCCGGAAGGCCCGAAATGACGGCGCATCATGATGCGCACACACCGCGCATCATGATGACGTCAGTCTGTCAATCAACTTTGAACTTCCGATTCCGATGCCGAATTCCGATATTGAAAAAATATCGGAAGTCGGTATCGGAATTCCGATACAGCAAGTATCGGCCGATACCCGATACTTGCGGTATCGGAATGCTCAACACTACTCATGAGCTAACTACAGAAGAAACATGTCTGATCTCAGAAGAAATTTTGACTGTTTTCAGATGACATCACCTCCTCAGCATCCTATTCTAATTTCAAAGTCTTGTCCACCGCACAATCATGATCATCATCATAATCATTATGATCACCATCCTTGACGTGGCTTACAGTTGTCTCAGTATGGGAAATGTCCTGAATACCATCCCCCCAATCCTGATTCCCACCTATAAATTTGCACTCAAAGTTAAAATTCCAACTACAATCTTTTTTGCCACTCTCAATCCACGACCATTACAGTTGACAGAGCCATAATCACAGCTATTCATTTGAAACATGTCCTCACATCTTCCAGACCATCTAAATATTCATTTACAACCATTTATTTAGAAATAATATTGT
This sequence comes from Dendrobates tinctorius, assembly GCF_039654945.1. Taxonomy (NCBI): domain Eukaryota; kingdom Metazoa; phylum Chordata; class Amphibia; order Anura; family Dendrobatidae; genus Dendrobates; species Dendrobates tinctorius. The sequence continues at coordinate 6,891,622 of NW_027361686.1, read as the reverse complement.
AAAAAATCTATGGTTTAAAAAGTGCTCAGTTCACTTACAGGTGCATCTCACAAAATTAGAATATCATCAAAAAGTGAATTTATTTCAGTTCTTCAATACAAAAAGTTAGAGAACTGCTCAACAGTTCTTCAGTACATCACAATGTTATTGAATTTAGCTTGGAACTTCTCAATTTAGTCCTTTGTGAAAACTTTGAGACCCAACAATGCAGACGAGCTGAATGCTGCTATCAAAGCAACCTGGGCTTCCATAGCACCTCAGCAGTGCCACAGGCTGATCGCCTCCATGCTACGCCACATTGATGCATTAATTGATGCAAAAGGAGCCCCGACCAAGTATTAAGTGCATTTGCTGAACATACATTTCAGTAGGCCAACATTTCGGATTTTACAATCATTCTTGAAGCTGGTGTTATAAAGTATTCTAGTTTACTGAGAAAATGACTTTGGGGTTTTCATTGGATGTTAGCCATAATCATCAACATTAACAGAAATAAACACTTGAAATAGATCACTCTGTTTGTAATGACTCTGTATAATATATGAGTTTCACTTTTTGTATTGAAGAACTGAAATAAATTAACTTTTTCATATTGTAATTCAGTGAGAAGCACCTGTAGATATGCTGGCATTTGAACAATAAATAGATGTTATTATAATAATAAAATGTTTTATATTAATATTCTTCCTCTGGAACCATTGCTGGGTATTCCTTTTGACTCATAATATCGGAGATAATGTATTCATTAATCGCAGTATGCTGTTTCATATTTTATGTACAATTGAAACCAGAAGTTTCCATACATTATATAAAAAGTCACATATGGATGTTTTTCTCAGTATCTGACATGAAATCAGAATAAACCTTTCCCGTTTTAGGTCGGGTAGGATTATCATAATTATTAATATTTGCCAAATGCCAGAATAATGAGAGAGAGAATGTTTTAAGTCATTTTTAATACTAACTGCAAAGTCAAAAGTTTACATACATTTCATTAGTATTTGGTACCGTTGCCCTTAAACTGAATGACTTGGGTCAAATATTTGGGATATCCTTCCACAAGCTTCTCACATTAGTTGGACGGAATTTGGGCCCATTCCTTCTGACATAACTGGTGTATCTGATCCAGGTTTGTAGGTCGCCTTGCTCACACCGGCCTTTTCAGCTTTGCCCATAAATTTTCAATAGGATTGAGATTAGGGCTTTGTGATGGCCACTCCAAAACATTGATTTTGCTATCCTTCAGCCACCTTGTTACCATTTTGGTGGTATGCTTCAGGTCATTGTCTTCTCCCACTTTTAGAGTGATCCATCTCTCCCACAGCAGACACTGTCCAACTATAGATTGGTGCTATTTAATATAACATTATTGAGGGGAAAGCGGAATAGCATGGATTACCTCATGACAATGGCACCTGTCAAGGAGGAGGAGAAGGTAAGCAGTGAACAGTCAGTTATTAAAGATGATGTGTTGAAAGCAGGAAAAATTGGCTTTGAGTTCTCTTTACAGAATCTTCCCTGCTGTTCAACCAAAAAACAACAATTTACTATGAGCATAAAGCAAATACATACAGAACAGTTGTGGCCACGAGTTTTTAGAGTGACACATATTTTGTCTTCACAATGTTTACTGCCTCAGTTTTTTCAGATCTTTTAGTCAGATGTTTCCATGGTTACTCAAGTACAATTATCATCATTTCATAAAGTCTTTAAACTTTTATTGACAAATACACAAATACATCAATTTTATGCAAAGACCGAATATTTACTGTGATCAGGAGAGATGGAAGATTCAAATTGCAGGTCTCCATTTCATTGCCCAGGTCAGTAGTGTGGGACTGCTGCTTGCAAATCTCCTCTTAGCGCCTCTTCCCGATTCTTCTTTTAATTAGCCAGACTGGCGTGATATCATCAGTGAAGCATGATGCACACATACCATCGTGCCAGTTTGCTATTCAAATAAAGAGCTAGGAGGTAATGAGATTTGTAAGCCTCCCATCCATCCATTACAGATTACTGACCTGGCTGATGGACCGGAGTCATGCAAATCGATAATCCCATCTCTAGCACAGACCCATACTTTTTAAGACTTCTGTATTTTGCCCTGTCATGCTGGATTACACTTTCTGACTGATGGCAAACCATTTTTGCCTAATCAGTGCTTGGAACGTATCATAAGTTCTGTATTTTTGTTTTTCCAACAGCTTATACTGAACTGACCACATGTTCGCAATAGAATTTTTATTTTGAATGGTTTGAATGGGGTCAAAGGGAGGTGATTTGAACTTTTATATTTTTTTATATTTTTGAAAATATTTCAAAACAATATTTTTTTTACTTTTTACATGCTTCATAGTCTCCATGGGAGACTAGAAGCTGCAGTTGTCCGATCGGCTCTGTTATATAAAGGCGATGATCAGATTGCCTGTATATAGCGGAAATGCTCATATGCTGTGAGCACCGATCACCAGGTGGCACTCATAGCAACCTGGCTATAAAGAGAAGGCTGGTAGTGCAATAAGAGACTGCACTGCTGTGGTAGAATTCAAGATATCTTTATTGCCAACGCGTTTCCTGAGCCAGTTCCAGCTCACTTCATCAGGGCATTGGAAGCGCCCTGTCTCCCCCTTTTCTTTTCACAGCAATCTGGCTATGACAGCCATAGAGCTCTGCTGGAAACTTCTGGTTGTCATGCCAACCCATCAGTGACCTGCAATCATGTAATGGGGTCACCGAAGGGTGGAATTTCCTGCACGATTTCTGGAAGTACGCATTAAATGCCACTGTCAGAGATTGACAACAATATTTAAAGAGTTAAAAGCTGTGGCTGGATTGTGATACCACCTGTGACTGTTAGAGGCACTTGTCAGCTGTTCAAAACAGCTGACATATCCTGGGAAAGATGTGTGCCCAGCGCCAGAGCCCACATCAAAGGGAGGGATTCTGACTTGGGCGTGATATTACGACCAACGTCAGAAAGGGGTTAAGCATTTGTACTAACTGCTGGTTGGGGTGTTATTGAATTCACCCATAAATATGCTATCTTGATGTGCATTCCATGTTTACTCCATGAGTTATTTTTATGAGCAATTATCTTCCATAGTGGAACAATGGTATTGTAATTTCCCTACAATTTTCTCTACAGGCTTTAGCATATTAGCTTTGTGTGATTTGTGTGATGTTTTATAGGCCTATATATTTGAAATAGATTCATGTATATTATAATCATTATTGCTGTGGCCTATCAGGGCATAATACGTTGAGACGACGGCATCGAGCTCCTGCGCAGGTGTACTTATCTGCCCTGTTGAGGGCAGAGTAAAGTACTACAGTATGCAGGTGCCGGGAAAGGTCAGTGAGGCCTAGCACCTGCGCACTGCAGGAATTTGCTCTGCCCTCAACAGGGCAGATAAGTATGTCTGTGCAGGAGCACGGTGCTGGGGAGCCTGTGAAACAAGCAGAAGGTGGGAGGTGCCGGACCCGGACCTACAACGCCCATGGGACGATTCTTCCCCCAGGGTGAGTATAATCAAAGTTATTTTTTTTATCTTTCAGGTCAGATCGGGGGGCTTAACTACAGCATTATGGAATGCTATAGATAAGCCCTGAAAGGCAGTGGCCGCATCTTGTAGCAGCCAAAACAGCTGACAGGTTCTCTTTAATTAAAATGCGAGGATTCCTCTTTATGTCCAGGTGAATGAAGAGGATGTATATTGTCCACAGAGACAGAAAAAGGTAATTAGGATCTAGATCAGTGTTTCCCAAACTTCAGTCCTCACAGGACATGTCATGTTTTCAGGATTTCCTTAGTATTTCCAGGTGATGGAAGTATCATCAAGGCGTCAGGAATTCTCTCACATGTGTAACAGTATGGAAATCCTGAAAACATGACCTGTTGGGGTCCACGAGGACTGGAGTTTGGGAACCACTGATCTAGATGAATCAAAGAAGATCTGACACCCTTTTCAAAGAGCCATGGTCACTTCAGTTACAATAATCAGAGCAGACATTGTGTCTCCAGGAGAAAATATAGAATATTGGAATTTCTATTCATCCGATATTGATGAGACATACATTTTCAGCACCAAGCTAACTAGTGAAAAATACACATATTTTCTCATAATTATAACCCCCATCAAAAGGCCCTAAATCCATAGGAGTCATATAACCGTCATCAGCAAGGCCATGTATGGTCATAAATAGTGTTGAGCATTCCGATACCGCAAGTATCGGGTATCGGCCGATATTAGCGGTATCGGAATTCCGATACTTAGTTCCGATACTTTTGTCATATCGGATTCCGGAATCGGAATCGGAATAGGAAGTTCCCATCATGCTATGAGCCTGCTTGCTTTGATTAAGCCAATGGGAATCCTCCGAAGTGTGGGCACATCCTGTTAGGCATGTAGGCATGTTAACTATTGGCATGGCTGTGATTGGCTGCCGAAATGATGTCATGATGCACTATAAAAGCCACCGCAGCCGCCATTTCTGGTCACTCTGCTGTGAATTCAGTTAGGGACAGGCTGCTGTAGAAGACTGTGAGGGACAGTTAGAAATAGCGATTCCACCAAACATCTAGTGCTTTACCCAGGCTACATAAACCACCACTGTAGCCTTCTTTGCCCTAGCAGCAGTGTTCACAGCTGTCTGCAAGGGCTGTGTGAGTGCAGCTCACGCTGTGGAGTGGGTCCTGCAGCCACGTCAGGCTGTAGGCCACCCAGTGTGATCACTGCTGCCTCATACATCTTTTATTTTTTGAGCTGCATTTTTTACATAATTTCAATCTAGTGTGCTTCCATCCGTATCCATATACGTTGGTTGCAAACACTAGTAGTAGACAGCGGAGCCTTTCTGCAGCCTTTCAGTGCTAGTGTCCACTTTGCTGCACTGTTCACGGCTGTCTGAGAGGTCTCTGACTGTGTGTGAGTGCAGCTCACGCTGAGTAGTGTGTCCTGCAGCTACGTCTGGCTGTAGGACGCTCAGCGTGCGTCAGTGCCTCACACATATTTTTATTTGAGTGCAGCTCATTTTTTCTTCTATTAGTGTGCATCCATCCGTCTCCATCTACGGTGGTTGCAAACACTATAAAGGAGTACACAGCGGAGCCTTTCTGCAGCCTGTCAGTGCCAGTGCCCACTTAGCTGCACTGTTGACGGCTGTCTGAGAGGCCTCTGACTGTGTGTGAGTGCAGCTCACGCTGAGTAGAGTGTCCTGCAGCTACGTCTGGTTGTAGGACGCTCAACGTGCGTCACTGCCTCACACATATTTGTCTTTGAGTGCAGCTCATTTTTTCTTCTCCTATTAGTGTGCATCCATCCGTATCCATCAACATTGGTTGGTTGCAAACACTATATAGGAGTAGATAGAGGAGCCTTTTTTTCTGGCTTGTGCCCTGCCGGCGCAGCCAGATTAGTATTACCCAATTTTTTTGGAGCCTCATCTTTTGCATTGTAGGTTACCTGCCTGCATTGTAATAGCTCCAAAAAGTTGGTGATACTATCAGTTTCAATTCTTTGTTCACATACTTTGAGTTTGTTTCCAACAAAGAAACCACAAAAAAAGTTCACCAAACACTACATTTTGAACTTGTGTAGGCCACATCAGCTCCTATTAAAGTCTAGTCCACACACACACACACTTCATAAAATTAGTGTTTCTTGTACCTGTAACCAGCTGTTCAGGAATAAGCACACTAAGGCCCCCCTTTGTACTTTTTTGCCTATCTTAAGCAGTCTTGCAAGATGAAGAAGGCAGGGAGTAAGGCGCGTGGGCGTGGGCGTGGGCGTGGAGTTTCAGCAGGGAGAGGACGTGGGGATTCTGCAGGGAGAGGACGTGGGGATTCTACAGGTAGAGGACGTGGGGATTCTGGGCCTGCTGCGGGCACCAGTGGATCAGCATCCCCCAGTTTTAGCAGGCAACAGTCCTTTATGCGCAGCTTTGTAGGACCTCAACGTACCCCACTGCTGCGGGAGGAACAAATTGAAGCCGTTGTCGGATGGATGGCAGCTAACGCATCGACTTCAATTACTTCCGCATCCTCTCAGGGTCAGAGCACCGAAGAGCAACCATCTGTCTCTTCACCACCTGCCAAAGTGCCCAGGCAGTCAGAGAGACATGGACAGGAGCCATCACAGTCTCTACTTCTGTTCTCGGAATCTGTTGGCTTGGAAAGAGGGGGCCAGCCAAGCAGCATTCCTGAATGTGAAGAAGAGGGAGTATGCAGTGATGCGCAACTTCTTTGTCCCTCTGAATCTGAAGAGGCGAGTGGGCCAGTGCCTATGGTCAGCACACCTCAGTACGCATCAGATGATGACGAGACTCAGTTGCCACTTTCTGGTGCGTACGGTGCTGGCGAGACAACCCCGGAGAAGCAGCTGTTTGAAGAGGGGAGGGAAGATGATGAGGTCCTTGACCCATCATGGCGTGAGCAACAGGAAGGTGGTGGGAGCAGCTCGGAGGAAGAGATTCCCCTACCGGCCAAAACAGGAGGCAGAGGGAGGGGGAAGACTTGGTTGCCTGTACCCTCCACTTCGGCACCCGTTAGGAGCATTCCTCCTTCCAAAGGCAAACCGGGCGCTCACAAGAGTTGCAGTGCGTGGTCCTTTTTTGACACAGTTGCAGATGACATTTGCTTTGTCAAATGCAAGCTGTGTCATCAGAGAGTCAAAAGAGGGAGAAATGTCAGCAACCTCAATACCACAAATATGTGGAAACATGTGCGCACCAAGCACGAGTTGGAGTTGCAGAGACACCCTGAAGACGTAGGCCAACGTACAGCACCACCTACCACCTCTTCAGTTCGTGTTGGGCCCTCTTCCTCCAGCTCACACACTGCTGGTTCGGCTTCCTCACAGGATCGCCAAGGAAGAACCTCTGCCACTGTTGTCCGGAGACCCTGTCAGATTACACCCATAGCAGCACGTTCCCATCCATCACAGCCATCGGTAGCACAGGCATGGGATAAAAGGCGCCCTTACTCGGCAAACCATCCCCGAGCACAGTCTCTGAATGCTGGCATTGCCAAACTTCTGGCAGTTGAAATGCTGTCATTCAGGCTGGTGGACACTGACACCTTCCGGGACTTAATGGCATTGGCAGTCCCCCAATACAACGTGCCCAGCCGCTTTTATTTCAGCAGGCGAGCCGTCCCTGCCCTGCAGAAACATGTTGAGGGCAAAATAAAACATGCGCTACTAAACGCCGTTAGTAGCAAGGTCCACCTGACCACCGATGCGTGGACCAGTAACCATGGACAGGGACGATACCTTTCCCTCACTGCCCACTGGGTCAATGTTGTGGAGCCGGGTACGGATCTGGAGAGTGGCGCTGTACGTGTTCTTCCAACGCCACGGATTGCAGGACTCCAGTCTGTACACATAGACTCCTCCTCCTACTCAAGTTCCTCAGAAACAGCAGAGCAGGAGCCTGTTACGACCGATATGAGCACAGCCGTGGCCAAACGTCAACAGGCTGTACTCAAATTAATTTCTTTGGGGAATCGAAGCCACACAGCGCAGGAGCTCTGGAATGCTATCAAGCTGGAGAGCGATGTGTGGTTTGGGCCAGCGAATCTCCAGCCGGGCTTGGTAGTGTGTGACAATGGCCGAAATCTGGTGGCAGCTCTTGGCCTAGGCAACCTCACACACATCCCATGTCTGGCACATGTTCTTAACTTGGTCGTGCAGAGCTTTCTGAGGGACTATCCGGATCTTGCTGCACTGTTGCACAAGGTCCGCATAGAGTGCGCTCACTTGCGACGTTCCAGCACGGCAAGATCGCGCCTCGCTGCTCTGCAGCGACGATTTGGCCTTCCGGAACATCGCATCATATGTGACCTACCCACCCGGTGGAATTCAACGTTACATATGTTGGAGCGGTTGTGTGAGCAGCAGGCAGCAGTCATGGAGTACCAGCTGCATCAGGCGCAAACAAGTCGCACTGTGCGCCGTTCACACTTCAGCACCATTGAGTGGGCCTCTATGAAGGACATCTGCCTCGTTTTGCGTGCCTTCGATGAATCCACGCGGATGGCGAGTGCAGATGATGCACTAGTCAGCATGACTGTCCCCCTTATCTGCCTGCTTCAACAAACACTGCAAGCACTAAGGGATGAGGTTTCAGAAGAGGTGGAGGATGAGGAGTCCCAAATGCCATCTGCTTCTGGACAGTCTGCGCTACGTGTTTCCTCACAAAGGCCTAGGCAGGGGACACTTTGTGAGGAGGATGAGGAGGAGTCGATGGAGGAGGAAGACATCTCTCCAGAGGAGGGAGGTACACAAACCTCTACTCAGTATGTACAGCGAGGGTGGGGTGATGCAGAGCAGGCCGAGGTCACGCCTCAAACAGGGGACAGCGGTTCTTTGGCAGTTGGGAGTCTGCAGCACATGGTTGATTTCATGCTGCAGTGCCTGAGAAACGACCGCCGCATCGCCCACATTCTCGTCTCGGCTGATTATTGGGTGTACACCCTCCTAGATCCTCGCTACCGGGACAGCGTACAAAGGCTCATACCAACGTTGAACCGGGAGCGTAAAATGCGGGAGTACGAAGAGTCACTGGTGCAGTCCATAATGTTTTCCATTCCACCCGACAGCATTGTTGCTAGTGCTTTACAAAGCAGCTCTGTGCGTCGAGGCAGTGGAGGAAACTCTGCACAAAGAGGGAGCAGAGGCAGCGCCGCAGCACAAGGCAAGACCACTATGGCCCAAATGTGGCAAAGTTTTGTGTGTCCACCACAATTGTCTACACCATCAGCGACGCCTCGAGTCAGCAGGAGGCAACGCTTCCGTCAGATGGTGTCAGACTACATGTCTTGCCCTGTCGCTGTACTCCCAGATGGCTCTTCCCCCTTCAAGTTTTGGGTCTCTAAGCTGGATACATGGCCAGAGCTTAGCCAGTATGCATTGGAGGTGCTGGCTTGCCCTGCTGCCAGTGTATTATCGGAACGTGTCTTTAGTGCCGCAGGTGGTGTACTAATAGACCGTCGCACGCGACTATCTTCCGATAATGTTGACCGGCTGACTTTTCTGAAAATGAACAAGGCCTGGATCTCCAAAGACTTTGCCATTCCTCTTACAGACTAAATTAGTGGTTGGCAACTGTATCCAGGTCTGCTGGTGTGTTCATTTTTCTACCACCTGAACTATAATCCCTTTGCTTCAACACAGCCAGTTGTCGCTCAGATGTGTCGTCTGCACAGAGAAACACACTAGCTCCTGTGTTAGTGGGGTTCAGTAATGCCAGCTGATCCCCTGCTGTGTGGACGGCAAAGTCACCAGCTCCATCAACATTCAAACCACTACTGATTTTTAACCGTGCCCAACTTAGGTCTCTGGCTCCACTGTCTCTACTATTTCCCCTGACCTCCAACCCCGCCATCTACATCTCTGAAGTGGCGTCAGCACAATCTACACTTGTTCCTGTGTTCCTGTGGCTCAGTCCCATCAGTTTATCCCCTGATGTGTGTCCGGCAAGGTCTCCTGCTCTGTCCACATTCCCATAACCAGTAGTGGGAATGAGGACAGAGCTGGCGAACTTGCCGGACAAACATCAGGGGATCAACTGACGGGACTAAGCACCAGTAACACAGGAACAAGTGTAGATTGTGCTGACGCCACTTCAGAGATGTAGCTGGCGGGGTTGGAGGCCAGGGTAAATAGTAGAGACAGTGGAGCCAGTGGCCTAAGTGGAGCATGGTTAGAATCAGTAGTAGTCCACAACCTCCATAAAAACCGCTGCCCATTGGCCTCTGCATGCGGCATGCGTAATCCTGGGCTCCAACAGCTTCAGTTGGTGTTCAGAAGTGTCGTCTCCACAGAGCCAAACACATTCGTTAGAGTGTTAGTGGGGTTCAGCACTGCCAGCTGTTCCCCTGCTGTGGAGATGGCAAGTCTCCTGCTGCCTTCACCTGCCAAAATCCAGTAGGCCACAGCCTGCTCCTCGCCTAATCCTGGGCTCCAACAGCGTCAGTTGGTGTTCAGAAGTGTCGTCTCCACAGAGCCAAACACCTTCGTTAGAGTGTTAGTGGGGTTCAGCACTGCCAGCTGTTCCCCTGCTGTGGAGATGGCAAGTCTCCTGCTGCCTTCACCTGCCAAAATCCAGTAGGCCCCAGCCTGCTCCTCGCCTAATCCTGGGCTCCAACAGCGTCAGTTGGTGTTCAGAAGTGTCGTCTCCACAGAGCCAAACACATTCGTTAGAGTGTTAGTGGGGTTCAGCACTGCCAGCTGTTCCCCTGCTGTGGAGATGGCAAGTCTCCTGCTGCCTTCACCTGCCAAAATCCAGTAGGCCACAGCCTGCTCCTCGCCTAATCCTGGGCTCCAACAGCGTCAGTTGGTGTTCAGAAGTGTCGTCTCCACAGAGCCAAACACATTCGTTAGAGTGTTAGTGGGGTTTAGCACTGCCAGCTGTTCCCCTGCTGTGGAGATGGCAAGTCTCCTGCTGCCTTCACCTGCCAAAATCCAGTAGGCCACAGCCTGCTCCTCGCCTAATCCTGGGCTCCAACAGCGTCAGTTGGTGTTCAGAAGTGTCGTCTCCACAGAGCCAAACACATTCGTTCAAGTGTTAGTGGGGTTCATCATTGCCAGCTGATCCCCTGCTGTGGAGATGGCAGTCTCTCCTGCTGTCTCCGCATTACAAAGACAGTAGGCCTCTGCCTACACCCTCCTATTTCCTGGGCTTCAACACAGCCAGTTGTAGTTCGGAAGTGCCGTCCACACGGAAAGAGATACTTGCTCCCGTGTCTCAGTGGGGTTCAGTAATGTCAGCTGATCCCCTGCTGTGTGGATGGCAGTCTCTTCTGCTGTCACCTCATTCAAAATACAGTAGGCCTCTGCCTATACCCTCCTATTTCCTGGGCTTCAACACAGCCAGTTGTAGTTCGGAAGTGCCGTCCACACGGAAAGAGATACTTGCTCCCGTGTCTCAGTGGGGTTCAGTAACGTCAGCTGATCCCCTGCTGTGTGGATGGCAGTCTCTCCTGCTGTCACCTCATTCAAAATACAGTAGGCCTCTGCCTACACCCTCCTATTTCCTGGGCTTCAACACAGCCAGTTGTAGTTCGGAAGTGCCGTCCACACGGAAAGAGATACTTGCTCCCGTGTCTCAGTGGGGTTCAGTAACGTCAGCTGATCCCCTGCTGTGTGGATGGCAGTCTCTCCTGCTGTCACCTCATTCAAAATACAGTAGGCCTCTGCCTACACCCTCCTATTTCCTGGGCTTCAACACAGCCAGTTGTAGTTCGGAAGTGCCGTCCACACGGAAAGAGATACTTGCTCCCGTGTCTCAGTGGGGTTCAGTAACGTCAGCTGATCCCCTGCTGTGTGGATGGCAGTCTCTCCTGCTGTAAACTCATTCAAAATACAGTAGGCCTCTGCCTACACCCTCCTATTTCCTGGGCTTCAACACAGCCAGTTGTAGTTCGGAAGTGCCGTCCACACGGAAAGAGATACTTGCTCCCGTGTCTCAGTGGGGTTCAGTAATGTCAGCTGATCCCCTGCTGTGTGGATGGCAGTCTCTCCTGCTGTCACCTCATTCAAAATACAGTAGGCCTCTGCCTACACCCTCCTATTTCCTGGGCTTCAACACAGCCAGTTGTAGTTCGGAAGTGCCGTCCACACGGAAAGAGATACTTGCTCCCGTGTCTCAGTGGGGTTCAGTAATGTCAGCTGATCCCCTGCTGTGTGGATGGCAGTCTCTCCTGCTGTCACCTCATTCAAAATACAGTAGGCCTCTGCCTACACCCTCCTATTTCCTGGGCTTCAACACAGCCAGTTGTAGTTCGGAAGTGCCGTCCACACGGAAAGAGATACTTGCTCCCGTGTCTCAGTGGGGTTCAGTAATGTCAGCTGATCCCCTGCTGTGTGGATGGCAGTCTCTCCTGCTGTCACCTCATTCAAAATACAGTAGGCCTCTGCCTACACCCTCCTATTTCCTGGGCTTCAACACAGCCAGTTGTAGTTCGGAAGTGCCGTCCACACAGAAAGAGATACTTGCTCCCGTGTCTCAGTGGGGTTCAGTAACGTCAGCTGATCCCCTGCTGTGTGGATGGCAGTCTCTCCTGCTGTAAACTCATTCAAAATACAGTAGGCCTCTGCCTACACCCTCCTATTTCCTGGGCTTCAACACAGCCAGTTGTAGTTCGGAAGTGCCGTCCACACGGAAAGAGATACTTGCTCCCGTGTCTCAGTGGGGTTCAGTAACGTCAGCTGATCCCCTGCTGTGTGGATGGCAGTCTCTCCTGCTGTCACCTCATTCAAAATACAGTAGGCCTCTGCCTACACCCTCCTATTTCCTGGGCTTCAACACAGCCAGTTGTAGTTCGGAAGTGCCGTCCACACGGAAAGAGATACTTGCTCCCGTGTCTCAGTGGGGTTCAGTAATGTCAGCTGATCCCCTGCTGTGTGGATGGCAGTCTCTTCTGCTGTCACCTCATTCAAAATACAGTAGGCCTCTGCCTATACCCTCCTATTTCCTGGGCTTCAACACAGCCAGTTGTAGTTCGGAAGTGCCGTCCACACGGAAAGAGATACTTGCTCCCGTGTCTCAGTGGGGTTCAGTAACGTCAGCTGATCCCCTGCTGTGTGGATGGCAGTCTCTCCTGCTGTCACCTCATTCAAAATACAGTAGGCCTCTGCCTACACCCTCCTATTTCCTGGGCTTCAACACAGCCAGTTGTAGTTCGGAAGTGCCGTCCACACGGAAAGAGATACTTGCTCCCGTGTCTCAGTGGGGTTCAGTAACGTCAGCTGATCCCCTGCTGTGTGGATGGCAGTCTCTCCTGCTGTCACCTCATTCAAAATACAGTAGGCCTCTGCCTACACCCTCCTATTTCCTGGGCTTCAACACAGCCAGTTGTAGTTCGGAAGTGCCGTCCACACGGAAAGAGATACTTGCTCCCGTGTCTCAGTGGGGTTCAGTAACGTCAGCTGATCCCCTGCTGTGTGGATGGCAGTCTCTCCTGCTGTAAACTCATTCAAAATACAGTAGGCCTCTGCCTACACCCTCCTATTTCCTGGGCTTCAACACAGCCAGTTGTAGTTCGGAAGTGCCGTCCACACGGAAAGAGATACTTGCTCCCGTGTCTCAGTGGGGTTCAGTAATGTCAGCTGATCCCCTGCTGTGTGGATGGCAGTCTCTCCTGCTGTCACCTCATTCAAAATACAGTAGGCCTCTGCCTACACCCTCCTATTTCCTGGGCTTCAACACAGCCAGTTGTAGTTCGGAAGTGCCGTCCACACAGAAAGAGATACTTGCTCCCGTGTCTCAGTGGGGTTCAGTAATGTCAGCTGATCCCCTGCTGTGTGGATGGCAGTCTCTCCTGCTGTCACCTCATTCAAAATACAGTAGGCCTCTGCCTACACCCTCCTATTTCCTGGGCTTCCACACAGCCAGTTGTAGTTCGGAAGTGCCGTCCACACGGAAAGAGATACTTGCTCCCGTGTCTCAGTGGGGTTCAGTAATGTCAGCTGATCCCCTGCTGTGTGCATGGCAGTCTCTCCTGCTGTAAACTCATTCAAAATACAGTAGGCCTCTGCCTACACCCTCCTATTTCCTGGGCTTCAACACAGCCAGTTGTAGTTCGGAAGTGCCGTCCACACGGAAAGAGATACTTGCTCCCGTGTCTCAGTGGGGTTCAGTAATGTCAGCTGATCCCCTGCTGTGTGGATGGCAGTCTCTCCTGCTGTCACCTCATTCAAAATACAGTAGGCCTCTGCCTACACCCTCCTATTTCCTGGGCTTCAACACAGCCAGTTGTAGTTCGGAAGTGCCGTCCACACGGAAAGAGATACTTGCTCCCGTGTCTCAGTGGGGTTCAGTAATGTCAGCTGATCCCCTGCTGTGTGGATGGCAGTCTCTCCTGCTGTCACCTCATTCAAAATACAGTAGGCCTCTGCCTACACCCTCCTATTTCCTGGGCTTCAACACAGCCAGTTGTAGTTCGGAAGTGCCGTCCACACGGAAAGAGATACTTGCTCCCGTGTCTCAGTGGGGTTCAGTAATGTCAGCTGATCCCCTGCTGTGTGGATGGCAGTCTCTCCTGCTGTCACCTCATTCAAAATACAGTAGGCCTCTGCCTACACCCTCCTATTTCCTGGGCTTCAACACAGCCAGTTGTAGTTCGGAAGTGCCGTCCACACAGAAAGAGATACTTGCTCCCGTGTCTCAGTGGGGTTCAGTAACGTCAGCTGATCCCCTGCTGTGTGGATGGCAGTCTCTCCTGCTGTAAACTCATTCAAAATACAGTAGGCCTCTGCCTACACCCTCCTATTTCCTGGGCTTCAACACAGCCAGTTGTAGTTCGGAAGTGCCGTCCACACGGAAAGAGATACTTGCTCCCGTGTCTCAGTGGGGTTCAGTAACGTCAGCTGATCCCCTGCTGTGTGGATGGCAGTCTCTCCTGCTGTCACCTCATTCAAAATACAGTAGGCCTCTGCCTACACCCTCCTATTTCCTGGGCTTCAACACAGCCAGTTGTAGTTCGGAAGTGCCGTCCACACGGAAAGAGATACTTGCTCCCGTGTCTCAGTGGGGTTCAGTAACGTCAGCTGATCCCCTGCTGTGTGGATGGCAGTCTCTCCTGCTGTCACCTCATTCAAAATACAGTAGGCCTCTGCCTACACCCTCCTATTTCCTGGGCTTCAACACAGCCAGTTGTAGTTCGGAAGTGCCGTCCACACGGAAAGAGATACTTGCTCCCGTGTCTCAGTGGGGTTCAGTAATGTCAGCTGATCCCCTGCTGTGTGGATGGCAGTCTCTCCTGCTGTCACCTCATTCAAAATACAGTAGGCCTCTGCCTACACCCTCCTATTTCCTGGGCTTCAACACAGCCAGTTGTAGTTCGGAAGTGCCGTCCACACGGAAAGAGATACTTGCTCCCGTGTCTCAGTGGGGTTCAGTAATGTCAGCTGATCCCCTGCTGTGTGGATGGCAGTCTCTCCTGCTGTCACCTCATTCAAAATACAGTAGGCCTCTGCCTACACCCTCCTATTTCCTGGGCTTCAACACAGCCAGTTGTAGTTCGGAAGTGCCGTCCACACGGAAAGAGATACTTGCTCCCGTGTCTCAGTGGGGTTCAGTAATGTCAGCTGATCCCCTGCTGTGTGGATGGCAGTCTCTCCTGCTGTCACCTCATTCAAAATACAGTAGGCCTCTGCCTACACCCTCCTATTTCCTGGGCTTCAACACAGCCAGTTGTAGTTCGGAAGTGCCGTCCACACGGAAAGAGATACTTGCTCCCGTGTCTCAGTGGGGTTCAGTAATGTCAGCTGATCCCCTGCTGTGTGGATGGCAGTCTCTCCTGCTGTCACCTCATTCAAAATACAGTAGGCCTCTGCCTACACCCTCCTATTTCCTGGGCTTCAACACAGCCAGTTGTAGTTCGGAAGTGCCGTCCACACGGAAAGAGATACTTGCTCCCGTGTCTCAGTGGGGTTCAGTAATGTCAGCTGATCCCCTGCTGTGTGGATGGCAGTCTCTCCTGCTGTCACCTCATTCAAAATACAGTAGGCCTCTGCCTACACCCTCCTATTTCCTGGGCTTCAACACAGCCAGTTGTAGTTCGGAAGTGCCGTCCACACGGAAAGAGATACTTGCTCCCGTGTCTCAGTGGGGTTCAGTAACGTCAGCTGATCCCCTGCTGTGTGGATGGCAGTCTCTCCTGCTGTCACCTCATTCAAAATACAGTAGGCCTCTGCCTACACCCTCCTATTTCCTGGGCTTCAACACAGCCAGTTGTAGTTCGGAAGTGCCGTCCACACGGAAAGAGATACTTGCTCCCGTGTCTCAGTGGGGTTCAGTAATGTCAGCTGATCCCCTGCTGTGTGGATGGCAGTCTCTCTTGCTGTCACCTCATTCAAAATACAGTAGGCCTCTGCCTACACCCTCCTATTTCCTGGGCTTCAACACAGCCAGTTGTAGTTCGGAAGTGCCGTCCACACGGAAAGAGATACTTGCTCCCGTGTCTCAGTGGGGTTCAGTAATGTCAGCTGATCCCCTGCTGTGTGGATGGCAGTCTCCTGCTGCCTACACAGTCGTACCACTACTGATTTTTAACCGTGCTCCAATTAGGCCTGTGGCTCCACTGTCTCTCGTATTTCCCCTGTCCTCCAACCCTGCCAGTTACAGCTCCGAAGTGGCGTCTGCACAATCCACACTTGTTCCTGTGTTACAGGTGTTCAGTCCGGTCAGTTAATCCCCTGATGTGTGTCCGGCAATGTCGCCTGCTCTGTCCACATTCCCATTATGGGAATGTGGACAGAGCAGGCGACATTGCCGGACACACATCAGGGGATTAACTGACCGGACTGAACACCTGTAACACAGGAACAAGTGTGGATTGTGCAGACGCCACTTCGGAGCTGTAACTGGCGGGGTTGGAGGACAGGGGAAATACGAAAATCAGTGAAGCCACAGGCCTTAGTGGAGCTTGGTTCAAATTAGTAGTCTACAACCGATCTTAAAATTTCTTCAATGCAGCCTCAGCCTGCTCCGTGCTTGTCCCTGGGCTTCAACACAGCCAGTTGTTGCTCGGAAGTGCCGTCTTCACAGAGTAAAACACTAGCTCCTGTGTTTGTGGGGTTCAGTAACGTCAGCTGTTCCCCTGCTGTTTTGATGGCAATCTGTCCTGCTGCCTCCCAATTGACAGCACATCAGGCCTCAGCCTGCTAAGTGCTTGTCCTGGGCTCCAACATCGCCAGTTGCTGCTCATAACTGACTTTGGCACGGGTACTCCCTCCTGCCCAGCTTGGTTCCAGCCCTGCCTGCTGTTTCCGGGAAGTGTCAATGTCAGTTTGCCACCCCAAGTTGCCATGTCGTGTTGCGGTTGGGTTAGCCGAGGCTAGGGTGCCAGCAGTTTAGGTGCTTCCTATGTGGACTGCGGGTTCTGGTAAGAAAGGTTTGTTCCATAGTGCCAGTAGGACAAGCACCCCCTGTAGGACTGTGTGATTCGGTAACTGCGGCCAGCTTGCGGCATGCCAACTTTGCTTTTCAGGGGTAACTTCTGATACCCCTCCGGGTTCCAGCACCGTCAGCTGGTTCTCATCAGAGCCTTTGGCCTAGGTGCCTCCATCTCGGTATCCGAGTTCCGGCAACGTCTGCTGGTCCTTGGTAGTGCTTTGTAGCACAGGTACCTCCTGCTTAGTAACCGGGTTCCAGCACCGTCAGCTGGTCCTCGGTTGTGCCATTGGCTCTTATTCCTTCTGCTGCCCCTCCGGGTGCCAGCACTGTCAGCTGGTCCTCGCTATTTCCATTTGCTCTTGCAGCTTATGCTACCCCTCCGGGTTCCAGCACCGTCAGCTGGTTCTCGTCAGAGCCTTTGGCCTAGGTGCCTCCATCTCGGTATCCGAGTTCCGGCAACGTCTGCTGGTCCTTGGTAGTGCTTTGTAGCACAGGTACCTCCTGCTTAGTAACCGGGTTCCAGCACCGTCAGCTGGTCCTCGGTTATGCCATTGGCTCTTATTCCTTCTGCTGCCCCTCCGGGTGCCAGCACTGTCAGCTGGTCCTCGCTATTTCCATTTGCTCTTTCAGCTTGTGCTACCCCTCCGGGTTCCAGCACCGTCAGCTGGTTCTCTTCAGAGCCTTTGGCCTAGGTGCCTCCATCTCGGTATCCGAGTTCCGGCAACGTCTGCTGGTCCTTGGTAGTGCTTTGTAGCACAGGTACCTCCTGCTTAGTAACCGGGTTCCAGCACCGTCAGCTGGTCCTCGGTAGTGCCATTGGCTCTTGTTCCTTCTGCTGCCCCTCCGGGTGCCAGTACCGTCAGCTGGTTCAAGAGGACAAAGAACAGGAAGACAACCACCAAGATGCAGAACAACAAGAGAGAGAAGACAAAGAAGCATAAAAAAAACAAAGCAGAAGAACATTAAGCATAAGACTAATACTCTGAGCAAATGATATTATCTTATTTATAAGCAGAAGAAGACTAAGCAGTGTATGGGGGTGAGTCCGTTCCTCCTCGTGGTGCCCCTGGAAAAGGCCTGCTGCTGCAGGCCAAACTGAACGCGGACAAATCCTGTTGTAAATCTTTTGTGACAGGCAGAACAGAAGGTGTAAACTTCTAACTTTTCTAGATAACAACTACAGGAATGCCTGACACAAACAAGAATATGATGAAGAAGAATAGGAAGAAGATGAAGAAGCTGAATATGTAGAATAATAATTGTTGAATAAGAAGAATATGAAGAATGTAAGAAAAGGAAGAAGAAGAAGAAGAAGAAGAAGAATGTAAAAAAAGGAAGTAGAAGAAGAAGAAGAAGAATGTAAAAAAAGGAATAAGAAGAAGAATGTAAAAAAAGGAAGTAGAAGAAGAAGAAGAATGTAAAAAAAGGAAGTAGAAGAAGAAGAAGAAGAATGTAAAAAAAGGAAGTAGAAGAAGAAGAAGAAGAATGTAAAAAAAGGAAGTAGAAGAAGAAGAAGAAGAATGTAAAAAAAGGAAGTAGAAGAAGAAGAAGAAGAAAGAAGAAAGAAGAAGAAGACATACATGTCTGGCAAAATATAAATGAGGCTAACATAGTCAATATCTTTGTAACTCCTAACGTCTTTAAAAAAAAAGTTTAATTCCTGCTATTCCATTTGATTGGGCTAAACCTCTATGGCTTTAATGTCTCCTCCACCTCCCACAATACATTCTACATTATTCTTAGTTGTTTTTCTTCATGTAGAATTAACCTACAAGGAAAGAAAGGGTTTTTTTTAATTCCGATATTTTGGCCCCATTGACTTGCATTGGTTCCCGGTATCGGAATCGGCGATACCGATACTTTTTTTTAAGATCGGCCGATCCATTCCGATCCGATATTTTCAAGTATCGGCTGGTATCGCTCAACTCTAGTCATAAATAAAATCCTGATAGAAAAGTTGACGCCAGACTCAATCTTCTGTGATCGCTCTATGAGGAGTTATTACATAAGTAGGGATTTCCTAAAATCATGATGAACTGAGACCAGCCCACAACCTGTCCCTTGTGAAGTCATCACAGAGGGGTGTGTGGGTGAGACTCAGAGTCTGATAAAAGATCAATCCCAATTATCATTAGTGATTGTGCAGAGAGCTACATATTGTTTATGCAGGAACCCTGTTTATCGACGGCCAAATAGAAGCGCTCTCCTTTGGCTAAACTGAATTGTCTCTGCGATTAGTTTATTAAGTTCTCCTTCTAATCCCTTTTATTTTATGCAACTGTTTGTGCTGTATTGTTTTGTCACCCTTGCAAAATATTTTGTATATTTTTCATAAACACTGCCTCCCTTTAGATTAAATATAAAATATAATAGTTCTGTTCTTTCGGTTCTACACCCCGAAGCCATAAGCTACCGTATGACCAAAACAGATTAGTGGTGGCGGCAAGTAGTCTGGGGTTATCGGAAAGTTAGCTGTTTTTGCACCAGGGTGTATACACATACAGTATTATCTGTGTTGGAGTCCGGAGGTGTATATGCTGTACGTTCACCGTTAATTTTTTGATAGCTGGCCTAGTGGTGCGAACAGGCTGTGGCCTTCTCCAACGATTGTCGGCCAATCGTGCAATTGTCTGGACAATAGGGGGCAGCAGAGAGCGGTTCACTCAAAAGATCACAGCAGGTGGTACTCATGACATTTCCGGCCTGCAATATCAGGGATTTGTGGGATTAAGAAAGTCCTGACAATTAAATTGTCTCCCTGAAACCCTTCATAATCCAAAAGGTATATCAGCACCATGCAACATACGGCATATTTCTATCAATCATTTCTTAGCCATCCTACATACTGCCGTTGGACACTTGGGATCGGTGTTAACAAACAGCCATTATGGGAAAGAATCTACCGCTTTTTCTACCATATTTCTATAAAAAGAATTTTAGATAGGCATTAACCCAGTGATTATGATTTTCTATAATCTGTTAATGACGCTATACACTGGTGGCCAGTATAATTTGAGTTCACTTTCTGGTAGGAGAGTGCAGGTTTCCTATTATCCAGTTATCATTTTCATGCCCTTCCTTACTGTTAAAAAGTTTCAGGCAAATGTAATATACATTTGAGATTTCTTGAATGAGAAGGCATACATTAAATCCAAAAACGTGGATTTAAAATTACATTCACCAAAATTCTAAAATTTATTTTAACATACTCAGCGATGGGATTCTCTTGAGGCTATTTCAATCAATATAGGTTCACCCAATTGTAGCAAAGATTTCTTAGTGTTCCAGAAGGCTACTAAATAATATAGTCTAGCATTAAATCTTTCTCTTAATAACTTGTAGTTTAAGCATTTTTCTGGGAATAGTAAATTAAAAAAATACATTTCTACATAATATAATTTTAAATAAATTCCTAAATATGTTTAATTTGTAAATCATACTTGTTTTGTCCAGGGAAGAAATGATTATAGTATATTAAATGGTCATTGTTTTGTTACACTGACAAAAGCATGTCCTAATGTTAGTAGGACAGACGGCTGTGAACTTGTATAGCAGTGGTGGGGAACATCCAGACTGCAAGCCATCAATGGACCATAATGTCATTTTCTCTGGTATCTGGGCAGATTCCCAGGGATAGTAGTGCCAAGGCTGGAGACCAGCAAAATGCTAGCCTCTGGCATTTAATTGCCATAGGCTGGCGTTTTGCTGGTCGCCAAACCATAAGGAGTGTGTCCTGCATTAGGATGAACTTTGTGGGCAGAGTACGCACGCTCCAGTCCAATAGACAACAACAGCAGCGGAAGTCCCTGCCCTTGCAATGATGTATATAGGCCCCCAGCTCCTCCTTTAATGTATACAGTGTCAACTGTGATGTAAATGCCCCAGCATGTCATGTATGTGTCCTGGTGTCTCCTTTGATGTATATGACTCCAGCTACTACTGTAATGTATTTGCTCTGGTGTCTGCTGTGATATATGTGCCCCCAAGCCTTCCTTTTATATACGTGCCCCCAGCCCTTTCTGTGATGTATATAGGCCCCAGCCCCTCCTGTGATGTTTTTGCCACATCCCTCCTGTTAGGGCTGGCGGAACCCTACTAACATGCGTATCAGAGGGAAGAGGTTTCATAATGAGTCAGTCAACGTTTCACAAGCATCCCACATCACACTACAAATTTCAGACTATACTAGTGCACGGCTGTGCGATCCTTTTATAGGCGCAGCCTTCCGGGACCTTCCTGATGGCCCAATCAGAGCTGCTTGAGGACCTGAGCGTGTGACCCCCAACCTCCAATGAGAGGTCGTCCCACGGGCATGCTCAGAAGGCTGCAAAAAGGACTTAGCCTCTGGAGCTGTTCACTGCTGGCTAGTGCGGATTGCCAAAGCTGACCCAGAGGTGGCAGCAGCAACCAATCTGACAGCACTAGCCTGAGCAAGACACTGAGAACGACGTCTTTGCTGAGCAGGCTCCTCTGCGGCTGGGACTGAATGGGAGACTGCAGAAGGCAAGGCTTGAGATTCCTCCTGTGCAGAGGCAGGAATCTGATACTTAACACCTCCTGGGATGAACATGCCTCTAGTCCTTGTGTGATGTAAATGCCCAGCGTCTCCCATGATGTATGTGCCCCAGCCCCGTAATGTATGTACCTCAATGTCTCCTGTTATGTATGTGCTCCCAGCATCTCCTATGATGTATATGCCTCCACCGTTTCCTTGTGTCCCAGCATCTCCTCAGATATGCACGCGTCAGCCTCTTCTGTGTTGTGTGTCTTATGTGATGTATATGCTGCAGCCTCAATGTCTCCTATGTGATGTATATAGAGCAGTCTCAGTGTCTCTTATATTATGTATACTGCAGGACCCCCACTGTTTGAGTTCTATAAATGTAACATGAGCAGTCATCTTTTTTCCTGTTCTTTTCAAAATTAATCGCAAATATTAATTAATTCAGACTGACGCAAACCTGGAAAAGCAGTTGCGAGTAGCAACATCATCACTACCACCTAACATCCCATGCCTCCACAAAGTGAATCAGTTCCAGCCATCACATTTGGGGTGAGTTAATTATAAGTTTTACTAAATATGCCAGCATAAATTTAAAGTTGATAATTTTGTATTGGCCCCAATTGATGGTCTAAATATCCAAATGGCCCCTGGTAGAAAAAATGTTCTCCATCACTGAAGTATACATTTCAGTATTCTATAGAAAGAAGAAGATCATCCCCCTTCCTTCATGTGTAGGAATATGTGCATTTAATGAATATTCTTATGTAATACTTGAGATACTAATGGTGCCTAGGCAGAAAAAGGGGCTTCTCCCACTAACCACCTATTTTTTCTGAATGATGAATGCTTAAAAAGAAGTCTAGTGCTTCATGCGTTAATATACAGTATATAAAAAAAAAATCAGCTCAGCCATAAATAATTATTACCAGAGATGAGCAGATCTACAGTGGGGCAAAAAAGTATTTAGTCAGTCAGAAATAGTGCAAGTTCCACCACTTAAAAAGATGAAAGGCGTCTGTAATTTACATCATAGGTAGACCTCAACTATGGGAGACAAACTGAGAAAAAAAAATCCAGAAAATCACATTGTCTGTTTTTTTTTCATTTTATTTGCATATTATGGTGGAAAATAAGTATTTGGTCAGAAACAAGCAATCAAGATTTCTGGCTCTCACAGACCTGTAACTTCTTCTTTAAGAGTCTCCTCTTTCCTCCACTTATTACCTATAGTAATGGCACCTGTTTAAACTTGTTATCAGTATAAAAAGACACCTGTGCACACCCTCAAACAGTCTGACTCCAAACTCCACTATGGTGAAGACCAAAGAGCTGTCAAAGGACACCAGAAACAAAATTGTAGCCCTGCACCAGGCTGGGAAGACTGAATCTGCAATAGCCAACCAGCTTGGAGTGAAGAAATCAACTGTGGGAGCAATAATTAGAAAATGGAAGACATACAAGACCACTGATAATCTCCCTCGATCTGGTGCTCCACGCAAAATCCCACCCCGTGGGGTCAGAATGATCACAAGAACGGTGAGCAAAAAACCCAGAACCACGCGGGGGGACCTAGTGAATGAACTGCAGAGAGCTGGGACCAATGTAACAAGGCCTACAATAAGTAACACACTACGTCACCATGGACTCAGATCCTGCAGTGCCAGACGTGTCCCACTGCTTAAGCCTGTACATGTCCGGGCCCGTCTGAAGTTTGCTAGAGAGCATTTGGATGATCCAGAGGAGTTTTGGGAGAATGTCCTATGGTCTGATGAAACCAAACTAGAACTGTTTGGTAGAAACACAACTTGTCATGTTTGGAGGAAAAAGAATAGAGTTGCATCCATCAAACACCATACCTACTGTAAAGCATGGTGGTGGAAACATCATGCTTTGGGGCTGCTTCTCTGCAAAGGGGCCAGGACGAGTGGCCTAGCCAGTCTCCAGATCTCAACCCTATAGAAAACCTTTGGAGGGAGTTGAAAGTCTGTGTTGCCAAGCGAAAAGCCAAAAACATCACTGCTCTAGAGGAGATCTGCATGGAGGAATGGGCCAACATACCAACAACAGTGTGTGGCAACCTTGTGAAGACTTACAGAAAACGTTTGACCTCTGTCATTGCCAACAAAGGATATATCACAAAGTATTGAGATGAAATTTTGTTTCTGACCAAATACTTATTTTCCACCATAATATGCAAATAAAATGAAAAAAAACAGACAATGTGATTTTCTGGATTTTTTTTTCTCAGTTTGTCTCCCATAGTTGAGGTCTACCTATGATGTAAATTACAGATGCCTCTCATCTTTTTAAGTGGTGGAACTTGCACTATTGCTGACTGACTAAATACTTTTTTGCCCCACTGTATCTGTGGAAGATTGTGTTTAAGTTGAATTTCCTGAATTTCTTGATTTCATGTGAATTGATCAGTTTGAAATTCAATTTGAAGTTCACAAAAAAAAGATAAAACTTGAATAGCACCATTTCCTACACTGCTGAACCATCAGAGAACAAGCTAATGTCTTTTTGCAGTGGTCTCGCAGGCTTCACTCTATACTCTACAGTTGTGACATCTAGTCGATTTTCATACCTCGTACAGTGTTGGTCGGTACCTGGACCAATGTTGCACCCCAGAGTCCGGTGGTCACAGTGACATTGCCTCCCTCTAAGGAGTGATGTCATGCCTGAAGGCAGGGGGGTCCCCATGCCAGGTAACACAGTGTACGTGACAATTCGTGCTGCAGGCCAGAAAGGGGAGCATCCTTATAAATTCTGGCCAGCTAGTGGGGTTAGTGAGTCAGTAGGAAGACAGCTGAGAGAGTAAATAAGAAAGTTGTCATGGAAACGGGAGCAGTTGGATCTCATGACAAGACAGTTAGGGACAGTTGGAGTTGGTCTGTAGAGAGGGAAGGGACAGGAGCAGAGACATGGGGCTCTGGGGAACTAAAATTGCGTATAGCTGACCCCAGAGCGAAGCGCTGATAAAAAGGGATGCCAGGGTCCTTGGCTGGGCAGGAGCTTAAGCCCTGACAGCCCAATCTGGAGTGTATGGGACTGCAAGTTCCTTGGCCACACTGAACACCTGAGGGCACGGCAGCAGACCAAGAGCCCGGAGTGGACAGTGAACAAGACAGTGCCCATGATATAGGCTCACGCTGTCAGCCATACAGGTTAGCAATCATCATGCAGGAAAGGGCCACAGCTTAGCTACAAGCAGCAGGGACCTGAAAACAGAGCGCAGAAGGAAGGTCCCCAACCACACCTGGCAGGGTAGATCCCCTGAATGTCTCCAGGCAAGCCGGACTCCATCTGTCATCTGTAATGTGGTACCCCAGATTGCAACTATTTTCAAGTAAAAGGTAAAGAAAACTGCACCTATCTGTGTCCTTCACTTATTCTCTGCACCCCAACGTTCACCACCATTTGATCAATCAAATTTATTTGCCCTGGGGCCCTGCTCTACCCGGGGTGAGCTGAACCATCTTTGCTGCATCACCATCAGCCCTAGTGGACCAAAACCGCAGTGTCGGCGCCCATTGCTGAACACCACGGGTGGCGTCACAACTAGAGTTGAGCGACTTTTAGTTTTTTAGGGTCGCGTTTCGTTTCGTGAAACCCGACTTTTCCAAAAGTCGGGTCGAGCAAGATCGTCCGATTATAGGGAAAAGTCGGGGTCGTCCCGAAACACGAAACCCAATGTAAGTCAATGGGGAATAAAAGTCGGCAGTGAGAGGAGGACAGGAAACACACCTACAGTGCCCATTTGAATGCCAAAAGCATCAATTCTTCTTACTTAAGCTTGTCAACCTTAATTAACTTCATAATACAAGTTACGCACTGAAAAATGGGGGTTATTTGGCTAAAGTTGTGGGGGGGGGAGGGCTGGCTGCAGGTTTTCATGTGCCCTGGGCGAAAGAGCGCCCCTTTAACACATACCACAACTCATCATGCTCCAATACGGCAGATAAATAGCGGTATAGTACAATGAAAAATACCTCACTTTTTACATCTCATGACGAGGCCCATCTATTTCTCCATACAGAATCATTGGTCCCATATAATGTTTTAAACAGTATATGATGAGCTCCACATAATGCTACAGTATATGTTGGTCCCCATGGATGAAGCTCCACTGTCTTATGGGCCCAAATAATGCTCCAAACATAATGGGCCCCATTTCTAATGCTCTAGTGTATAATGGGCCCTCTAAATGCTGCTCCAGTGTCTGATGTCCACCTTTGGAATGTTCCAGTGTATGGTGGGCCCCATCTATCATTCTCCAGAGTATAGTGCTCCCCAAAAATTGCTGTCCCAACATTGAAAACAATCAAATAAGTCTCCTCGCTAGGGAATCCCTGTACTTGTCTGGACAGGTGCTGTAGCTTGCTTAACAGCTCGCCAGCCGTTCTCACGCCCAGTATGGATTGCACGTGATTGCACAAAGGTTAGAAAGGGTACCGTATCCCTGGATAACATGTATGGATAGCGTACACATTCAAAATATATGTCTCAGGAGGCAGGCTCAGACGGTGTCAGGCCCAGTATGGATTGCACGTGATTGCACAAAGGTTAGAAAGGGTACCCGTATCCCTGGATAACATGTATGGATAGCGTACACATTCAAAATATATGTCTCAGGAGGCAGGCTCAGACGGTGTCAGGCACAGTATGGATTGCCCGTGATTGCACAAAGGTTAGAAAGGGTACCGTATCCCCGGATAACATGTATGGATAGCGTACACATTCAAAATATATGTCTCAGGAGGCAGGCTCAGACGGTGTTAGGCCCAGTATGGATTGCACGTGATTGCACAAAGGTTAGAAAGGGTACCGTATCCCCGGATAACATGTATGGATAGCGTACACATTCAAAATATATGTCTCAGGAGGCAGGCTCAGACGGTGTTAGGCCCAGTATGGATTGCACGTGATTGCACAAAGGTTAGAAAGGGTACCGTATCCCTGGATAACATGTATGGATAGCGTACACATTCAAAATATATGTCTCAGGAGGCAGGCTCAGACGGTGTAAGGCCCAGTATGGATTGCACATGATTGCACAAAGGTTAGAAAGGGTACCGTATCCCCGGATAACATGTATGGATAGCGTACACATTCAAAATATATGTCTCAGGAGGCAGGCTCAGACGGTGTTAGGCCCAGTATGGATTGCACGTGATTGCACAAAGGTTAGAAAGGGTACCGTATCCCCGGATAACATGTATGGATAGCGTACACATTCAAAATATATGTCTCAGGAGGCAGGCTCAGACGGTGTTAGGCCCAGTATGGATTGCACGTGATTGCACAAAGGTTAGAAAGGGTACCGTATCCCTGGATAACATGTATGGATAGCGTACACATTCAAAATATATGTCTCAGGAGGCAGGCTCAGACGGTGTCAGGCCCAGTATGGATTGCACGTGATTGCACAAAGGTTAGAAAAGGTACCGTATTCCTGGATAACATGTATGGATAGCGTACACATTCAAAATATATGTCTCAGGAGGCAGGCTCAGACGGTGTCAGGCACAGTATGGATTGCACGTGATTGCACAAAGGTTAGAAAGGGTACCGTATCCCCGGATAACATGTATGGATAGCGTACACATTCAAAATATATGTCTCAGGAGGCAGGCTCAGACGGTGTTAGGCCCAGTATTGATTGCACGTGATTGCACAAAGGTTAGAAAGGGTACCGTATCCCCGGATAACATGTATGGATAGCGTACACATTCAAAATATATGTCTCAGGAGGCAGGCTCAGACGGTGTCAGGCACAGTATGGATTTGACGGCCCAGATTACACAGCGGAGGAGCAGGGAGAGGTAAAGATTGCAAATGCTGGGGCCCTGCCCAAGCAAGGGGGGCCCACTCGTGGGCGTCGGTACTGGCACTGGGCCCCTCATATTACAGCGGTGTGTCTGACGGCGGGTGTGCACCACCACAGACAGAGACACTTGATTGCACTATGAGGGACCCTGTGCCAGTGCCCGCACCCAAGAGTCGGCCTACCCACCTGTCCAGGGCAACGGCACTCGCACGGTGTCGTGCGGTAGGTGGTGACCCCGGCCATGGGGGGGGAGGCAGCACAGTTATGGAGTTTTAGAAAGTGGCATATGTTGATGTTGGACATTCAGCTGATGCAAAAGGCGAAATAGGTGAAGTACCAGGAAGAGGTGGACCAAAGCAAGCCATTTTTCTGTCACCCTATGTGTCATCAGGGGAAGGTGGGACAAAATCCTTGGAAACCCATGCGTGGTTCATTTTAATGAAGATTAGATCATCCACATTTTGGGTTGACAGACGGGTCCTTTTTTCTGTCAGGATTGATCCAGCTGCACTGAAGACTCTTTGCAGCTGGGCAAGCGAGCTCCTGTAAGGCATATTGGGCCAATTCAGGCCAGGTGTCCAGTTTAGCGGCCCAATAGTCAAAGGGGAATGACCTGTGTGGGAGAACATCGATATGGGAGGAAAAGTAGTTTGTAACCATAGTTGACAACTGCTGTCTCCTGTCACTTTCCATCGATGCAGTATTACCAGTTGTGTGAGCGGTATTTGAAAAATCAGTCCACAACATTGTCATGAAACCCCTGTCTCCAACGCCGCTTCTGCTGTGTGCACCACGAACACCTCTGCCAAGCTGCCCCCGGCCCGTACGGCTCGTGTGAGAACCATCACCGCTGCTGTGTGCTGGGAATGCCTCAAGCAACCGATTTACCAGAGTTGCTTGTTTATTAGCCAATATTAGGTCAAGGTTCTCCTGTGGCATGATGTTTTGTAATTTGCCTTTATAGCGTGGATCCAGGATGCTGGCCAACCAGTAGTCGTCATCGTTCATCATTTTGGCAATGCGGGGGTCCCTTTTTAGGATCCGCAAGGCATAATCTGACATGTGGGCCAATGTTCCCGGTGTCAATGATGCACTGCGAGTGCTGGGTGGAGGAGCACTTTCTGGCAAATCCACATCCCTCCAGTCACGCACAAACCCTGTACCAGACCTTGCCACGCCAACATTTTCACTTGCCCCACGAGATGCATCCTCCTCCCATAAGTAATCATCCCCATCATCCTCCTCCTCCTCCTCTTCTTCCTCCACCTCGTCCAGGAGATGTCCCTGAGCAGACAATGGCTGAATGTCATCAAGGATTCCCTCCTCCTCTTCCTCCTCATCAACATTGGCTGCAGACGCCTGCTCCTTAAGGTGCGTCAAAGTTTGCATGAGCAGACGCATAAGTGGGATGCTCATGCTTAGGATGGCGTCGTCTGCGCTTACCAGCCGTGTGCATTCCTCAAAACACTGAAGGACTTTACAAAGGTCTTTCAGCTTCGACCACTGCACGCCTGTCAACTCCATGTCTGCTCTCAAAGTGCCTGGCCGTGTATGCTCCCACAAATGCATTATGGCCTGCCTCTGCTCGCACAGCCGCTCCACCATGTGCAGGGTGGAGTTCCACCTTGTTGCAATGTCGATAATGAGGCGGTGGTTGGGAAGGTGGAGCAATCGCTGCAGCTTCTGCATACGAACGGAGTGTACAGGCGACCGGCGGATGTGCGCGCACAGTCTTCGCACCTTCTGGAGCAGGGCTGTTAACTCCGGATAATTTTTGAGGAAGCACTGCACCACCAGGTTCAAGGTGTGAGCCAAGCAAGGTATGTGGCTGAGTTTTGAAAGGGCTATGGCTGCCACAAAATTACGGCCGTTATCACTAACTACCTTGCCTGCCTCAAGATGTACACTGCCCAGCCAAGACTCAGTTTGTCGCTTCAAGTACTCGGCCAGCACCTCGGCGGTGTGTCTGTCGACCAAACACATCATCTGCAACACAGCCTGCTGACGCTTTCCACTAGCTGCTCTATAGGGGGACACATCATGTGGCAGCTGCAGATGGAGTGCTCGTACGACTGCGCTCTGTGGACGAGCTTTCGCTTCTGGAGGAGGAGGAGGAGGAGGGTCGAACGCCTAAAGCCAACTGTTTCCTATACCGTGGGCTAGGCAGCACTGTCCCACCACCGCTGTCCCCTGTGGACCCAGCATCCACCACATTAACCCAGTGCACAGTGATGGACACGTAACGGCCCTGGCCATGCCGACTGGACCATGCATCAGTTGTGAGGTGCACCTTTCCGCTCACTGACTGCTTGAGTGCATGGACAATGAGGTCTTTCACATGATGGTGGAGGGCTGGGATGGCTTTGCGAGAGAAGAAGTGGCGACGGGGTAGGTCATAGCGTGGTACTGCATAGGCCATGAGTTCGCGGAAAGCTGTGCTTTCCACCAACCGAAAGGGCATCATCTCAAACGAGATTAGTTTGGCAATGTGGGCGTTCAAACCCAGTGTACGCGGATGAGAGACTGAGTACTTTCTTGACCTACTCATAGTGTCTGGGAGGGTGAGCTGGACTTGAGAGCTGCATATGGTGGAAGTAGCGGTGGACAGGGCGGACTGAGAGAGGGTTGATGATGGTGATGGAGTTGGTGTTCTTTCTGATGGCCTAGAATCAGTCTTTCGTTGATATAACAGTGGGATTCCCTGACTGCTGTGGTCTTGCAACGACACCTCAACATTTGCTGCTGTGCTAACCGGTGGGCTTACAGTGGGGGAAACAATGTAGCGTTGCTGTCTACCTTCGTTGTGATCAGTTGCACATGTGGCACTTGAGGTTTGGTGTTGTGTCCACGCTTGCAAGTGCATGCTGGTTAAATGTCTAAGCATGCAACTGGTATTGAAATTTTTCAGATTTTTCCCTCGGCTAAAGGTCTTTGTGCACTTCTTACAGATAACCTTGGCCTGATCATGAGGATTTTGTTCAAAAAAGTGCCACACTGCACTCTTCCTACTTTGGCAGACATTTTGCGGCCTAGCACGCTGTGATCTTTTGACCCTCTGGACAAGCTGTCCAGCAACTCTTTTGATGTTTGGAACCTGTCTTTGGAGTGCTCCGGGCCTGCCAGATAACAGCTGTTGCGATGTCGATGTCTGCTGTGGATGCTCCTCATCTGAGCTATTGGAAGCAGCACCCTCTTCCCCCAATGGATGCCAATCTGGGTCAACAACTGGGTCATCCATCACCTCCTCTTCTATGTCATGTGCACCTTTCTCTGTGTTACCGTGTATGGTGGTATAGTGTGCGGGAAGGGGCACCTGAGTCTCATCAGGGTCAAAATCTGGCTCTGTACACTGCGAGGACAATGTAGTGCTCTGAGTGAATGTACCAGCAGAATCATCCATCAGCGGCTGTGCATCAGTGCACTCCATGTCAGATTGATCTTAGCCTGGGTAATTCACCATTTCACTTGATAATCCATGCATGGTATGTGAAAACAGCTCCATGGAGTAATCAGTAGTATGGCCTGCGTCATCCTTCACTCTTGGTTGGGGTGAAGGACACAAGGAAAGGTGTGGTTCATGAACATGAGCCTCCAATGATGACTCAGTGCTTTTACTTTTTACAACTGAAGAAGAGGAGGCGATAGAGCTGGAGGATGAGTCAGCAATGTAAGACAAAACTTTTTCCTGATGCTCTGGCTTTAAAAGCGGTTGGCCAACTCCTAGAAAACTAAGCGTTCGAGGCCTTATGTAGCCAGACGATGACGCAGGGTCAGCACCTCCTGCATTCGGTCCTATTTTGCTCTTGCCACTACCATCAGATCCACCACCAACACCATCATTACCAGCTGCCAACCCCCGCCCAATTCCACGGCCTCTTCCACCAGCCTTCCTCATTTTTGGTAGAAATGTAGACAAAATCCAACAAACTATATAATAATGTAAAACAAGGTACAAGGTGTCTATAGGACAGGGGAGATTTAGAATTTCTGCACACACTTGTGGACAGTGGACACTTTTGGATTGTGTGAGGCCCACTGATATCTGAGCGCTATGTGACAGGCTCGATGGCACAGCTGCCTGTGACCACAGTGACGAGAGGATAATGGAGATTTTGAATCTCAGCGCACACTTTTGGACACTGGACACTTGTGGATTGTGTGAGGCCCACTGATATCTGAGCGCTATGTGACACGCTCGATGGCACAGCTGCCTGTGACCAAAGTGACGAGAGGATAATGGAGATTTTGAATCTCTGCGCACACTTTTGGACACTGGACACTTGTGGATTGTGTGAGGCCCACTGATATCTGAGCGCTATGTGACACGCTCGATGGCACAGCTGCCTGTGACCAAAGTGACGAGAGGATAATGGAGATTTTGAATATCTGCGCACACTTTTGGACACTGGACACTTGTGGATTGTGTGAGGCCCACTGATATCTGAGCGCTATGTGACACGCTCGATGGCACAGCTGCCTGTGACCAAAGTGACGAGAGGATAATGGAGATTTTGAATCTCTGCGCACACTTTTGGACACTGGACACTTGTGGATTGTGTGAGGCCCACTGATATCTGAGCGCTATGTGACACGCTCGATGGCACAGCTGCCTGTGACCAAAGTGACGAGAGGATAATGGAGATTTTGAATCTCTGCGCACACTTTTGGACACTGGACACTTGTGGATTGTGTGAGGCCCACTGATATCTGAGCGCTATGTGACACGCTCGATGGCACAGCTGCCTGTGACCAAAGTGACGAGAGGATAATGGAGATTTTGAATCTCTGCGCACACTTTTGGACACTGGACACTTGTGGATTGTGTGAGGCCCACTGATATCTGAGCGCTATGTGACACGCTCGATGGCACAGCTGCCTGTGACCAAAGTGACGAGAGGATAATGGAGATTTTGAATCTCTGCGTACACTTTTGGACACTGGACACTTGTGGATTGTGTGAGGCCCACTGATATCTGAGCGCTATGTGACAGGCTCGATGGCACAGCTGTGACAAAAGTGACTAGAGGATAAGGGAGATTGGATTGCTTTTAAAAAAGCAGTTTGCGGAGCAGTGGGTAAACAGCAATGCCAGCGTGTCAGGAAGCCTTAAAAGGCAGCCCAACAACCAACACCACTGATACACCACAATATAGCCTCCCCTTGCACTGCACACACAGTGACTTGTGTGTTGTGCAGGCCAAATCGCTAGCAGCAGAAGCAGTTTTTTTGTCTTCTTCCCTGCCTAACGCTCTCCCTACAGAATCAGCAGCAACCTCTCCCTATACTAAGATCGGCAGAAGTAAGATGGCGGTCGGCGTGCACGCCCTTTTATACCCCCTGTGACGCCCACCAAAGCAAGCCAATCACTTGCATGCCCTTCTGAAAGATGGTGGTGACCCATGCCTAGGTCATCACGTTGCCCACAGTGTCCGTGGATCCTGATTGGCTGAAAAAGAGCGCAAAACAAACTTTTGAAACGCGACTTTGGCGCGTAAGTCGCCGACCTCGTGGCCGACCTCATCCTAGGGTCGGGTTTCGTTTCGTTCCCGATGAACGCTTTACTGGACACCGGCTCCAAGGTGACAATGATGCCATATGTCCTCTTTAAGCAGTACTGGGCTGATTCAGACATTACTCACAGCCCAGATAAAGACCTTGCCATCCTTGCCAGCAATGGTCATCCCTTGCTTCAGCTGAGACCACCTGCTCCAGTCAGCAGCGGGTTCTGCACAAAGAGATCAGAGCCCTGATGCAGAGACAACAGGTAGAGCTGTCCGGTGGTGAAGTCGGCAGTGTCAGAGTAAGTGATCCTTTCCCCATTGCAGTACCTCCCAGAAGTGAAATGTTAATTGGGTGTCGGGCAGTAATAGGCCTCAGGGGTCAAGATTACAAAGCCATGGTAGAACCGATGTACTCTGATAGTAGGCCCACGATCCTGACAGCCAGAGGGGTATTTGATGTCCGCAAGAGGAGAGTACCAATACGCATCTTAAATTGTGGTCAGAGAGAGGTCTATTTACCCCAGTATGCCACCCTTGCAAAGCTGTTCACTGTTAGTAACAATGCATTAGAGGCAGCTGAACCCTTGCTTCTGTCCGACAAGGTGGGAGACAATGGCTCTAAAGGGCAGCAGGAGGATTGGTGTCAGCAGCTACACGTAGGCACTGACTCCACCCCTTCGCACCAAAAGCATGGGGCTTACCAGGTGACTCGAGAATTTGAATGGGTCTTCAGCAAACATCCTCTAGACTTTGGGCAGGCAAAAGGGGTCCAACACCATTTCCCCACCAGAGATCATCCACCCAATAAAGAGAGGTACCGGCCTGTACCCCCAGCACACTATCAATGTACCAAGAGTATGTTATGGGAGATGAAGGAGGGGTAATCAGATATAGTTGTAGCCTTTGGGCAGCTCCATTAGTCCTTGTTAAAAAGAAAGATGGTACTATGAGAATGTGTGTAGACTACAGGCGGATTAACAGCATTACACATAAGGATGCTTACCCATTACCTAGAATTGAGGAATCACTAGCTGCACTGAGAACCACTAGCTGTTTCTCTACCTTAGCGCTCACCAATGGGTATTGGCAGGTTCCCGTGGCAGAGGTAGACAAGGAGAAGACAGCGTTTACAACACCAATGGGCCTCTGCGAGTTTAACTAGATGCCGTTCGGGCTCAGCAATGCGCCAGGAACATTTCAGCGGCTAATGGAATGCTGCCTTGGACATAAAAACTTTGATACCGCTCTGCTGTACTTGGATGACATCATCGTCTTCTCCAAAACCTACGAAGACCATTTGAAGCACCTAGCCGAGGTATTCAAAGCCCTGTCCAACTTTGGCTTGAAAGTAATGCCGTCCAAATGTCACCTTTTGAAGCCCAAGGTGCAGTACCTAGGCCATATGGTAAGTGCGGAAGGTGTAGCACCAGATCCTGACAAAGTCACCGTTATCCGGGACTGGCAAAGACCCAGCACTATTCATGAAGTAGGGCAGTTTCTTGGCTTAGTAGGATACTACTGAAGATTTATCAAAGACTTCACCAAAACAGCTGCACCCCTGCAAGATCTTCTAGTGGGCCAATCCAAGAAGGCCAAGGACAAGAGTCTTCCGTTCAAGTGGAACAAAAGGATAGAAGAGTCCTTCATCAGGTTGAAATTGGCCCTCACGGGAGATGGGGTTCTGGCCTACCCTGACTATGACTAACCATTTGTACTTTACATTGATGCCAGCAATGTGGGATTGGGAGCAGTGCTGTCACAAGTGCAGAATGGCAGATATATAGTGATTGCCTATGCCATCAGGAAGCTTCGTCCCACTGAGAGGAACCCCGACAACTACAGTTCCTTTAAACTGGAGTTCCTTGCCATAGTCTGGGCAGTGTAACGTCCGTCTGCGGTTCTGGGCTGCAGCCAGGCAACACCCCGAGAAACACTGATACCCTTTACCCCTATACAGGGATCTGGATTTACAACAGAGCCCAGGAGGTAGCTGTCTGAATATGAGCAGCGGCCAGAGCAGGACGGTCGTCAGAGTGAAGTACAAAAACGGCAGGCAATAGCAGAGTCAAATTCAGGCCAAGGTCAGAGTCAAAAACCAGGAGGGCGGCAGAGGTACAGAATCGTTAGGAAGTAGCAGAGTCAGAATATCCAGGCCAAGGTCACAAACCAGGAGAGTAGCAGAAATACAGAATCGTCAGGCAAAAGAGGGGTCAGAAATCCAGGCCGAGGTCAGAGTCAAACAGAAATCAATCACTAAGTAACACACAGGGGAACCAAGAATATATCCGGCGGCTTGCAAGACCAGTCCCAAGCTATTTGAGGGATCAGGTCATCCCTCACAGGTTCCTGGACTGATGATGTCATTAGGGCCGCCCCCAGGACCAGGCCAGACGGTGATGCAGTAACCCCCTGGTGACTGACAGAGGGGCAGAGCCTGCGCCCACCAGATGCCTGCGCAGGAGCCACTTCTCTGTCACCACCATAACTCACGGGTGGACCACGGCGCCTCCCAGTGGCCGAGGCAGGAACAGCGTCCCCGAGTCTGACGGTGAAGTGGCGGTCTGGCGCCTCCTAGTGACCGTGACCGGAACAGCAGGCCTCGAATCCAACGGTGACGTGACAGACCGGCGCCTCCTAGTGGCTAAAGCTGGGACCATAGGCCCTGAGTCTGACGACGACATAATAGATCCACGGCGCCTCCCAGTGGTCGAGGCAGGAACTGCCGTCCCCGAGTCTGACGGCAAAGTGGCGGTCCGGCGCCTCCTAGTGGCTGCGACCGGAACAGCAGGCCCCAAATCTGACGGAGACGTGACAGGCAGTAAAGGAGCACTTCAAGCACTACGTGGCTTCAGCAAAGTTCACCATCTACGCGGACAATAATCCGCTAACCCACTTTGAAACGGAAAAGCTAGGGGCACTTGAGCAGAGATGGATGGCCCGGCTGTCCAACTACGAGTTTACTATCACGTACCGAGTGGGACATAAGAACGCTAATGCTAATGCGCTGTCCAGGATGCCCAATTCACCAGACAGAGGAGAAGATCCAGAAGAACTCGAAGAAGTCAAGTTACCAGCCTTCCACTGTCCAGTTGCAGCCCAGCGCTCCCAAAAGGTGAGGAATAATCACTATATCGTATGAGAGGCAACGCTGAACCCATTACCCCATCATGAGTGGGCAGAGATGCAAGATAGTGACCCAGCTGTTCGCCTAGTAAAGGAGTTGCTGACACAAGCTGATTCACACCCTGGTCCAGATGACCCACAGGAAGCACAGCAGTTATGGAAGCTGTTCATCTACAAGGGTAAGCTGTGTCGGAGGAACATCAACTTGCACACACATGAACTGGTCTGGCAGGTGGTAGTCCTGAATTGGGATGCGCCAATGGTCTTGGAGGCGTACCACGATGGAGCAAGATACTTTGGGAGGAAGAAGTTGGAGGTTCTACTTCGTGAAAGATTCTACTGGGTTAGCATGAGGAGAGCCATTGAGAAGTGGTGCCGAGAATATGGACAATGCAACCTGCGCAGGAAAGACCGTAACAGCCAGCGAGCCCCATTACAGCCAATCATTACGAAGCAGTCGCTTGAACTGGTAGCCTTGGATCATGCGAAGTTGACTCCAAGTAGGACTGGCTACACCTACGCTCTGACCATCGTTGACCATGACTCAAGGTTCTTGGTAGTCATGCCTGTCAAAGACCAAACAGCAAAGAAAGCAGTCAAGGCATTTCAACAACACTTTTGTTGACCGCACGGATACCCTGAAAAAGTACTCACTGACCAAGGTCCAGCCTTTGAGGCAGAAGTGTTCCAGGAGTTCTGTAACATGTACGGTTGCAAGAAAATCAGGACGATGCCCTACCATCCACAGACAAATGGCATGTGTGAGAAGATGAACCAGGTGGTAATTGACTTATTATTATTATTATTATTATTATTATTATTATTATTATTATTTATTTATATAGCGCCAATAATTCCATGGTGCTGTACATGAGAAAGGGGGTTACAGTACATACAAAGTTACAGATATCGTTAACAGTAAACAAATTTACAATGACAGACTGGTACAGAGGGGATGGGACCCTGTCCATGCGGACTTACATTCTACGGGATAGTGGGGAAGAGACAGAAGGTCGGGGGTGCAGGAGCTCTGGTGGTGATGAGGCGGCAGCTCAGGCGGTGGTGATATGGCAGAATGGTCACTGCAGGCTGTAAGCTTTCCTGAAAAGATGGGTTTTCAGGTTCCGTTTGAAGGATTCGAGGGTGGTGGATAATTGGACGTGTTGAGGTATAGCATTCCAGAGGATAGGGGATATTCTGGAGAAATCTTGGAGGCGGTTGTGTGAGGAACGAATAAGTATGGAGGAGAGAAGGAGGTCTTGGGAGGATCGAAGACTACATGAGGGAAGATATTGGGAGATTAGTTCAGAGATATAGGGAGGGGAAAGATTGTAGATGGCTTTGTAGGTCAGTGTTAGCAGTTTGAACAGGATTCGTTGGGGAATTGGGAGCCAATGGAGGGATTTGCAGAGGGGGGAGACAGGGGAGTAGCGAGGAGAGAGGTGGATTAGTTGGGCAGCAGAATTGAGGACAGACTGGAGTGGTGCAAGAGAGTTAGCAGGGAGGCCACAGAGGAGAGTGTTGCAGTAGTCAAGGCAGGAGATGATGAGGGCATGTGCAAGAGTTTTAGTAGATTGAGGACTGAGGAAGGGCCGGATTCTGGAAATATTTTTGAGTTGGAGGCGACAGGAGGTGGCAAGAGATTGGACGTGTGGTTTGAAGGACAGGGCAGAGTCGAGAGTTTCTCTGAGGCAGCGGATTTCACATGCTGGAGAGAGTGTTATGGCGTTTACCATAACAGATAAATCGGGTAGGGAAGATACATGAGATGGAGGAAAGATAATGAGTTCAGTTTTGTTTACGTTGAGTGTTAGGAAGCGAGAGGTAAAAAAGAGGATATGGCTGATAGACACTCCGGGATTCTGGACAGCAGAGAGGTGATATCTGGGCCAGAGAGGTAGATCTGAGTGTCATCTGCATACAGGTGGTACTGGAAGCCATGGGACTTTATGAGTTGTCCTAGGCCAAGAGTATAGATGGAAAAAAGTAGGGTCCCCAGGACAGAGCCTTGGGGGACTCCAACAGAGAGGAGGTGGGATGAGGGGGTAGTGTGGGAGTGGGAAACGCTGAATGTGTGGTCAGAAAGGTATGAGGAAATCCAGGACAGGGCAAGGTCTTTGATGCCAAGGGAAGAAAGAATCTGACACAGTTGACCACTGCCTACTGCTATAAAGGCAGAGGACAGGTCAAGAAGGAGGAGGATGGAGAACTGTCTGTTTGTGAGTTCACAAACCCAGGGCAGAATACAGGAGACACAACAGGGGCCGGAGGGGCTGGCAGAGAGTCTTCCTAGGACAGAGACACAGATGGCCGGCAGGACAGGAACACGAGCGAGACGGCAGGGATCAGGCACGGACTGGAGGGCACAGCTGGGAGGCAGGACAGAACAGCACGGAACTTCGGACTTCCAGATCCTAGAAGAGAACAGCGGAAACGAGGGATGAGCTATGGGCAGGCTGAAAGCAGAGGAAAGCTCAAAGACAAGTGGGGCCAGAATCACTAGCAAGGCACAAGTGATAATCAGGCACCACAGGAGGAAGAGGTGGCCTGATATAGGGAACGTGTTGTGAGACTTCCGGGTTACCTGTTAGCTTTGGCTGTGAGTAAGTCATTAGTAATTTTGGTCAGGGCAGTTTCAGTGGAGAGGTGGGGGCAGAAGCCAGATTGCAGGATGTCAAAGAGGGAGTTAGATGAGAGATGGAAGGAAAGTTGAGCAT
This sequence comes from Dendrobates tinctorius, assembly GCF_039654945.1. Classification (NCBI taxonomy): domain Eukaryota; kingdom Metazoa; phylum Chordata; class Amphibia; order Anura; family Dendrobatidae; genus Dendrobates; species Dendrobates tinctorius. Next base: position 6,853,051 of record NW_027361686.1, on the reverse strand, counting down.
GGACTTGCTGTTCAAGGAGTTTGGAAGCAAATGGGAGCAGTGATGTGGGGCGATAGCTGGGCATAGCAGTTGGGTCAAGGTTTGATTTTTTGAGGATGGGTGTTATGGTGGTATGTTTGAAGGCAGAGGGGAAGGTACCAGAAGTTAGGGATAGGTTGAAGAGATGGGTTAGGGCTGGAATGATCATGTTAGTGAGGTTGGGGAGCAGATGGGAAGGGATGGGGTCAAGTGCACAGGTGGTGAGGCGTGATTTGGAAAGGAGATTAGTAAGCTCTCCTTCAGTGATGTTGGAGAGGGAGGTTATTAGGGAAGGGCAGAGGTCTGGAATAGAGTTGAGCAAAACGGGTCGGTCAAATTGATAAGTCGCCGCTTTTCGCTAAAGTCGGGTTTCGCCGATCGAAACCCGACCATAGCGTGAGGTCGGCCATGAGGTCGCCGACCCACGTGCTAACGTTGCTTTTCCCATGATGCTTCCAGTGCCTTTTCTCAGCCAATCATCAAGGACGCACACTGTGGGCAACGCGATGACATCGGCAGCGGCCACCACCATCTTGGAGAAGGGCATTACTTAGTGATTGGCTTGCTTAGTCGACGGTCAGGGCTTTTATAGGTACTGTGACGCCACACAGCCATTTTACTTCTGCCGATCTTAGCATAGAGAGAGGTTGCTGCTGCTGATTCTCAATAGCGAGAGTGTTAGGCAACAAAGAAAAAAAAAACTGTGCTTCTTCTGATAGCGATTTCAACTGCACAGTTAGTGTGCAGTGACAGGGGAGGATTTTTGTGTGTGCAGCAGCGCTGGTGGTTATTAGGCTGCCTTATAAGGCTTCCTGATAGCTGCATTGCTGTGTGCACACTGCTGTGCAGACTGCTTTTTTAAAATCAAAAAACTTTTATTCTGATTTTCTGCACAGTTACAGAGCGTTCATTTTTTCACACAACGTATAGAGGTGTACGCTCCTCACACACTACCGTGTACCGGCTGGTATCACGGACATATACATGCTATCTGTGTGTGACTCCATAAAAAGATAGACGGAGATTTTAAATTTTCCATACATACAACGTATAGAGCTGTCCGCTTCTCAAACAGCATCGTATATCTGCTGTTTGACTACGGTCAAATCTATACAGAGACAGCGTGTGTGTGACTCTGTAAAAAAATAGACGAAGATTTAAAAATTTTCATACATACACCGTATAGAGCTGTACGCTCCTCACACACTACCGTGTACCAGCTGGTATGACGGACAAATACATGCTATCTGTGTGTGACGTATATCTGCTGGTTGGATTACAGTCAAATACATACTGGGAGAGTGTCTGTGACTAGGGAAATATATACGGAGATTTACATTTTTACCTACACCTTATACAGCTGTACTCTCCTCATACAGTACCATATATCTGCTGGTATTTTTGTTACATTTTCACAAACATGAGGAAGTATGGTGGAAGAGGCCACCAATGTGGGTGGGGGGGCAGCTGGTACTGATGGTGGGGATGGTGCATCTGCTGGTTATGCCAAAAGCACAATAGCAGCTAAGGCAGGAGGTGTTGAGCCTGCGTCATCGTCTGGCACAAGAAGACCTGTAAGGTTCCCTTTTCTGGGAGTAGGAAAACCGCTTTTAAAGCCGGAGCATCAAAAACAGGTTTCGGCTTACATTGCCGAACCAGCCACCAGCTCTATTGCCTCATCTTCTGAACTTTCAAAATCTGCAATCACTGAGTCGTCAGTGCAGGGTTCTGGTCAGGAAAAACAGCTTTCTTTGTGTCCTTCACCCCTACCAAAAGTGAAGGATGCGGCAGCCCACACTTCAGATTACTCCATGGAGCTCTTTTCACATACCAAGCCTGGGTTATCCAGTCAAAACCTGAATTTCCCAGTCCAAGAAGAATCTGACATGGAGTGCACAGCCACTGCTATATAATTCTGCTGGTACATTGACCCACAGCACTACATTGCCCTCACAGTCTACTGAGCCAGAATCTGACCCTGATGAAACTCAGGTGCCCATTCCCTCATACTATATCACCTTACACGGTGACACAGACGAAAGTGCAGATGAAATTGAAGAGGAGGTGATGGATGACCCAGTTGTTGACCCGGATTGGCATCCATTGGGGGAAGAGGGTGCCACTGGCAATAGCTCAGATGAAGAGAAGGATCCACAGCAGGCATGGACATTGCAGCAGCGGTTATCTGGCAGGCCCGTAGCTGTCCAAAAACGTGGAACAAAACCAAAAAAGGTGCAGGACAGCTTGGACACACGGTCAAATTAGCACAGCATGCAAGCCCTGGAAATTTATACCATAGGAGGAAGAGTGCAGTGTGGCACTTCTTTGTCCAAAATCTTACTGATGAGGCAAAGGTTATCTGTAAGAATTGCGGAAGGACCTTTAGCCGAGGGAAAAATCTGAAATTTGAATACCAATTGCATGCTTAGACATTTAACCACCATGCACTTGCAAGTGTGGACGGACTACAAAACCTCAGGTAGCACATGTGCACATGCTCCAACTGAAGGTAGCCAGCAATGCTCCATCGCTTCCCCCACTGTAAGACCACCGCCACCGGTAAGCACACCACCAGCAATAAATGTTGAGGTGTCGTCGTAAGGCCAAAGCAGTCAGGGAATCACAATGGTTTTGCAACGAAACACTTAATCTAGGTCATCACCACCAACACCATCACCATCACCAACCCCCTCTCAGTCCGTCCGGTCCACCGCTAGTTCCCCCATATGCAGCTCTCAAGTCCAGCTCACCCTAGCAGACACTCTGAGTAGGACAAGAAAGTACTCATCCTCTCATCGGCATACATTGGCTTTGAACGTCTACATTGCCAAACTGATCTCATTAGAGATGATGTCCTTCCGTTTGGTTGAAAGCGAAGCTTTCTGAGAGCTTATGGCCTACGCTGTCCCATGCTATGACCTATCCAGTCAGCACTTCTTTTCTCGAAAAGCCATCCCTGCCCTCCACCTGCATGTGAAAGACCGCATTGTCCATGCACTCAAGCAATCAGTGAATGGAAAGGTGCACCTCACAACTGATGCATGGTCCAGTAGGCATGGCCAGGGCCATTGCATGTCAATCACTGCGCACTGGGTTAATGTGGTGGATGCATGCTCCACAGGGGACAGCGGCAGTGGAACAGCGCTGCCTAGCCCACGGTATAGGAAACAGTTGGCTGTAGGCATTCGACCCTCCTCCATAAGCGAAAGCTCATCCACAGAGCGCAGTCGCACGAGCACTCCATCCGCAGCTGCCAGTGTTGCACACGAGGTGTCCCACTATCGAACAGCTAGTGGTAAGCGGTAGCAGGCTGTTTTAAAGATGATGTCTTTGGGTGACAACAGACACACCGCGGAGGTACTGGCCGACTACTTGCAGCGACAAACTGAGTCATGGCTGGGCTGTCAACATCTTGAGCCAGGCAAGGTAGTTAGTGATAACGGCCGGAATTTTGTGGCAGCCATATGCCTTGCAAACCTCACACACATACCTTGCCTGGCTCACACTTTGAACCTGGTGGTGCAGCGCTTCCTATATAATTATCTGGAGTTAACAGCCCTGCTCCAAAAGATGCGGACTGTGCTCTCACATCCGTCGCTCGCCCGTACACTCCAGTGATTGCAGAAGCTGCAGCGATTGCTCCACCTCCCCAAGCACCGCCTAATCATAGACGTTGCAACAAGGTGGAACTCCACCCTGCACATGGTTGAGAGGCTATGCGAACCGAGGCAGGCTGTAATGCATTTGTGGGATGATACATGGGTAGGCAGTTTGAGGGCTGACATGGGGTTGTCGGGTTTGCAGTGGTCAAAGCTGAAAGACCTCTGTAAAGTTCTTCAGTGTTTTGAGGTATGCACACGGCTGGTAAGCGCAGATGACGCCATCATAAGCATGAGCATCCCACTTATGCGTCTGCTCATGCAAAGTTTGACGCACATTGAGGATGAGACGTCTGCAGCGGAGGAGGAACAGGAGGAGGAGAAGGAGGGAAGCCTTGATGACAGTCAGCCATTGTCTGGTCAGGAAACTGTCCTGGACGAGGTGGAGGAAGAAAAGGAAGAGGAGGATGAGGGGGATGATTATTTTGGGGAGGAGGATGCTTCTCTGGGGGCAAGAGAAAATGTTGTCGTGGCAAGGTCAGGTACACGGTTTTTGCGTGACAGAAGGTATGTGGATTTGCCAGCCACCACTGCCAGTGCATCATTGACACCAGTAACATTGGCCCACATGTGTGATTATGCCTTGCGGATCCTAAAAAGGGACCCCTGCATTGCCAAAATGATGAATGATGACGACTTCTGGTTGGCCAGCATCCTCGATCCATGCTATAAAGGCAAATTACACATGGTGCCACAGGAGAACCAAGAGATAATATTGGCTAACAAACAAGCAACTCTGGTGAACCGTTTGTTTGAGGCATTTCCAGCACACAGCAGCGGTGCTGGTTCTCCCACGAGCCGAAGTGGGCAAAATGGAAGATGTGTTCATGGTGCACACAACGAAAGTGGCGTTGGAGACAGGGGTTTCATGACCATGCTGTGGACTGATTTCTCAAGTACCGCTCACACTACTGGTAATACTGCATCGATTGCAAGTGACAGGAGACAGCAGTTTTCAACTATGGTTACAAACTACTTCTCCTCCCATACCATTGTTCTCCCTCACAGGTCATTCCCCTTTGACTATTGGGCCTGTAAACTGGACACCTGGCCTGAATTGGCACAATATGCCTTACAGGAACTCACTTGCCCTGCTGCTAGTGTGCTATCTGAAAGAGTCTTCAGTGCTGCTGGATCAATCGTGACAGAAAAAAGGACCCCTCTGTCGACCCAAAATGTTGATGATCTAACCTTCATTAAAATGAACCATGCATGGGTTTCAAAGGATTTTGTCCCACCTTCCCCTGATGACACATAGGTTGCCGGAAATTTGGCTCGCTTTTGTTCTCCTCTTCCTCGTACTTGTCAAATTCCTCCATTTGCAGCTGCTGAATGTACAGCCTACACATCAACATATGCCATTTTTTAAACCGCCCTAACTGGGATGCCCCTCCCCCCAAGGGCTGGGGTCACCACCTGGCACACCCGGGCAAGTGCTGTTGCTCTGAACAGGTGGGTGGGCCCACTCTTGGCCGACGGCACAGGCACAGGGCCGCTCATAGTACAATACAGTGTCTCTGATGGTGAGGGGGCCCACTCACCGTCAGACACACCGGTGTACTATGAGGGGCACTGTGCCAGTACCGTCACCCATGAGTGGGCCCCCCTGCTTGCTCATGGCCACAGCACTTGAAAATTGCAATACTTACCTCTCCATGCTCCACCGCTGTGCAGTCTGGGCAGTTAAATCCTTCACAGAGACGGCCACTACAAATTTGGTGAACTGATCGATGATGGTTAAGATGTAGCTATGGTCTGTCCTGCTGACCTCTACCTTCAGATGATCAATGGCTACCATTTGTAATGGACGTCAACTCACAATCGGATGCAGTGGTGCTGTATGATCAGCTTTCACAGTTTTCCCAGTCACAGACATGTGACATGCCTGCCACCATTTTTCAATGTCTCCTCTCATGCCAATCCAATAGAATCGCTTACGGCCTGTGGCTTCTGTCTTGCACTCCAAAGTGACCAGACACATCATGATAGGCAGTGATGACCATGACTACATCTCTCCCTGTGATCACAATTTGATGGATACAAGCAATGGAGATGGAATCCATGCTACTGCCGTACAGCAATCCTTTCTTCACAAATAACCATTTTCGCTGTCTCCACAGACAAAGTAATTGAGGTTCTGCATCGCCTCTGCGAAATCTACTTTTCCCGTGATCAGCAATTCCCAAATTTCTGCTAACACTCGACTTTCCGTCTGTACTTGTATCCATCTAGTTTCCAGTAGCGGAGAGTCTGGACGGGCTTACTGAGACTGAAATATATACAAAGATTTAAAAGTAGCTCAACAATGTATACTGGTGTACGCTTCGAATACGTTTCCCTTTTTCTACTTTTTATATTCTGGTGTAATCCATACTGAGCCTGTGAGTGTCTGTGTCTGACTCCGGAAATATAGATGGAAATTTACAATTACTCCTAGACTGGATACACCAGGTATCTGCTGATACAGTACCTTTGCTCTAAATTTTTTATTATGGTATAATCCATACTGAGTGAGTGTGCGTGGTTTCCTCCTTCTATATATACGGAGATAAAAATTTTACCCTATACTATATACAGCTTCTGTCTTGTTATACAGTACCTTTGTTCGACATTTAGTATTACAGTCAAATCCATACTGAGTGAGCGTCTGACAGTGACTACAGGAATATCTATATGGAGATTTAAATTGTACCCTATAATATATATACTTACTATCTTGTTATCCAGTACCTTTTTTTCAACATTTTGTATTATGGTCAAATCCAGACTGAGTGAGTATCTGAGGGTGACTCCAGAAATATATACCGAGATTTCACATTTGCCCAACACTGTATACAGCTCTACGCTTCTGGTACAGTACCCTTTTTTGCTATTTTGATTCTGGTGTAATCCATAATGAGCCTGTGAACGTCTGTCTGTTACTCTGGAAATATAGTTGGAGATTTAAGATTACACCAACACTGTATACAGCTATACGCTTGTGATATATTACCCATTTACTGCTTTTTATATTCTTGTCTAATCCATACTGGGCCTGAGAACATTTGTGTCGCCTCCTGAAATATATACAGAGATTCAGAATGTTTAAACTATACTACATATAACTTGTATCTGGTGATACTGTACCCTCTTTCAACTTTTTATATTATTGTGTAATCCATACTGAACCTGTGAGTGTTTGTGTCTGACTCATGAACTATATACGGAGATTTACAATTATCCCTAGACTGTATAGCTGTATAGAGCTGTACGCTATTTTCACAAAAATTAGTAAGTATGGTGGAAGAGGTCATGAACATGGGCGAGGGGGGCCAGCTGGTACTGAGGGTGGTGGTGGTGCATCTGCTGGTAGTGCCAAAAGCACAATAGCAGCTAAGGCAGGAGGTGTTGAGTATGCGTCATGGTCTGGCTCCGGAAGGCTCCCTTTTCTGGGAGTAGGTAAACTGCTTTTAAAGCCAGAGCATCAGGAACTGGTTTTGCCTTGCATTGCTGAAACAGCCTCCAGCTCTTGTCAGTGCAGGTTTCTGGCCAGGAGCAACCCCTTTCCTTGGTTCCTTCACCCACACCAAAAGTGAAGGATGTGGCAGCCCACACTTCAGATTACTCCATGGAGCTCTTTTCACATACCATGCATGGGATCGTTCTAAATGGGGCACATTATATATGGAGCATTATTTGGGCACATCATACACTGGAGCATCATCAATGAGGCCCATCATATACTGGAGCTTTCCAATTGGGGGATATCAGACACTGGAGCAGCATTTACAGGGACCATTATACACTGGAGCATTAGAAATGGGGCTCATTATATATGGAGCATTATTTCGGCCCATCATACACTGGAGCATCATCTATGAGGCCCATCATGTCCTGGAGCATACCAAATGGGGGACATCAGACACTGCAGCAGCATTTACGGGGCCCATTACACACTGGAGCATTAGAAATGGGGCTCATTATATATGGAGCATTATTTGGGCCCATAAGACACTGGAGCATCATCCATGGGGCCCATCATATACTGGAGCATTCTAAATGGGGCAAATCAGACACTGGAGCAGCATCTATGGGGCCCATTATACACTGGAGCATTAGAAATGGGGCCCATTATATATGGAGCATTATTTGGGCCCATAACACACTGGAGCATCATCCATGGAGACCATCATATACTGTAGCATTATGTGGAGCTCATCATATACTGTATGGAACATTATATGGGTCTAATTGTTCTGTATGGAGAAATTTATGGGGCTCATTATCCTGTATGGTGCACCATGTGGTCGCCATAATACTGTATGGAGTAATATACTGTCCGTTTTTTGAGCAATTGTAGAATTTAAAATAGATATCAGTCATGTCATGTAAGAAGTGAAGTATTTTTCATTGTACTATACCTATATTTCTGCGCCATATCGGAGCATCATGAATTGTGGTATGTGTTAAAGGGGCGCACTGACACTCTTTGGCACGGGGCACGCGAAAACCTGGAGCCAGCCCTACCCCCCAACAACTTTAGCCAAATAATCCCCAGTTTTAAGTTTTAAGCTTAAGTAATAAGAATTGATGTTGTTGGCATTGAAATGGGCTCTGTAGGTGTATTTACTGTCCTCCACTCCCTGCCGACTTTGCTTCCTGTTATGAATGAGTCACCGTAGGAGGCAAAAACAGAAATACTAGCCAAGTCCAGAAAACCAGAGAAGTTGGCAGCTATTGGATTGCAGACCCCTGAACCTATCAACAACAACTAGCAGTAGCCGTGGGGGGTTCCTACGGTGCCCTAGACCCCTCGATCACAGCCGGAGAACTACATAGCCTAAAGGCAGAAAGGGAAATCTAAACTGCCCCAGAGCAGACCCCCAAAGCAATAGGCAGCCCCCAACATATAATGACGGTGAAGCAAGATGAAAAAACACCAACACAGATAGAAAGATAGGCTGAGCAAATGATGGGGCCCAAGCTAACTAAATAGGACAGGATAGAAAAGCTGCTGTCTGCAATCCACCAAAACCCTATCAAAACAAGAGTCAACAGACTGATAGGGAAAAAGGCCCTGAAGACGCTAGGCTTCAAAAAGACTATATCAGTACTCAGGTATCTTCTGAAGACAGAGCAAAAAGACAAAAAGGAATTCAGCTCACCCCAGCAGGGAATGGCCGAAATCCAGAAAAACAAGGCAAAATAAAACCAAAACACAAATGCAAAAAGCAGAGCAGAAAACTTAGCTTTTGAGGAGCAGGGATCAGACTGGTCTCCTAGAATCCCTCAGAGAAATCACCAGCAGGGCAGAAGGGCGTCGGCTGCCTTATATCCAGTCAGCAATTCCCATCACCCAGTCATCATCTACCAGCTCAGGTGCTTGGTAATCAGCCTCACTACCTTCCTTCACCAGAAGAGGGAGTTCATCAGACCTCAATGGTGAAGGGGAAAATGAACTCACAACAGTACCTCCCCCTTGAGGAGGGGTCACCGAACCCTCATCCCAGACACCAGGGCGATCAGGGTGAGCCCGATGAAAGGCACGCACCAATCTTTTGGCATGAATATCAGAGGCAGAGACCAAGGAATTATCCTCCTGACCATAACCCTTCCACTTAACCAAATACTGGAGTCTCCGTCTAGCCAGACGGGAATCCAGTATCTTCTCTACCTCATATTCCATGTTACCTTCAACCAATACAGGGTCCGGAGGTGCCACCCCATGAACTACTGGTTCAACAAACCTCTTCAACAAGGACTTATGAAACACATTATGGATTTTAAATGTGACAGGAAGAGCCAACCGAAAAGAGACTGGATTAATAATCTCCAAAATCTTGTAAGGTCCAATAAATCTAGGCTTAAACTTAGGAGAAGCCACCTTCATAGCGATATTTTTTGATGATAACCAAACCATATCACCCACCTTAAACTGGGGACCAATGGCCCTATGTCGGTTGGAAAACCACTGGGCCTTTTCCTGGGAGAGAGATAACTTATCCACCACTTGGTCTCAGATCTGGTGCATTCTCTCCACCACAGTGTCAACACCTGGGCAGGCAGAAGGCTCCACCTGCCCTGAAGAAAATCGAGGATGAAACCCAAAGTTACAAAAAAAAGGTGACATCAAAGTGGCAGAACTAGCACTATTATTTAAAGCAAATTCGGCCAAGGGCAAAAATGAAACCCAATCATCCTGATCAGCGGAAATAAAACATCTCAAATAAGACTCCAAGGTCTGGTTTGTTCTCTTCATCTGCCCATTGGTCTGAGGGTGAAAAGCAGAGAAGGACAACTGAATTCCCAGCTTGGAACAGAAAGTCCTCCAAAATCTAGACACAAACTGAACTCCTCTGTCAGATACAATGTTCTCAGGAATCCCGTGCAAGCGAACCACCTGTTGCAAAAACAGGGCCACCAACTCAGAAGAAGATGGCAACTTAGGGAGTGGTACAAGATGAACCATCTTAGAGAACCTATCACAAATCACCCAAATAACAGTCATTCTCTGAGAGACAGGCATATCAGAGATGAAATCCATTGAAATATGGGTCCATGGCCTCCTGGGGACCGGCAAAGGCATCAACAACCCACTAGAGCGAGAACAAGGTTTAGACCGGGAGCAAGTCCCACAGGACTGCACAAAATTCCTGACATCACGAGACAAGGCGGGCCACCAAAAAGACCGACTCACCAGATCTCTAGTACCAAAAATACCTGGATCAGCAGCCAATGCAGAGCAATGAACTTCAGACATCACTCCTTTCTTCCACTGGTCAGGAACATACAACTTTCCACTGTTACAACGCTCAGGTTTGTCCTCCTGGAACTCTTCCAGAGCACGTCTCAAATCGGGCGAGATGGCAGAAAGAACTACCCCTTCGCCTAAGATGGTAGCAGGCTTGGTCACCACTAGAGTTGAGCGATACCGTCCGATACTTCAAAATATCGGATCAGAATGGATCGGCCGATCTTTAAAAAAAGTATCGGTATCGCCGATGCCGATACCGGAAGTCCCATTCAAGTCTATGAGACTTCCGGTATCGGAATTGGAAAAACCTTTTCCTGCCCTTGTACAGCCTCTCGGGGGTCTGTACGGGCCTTCCAGGGGTCTCTGCCGGCCTGCCGGGGGGCTGTGCCGGCCTGCCGGTGGGCTGTGCGGACTGCCCGGGGTCTGTACCGGCCTGCCGGTGGTCTGTGCAGGCTCCGGGGGGCTGTGCCGGCCTGCCGGGGGGCTGTGCCGGCCTGCCGGGGGGTTTGTGCAGGCTCCGGTAGTCTGTGCAGGCATCGTCCGATGGGACTACAAGTCCCATCGGGCGATGCCTGCTACCATGACAGTGATTGACACAATAGCCAATGATGGGACAGTAGATGTCCCATCATCCGGCTAATGTGTTAAATGTAAAAAAAAAAAAAAAAAAAAAAAAAAAAAAAAAATACTACATACATACATACTACATGCATGCTACATACATACTACATGCTACATACATAGTACATATATACTACATGCATGCTACATACATACTACATACATACTACATATATACTACATGCATGCTACATACATACTACATGCATGCTACATACATACTACATGCTACATATATACTACATGCATGCTACATATATACTACATGCATGCTACATACATACTACATGCTACATACATACTACATACATACTACATGCTACATATATACTACATACATACTACATATATACTACATGCATGCTACATACATACTACATGCATACTACATGCTACATATATAATACATACATACTACATGCATGCTACATACATACTACATGCTACATACATACTACATACATACTACATATATACTACATGCATGCTACATACATACTACATGCTACATACATAGTACATATATACTACATGCATGCTACATACATACTACATACATACTACATATATACTACATGCATGCTACATACATACTACATGCATGCTACATACATACTACATGCATACTACATGCTACATATATACTACATACATACTACATACATACTACATATATACTACATGCATGCTACATACATACTACATGCTACATACATAGTACATATATACTACATGCATGCTACATACATACTACATACATACTACATATATACTACATGCATGCTACATACATACTACATGCATGCTACATACATACTACATGCATACTACATGCTACATATATACTACATACATACTACATGCATGCTACATACATACTACATGCTACATACATACTACATACATACTACATATATACTACATGCATGCTACATACATACTACATGCTACATACATACTACATACATACTACATGCTACATACATACTACATACATGCTACATACATACTACATACATACTACATGCTACATATATACTACATATATACAGTCATATGTAAAAGTTTGGGCACCCCTATTAATGTTAACCTTTTTTCTTTATAACAATTTTGGTTTTTGCAACAGGTATTTCAGTTTCATATATCTAATAACTGATGGACTCAGTTATATTTCTGGATTCAAATGAGGTTTATTGTACTAACAGAAAATGTGCAATCTGCATTTAAACAAAATTTGACCGGTGCAAAAGTATGGGCACCCTTATCATTTTCTTGATTTGAACACTCCTAACTACTTTTTACTGACTTCCTGAAGCACTAAATTGGTTTTGTAACCTCATTGAGCTTTGAACTTCATAGCCAGGTGTATCAAATCATGAGAAAAGGTATTTAAGGTGGCCACTTGCAAGTAGTTCTCCTATTTGATTCTCCTATGAAGAGTGGCATCATGGGCTCCTCAAAACAACTCTCAAATGATCTGAAAACAAAGATTATTCAACATAGCTTTTCAGGGGAAGGATACAAAAAGTTGTCTCAGAGATTTAACCTGTCAGTTTCCACTGTGAGGAACATAGTAAGGAAATGGAAGAACACAGGTACAGTTCTTGTTAAGCCCAGAAGTGGCAGGCCAAGAAAAATATCAGAAAGGCAGAGAAGAAGAATGCTGAGAACAGTCAAGGACAATCCACAGACCACCTCCAAAGACCTGCAGCATCATCTTGCTGCAGATGGTGTCACTGTGCATCGGTCAACAATACAGCGCACTTTGCACAAGGAGAAGCTGTATGGGAGAGTGATGCGAAAGAAGCCGTTTCTGCAAGCACGCCACAAACAGAGTCGCCTGAGGTATGCAAAAGCACATTTGGACAAGCCAGTTACATTTTGGAAGAAGGTCCTGTGGACTGATGAAACAAAGATTGAGTTGTTTGGTCATACAAAAAGGCGTTATGCATGCGCTGTATTGTTGACCGATGCACAGTGACACCATCTGCAGCAAGATGATTCTGCAGGTCTTTGGAGGTGGTCTGTGGATTGTCCTTGACTGTTCTCACCATTCTTCTTCTCTGCCTTTCTGATAGTTTTCTTGGCCTGCCACTTCTGAGCTTAACAAGAACTGTACCTGTGTTCTTCCATTTCCTTACTATGTTCCTCACAGTGGAAACTGACAGGTTAAATCTCTGAGACAACTTTTTGTATCCTTCCCCTGAAAAGCTATGCTGAATAATCTTTGTTTTCAGATCATTTGAGAGTTGTTTTGAGGAGCCCATGATACCACTCTTCATAGGAGAATCAAATAGGAGAACTACTTGCAAGTGGCCACCTTAAATACCTTTTCTCATGATTTGATACACCTGGCTATGAAGTTCAAAGCTCAATGAGGTTACAAAACCAATTTAGTGCTTCAGGAAGTCAGTAAAAAGTAGTTAGGAGTGTTCAAATCAAGAAAATGATAAGAGTGCCCATACTTTTGCACCGGTCAAATTTTGTTTAAATGCAGATTGCACATTTTCTGTTAGCACAATAAACCTCATTTGAATCCAGAAATATAACTGAGTCCATCAGTTATTAGATATATGAAACTGAAATAGCTGTTGCAAAAACCAAAACTGTTATAAAGAAAAAAGGTTAACATTAATAGGGGTGCCCAAACTTTTACATATGACTGTACTACATATATACTACATGCATGCTACATACATACTACATGCATACTACATGCTACATATATACTACATACATACTACATGCATGCTACATACATACTACATGCTACATACATACTACATACATACTACATATATACTACATGCATGCTACATACATACTACATGCTACATACATACTACATACATACTACATGCATGCTACATACATACTACATGCTACATACATACTACATACATGCTACATACATACTACATACATACTACATGCATGCTACATACAATACATTCATACAATACATACATAGACATACAGTACATATAACAGAGTAACATACTTACCAATACTTGTCACATTGTTCCCCGAAGCCATTGTCTTTTACGGAATAAATATTAACATAACAAACCACAAAAATACTCACCCATGATCTGAAGCAGTCCACGAGTGTGTCCCACGACGATCTTGGGTAGAGAACTGCAGCATCAGCTGATGCTGCCGCTCTCTACGGGCTGCAGGAATCCAATGACGGAAGGTAGGTATCCTTCCGCACTGTATTCCTCCGCCACTTAAAAAAAAAAAAAGTCCCTAGTCTCACTTTATGGTAAAAGCTTTTACCATAAAGTGAGACTAGGGACTTTTTTTTTTTAAGTGGCGGAGGAATACAGTGCGGAAGGATACCTACCTTACGTCATTGGATTCCTGCAGCCCGTAGAGAGCGGCAGCATCAGCTGATGCTGCAGTTCTCTACCCAAGATCGTCGTGGGACACACTCGTGGACTGCTTCGGATCATGGGTGAGTATTTTTGTGGTTTGTTATGTTAATATTTATTCCGTAAAAGACAATGGCTTCGGGGAACAATGTGACAAGTATTGGTAAGTATGTTACTCTTTGTTATATGTACTGTATGTCTATGTATGTATTGTATGAATGTATTGTATGTAGCATGCATGTAGTATGTATGTAGTATGTATGTAGCATGTAGTATGTATGTAGCATGCATGTAGTCTATATGTAGTATGTATGTAGCATGTAGTATGTATGTAGCATGCATGTAGTATGTATGTAGTATGCATGTAGTATGTATGTAGCATGCACATAGCATGTAGTATGTATGTAGCATGCATGTAGTATATATGTAGTATGTATGTAGCATGTAGTATGTATGTAGCATGTAGTATATATGTAGTATGTATGTAGCATGTAGTATGTATGTAGCATGCATGTAGTATGTATGTAGCATGCATGTAGTATGTATGTAGTATGTAGCATGTAGTATATATGTAGTATGTATGTAGCATGTAGTATGTATGTAGCATGCATGTAGTATGTCTGTAACATGCATGTAGTATGTATGTAGTATGTATGTAGTATTTTTTTTTTTTTTTTTAACATTTAACACATTAGCCGGATGATGGGACTACTACTGTCCCATCATTGGCTAATGTGTCAATCACTGTCATGGTAGCAGGCTTCACCAGATGGGACTTGTAGTCCCATCGGACGATGCCTGCACAGACCCCCGGACATCAGCACAGCCCCCCGGCAGGCCGGCACAGCCCCCCGGCAGGCCGGTACAGACCCCCACAGGGTGCACAGCCCCCCGGCAGGCCGGCACAGCCCCCCGGCAGGCCGGTACAGACCCCCACAGGGTGCACAGACCACCGGCAGGCCGGCACAGCCCCCCGGCAGGCCGGTACAGACCCCGGGCAGTCCACACAGCCCCCCGGCAGGCCGGCACAGCCCCCCGGCAGGCCGGCAGAGACCCCCGGAAGGCCCGAAATGACGGCGCATCATGATGCGCACACACCGCGCATCATGATGACGTCATTTCGGCTGTCAATCAACTTTGAACTTCCGATTCCGATGCCCGATATTGGAAAAATATCGGATGTCGGTATCGGAATTCCGATACAGCAAGTATCGGCCGATACCCGATACTTGCGGTATCGGAATGCTCAACTCTAGTCACCACAGGAGAATCAGCAAAGAAGCTCCTAGAGAGAGCGTCAGCCTTGACATTCTTAGTGCCAGGAAGAAAAGAGACTACAAAATCAAAACGTGTAAAAAACAAGGCCCACCTAGCCTGTCTAGGGTTCAAGCGTTTGGCCGACTCCAGGTAAATCAAATTCTTGTGGTCAGTGAGGACCACGACTTGATATTAAGCTCCCTCCAACCAATGTCTCCACTCCTCAAATGCCCATTTCATGGCTAACAGTTCCCGATTCCCCACATCATAGTTACGTTCAGATGGGGAGAACTTTCGGGAAAAGAAAGCACAGGGATTAATTTTAGATGTTACAGGATCCTTTTGGGACAAAACAGCTCCTGCACCAATCTCAGAAGCGTCCACCTCTACCTTGAACGGGAGTGAGACATCAGGTTGCCGCAAAATCAAATTCTTGTGGTCAGTGAGGACCACGACTTGATGTTAAGCTCCCTCCAACCAATGTCTCCACTCCTCAAATGCCCATTTCATGGCTAACAGTTCCCGATTCCCCACATCATAGTTACGTTCAGATGGGGAGAACTTTCGGGAAAAGAAAGCACAGGGATTCATTTTAGATGTTACAGGATCCTTTTGGGACAAAACAGCTCCTGCACCAATCTCAGAAGCGTCCACCTCTACCTGGAACGGGAGTGAGACATCAGGTTGCCGCAAAACCGGGGCAGAAGTGAATCTTCACTTCAGCTCCTGAAAGGAAGAAACAGCCTCCGGAGACCAAATCAACACATCAGCACCCTTCTTAGTCAGATCAGTCAATGGCTTGGCAATACTAGAAAATTTTGCTATAAATTTCCGATAAAAATTAGCAAAACCCAAAAACTTCTGGAGGGCCTTCAAAGAAGTGGGCTGAACCCAATCATAAATGGCCTGTACCTTGGCCGGGTCCATTTCAATAGTTGACAGAGACAAAATAAATCCCAAAAATGAAATCCTCTGTACCCCAAAAAGGCATTTTGATCCTTTGACATACAGGGAATTCTCCCTCAAGATCCGGAACACAGTCCGAACATGTTCCACATGAGAATCCCAATCCTTGGAGAAGATCAAAATATCATCCAGATAGATAATCAAAAATGTATCCACAAAGTCTTGGAAAATGTCATTCATGAAGCACTGGAATTCAGAAGGGGCATTAGTGAGCCCAAAAGGCATCACTAGGTACTCAAAATGTCCCTCCGGAGTATTAAACGCCGTCTTCCATTCATCCCCATGCTTAATGCGGATAAAATTATACGCCCCCCTGAGGTCAAGCTTGGTAAACCAGCAAGCACCTTTAACTCTGGAGAATAGATCCGAAATCAGGGGTAACGGATGCTGATATTTAATAGTAATTTTGTTGAGGGCACGATAATCAATACAAGGCCTTAATGAACCATCCTTTTTGGCCACGAAAAAAAAAACAGCACCTAAGGGTGAAGAGGATGGTCTAATATGACCCTTCTCCAACGCCTCCTTAATATAGGATCGCATAGCCTCATGCTTGGGTCAAGATAAATTGAAGAGCCGACCCTTGGGAAATTTACACCCCGGGCTCAGTTCAATTGCACAGTCATAACTCCTATGAGGAGGCAAAGACACAGACTCATTCTCACTAAATACATCATAAAAGTCCGCCAAATAGTCAGGAACATCATGCGACTGAGGAGAGGTGGAAAAAAATGGAGTCTCACTAAGGGCACACCGACAACCCCAACTCACCACAGACAGAGATTTCCAATCCAAAACTGGATTATGAATTTGCAACCAGGGAAACCCCAGAACAATGGTATCATGCAAATTATGCAACACCAAAAATCTGCAATTTTCTTGATGGTCTGGGGCGACCCGCATTAACACCTGGGTCCAAAACTGGCGAAAAATAAACCTCAAAGGAGTAGCATCAATCCCCCTCAAAGGGATAGGCATCCGCAGAGGTGTCATAGGAAATCCACGATGTTTAGCAAAATCCAAGTCCATTAGGTTCAGGGATTCTCCCGAATCCACAAAAGCCTTGGCGGAAAATGTGGACAGGGAGCAGATCAGAGTAATTGCCAGAAGAAACTTAGGTTGAACACCACCCACAGAAAACGTGTGTGCAAAACATTTCTCTCATTTAGGACAGACAGAAATAATATGCGAGGCATCTCCACAAAAAAAACACAGCTTATTACGCCTTCTGAACTCCTGACGTTGCTCCCTGGACAAAACTCTATCACATTGCATAGGTTCAGACACTTGTTCAACAGGTGGCAACACCTCTCGTGCAGTCCTGCGTTCACGAAAGCACCGATCAACCTGAATGGCTAATGACATAGAATCGTCAAGACCAGAGGGAACAGGAAATCCCACTATAGTATCTTTTACGGCTTCTGACAATCCCTTCCGAAAGAGAGCTGCCAAGGCTTTATCATTCCAGGTAGTAAGGACCGCCTACTTTTGGAATTTTTGACAGTACAATTCTGCAGAATCTCGACCCTGGCTCAATGCCAGCAGGGTCTTTTCAGCCTGATCAATAGCATTAGGTTCGTCATACAACAACCCCAAGGCTTGAAAAAATGCGTTCACATTAGTCAGAATAGGATCATCTGGTTTAAAAGAAAACGCCCAATCCTGGGGATCGCCACGCAGCAAAGAGATGACAATTTTAACCTGCTGCGTGGAGCTCCATGACGAGTTAGGCTTCAAGGCAAAAAATAATTTACAATTATTTTTGAAATTCAAAATTTTAGACCGATCCCCAAAAAACACATCAGGAGTAGGGATCTTTGGTTCAGCAGCATGTGAATGAGCAAGGTAGGCGGAAATTCCCCGCACTTCCGCAGCGAGCTGCTCCACACGATCAGACAATTGCTTTATCTCCATTGAGAGAAAAAAAAAATTCCCCCTACGGCTTCAGAGATAAAGAGGAAAAAATATACACACTTTTTTTTTTTTTACAATTCTTTCCTGCGGTATGGCTGGTGATTCTGTTATGAATGAGTCACCGTAGGAGGCAAAAACAGAAATACTAGCTAAGTCCAGAAAACCAGAGAAGTTGGCAGCTATCGGATTGCAGACCCCTGAACCTATCAACAACAACTAGCAGTAGCCGTGGGGGGTTCCTAAGGGGCCCTAGACCCCTCGATCACAGCCGGAGAACTACATAGCTTAAAGGCAGAAAGGGAAATCTAAACTGCCCCAGAGCAGACCCCAAAGCAATAGGCAGCCCCCAACATATAATGACGGTGAAGCAAGATGAAAAAACACCAACACAGATAGAAAGATAGGCTGAGCAAATGATGGGGTCCAAGCTAACTAAATAGGACAGGATAGAGAAGCTGCTGTCTGCAATCCGCCAAAACCCTATCAAAACAAGAGCCAACAGACTGATAGGGAAAAAGGCCCTGAAGATGCTAGGCTTCAAAAAGTCTATATCAGTACTCAGGTATCTTCTGAAGACAGAGCAAAAAGACAAAAAGGAATTCAGCTCACCCCAGCAGGGAATGGCCGAAATCCAGAAAAACAAGGCAAAATAAAACCAAAACACAAATGCAAAAAGCAGAGCAGAAAACTTAGCTTTTGAGGAGCAGGAATCAGGCTGGTCTCCTAGAATCCCTCAGAGCAATCACCAGCAAGGCAGAAGGGTGTTGGCTGCCATATATCCAGTCAGCAATTCCCGTCACCCAGTCATCATCTACCAGCTCAGGTGCTTGGTAATCAGCCTCACTACCTTCCTTCACCAGAAGAAGGAGTTCATCAGACCTCAATGGTGAAGGGGAAAATGAACTCACAACAGTTTCCCCATTGACTTACATTGGGTTTCGTGTTTCAGTCGGACCCCGACTTTTTCCTATAGTCGGCCGATTTCGTTCGACTCGACTTTTGAGAAAGTCGGGTTTCATGAAACCCGACTCGACCCTAAAAAAGGTAAAGTCGCTCATCTCTAGTCTGGTATGTGGAGCAGTTGGAGTGGTGGAACTGTAAAGGTTTGCCTTGTTTGGTCAATCTTGTTTTTGAAGTAGGTGGCAAAGTCCTCAGCAGAGATGAGGGAAGTTGGAGGTGGCAGTGGTGGGTGGAGGAGAGAGTTGAATGTGCAGAACAGTTGTTTTGGGTTGTGGGCTAATGAAGATACAAGGTTTGTGTATTACGTCTTTTTAGCAGAGGTGAGGGCTGATTTAAAGGCAAGTGTAGTTTGTTTGAAAGCAGTGAAGTTGTCTGGCAGGCGTGTTTTCTTCCAACGCCGCTCCGCGACCCTGGTTGTTGTGCCTGGGTTGCCTATTGGTTTGTCGCACTTTGCCATGCATGAGAGGAGCGACAGAGTCTATGGCTGATGTGAGAGTGGCATTGTAGAAAGCGGTGGCACTGTCCGTGTTGTGGAGTGAAGATATGGAGGACAGAGGTAGAAGAGAGTCTGAGAGCCTGTGGATGTCTAGGTGTGGAAGGTTTCTGTGAGGATGTGCTAGTGGCTGGACATGGGGGGCAGGTCAGAAGGACAAGGATGAGAAGGTGAGTAGATGGTGGTCAGATAGGGGGAAGGGAGAGGTTGTGAGATTAGATAGGGAACAGAGGCAGGTGAAGATGAGGTCTAGTGTATGTTGAAGTCCCCCATGATGATGGTGGGGATGTCAGAAGAGAGAAAGTGGAGGAGCCAGGTGGAGAATTGGTCGATCAAGGCAGTGGCTGAGCCCGGTGGTCGGTATATGACAGCCATTTGGAGATTAGAGGGAGAGTAAATACAGACAGAGTGAACCTCAAAAGAAGGGAGGATAAGGGAGGGTGGGGGTTGGATAGGGTTAAAGGAGCAGTTTTTAGAAAAGAGGAAACCCACTCCTCCATCTTGTCTGTTGCCAGGGCGAGGAGTGTGGGTAAAGCGGAAGCTGCCATAACTCAGTGCGGCCGGGGAGGCCGTGTCAGGGGGTGTCAGCCAGGTCTCAGTGAGGGCCAGGAAGGAAAGGTTGCGGGAGGTAAAGAGGTTGTGGGTCACGTGGAGCTTGTTGCAGATGGAGCGAGCATTCCAGCGTGCTCCAGAAAGAGGGTGCGGGATGGAGGGGGTCAGTGGCACAGGTTTTAAGTGTGAGGGATTGCGGTAGTTTCTCTTAGTGTGAGAAAGATAGGGGTGAGGATTAGTGGGATGTATGAGGCAGGGGGAGCCAGGATTGTGGGATATGACACCAGCAGTGAGAAGAAGCAGAGAAAGGGAAAGCAGGTGGGTGAAGGAGAGTGATCGTCTTGTATTGCATGTTAGTAGGAGAGGTCTGAGGTTAAGGAGTATGTCTGCAGATAAAGCGAGGTGGGGGTAAGAGAGAGGGGGAGATAGTTATTTGGTTTGAGGGTGCAGGGGTTTGTGGATAGCGAAGGAGAGTGAAGATTAGTGGAGCAAAAATGGTGATGGCAAATGTGAGCATGGTTAGAGAGCAGAGTAAAAAAAAAAAAGCAAGTAAAGTAACAAAGCAGTGGTTAGTCTTACCGTCTGACTGATTTCTGGACTATTTCTGGTATATTTCTCATGTATCACTTTAAAGATGCCACTTCAAATGATGTCACATCCGACCAAGGTCATATCTGACCTTCTCTGTTCAACTTATACCATTCAAATGTCCATGAAATGAAGCCAAGTGAGGGAGGGAGGGAGGAGGAGGAGGGGCTTGGAGGACGGTTCACAGCAGGGGGCAATTAACAAATTGCAGTTAATGGGACATTTGACTAACATCAAAGTTGAAGAAAGAGGTGGGATAAGATGGAAGGATGGAAGGTGTGAGGAGCATGGGTATATCAATATGCATACAGTCAATTTGAAGTATGATACATGGAATTAAAGTCAGGGGAAAAAACAGTGCAGAAGTACAAATTAAAAAGCAGAGGGTGAACAATGCGTGAGGGTTAAGGGGGTTAAGTGAGTATTCTGGATTAAGAAGCAGGTTCAGCAGACATACCAATTAAAAAGCAGAGGGTGAACAATGCATGAGGGTTCAGGGGTTCAGTGAGTATTCTGGATTAAGACTTATTGAAGACTTATTGAAGACCTTACCTCTGGAAGAATGAAACCAGTGGCCAGAGAAGTTGCCAGATCTGGTAGATCTATATAATCATATACCGATAAACTCCACAAATTGCTCTCCGGCCTACCTGATGAGGGCAAGACCTGGCAAGTTACCCATTGATTTGGACATGGGAGTCTTAACACCTGAGACGACATCACCAGATGCAGACTGGGTTATGGAACGGCAGCAACAATGCCACAAAGTGCAAGAATGTGTGGAGAAAAGTTTGTCCCAGGCAAGACAGAGGCAGGAAAGGAATTACAATCAACACGCCCATGCAGTTCCCTTGACACCAGGAGAACAAGAACTCAAAAGAAGGAGACGAATTCACAAACTAGATGACCAGTGGGAGGCAGAGCCATACACCGTTATACGTTCAGACTTTAAGGCTGTGTGCACACGCTGCGGATTTTGCTGCGGTTCCGCAGCGGTTTTGGCCGCTGCGGACCCGCAGCAGTATTTGCTGTGGTGTACAGTACCATGAATCCCTATGGGAATCAAAAACCGCAATGACGGTGTGGAATTTTCCGCGTGGTTTTGCTGTGGTTTTCAATCCGCAGAAAGAATTGACATGTCAATTCTTTCTGCGAATTCCGCTGCGGTTTGCCATCTCCTCCATTGAGGAGATGAAAAACCGCAGGGCAATCCGCAGGTAAAACAGCAGGTCTTTTGACCTGCGGTTTCACCTGCGGATTTTACAAAATCCGCGCGGATGAATCCGCACCTAAATCCGCAGCGTGTGCACACAGCCTAATAACACCAAGGTATGCCTCATCAGCAGGGATGGAGGAGAAACCTCTGAGGCAGTCTCAAGAGATCATCTGAAAGTGTGCCCTGATCAATTGAAAGACAAAGAGGAAGTCCAAGACACTCCACAGCACACAGTAGAGTTGGAAGAGAAGATCCATACTATCCTTTGAGAATTTACTCGGTTGTGGACACAAGTGAATCAGGCTATCACAGTACCAGCCCTAACCTTTCACCAGCCTACTGCACTGGATGAAGCAGAGACTCTTAATAAAATGGCTCCAGTAACAGATGCCACATCTGTAATGGAATGCGGAAATCTGTCCCCTGCTAGCGGCAAATCTGTCAGGTCCATGGTGAGTCTAAGAGTCAGGAGAAGGCAGTCCAGAATACCAATACTATACAGGTCCACTTATAGCATAGTGACTAGTGCACTCGCTGCACCAGCAGTAGACACTAGAGAACAGGTCAGGTCATTGGAGATACCTGTACTGCTTAGATCCACTCGTAGTACCAGAGGTCAGATCCCTGTCCGATATAGAGAATACATAATGTAAATAAGTTAATAAGAATATATAGTTGTAACCGTTAAGCATGAGAGCCTACAGAGACTTACTTTATGAACTTTTCAAGTATTCATAATAAACAGTTGAAGGACAATTGGGCCACAGGACTATGTGTAAATAGTTACCTCAAATTGGCTTTGAAAATAAGCCGCCGGCGTGGCCAAAAAACCAGGCCCATCTACGGAGTGCCCTGTAGCCACGCCCAGGGACAACACACAAGTGGGCTAAGGCGGTTCACACCAACCAAACCCCAGGTACAAGGACAAAGACAATTCCTGGACAGCAGCATAAGGACTGGTTTCTACAGTAACTGTGTTATAGTTTCTTTTTTTGACTTTTTTTGGCTTTGGTAATTTTTACATTTTTAAGACTTTGTAGATTTTCATTTATTGTTGTTGTTAATAGTCCTTGTTATGTTACCTCAGTCCGGGAGTACTGAATTTCACTGAGGGGGAGGCACCCCAAAGTCCAGTGGCCACAGTGACATTGCCTCCCTCTAAGAGATGTTGTCATGCCTGGAGGCAGGGGGGTCCCCATGCCAGGTAACACAGTGTACATGACAATTCCTGCTGCAGGCCAGAAAGGGGAGCATCCTTATAAATTCTGGTGGGTCGCCCTCCCAGGGCTGTGGGGTACTCGGCACCGGGCCGGTGTCAGGGGAATGTGTCAAAGCAGCGGTGACCCGGTCCGTGGCCCTGGGTGCCCAAGCAATGGGGAATGTAGTTAATGGTAGAATAGTTCGTGACACCACCCGTGGTGTTCGGCAAGTATGGTGTTAGGCCAACGCTGCATACAGATCCACTGGGATTGATGGTAGAGTGCAGCAAAGATGTAAAAGCTCCCCACAGGTGGAGCTGTAGTCCCAGGGCAGTGTAGATGTAACCAGCATGGGGATGTAGCAGTGCTGGAAGCGTAGGGAACAGAC
Organism: Dendrobates tinctorius; assembly: GCF_039654945.1. Lineage (NCBI taxonomy): Eukaryota > Metazoa > Chordata > Amphibia > Anura > Dendrobatidae > Dendrobates > Dendrobates tinctorius. The sequence goes on along the minus strand of NW_027361686.1, from coordinate 6,829,113 downwards.
AAGACACAGCGGTTGCAGTTTCTGCACCTTTTCTTAATATATGCAGTCCAGGGTCCTGAATACAGATGGTGTTGGAGCAGGTTAGCCTGGAAGCAGATCGGGATTCTCTCTCAGCAGAAGGGCTGTGCAGTCTCCTTCCTAGCGCCTTTGTCACATCGCCGTCAGACTTGGGGCCTGCTGTTCCGGTCGCAGCCACTAGGAGGTGCAGGACCGCCACTTCGCCGTCAGACTCAGGGACGGCTGTTCCTGCCTCGGCCAAGAGGGAGGCACCGTGGTTCTATTATGTCGCTGTCAGACTCAGGGCCTATGGTCCCGGCTTTATCCACTAAGAGGCGCCGGTCTGTCAGTCGTCAGGGGGTTACTGCATCACCATCTAGCCTGGTCCTGGGGGCGGTCCTAATGACATCACCAGTCCAGGAACCTGTGAGGGATGACATGATCCCTCAAATACCTTGGGACTGGTCTTGCAAGCCACCGGATATATTCTTGGTTCCCCTGTGTGCTACTGTGTGAATTGCTACAACTAACTTTGACCTCAGCCTGGATTTCTGACCATTCTATTGCCTGCCGATTTTGTACTTCTGCCGCCTTCCTGGTTTATGACTCTGACCTTGGCCTAGATTTCAGACTCTGCTTCTGCCTAACGATTTTGTACTTCTGCCGCCCTCCTGGTTTATGACTCTGACCTTGGCCTGGATTTCTGCTGTTTTTATACCTTTGCTGCCCGACTGGTTTAGACTCGGATCCCACTACGTTTTTGGTCTTGTATTGGAACACCTCTCTGGCGACCGCCCTGCTCTGGTCCACTGCTCTTGTTCAGACAGCTACATCCTGGGCTCTGCTATAAATCCAGATCCCTGTATAGGGGTAAAGGGTATCAGGGTTGCTTGGGGTGTTGTCTTACTGCAGCCCAGACTCGCAGATGGACGTCACAGCCTTGTGGTGTGAAGCACCCCAGTACTTAGTTACTCTGGAATGCCTCTCTTCAGATGTTCCTAGAACTATACTTGTATGACAGACAGCTGTAGCCTCTCTCGGGGACTCTTCTCCTGAGTCCTGGCTCTCTATTCAATTGCTGTTGTGTCCCAAGTCTCTGATGGGAGCAGGGCATTTACAGCCTCCTACTCCTCTGGTATCTGTGGCAGGACCGTTAGTATCTGTACCACCGTGGAGACCAGGCTCCAGTTTTTGCAGTGAGGGAGCTCTCCACCCCGGAGCTCATCCTCCACTTTCCTCCACACGTCTGCACACATGGACCTCCTTCAACTCACTGACCACTCCTTCCTCTAAGCCCTCAGGGAGAACCCCCTCCCCTTCATCCTGGTTCAGAGTTTCCCCTACTGGCTTGGAGTGGAACTGTGTTGCATGCATTAGGTTAACTGCTGGAGAGACCCATCACTGCTTCCAAGCCTGGCATTACCCTCCCCTGGAGGAAGGCAAGGCCAGTGTGGCGACCATACCCCTGGGGGCGCCACATTGGCATGCAGGTGGGGTTAGTGAGTCAGTAAGAGGACAGCTGAGAGAGTAAACAAGGGAGTTGTCATGAAAACGGGAGCAGCTGGAGCTCATGAAAAGACAGAGACAGTTGCAGTTGGTCTGTGGAGAGGGAAGGGACAGGAGCAGAGACAAGGGGCTCTGGGAAACTAAAATTGCATATAGCTGACCCCAGAGCGAAGCGCTGATAAAAAGGGACGCCAGAGTTCTTGGCTGGGCAGGAGCTTACTCCCTGACAGCCGAATCTGGAGTGCAGGGGACTGAAGGTATGGCAGCAGACCAAGAGCCCGAGGCTGACAGTGAAAAGGACAGTGCCCATGATATAGGCTCACGCTGTCTGCCATACGGGTTAGCAATCATCATGCAGGAGAGGGCCGCAGCTTAGCTACAAGCAGCAGGGACCCAAAAAGAGATTGCAGAAAGAAGGTCGCCAACCACACCAGGCAGGGTGGATCCCCTGAATGCCTCCAGGCAAGCCAGACTCCATCTGTAATGTGGTACCCCAGATTGCAACTATTTTCAAGTAAAAGGTAAAGAAAACTGCACCTCTCTGTGTCCTTCACTTATTCTCTGCACCCCAACGTTCACCACCATCTGAACAATCAAATATATTTGCCCTGGGGCCCTGCTCTACCCGTGGGGAGCTGAACCATCTTTGCTGCGTCACCATCAGCCCCAGTGGACCAAAATCGCAGCGTCGGCCACCCACTGCCAAACACCACGGGTGGCGTCACGATTAAACACGACATAACTTTCCTCTATTTTTTTACTGGGTGCCCAGGGCCACAGACCTGGTCACTGCCACTGTGACATCCCCTTTAAAGAACCTGACCGGTTCGGTACTGAGTAACCTAAGGCCCTCTGGGGCGCTCCACCATCACAGATCAGCGTTTCTCAGTGGAGCAAAGTTTGTACAGTCGTTTTCCACCTCTAGAATCAGGTCTAGAATCAGTAGGTAAATCTCTGTCTCTTCTGTAGAGTGTAACTTCTTATGATCAACTGGGTTCTCCCCTTTTCTCTCTCCTGTACAGTGTAAGCTCTTATAATCAGCTGGGTTGCCTCTATCTCCCTCCTTTAAAGTGTAAGCTTTTATGGTCATAGGGTATCTCTCCCTTTTGCTCACACCTGTATTTTCTGAACAATTATAAGCTTACCAGTAATGAGATTTGATAAATGCACATTTATTCTTTGCTAATCAAATTTTCGGGAAAAATGCAGTGGAGTCAGCAAAATCGCATTTTAATAGATCTGTTCTTCTCTAATAATGACCCACTTAAGAGCTCCCTCATACAAAGCAATGAAATGAGAAAAATGCATATCCCTACAATGTTCCTATCTCTATTTAGTAGAGAAACTAGAATCTTTGAAATTCAAATTCCCGAAGTTCGGCAAAAAATTTTTATGTACGACAAATAAATTTGGTTCAAGCTCCTAAATGCAAACACAGCCATATATATACTAGTAACCTCACCATACTGTAGAAGCAGATGGTAGCACAGTAGTAACCAACAGCCAATAAAATATAACATGGGCAGACTTTTCATGTTTTTAAAATAAAAAAGGTCCAAAAATTATCCTTGTTAGTCATATGCAATCAGGCAGACTATTCTGTGCAGAATATTGACTGAATCAGAGGGTGTCTCTGTTACAGTTAACTCATCTCAGACACAGCAAGATGATGTTATGTGCCATATATTCCATACCGCCCTCCAGTTCAGCATGGTTGCTGAAGATTTGGCAGTACTAATACCTGGACAGTTCGTGTCAAAGGTGGTGGTGTTGCTTCTGCCACTGTTAGTGACTTGGCAGTGTAAAAGAAAAAAAAAAGACCAGGTATTGTTAATGTCAATTCTTCTTTTGCCATATATTTTGTACAACACTATATAATACTTTTGACAATCTTTCCAAACCAAATTACTTAACTATTGCCAAACAAGGAGTTAATAATAAATGCTAGCTGCTTAAATACGCATACAGAAAGCAAATTGTGTCAGCAGGCAGCAATATAGGTGTAGCATGTACAGTTGTCAAATTTGACTACTTGAAGGGACTCTGTCTGCACAGAATGACTGCTGAAACCAAGAACAGGGGCTTGTTGACTCATGGCACAGCCAATCCTTTAGCTACACCATCCCACTTGCTTTTTTTCCCTCTATCTCTGTCATTCTCTTGCTCTATGAAATGGCCAAAGATGTAAAGTTTTACCAAATCACTGGGCTCAGTCATTCTGAGGTAATGTGGAAAGCAGGTGGCAGATGGTGGAGGTGATCAAATAAATTTATAGAGAATTGATTTCATGTAGAGTATATACAAGTTTTCATGAGTCAAATAAATTTTCAATTCAATTTGCGGACATTCGCCCCCCAAAAATATCCGACTCCATATCACACTGCTGAAGAGTCACAATGATATCAGACACAGCAGGTTGACTTCCCCATAATGCTCTGCAGCATATGGTCCCGTGCAGACAGTTAGGGGGAGCTATCACAGCCTAAATAAAAAAATGAAAATTGGCCAAGGAGAGCCATTTTATGCTTTTACACTGTAGTGAAAGGAGTTCAGAATCTATATCTCATTCACATATGTACAGAAAAAAAGCCAAAATTGAAATTGAAGTAGTAGTCAGCTTGTGAATAGTAATCCAAAATACCAGTGAGATAGCAAAGTGCTCTAGCTGATTTAGTGTGACCATGAATTCATTGATCTGTGATAGACTGCACAGCACTTTCATAACAACATTTTGTTTAATCTTCATACAATGCAATTGCAAACCAGGAGGGGAGTTTAATACCATGAGTCCTAATTAGAGTTGAGCGAAACGGGTCAAAAAATTTCAAAAGTCGCCGACTTTTGGCAAAGTCGGGTTTCATGAAACGAAACCCGACCCTAGGATGAGGTCGGCCACGAGGTCGGCGACTTACGCGCCAAAGTCGCGTTTCAAAAGTTTGTTTTGTGCTCTTTTTTTCAGCCAATCAGGATCCACGGACACTGTGGGCAACGTGATGACATAGGCACGGGTCACCACCATCTTTCAGAAGGGCATGCAAGTGATTGGCTTGCTTTGGTGGGCGTCACAGGGGGTATAAAAGGGCATGCACGCCGACCGCCATCTTACTTCTGCCGATCTTAGCATAGGGAGAGGTTGCTGCTGATTCTGTAGGGAGAGTGTTAGACAGGGAAGAAGAAAAAAAAACTGCTTCTGCTGCTAGCGATTGTGCCTGTACAACACACCAGTCACTGTGTGTGCAGTGCAAGGGGAGGCTATATTGTGGTGTATCAGTGGTGTTGGTTGTTTGGCTGCCTTCTAAGGCTTCCTGACAGCTGCATTGCTGTTTACCCACTGCTCTGCAAACTGCTTTTTTAAAAGCAATCACAATTTTTTTTTTTGTCCTGCTGAGGTACTGAGCTGCAAACTGCTTTTTTAAAAGCAATCCCAATTTTTTTTTTTTTTGTCCTGCTGAGGTACTGAGCATGCATTTTTTCACACCATACAGCGGTGTACGCTCCTCACACAGTACCATGTAATGGCTGTTATCACAGCCACAGTGAATCTATCTGTGTCACTCTGTGAGAATAAGTCGAGGACATGTTCCGTTCTTACAGACCTGCACTCTAGGGAGATTCCTACTCTGCCCAATTCTACATACACCTTGTAGTTTGTGATACACTAGCCAATTTCTGCCTGTGACATAGCGCTGTGATATTCAGTGGGCCTCACACAATCCAAAAGTGTCCAGTGTCCACAAGTGTCTGCAGAAATTCAAAATCTCACTTATCCTCTAGTCACTTTGGTCACAGCTGTGCCATCGAGCCTGTGACATAGCGCTCAGATATTCAGTGGGCCTCACACAATCCAAAAGTGTTCAGTGTCCACAAGTGTCTGCAGAAATTCAAAATCTCACTTATCCTCTAGTCACTTTGGTCACAGCTGTGCCATTGAGCCTGTGACATAGCGCTCAGATATTCAGTGGGCCTCACACAATCCAAAAGTGTCCAGTGTCCACAAGTGTCTGCAGAAATTCAAAATCTCACTTATCCTCTAGTCACTTTGGTCACAGCTGTGCCATCGAGCCTGTGACATAGCGCTCAGATATTCAGTGGGCCTCACACAATCCAAAAGTGTCCAGTGTCCACTAGTGTGAGCAGAAATTCAAAATCTCACTTATCCTCTAGTCACTTTGGTCACAGCTGTGCCATCGAGCCTGTGACATAGCGCTCAGATATTCAGTGGGCCTCACACAATCCAAAAGTGTCCAGTGTCCACAAGTGTCTGCAGAAATTCAAAATCTCACTTATCCTCTAGTCACTTTGGTCACAGCTGTGCCATCGAGCCTGTGACAAAGCGCTCAGATATTCAGTGGGCCTCACACAATCCAAAAGTGTCCAGTGTCCACAAGTGTCTGCAGAAATTCAAAATCTCACTTATCCTCTAGTCACTTTGGTCACAGCTGTGCCATCGAGCCTGTGACATAGTGCTCAGATATTCAGTGGGCCTCACACAATCCAAAAGTGTCCAGTGTCCACTAGTGTGAGCAGAAATTCAAAATCTCACTTATCCTCTAGTCACTTTGGTCACAGCTGTGCCATCGAGCCTGTGACATAGCGCTCAGATATTCAGTGGGCCTCACACAATCCAAAAGTGTCCAGTGTCCACAAGTGTCTGCAGAAATTCAAAATCTCAGTTATCCTCTAGTCACTTTGGTCACAGCTGTGCCATCGAGCCTGTGACATAGCGCTCAGATATTCAGTGGGCCTCACACAATCCAAAAGTGTCCAGTGTCCACAAGTGTCTGCAGAAATTCAAAATCTCCCTTATCCCCTAGTCACTTTGGTCACAGCTGTCCCATCGAGCCTGTGACATAGCGCTCAGATATTCAGTGGGCCTCACACAATCCAAAAGTGTTCAGTGTCCACAAGTGTCTGCAGAAATTCAAAATCTCACTTATCCTCTAGTCACTTTGGTCACAGCTGTGCCATTGAGCCTGTGACATAGCGCTCAGATATTCAGTGGGCCTCACACAATCCAAAAGTGTCCAGTGTCCACAAGTGTCTGCAGAAATTCAAAATCTCACTTATCCTCTAGTCACTTTGGTCACAGCTGTGCCATCGAGCCTGTGACATAGCGCTCAGATATTCAGTGGGCCTCACACAATCCAAAAGTGTCCAGTGTCCACTAGTGTGAGCAGAAATTCAAAATCTCACTTATCCTCTAGTCACTTTGGTCACAGCTGTGCCATCGAGCCTGTGACATAGCGCTCAGATATTCAGTGGGCCTCACACAATCCAAAAGTGTCCAGTGTCCACAAGTGTCTGCAGAAATTCAAAATCTCACTTATCCTCTAGTCACTTTGGTCACAGCTGTGCCATCGAGCCTGTGACAAAGCGCTCAGATATTCAGTGGGCCTCACACAATCCAAAAGTGTCCAGTGTCCACAAGTGTCTGCAGAAATTCAAAATCTCACTTATCCTCTAGTCACTTTGGTCACAGCTGTGCCATCGAGCCTGTGACATAGTGCTCAGATATTCAGTGGGCCTCACACAATCCAAAAGTGTCCAGTGTCCACTAGTGTGAGCAGAAATTCAAAATCTCACTTATCCTCTAGTCACTTTGGTCACAGCTGTGCCATCGAGCCTGTGACATAGCGCTCAGATATTCAGTGGGCCTCACACAATCCAAAAGTGTCCAGTGTCCACAAGTGTCTGCAGAAATTCAAAATCTCAGTTATCCTCTAGTCACTTTGGTCACAGCTGTGCCATCGAGCCTGTGACATAGCGCTCAGATATTCAGTGGGCCTCACACAATCCAAAAGTGTCCAGTGTCCACAAGTGTCTGCAGAAATTCAAAATCTCCCTTATCCTCTAGTCACTTTGGTCACAGCTGTCCCATCGAGCCTGTGACATAGCGCTCAGATATTCAGTGGGCCTCACACAATCCAAAAGTGTTCAGTGTCCACAAGTGTCTGCAGAAATTCAAAATCTCACTTATCCTCTAGTCACTTTGGTCACAGCTGTGCCATCGAGCCTGTGACATAGCGCTCAGATATTCAGTGGGCCTCACACAATCCAAAAGTGTCCAGTGTCCACAAGTGTCTGCAGAAATTCAAAATCTCACTTATCCTCTAGTCACTTTGGTCACAGCTGTGCCATTGAGCCTGTGACATAGCGCTCAGATATTCAGTGGGCCTCACACAATCCAAAAGTGTCCAGTGTCCACAAGTGTCTGCAGAAATTCAAAATCTCACTTATCCTCTAGTCACTTTGGTCACAGCTGTGCCATCGAGCCTGTGACATAGCGCTCAGATATTCAGTGGGCCTCACACAATCCAAAAGTGTCCAGTGTCCACAAGTGTCTGCAGAAATTCAAAATCTCACTTATCCTCTAGTCACTTTGGTCACAGCTGTGCCATCGAGCCTGTGATATAGCGCTCAGATATTCAGTGGACCTCACACAATCCAAAAGTGTCCAGTGTCCACAAGTGTCTGCAGAAATTCAAAATCTCACTTATCCTCTAGTCACTTTGGTCACAGCTGTGCCATCCAGCCTGTGACATAGCGCTCAGATATTCAGTGGGCCTCACACAATCCAAAAGTGTCCAGTGTCCACTAGTGTGAGCAGAAATTCAAAATCTCACCTATCCTCTAGTCACTTTGGTCACAGCTGTGCCATCGAGCCTGTGACATAGCGCTCAGATATTCAGTGGGCCTCACACAATCCAAAAGTGTCCAGTGTCCACAAGTGTCTGCAGAAATTCAAAATCTCACTTATCCTCTAGTCACTTTGGTCACAGCTGTGCCATCGAGCCTGTGACATAGCGCTCAGATATTCAGTGGGCCTCACACAATCCAAAAGTGTCCAGTGTCCACTAGTGTGAGCAGAAATTCAAAATCTCACTTATCCTCTAGTCACTTTGGTCACAGCTGTGCCATCGAGCCTGTGAAATAGCGCTCAGATATTCAGTGGGCCTCACACAATCCAAAAGTGTCCAGTGTCCACAAGTGTCTGCAGAAATTCAAAATCTCACATCCTCTAGTCACTTTGGTCACAGCTGTGCCATCGAGCCTGTGACAAAGCGCTCAGATATTCAGTGGGCCTCACACAATCCAAATGTGTCCAGTGTCCACAAGTGTCTGCAGAAATTCAAAATCTCACTTATCCTCTAATCACTTTGGTCACAGCTGTGCCATCGAGCCTGTGACATAGTGCTCAGATATTCAGTGGGCCTCACACAATCCAAAAGTGTCCAGTGTCCACTAGTGTGAGCAGAAATTCAAAATCTCACTTATCCTCTAGTCACTTTGGTCACAGCTGTGCCATCGAGCCTGTGACATAGTGCTCAGATATTCAGTGGGCCTCACACAATCCAAAAGTGTCCAGTGTCCACTAGTGTTAGCAGAAATTCAAAATCTCACTTATCCTCTAGTCACTTTGGTCACAGCTGTGCCATCGACCCTGTGACATAGCGCTCAGATATTCAGTTGGCCTCACACAATCCAAAAGTGTCCAGTGTCCACAAGTGTCTGCAGAAATTCAAAATCTCACTTATCCTCTAGTCACTTTGGTCACAGCTGTGCCATCGAGCCTGTGATATAGCGCTCAGATATTCAGTGGACCTCACACAATCCAAAAGTGTCCAGTGTCCACAAGTGTCTGCAGAAATTCAAAATCTCACTTATCCTCTAGTCACTTTGGTCACAGCTGTGCCATCGAGCCTGTGACATAGCGCTCAGATATTCAGTGGGCCTCACACAATCCAAAAGTGTCCAGTGTCCACTAGTGTGAGCAGAAATTCAAAATCTCACCTATCCTCTAGTCACTTTGGTCACAGCTGTGCCATCGAGCCTGTGACATAGCGCTCAGATATTCAGTGGGCCTCACACAATCCAAAAGTGTCCAGTGTCCACAAGTGTCTGCAGAAATTCAAAATCTCACTTATCCTCTAGTCACTTTGGTCACAGCTGTGCCATCGAGCCTGTGACATAGCGCTCAGATATTCAGTGGGCCTCACACAATCCAAAAGTGTCCAGTGTCCACTAGTGTGAGCAGAAATTCAAAATCTCACTTATCCTTTAGTCACTTTGGTCACAGCTGTGCCATCGAGCCTGTGACATAGCGCTCAGATATTCAGTGGGCCTCACACAATCCAAAAGTGTCCAGTGTCCACAAGTGTCTGCAGAAATTCAAAATCTCCCTTATCCTCTAGTCACTTAGGCTCGATGGCACAGCTGTGACCAGTGACATAGCGCTCAGATATTCAGTGGGCCTCACACAATCCAAAAGTGTCCAGTGTCTGCAGAAATTCAAAATCTCCCTTATCCTCTAGTCACTTTGGTCACAGCTGTGCCATCGAGCCTGTGACATAGCGCTCAGATATTCAGTGGGCCTCACACAATCCAAAAGTGTCCAGTGTCCACAAGTGTCTGCAGAAATTCAAAATCTCACTTATCCTCTAGTCACTTTGGTCACAGCTGTGCCATTGAGCCTGTGACATAGCGCTCAGATATTCAGTGGGCCTCACACAATCCAAAAGTGTCCAGTGTCCACAAGTGTCTGCAGAAATTCAAAATCTCACTTATCCTCTAGTCACTTTGGTCACAGCTGTGCCATCGAGCCTGTGACATAGCGCTCAGATATTCAGTGGGCCTCACACAATCCAAAAGTGTCCAGTGTCCACAAGTGTCTGCAGAAATTCAAAATCTCACTTATCCTCTAGTCGCTTTGGTCACAGCTGTGCCATCGAGCCTGTGACATAGCGCTCAAATATTCAGTGGGCCTCACACAATCCAAAAGTGTCCAGTGTCCACAAGTGTCTGCAGAAATTCAAAATCTCACTTATCCTCTAGTCACTTTGGTCACAGCTGTGCCATCGAGCCTGTGACATAGTGCTCAGATATTCAGTGGGACTCACACAATCCAAAAGTGTCCAGTGTCCACAAGTGTCTGCAGAAATTCAAAATCTCACTTATCCTCTAGTCGCTTTGGTCACAGCTGTGCCATCGAGCCTGTGACATAGCGCTCAGATATTCAGTGGGCCTCACACAATCCAAAAGTGTCCAGTGTCCACTAGTGTGAGCAGAAATTCAAAATCTCACTTATCCTCTAGTCACTTTGGTCACAGCTGTGCCATCGAGCCTGTGACAGAGCGCTCAGATATTCAGTGGACCTCACACAATCCAAAAGTGTCCAGTGTCCACAAGTGTCTGCAGAAATTCAAAATCTCACTTATCCTCTAGTCACTTTGGTCACAGCTGTGCCATCGAGCCTGTGACAAAGCGCTCAGATATTCAGTGGGCCTCACACAATCCAAAAGTGTCCAGTGTCAACTAGTGTGAGCAGAAATTCAAAATCTCACTTATCCTCTAGTCACTTTGGTCACAGCTGTGCCATCAAGCCTGTGACATAGCGCTCAGATATTCAGTGGGCCTCACACAATCCAAAAGTGTCCAGTGTCCACTAGTGTGAGCAGAAATTCAAAATCTCCCCTGTCCTATAGACACCTTGTACCTTGTTTTACATTACTATGTAGTTTGTTGGATTTTGTCTACATTTCTACCAAAAATGAGGAAGGCTGGTGGAAGAGGCCGTGGAATTGGGCGGGGGTTGGCAGCTGGTAATGATGGTGTTGGTGGTGGATCTGATGGTAGTGGCAAGAGCAAAATAGGACCCAATGCAGGAGGTGTTGAGCCTGCGTCATCGTCTGACTCCATAAGGCTTCGGAGGCTTAGTTTTCTAGGAGTTGGCAAACCGCTTTTAAAGCCAGAGCATCAGGAAAAAGTTTTGTCTTACATTGCTGACTCAGCCTCCAGCTCTATCGCCTCCTCTTCTTCAGTTGTAAAAAGTAAAAGCACTGAGTCGTCATTGGAGGCTCATGTTCATGAACCACACCTTTCCTTGTGTCCTTCACCCCAACCAAGATTGAAGGATGACGCAGGCCATACTACTGATTACTACATGGAGCTGTTTTCACATACCATGTCTGGATTATCACGTCAAATGGTGAATTACCCAGGCCAAGATGAATCTGACATGGAGTGCACTGATGCACAGCCGCTGATGGATGATTCTGCTGGTACATTCACTCAGAGCACTACATTGTCCTCGCAGTGTACAGAGCCAGATTCTGACCCTGATGAGACTCAGGTGCCCCTTCCCGCACACTATACCACCATACACGGTGACATAGAGGAAGGTGCACATGATATTGAAGAGGAGGTGATGGATGACCCAGTTGTTGACCCAGATTGGCATCCATTGGGGGAAGAGGGTGCTGCTTCCAATAGCTCAGATGAGGAGCATCCACAGCAGACATCGACATCACAACAGCTGTTATCTGGCAGGCCCGGAGCACTCCAAAGACAGGTTCCAAAAATCAAAAGAGTTGCTGGACAGCTTGTCCAGAGGGTCAAAAGATCACAGCGTGCTAGGCCGCAAAATGTCTGCCAAAGTAGGAAGAGTGCAGTGTGGCACTTTTTTGAACAAAATCCTCATGATCAGGCCAAGGTTATCTGTAAGAAGTGCGCAAAGACCTTTAGCCGAGGGAAAAATCTGAAACATTTGAATACCAGTTGCATGCTTAGACATTTAACCAGCATGCACTTGCAAGCATGGACACAACACCAAACCTCAAGTGCCACATGTGCAACTGATCACAACGAAGATAGTCAGCAACGCTACATTGTTTCCCCCACTGTAAGCCCACCGGTTAGCACAGCAGCAAATGTTGAGGTGTCGTTGCAAGGCCACAGCAGTCAGGGAATCCCACTGTTATATCAACGAAAGACTGATTCTAGGCCATCAGAAAGAACACCAACTCCATCACCATCATCAACCCTCTCTCAGTCCGCCCTGTCCACCGATACTTCCACCATATGCAGCTCTCAAGTCCAGCTCACCCTCCCAGACACTATGAGTAGGTCAAGAAAGTACTCAGTCTCTCATCCGCGTACACTGGGTTTGAATGCCCACATTGCCAAACTAATCTCGTTTGAGATGATGCCCTTTCGGTTGGTGGAAAGCACAGCTTTCCGCGAACTCATGGCCTATGCAGTACCACGCTATGACCTACCCAGTCGCCACTTCTTCTCTCGCAAAGCCATCCCAGCCCTCCACCATCATGTGAAAGACCGCATTGTCCATGCACTCAAGCAGTCAGTGAGCGGAAAGGTGCACCTCACAACTGATGCATGGTCCAGTCGGCATGGCCAGGGCCGTTACGTGTCCATCACTGCGCACTGGGTTAATGTGGTGGATGCAGGGTCCACAGGGGACAGCGGTGGTGGGACAGTGCTGCCTAGCCCACGGTATAGGAAACAGTTGGCTGTAGGCGTTCGACCCTCCTCCTCCTCCTCCTCCTCCAGAAGCGAAAGCTTGTCCACAGAGCGCAGTCGTACGAGCACTCCATCTGCAGCTGCCACTGTTGCACACGAGGTATCCCCCTATCGAGCAGCTAGTGGAAAGCGTCAGCAGGCTGCGTTGCAGATGACGTGTTTGGGCGACAGACACACCGCCGAGGTGCTGGCCGAGTACTTGAAGCGACAAACTGAGTCATGGCTGGGCAGTGTACATCTTGAGGCAGGCAAGGTAGTTAGTGATAACGGCCGTAATTTTGTGGCAGCCATAGCCCTTTCAAAACTCAGCCACATACCTTGCTTGGCTCACACCTTGAACCTGGTGGTGCAGTGCTTCCTCAAAAATTATCCGGAGTTAACAGCCCTGCTCCAGAAGGTGCGAAGACTGTGCGCGCACATCCGCCGGTCGCCTGTACACTCCGTTCGTATGCAGAAGCTGCAGCGATTGCTCCACCTTCCCAACCACCGCCTCATTATCGACATTGCAACAAGGTGGAACTCCACCCTGCACATGGTGGAGCGGCTGTGCGAGCAGAGGCAGGCCATAATGCATTTATGGGAGGATACACGGCCAGGCACTTTGAGAGCAGACATGGAGTTGACAGGCGTGCAGTGGTCGAAGCTGAAAGACCTTTGTAAAGTCCTTCAGTGTTTTGAGGAATGCACACGGCTGGTAAGCGCAGACGATGCCATCCTAAGCATGAGCATCCCACTTATGCGTCTGCTCATGCAAACTTTGACGCACCTTAAGGAGCAGGCTTCTGCAGCCAATGTTGATGAGGAGGAAGAGGAGGAGAGAATCCTTGATGACATTCAGCCATTGTCTGCTCAGGGACCTCTCCTGGACGAGGTGGAGGAAGAAGAGGAGAAGGAGGAGGAGGATGATGGGGATGATTACTTAGGGGAGGAGGATGCATCTCGTGGGGCAAGTGAAAATGTTGGCGTGGCAAGGTCTGGTACAGGGTTTGTGCGTGACTGGAGGGATGTGGATTTGCCAGAAAGTGCTCCTCCAACCAGCACTCGCAGTGCATCATTGACACCGGGAACATTGGCCCACATGTCAGATTATGCCTTGCAGATCCTAAAAAGGGACCCCCGCATTGCCAAAATGATGAACGATGACGACTACTGGTTGGCCAGCATCCTGGATCCACGCTATAAAGGCAAATTACAAAACATCATGCCACAGGAGAACCTTGACCTAATATTGGCTAATAAACAAGCAACTCTGGTAAATCGGTTGCTTGAGGCATTCCCAGCACACAGCAGCGGTGATGGTTCTCACACGAGCCGTACGGGCCGGGGTCAGCTTGGCAGAGGTGTTCGTGGTGCACACAGCAGAAGTGGCGTTGGAGACAGGGGTTTCATGACAATGTTGTGGACTGATTTTTCAAGTACCGCTCACACAACTGGTAATACTGCATCGATGGAAAGTGACAGGAGACAGCAGTTGTCAACTATGGTTACAAACTACTTTTCCTCCCATATTGATGTTCTCCCACACAGGTCATTCCCCTTTGACTATTGGGCCGCTAAACTGGACACCTGGCCTGAATTGGCACAATATGCCTTACAGGAGCTCGCTTGCCCAGCTGCAAGTGTGCTATCGGAAAGAGTCTTCAGTGCAGCTGGATCAATCCTGACAGAAAAAAGGACCCGTCTGTCAACCCAAAATGTGGATGATCTAACCTTCATTAAAATGAACCACGCATGGGTTTCCAAGGTTTTTGTCCCACCTTCCCTTGATGACACATAGGGTGACAGAAAAATGGCTTGCTTTGGTCCACCTCTTCCTGGGACTTGACCTATTTCACCTTTTGCATCAGCTGAATGTCCAACAACAACATATGCCACTTTCTAAAACTCCCTAACTGTGCTGCCTCCCCCCCCCCATGGCCGGGGTCACCACCTAGCGCACGACACCGTGCGAGTGCCGTTGCCCTGGACAGGTGGGTAGGCCGACTCTTGGGCGCGGGCACTGGCACAGGGTCCCTCATAGTGCAATCAAGTGTCTCTGACGGTGATGGTGCACACCTGCCGTGAGACACACCGCCGTACTATGAGGTGCCCAGTGCCAGTACCGACGCCCACGAGTGGGCCCCCCTTGCTTGGGCAGGGCCCCAGCATTTGCAATGTTTACCTCTCCCTGCTCCTCTGCTGTGTAGTCTGGGCCGTCAAATCCATACTGTGCCTGACACCGTTTGAGCCTGCCTCCTGATGTATAGACATATATTTTGAATGTGTACACTATCCATACATGTTATCTGGGGATACGATACCCTTTCTCACCTTTGTGCAATCACGTGCAATCCATTCTGGGCCTAACACCGTCTGAGCCTGCCTCCTGATGTATAGACATATATTTTGAATGTGTACACTATCCATACATGTTATCTGGGGATACGGTACCCTTTCTCACCTTTGTGCAATCACGTGCAATCCATACTGGGCCTAACACTGTCTGAGCCTGCCTCCTGATGTATAGACATATATTTTGAATGTGTACGCTATCCATACATGTTATCTGGGGATACGGTACCCTTTCTAACCTTTGTGCAATCACGTGCAATCCATACTGGGCCTAACACCGTCTGAGCCTGCCTCCTGATGTATAGACATATATTTTGAATGTGTACGCTATCCATACATGTTATCTGGGGATACGGTACCCTTTCTAACCTTTGTGCAATCACGTGCAATCCATACTGGGCCTAACACCGTCTTAGCCTGCCTCCTGTTGTATAAACATATATTTTGAATGTGTACGCTATCCATACATGTTATCTGGGGATACGGTACCCTTTCTAACCTTTGTGCAATCACGTGCAATCCATACTGGGCCTAACACCGTCTGAGCCTGCCTCCTGATGTATAGACATATATTTTGAATGTGTACGCTATCCATACATGTTATCTGGGGATACGGTACCCTTTCTAACCTTTGTGCAATCACCTGCAATCCATACTGGGCCTAACACCGTCTGAGCCTGCCTCCTGATGTATAGACATATATTTTGAATGTGTACGCTATCCATACATGTTATCTGGGGATACGGTACCCTTTCTAACCTTTGTGCAATCACCTGCAATCCATACTGGGCCTAACACCGTCTGAGCCTGCCTCCTGATGTATAGACATATATTTTGAATGTGTACGCTATCCATACATGTTATCTGGGGATACGGTACCCTTTCTAACCTTTGTGCAATCGCGTGCAATCCATACTGGGCCTAACACCGTCTGAGCCTGCCTCCTGATGTATAGACATATATTTTGAATGTGTACGCTATCCATACATGTTATCTGGGGATACGGTACCCTTTCTAACCTTTGTGCAATCACGTGCAATCCATACTGGGCCTAACACCGTCTGAGCCTGCCTCCTGATGTATAGACATATATTTTGAATGTGTACGCTATCCATACATGTTATCTGGGGATACGGTACCCTTTCTAACCTTTGTGCAATCACCTGCAATCCATACTGGGCCTAACACCGTCTGAGCCTGCCTCCTGATGTATAGACATATATTTTGAATGTGTACGCTATCCATACATGTTATCTGGGGATACGGTACCCTTTCTAACCTTTGTGCAATCACCTGCAATCCATACTGGGCCTAACACCGTCTGAGCCTGCCTCCTGATGTATAGACATATATTTTGAATGTGTACGCTATCCATACATGTTATCTGGGGATACGGTACCCTTTCTCACCTTTGTGCAATCACGTGTAATCCATACTGGGCGTGAGAACGGCTGGCGAGCTGTTAAGCAAGCTACAGCACCTGTGGTTTGCATACGTAAGTTTTTCATTTTTTCAGGAATGACGGTTAGGCCTAATTCCGGAACTGCGGTTGACCTGCACTTACTGGGAAATCATTGTTCGCGGGTAATAATTGTAATCAGTGATCCCCATCACTAACGTTGTTCAGCGGGTTATCTGCACCTGTAAGCGACAAACGCTGGCCTTTTCAGTGTAGCGCACATGCAGCCACGGACATGTAAGGGCATGACACACCAGTTATTGGCCAATCTCATGTGCCAGAGCCTCACGTGTCCCTCTAGTAAGCCGGACTCGGACCGCCGGGCATGACGGAGTCTCGTTCGTTAACGGAATTAAGCTTGCAATGTGTGCATCTGTTCTGTAGCTGGCATGGTTGAGGTTTCCCAGGTGGAGTCGAATTTAACCGTAGGCGCCACTCCTGGTGGTGCCCTTCTGGACATTCCTTTAAGGTTCAGCTTTGCAACCATACTGCCCACGTAAAACAAACACTTTGCCTTCATGAACGCTGTTTGGAGGGTCATGACACGTGGGAATAACGCCGCCCAGTCAGTTAACCTGCTAGAGAGATCGTTCGTTGCTCCCAAGCATGACATCACACTCCCTAGGAAGAAGGTAATGCCACTGTGGCGACCGTACTCCTGGGGGTGACACAAGTGCACTGATGCCCAGCCACTGCTCAATGAATCTGCTGGTACATTGACCCAGACCACTACATTCCCCTCGCACGCTACACGGCCTGAATCTGACCCTGATGAAACTCAGGTTACCCTTCCCATATACAGTTCCATCTTACACGGTGACAAAGAGGAAGCTGCAGATGAAAGTGCAGGTTCGGCCCACCCGCCATCAGACACACCACCGTACTATCAGGGGCCCTGTGCCAGTGCCGTCGCCAACGAGTGGGCCCCCCCTGCTTGCTCAGGATCACAGCACTTGCAAAGTTGAAATACTGTGCAGTGAGATGGAAGATGGGGACGACGAGGAGTCCAGACAAGAACAGGGATTCCTTAGAGAGGAGACTTATTTGATTGTTTTCAATGTTGGGACAGCAATTTTTGGGGAGCACTATACTCTGGAGAATGATAGATGGGGCCCACCATACACTGGAACATTCCAAAGGTGGACATCAGACACTGGAGCAGCATTTACAGGGCCCATTATACACTAGAGCATTAGAAATGGGGCCCATTATGTTTGGAGCATTATTTGGGCCCATAAGACAGTGGAGCTTCATCCATGGGGACCAACATATACTGTAGCATTATGTGGAGCTCATCATATACTGTTTCAAACATTATATGGGACCAATGATTCTGTATGGAGAAATAGATGGGCCTCGTCATGAGATGTAAAAAGTGAAGTATTTTTCATTGTACTATACCGCTATTTCTCTGCCGTATCGGAGCATGATGAGTTGTGGTATGTGTTAAAGGGGCGCTCTTTCGCCCAGGGCACATGAAAACCTGGAGCCAGCCCTCCCCCCCCACAACTGTAGCCAAATAACCCCCATTTTTCAGTGCGTAACTTGTATTGTGAAATTAATTAATGTTGACAAACTTAAGTAAGAAGAATTGATGCTTTTGGCATTCAAATGGGCACTGTTGGTGTGTTTCCTGTCCTCCTCTCACTGCTAACTTTTATTCCCCATTGACTTACATTGGGGTTCGTGTTTCGGTACGACCCCGACTTTTCCCTATAATCGGACGATCTTGCTCGACCTGACTTTTGGAAAAGTCGGGTTTCACGAAACGAAACGCAACCCTAAAAAACCAAAAGTCGCTCAACTCTAGTCCTAATTACTAGAGATGAGCGACTTTGCCTTTTTTCGGGTCGAGTCGAGTTTCATGAAACCCGACTTTCGCAAAAGTCGAGTCGAACGAAATCGGCCGATTATCGTGAAAAGTCAAAGGCCAACTGGAACACGAATCCCAATGCAAGTCAATGGGGAAGAAAAGTCGGCAGTGAGAGGAGGACAGGAAAGACACCTACAGTGCCCATTTTAATGCCAAAAACATCAATTCTTATTCCTTAAGCTTGTCAACCTTAATTTACTTTATAATAATAGTTAGGCATTGAAAACTGGGGGTTATTTGGCTAAAGTTGTGGGGGGGTAGGGCTGGCTCCAGATTTTTGTGGGCCCAGGGCCAAAGAGTGTCAATGGGCTCCTTTAACACATGCCACAATTCATGATCCTCTGATACGGCAGAGAAATAGCGGTATAGTACAATGAAAAATACTTCACTTCTTACATCACATGACTGATATCCATTTTAAATTCTCCAATAGCTGCAAAAACGGACAGTATATTACTCCATACAGTATTATGGCCACTGCATAGTGCGCTGTACAGAGTAATGAGGCCCATATATTTCTCCATACAGAATCATTGGTCCCATATAATGTTCCATACAGTATATGATGATCTTCACATCATGCTACAGTATATGTTGGTCCCCATGGATAAAGCTCCACTGTCTTAGGCTGGTTTCACAATTGCTTTTTTTTGCAGCGCATTTTCCCGCAAAAAAACGCATTGAAAAAACGCATACAAAAGCATACAACTGCTGCATTTTTTTCAAGCATTTTTATGAGCATGCATGAAAAAAACGCAGCGTTTTTATGCGTTTGTATGCGTTTTTAGTGCGTTTTTACCGCGTTTGCGGTTTTTTCCAACATTAGGTGGCCCCTCACACTAACCCAAACCATGACTTTACTAACCCTAACCCTGACCCTAACCCTAACCCTAACCCTAACCCTGACCCTAACCCTTAACCAAACCATACTTAACCCTAACCCAAACCCTAAACCCTAACTAACCCTAACCCTGACCCTAAACCTAACCCTAACCCTAACCCTAACCCTGACCCTAACCCTAACCCTAACCCTAACCCTGACCCTAACCCTTAACCAAACCATACTTAACCCTAACCCTAACCCTGACCCTAACCCTGACCCTAACCCTAACCCTAACCCTGACCCTAACCCTTAACCAAACCATACTTAACCCTAACCCAAACCCTAAACCCTAACTAACCCTAACCCTGACCCTAAACCTAACCCTAAACCTAACCCTAACCCTGACCCTAACCCTAACCCTAACCCTGACCCTAACCCTTAACCAAACCATACTTAACCCAAACCCTAAACCCTAACTAACCCTAACCCTGACCCTAACCCTGACCCTAAACCTAACCCTAACCCTAACCCTGACCCTAACCCTAACCCTAACCCTGACCCTAACCCTTAACCAAACCATACTTAACCCTAACCCAAACCCTAAACCATAACTAACCCTAACCCTGACCCTAACCCTAACCCTAAACCCCCTTAACTAACCCTAACTCTAACCCAAACCCCTAAATTCCATGGTTAACAAAAAAAACGCATGTGCAAAAAAACGCATACATAAGCATGCCAATGCGCACATATGCGCACCCATAGAATATAATGGGTGTCTTGCTGTAAAAAAACGCATTGCGCGCATGCGTTTTTTTGAGGCAAGTCGGACGCACCAAAAAATGCAACAGGTTGCATTTTGTGCGCCCGAGCGCATACCGCAAAAAAACGCATGCGCTGTAAAACGCGTACAAACGCATGTGTATGCGCACATAAGCGCATCCCATGCAAAGTATAGGAAAAAAAAACGCATGCGCTATTTAGCGCTAAAATACTGCGAAAAAAAACGCAAGTGTGAAACCAGCCTTATGGGCCCAAATAGTGCTCCATATATAATGGGCACCATTTCTAATGCTCCAGTGAAAAATGGGCCCTGTAAATGCTGCTCCAGTGTCTGATGTCCACCTTTGGAATGCTCCAGTGTATGGTGGGCCCCATATATCATTGTCCAGAGTACAGTGCGCCCCAAAAATTGCTCCCAACCTTTAAAACAATTAAATAAGTCTCCTCGCTAGGGAATCCCTGTACTAGTCTGGACTCCTTGTCATCCCCATCTTCCATCTCTCTGCACTTGGACTGTTTAGGCAGACGGCGTACAGACGTGATGTCATCGCGCTCTCTGACCAGAATGTCACTTTTAGGAAAGGCAGAAGACGTCACGGCGGTGGAGCAGGGAGAGGTAAGTATTTCAACTTTGCAAGTGCTGTGATCCTGAGCAAGCAGGGGGGTCCACTCGTGGGCGGCGGTACTGGCACAGGGCCCCTCATAGTACGCCGGTGTGTCTGACGGTGGGTGTGCACCCCCACCGTCAGAGACACTTGATTGTACTATGAGGGACCCTGTGTCAGTGCCGTCTCCCAAGAGTGGGCCCACCCACCTGTCCAGGGCAACGGCACTCGCACGGGTGCGTGCGCCAGGTGGTGACCCCGGCCCAGGGGGGAGGCAGCCCAGTTAGGGAGGTTGAAAAAATGGCATATGTTGATGTTGGACATTCAGCAGCTGAAAATGGAGGAATTGGAAAAGTCCGAGGAAGAGGAGGACAAAAGCGAGCCATTTTTCTGGCAACCTACGTGTCAGCAGTGGGACTAAATCTTTTGAAACCCATGCATGGTTCATTTTAATGACGGTTAGATCATCAACATTTTGGGTTGACAGAGAGGTCCTTTTTTCTGTCAGGATTGATCCAGCAGCACTGAAGACTCTTTCGGATAGCACACTAGCAGCAGGGCAAGCGAGCTCCTGTAAGGAATATTGTGCCAATTCAGGCCAGGTGTCCAGTTTACAGGCCCAATAGTTAAAGGGGAAAGACCTGTGAGGGAGAACATCGATATGGGAGGAGAAGTAGTTTGTAACCATAGTTGACAACTGCTGTCTCCTGTCACTTTCAATCGATGCAGTATTACCAGTTGTGTGAGCGGTACTTGAAAAATCAGTCCACAACATGTTCATGAAACCCCTGTGCCCAATGCCTCTTCGGCTGTGTGCACCACGAACACTTCTTCCATGTTGGCATGTTTGGCCGCTGTGTGCTGGGAATGCCTCAAACAAACGGTTTACCAGAGTTGCTTGTTTGTTAGCCAATATTAGCTCTAGGTTCTCCTGTGGCATGATGTTTTGGAATTTGCCTTTATAGCGTGGATCCAGGATGTTGGCCAACCAGTAGTCATCATTGTTCATTGTTTTGGCAATGCAGGGGTCTCTTTTTAACATCTGCAAGGCATAATCACACATGTGGGCCAATGTTCCAGGTGTCAATGATGCACTGCGAGTGCTGGGTGGAGGAGCACTTTCTGGCAAATCCACATTCCTCCAGTCATGCACAAACCCTTGTACCTGACCTTTCCATGCCATCATTTTCTCTTGCCCCCTGAGAAGCATCCTCCTCCCCTAAATAATCATCCCCATCATCCTCCTCCTCCTCCTCCTCTTCCTCCACCTCATCCAAGAGAGTTCCCTGAGCAGACAATGGCTGACTGTCATCAAGGCTTCCCTCCTCCTCTTCCTCCTCGGCTGCATATGCCTGCTTCTTAATGTGCATCAAAGTTTGCATGAGCAGATGCATAAGTGGGATGTTCATGCTTATGATGGCGTCCTCTGCAATTACCAGCCGTGTGCATTCCTCAAAACACTGAAGGACTTTACAGAGGTCTTTCAGCTTCTACCACTGCACACCAGACAACTCCATGTCTGCCCTCAAACTGCCTGCCAGTGTATCTTCCCACAAATGCATTACAGCCTGCCTCTGTTCACACAGCCTCTGAACCATGTGCAGGGTGGAGTTCCACCTTGTTGCAACGTCGATAATTAGGCGGTGCTTGGGAAGGTGGAGCAATTGCTGCAGCTTCTGCATACGACTGGAGTGTACGGGTGACCGGCGGATGTGCGAGCACAGTCTTCGCACCTTATGGAGCAGGGCTGTTAACTCCGGATAATTATTGAGGACGCACTGCACCACCAGGTTCAAGGTGTGAGCCAGGCAAGGTATGTGTGTGAGGTTCGCAAGGGCTATGGCTGCCACAAAATTCCAGCCGTTATCACTAACTACCTTGCCTGCCTCAAGATGTAGACTGCCCAGCCATGACTCAGTTTGTCGCTGCAAGTAGTCGGCCAGTACCTCCGTGGTGTGTCTGTTGTCGCACTAACACATCATCTTCAACACAGCCTGCTGACGCTTACCACTAGCTGTTCGATAGTGGGACACCTCATGTGCAACACTGGCAGCTACGGATGGAGTGCTCGTGCGACTGCGCTCTGTGGACGAGCTTTCGATTCTTGAGGAGGAGGAGGGTTGAATGCCTACAGCCAACTGTTTCCTATACCGTGGGCTAGGCACCAATGTTCCACCGCTGCTGTCCCCTGTGGAGCATGCATCCACCACATTAACCCAGTGCGCAGTGATGGTCACGTAATGGCCCTGGCCATGCCTACTGGACCATGCATCTGTTGTGAGGTGCACCTTTCCACTCGCTGATTGCTTGAGTGCATGGACAATGCGGTCTTTCACATGCAGGTGGATGGCTGGGATGGCTTTTTGTGAAAAGAAGCGCCGACTGGGTAGGCCATGAGTTCGCGGAAAGCTTCGCTTTCAACCAATCGGTAGGGCATCATCTCTAACGAGATTAGTTTGGCAATGTGGGCGTTCCAACACTGTATACGCAGATGAGAGGATGAGTACTTTCTTGTCCTACTGAGAGTCTCTGGTAGGGTGAGGTGGACTTGAGAGCTGCATATGGTGGAACTAGCGGTGGACATGGTGGACTGAGAGAGGGTTGGTGATGGTGTTGGTGGTCTTGCTGATGGCCTAGATTCAGTCTATCGTAGCAATAACATTGTGATTCCCTGACTGATTTGGCCTTGCGACGACACCTCAACATTTGCTGCTGGTGGTGTGCTAACCGGTGGGCTTACAGTGAGGAAAGCGATGTAGCATTGCTGACTACCTTCATTTGGAGCAGGTGCACATGTGGTACGTGAGGTTTGGTAGTCCGTCCACGCTTGCAAGTGCATGGTGGTTAAATGTCTAAGCATGCAACTGGTATTCAAATTTCTCAGATTTTTCCCTTGGCTAAAGGTCTTTGTGCACTTTTTTCAGATAACCTTTGCCTAATCATTAGGATTTTGTTCAAAAAAGTGCCACACTGCACTCTTCCTACTATGGAAGACATTTTGAGGCCTTGCACGCTGTGCTAATTTGACCGTCTGGCCAAGCTGTCCTGCAACTCTTTGGGTTTTTGTAAACCGTTTTTGGACTGCTACGGGCCTGCCAGATAATAGCTGTTGCGATGTCGATGCCTGCTGCGGATCCTCCTCCTCCTCTTCTGAGCTATTGGCAGCGGCACCCTCTTCCCCCAATGGATGCCAATCTGGGTCAACAACTGGGTCATCCATCACCTCCTCTTCAATTTCATGTGCACCTTCCTCTGTGTCACCGTGTAAGGTGGTATAGTATGCGGGAAGGGGCACCTGAGTTTCATTAGGGTCAGATTCTGGCTCAGTACACTACGAGGACAATGTAGTGTTCTGAGTGAATGTACCAGCAGAAAAATCTAGCAGTGGCTGTGCATCAGTGCACTCCATGTCCGATTCATCTTGGACTGGGGAATTCATAGTTTGACTCAGAGCCGGCCCGAACGTATAGGCGAACTAGGCGGCCGCCTAGGGCGCCGACCCAAAGGGGGTGCTAGAGAAAAAATAGAAAAAATTATAAAAAATCTTTTCAAAAGGCAAAAAGTTTTAGGGATGGAAAGAAAAGTGTACATATTTAAGGGCAAATATGACGCAAGAGAGGTTGGTTGGGTTGGCAACAATTTCGATAGAATCTGAAGTTAAAGCTAAACAAATTAATCTCGATGACTTAGTGTCATCCTTTTCAAAAAAAAGGCAAGGAAACAAAAATTTTAATTACCTATGGTTGTTTTTGTTTTGTGTTATTGATTACTTTGTATATATTTGTCCTATACAACTTCTCAGAAGCTTAATTAACTCTCTCCTAACTCTTTAGTCATTGTTGTTGTGGTTTATTTTGCTCCTAAATTTATATCCCAAGTTTTCATCTACTGCCAAGAATAGTAGGGGCGCAACAAAATAGTTTCGCCTAGGGCACCGTAATATCTCGGGCCGGCCCTGATTTGACTTGATAACCCAGGCATGGTATGTGAAAACAGCTCCATGGAGTAATCTGTAGTGTGGCCTGCCACATCATTCACTTTTGGTAGGGGTGAAGAACACAAGGAAAGGTGTTGTTCCTGACCAGGAGCCTCCACTGACGACTCAGTGCTTTTATTTTTTGAAACTTCAGAAGAGGAGGCGATAGAGCGGGATGGCTGGGATGGCTTTTCGTGAAAAGAAGTGCCGACTGGGTAGGTCATAGCATGGTACTGTGTATGCCATGAGTTCGCGGAAAGCGAATGATCTTTAGGGTCTCTACTGTCAACCATGGCTGCGAGGGTCTCTTCTGCCTCTTGCTTATTGTCTTACTTGTTTCTTTAGTAATAATAGTCTTTATATGTGTTCTCAGGCTTTCTTTCACCCATGTTCAGTGATTAAATCACCTAAGGCACCTAAGGCATTGCTATCAGGGAGCCTTATAAGGCAGCCTAATAACCAGCAGAGCTGATGCACAAAAAATAGAGCCTCCCCTGTCACTGCACACAAACTGTTGTGTTGTACAGTGGAAATCGCTACCAGCAGAAGCAGTTTTTTGGCTCTCCCTTATTCAGAATCAGCAGCTGCAATCTCTCCCTAATGCTAATATCGGCAGAAGTAAGATGGCGGTCGGCGTGCATGCCCTGTTATAGCCCCTGTGATGCCACACAAAGCAAGCCAATCACTTGCATGCCCTTCTCAAAGATGGTGGTGACCAATGCCCATGTCATCGCGTTGCCCACAGTGTGCGTCCTCCATCATTGGCTGAAAAAGGGCGCTGGAAGTATCATTTGAAACGCGACTTTGGCATTCTGGTCACCGACCTCATGGCCGACCTCACGCTATGGTCGGGATTCGTTTCATGAAACCCGACCTCAGCGAAAGTCGGCGACTTATGAATTTGACCTACCCACTTCGCCCAACTCTACTAATTACTAATTCTAAAATCTAGACTTGTTGTTCTGTTCCAGGGAAGCCCAATTATATATATATTAGCTTGGCCCATGCAAAATTTTCACACATTGATCGTCGGGGGCACGGGCAATTTCAGAAAAAGCAAGCTGGCCAAATGTAAATGTATTTCATGAGCTGATGAACACAGACAGGTATTTATGTATTTAGATTGGTAATACAATAAATTGGTTTGATAAGTAGAGGCCAAAAAATGTCTTCCAGTTGAGGTGCCACCTGTAGGTCATTGTGTCATTCTGTAGGTTTATTAAAATTAATGTTTAAACTGTATTTAGTGATAAAAACATGAATGGGTGGTTTGTTTGGCTCTTTTCTTGCTGAAGGGGGAAAGTTTACCTTTCAAATGGTTTGCCATTTGTGTGTGTGGGGCGAAGTAATCACCGAAAAAGCAGTGCATGTATACAAATGTGTTTGCATATGTGACTCACCTGCAGTGAAGTGTGCAATCCTCAAATGTGCCTGAAATAGGCTGGGCAAGCACTTGATCAAGCTGGAAAGACCCCAGGGCAAATGTTTGGATTTGTTTGTGAGGTCTGTAAGCAGCTATGTGGTAGTGTGCTTTGGGGTAGTGTGCTGCCATCTGCAGGTAATTTGACCTTTCAAATGGTGTATCATTTGTTTATGTGGGTGGAGTATGAATGGAGCAAGTGTGGAATTCAATTGGCAGTGCATGTTTACAAATGTATTTGCATATGTGCCTCACCTGCAGGGAAGTGTGCAATCCTCCAATTTGGCTAAAATAGGCTGGTCAAGCAGTTCCGCAAGCTGGAAAGCCCCCAAGGCAAATGTTTGGATTTGTTTGTGAAGGCTGTAAGCAGCTTTGTGGTAGGGTACTGTGGTGCCATATGCAGGTCTTTTTTCCTTACTGCAGGTTTATAAAATTAATGTTTAAACTGTATTCTGTGATCAAATCGTGTATGTGTAGTTTGTTTGGCTATTTTCTTGCTGAAGGGGGCAAGTTTACCTTTCAAATGGTGTATCATTTTGTGTGTGGGTGCAGTATGAACGGAGATACAAAGTGATTACCGAAAATCAGTGTTTAGAAATAATAGAATATATATACTGTATATATATATATATATATATATATATATATATACATATAATTCACAACTCAGAAATTTAAATCAATGATTAACCCCACAAACTATGTGTTTCATTTTTGATGCTCACTTCCTCAAGGGCCTGACAAGTGTGCTCACTTTAGTAAACAAAATTAACATGCTTTTCTTGCCTGTATTTTTTTAAAGTAATGAGGATATAATTTAAAAAAAATCTATTATACAATACAACCATTAAAATTTTTGAATACCTGTTAATAGTCCAATTTATCAACCATACACCTGACAATCAGGTTTTAAAGCAGTTTTAATAGAATTTAACAACCGTCTGCATCAGAACAATGCTTTTTTCAACTGCCTTACGCTCAGTCTCGAGCAACAGTGACAATGTATAAACGCTATGTAGGAAGATCGATCTTGTGCAAGCATAGATAGGTCCACTAGGGTCTTTTCCTCCGTTATCTTAATAGTATCAAGCCATCAGGTTTGCTGGTCTTCCTCTTTGCCTTGTTTCTTCTATTCTTCCAACCATGATGCCCTTCTCCAGTGATTGCTATCCTTGTTTGATGTGTCCAAAGTAAGTCATGCTCTATTACTGATGTTCTGCCTTTTGCTTTTGCCATTCATCTTTCTTCAATGATCTTTAGGGTCTCTACTGTTAACCATGGCTGCGAGGGTCTCTTCTGCCTCTTGCTTATTGTCTTACTTGTTTCTTTAGTAATAATAGTCTATTTATGTGTTCTCAGGCTTTCTTTCACCCATGTTCAGTGATTAAATCTGTTGTGCAGACCGTTCCAAAAAACTTCAGGTATGTTGGTTAAATCAAAGTGGAAAACCTGTTGTCTAGTCTGTTTGCTCAGCTTGACTATAATATTTGCTGTCAAAAGTTCATGATCAGTTCCATAGTCAGCTCCTAGCCTTGTTTTCATGATAATGATTGACAACTTCTATCTTTGGTGAAGACATATGTAATCTGATTTTTATAGGCCTCATTCAGTGATGTCAATGTGTAGAGTATCAGTTATTATTTTTAAAGAAGGTGTTCATGATTTTTTTGTACGAAAATCTATGAATTTTCCTCCATCCTAGTTTTGTTCACCAAGTCCAAAGTTTCCAACAACGATTCCATGTTTGCCGTGGCCCACTTTGGGATTCAAGCCTCCTATCATAATGAGTAAGTATTGGTTTGGCGTCTTGTTGATTTCCTCTTGAACTTGATTGAATAATAGTTTCACACCCTCCTCCTCAGCATCTCTAATTGTTTGTATAATTGTGACTTGGATTGAAGTTCCTTGTGGTTGTATCGAGATGACTCAGTCACTGACTGCATTGTACTTCAAGACAGTGCAAGACAATCTTTGATTGAGAATAAAAGCTACACAGTTTCTTCTTTGGTTATCATTGCTAGTATAGTAGACTCAATATTCGTTTGACTGAAAATGTCCAGATTGAGTCCATCTTAATTTGCTAATTCCGAGTTCTGTTATATGTCCATTTTGGCTTTGACAATGTCGAGTTTGCCTTAGTTCATGATTCATACATTCCAAGTTCTGAACTTTACAATATCACTGCAGCTTTTGATCTTCCCTTTTGACCAAGCAATAGCAGCACCAAGACGTCCTTATGGCTTTGATCTTGGCACGTCATGAGCATTGGTCATACTCAGGTCAACCATCTTCTCTTCCCCAGCAGCTTGTCAAGTGGCTTACAACCTAACTGTGCATCTTCCAGCACCATACATAATTCCATTAATTCTACTTTCCATCAAGTTTTCTTGGCATAGTGCGGAAATAGATTGGCAGACCTTTCTTCCACGCAGTAATGTGGCACCCATGAAGGAGCCACATTGAATCAGTGTTGTAAGTTGCCAATACAAAGCTCTTCATTGTGCGACGTCCTGCTGATGTCTCTGATAATGGGCAGCAAAACAATACTACTTTACCAAAAATAGCTTTCCAAGCATGTACTTAACTAGTGACATAATATTTTAGAATTATGTCATATTGAAATATTTTTACATTTAAGTAGCCTAAAATGGATCATGCTGCCGTGCGCCATGCGTTGTCAAAATGGCTGTTTGATACCAACACTTATTACCTATTTTTCCTATTCATTTTGTGGTCAACAGGGCGTTTATAAGATTGCACTTGTAATAAAGAGCTCCAGATGGGCTCAATATAGTGCTAGGAGACCTCAGAGTGTTATACAATTATTTTCATGGCAATTAGAGCCCTTTCAGTAGTCACTGCAATTATGCAACGCACATCAAATATATACATCTCAAATCAAAGCCTTTGGGAAAATTCTTCTGTGAATCTGAATTTCAAGCGGTTTGATAATCTACTGATGAGTATTAACCTAGCTTCTGTAATTAGTGAGTGTACGCAGAAAAAAGGGTGACTGGAATCTAAAATGAGTTTTAAGTTTGTTGAATACCTGCAAAGGAAGGCGTACTGTAATGGCGTACTGTAATGGTGTTGTATCTTTGCATTAGAATATTATGTATTATAGCATTATAGTTTTGACATCACATTTCTCAGGATGAATCATTGTCATGTTTATCATTTCAGGATAAAAGGAAAATATGAAAAAACACAAACCGTAAGGATGCAGCCTTCCCAAAACCTGTCTGATGACAAATGCACTAGCAGGATGCAGCAGACCTCCACTGATAAAGGTTGGAGCAGCACAGGCGCACTCTACTGATGAGAACAACCACCTACACATCTACCAGATCATGGAGGGGTTGGCTGCCTAGTAGAAAATTCGCATACAAATCGGGCTGATGTAAAGTGTCTGGCTAACAGCCTATTGATGATTCCCATAATATTAGCAGGCGGGCTGCCCAGCACTATATATGCACCCCACAGAGACAGACGCCCCAAAACACCAAGCCAACAAAAAGTGGCCTAGCTGAACATCAAATACTGTATATACATCTCAAATTAAATCCTTTGGGAAAATTCTTCTGTGAATCTGAATTTCAAGCGGCTTGATAATCTACTGATGAGTATTAACCTAGCTGGTGTAATTAGTGAAAAACGGTGACTTGAATCTAAAATGGAATTCAAGTTTGTTGGATACCTGCAAAGGAAGGCGTACTGTAATGGTGTTGTTTCTTTAGAATATTATGTGTTATACTTTTGACATCACATTTCTCAGGATAAATCATTGTCATGTTTATCATTTCAGGGTAAAAGGAAGATATGATGGTTATATGGTGATGAAGTTGCTTTGAAGGCCTTTTCAATAGTCATCATGAATTTTTTGCTTTGGAAAATCCACATTGATAAGCATTAAATTTCTAACCTGTAATTGTAGTGATAAAGAACTTTAGATGTTTTCTTATAAATGGGCCCATATTTTTGGCAAAACAAACAATTAAGCAATACATTAATATACAGGAGAGTTGATCAAATTGGTTTTATGCAAAACAAATTTAGGGGAATTGTATGAAATTTGCTAATTTCCTGCAAATTTAAACAATTTACAATTCAATTCATGGAAAGTCAGCCAAAAAAAAAATGCCTGCCCACTTTTTACGCATTGCAGAAGATGGAATTAGACACAGGGTGCTGACATGATCTCAGGCATGACTGCTCAAGTTTCCCCATAATGACTTGTAGCCATCAGATCATGTAGTATAGCGCAGCTCAATGTTAGAGATCGGAAGAGAAAGCCCAAATGCATTGGACAAATACTTTTGCCAGAAATGTATTGTATCAACATAAATGCAAACACAATGCGTCAGCACAATGTGTTAATGAATAAATGTTTGTATATTGATCAGCATATTTGTGCATCTACATATTAATTTAATACTATAAGTCTTTTTTTTTTCTTTTATATTGAACCATGGGACTTGTGGTTCCCTTTTGGATGGTGCACACGTATACACCAATCTTTCCGAAGCAGATGTTAAGTAGGCAATTAAAGTGGTAAATTAGAAGACGTGGGCTTCATCAATGAAGTCACCTTGTCCTGGTTGGATTACTTATCGGCTTTTTGATCAATAAATGTTGACTAACTACCTCCTATTTTGTGTGTGAATTGCAAGAGTGGAATTCACATTTTCATTAATCACATACATACTGCATTGCGTTCTATATATGTTTCTATATTGGCCACAGCGAATTTGCACACGTGTATATTAATTTAATAAGTGTGCTTGTCCTCTTTTTTTTCTAGTAATTTGTTGTACAACTGCAGAAGATGATAGTAGTAGTCTGTTAATAGTTCAGAGATTTAATTGATGGGGAGAGAGAATTCAGAGAGGTGCAGCAGTGACAGACAGTGCGATTGATCAGAGATCTCGAGTACTTGACATCTCTTGCTGCATTTGAATTACAATTACACGTTAAGCAGCAGCAAGTCATTGGAAAAAATCTGAAATCAGCAACAGAAACTATGATTGTTAGTCAGAAGCAACTATATTGAGTTTTTAAATTTTTGGTGCAATCCCTTTTGCAAAGAGGTAATAATTGTTTTTTAAAAAAAAAAAAAAAAAAAAGGAAAAATCCTCATTATCCAAACGTCAACTGCAACTCTCAATGTCACAAACTGTGAATGTCGCAAGCAATGTTTTTTGCACATCTGTTTTACTAGTCATCTTTTACATCCATACATGCTGTGAGGATCTGAGGTTGGTTGATAATCACCTAGGCAGGTTAACAATGCAACTATTTTTTATTCCTAACGTTCATGGTTTTGCAGCAATTTCAAGTAGATGGCCCAAATACAATGCCCCCAGTCCACAGGATCACCTGCTGGGGCCATTAGTTCCACTGTCCTCGTACCAGGCGATTCTCACTGTCTCCCAACTTTTGGTTGGCCCACAGATTTAACATCTCCCGCCAGTATAGTCCTGTAGTCACAGATCATGAAACTCAGACGACAGATCCCTCAGCCGTAGCAGGGGGATCCAGCAACTGATCTCCAAATGTAGACATTTAACTATGAATGTTGGATTTTGCTTACTTGTTTTTGCAGTCCACTCATGTATGTCACACTTATGAGATGCTGCCACATTTTACTTTCTGTACTAGTACATACTGTTAGGCGCCGGGATTCTCCCTTTGCACAGGATGGATCCCAAGCCTTATCTTCTCCTGCGGTCTCCCATTCAGTCTCAACTGCAGTAGATGCTGCTCAGCAAAGACATCAGTCTCAGTGTCTTGCTCAGACTCGGGATGTGCGCGTTGTTACTGCTGCCTCTCCAGGTCCAGCAATGGTAACTAGCAATAGAAAACAGTGAGCAGTCATTCCTGAGCTAAGTCCAGGATTCACTCTACTGAGCATGCTTGTGAGGTGGCAAACTCTCATTGGTGGTCAGTAGTCAGCTGCTCAGGTCCTGTGCCAGCTCCGAATTGGCCTGCGAGTAAGGTCCTGTCTGATTGGACTTAGTCTATAAAAGGATCTTTGGGGAGCCCATCAGTGCGCTAAGATCATTTGTATTTGCTGTGTGTGTGTAGGTGGGACAGTTACCACCCTGTATGCATGTGTGCTGCTACTGGCACTGCGAGTGTGGTGCTCGTCAGGCAGTGTAGGGTGGAACTCCTGCTTGAGCTTAGCACCTGCACTGGGCGACGGCGGCGCAAGTGTGAGTTCGAACTAACCGTGTGTCAGGGCAGGCTCAATCGCCAGCGTTGTGGGGGGAGAGTTATAGGGACCCCACTAGCGTCAAATCCACTATGCTTCTGTGACGTCTAACAAGGCAAAGCTTAGAATGCTCTCATTTTTTGAACTGCTCTGAGGAGTAATAATAATAATAATAATAATAATAATAAGTTTTTTTTATAGCGCCGACATATTCCGCAGCACTTTACATTTCAGAGGGGATTTGTACAGACAATAGACATTACAGCATAACAATAATCACATACAGTAGATTATAACAAATACCAAGAGGAAAGAGGGCCCTGCTCGCAAGCTTACAGTCTATGAGGAAAGAGGTAGACACGAAAGGTGGGTGGTAACAGTTGCCCTGATTGTATGAACTAGCCATAATGTTAAGTGTGCAACAGTACAGACACAGAGGGCTAATGGATGCATAAAGCGTGTGGGAACATGATGCAGGAAATCTGGTTATGGTAAAACTTTTGGCTGTGCCACACAGGGATAGATTAGGTTAATGTGTTGAGGCGATAGGCCAGTCTGAATAAATGCGTTTTCAGGGCATGCTTAAAATTGTGGGGATTGGGGACTAATCGTATTGACCTGGGAAGTGCATTCCAAAGAATTGCCGCGGCACGTGTAAAGTCTTGGAGACGGGAGTGGGAGGTTCTGACTATTGAGGATGCTAACCTCAGGTCATCAGCAGAACGGAGGGCGCGGGTAGGGTGGTATACTGAAACAAGGGAGGAGATGTAGGGTGGTGCTGAGCCATGGAGGGCTTTGTGGGTGAGGGTAATAAGTTTATACTGAATTCTGGAGTGGATGGGTAGCCAGTGTAATGACTGGCACAAGGTAGAGGCATCGGTGTAACGATTGGTGAGGAATATGATCCTGGCTGCAGCATTCAAGACAGATTGGAGAGTTTGGTAAGAGGGAGACCGATTAGAAGAGAGTTACAATAGTCGAGACGAGAATGAATAATAGAAACAGTAAGAGTTTTTGCAGAGTCAAAAGTAAGAAAAGGTCGTATTCTAGAAATGTTTTTGAGGTGCAGATGACAAGAGCGAGCCAGTGATCGAATGTGGGGGGCAAAGAAAAGCTCGGAATCAAGTATGACCCCAAGACAGCGGGCCTGTTGCTGGGGAGTAATAGTGGAACCACACACAGAAATAGCAATGTCGGGTATAGGCACATTAGTAGAGGGAGGAAACACAAGGAGTTCAGTCTTTGACAGGTTCAGTTTCAGATATAGTGAGGACATGATATTAGACACAGCGTTTAGACAATCGCCGGTGTTTTCTAGAAAGGCTGGCGTGATGTCAGGAGAAGAAGCGTATAATTGGGTGTCATCAGCATAGAGATGGTACTAGAAACCAAATATACTGATTGTTTGACCAATAGGGGCAGTGTACAAGGAGAAGAGGAGGGGGCCTAGAACCGATCCTTGGGGGACCCCAACAGTAAGGGGAAGTTGAGAGGAGGAGGAACCGGCAAAAGATACAGTAAAGGAGCGGTCAGAGAGATAGGAGGAGAACCAGGAGAGAATGGTGTCCTTGAGGCCAATGGAATGGAGCATATTGAGGAGGAGCTGATGATCCCCAGTGTTGAATGCTGCAGAGAGATCCAAGAGAATTAGCATGGAGTAATGACCATTTGATTTAGCTGTTAGCAGATCATTAGAGACTTTAATGAGGGCAGTTTCAGTGAAGTGTAAAGAGCGGAAACCGGATTGGAGAGGGTCGAGAACAGAGTTTTCTGAGAGATAGCGGATAAGACGGGAGTGGACCAGGCGTTCCAGGAGTTTAGAGATGAAGGGAAGATTAGAGACAGGTCTATAGTTAGCGGCACAGTTTTGGTCGAGGGATGGTTTTTTAAGTAGTGGATGTATGATGGCATGCTTAAATGAGAAGGGAAAAATACCAGAAGAGAGAGAGAGGTTAAATATTTTAGTTAGGTGAGGGGTGACAGCAGGGGAAAGGGACTGGAGGAGATGTGACTGAAATGGGTCACTGGTGCAAGTAGTTGGGCGAGAAGATGCAAGGAGCCTGCTTACTTCTTCTTCTGTGACTGGTTCAAAATCAGAGAGTGAGCCAGATGCAGTGGGGGAGGGAGGACAGTGCATGGTATGAGGTGATTGGGAGATAA
This sequence comes from Dendrobates tinctorius, assembly GCF_039654945.1. Classification (NCBI taxonomy): domain Eukaryota; kingdom Metazoa; phylum Chordata; class Amphibia; order Anura; family Dendrobatidae; genus Dendrobates; species Dendrobates tinctorius. Next base: position 6,794,653 of record NW_027361686.1, on the reverse strand, counting down.
TTTCCTGTCGAATCTGGTCAATGTTTTCTTTGAAGTAATTGGCCAGATCGTCAGCTCGGAGCTCCGTGGTTGTGGCCTGTACTCTTGGATTGAGTAGAGAATGAAAAGTGTCAAAGAGACGTTTCGGGTTATTGGACAGTGAGGTGATGAGGGTGTTGAAATAGGCTTGTTTGGAGAGGTGAAGGGCAGTGTTGTATGTTCTAAGCATAAACTTAAAATGGATGAAATCTTCGTGTAGATTGGATTTTCTCCACAGACCTTCAGCGCACCTGGAGCACCGCTGCAGGAAACGTGTTTGCACCGTGTGCCAGGGTTGTCGCCGTCTGCGTTGTGATGTTCTATTTATAGGGGGTGCAAATTCATCCAGGGCACTTTGAAGTGTTTCATTGTAATGCTTCAATGCAGAATCAGGACATGAGAGGGAGGAGATAGGGGCCAATGAAGACTGCAAGTTCTTCATAAGTTTCTGGGTGTTAATGGCCTGTATGTTTCTATAAGTCTGGACAGTGGGGGTGACCTGAGCAGCCTGGCAGTTCTTGATAGAGAATGAAAGAAGATTGTGGTCAGAGAGCGGGAGAGGGGAGTTTGCAAAATCATCCACTGCACAAAGCCGAGAGAAGACCAAGTCGAGGGAGTTTCCATCTTCATGCGTTGGAGAATTAGTAAGCTGCGAAAGGCCAAATGAGGAGGTTAGAGATAAAAGGTGAGTAGCAGATGGTGAGAGGGGAAGAGCAATGGGGATGTTGAAATCTCCCATGATGAGGGTAGGAATGTCACAGGAGAGAAAATGTGGAAGCCAAGTGGCAAAATGATCCAGGACCTGATGGGAGGGGCCGGGAGGACGATACACCACCGCCACTCGCATGGAGAAGGGGGTGTAGAGTCTGACGGCATGGACCTCAAAAGAAGGGAAGACAAGTGAGGGTAGTTGAGGGATAACCTGAAAGGTACATTTTGGTGATAGGAGCAGACCAACGCCTCCACCTGCTCTATTGTCTGATCTTGGGGTATGAGAGAAGTGTAGTCCACCATATGAAAGAGCAGCAGCAGCGGTAGTGTCTGACTGCTGGATCCAGGTTTCAGTAAGAGCCAGGAGGTTAAGAGAATTAGAAAGGAAGAAGTCATGGATGAAGGAGAGTTTGTAACACACTGAGCGAGAATTCCAAAGTGCACAATTAAGAGAGACAGATGGCATGCAGGGAATATTAATAAGATTAGAGGGGTTTCTAAGTGTAGCAGTCGGGGGATTTGACTTTCTATAACATTGGGGACCAGGGTTGGGAGCAATGTCTCCTGCAACTAGGAGAAGGAGGATAGAAAGAGTGAGCAGATGGTTAAGTGATTTGTGAGAGCGTCTCTGATGTTGAATGGTGGGACTGACAGGATCTGTGCAATTTAACAATGTGAAAAGAGCGTGAGTGCTATACATAGGAGAGGTAAGGAGCGAGGGGCCGATATGGATGGAGTGTAGAGAGTTAATGCCAGGGCGGTGGATGTGTGTGAATGCAGCGGCCAGAATAAAAATTACACAAATGCATATGGTATATATTTGTTGTACTCCTAATGTACAGGGAGTAGATGTATATAAATGTCTTACCTATCTCCTGCCCTGTCTAACTGCCATGTTATAACTGCCAGTAGTACTTTGATACATGTACTTCGATTACATGTGCATAAATGCCACCCCTGCATAAATGCTCCCCCTAGCTAGGTTTGAATATATAGGAGGTTAAGGCTAAGATTTTTTTTTTTCTTTTGGTCTCTCTCTTCTCGTTAATCAATCACACTAAATTGAGACACCAGGACCCAATAACAGAGTCAGGCACTTTGCACTCTGTTCACATCGAGCGACATCTAACTTGGTGTGTTTACGGTGCTTACTCGCGGCTACGCTATGCTTTGCCATTTTTCTCTAGCTGCGGTTTCCCCATCACCGCACGGTGGACCCCGGGTTGTGATCGCACCTTCTCATAATTTACATTTGGTGCGATCCGCCAACCCTAACACATACTTGCCCAGCATTTCTTACTATGTTCTTTTTTGCAAGTGTTGAATAATTTGAGTTGAAAAGATTGTCAAAAGATAATTATAATGTTATACAAAATGTATGTTAGAAAAATTTGCATCGGCAATGGATAGAGTAGTTTAAATTAAAAATTCCATACATGGCTAGGAATGTGGGAGTTGTGTGAAGCAGTAGCACCACCTAACTACACAGTAATACTACTAAATTAAGGTCACAATTCTCTCCTTTGCCTCTGGCAGTATTATTAGTGGAAAAGAGGCAAAGACAAAGGATGTTATAAAATATATTGCACATTACTCTTTTCAGTTACATTAGGATGATGTTACCTCTGACAGTGACACTGTCAGTATAAGTCAGCGCTCTGCACAGAACAACCAGTTATATCACAAATAGTTAACATGAAAAATGATGAACTTTTTAAATTTAAAACAAATTGAGAAGTCTGTAAATGAGCTGTGTCATTAAATGGGTTGTTAGGTACATTACTGAGGGTTTTTTATACTTTCCTTCGTTAAATAAGATTTGGTTCATGTGATCACCTAATCAGAAGCACATTAAGTAGAATGATGTGTACTCTGGTTGGAATTCAATTGACACTGGAATGGAATGGCTGTCAGACATGTAGAGAAGCTAATTTTTATAAAATTGTGCAGTGGTCTCTTAATTTTTGCCAAAGCTGTATTTATATACATTTCAAAAATTACAAAAAGGAAAATGGTCCAATGCAAAAGTTTGAGCACCCTGAATGGTTAGTACTAGTACCTAGTAGCACCCCTTTTGAAAGTATCACAGCTTCTAAATGCTTATTTTAGCAGTTCTATGAGCTTCCTAGGCTGTTGTGCATGCACTGCTATTTTGTGGCTTAGCCACAGATTTTCAAAGATGTTCAGATCAAAGGACTGTGCAGGCCATTGTAGAACCTTCAGCTTGCATATTTTTAGGCAGTCTATTGTGGATTTTGATTTGTGATTACGATCATCATTATCCATTTGTGGAAGCCATCGTCTTTACAACTTCAGCTTTTTTTACAGATGGTGTTATGTTGCATCAAGAGTTTGTTGAATCCATTCTTCCCATTACCAGTGAAATGTTCCCAGAGCTATTGGCTGCAACACAATCCCAAAGCATTATTGATCCACTCCCATGCTTCATGGTTGGGGAGATGTTCTTTTCCTGAAATTTTGTGCCTTTTTTATCCACACATACACTACCGTTCAAAAGTTTGGGGTCACCCAGACAATTTTGTGTTTTCCATGAAAACTCATACTTCTATTATTTTTATTAATCGAATGAGTTGCCAAATGAATTTAAAATCTAGTCCAGACATTGACATGGTTCGAAAAAAAGATTTTTATTTGAAATAATAATTTTCTCCTCCTTCATACTTTGCTGTCGTCAAAAAATGCTCCCTTTTGAGCAATTACAGCATTGCAGACCTTTGGCATTCTAGCAGTTAATTTGCTGAGGTAATCTGGAGAAATTTCACCCCATGCTTCCAGAAGCCCCTCCCACAAGTTTGTTTTACTTGATGGGCACTTTTTGCATACCATACGGTCAAGCTGCTCTCACAACAGCTCAATGGGGTTGAGATGTGGTGACTGCGCTGGCCACTCCATTACAGATAGAATACCAGCTGCCTGCTTCTTCCCTAAATAGTTCTTGCACAATTTGGAGGTGTGCTTTGGATCATTGTCCTGTTGTAGGATGAAATTGGCTCCAATCAAGCGCTGTCCACAGGGTATGGCATGGCGTTGCAAAATGGAGTGATAGCCTTACTTATTCAAAATCCCTTTTACCTTGTACAAATCTCCCACTTTACCAGCACCAAAGCAACCCCAGACCATCACATTACCTCCACCATGCTTGGCAGATGGTGTCAGGCACTCTTCCAGCATCTTTTCAGTTGTTCTGCATCTCACAAATGTTCTTCTGTGTGATCCAAATACCTCAAACTTGGATTGTCCATAACACTTTTTTCCAATCTTCCGCTGTCTAATGTCTGTGCTCTTTTGCCCATATTAATCTTTTCCTTTTATTAGCCAGTCTCAGATATGGCTTTTTCTTTGCCACTCTGCCCTGAAGGCCAGCATCCCGGAGTTGCCTCTTCACTGTAGACGTTGACACTGGCGTTTTGCGTGTACTATTTAATGAAGCTGCCAGTTGAGGACCTGTGAGGCGTCGATTTCTCAAACTACAGACTCTAATGTACTTGTCTGGTTGCTCAGTTGTGCAGTGGGGCCTCCCATTTCTCTTTCTACTCTAGTTAGAGCCTGTTTGTGCTTTCCTCTGAAGGGAGTAGTACACACCGTTGTAGGAAATCTTCAGTTTCTTGGCAATTTCTTGCATGGAATAGCCTTTATTCTTGTTCTTAGAAATAGACTGTCGAGTTTCAAATGAAAGTTTTTTTTTCCTGGCCATTTTGAGAGTTTAATAGAACCAACGAATGTAATGCTCCAGATTCTCTACTGGCTCAAAGGAAGGTCAGGTTTATAGCTTCTCTAATCAGCCAAACTGTTTTCAGTTGTGCTAACATATTTGCACAAGGGTTTTCAAGGGTATTCTAACCATCCATTAGCCTTCTTACACAGTTAGAAAACACAAAGTACTATAAGAACACTGGAGTTATGGTTGTTGGAAATAGGCCTCTATACACATATGAAGATATTGCATTATAAACCAGACGTTTGCAGCTAGAATAGTCATTTACCACATTAACAATGTATAGAGTGTATTTCTGAATCATTTAATGTTAGCTTCATTGTGCTTTTCTTTAAAAAATAAGGAAGTTTCTAAGTGACCCTAAACTTTTGAACGGTAGTGTACCTTTGACCATTATGGCCGAAGTGTCATCGTTCCACAGGACTTGTTTCCAAAATGTATAAGGCTTGTTTAGATGTTATTTTGCATGCTGCTAATGATGAAATTTATGGTGAAGATGCAGGAGAGGTTTTCTTCTGATGATTCTTCCATGAATTCCATATTTGTGCAGGTGCCTCTGAATAGTAGAAATGTCTCACAGCTCTAGTCTGCTAAATTTTCTGAATGTCTTGTGCAGTCAAGTGGGGGTTCTAATTTGCATCCTAGCAATCTTACAAGCAGCTCTCACTGAAATTTTTCTAGGCCTTCCAGATCTTATCTTGACCTCCACTGTTCCTTTTAACTGAAATTTCTTAATTATATTTCGAACTGAGAAAAGAGCAACTTGAAAAGGTTTTGCTATCCTCTTATAATCTTCTCCTGCTTTGTGAGCCTCCACCATTTTCATTTTCTGAGTGCTAGGCAGACATTTAGAAAAACCATGGCTGCTGTATTTTGGCACAAGATTAGAGGAAGCTAGCAGGCTAATTAAGTCTGAAACCTTGGTCAAAGTTATCAGAACACACATATCTCCAAGTGTGCCCACATTTTTGCATCTGCCCATTTTTCTTTTTGTAATTTTTAAAATGACAATATATTTTATTTTTCTAAAATACAGAGGAAATGTGTCATCTGTAGCTTTAGGTCTTTTAGAGATCATTTAATCTTCAACTTGCTTAACTGTTCATAATATCAGTAATTTTGGAAAGGGATGCCCAAACTTTTACATGCCTCTGTACATATACACAGTATATATATATATATATATATATATACACAGTATCTCTCTCTCTCTCTATATATATATATATATAGAGAGAGAGAGAGAGAGTGACAAATCTAGACTAATTTTCTTTATTTTTTCACCTCTATGATCAAAGATTTACTGAAGCTTGATAACAACGGTGTAGATCTAATGCAGACTGGAAAGCTATTGCCACAGGACATATGTGATAAGTGACATGCTGCGATTTGCTATACATGATACACTTTCCCTTGACATTGCCTGACTCTTCTGAGATATCATCAAAGACAGGTGACAGATTCTCATTATGCAAACATTTATGAAGAGGCCAATGAATACTTGGCAGGGAAAAGAAAAGAATGGTAAAGAAAAAAGTTTGCAAAAATATACATAGAAATATCTAAACGAGACAATTGAAATAGTAGTAAAGTGGAACATTTGCAATATAAAATATGAAAAAAATTCTTGAACAAATAATGCTGTTAAAAAGATACCAAATTTATTATAAATAAACAAAGGTCACTGGCACTTGACACTGTAATTGGATCTTATCTGTCTTGTTTGGTGCACAACTACCACCTGTCGTCAGAAACTGAATTGAAACTAAAGAAATATTAAAACCAAATGGCGCTTAAAGTTCTGCAATATCCCATTTTTTTTAAGAAAGCTAATTTTGGAGCAAGAAGAATAAAAAACATGTATAACAATATGCACCTACTTTATTGTATCATACTTCATAGTGATACATTTGATGCAATTCCTACCTCTCTGGACAGACCTCATGCAAGTAAGTGACAAGCTATAGGATAAAGTTGATTTCCCATCTCCAAAATTTGACAGCTGCAGCCAATCACTAGCCTCAGCAGCCATTCTAAAAAAAATTGGCTTAACGCCCAGAGAAGTCAATGGCTGCCTGTAAGTGTTGCATTTTATTATACCAAACAGATACATAGTAACGGGATGCATGTATAAAGACAAAAGCGAGTCCTAAATGACCCTGGAAGCAACTCAATGCAAGAACATATTATATACAGAATGTAACGGCCTGGGTGGTGGAACCACTGTTTTGGAAGCCGAGGAAGGTCTGGAGGGGCACCACTTGGAGCCTCACCCAATCTGACCTCACATACGCAGCAGCATATGACACCAAGATCTGAGGAGAGAGAAGGGAGGTGGTCCAGGTGCTACTCCAGGACTGACCTTGAATAGATGACAGCTGACCCCTAGTAATAGGTAGCTGGGGTGGCCCAAAGGAATGTTCAGTGGATGCAGGCAGGTGGAGTAACAACATGGGTACCACTGGTGTAGATGGGATCAGCTGGTGCAAAGATGGGCACTGGTAGATGCAGGCTGCATCGGACGAAAGACAGAATTGCGAACATGGCTGATAGACAGGCGGGTGGGCATGGCTGATAGACAAGCCGGTGGGCATGGTTGAGGTTGGCAGACAGGCAGGTAAATGTAAACACAGGCACTGGGACCTGAGAACTAACAAGAGTGTTAGAAATAAACATTCATCGATGCACAGGCACATCCTACAGGGTGGAGGTGCCTAAAATAATAAGTGCTCCCCAGTAATTGGCATGCATGCTTTCTCTTTTAAGACACCGGGGCCATGCGTGCGCCCTAAGCACAGTGCTCAGGTTATCTGAGAGCAGTGCACAGTCCCCAGGCAACCACAGGAGGATGAGGACAGAGCCCAGGACCACGGCGGTGAGCATGTTGGTGTCTCTGTTGAGGAGAGGACGCAGGGAGCAGAGATGCCAAAGCCATGACAGGGAGAGCAGATAACAGGGCTGCGATGGTGACAGCATCGGCAACTCTGCAGACTCGCTGTCGATCACATTTGAAGGATAAAATGCTTCAAGTGTAACAAACATTCTTTATTATAGACATGTTTATAAAACATATAGACATTAATAAAAGATCAAAGGAAATGAAGAGAGTAGACTCATCCAATTGTACACAACTAATGGAAAGTCTGTAACCCATGTAATTATCCGGTTAAGCACAACAACTACCACATGAATTCCTAGAGACAGACTTTAATTGGAAAGCATGATGGTAGTCCCACATAGTAACAATATTTTAAGACACATAGCAAATAAATTGCAATAGTACACCTAAAATCAGTGTGGAAAAAGAGGAGCATAACAAGAACTTGAATGCTAATTTGGCCTCCTTTTAAATCTTTTCAAGCGCATTAGCAAAAAGGAAGCAAAAGGAATAGTGGAGCATAGGTCCCATCGCTTATCTCTATCACTTCAGGAAGATGTAGCCCCTGACAGTGACACTATTAGCTGGAGTCAGAATTCTGCTAAGTCCACCTCTTCTTCATCCATAATGCTTAATGTTGTGCAGACTGAAATTTCAAATCCATCAATTCCATCTGCTTCTTTTCTGCCCAAATTCCTCTAACACACTGCACCCTAGAGGCTAAGGAACATACTACACCAGAAAAACTTCATCCAGTTGATATTTTAGAAGACATGAACAGTCAGCCCTTGTACTCAGAAGACTTGGTGCCGGAGGAGATGAACAGCATGATTCTAATACATTATCTATGTTGCGTGTTGTGTGTCAAGGCAAACATCTCTGGAGCAAGTTACAGTATGTCTCAATTGTGCCCTCTGTTTTGGGGCAATTACCATTATGAACTTTTTTTGGTCTTTTAATCGTTTTTTGTATTAAGTTATTTATTACTGTATTATATCATTAATAACCCTGTTTAAACAATTTAGATAGCTTAAAAAGTCTGATACGGCCCTGTATTGTGTACTACTGTTTGCTGTAGGTTGCCTCTGATTACCATCATTTTCCCCTTGCCAAATAGGTGGAAGTATTTGGACACTAAGGCTGTGTGCACACGCTGCGGATTCTGCTGCCGATCCGCAGTGGTTTTGGTCCTGCGGATCCACAGCAGTTTTTGCTGTGGTATACAGTAGCATTCTAACCTATGGAAATCAAAAAACGCTGTGCAGACGCTGCAGAATTTTTTGCGCGGTTTTTGCTGCGGTTTCAAATCCGCAGAAAGAATTGCATGTCAATTCTTTCTACGGATTCCGTAGCGGTTTACCATCTCCTCTATTGTGGAGATGATAAACCGCAGGGCAAAACCGCAGGCTAATCCGCAGATAAACTGCAGGTCTTTTGACCTGCAGATTTATCTGCGGATTTTGCAAAATCCACACGGATGAATCCGCAGCAGAATCCGCAGCGTGTGCACACAGCCTTAAAAGTCTGTGCGTGCATCAGAGAGCTTAAAACATGTTCAGTTGACTCCAAGATGAACTCACTGTGTTCTAAACATATTTTCTGGGCAATTAGAGGTGGTGTAATTGTGCCATTCACTAAAATGAATTCACTGGAAATCAAATTTTGGGAGGAAATTCAGCAAATTTTTCAAATTTAACTTTCAAAAGATTTGCTCATCTCTAATAGAGTGTCAAGCTTGGTGCAATGCAGATAGGTGCAGCCTCCACTAGATGGCAGTAGAGTGGATGCAGAACTGCACCCAAACAGAGCAGACTTGCAGTTCAGCAGCCATGCTACCACAGGTGGCAGCAGATTAGTTAGACATGCCGAGTCAAGCAACACACTGTAGCGCAGTACAAAGTGGAATAAGCAAACCCAGGATCAGAGGCAAGCCGAGAAAGTCAGTAGTGGTCAGGAGCTGATAAGCCAAAAGACAAAAGACAGAAGCAGGTCAGGATACAAGCCAAGTCAGAACCAGGAGGTCAATACACTAAAAGGGAAGACTGAGTCAAAACGGGAATGGGGGAAAACAGAGACACGGGTTCAGACAGCAAACGCAGGAGGACAAATCAGAGCAATCAGAGTCAGCTATAGCAACCCTAGGCAAAACTATAACCGACATAGTCTGCAGGAAGCAGCGGCGATAAATCAAAAACCTGAACCCAGACTGAGGCTGGGAAAGGTTAATACCTTCATGACCAAACTGGTAAAAAGGGAAAACAGGACTCCAACCCCGGTCTGGATCATAATATGGAGTCTGTCTTCAGGAAGATTAGATGCTACACTCCATACTTGACTTGCATGTATTTGCACACTGATTGTACAAAGTAATTGTCAATAATTTTCTGTTTCATAGACCTAGAGTATGTAAAACCGAGATGAATTACTTTTACACTGTAGCATTATTGTGTTTACTACTGTACATTCCTTTTACCTGTTTTAAAACCCACTCAACACAATAAAAATAAATTGAATGTTATATTCATTACTTAATTGTCTTTTCATACTTGGAGTAATTCAGTTGCAGATTACATTTGCCATTCAATCAAAACATAAATATACAAAAGCATAAAGCAAAAAAATATCAAGCTTTAAGCATCAAAACTGCGCTGTATGAGCAAAACCATGAAACAAAGATTGATAATATTTCTTTTTATGTTTGTTTATATGCCAATGTGGATTTATGTGTGTTATACTTTTTAAAAATACTAAAATTGAGAAACATCATGGCATTGAAAACAATTTTCAGTTGGCAAAATACCCCACACAAAATAATAATAGTATCAATATGAAGTGCAAGAGATTTACCATCTGTGAGCATTCATTCCAGCTGAATTAGTGGCACTTAACATTTTCAGATTATTGGTAGCAGATGGACATTGAGAAAAGGCCATACCAGAGTAGTGTCATACAACGTGATCAAAATTTTTTGTTATATATTTTTTCACATCTTCCTGTAGACAGACTTAGAGTTGAATGGAATAAAGAGTTGATATGTTTTGAATATTTTTCATGTTAACTGTAATATGAATAAAAACAACAAAATTTATTTATTTGGTGTTCACAATTTACCTTAAAAAAAGGAGATGAAGCTGCATTGATTTGATATCTCATTGATTATAATAACCAATGTTTATAGTAAATAACTGCATTGGTTAAACTGTAAGCCAAGAAATTGGTGTGATTTAAACAACGACCAATAGACAGAATTTAAAAATATCCTAGAGTCCTAACATTGCTAAATGTGTAATGTTAAGATTCTTGACCCTTTTTCCCATGGTCTCCCCGATAGGCTATGAATTTCGATACAGAAAGTCTGCATGACACATTACACTTTGCTTTGACATTTGGGATCCAAGTTAATGTATAACCTACTTTTTTGGGAAGCCATATTATCTGAACTGCTGTAAATACATTTTTTATGCTTAACCATTTAAGATATACTTTATTGCGGCCACACAGACCATAATGACCAGTAGACTGGAAATGTTTATTGACTTCCAATTGTGCGTTTTCAAGGTGTGCTTTGTGATGTGTGCAGTGTGATAAAGTCATTGGAAAAGTGCTGGAGGGGAGATGCGTTTCATTGAGGTTGGTTGCTTCAGTGATGTGAATCCCAAAAGTTTGCTCCAGCTCACTATATGTTGAGAAGGATTAATCAACCATTTTAAGGGCTGGGTTTTTGTGGACAACCATAGAGCTGGTGGGCAGATGTCCACCTTATCTCCACCCCAGGGTGTAGTCTTGACTTTAAATAGTCAGTCTTCTGAGGCATTCAGTGTTCCTTAGGCCTGAAAAGTTGAACTCCAGTGCTATGCATCCTTTCAAGAAAGCTGAACCCATGGATATTGATTTATCTGAACTGGCAGAGACCCACAGCAACACGGACTGTGCTGTATGCAATTTTTTTGTTTTTCCTTAGGCCAGGAAGGCCTTGTTTTTGTTTGTTAAGTTTGCACTGGCTTATGCAGCAACCCTAATAAACTAGTGAGAGACTTAAAAAAAATAGTGTTCCTTTGTCTACCTCCGTGTGAAGCTGAGTGAGCTGGTCTACCACAGAAGTTATTGTGAGGGGGAAAAGGTGAATTGTGACTGCACTATTTACAACAATAGATGATGCTATCGTGTTTATCTTTTTACAAAACAATACTGCCTCACTCTGTAAGCACTAAGATGTATGCAAACATTGAACATATGAAATGTTTATGCATTACTACTTTATAGAATATAGTTATAGAAATGAAGATACTTCACGCATAAATGGGCCAATTTACCAGACCCCACCAGTTAAGACAAGGTGGACTTTTCTATGATGAGAGCCTTGCCTAATACATTATTTATCAAACATGTCTCCCCCAGACTAAAATAATGCAAATTTAAAAAGCAGGTAAGATCTAGCACTCATTAATAGAGATGAGCAAATTTGTTCGGATTCGGTTCCGAATACGATCGGAATCGAATATTGTTTTTGCAATATTTGTCGAACACAGACGAGCATCATTGGAGTCGATGGGAGTAGAAATTACTGAATATGTTCGGAACCGATCATAAGTCATACGGTCGGCACGAATATTTTTCGAATACGAATATGCCAAAATCAGATTCAGGGACAAAATCCGAACAAATTTGCTCATCTTTATTCAATAATAATAGCCTTAGGCTAATGGGAGGATTGCACAGTCAAACAAGGAGGCAATGGTGCATTGCCTTCTTGCTGTCCTCTACTATAAAATGTTTCCTTCACACCATTCTACCTTACATGTTATGACTGACACATTGTCTGCCCATGTGGACTTTTAATTCCATGTCCTGTTAATGAAAGACAACTGCCACAGCGCCCCCTTATCTATTATGACTGGCACATTGCCCCCTTATGAACTAAAGCCCCACACCACCCCTTTATGAATTATAGACACCACTTATTCCTTTCTTATAAACTATTGCCTCCACACTGTAACTTCAATGCTGCTCTTTCTCCATACTGATCCCTCTCTTCACACTATCCCCCCACTTTCTGTCTTATTTCCACATTGAGCCCTCTTTTCAAACTGAGCCTCCTCTTCACAATTTCCACAATCCACACTAGCCCCCACTACATACTTGTACACTTCTTCACTCTGTCAACCACAATCTTGCCCCATATCCATACCCAATCCCTTCTTCATTCTGTCCCCCCATGCTGCTGCTTCTTTGTACTGGAACCCCTCCTCACACTATGCCCATACTCTGTCACCTCTCCGTATTTTAGCCCCCCAAGCGCCTCACTTTTCCTCCTGTATCCTCACACAATCTCTTTTTCTCTGTATCAATCTCTAACTCTGTTTCTCCACCTCTCCCTCCATTCACTTCTATTTTCAGCTCTATAAAGCTCTGATATTCTACCAGCTGCTGCTGCTGCTCCTTCTTCTCCTCTGCAGTACTGTGTCAACATCTGTAATGTGATGAGGTAACTTCATCACAGTTAGGCAACATCAGTAACTTGATAATGGTGATGATCTTTGAGGTGGGGATCTGACTGGTGCTCTTCTACCCCTAGGAGGTGCCTGAGCGCTCATATATTAAAGACACAATACAAATGAATACTGGGATTCTACACCTTCTTCACAGATGCCGGTTTCGCCGTTTGCTTTTTTTTTTCCTATAAGTTGGTGCAGTTCCAAGAAAACCATTGCCATAAGCACTGGCTATCTAGCATCTGGTGGCAAATAAATGCCTGTTAGCAGGTACATTTGTGTCTTAATTTTCTGGGAACCAAGTTTTGCTTTTATAAGGTTATCTTTGTGGATCACAGTAAAGGAGGAGTGGTGGAATCTTCAATTCTTGCACACTTAGAATCATAGAATCGTAGAGTTGGAAGGGACCTCCTGGGCCATCTGGTCCAACCCCCTGCTCAAAGCAGGATTCACTAAATCATCCCAGTCAGATGTCTGTCCAGCCTCTGTTTGAAGACTTCCATTGAAGGAGAACTCACCACTTCTCGTGGCAGCTTGTTCCACTCATTGATCACTCTAACTGTCAAAAAGTTTTTTCCAATATCTAATCTGTATCTCCTCCCATTCAGTTTCATCCCATTGCTTCTAGTCTTTCCTTGTGCAAATGAGAATAAAGTTGATCCTTCTACAATGTGACAGCCCTTTAGATATTTGTAGACAGCTATTAAGTCTCCTCTCAGTCTTCTCTTTTGCAAACTAAACATTCCCAAATCCTGCAACCTTTCCTCATAAGACAGGGTTTGCAGACCGGTCACCATTCTGGTCCCTCTTTTCTGAACTTGCTCCAGTTTGTTGATGTCTTTTTTAAAATGTGGTGCCCAAAACTGGACACAATATTCCAGATGAGGTCTGACCAAAGTGGAGTAGAGGGAAATAATGACTTCACGTGATCTAGACTGTATGCTTCTGTTAATACATCCTAGAATTGCATTTGCCTTTTTTGCTGCTGCATCACACTGTTGACTCATATTCAGTCTGTGATCTATTAGTATACCCAAGTCTTTTTCACATGTGCTGTTGCTTAGCCCTATTCCTCCCATTCTGTATATGCTTTTTTCATTTTTATTGCCCAGATGTAGTACTTTGCATTTTTCCCTGTTAAAAACAATTCTGTTAGTTGCTGCCCACTTCTCCAGTTTATTTATATCTTTTTGAATCCTCTCTCTCTTCTCTAGTATTAGCTATCCCTCCTAGCTTTGTGTCATCAGCAAATTTAATCAGTTTACCCTCAATTCCCTCATCTAAATCGTTGATAAAGATGTTGAACAATACAGGGCCCAGGACAGAGCCCTGTGGTACCCCACTTGAGACATTCTTCCAACTGGATGTGCAGCCATTTACGACCACTCTTTGGGTCCGATCACTAAGCCAGTTATGAATCCACCTAACAGTTGCCTTGTCCATTCCATACTTTGTCATTTTTTCAATAAGGATTGTATGAGATACTTTGTCAAATGCTTTGCTGAAGTCAAGATATACTATATCTACAGCATTTCCTTGATCCACCCAATCAGTGATTCCATCATAGAAGGAAATTAAGTTAGTCTGGCATGACTTATTAGTAACAAACCCATGCTGACTCTGTTTAATCACTTCATTCTTATCCAGGTACTGACATACATGTTGTTTAATAATTTGTTCAAAGACCTTTCCTGGTATAGAAGTCAGACTCACCGGCCTATAGTTGCCTGGGTCCACCTTCTTCCCCTTTTTGAAGATAGGAACAACATTTGCTCTTCTCCAGTCTTCTGGGACTTCTCCTGTTCTCCAAGAATTTTCAAAGATTATGGAGAGGGGTTCAAAAATTTCTTCTGCTATCTCCTTCAGTACTCTGGGGTGTAATTCATCTGGACCTGGAGACTTGAATTCATTTAGGTTAGCTAAGTGTTTCCTCACTATCTTTCTGTTTATAGATATCCTGGATTCTTCTATTCCCTTAATAGGACAGTGAAGAACAGTTGATGTTACATTTCCTTTCTGAGAGAAAACAGATGCAAAATAGGAATTTAAAAGTTCGGCCTTCTCAACATCCTTTCTTACCATTTCATCATTTTCATCCTGTAAAAATCCTATAGCATCTTTGACTTTTCTTTTACCTTTGACATATCCCCAAAATCCTTTATTATTGCTTTTGACATCTCTTGCAAGCCTCAATTCATTGTCAGCTTTAGTAACCTGATTTGTGCCCTGCAGGTTCTGCAGATAGCATAATATTCTTCTTTAGATATGCCTCCCTCTTTCCATTTTATAAACATTTTTTTCTTCCTTTTTAGCATGTGCTTAAGTTCTGTGTTCATCCATCCTGGTTTCCTTAAATGCTTCCTATTCTTCCCTCTTTTCGGAATTGTTAACAATTGTGCTTTGAGAATTTCTTTTTTCAAGATTTCCCATCCTTCCTGGACATTTTTGTCTTTAAGGATATCCAGCCATTGGATCCCTCCAATTCTCTTTCTGAATCTCTTAAAATCGGCCTTTCTGAAATCTAACCTTGACGTCTGAGTCTTCACAGGTCTTCCTCCTCTAGTTATCCAAAATTCTAAAATAGCATGGTCGCTACCTCCTAGGGTCCCAGCCACTTTTACCTCCTCAACCATTTCCTCCCTGTTTATAAGGATTAGATCCAAGGTAGCTGTTTTCTCCCCTACCTTTTGGAAGATAAAGTTGTCAGCAAGAGAGGATAAGAATTTCCTTGACCTGTTAGTTTTGCCTGAGAGAGATTCCCAACAAATGTCTGGATAATTGAAATCTCCCATGACAACTATGTCATATTTTTTGGAGAACTTAGCCATTTGATGCATAAAGAGTTCATCCATATCTTCAGCTTGCACAGGCGGCCTGTAGTAAATGCCTACAATGGTGTCCTTTCCATTGTTCTGTCCTTGTATTCTTACCCAAACAGTTTCCACAGAACTCCCAGTCTCTGAAGCTTCAATCTCTGTGCAGATATACGCGTTTCTAACATACAATGCGACACCTCCTCCTCGTTTATCAAGTCTGTTTCTTGCAAATAAGTTGTATCCTTCTAGTCTTGTATTCCAATCATGTGTATTGTCCCACCAAGTTTCAGTGATTCCAATGACTTCTAATCACTTCTAAGGTCGCCGCATAGAATTGTCCAGTGTTTGTGAATTATTAATGCAACTTAGTCGCTACTTTCAGAATACATTGATTCAAGATGAACCAGTGACTTACTTGCCTGGTAGAATGGTGGCAAGTAGTGATGAGCGAACGTGCTCACCACTACTCGTTACTCGCCCAAGTATCACGGTACTCGGTCTACTCTATGAGCACCGTGCATTTATGGGATTACTCGTCGGGAACTCGGGTCTCCACCCATCTTTTTTGGTGGACTTCAGAGACCCAATCACAATGCAGGGATAGTCTGCCAGACAATGAAACACTGCAGCCATCTTTGTTGTGGTCATGCAGTGATTGGCTGGCCGCACAGCGTCATCAAGGGTAAAAGAGACCAGACGCCGCCCTGCTCGGCGGATTAAGCTCCAGATTTAGATAGTGTAGGGAGAGCTGCTGCCGAGATAGGGTCGGAATTGGGGATTTATTAGTCAGTGTTGGGTCTGCCATCGTAAACTGCTCAAATCCAGAAAGACCAACAGTCCTTCTAAGGACTAATTCTGGAGTATGTAGGTTCTAGTGTTAGGTAGACAGGGTAGTGTATGTCGCTCTATACACATCAGTGCAAGGCCTGCAGGCACTGTATGTGTGTTTATAGGTCATTGCATATATCAAGAGGGTCTATTCCCTTGCTGTGTTCTGGCGCTGGTGCTGCTACCTGTGGGATATATTGGCAGTATATACCTAGCCCTAGGTGTAATTGGCTTTGAAAGTTTTTTTGGCCAGGGCTAATAGAGCTTTTTTTATTGCAAAGCAATCCAGAGCACATTTTTTTTTCTTCCATTTGCTTTTTGACAGTGCATAATACAACTAGATCCTTTTCCTAGCACAGCGTGAAAATCCAGCAATTTTAAAGGGGTCCCAAACATCTCTTTTGAGTGTTCAAAGAAATATTTAATTTTTATGTGGTACGGTTGGGAAGATTTTTTTGGAGAGTCTTACACAATTTCTTGGCACCATTTTGCTGAACCCCCCCAAAAAATACATACAGGCTACATATTTTACAGTGTGGTATATCTGTGACACGCCTCATCCATCCGTGTGCTAAAAATTTTGGTCTTTTTAGACCTAAATTCATTATATACAGCACTATTTAGCCAAAAAAAAAGGCCACACATTTGTCATCGTGGTATCGCCGTGCCAGTTGATATCTGTGCGTGCTCAAAATTTGGCCAGTTTAGGCCAGCTTTCCTTTTTTGTCCTGGATTATTATTACAGTTGAGCGACTTTTGGTTTTTTAGGGTCGCGTTTCGTTTCGTGAAACCCGACTTTTCCAAAAGTCAGGTCGAGCAAGATCGTCCGATTATAGGGAAAAGTCGGGGTCGTCCCGAAACACGAAACCCAATGTAAGTCAATGGGGAATAAAAGTCGGCAGTGAGAGGAGGACAGGAAACACACCAACAGTGCCCATTTGAATGCCAAAAGCATCAATTCTTCTTACTTAAGCTTGTCAACCTTAATTAACTTCATAATACAAGTTACGCACTGAAAAATGGGGGTTATTTGGCTACAGACTGTGGGGGGGGAGGGCTGGCTCCAGGTTTTCATGTGCCCTGGGCGAAAGAGCGCCCCTTTAACACATACCACAACTCATCATGCTCCGATACGGCAGAGAAATAGCGGTATAGTACAATGAAAAATACCTCACTTTTTACATCTCATGACGAGGCCCATCTATTTCTCCATACAGAATCATTGGTCCCATATAATATTTGAAACAGTATATGATGAGCTCCACATAATGCTACAGTATATGTTGGTCCCCATGGATGAAGCTCTACTGTCTTATGGGCCCAAATAATGCTCCAAACATAATGGGCCCCATTTCTAATGCTCTAGTGTATAATGGGCCCTGTAAATGCTGCTCCAGTGTCTGATGTCCACCTTTGGAATGTTCCAGTGTATGGTTGGCCCCATCTATCATTCTCAGACGGTGTTAGGCCCAGTATGGATTGCACGTGATTGCACAAAGGTTAGAAAGGGTACCGTATCCCCGGATAACATGTATGGATAGCGTACACATTCAAAATATATGTCTCAGGAGGCAGGCTCAGATGGTGTTAGGCCCAGTATGGATTGCACGTGATTGCACAAAGGTTAGAAAGGGTACCGTATCCCCGGATAACATGTATGGATAGCGTACACATTCAAAATATATGTCTCAGGAGGCAGGCTCAGACGGTGTTAGGCCCAGTATGGATTGCACGTGATTGCACAAAGGTTAGAAAGGGTACCGTTTCCCCGGATAACATGTATGGATAGCGTACACATTAAAAATATATGTCTCAGGAGGCAGGCTCAGACGGTGTTAGGCCCAGTATGGATTGCACGTGATTGCACAAAGGTTAGAAAGGGTACCGTTTCCCCGGATAACATGTATGGATAGCGTACACATTCAAAATATATTTCTCAGGAGGCAGGCTCAGACGGTGTTAGGCCCAGTATGGATTGCACGTGATTGCACAAAGGTTAGAAAGGGTACCGTATCCCCGGATAACATGTATGGATAGCGTACACATTCAAAATATATGTCTCAGGAGGCAGGCTCAGACGGTGTTAGGCCCAGTATGGATTGCACGTGATTGCACAAAGGTTAGAAAGGGTACCATATCCCCGGATAACATGTATGGATAGCGTACACATTCAAAATATATGTCTCAGGAGGCAGGCTCAGACGGTGTTAGGCCCAGTATGGATTGCACGTGATTGCACAAAGGTTAGAAAGGGTACCGTATCCCCGGATAACATGTATGGATAGCGTACACATTCAAAATATATGTCTCAGGAGGCAGGCTCAGACGGTGTTAGGCCCAGTATGGATTGCACGTGATTGCACAAAGGTTAGAAAGGGTACCGTATCCCCGGATAACATGTATGGATAGCGTACACATTCAAAATATATGGCTATACATCAGGAGGCAGGCTCAGACGGTGTCAGGCACAGTATGGATTTGACGGCCCAGATTACACAGTGGAGGAGCAGGGAGAGGTAAAGATTGCAAATGCTGGAGCCCTGCCCAAGCAAGGGGGGTCCACTCGTGGGCGTCGGTACTGGCACTGGGCCCCTCATAGTACAGCGGTGTGTCTGACGGCGGGTGTGCACCACCACCGTCAGAGACACTTGATAGCACTATGAGGGACCCTGTGCCAGTGCCCGCGCCCAAGAGTCGGCCTACCCACCTGTCCAGGGCAACGGCACTCGCACGGTGTCGTGCGCTAGGTGGTGACCCCGGCCATGGGGGGGGAGGCAGCACAGTTAGGGAGTTTTAGAAAGTGGCATATGTTGATGTTGGACATTCAGCTGATGCAAAAGGCGAAATAGGTGAAGTACCAGGAAGAGGTGGACCAAAGCAAGCCATTTTTCTGTCACCCTATGTGTCATCAGGGGAAGGTGGGACAAAATCCCTGGAAACCCATGCGTGGTTCATTTTAATGAAGGTTAGATCATCCACATTTTGGGTTGACAGACGGGTCCTTTTTTCTGTCAGGATTGATCCAGCTGCACTGAAGACTCTTTCCGATAGCACACTTGCAGCTGGGCAAGCGAGCTCCTGTAAGGCATATTGGGCCAATTCAGGCCAGGTGTCCAGTTTAGCGGCCCAATAGTCAAAGGGGAATGACCTGTGTGGGAGAACATCGATATGGGAGGAAAAGTAGTTTGTAACCATAGTTGACAACTGCTGTCTCCTGTCACTTTCCATCGATGCAGTATTACCAGTTGTGTGAGCGGTATTTGAAAAATCAGTCCACAACATTGTCATGAAACCCCTGTCTCCAACGCCACTTCTGCTGTGTGCACCACGAACACCTCTGCCAAGCTGCCCCCGGCCCGTACGGCTCGTGTGAGAACCATTACCGCTGCTGTGTGCTGGGAATGCCTCAAGCAACCGATTTACCAGAGTTGCTTGTTTATTAGCCAATATTAGGTCAAGGTTCTCCTGTGGCATGATGTTTTGTAATTTGCCTTCATAGCGTGGATCCAGGATGCTGGCCAACCAGTAGTCGTCATCGTTCATCATTTTGGCAATGCGGGGGTCCCTTTTTAGGATCCGCAAGGCATAATCTGACATGTGGGCCAATGTTCCCGGTGTCAATGATGCACTGCGAGTGCTGGGTGGAGGAGCACTTTCTAGCAAATCCACATCCCTCCAGTCATGCACAAACCCTGTACCAGACTTTGCCACGCCAACATTTTCACTTGCCCCACGAGATGCATCCTCCTCCCCTAAGTAATCATCCCCATCATCATCCTCCTCCTTCTCTTCTTCCTCCACCTCGTCCAGGAGAGGTCCCTGAGCAGACAATGGCTGAATGTCATCAAGGATTCCCTCCTCCTCTTCCTCCTCATCAACATTGGCTGCAGACGCCTGCTCCTTAAGGTGCGTCAAAGTTTGCATGAGCAGACGCATAAGTGGGATGCTCATGCTTAGGATGGCGTCGTCTGCGCTTACCAGCCGTGTGCATTCCTCAAAACACTGAAGGACTTTACAAAGGTCTTTCAGCTTCGACCACTTCACACCTGTCAACTCCATGTCTGCTCTCAAAGTGCCTGGCCGTGTATCCTCCCACAAATGCATTATGGCCTGCCTCTGCTCGCACAGCCGCTCCACCATGTGCAGGGTGGAGTTCCACCCTGTTGCAATGTCGATAATGAGGCGGTGGTTGGGAAGGTGGAGCAATCGCTGCAGCTTCTGCATACGAACGGAGTGTACAGGCGACCGGCGGATGTGCGCGCACAGTCTTCGCACCTTCTGGAGCAGGGCTGTTAACTCCGGATAATTTTTGAGGAAGCACTGCACCACCAGGTTCAAGGTGTGAGCCAAGCAAGGTATGTGGCTGAGTTTTGAAAGGGCTATGGCTGCCACAAAATTACGGCCGTTATCAATAACTACCTTGCCTGCCTCAAGATGTACACTGCCCAGCCATGACTCAGGTTGTCGCTTCAAGTACTCGGCCAGCACCTCGGCGGTGTGTCTGTCGCCCAAACACATCATCTGCAACACAGCCTGCTGACGCTTTCCACTAGCTGCTCGATAGGGGGACACATCGTGTGCAACAGTGGCAGCTGCAGATGGAGTGCTCGTACAACTGCGCTCTGTGGACGAGCTTTCGCTTCTGGAGGAGGAGGAGGGTCGAACGCCTACAGCCAACTGTTTCCTATACCGTGGGCTAGGCAGCACTGTCCCACCACCGCTGTCCCCTGTGGACCCTGCATCCACCACATTAACCCAGTGCGCAGTGATGGACACGTAACGGCCCTGGCCATGCCGACTGGACCATGCATCAGTTGTGAGGTGCACCTTTCCGCTCACTGACTGCTTGAGTGCATGGACAATGCGGTCTTTCACATGATGGTGGAGGGCTGGGATGGCTTTGCGAGAGAAGAAGTGGCGACTGGGTAGGTCATAGCGTGGTACTGCATAGGCCATGAGTTCGCGGAAAGCTGTGCTTTCCACCAATCGAAAGGGCATCATCTCAAACGAGATTAGTTTGGCAATGTGGGCGTTCAAACCCAGTGTACGCGGATGAGAGACTGAGTACTTTCTTGACCTACTCATAGTGTCTGGGAGGGTGAGCTGGACTTGAGAGCTGCATATGGTGGAAGTAGCGGTGGACAGGGCGGACTGAGAGAGGGTTGATGATGGTGATGGAGTTGGTGTTCTTTCTGATGGCCTAGAATCAGTCTTTCGTTGATATAACAGTGGGATTCCCTGACTGCTGTGGTCTTGCAACGACACCTCAACATTTGCTGCTGTGCTAACCGGTGGGCTTACAGTGGGGGAAACAATGTAGCGTTGCTGACTACCTTCGTTGTGATCAGTTGCACATGTGGCACTTGAGGTTTGGTGTTGTGTCCACGCTTGCAAGTGCATGCTGGTTAAATGTCTAAGCATGCAACTGGTATTCAAATTTTTCAGATTTTTCCCTCGGCTAAAGGTCTTTGCGCACTTCTTACAGATAACCTTGGCCTGATCATGAGGATTTTGTTCAAAAAAGTGCCACACTGCACTCTTCCTACTTTTGCAGACATTTTGCGGCCTAGCACGCTGTGATCTTTTGACCCTCTGGACAAGCTGTCCAGAAACTCTTTTGATGTTTGGAACCTGTCTTTGGAGTGCTCCGGGCCTGCCAGATAACAGCTGTTGCGATGTCGATGTCTGCTGTGGATGCTCCTCATCTGAGCTATTGGAAGCAGCACCCTCTTCCCCCAATGGATGCCTATCTGGGTCAACAACTGGGTCATCCTTCACCTCCTCTTCTATGTCATGTGCACCTTCCTCTGTGTCACCGTGTATGGTGGTATAGTGTGCGGGAAGGGGCACCTGAGTCTCATCAGGGTCAGAATCTGGCTCTGTACACTGCGAGGACAATGTAGTGCTCTGAGTGAATGTACCAGCAGAATCATCCATCAGCGGCTGTGCATCAGTGCACTCCATGTCAGATTCATCTTGGCCTGGGTAATTCACCATTTCACTTGATAATCCAGGCATGGTATGTGAAAACAGCTCCATGGAGTAATCAGTAGTATGGCCTGCGTCATCCTTCAATCTTGGTTGGGGTGAAGGACACAAGGAAAGGTGTGGTTCATGAACATGAGCCTCCAGTGACGACTCAGTGCTTTTACTTTTTACAACTGAAGAAGAGGAGGCGATAGAGCTGGAGGCTGAGTCAGCAATGTAAGACAAAACTTTTTCCTGATGCTCTGGCTTTAAAAGCGGTTTGCCAACTCCTAGAAAACTAAGCGTTCGAGGCCTTATGTAGCCAGACGATGACGCAGGCTCAACACCTCCTGCATTCGGTCCTATTTTGCTCTTGCCACTACCATCAGATCCACCACCAACACCATCATTACCAGCTGCCAACCCCCGCCCAATTCCACGGCCTCTTCCACCAGCCTTCCTCATTTTTGGTAGAAATGTAGACAAAATCCAACAAACTATATAGTAATGTAAAACAAGGTACAAGGTGTCTATAGGACAGGGGAGATTTTGAATTTCTGCAGACACTTGTGGACACTGGACACTTTTGGATTGTGTGAGGCCCAATGAATATCTGAGCGCTATGTGACAGGCTCGATGGCACAGCTGTGACCAAAGTGACTAGAGGATAAGGGAGATTTTGAATCTCTGCACACACTTTTGGACACTGGATGGAAACTTTTGGATTGTGTGAGGCCCACTGATATCTGAGCACTATGTGACAGGCTCGATGGCACAGCTGTGACAAAAGTGACTAGAGGATAAGGGAGATTTTGAATCTCTGCACACACTTTTGGACACTGGACACTTTTGGATTGTGTGAGGCCCAATGAATATCTGAGCGCTATGTGACAGGCTCGATGGCACAGCTGTGACAAAAGTGACTAGAGGATAAGGGAGATTTTGAATCTCTGCACACACTTTTGGACACTGGACACTTTTGGATTGTGTGAGGCCCAATGAATATCTGAGCGCTATGTGACAGGCTCGATGGCACAGCTGTGACAAAAGTGACTAGAGGATAAGGGAGATTTTGAATCTCTGCACACACTTTTGGACACTGGACACTTTTGGATTGTGTGAGGCCCAAAGAATATCTGAGCGCTATGCGACAGGCTCGATGGCACAGCTGTGACAAAAGTGACTAGAGGATAAGGGAGATTTTGAATCTCTGCACACACTTTTGGACACTGGACACTTTTGGATTGTGTGAGGCCCAATGAATATCTGAGCGCTATGTGACAGGCTCGATGGCACAGCTGTGACAAAAGTGACTAGAGGATAAGGGAGATTTTGAATCTCTGCACACACTTTTGGACACTGGACACTTTTGGATTGTGTGAGGCCCAATGAATATCTGAGCGCTATGTGACAGGCTCGATGGCACAGCTGTGACAAAAGTGACTAGAGGATAAGGGAGATTTTGAATCTCTGCACACACTTTTGGACACTGGACACTTTTGGATTGTGTGAGGCCCAATGAATATCTGAGCGCTATGTGACAGGCTTGATGGCACAGGTGTGACAAAAGTGACTAGAGGATAAGGGAGATTTTGAATCTCTGCACACACTTTTGGACACTGGATGGACACTTTTGGATTGTGTGAGGCCCACTGATATCTGAGCGCTATGTGACATTCTCGATGGCACAGCTGTGACCAAAGTGACTAGAGGATAAGGGAGATTTTGAATCTCTGCACACACTTTTGGACACTGGACACTTTTGGATTGTGTGAGGCCCACTGATATCTGAGCGCTATGTGACAGGCTCGATGGCACAGCTGTGACCAAAGTGACTAGAGGATAAGGGAGATTTTGAATCTCTGCACACACTTTTGGACACTGGACACGTTTGGATTGTGTGAGGCCCAATGAATATCTGAGCGCTATGTGACAGGCTCGATGGCACAGCTGTGACAAAAGTGACTAGAGGATAAGGGAGATTGGATTGCTTTTAAAAAAGCAGTTTGCGGAGCAGTGGGTAAACAGCAATGCAGGAATGTCAGGAAGCCTTAGAAGGCAGCCCAACAACCAACACCACTGATACACCACTATATAGCCTCCCCTTGCACTGCACACACAGTGACTGGTGTGTTGTGGAGGCCAAATCGCTAGCAGCAGAAGCAGTTTTTTTGTCTTCTTCCCTGCCTAACGCTCTCCCTACAGAATCAGCAGCAACCTCTCCCTATACTGAGATCGGCAGAAGTAAGATGGCGGTCGGCGTGCACGCCCTTTTATACCCCCTGTGACGCCCACCAAAGCAAGCCAATCACTTGCATGCCCTTCTGAAAGATGGTGGTGACCCGTGCCTATGTCATCACGTTGCCCACAGTGTCCGTGGATCCTGATTGGCTGAAAAAGAGCGCAAAACAAACTTTTGAAACGCGACTTTGGCACGTAAGTCGCCGACCTCGTGGCCGACCTCATCCTAGGGTCGGGTTTCGTTTCATGAAACCCGACTTTGCCAAAAGTCGGCGACTTTTGAATTTTTTCGACTCGTTTCGCTCAACTCTAATTATTATTATTATTATTTATTATTATAGCACCATTTATTCCATAGCGCTTTACATGTTAGGAGGGGTACACATAATACATACAAGTACAGTAATCTTAAACAATACAAGTCACGACTGGTACAGGATGAGAGAGGACCCTGCCAGCGAGGGCACACAATCTACAACGGGATGGGTGAGGATACAGTAGGCGAGGGTAGAGCTGGTCGTGCAGCGGTTTGGTGGATCAGTGGTTACTGCAAGTTGTAGGCTTGTTGGAAGAGGTAGGTCTTCAAGTTCTTTTTGAAGGTTTCCATGGTAGGTGAGAGTCTGATATGTTGTGGTAGAGAGTTCCAGAGTAGAGGGGATGCCACTGGATGTCACTGTACTTATATACAGCACTATTTATCAAAAAAATAAAAAAAATACAGGAGACACATTTTTGGTGTGGTATCTCCGTGCTAGCTCATATCTGTGTGTGCTCAAAGTTTTGCCAGTTTAGGCCGGTTTTCCTTTTTTGTACTAGGTGTCAATACACTTATATACAGCACTATGTTGCATTATTTTAAAAAACAGGGCACATATTTTACAGTGTCATGTATCTGTGACACGCCTAATACATCCATGTAACTAAAATTTGTGGATGTTAGGCCTGTATTTAAGTGTTTTCCTGTCAGTGCTGTATATAACTTGAGTAACAGACAGGAAAACACTGGAATACCGGCCTAAAATCCACAAATTTTTATCACACGGACGTATGAGGTGTGTCACAGATATACCACACTGTAAAATATGTATTTTTTTATGCAAAAGAGTGCTGGATATAATGAAAGTGACAGACTGCAAAAAAAGGGAATTTAAGACTAAAATTCCAAGATTTTTTTTCAAACTGATGCATGAGGTGTGTAACAGATATACCCCACTGTAAAATATGTGGCCTGTTTTTTAAAATAATGCAACATAGTGCTGTAGATAATTTTAGTAAGAGACAGGCAAACACTGGAATACCGGCCTAAAATCCACAAATTTTTGTCATACGAACGTATTAGGCGTGTCACAGAAATACCACACTGTAAAATACGTATTTTATTTTTTATGCAAAAGAGTTCTGGATATAACGAGAGTGACAGATTAGAAAAAAAAGGGTATTTAGGCCTAAAATGCCACAATTTTTGGCACACGGATGTATGAGGCGTGTCACAGATAGACCCCATTGTAAACGTGGCCTGTTTTGTAAAAAAAATGCAACATAGTGCTGTATATAACTTGAGTAACAAGAGGCCGGCATTCCAGTGTTTGCCTGTCTCTTACTAAAATTATCTACAGCACTATGTTGCATTATTTTAAAAAACAGGCCACATATTTTTCAGTGGGGTATATCTGTTACACACCTCATGCATCAGTTTGAAAAAAAATCTTGGAATTTTTGTCTTAAATTCCCTTTTTTTGCAGTCTGTCACTTTCATTATATCCAGCACTCTTTTGCATAAAAAAATACATATTTTACAGTGTGGTATATTTGTGACACACCTCATACGTCCGTGTGATAAAAATTTGTGGATTTTAGGCCGGTATTCCAGTGTTTTCCTGTCTGTTACTCAAGTTATATACAGCACTCTGTTGCATTTTTTTACAAAACAGGCCACATTTTAAGGTGGGGTATATCTGTGACAGGCCTCATATGTCCGTGTGATAAAAATTTGGGGTTTTTAGGCCAGTATTCCAGTGTTTTCCTGTCTGTTACTCAAGTTATCTACAGCACTATGTTGCATTATTTTAAAAAACAGGGCACATACTTTACAGTGGGGTATATCTGTGACGCGCCTCATACGTCCGTGTGATAAAAATTTGTGGATTTTAGGCCGGTATTCCAGTGTTTTCCTGTCTGTTACTCAAGTTATATACAGCACTCTGTTGCATTTTTTTACAAAACAGGCCACATTTTAAGGTGGGGTATATCTGTGACAGGCCTCATATGTCCGTGTGATAAAAATTTGGGGTTTTTAGGCCAGTATTCCAGTGTTTTCCTGTCTGTTACTCAAGTTATCTGCAGCATTATGTTGCATTATTTTAAAAAACAGGGCACATACTTTACAGTGGGGTATATCTTTGACGCGCCTCATACGTCCGTGTGATAAAAATTTGGGGGTTTTAGGCCGCTATTCTGGTGTTTTCCTGTCTGTTACTCAAGTTATATACAGCACTATGTTGCATTATTTTAAAACACTGGGCACATATTTTACAGTGGGGTCTATCTGTGACACGCATCATACATCCGTGTGCCAAAAATTGTGGCATTTTAGGCCTAAATTCTCTTTTTTTGGCAGTATGTCACTCTCGTTATATCTAGCACTCTTTTGCATACCAAAAAAACCCAACATATTTTACAGTGCGGTATGTCAGTAAAAAAATTCTGTTTCAAGTTGTTATGGCTACTTCATGACTGTGTTAAATGCTCCAACTACTACCACCATCATCATCTTCAGCCTAGAGGCAGTCACTGCGCAGATAGAAAGTCTGAGTAGCAGAGGGTGAACGCTTAGGCAGTGTTGTACTCAGTCTCTGTATTACGATGGCTAAATCTTCTTGATCAAATCATGCCTGGAAGAGCAAGAGCATGTGGAAGATCATGGAGACAGGACTCTCAACTACTGAAGCCTGGTGTTCCTGGGTAGGATTCTGGCAAGTCCTCACCTGCTAAAAATGAACTTGTTGGACGATGACGTCAAAAAGGAGCCAATGCATTTTCTATACCTGAAGCTAGAGATTTTGACACTTAGGCTGCATTTCAAGATATGTCACCTGGAGAGTGTGGTTGTCGGAGATGTGACTTCTACACCACCACATGAGCTGCCGCCTCTCCACCACCTGAGGTTCCGCACCCCCCACCTTCTGTCTCTTTCCCATTCTCCCGCAGAATGAAAGTCCGCAAGGACAAGGTCCTCTCCCCTTCTGTACCAGTCTGTCATTGTAATTTTTTTCTCTGTTAATGATATCTATTACTTTGTATGTAACACCTTGTCATGTACAGCACCGTGGAATTAATGGTGCTGTATAAATAAATAAATATTAATAATATAATAATAATAATAATAATAATAATAATAATAATGATATATGGGAGTTTCTACTAGACAATCCCTCAAACATGTTATTGAAGGAATTTATTTTTTCTGACAACTCTGCTCAGCTGTGCACAAACTTTGACAACTTGGTAGCTAGACCCCAGTGAGTGGTGGCACATTGTCATGTTGACTACAGTCCCCAGATGTTATCTAGGTCCCTAATCTCACCTCTACTTTAACAGCATGATGAATTAATAGGAAAAGCACGTGGTATTGGTGGAGCTGTTGTTTTCTTGTTAAAGAAACTCAATAACATCAATGAGGTGGATAGGCGCACACGGAATGGAGAAATAGTAAAGATGACAATTGACAAGTAGCTTCACATTTGAGGTAAAACACTTCAACACCTTGCTTTCACTCTTACAAGATTATATTCCAAAGCCTTGAAGAAAAAGATGAATATATTGTGAAGCAAATAGGTATGAATAATTAATCACACAAATGATGTTACATAAGTCAGAACATACACAACCTATCAGTGGGGAAATTATTTTCTACCAAAAATTTTAAGTCTGAGACTAGTGTCATCTTGTGGAATGATATGTGCCACAAAGTCCTTCAAATTGAAAATGTTCTGGATGTACTTTCTCTAGAAAATTGGAAGAACATGCCTTCTATGCTACTTGCATTAAAGAACTGATTGGCCAGATATATACGGAGTCAGGATGACCAAGCTGTGGGTACCTGTGTTGCGCTGTGTCCTGAACTGTAAAGGCTGCGTTTTCTGTTTCCCAGCAGAAGGAATAGGGGAACGGACAGGCCCCATGACACAGAAAGAGGGGTCGTGTTTAGACAGGGAACCTGGCCGGAAGCTAAGGGAAAAAAAGCAAAGCAGGAGTGAGTCACCAGCTGTGAGCACCAAGGGGGCCAGGGCACAATGTTACGGGCTGGTGGAATGCACCAAATAATAAAGATGGTATTTAGGTACGGGGTCCACCATGCAGACGTGTTAACTCCTGCTCGGTAATGGCGGACGCGATATGGCGGTATAATAACGGAACACACGGAGTTAACCTCACGCAATGTTTACAGAGGCAGACTCTGTTATCTCACAGAGCCACACAACTGGCAAATAATAAATGCCGTAGCCTGTTATTGCTCACAGAGCTCGGCAGTATAAGCACTAGCGTATAGTCACAGAACTCAACCCTTAGCCCACAGGACTGAAGTCCCTCTAGACCGCTAGTGCTCGGCACCACGACTGCGATGCCAGCAAGGGTAAAATAAATTGCGCGTGCAAGTGTGCACAGTGCCGCTCAGGTGGACGCCACAAATCGCCCTGGGTTGGGCCAGATAAGCGCACAGGTTGTGCAAGGCGTTGCACCGGCATGGCTGTCACTTGCCGTGGTTCGATAGTGCCCTGCAGTGGGCGACACCATCGGACGCTAGTGTGCAGATGGCTGGTATGCACTGTGGCCTATAGACTAGCCACTGACAGGCGCTGACTCGGACTCTAAACCCTACCAACATACGTATCAAAAGGGAAGGGGTTTCATAATGAGTCAGTCACCAGATACATGCATCCATTATCATACACTCCAAACTATTTGAGTCTATACAAGCGCATGGCCTAGCGGCCATGCAACCCTTTTATAGTAGCTTCCTTCCGTGACCTTCCTGACCTTCCTGATGGTCCAATCGGAGCTGGAGAAGGACCTGAGCATGTGACCTCCGATCTCCAATGAGAGATCATCCCACGTGCATGCTCAGTTGACCGAAAGGAGGACTTAGTCCCTGGAGTAGCTTGCTGCTGACCAGCCTGCGCTGCTATAATTGGATCAGAGGTGGCAGCAGCAACTAAACCTACAGAACTGGTCTGAGCAGAGCACCTGGATCAACGAGTCTGCTGAGCAGCCTCCTGTGCGGCCAGAGAGGAATGGGAGACTGCCGAACGCAAGGCTCGGGATTCCTGCTGTGCAGTGACTGGAACCCGATGCCTAACACACTATGCACCCGAAACGCCGACACTGCCGCAAAATGCAGCAGACAGACAGACCCGGTGACCTAGAGGCAGGGGGCCAACTTAAGAGAAAGCAGGCATGCCAGCAAAGATTTTTGGCGTGGACAAGCAGCGCATAGGAGGCTGAGTAGCGTGCTCCGTCCTTAGAGCAGAGGCGCTGCAAAGGACTGTTCCCATTGTCTCCCGTCACGATAGCGGTATTGCCATTTAGCAAGATGATGTGTGCCGAGTGACCGCCAGAAAGCGAGGCACCGTGCGCTCCTTGACCTTGAGTACAGCACAAGTGCGCAGTGGAGAGAGCCAGTTCATGCAACGTGTTCAGCGTGGATAACAAATAATTATAAGGCACAGAAGAATGACAGAAGACGTTGATACGATCATCAAGGTACTCCCTCAGCATTTTCCCAAACTTTGCACTCCTTGTACCTCAGGGAAAGGGCGATGGAAGGGTCAGAGAAAACTCTCCCCAAACTTTGCCAGTGTTCCATTGCCTTTGCTGGCTTGGAGTTGTGTCTCTCTCTCCTGTACTCCTTGCTTGGCCAACAAATTGTGACCTCTGCTGCCAGCATTTTCAGATGTGAATTTATTTAATAATTCTGCAAGAAGAGCCCTCTGGTTCTCCAACATTTTAGTACACCTGTCTGCCTCTGAATAAGAGATGCAAAGTTCTCCTTGTAGCGTGGGTCAACAAGTGTCACCAATCAGTATTGCCCATCACCCAAAATTTTGATAATGCGAGGGTGACGGGAAAGGCAGTGTAACATAAACTGAGCCATGCGTGCAAGACTACTAATGTTACTGTACGATTCTGCAGCATAGGAATAGGGTAGAAGGGGGAAACTGACCCTGCACTATGACTAGGCTTATACCCTATGATGGAGTTGGCAACCCATTCCTGCGAAGAGACCCACCGACGATCCTAGGTTAATCTCAAGCAAAGACCTATAGATAGGGGGAAGGGGGTCCCTGAAAGATCTAAGGACTGGGTACAAAAACGGGTCACCTCCTAGAAGAAAACAAAGAGAAGGCTGCAGAAACAAACGGAAAACAGAAACTAAGACTAGCAGAACCAGAGATCCCAGCACTGCACTAATTAAACACACAGAAAGCAAAGCAAAGCTCCAAGCCAGAACTCAAGCTGATTAACACTATTGTCCAGCAAGGGATGGGAGACAGGTGCAGGTTAATAAAGGGTGATACAATCACCTGACCCAAGACAAACCCAGAACCAGAGGAGAAAGTCCAGCAGCCAGAACGCTACAAGAAAATGGCGTATAGTCACAAACTGAACAGATTCTTACAGTACCTCCCCATTAACGAGGATACCCTGGATCCTCTAGGCCGAGCCTTATTCGGAAATCTCCTGTGAAAAGCATAAATTGATCTTGAGGCTGAGACATCCACAGCCTTCACCGAGGAATAGTCCTTGGGACCGAAACCCTTCCAGGACACGAGATTGTAATGTCACGTGTTGTGAGTTCATTTTCTCCTTCACTACTGAGGCCCGAGGAACTCCCTCTTCTGGTGAAGAAAGGTAGTGAGCCTGATTATCAAACACCTGAGCCTGATTATGATGACTGGCTGAGTGGAGTTACTGACTGGATATAAAGCTGCCGACGCCCTTCTGCCCTGCGGGTGATTTCTCTGTGGGATCCTTGGAGACCAGTCTGAATTCCTGCTCTTCTAAAGCTAAGTTTTCTGCTCGGCTTTTTGCATTTGTGCTTTGATTTTGTTTTGCTTTGTTTTTCTGGATTTCTGCCATTCCCTGCTGGGGTGAGCTGAATTCCTTTAGCTCTGTCTTCTGAAAATACCTGAGTGCTGATTTAGTTTTTGAAGCCTAGCTGCTTCAGGGTCTTTTTCCATATCAGCTTGTAGGCTTATGTCTTTGATAGGGTTTTGGCAGATTGCAGACAGCAACCTTCCTTTCCTGTTCTGTTTAGTTCGCTTGGGCCCCATCATTTGCTCAGCCTATCTTTCTATCTGTGTGAGTGTTTTTTCATCTTGCTTCACCGTCATTATATGTTGGGGGCTGCCTTTTACTTTGGGGTCTGCTCTGGGGCAGTTTAGATTTCCTTTTCTGTCTTTAGGCTATTTAGCTCTCCGGCTGTGATCGAGGGGTCTAGGGCTCCGTAGGAACCCCCCACGGCTACTGCTAGTTGTGTTGATAGGTTCAGGGGTCTGCAATCTGATAGTTGCCAACTTCTCTGGTTTTCTGGACGTAGCTTCTATTTTTGTGTCTGCCTCCTACGGTGACTTAATCATAACAGAATCACCCGCCATACCGCAGATCATAGGGTACTCAATAGCAGGAAAGAATTAAAAAAAAAAAAAAAAAAAAAGTGTATATTTTTTCCTCTATATCTCTGAGGCCGTAGGGGGAATTTTTTTTTTCTCTCAATGGAGATAAAGCAATTGTCTGATCGTGTGGAGCAGCTCGCTGCGGAAGTGCGGGAATTTCCGCCTACCTTGCTCATTCACATGCTGCTGAACCAAAGATTCCTACACCTGATGTATTTTTTGGGGATCGGTCTAAATTTTTGAATTTCAAAAATAATTGTAAATTATTTTTTGCCCTGAAGCCTAACTCGTCAGGGAGCTCCGCGCAGCAGGTTAAAATTGTCATCTCTTTGCTGCGTGGCGATCCCCAGGATTGGGCGTTTTCTTTGAAACCAGATGATCCTATTCTGACTAATGTGAACGCATTTTTTCAGGCCTTGGGGTTGTTGTATGACGAACCTAATGCCATTGATCAGGCTGAAAAGACCCTGCTGGCATTGAACCAGGGTCGAGATTCTGCAGAATTGTACTGTCAAAAATTCTGAAAGTGGGCAGAACTTACTACCTGGAATGATAATGCCTTGGCTGCTCTCTTTCGGAAGGGGTTGTCAGAAGCCGTAAAAGATACTATGGTGGGATTTCCAGTTCCCTCTGGTCTTGACGATTCTATGTCATTAGCCATTCAGGTTGATCGGCGTTTGCGCGAACGCAAAGCTGCACGAGAGGTGTTGACACCTGTTGAACAAATGTCTGAACCTATGCAATGTGATAGAGTTTTGTCCAGAGAGCAGCGTCAGGAGTTCAGAAGGCGTAATAAGTTGTGTTTTTTCTGTGGAGATGCCTCGCATATTATTTCTGTCTGTCCTAAACGAGAGAAACGCTTGGCACACACGTTTTCTGTTGGTGGTGTTCAACCTAAGTTTCTTCTGGCTATTACGCTGATCTGCTCCCTGTCCACATTTTCCGCCAGGGCTTTTGTGGATTCAGGAGTGGCTCTGAACCTGATGGACTTGGATTTTGCTAAACGTTGTGGATTTCCTATGACGCCTCTGCGGACGCCTATCCCTTTGAGGGGGATTGATGCTACTCCTTTGGCTAAAAATAAACCTCAGTTTTGGACCCAGGTGGTAATGCGGGTCGCCCCAGACCATCAAGAAAATTGCAGATTTTTGGTGTTGCATAATCTGCATGATACTATTGTTCTGGGGTTTCCCTGGTTACAAATTCATAATCCAGTTTTAGATTGGAAATCTGTGTCTGTGATGAGTTGGGGTTGTCGGTGTGCCTTTAGTGAGGCTCCGGTGTTTTCCACCTCTCCTCAGTCGCATGATGTTCCTGATTATTTGGCAGACTTTTATGATGTATTTAGTGAGAATGAGTCTGCGTCTCTGCCTCCTCATAGGAGTTATGACTGTGCAATTGAACTGAGCCCGGGGTGTAAATTTCCCAAGGGTCGGCTCTTCAATTTATCTGTACCCGAGCACGAGGCTATGCGATCCTATATTAAGGAGGCGTTGGAGAAGGGTCATATTAGACCATCCTCGTCACCCTTAGGTGCCGTTTTTTTTTTGTAGCCAAAAAGGATGGATCATTAAGACCTTGTATTGATTATCGTGCCCTCAACAAAATTACTGTTAAATATCAGTATCCGTTACCCCTGATTTCTGATCTATTCTCCAGAGTTAAAGGTGCTTGCTGGTTTACCAAGCTTGACCTCAGGGGGCGTATAATCTTATTCGCATTAAGCATGGGGATGAATGGAAGACGGTGTTTAATACTCCGGAGGGACATTTTGAGTACCTGGTGATGCCTTTTGGGCTCACTAATGCCCCTTCTGTCTTCCAGTGCTTCATGAACGATATTTTCCGAGATTTTGTCGATAAATTTTTGATTATCTATCTGGATGATATTTTGATCTTCTCCAAGGATTGGGATTCTCATGTGGAACATATTCGGACTGTGTTCCGGATCTTGAGGGAGAATTCCCTGTATGTCAAAGGATCTAAATGCCTTTTTGGAGTACAGAGGATTTCTTTTTTGGGATTTATTTTGTCCCCGTCTACTATTGAAATGGACCCGGCCAAGGTACAGGCCATTCACGATTGGGTTCAGCCCACTTCTTTGAAGGCTCTCCAGAAGTTTTTGGGTTTTGCTAATTTTTATCGGAAATTTATAGCAAAATTTTCTAGTATTGCCAAGCCATTGACTGATTTGACTAAGAAGGGTGCTGATGTGTTAAATTGGTCTCCGGAGGCTGTTTCTTCCTTTCAGGAGCTGAAGCGAAGATTCACCTCCGCCCCGGTTTTGCGGAAACCTGATGTCTCACTTCCGTTCCAGGTAGAGGTGGATGCTTCTGAGATTGGTGCAGGAGCTGTTTTGTCCCAAAAGGATCCTGTAACATCTAAAATGAATCCCTGTGCTTTCTTTTCCCGAAAGTTCTCTTCATCTGAACGTAACTATGATGTGGGGAATCGGGAACTGTTTGCCATGAAATGGGCATTTGAGGAGTGGAGGCATTGGTTGGAGGGAGCTAAGCATCAAGTTGTGGTCCTCACTGACCACAAGAATTTGATTTACCTAGAGTCGGCTAAGCGCTTGAACCCTAGACAGGCTAGGTGGGCCTTGTTTTTTACACGTTTTGATTTTGTGGTTTCTTTTCTTCCTGGAACTAAGAATGTCAAGGCAGACGCCCTCTCTAGGAGCTTCTTTGCTGATTCTCCTGTGGTGACCAAGCCTGCTACCATCTTAGGCGAAGGGGTAGTTCTTTCTGCCATCTCGCCCGATTTGAGACGTGCTCTGGAGGAGTTACAGGAGGACAAACCTGAGCGTTGTCCCAGTGGAAAGTTGTATGCTCCTGACCAGTGGAAGAAGAGAGTGATGTCTGAAGTTCATTGCTCTGCTTTGGCTGGTCATCCAGGTATTTTTGGTACTAGAGATCTGGTGAGTCGTTCTTTTTGGTGGCCCTCCTTGTCTCGTGATGTCAGGAATTTTGTGCAGTCCTGTGGGACGTGCTCCCGGACTAAATCGTGTTCTCGCTCTAGTGGGTTATTGATGCCTTTGCCTGTCCCCAAGAGGCCATGGACCCATATTTCAATGGATTTCATCTCTGATATGCCTGTCTCTCAAAGGATGACTGCTTTTGGGTGATTTGTGATAGGGAGTGGTACAAGATGAACCATCTTAGAGAACCTAAGTTGCCGTCTTCCTCTGAGTTGGTGCCCCTGTTTTTGCAACAGGTGGTTCGCTTGCACGGGATTCCTGAGAACATTGTATCTGGCAGAGGAGTTCAATTTGTGTCTAGATTTTGGAGAACTTTCTGTTCCAAGCTGGGAATTCAGTTGTCCTTCTCCTCTGCTTTTCACCCTCAGACCAATGGGCAGACAGAGAGAACAAACCAGACCTTGGAGTCATATTTGAGATGTTTTATTTCTGCTGATCAGGATGATTGGGTTTCATTTTTGCCCTTGGCCGAATTTGCTTTAAATAATAGAGCTAGTTCTGCCACTTTGATGTCAGCTTTTTTTTGTAACTTTGGGTTTCATCCTCGATTTTCTTCAGGGCAGGTGGAGCCCTCTTCCTGCCCAGGTGTTGACACTGTGGTGGAGAGAATGCACCAGATCTGGGACCAAGTGGTGAATAAGTTATCTCTCTCCCAGGAAAAGGCCCAGCGGTTTTCCAACCGACATAGGACCATTGGTCCCCAGTTTAAGGTTGGTGTTATGGTATGGTTATCATCAAAAAATATTGCTATGAAGGTGGCTTCTCCTAAGTTTAAGCCTAGATTTATTGGACCTTACAAGATTGTGGAGATTATTAATCCGGTCTCTTTCCGTTTGGCTCTTCCTGTCACATTTAAAATCCATAATGTGTTCCACAAATCTTTGTTGAGGAGGTTTGTTGAACCTGTTGTTCCGGGGGTGACACCTCCAGACCCTGTATTGGTTGAAGGTAACAAGGAATATGAGGTACAGAAAGTACTGGATTCCCGTCTGGCTAGACGGAGACTCCAGTATTTGGTTAAGTGGAAGGGTTATGGTCAGGAGGATAATTCCTGGGTCTTTGCCTCTGATATTCATGCCAAAAGATTGGTGCGTGCCTTTCATCGGGCTCACCCGGATCGCCCTGGTGGCATGGATGAGGGTTCGGTGACCCCTCCTCAAGGGGGAGGTACTGTTGTGAGTTCATTTTCCCCTTCACTACTGAGGCCCGAGGAACTCCCTCTTCTGGTGAAGAAAGGTAGTGAGCCTGATTATCAAACACCTGAGCCTGATTATGATGACTGGCTGAGTGGAGTTACTGACTGGATATAAGGCTGCCGACGCCCTTCTGCCCTGCGGGTGATTTCTCTGTGGGATCCTTGGAGACCAGTCTGAATTCCTGCTCTTCTAAAGCTAAGTTTTCTGCTCGGCTTTTTGCATTTGTGCTTTGATTTTGTTTTGCTTTGTTTTTCTGGATTTTTGCCATTCCCTGTTGGGGTGAGCTGAATTCCTTTAGCTCTGTCTTCTGAAAATACCTGAGTGCTGATTTAGTTTTTGAAGCCTAGCTGCTTCAGGGTCTTTTTCCATATCAGCTTGTTGGCTTATGTCTTTGATAGGGTTTTGGCAGATTGCAGACAGCAACCTTCCTTTCCTGTTCTGTTTAGTTAGCTTGGGCCCCATCGTTTGCTCAGCCTATCTTTCTATCTGTGTGAGTGTTTGTTCATCTTGCTTCACCGTCATTATATGTTGGGGGCTGCCTTTTACTTTGGGGTCTGCTCTGGGGCAGTTTAGATTTCCTTTTCTGTCTTTAGGCTATTTATCTCTCCGGCTGTGATCGAGGGGTCTAGGGCTCCGTAGGAACCCCCCACGGCTACTGCTAGTTGTGTTGATAGGTTCAGGGGTCTGCAATCTGATAGTTGCCAACTTCTCTGGTTTTCTGGACGTAGCTTCTATTTTTGTGTCTGCCTCCTACGGTGACTTAATCATAACAGTCACGTGTGACTGGATACACCGCCTCCAGCAGGGCGATTTTCTAGAACACCCGTGAACCTTGATACACCACCTCCAGCAGGGCGAATTTAAACAGAGTTCAGGGAAACACCGGGGAAACCAATACAATGGAGGGCTCTGTAATAGGGATCAGGGACGTGGAGACCTTCTGCACTCTCCTGAGTCAGTGTCCCTACACTCCTGACGATCTCTAGGCAGGTTCCGCACCTGGCGACGAGCTGGATAACTCAAATCCCTAGCTCGCCCTGCACCTATCCCCTTCTAGTGAATTGGACGGTGCAGACACTAATACCACCACTGCACTAATACACACACAAGGAAAGTAACAAACAGGGAAAAACACCACTTAGCTTTGCTCTGTTACTATTGCTCCCAGCAACAGAGTACAACACCAAAGTTCAGCTTCACCCCTGAAGCTCGACACCTGAATTCAGCTTCTGCCTGAAGCTATTACACCAGAGATCCCCTGAGCTGCAAGGAACTCCTCTCTGAAGTTCCTTCCTTCACCAGACTTGGTTGAAAATGAGCAATATCACCAACAGTGAGTGAGACCACCTGCTACTCCTTTATAGGCAGGAGCCAGGGAATCACACCTGCTTCATAATCACGTGCAATAACACTAGCGGCCACCGGGGGCAACTAAACTGAAGTAACCAGAGTGTAATGACCCTAACGGCCACCGGGGGCAAAACTAGAACTAAAACAACCACAGTGTAATGACCCTAATGGCCACCGGGGACAAAACTAACTCTAAGCAAACAGCTTAAAGGAAAAAAAAAGGTTACTTGTGAAAAATTTGTCATCGTCCAACCTGGATCATGACAGAGATACTCTCAACCTTCTCTGTGCCACCTGGAATCAAGAATGCGTTAAATCTCAAACTCACAGTCCTCGTCAATTGGAGAAGCAGACGGCATAGCCACCTTATCCGGCGTGTCAACTTTCTTCAGCAAAGATACATGAAAAACTGAATTAATTTTCCAGGATGAAGGAATGTCCAATCTGACCGCTGCTGAGTTGACAATCTGAACCAATTTGAAGGGTCCTACAAACTTAGGCGCCAATTTTTTAGAAGGGAACTTTAAACTCAGATTACTAGAGGACAACCAAAGCATGTCCCCAACGACAAACCTCGCCTCCCTTCTTCTCTTGTCAAATTATTTCTTAAACCTCCTATTAGCCTGATTCAGATTATGGCGCACACTGGTCCAAACCCTTTCCAAATTTCCAGAAAAACTCTCCTCCTCAGGCACCGCTGCCACAATCCTAGAAAAACGACCGAAAGATAGATGCTTCCCAGTTAGTGTTGAGCATTCCGATACCGCAAATATCGGGTATCGGCCGATATTCATAGTATCGGAATTCCGATACTGAGTTCTGATACTTTTAGCATATCGAATACCGGAATCGGAAGTTCCCATAATGCTATGAGCCAGATAGATTTGATTCAACCAATGACAATCCTCAGAAGTGTGGGCACATCCTGATAGGCATGTAGGCATGTTAACTAATGGCATGGCTGTGATTGGCTGCTGAAATGATGTCATGATGCACTATAAAAGCCGCTGCCGCCATTCACTCCACTGTGAATTCAGTTAGGGACAGGCTGCTGTTCAAGACTCTGAGGGACAGTTAGAGATAGCGATTTTACCAATCAGATTGTGCTTTACCCAGGCTACATAATCAACCACTGTAGCTTTCTTTTGCCTTGCAGCAGCATTCACAGTTGTCTGCAACGTCTGTGTGAGTGCAGCACACGCTGAGAAGTGTGTCCTGCAGCCACGTCTGGTTGTAGGCCGCTCAGCATGCGTCACTGCCTCATACATATTTTTATTTTATTGCTGCTCATTTTTCATTCTCCTATTAGTGTGCATCCATCCGTATCCATATACATTGGCTGCAAACACTATAGGAGTAGACAGCGGAGCCTCTCTGCTGCCTTTCAGAGCTAGTGCCCACTTATCTGCACAGTTCACGGCTGTCTGAGAGGTCTCTGTGTGTGAGTGCAGCTCACGCTGCAGTGTGTCCTGCAGCTATGTCTGGTTGTAGGCCGCTCAGCGTGCATCACTCTCTCATACATATTTTTCTTTTATTGCAGCTCATTTTTCGTTCTCCTATTAGTGTGCATCCATCCGTATCCATCTACATTGGTTGGTTGCAAACACTATATAGGAGTAGATAGAGGAGCCTTTTTTCTGGCTTGTGCCCTTCAGCCGCAGCCAGATTAGTATTACCCTATTTTTTGGAGCCTCATCTTTTGTATTGTAGGTTACCTTCCTGCATTGTAATAGCTCCAAAAAGTTTGTGATACTATCGCTTTCAAATCTTTGGTCACATCCTTTTTGTTTTTTTGAAAACAAAAAACCAAAATAAAGTTCACCAAACACTTGACAGTTGTGTAGGCCACATTAGCTCATATTAAAGTGTAGTCCACACACTTTATAAAATTAGTGTTTCTTATACCTGTCAGCAGCTGTTCAGGAATAAGCACACTAAGCCCCCCTTTTATAATTTTCTGCCTATCTTTATCAGTCTACCAAGATGAAGAAGGCAGGGAGTAAGGCACGTGGGCGTGGGCGTGTAGTTTCAGCAGGGAGAGGACGTGGGGATTCTGTGCCTGCTGCAGACACCAGTGAATCAGAATCCCCCAGTTTTACCAGGCAACAGTCCTTTATGTGCAGCTTTGTAGGACTTCGCCGTACCCCACTGCTGCGGGACGAGCAAATTGAAGCCGCTGTCGGATGGATGGCAGCTAACGCATCGACTTCAATGACTTCCACGTCCTCTCAGGGCCAGAGCACTGAAGAGCAACCATCTGTCTCTTCACCACCTGCCAAATTGCCCAGGCAGTCAGAGAGCCCTGTACAGGAGCCATCACAGTCTCTACTTGTGTTCTCTGAATCTGTTGGCTTGGAAAGAGGGGGCCAGCCAAGCAGCATTCAAGAATGTGAAGAAGAGGAAGTATGCAGTGATGCGCAACTGCTTTGTCCCTCTGAATCTGAAGAGGCGGGTGGGCCACTGCCTATGGTCAGCACACCTCAGTACGCATCAGATGATGACAAGACTCAGGTGCCACTTTCTGGTGCGTACGGTGCTGGCGAGACAACCCAGGTGAAGCAGGTGTTTGAAGAGGAGAGTGTGGATGATGAGGTCCTTGACCCATCCTGGCATGAGGAAAAGGAAGGTGGTGGAAGCAGCTCTGAGGAAGAGATTCCCCGAATGGCCAAAACAGGAGGGAGAGGGAGGGGGCAGACTTGGTTGCCTGTAGCCTCCACTTCAGCACCCTTTAGAAGCATTCCTCTTCCAAAAGCCAAAACGGGCGCTCCCAAGACTTGCAGTGCGTGGTCCACAGTTGCAGATGACATTTGCTTTGTCAAATGCAAGCTGTGTCATCAGAACGTCAAAAGAGGGAAAAGTGTCAGCAACCTCAATACCACAAATATGTGGAAACATTGTGTGGACCAAGCACGCAGTGGAGTTACAAAGACACACTGAAGACGTAGGCCAACCTACAGCACCACCTACCACCTCTTCAGCTCGTGTTGTAGCTTCTTCCTCCAGGTCACACACAGCTGGTTCGGCATCCTCACAGGATCGCCATGGAAGAACCTCTGGCACTGTTGTCCAGAGACCCAGTGACATTCCACCCACAGCACCACATTCCCATTCATCCTCACACTCCCAGGCCACTCTACAGCCATCGGTAGCACAGGCATGGGAGAAAAGGCAGCCACACTCGGCAAACCATCCCCGAGCACAGGCTCTGAATGCTGGCATTGCCAAATTACTGGCCCTTGAAATGCTCTCATTCAGGCTGGTGGAGACTGACACCTTCCGTATGACCAACCAGTACTTGCATGTTTTTTAGCTATTTGTTCTTTGCATTACCACTTAATAAAAATCTTTACACTTTGACCATTTGTTGCTGTTCTTGGATTCGTCCTTCTCCCCCTTTCTTATTGCAATTTAGCAACTGGTCAGTTACAGTCCTATGTTATATTTGTACTGGTACATAAATTATAGTCATTGACGACATATTGTTTATTATTCTGTCCCAGATAATGGTTACATTTCTTTGCTACACCTTCGCTGTATGAAAATGAACAAGGCCTGGATCTCGCCAGAATTTGCCCGTCCTCTTCCAGAATTAATAATTAGTTGGCAATAGTATCCAGGTCTCCTGTTGTGTTCATGTTTCTACCTCCTGAACTGTAATCCCTGGGCTTCAACACAGCCAGTTGTTGTTCAGAAGTGCCATCTGCACAGAGAAAAACACTAGCTCCTGTGTTAGTGGGGTACAGTAACGCCAGCTGCTCCCCTGCTGTGTGGACGGCAATGTCTTCTGCTGCCTCCACATTCACACTACTACTGATTTCAAACTTGCTCCAACTAGGCCTCTGGCTCCTCTCTGTTTCCAGTATTTCCCCTGGCCTCCAACCCCGCCAGTTGCTGCTCAGAAGTGGCGTCTGCACAATCAACACTTGTTCCTGTGTTACTGGGGTTCAGTAACGTCAGCTGATCCCCTGATGTGTGTCCGGCAATGTCTCCTGCTCTGTCCACATTCCCACTACTAGTCCCACTAGCTGCTCCCCTGCTG
Source organism: Dendrobates tinctorius (assembly GCF_039654945.1). Taxonomy (NCBI): domain Eukaryota; kingdom Metazoa; phylum Chordata; class Amphibia; order Anura; family Dendrobatidae; genus Dendrobates; species Dendrobates tinctorius. Next base: position 6,752,729 of record NW_027361686.1, on the reverse strand, counting down.
TGTGGACGGCAAAGTCTCCTGCTGCCTCCACATTCAAACTACATCCGATTTTCTACAAGCTGCAAGTAGGCCTCAGCCTCCTGAATGATTGATCCTGGGCTTCAACACAGCCAGTTGTCGCTCGGAAGTGCCGTCCGCACAGAGAAAAACACTAGCTCCTGTGTTAGTGGGGTTCAGTAACATCAGCTGCTCCCCTGCTGTGTGGACGGCAAAAATCTCCTGCTGCCTCCACATTCAAACTAGATCATATTTTCAACTAGCTACAAGTAGGCCACAGCCTGCTTCATGATTGATCCTGGGCTCAAACATCGCCAGTTGTTGCTCGGAAGTGCCGTTCGCACAGAGAAAAACACTAGCTCCTGTGTTAGTGGGGTTCAGTACCGCCAGCTGCTCCCCCGCTGTGTGTCCGGCAATGTCTACTGCTGCCTCCACATTCACTCTACTACTGATTTTTAACCATGCTCCATTTAGGCCTCTGGCTCAACTGTCTCTAGCATTTCCCCTTGCATCCAACAACGCCAGTTGCTGCTCAGATGTGGCGTCTGCACAATCCACATTTGTTCCTGTGTTACTGGGGCTCAGTCACGTCAGTTGATCCCCTGATGTGTGTCTGGCAATGTCTCCTGCTCTGTCCACATTCCCTTTACTAGTAGTGGGAATGTGGACAGAGCAGGAGACATTACCGGACACACATCAGGGGATCAACTGACGTGACTGAGCCCCAGTAACACAGGAACAAGTGTGGATTGTGCAGACGCCACTTCTGAGCAGCAACTGGCGCTGTTGGAGGCCAGGGGAAATACTAGAGACAGTGGAGCCAGAGGCCTAAGTGGAGCATGGTTAAAATCAGTAGTAGTCTACAACCTAGATAAAACTTGCTTCTATTAGGCCACAGCCTGCTGAATGATTGATCCTGGGCTCCAACACAGCCAGTTGTTGCTCGGAAGTGCCGTCTGCACAGAGAAAGCGGTCATAGGGGAATGGGGAAAAAGTTTGGTGTTCGACATATATGTGGGTGAGGTGTTAATTGTCACGTCGGCCGTGGTAGCCACCGCCGTCCCAGCAGCGGCGGGGCCCGCCACCACCTGTACTCACCAGCGCTCGCCACGCCGCACTGTGCCCGCCTCCTCCACGTTCTCGTCATTCCGGCGCGTGCCTGTCTCATGCAGGCGCCTTAGGCTGTGGGTGCGCGCTCTGCAGGACTCAACCCTGCAGCGCCCGCCCAGAAGCCTAAGCAGCCAATCAGCCAGCAGCATGGGGTATATCAGGCGTCTCCAGCATGGTGGAGATGCCTGATTATCGTGTGCCTTTCAGTTTGGTATCCTGGCCTAGTGTGTAGGGGTTTCCCCTTCACACTCACTCTCCTTCCCGTACTCCGCTCTCAGTACTGAGTCCTGTACTCCGTGTCTTCATTCTGTACTTCGCTCTCAGTACCCAGTCCTGTACTCCGTGTCTTCATTCTGTACTCCGCTCTCTGTGCCCCGTCCTGTACTCCGTGTCTCCATTCTGTACTCCGCTCTCTGTGCCCAGTCCTGTACTCCGTGTCTCCGTCCCATACTCCGCTCTTAGTGCCCAGTCCTGTACTCCGTGTCTCCGTCCTGTACTCCGCTCTCAGTGCCCAGTCCTGTACTCCGTGTCCCCGACTTGTACTCCGTTCTGTACTTCCTACTCCGTTCTGTATTCCATTCTCAGTCCTGTACCCCTCACTCAGTCCTTTGAGCCGCCCCTCTTGGTTCTAGCAGTCGCGGCATCTGTCTTCCGAGGGCCTGCCCCCTAACGGCCCCTGTATAGGGGTCAGCATCACCTGGCGTGCTCGCCCCCGGGAGCTCCAGTGCCACGATCCTGAGGGTCCACTCTCGGACGTCACCTTCCTGGCTGTCACAGTATAATCAGGCCATGGACCCTGCTAGCGCCTCGGCGGCCACCCAGAAAGAATTGCTCTTTCTGCGTGAGAATCAAACCAGAATAATGTCCTTTATGAAGTCCATGGACACCCGCCTTACAAACTGCTGATCCGGGGAATGCCCCGTTGCTAGCAGAACTCCAGCAGGAGCTCGCGCAGCAGCGTGACGCCCAGTCCCATGTTCTGAGCTATATGGCGTCTGTGGATGACCGACTCCAGTCACTACTCTAGTCTCTGCTGCCGCTTCAGCTCTTCCTTGGGACCCCCTTTCCCATCCTCCACCACGCCTGGGGAAACCTCCCAGGTTTGGTGGCGACCCCAAATTGTGTCGGGGGTTTTTATACCAGTGCCGGTTGCACTTTGAGCTCCTGCCTCAGCAATACCCCTCTGATCAAGCCAAGGTAGCGTTTATTGTGTCCCATCTTGAGGGGGAGGCCTTAGCTTGGGTAAATCCCCTGTGGGAGAGAGATGACCCAGTGGTATCAAGCATCCAAAACTTCCTAGATACTTTTCGCAGGGTATTTGATGAGCCTGGCCGTGTGGCCTCCACCACTGAGGCTCTTTTCAATCTTCGCTAAGGTTCTCTCACCGTAGGACAGTATGCCATCCGCTTCCGGACACTGTCCTCTGAACTGGGGTGGAATAATGAGGCTATGATTGGGGCCTTTTGAAGTGGACTCTCCGGTAAAATAAAAGATGAGCTTGCCCGCCGAGACACTCCTACCACCCTGGAAGATCTTATATCCCTAACTACCCATATGGATTTACGGTTTCAGGAACGCACCCGGGAGTCAGTTAGGGAGAAGAGATCTTTTAGGTTATACCAGGCCCCCATTCCCCGCTCCCCGGCCTCTTCTAGTAATTCCACTCCCGAGCCCATGCAAGTGGACCGAGTAAAGTTGTCTGAGCAAGAACGCAGGGAGAGAAGGACGCAGGGCCTATGCCTTTATTGTGGTGGGGCCAACCATTTTGTGCGTACTTGCCCAGTGCGGCTGGGAAACGCCTCTGCCTAGGCCAAGTAAGAGAGGCCTTAATAGGTGACACCGATTCCTCTTTGCCCCTTACCATTTCAGCTTTAATTGCTTTAGGTCGGGAGCGCAGATCTGTGGAGGCGTATGTGGACTCGCGTGCGGCTGGTAACTTCATCCGGCTCAAAGAAGTGGACCAGTTCCGGATTCCGGTTGTTACGCTAGAGAATCCACGCACCATCGCCTCCGTGGATGGCAAACCACTACCTGAACCCATCACCATGGTCACTGTCGAGGTGGAGATACAAGTTGGAGCTTTCACCGAGAAAAAAACGCCTTTTATGTTTTGACCAGTTTGTCCCATGCCGTGCTCCTCGACTTACCTTGGCTCTGTCTACATGAGCCCATTCTAGACTGGCATTCCGGGGAGATCCTCCTCTGGGGACACTTCTGTCATGAACGTTGTCTGTTGTCGGTATCTCGCCTAAGTCCGCAGAAAGCTCCTACCGATCTTCCTGGGCTTCCTACGGCTTACCACTTGTACGCTGACGTCTTCAGCAAGAAGGAGGCTGAAACACTGCCGCTGCATCGTTCTTACGATTACCCAATTGAGCTGATTCCAGGAGCGACTCCCCCCAGGGGAAGAACTTATCCTCTGTCTCCAGCAAAAACCGCGGCCATGTCCGAATATATCCAAGAAAACTTGGCTCGGGGTTTTATTTGGAAGTCATCCTCCCCTGCGGGAGCAGGGTTCTTTTTCGTCCGGGAGAAAGATGGATCCCTGCGGCCATGTACTGATTACCGAGGCCTGAACAGTATCACAGTCAAAAATAGGTATCCCCTTCCGCTGATCCCAGAACTCTTTGACCGCTTGAGAGGGGTCCGGATCTTTACCAAATTGGATCTGCGGGGAGCCTATAACTTGATCCGAATCCGTGCATGGGATGAAAGGAAGACGGCCTTCAATACCCGAGACGGCCATTACGAGTATTTGGTTATGCCTTTTGGTCTCTGTAATGCCCCGGCGGTTTTCCAGGAGTTCGTTAATGAAATCTTTCAAGACCTACTCTACACATGTGTCGTCGTATAATCTAGATGACATACTCATCTTTTCACCTGACTTATCCACTCACAGAAGGAGTGTCCGGCTGGTTCTGCAACGTCTACGGGAGAACAGACCCTACGCTAAACTAGAAAAGTGTCTGTTCGAGCAAACCTCATTGCCCTTCCTAGGGTATATCATCAAGGACTCCGGAGTGAAGATGGACCCCGAAAAATTGTCTGCTGTGCTCATATGGCCACGTCCGGTTGGAGTAAAAGCCATCCAACGGTTCCTGGGTTTCGCGAACTATTACAGACAGTTCATTCCTTTCTTCTCCTCAGTGACCAAGCCCATCTCTGCTTTGACCCGGAAAGGGACCAAACCAAATGTCTGGACTCCAGAGGCTGAAGAGGCCTTTTTTGCCTTGAAACGGTCCTTTACTACCGCTCCGATTTTACACCGGCTGTTAGTCAATAGGCCCTTCGTCCTAGAGGTGGATGCCTCCTCTTCTGGTGCGGGAGCGGTCCTTTCTCAGCGGACAACTTCTGGTCAAGTGGTGCCTTGTGGGTACTTCTCTAAATCATTCTCTTCCGCAGAATGCAACTATTCAATTGGAGACCGGGAATTACTAGCCATTAAGATGGCTTTGGAGGAGTGGCGGTATCTTTTAGAGGGGGCAGTCCATCCATTCATAATCTTCACGGACCACAAGAATTTGGCGTATTTTCAGTCTGCGCAAAGGCTCAACTCCAGGCAAGCCAGGTGGTCGCTATATTTCTCCCGGTTTGACTTCAAACTTCATTTTCGACCTGGCGACAGAAACATCAAGGCAGATGCTCTATCCAGGTCCCTACAGTCACCTGAGGCTGAGGAGGTTTCTTCTCACATCATTTAGCCTGCCAAAGATAACACCGTGGTGCCCGTGACGCTCTCCCCATTCCACCAGGCAAGACCTTCGTCCCACAGAATAAGAGGTCGGAAGTCCTAGACTGGGGGCATTCCTCCAAAATTGCGGGTCACGTTGGGGTCAAGAAGACCCTCCGCCTTCTTTCACCTACTATTGGTGGCCTTCCCTTTGCCAAGATGTGACAGATTTTGCAGCCTCCTGCACGACGTGTGCTCTGAACAAGGTACCAAGAAGTCTGCCTTCTGGTCTGCTCCACCCTCTGCCTCTTCCTGAGGCCCCTTGGCGACACATTGGTATGGATTTCATTACCGATCTACCACGCTCTTCCGGGTGTACTACCGTCTTAGTAATGGTCGATCGCTTCTCCAAAATGGCTCATTTCATCCCGCTGCCCGGACTACCTACGGCATCTGAGCTGGCCATGGTCTTCATACACCTAATCTTTAGGCTTCACGGGCTCCCTCAATGAATTGTCTCCGATCGAGGGGTCCAGTTCACCTCCCGATTTTGGAGGGCACTCAGCAAGCTCATGGGTATATCTCTTGACTTCTCCTCTGCTTATCATCCTCAGTCCAATGGGCAAGTGGAACGGATCAATCAGGTATTAGCAGCCTACCTGCGTCATTTCTCTAATGCCCATCAAGACAACTGGGTGTCCCTTCTACCATGGGCAGTGTTCGCCCACAACAACCATCCTAATGAGTCCACCACTAAAACGCCGTTCTTCGTGGTTTCCGGCCAGAACCCTTGTGTTCCACTACCTCTCTCTACGCCCTCTGGTGTTCCTGCAGCAGATGCCCTCGCTACCGAATTTTCTTAAGTCTGGAAGACCAGAGAGGCACTTGAAAGATCCAGTATCCGGATTAAGAGACATGCAGACAAGAGATGCAGGGATCTTCCACAACACCAAACTGGCAACAAAGTCTGGCTGTCAACTAAGCATATCCGCTTGAAGATACCTTCTTACAAACTGGGTCCTCGGTACATCGGCCCGTTCGAGGTTCTGGGACGCATTAACAATGTGGCTTATAAATTGAGGTTGCAGGCTTCGCCCCGGGTCCCTAACACCTTCCATGTCTCGCTCCTTAAACCTGTTGTTCTGAATCGGTATCGCTCAGTCCCACCTCCTTCCCCTCAGCCAGTAGGGGCCGATAACATCTTTGAGGTAAAAGAAATTCTTGCCGTGAAAAAAGTTCGGGGGCGTACCCTCTTCCTCACTGATTGGAAGGGTTTTGGTCCCGAAGAGAGGTCCTGGGAACCTAAAGAGAATGTTAATGCTCCTCTTCTTTTAAAGAGGTTTTTGTCCAACCTCAGGAGAGGGAGACATAGAGGGGGGGTACTGTCACGTTGCCGGTGGTAGCCGCCGCCGTCCCAGCAGCGGCGGGGCCCGCTGCCGCCTGTACTCACCGGCGCTCGCCACGCCACACGGTGCCCACCTCCTCCACGTTCTCATCATTCCGGCGTGTGCCTGTCTCATGCAGGCACCTTAGGCCGCGGGCGCGCGCTCTGCAGGTCTCTTAACCCTGCAGCGCCCGCCCAGAAGCCTAAGCACCCAATCAGCCAGCAGCATGGGGTATATCAGGCGTCTCCAGCATGGTGGAGATGCCTGATTATCGTGTGCCTTTCCGTGCGGTATCCTGGCCTACTGTTTAGGGGTTTCCCCTTCACACTATCTCTCCTTCCCGTACTCCGCTCTCAGTACCCAGTCATGTACTCCATGTCTTCATTCTGTACTCCGCTCTCAGTACCCAGTCCTGTACTCCGTGTCTTCATTCTGTACTCCACTCTATGTGCCCAGTCCTGTACTCCGTGTCTCCGTCCCGTACTCCGCTCTCAGTGCCCAGTCCTGTACTCCATGTCTCCATCCTGTACTCCGCTCTCAGTGCCCAGTCCTGTACTCCATGTCTCCGTCCTGTACTCCGTTCTGTACTTTCTACTCCGCTCTGTATTCCATTCTCAGTCCTGTACCCCTCACTCAGTCCTTTGAGCCGCCCCTTTAGGTTCTAGCAGTCGCGGCATCTGTCTTCCGAGGGCCTGCCCCTAACGACCCCTGTATAGGGGTCAGCACCACCTGGCGTGCTCGCCCCCGGGAGCTCCAGTGCCGCGATCCTGAGGGTCCACTCTCGAACGAAACCTTCCTGGCTGTCACATTAATGTTAATGAAAGCTCACCTAAACAAACACCATCTCATCCTATCCAAAGACCACTGACAACATCTATTTCTGGACGGGCTACTCCACTCCCTTTCTTTGGAAGCCGCACTGCAGTACGCCTTGTAGATCAAGGCCAAAAAAAGCATGTTCTCCAGTGCATGGCAAGCGCTGTATCAAGTGGCCTCTCCTCCTCTTCCTCCACCTTAACATCAAATGCAGTACAATCCTCAGAGGTGGCACCCCAATCACCCTTGTTTCCCCTGTGTCAGAAATTTAGCCAGATGCTTCCTCCCCTTGAAAAGGATACGCTCATGCTGGAGTATTGAAATACGCTTGTAGACAATCTTAAGAGTGGTTTTCCCCAAAACGTCAGTGAGACACACAGTGTGCATTGTTGTGAATTCTCTTTCTGGGCTCCATCTGGTGGTTACTGAAGGTAGTGGGGAAGGTCAGATTGACAGAGGTTTTGCGAGTTCTCTTTCTGGGCTCCCTCTGGTAGTTACTGGAGGTAGTGGAGCTGGTCAGATTGACAGAGGCTGATAATGATGATGACTAGTGTTGAGCATTCCGATACTGCAAGTATCGGGTATCGGCCGATATTCACTGTATCGGAATTCCGATACTGAGTTCCGATACTTTTAGCATATCGAATACCGGAATCGGAAGTTCCCATAATGCTATGAGCCAGTTTGATTTGATTCAGCCAATGACAATCCTCAGAAGTGTGGGCACATCCTGTTAGGCATGTAGGCATGTTAACTAATGGCATGGCTGTGATTGTCTGCTGAAATGATGTCATGATGCACGATAAAAGCCGCCGCAGCCGCCATTTCTGGATCACTCTGCTGTGAATTCAGTTAGGGACAGGCGGCTGTTCAAGACTGTGAGGGACAGTTAGAGATAGCGATTTTCACAATCATAGTGTGCTTTACCCAGGCTACATAATCCACCACTGTAGCTGTCTTTTGCCTTGCAGCAGTGTTCACAGCTGTCTGCAAGGACTGTGTGAGTGCAGCTCACGCTGAGTAGTGTGTCCTGCAGCCACGTCTGGTTGTAGGATGCTCAGCGTGTCACTGCCTCATATATATTTTTCTTTTTTTGCTGCTCATTTTTCATTCTCCTATTAGTGTGCACTGTGCATCCATCCGTATCCATATACGTTGGTTGCAAACACTATATATAGACAGCGGAGCCTCTCTGCAGCCTTTCAGTGCTAGTGCCCAGTTTGCTGCACTGTTCATGGCTGGTTGAGAGGTCTCTAACTGTGTGTGAGTGCAGCTCACGCTGAGTAGTGTGTCCTTCAGCTACGTCTGGTTGTAGGCCGCTCAGCGTGCGTCACTGCCTCACACATATTTTTCTTTTATTGCAGCTCATTTTTTATTCTCCTATTAGTGTGCATCCATCCGTATCCATCTACATTGGTTGGTTGCAAACACTATATAGGAGTAGACAGAGGAGCCTTTTTTCTGGCTTGTGCCCTTCAGCTGCAGCCAGATTAGTATTACCCTATTTTTGGAGCCTCATCTTTTGCATTGTAGGTTACCTTCCTGCATTGTAATAGCTCCAAAAAGTTAGTGATACTATCGCTTTCAAATCTTTGGTCACATCCTTTTAGTTTTTTTTAAAAAAAAACAAAACAAAATAATGTTCACCAAACACTCCATTTCACAGTTGTGGAGGCCACATTAGCTCCTGTTAAAGTGTAGTCCATACACACTTCATAAAATTAGTGTTTTTTATACCTGTTACCAGCTGTTCAGGAATAAGCACACTAAGCCCCCCTTTGTACTTCTCTGCCTATCTTTATCAGTCTACCAAGATGAAGAAGGCAGGGAGTAAGGCAAGTGGGCGTGGGCGTGAAGTTTCAGCAGGGAGAGGACGTGGGGATTCTGCAGGGAGAGGACGTGGGGATTCTGTGCCTGCTGCAGGCACCAGTGAGTCAGCATCCCCAAATTTTAGCAGGCAACAGTCCTTTATGCGCAGCTTTGTAGGACTTCGCCGTACCCCACTGCTGCGGGAGGAACAAATTGAAGCCGCTGTCGGAAGGATGGCAGTTAACGCATCGACTTCAATGACTTCCACGTCCTCTCAGGGCCAGAGCACTGAAGAGCAACCATCTGTCTCTTCACCACCTGCCAAAGTGCCCAGGCAGTCAGAGAGCCCTTGACAGGAGCCATCACAGTCTCTACTTCTGTTCTCTGAATCTGTTGGCCTGGAAAGAGGGGGCCAGCTAAGCAGCATTCAAGAATGTGAAGAAGAGGGAGTATGCAGTGATGCGCAACTTCTTTGTCCCTCTGAATCTGAAGAGGTGGGGTCAGCACACCTCAGTACGCATCAGATGATGATGAGACTCAGGTGCCACTTTCTGGTGCGTACGGTACTGGCGAGACAACCCAGGAGAAGCAGATGTTTGAAGAGGGGAGTGTAGATGATGAGGTCCTTGACCCATCATGGCATGAGGAAAAGGAAGGTGGTGGGAGCAGCTCTGAGGAAGAGATTCCCCGAATGGCCAAAACAGGAGGGAGAGGGAGGGGGCAGACTTGGTTGCCTGTAGCCTCCACTTCGGCACCCTTTAGGAGCATTCCTCTTCCAAAAGCCAAAACGGGCGCTCCCAAGACTTGAAGTGCCTGGTCCTTTTTTGACACAGTTGCAGATGACATTTGCTTTGTCAAATGCAAGCTGTGTCATCAGGAAGTCAAAAGAGGGAAAAGTGTCAGCAACCTCAATACCACAAATATGTGGAAACATTGTGCGGACCAAGCACACAGTGGAGTTACAAAGACACACTGAAGATGTAGGCCAACCTACAGCACCACCTATGACCTCTTCAGCTCGTGTTGGGGCCTCTTCCTCCAGCTCACACACAGCTGGTTCGGCTTCCTCACAGGATCACCAAGGAAGAACCTCTGGCACTGTTGTCCAGAGACCCAGTGACATTCCACCCACAGCACCACGTTCCCGTTCATCCTCACACTCCCAGGCCACTCTACAGCCATCGGTAGCACAGGCATGGGATAAAAGGCGGCCATACTCTGCAAACCATCCCCGAGCACAGGCTCTGAATGCTGGCATTGCCAAACTACTGGCCCTTGAAATGCTCTCATTCAGACTGGTGGAGGCTGACACCTTCCGGAACTTCATGGCATTGGCAGTCCCACAATACACCGTGCCCAGCTGCTTTTATTTCAGCAGGCAAGCCGTCCCTGCCCTGCAAAAACATGTGCAGGGAAAAATAAAACATGCGCTACAAAACGCCGTCAGTAGCAAGGTCCACCTGACCACCGATGCGTGGACCAGTAACCATGGACAGGGACAATTCCTTTCCCTCACTGCCCATTGGGTCAATGTTGTGGAGCCGGGTACAGATCTGGAGAGTGGCGCTGTACGTGTTCTGCGAACTCCACGGATTGCAGGAATCCAGTCTCTACACATGGACTCCTCCTCCTACTCAAGTTCCTCAGAAACAGAGCTGCAGGAGCCTGTTTCGACCGATATGAGCACAGCCGTGGCCAAACGTCAACAGGCCGTACTCAAATTAATTTCTTTGGGGAATCGAAGCCACACAGCGCAGGAGCTCTGGAATGCCATCAAGCAGGAGAGCGATGTGTGGTTTGTGCAAGCGAATCTCCAGCCGGGCTTGGTAGTGTGTGACAATGGCCGAAATCTGGTGGCAGCTCTGGGCCTAGGCAACCTCACTCACCTCCCATGTCTGGCACATGTGCTCAACTTAGTCGTGCAGAGCTTTCTGAGGGACTATCCGGATCTTGATGCACTGCTGCACAAGGTCCGCATAGGGTGCGCTCACTCGCGGCGTTCCAGCACAGCAAAATCGCACCTTGCTGCTCTACAGCGTCGATTACGCCTTCCGGAACATCGCATCATATGTGACCTACCCACCAGGTGGAATTCAACGTTACATATGTTAGAGCGGTTGTGTGAGCAGCAGACAGCAGTCATGGAGTAACAGCTGCATCAGGTGCAAACAAGTCGGAATGTGCGCCGGTCACACTTCAGCTCCACTGAGTGGGCCTCTATGAAGGACATCTGCCTCGTTTTGCGTGTCTTCGATGATTCCACGCGGATGGCGAGTGCAGGTGATGCACTAGTCAGCATGACTGTCCCCCTTATCTGCCTGCTTCAAAAAACACTGCAAGTACTAAGTAAGGAGGTTTTGGAAGAGGTGGAGGATGAGGAGTCACAAATGCCATCTGCTTCTGGACAGTCTGCGCTACGTGGTTCCTCACAAAGGCCTAGGCAGGGGACACTTTGTGAGGAGGATGAGGAGTCAATGGAGAAGGAAGACATCTCTCCACAGGAGGGAGGTACACAATGCTCTAGTAGTCAGTATGTACAGCGAGGGTGGGGTGATGCAGAGCACGCAGAGATGATGCCTCAAGCAGGGGACAGCATTTCTTGGACAGTTGGGAGTCTGCAGCACATGGTTGATTTCATGCTGCAGTGCCTGAGAAACGACCGCCGCATCGCCCACATTCTCAACACGACTGATTATTGGGTGTACACCCTCCTAGACCCTCGCTACCGGGACAACTTACAAAGCCTCATACCACCATTGAATCGGGAGCGTAAACTGCGGGAGTACCAAGACACACTGGTGCAGTCCATCATGTTCTCCATTCGACCTGACAGCAGTGCTGCTAGTGCTTTACAAAGCAGCTCTGTGCGTTGAGGCAGTGGAGGAAGCTCGGCACAAAGAGGGAGCAGAGGCAGCGCCTCAGCACAAGGCAAGACCACTATGGCCCAAATGTGGCAAAGTTTTGTGTGTCCGCCACAAATGTCTACACCATCACAGACGGCTCCAGTCAGCAGGAGGCAACGTTTCCGTCAGATGGTGACAGACTACATGTCTTGCCCTGTCAGTGTACTCCCAGATGGCTCTTCCCCCTTCAAGTTTTGGGTCTCTAAGCTGGATACATGGCCAGAGCTTAGCCAGTATGCATTGGAGGTGCTGGCTTGCCCTGCTGCCAGTGTATTATCGGAACGTATCTTTAGTGCCGCAGGTGGTGTACTAACAGACCGTCGCACGTGACTATCCTCCGATAACATTGACCGGCTTACTTTTCTGAAAATGAACAAGGCCTGGATCTTGCCAGAATTTGCCAGTCCTCTTCCAGAATAAATAATTGGTTGGCAACAGTATCCTGGACTCCTGTTGTGTTCATGTTTCTACCACCTGAACTGTAATCCCTGGGCTTCAAAACAGCCAGTTGTCGCTCAGAAGTGCCGTCTGCACATAGAAAAACACTAGCTCCTGTGTTAGTGGGGTTCAGTAACGCCATCTGCTCCCCTGCTGTGTGGACAGCAAAGTCTCCTGCTCCCTCCACAATCAAACCACAACTGATTTTTAACTGTGCTCCACTATGGCCTCTGGCTCCACTGTCTCTAGTATTTCCCCTGGCCTCCAACCCTGTCAGTTGCTACTCTGAAGTGGCGTCTGCACAATCCACACTTCTTCCTGTGTTACTGGGTCTCAGTCACGTCAGTTGATCCCCTGTGTGTTCGGCAATGTCTCCTGCTCTGTCCAAATTCCCATTACTAGCTAGTGTGTTTTTCTCTGTGGAGACGGCACTTCTGAACACCAACTGGCGTTGTTGGAGCCCAGGATCAAGCATGGAGTAGGCAGAGGCCTACTTGGAGCGAGTAGAAAATAAGATGTAGTGTGATTTTGGAGGCAGCAGGAGACTTTGTCGTCCACACAGCAGGGAGCAGCTGACGTTACTGAACCCCACTAACACAGAAGCTAGTGTGTTTTTCCCTGTGAAGACGGCACTTCTGAACACCAACTGACGTTGTTGGAACCCAGGATCAAGCATGGAGCAGGCTGAGGCCTGATGGTTTTTGAATGTGGAGGCAGCAGGAGACTTTGTTAGTGGGGTTCAGTAACGTCAGCTGTTCCCCTGCTGTGTGGATGACACAGAAGCTAGTGTGTTTTTCTCTGTGAAGACGGCACTTCTGAACACCAACTGGCATTGTTGGAGCCCAGGATCAAGCATGGAGCAGGCTGAGGCCTGATGGTTTTTGAATGTGGAGGCAGCAGGAGACTTTGTCGTCCGCACAGCAGGGGAACAGCTGATGTTACTGAACCCCACTAACACAGAAGCTAGTGTGTTTTTCTCTGTGAAGACGGCACTTCTGAACACCAACTGGCGTTGTTGGAGCCCAGGATCAAGCATGGAGCAGACAGAGGCCTACTTGGAGCGAGGAGAAAAAAAGATGTAGTGTGATTTTGGAGGCAGCAGGAGACTTTGTCGTCCACACAGCAGGGGAGCAGCTGACGTTACTGAACCCCACTAACACAGAAGCTAGTGTGTTTTTCTCTGTGAAGACGGCACTTCTGAACACCAACTGGCGTTGTTGGAGCCCAGGATCAAGCATGGAGCAGGCTGAGGCCTGATGCTTGTCTGGACGTGTTCCACATGAGAATCCCAATCACTAGAAAAGATCAAAATATCATCCAAATAGATGATCAAAAACTTATCCATAAAGTCACGGAAAATATCATTCATGAAGGATTGGAAGACAGAAGGGGCATTAGTGAGCCCAAAAGGCATCACCAGGTACTCAAAATGTCCCTCCGGAGTATTAAACGACGTCTTCCATTCATCCCCCTGCTTAATGCGGATAAGATTATACGCCCCCCCCGAGATCAAGCTTAGTAAACCAGCAGGCACTCTTAACTCTGGAGAATAAATCAGACATAATCAATACACGGTCTTAATGAACCATCTTTCTTGGCCACAAAAAAAAACAGGCACCTAAAGGTGATGAGGATGGTCTAATATGACCCTTCTCCAATGACTCCTTAATATAGGATCGCATAGCATCATGTTCGGGTACTGATAAGTTGAAAAGCCGAGCCTTGGGAAATTTACACCCAGGCATCAACTCAATTGCACAGTCATAACTCCTATGAGGAGGCAAAGACACAGACTTACTCTCACTAAATACATCAGAAAAATCGGCTAGATAATCAGGAATATCATGAGACTGAGGAGAGGTGGAGAAAACCGGAGCATCCCTAAGAACACACTGACAACTCCAACTCACCACAGACCCAGATTTCCAATCCAAAACTGGATTATGAGTTTGCAACCAAGGAAAACCCAGAACAATAGTATCATGCAAATTATGCAGCACCAAAAATGTACAATTTTCTTGGTGGTCTGGGGCAACCCGCATCGTCACCTGGGTCCAAAACTGAGGTTTATTCTCCGCCAAAGGAGTAGCATCAATACCCCTCAAAGGAATAGACGTCCGCAGAGGCGTCATGGAAAAACCACAACGTTTACCAAAGTCCAAATCCATCAGATTCAACGCTGCTCCTGAATCCACAAAAGCCTTCGTGGAAAATGTGGATAAGGAGCAGATCAGTGTAATTGCCAAAAGAAACTTAGGTTGTATACTGCCCACAGCAAATGTGTGCGCAAAACGTTTCTCTCATTTTGGGCAGACAGAAACAATATGAGAGACGTCTCCACAGAAAAAACACAGCTTATTACGCCTTCTAAACTCCTGACGTTGCGCCCTAGACAAAACTCTATCACATTGCATAGGTTCAGACATTTGTCCAAAAGATGGCAACTCCTCTCGTGTAGTTTTACGTTCACGTAAACGCCGATCAATTTGAATGGCTAATGACATAGAATCATCAAGACCAGAGGGAACAGGAAATCCCACCATAGTATCTTTTACGGTTTCTGACAGACCCTTCCGAAAGAGAGCTGCCAAGGCACCATCATTCCAGGTAGTAAGGACCGCCCACCTTCGGAATTTTTGACAGTATAACTCTGCAGAATCCTGTCCCGGGTTCAATGCCAATAGGGCTTTCTCAGCTTGATCAATAGCATTAGGTTCATCATACAACAACCCCAAGGCTTGAAAAAATGCATCCACATTAATCAGAATAGGATCTTCAGGTGTCAAAGAAAACGCCCAATCCTGGGGATCGCCGCGCAGCAAAGAGATGACAATTTTAACCTGCTGTGCAGAGCTCCCCGAAGAATTAGGCTTCAAGGCAAGAAATAATTTACAATTATTCTTAAAATTCAAAAATTTAGACCGATCCCCAAAAAACACATCAGGAGTGGGGATCCTTGGTTCAGCAGCATGTGAATGAGCAAGATAGGCGGAAATTCCCCGCACTTCAGCAGCGAGCTGCTCCACACGATCAGACAATTGCTTAATCTCCATTTAAAAAAAAAAAAATCCTCCTACGGCCCCAGAGAAAAAGAGGAAAAAATATACATATATATATATAAAAAAAAATTCTGATACTTTTTTTTTTTTTACAATTCTTTCCTGCTTTTGTACCCTAGATTCTGCGGTAAGGCTGGTGATTCTGTTATGCATGGGTCACCTAGGAGAAAAAAAAAAACAAAACAAGCTAAGCCACAGAAACCAGAGAAGTTGGTAACTATGCATATTGCCGATCCCTGATCACACAACTAGCAGTAGCTGTGGAGGGTGCCTATGATGTTCCTAGACACCTCGTTACGGCCGGTGGACTACATAAGCCTAAAGCAAGAAAAGGGAAAACTAACTGCCCCAGAGCAGACCCCAAAGGAATAGATAGCCCCCACACATGTATTGACGGTGAAACAAGATGAAGGCACAAACACAGGCAGGAAAATAGGCTGAGCAAATGATGGGGCCCAAACTAACTAGACAGGAAAGGAAAGGCAAGTCACTGTCTGCAACCTGCAAAAAACCCTACAAAAATAATGTCCAACACTTCTGATAGCAAAATTAACCCTGAAATCACTAGACTTCTCCCACTATATCAGCACTCTGGAACATTCTGAGACAGAGCAAAAAGAGACCGAACTAGTAAGGGACAAAAAGCCAATTGGCAAAATACTGATAGATAAGAGTGGAAATTCAGCTCAGCCCCCAGCCGGGGCTGGCAGACCACACAAAAAACTGAATAGACCAACAAAATCAAGTGTGAACATTAGCAGAAAAACTTAGCTTTAGATGACTGGAACAGAGCTGAAAACCAAGAGTTGACAAGCCAGAAGGAATCACCAGCAACTGAATAGGGCGTCGGCTGTCTTAAATTAACTCTGAGAATCCTGAGATCCAATCATCATCCTCATTCTCAGGTGGCAGATCCCCACCGATCAAACCAGCCGCACCACCTCCTGTCACCACGAGAGGGAGTCCAGAAGGGGAACTCACAACTGGTGAGAATGAACTCGCAACAATGGACCTTCCCAGTTACGGCGTTGGTGAGAGCATGCTTTAAATTGTTTAAGACGTGCTGCTGGTGTAATGCGGGGATGGCACACCAGGAAAAATAGTGCCGACTGGGAACCGAGTATCGTGGGGCAGCCACAGCCAAAAGATCATGGAAAGACTGTGTCCTCACAAGCCT
The DNA here is from genome assembly GCF_039654945.1 of Dendrobates tinctorius. Lineage (NCBI taxonomy): Eukaryota > Metazoa > Chordata > Amphibia > Anura > Dendrobatidae > Dendrobates > Dendrobates tinctorius. The sequence goes on along the minus strand of NW_027361686.1, from coordinate 6,736,365 downwards.
AAACGGCAACATCTCCATGGCTAACAACTTAGAAATGTGTTTGTTCAGTATTTGTGCTTGTGGATGCGTGGCTTGGTATTTATGCGTCCTTTCATACATCTGGGGCACGGACAATTGGACGCTTTCCTGGGACAAACAAGTGGATGAGCTTGTTGTGGCCTGTGTCTGTGCAACCGTAGCTTGTGAGCAAGAGGTATGATGATCACCTGCTTCCTGCCCAGCAGATTGGAAAGGACGTATCACAGGCAACATGGCAGTGGTTTAACCCGCAGTCACAGACACTGATTTGGTACACTGTTGTTCAGCCCGCCGATTAGGGTGCTTGGCTGCCATGTGTTTCCGCATATTGGTGGTGCTTTGGTTGCCTTTGCCATGGCAACATTTGGTTCAGAAGGACTATCGGAAAAAAATTTCCAGACAGCGGCTGCGCGCACCCTTACCTTGACTTGGGGCACAGAGGGATTGCTCTTGGCAACAGTTGACACACTTAGCACTCTGCTCAAACCAGTAGCCCTTGGTCGCTTTGTTTGTTCTACATATCCATCTTCATCCTCTGTGCTGCTGTGCTGGCTATGCGTGCCAACGGTCCAGGTTGGATCGATGGTCTCAACATCGACCACCTCGTCGTCCATGTCATCCTCCTTCCGTGTTTAAATTGGCGACTGGCCAGATGGCAACTGTGTGTCATCACTATCAGCCTCCATCTCTTCACCCGGAATATCACGTGGATGAAAGTGGCTTTCTTCTGGCTGTGGGGTTCAAATATTTGCGCATCATCAACAGACGATACCCCCTCATGTTCCTCTTCAAAGTCGTGCTGTGAGAGACCAGAGGCAATGCAAGGAAATGGATCAAACAGATCCTCGGAGTGACCAAGGTTGGGGTCAAATGTTTCCTGTGACTTCTGACCGGGTGATGAACTAGGGACAGGTTGAGAATAGGATGACCCAGCGTTATCTGTATGGACAGTAGACTGTTTTGTCATGGACGATTGGGTGCTGCTAGAACATTTCGTTGAGGCCTTATGAGCCATCCAAGACAGTATCTGCTCTTGTTCCTCTGGCTTCCAGGCCTGTTTATGTTTCAGACTGGGAAATTTCGCCAGGAACCTAGATGCATCAACCTTCTTCGATCTCCCAGACTCTGTGCCTTGTTGGGCACCAACGATCCCACGTCCACGTCCCTGTCCCTTCACAACAGTCTTTTTAGGAATTTTGGATTTTTCTGCCATAGTTGCAGATGTTCAGATGCAGATATTGGGGAACAAGCAGCAGTTAGTGCTTTGTGGAAGGCAGCACTACAGCCTAGTACTGCTTTGTATTTTACAAACAGCACTGCAACAGCACAAAAAAACCGCCCTGAGGTTTAAGGCAAGAATGCGCACCCCAGACACCACACAAGACAGTGGTGCTGGCTGCGTGTCAGTTGTGCAGTACCGTGCGTGCGTACTATTCGCTGTGAACACAGCACCGCAACAGCACAAAAAACTGCCCTGCAGGGGTAAATGTGACCCGAAAAAAAGCTGAGAAAACAGTCACTACTCGGCCCCTGAGGACCCTGACCTTATACTTTCAGCTCTGAAAAGAGCTTTTGGGTTTTACAGAGGATTTCTGGATGATTTGCACAAAAAACACAACTCTCCCTAGCAGCTGCTCACACTCTCCCTACATTAGCTGTGTTCTGCATGCAATGTGCAGAAAATGGCGGCGGCAGGGCTTTGTGCCAGGCTAGGATGACTCATAGGACGCTCGGCGGCCAGTCAATCATAGTAATGCTGCCCACAACCAAGAAGGGTGCAGCATTACTGTGATTGGCAAATGCTTTGCGAGAGAACCGAATAGCGAGGCGAGTAGTGAAATACTCGCTATGTACCGAGTACCACGAGTACCGCATTAATCACCGAGTACCGGATACCCACAAATATGCTCGTTCATCCCTAATTGTCCCCCTTTACATCTTACAAGGACCAATTCATTACTATCATGCCAGTCTATATAGCGGTAGGTTTTATTATGGGGTTTATTACTCACAGTATTTTACTCGTCTATATTATGCCTGATTACAGTGACCAATATTTTCTCACACCTGAGTCTTCTCTTAGCTAGTTAGTTGCCTGAGCAAAAAAGTGAAAGACAACAAATTTCAGCGATGATACCAGTGATTGTCTGCAGCCGTCATGTGAATAATGGAAATGAGAGGATCTGACGCGATTCAGATTCCTCACTGGATTTTTCTGGGAAAGTCTAATCACAGATAATTTATTCTCTAGAAATTGAATGTTCTTTATTATGCTACTTGGCTAATGGATACGAGGGGCGATCCAAGAGTAATGATAATCGGTTATTTCTATTGCACACAGAAATTAAAATAAAATGTTTTCTTCTCTCTTAGGTACCCACTAGCCCAGGAAAAAAAAATCACTTAAATAGGCCACGATTCCCGGGAGCTACATTCATTTGAATATGAACTGCCAAGGAGTGAACATCAAAATGGAAAAAAACGAGCTCAGAGCTGTCATCAAATACCTCTGCTTGAAAAAAATGTCTACCAAAGACATACACAGCGACTTGGTGGAAACATTGGGGGACTCTTCTCCTCCATATTCCACAGTTGCACGCTGGGCCAAGGAATTTAAGCTGGGAAGAACATCGACGGAAGATGAACATCGCGAAGGACGCCCATCCACGTCCCTCAATGAAGAAAACGTGAAAAAAGTTGAAGAAGTTGTGTTGGCAGATCGAAGAGTGACTATCAGGTATGTAGCTGAGGTCACAGGGATCTCATATGGCAGTATTCAAAGAATCCTTGCAAAAGAATTGCATATGAGAAAGGTCTCCGTGCGTTGGGTGCCAAAAATGTTAACCGACGAGCAAAAGAAGAAACGAGTTCACATTTCAATAGCAAATCTCGAAAAGTTCCAAGCAGACAAGGAGAATTTTTTGTCACGTTTTTTGACCATGGATGAGACCTGGATCCACCACTTTGATCCCGAAACGAAACAACAATCGATGACATGGAAACGAGCCGACAAACCGACGCCGAAGAAATTCAAAGTGTCAAGCTCAGCAGGGAAGGTTATGGCGCCTATTTTTTGGGACGCTGAAGGAATTATTATGGTGGACTATTTGGAGTAGGGAGCCACTATTACGGGCTCCTACTACGCAGAACAAATAAGATTGCGGGAGGTTATCAAGGAGAAAAGGCGCGGCAAACTGCGGGCTGGAGTGCTGTTTCACCAAGATAACGCACCGGCTCACAAAGCTGCAGTTGCCATGGCTACCATTCAAGAAGCGGGCTTTGAACTGGTGGAACACCCCCCCATTCGCCAGATCTAGCCCCCCAGTGACTTCTTTCACTTTCCTCGACTCAAGGAACACCTTCGGGGCAAGAAATTTGACAACAATAGCGACGTGATAACCGCTGTTGGGGAGTTTTTTGAGGGTCAAGATCAAGAATTTTTTTCGAAGGGAATTCTAAGTTTAGAAAAGAGATGGACTAAATGTATAGACTTGTTAGGAGACTATGTAGAAAAATAAAAAAAATTTTTGACTATATTCTTTGTGTTTATTATTGATTATCATTACTTTTGGATCGCCCCTCGTACAGTTTTGCCAAAAATCTCAATAAGATCTGAAAAGCCATGAGCACTGTCCCTGATGGGGCTCACAATCTAAATTCCCTATGAGTATGTCTTTGGAATGTGGGAGGAAACAGGAGAACTCAGAGGAAACCAACAAAACACACGGGGAGAACATACAAACTCCTTGCAGATGTTGTCCTTGCTGGGATTTGAACCCAGGACCCCAGCGCTGCAAGTCTGCAGTGCTAACCACTGAGTTACTGTGCTGCCCGTTAAAGGGAATCTATCAGCAGGTTTTTGTCATGTAATGTGAGAGCAGCATAATAAACTGCAAGAGAGCCTGATTCTAGGGATATGTCACTAACCGGACTGCTTGGTGCATTTTTTATAGAATCACTGTTTGTTGTAGATGTAGCAGTGGTCTGAATGTTGAACTGTGTATAACCCTGCACACTCTAATAATTGGCAACTTCCTGTGTACAGTGTACATTGTAAGCAAGCTGCTAATCAGTGGTGAGGGCAGGGTTATGCAGATTAGACTGACCTCTGTGAATGTGAGACCTAGCTAGGCAGTGATAATCTCCTGCTGATAAAACACTGATTGTATTGAAAAAACAACACATAAAATAATAAGGGACACATCCCTGGAATCAGTACCACTTGCTCTAAATTATGCTGCTCTCAGATAAAATAGCAAACACCTGCTGACAGATTCCTTTTAAATATGGCCTAAAGTACAGAGAAGTTGAGGTCATTTTAGGCCTATGATACGTTCCATTTAAAGTTTGTTAAGAATTAATACTAATTTTTGTGAAGTCTCCTGTACTGGATTTTTTGCAGTGTGAAATAGATGAAAAAGTTGTGATTATTTTAGCTGAAATTAACTTTTTTATATTAAATTTAAGGAATGCACCATCTGTTAAAATACAAATGTAAAAACTGCTGAGAAGGTCACTTGCAAAGTACAGAATAGCCAAAGCATGTTAGCAAAACCTGCTCTACTTCAGGCTGGTTTGTACAATACTAAAGTGTTAGTCCATATGGTGATGTTTATAGAGATGCAGAGTTTTCAAACTCAGAAACAAAGCAACGAAAATAATAAAGTATTCAATGGGAAAACAAACATTAGGGTACTGGGGTGGCTGATGCATCTATACATTATGTATAATATTTGTATTCCTCAATGCTCATCTACATAACTATCACATTATTTACAGGGGTCTAGCTTAGTTCCATAGTACCTCTTAAAAATAGAGCTTATCATGCAAAAACCAAGCCTAGTACAGTTATTTTCCATGGACAAATTATTATGGCTACCGTATGTGTTATAAATCTGATAATGAAAAGAAGAACATTTCTTGTGGCTCTTATAGTGCCTTGCGAAAGTATATGGCTCCCTGGAACTTTTCAACCTTTTCCCACATATCATGCCTCAAACATAAAGATAACAAATGTAAATTTTTGGTGAAGAATCAACAAGTGGGACACAATTGTGAAGTTGAATGAAATTTATTGGTCATTTTAAATTTTGTGGAAAGTCAAAAACTGAAAAGTGGGGCGTGCAATATTATTCGGCCCCCTTAACTTAATACTTTGTTGTGCCACCTTTTGCTGCGATTACAGCTGCAGTCGCTTGGGGTATGTCTCTATCAGTTTTTATCACTGAGAGACTGAAATTCTTGCCCATTCTTCCTTGTCAAACAGCTCAAGCTCAGTGAGGTTTGATGGAGATCGTTTGTGAACAGCAGTTTTCAGCTCTTTCCACAGATTCTCGATTGGATTCAGGTCTGGACTTTGGCTTGGCCATTCTAACACCTGGATATGTTTATTTGTGAACCCTTTCAATGTAGATTTTGCTTTATGTTTGGGATAATTTTCTTGTTCGAAGATAAATCTCCGTTCCAGTCTCAGATCTTTTGCAGACTCCAAGAGGTTTTCTTCAAGAATAGTCCTGTATTTGGCTCCATCCATCTTCCCATCAATTTTAACCATCTTCCCTCTCCCGGCTGAAGAAAAGCAGCCCCAAACCATGATGCTGCCACCACCATGTTTGACAGTGCGGATGGTGTGTTCAGGGTGATAAGCTGTGTTGCCTTTACGCCAAACATATCGTTTGGCATTGGTGCCAAAAAGTTCGATTTTGGTTTAATCAGACCAGAGCACCTTCTTCCACATGTTTGGTGTGTCTCCCAGGTGGCTTGTTGCAAACTTTAAACAACACTTTTTATGGATATCTTTGAGAAATGGCTTTCTTCTTGCCACTCTTCCATAATGGCCAGATTTGTGCAGTGTACGAGAGATTGTTGTCCAATGGACAGACTGTCCCACCTCAGCTAAAAAAGAGAATTTTTTCAGCTCACCCCAAAGAAGACAGCTATAAGTCCAATCGGTGCACGGAATGTGGAAACAGGATCCCTCTGCAGCAAAGCGTGATATGGAAAAAATTCCAGCATCCAGATCAGTAATTAAATTTAAAAAAAAAAAATTTTATTCCTTTATTCCAAAATTAAAAAAATCATAAAATTCTCCATCATGATAAGAGACGCATCAGGACATGTAGTTGGACGTGTTTCGGACAAAAAAACAGTCCTTATTCTAAGACAACACATAATACATCTGAACACATGCTTATAAAAGGAAACACAGAAAGTCAAGGAACAATCAAGACTAAACATAGGCAGCTGATTAATGGGAGGTAGTAAGTCACAATCACACTTACAAAACACTCAAAATCTCACTCCTAATGTTCATACCCGTTGGAACCCTGCTTTGTAACAATAACATGCATTTTGCCTCTCGGCGTAATAATAAATCATTTAAATTTCCACCTACCCTCCTTGTCTGCACCTTCTCTATGGCATTAACCCTAAAATTGCTAAGATCTCCTTTATGTATATGCAAAAAATGTCGAGAAGCAGCAGACACCACACTGTCCCACCTCAGCTGTAGATCTCTACAGTTCAACCAGAATGATTATGGGCCTCTTAGCTGCATCTCTGATCAGTCTTCTCCTTGTTTGAGATGAAAGTTTAGAGTGATGGCCGGGTCTTGGTAGATTTGCAGTGATATGATGCTCCTTCCATTTCAATATGATTGCTTACACAGTGCTCCTTGGGATGTTTAAAGTTTTTGAAATAATTTTGTATCCAAATCTGGCTTTAAACTTCTCCACAACAGTATCACGGACCTGCCTGTTGTGTTCCTTGGTCTTCATGATAGTCTCAGGGTTCTGTTTGATGCACAGAGAGCATCACAGAGCAGGTGCATTTATACGGAGACTTGATTACACACAGATGGATTATATTTATCATCATTAGTCATTTAGGACAACATTGGATCATTCAGAGATCCACAATGAACTTCTGGAGTGAGTTTGCTGCACTGAAAGTAAAGGGGCCTAATAATATTGCATGCCCCACTTTTCAGTTTTTGACTTTCCACAAAAATTTAAAATAACCAATAAATTTCATTCAACTTCATAATTGTGTTTCACTTGTTGTTGATTCTTCACCAAAAATTTACATTAGGTATCTTTATGTTTGAAGCATGATATGTGGGGAAAAAGATGAAAAGTTCCAGGGGGCCAAACACTTCCGCAAGGCACTGTAATTAAGAACTTTCAACAATTTTTTAAATTTTGAACTTGACAAAGAATGTAATAGTAGCTGGCGTGCGGCAGAATAACTTAGTTTTGTTGTTTCACATTACTAGCTTTTATATCAAAATATGTCCAAAATATCAAGCCTACCAATAATGGCACTTCAGCACAAGAAATATCCAAAATGACAGAAAAGCATTGCCACTAAAAATAATTTTTATTAAAGCATGATAGCCAAACCATAAAAACACATAAAAGGAGATTCTGGTCCAGAAAACCAAACATAGGTTAGAGTACACGTGTGAGAACATATATACCAGTGGAAGATATAAAATAAGAATCTATTATAAGCTTGTCATAATGACTATGGAAAGGCCTTCCACCACGGTTCACACTCTCCTCTCTGCACAGACCAGCATAAATTGTAAAAGATGCTACATATGCATGTATGCTGCTTTAACTGCACCTATTCAGGATATACAAACTGTCCTACCTCCTGCACAGTAACCGCAGCCCCTATATTTGTACCAAAATATTTTACTGAGTAGTCACTGTGTAGAGGCATGCAAAAAAACAGCACATATAGGGGTGTGTACTGAGTCACCTTATAAAGGTACAATAAACATAGGTATACATGTGGCAGGGTATAGAGTATGAGCCCATAGTGCTCTGAATGATGTCAACAACTAATAAGAACGCTGCACACAAGTATAAATATCTATGCATATAGAACAATAAACCTAAGTGTATGTGTGGCAGGGTATAAATTATGAGCCCATAGTGCTCTGAAGAGATTTTTCCCAGCAGCAACTAATGTAAACACTGCACACAGATATGTACATCTATGCATACCAAATAGACTACAGAAACGCTAATATAGCAGGCTGAGAGATGAATAGTACAAAATAAAGTGCAGAGTGCATGAGAGAAATAGACAACCTTGTTGGTCACTATCCCCGACGCGCGTTTTGCCACAGCTTCATCCAAGGGGGTAAAGTATGTGGTTAACATGTGCTTGTGTCCTTAAGTAGCCCTCCATCTCATCATCAGTAACAACACATGTGCGCTGAGAGCCATTCATAACATTGCCACCTAGTGCTGAACCAAGCCACATTCAATCCATCTCAAATGCACAAAAAGTTGCAGGAGATGTGAACCGGGTCAAAGACGCCACGTGGCTAGTGCAAGACTAGAGGAATACAGGGAGTTAATTAATATACCTTAGAGGGTCACCACGTCACTTTAGCGTGTTCCCCAATGCATGTTTCAGAGTTTTTCCTTCATCAGGGAACATGCATCGGGGAACACGCTAAAGGGACGTGGTGACCCTCTATGGCACTGCATCTGATGCAAAAGTCACTTTGACACTTTTTTGTATAGCAATGAGAGCTGAATGATTTTTGGTTGTTTTTTTGCACATGCACGCTGAACTTTATATTGATAACTGTGTCATTGATTTTATAATTGTTTTCTTGCACAGGCATATTGCACTTTATATCGCAGCAAAATAAGTTATCTATATGGGATATAACTATTTTAATATCTTTTCATGATTTTCACATTTTTTTCACGTTTATTAAATATCAATACTTGGTTGCTTGCATTAAAGTGTTTTCTATATTCTACATTCTCTTTTATTTTTTTATTTTTTATTTGAGGAATTCATATGTGAATATAATATAATATATGTAGGTCCATATAATTTCTTTACAATTGTGGTAAAGTCATCCCTATACGTGTATATTGGTTTTAAATTGGTTTCTATCAATATTTTACTACCAAAATAATAAAAAGTATTGAGCAATTATATCTTGTTTGGTCTTTCCTGGTCTATGGGTCCTTTCGGTGGCTTGGGATTTGGCTCCTTTAATCGGTGGGTAAACCACTAATTTCATGTTCCAACCCTCCTTCAGCGAAGCGAAGGTCCATACAAATAGAGAGAGTAATAAGCTTCTCCAGTGTGGCGGGAATCTCCCTGGTGGACAGGACATCCTTCACGTAGTCAGCCAGACCTCTCCAGAACACTGGGATGAGGACCTTGTCTGGCCACTCCAGCTCAGAGACCAGGGTCCGGAACTGGATGGCATAATGGCTGACCAAGGATGAGCCCTGTGACAGTGCTAGCAGCTGGAGCGCGGTATCATGGGTGACTCGCGGTCCCAGGAAGACCTGCTTCAGAGAAGCCAAGAACTGCAAGGCACTCTTCACCACCTGATCATCACGCTCCCACAGTGGTGTGGCCCACTCCAAAGCCCTGCCCGACAAGAGGGAAACTACAAATCCCACCTTAGCCCGCTCGGAGGGGAATTGAGCAGCCAGTAGCTCAAGCTGAATAGCCCACTGGCTGATGAACTCCCTACAAGAAACATCATCACCGAGAACTTTTCGGGGAGTGGAAGGTGGGACTTAGTCGGGGTAGGGATCGCAGTGGTCACACAGGAGGCAGCCTCCGTAGCTGCCTGAACCGCAACAGCGGTTACATCCATAGCTGAGGTTGAGCGCTCAAGAGCCGCCAACCTGCCCTTCAGCTGCTGGATGCACCTGAGAAGTCGCTGTTCATCCGACATTACTAGCCAGACCCTGGCACTAGTATAATGTTAGGGTTGTGGATCGAACTAAATATAAGATATGAGAAAGTGCGATCGCAACCTGGGGTCCACCGTGCAGAGATGGTAAACTGCTGATAGGTAATGGCGGAGTACTAATTTAACACCGGCGGGTAACCTCTGACCCAGTGTGTATGGGAGCGAACTCTGTTACTTCACAGAGCCTCAGTAACAGATGCCAGAGCCTGTTAACTCCACAGGACTCGGCGGAATGAGCGCTAGTGTATAGTCTCAGGACTCAGCCCCAAAGATGCTGGCTTAGAGTCCTTCTAGACCACTAGCACTCGCCACTAGCCAGGAAGAAACTGAAAGTAAGATATAGCGCACCTAGTGCATACAGCACTGCTCTGGCGGATGCCACTAACCACCCAAACTTAGGGCTAGGAAAGTGCACGTATTGCGCATGACGCTGCACTGGTGGTTGCTGCTTGACGCATTATAGTAGTGCCTTGTGCTAGACAGCACAGTTATATGCTAAGTGTGGTGCAGAGGACTGGATGCACTGTCGTGGCACATAGGCAATGCCTCCTGTAGGCGCTGACTTATTTCCAATACCCTATACACATGCACAGAGGGAGGGAGTATATAATGAGTCAGTCACCAGAACGCATACATCCATCTTCACACACACACAACTACAAAATACTGTCTATACTAGCGCATGGCCGAGGGGCCATGCAAACCTTTTATAGCAGCGTCCTTCTGGGACTTTCCTGATGGTCCAATCTGAACAGACACGGGACCTGAGCATGTGACCCTGAACTCCAATGGGAGGTTGAGCCACGGGCATGCTCAGTGGAGCGAAAAAGGGACTTACTCCCTGGAGCTACTCGCACTGGTTAGTGCAGGATGCTATAGCTGAACCAGGGATAACAGCAGCAACCAACTTGACAGCATCAGCCTGAGCAAGACGCCGGGAGCAACGTCTTTGCTGAGCAGGCTCCTCTGTGGCCGGGACTGAATGGGAGACTGCAGAATGTAAAGCTTGGGATTCCTCCTGTGCAGAGGGAGAAACCCGATGCCTAACACATACACCCTCCAAAAAGTTTAATCTCATCAGTCCACAGTATTCGCCAAGATTATTGGGGATCTTTAAGATGTTTTCTGGCAAAACTGAGTTGAGCCTTTATGTTCTTATTGCTCAGCACTGGTTTTAGTCTTGGAACTTTGGCATTCAGACCATTTTTGCCCAGTCTATTCCTTATGTTGGAGTCATGAACATTGACCTTAACTGAGGCAAGTGAGATCTGCAGGTCTTGGGTTGTTGTAAGTTCATTTGTGAAATCTTGGATGATTTGTCGCTGCACTCTTGGGGTAATTTTGGTTGGCCGGCCACTCATGGAAAACTTCACTACTGTTCCATGTTTCGACCATTTGTGGATAATGGCTCTTAATGTGGTTAGCTGGAGTCCCAAAGGTTTTTATTTAGCTTTACAACCTTTTCCAGACTGATAGATCTAAAAAAATTTTGTTTCTCATTTCTTTCAGAATTTGTTTGGATTGCAGCATGATGTTTAGCTTTTGAGAATCTTTTGGTCTACTACACTGTCAGGGAAGTCCTATTTAAGTGATTTCTTGATTGAGAACAGGTGTAGCAGTAATCAGGCCTGTGTGTGGCTACGGAATTTGAACTCAGCTTCCCAAAAATGAGATAAACCACAGTTAATTTTTGTTTTATGGGGGTCGGGCAATCACTTTTCCACACAGTGTCCTGTAGCTTTGGATTTCTTTTTTCTTTTGTAATAAAGACCTTCAATTAAAAAAAGCATTTTGTCTGTTGCCTTAATATGTTTATTTAACAAGCTACTGAATAAAAAAATTATACCCATTCAAAAAAGGGTTGATGTTAAGATCCAGACCACTGAACAGGACTTATTCATATACTATATTTGTTGTTGTTGTTGTTTCTGTGATTCCAGCAAGGTATTTAGGTAAACATGAAGCTAATATTTGAATAAATCATGTCTTATGTACCCTCTAATACTTTTTACACTAATCTCTGACATCCATTTTCTCCATTGATATATGTGTTGACAAGGTGATATTGTCATGTCGGACGCTGTTCACACCACAGCGTCCGGCAGGCAGCGGTAGTTCCATCTCCGTCCACTATAGCCTCAGTGGCGCCGGCTTGATTTTACTCAGGTTATCTGGGGTTAATCTAGCTGGAAATCAGGTGGGATGTTTGGTCACGCCCACGGTCTTTAAATAGTCGTGCTGGCCTGTGGGCGTCGCCGATTATAGCTTGTGTTTTGTGCCAAGTGGTTCCGGTCTGGAGTGGAGGTGTTGGAGAGAGAAATTCATATCTGGTGTCGTATGATCCGTTGTTACCTTTTCGCCTTCCTATATTTGTGCTTTGTTTTGCCCTGTTCACATTATAGTATTGTCCTGTGTGTATGCGGCGCGGTGCGGTTTAAGTTCTCCCTGTCTGTCATTACTGTGTGGGTTTTGGTGGTTTGACAACTCACTGGGTGGAGGGTGGAGGGTTCAGCTTAGGGCTGAGCAGGAGATAAGGAGAGGCTGGAGGCTCAGGCATTTGCACCTTTAGCAAAAACCCTGAGTTGAGGGTCAGACAGGGTTTTCCCTAGTTTGAGGGACTCCGCAGGGGCCCGGGTTTTGTCAGCCTCCTTCGACCTAGGCCTCGCATAACAGATATATGCTGTTTTACATAATTCTTGTCACCGTGATTCCAGCACAACATTGCTCCACAATGAAGCTTGAAATATCAATTATAGCGGCACAGCAGAGCTGAACTGTGCTAGAAGCCTAGTAGTATGGAGGCCAAGAATTGCATATGTCTGAAGATAAAATAATGTTGCAGTGTGGTATAAAAAAGATTACAAAGAGTTGAGATTTACTATATAATATTTTCAAGTATTAGTGTCATTATGTCACAAATACACATTCTACAGAAATAGCAGAACTGAACTAAAACCTGGAAAACAAATTAAAGTATAAACCTGAATATGCACAGTATAGTGAAATAGCTGCAGCCTATGGGATAATGCAATGACAACACTGTGCATGCTCAACCAAGGACATTGGAACTAAAGGAGGACGGATCCACTAGCAACAAAAGTTAAAGGGAACTGGCAACCTCGGAAAACACTATTTACATGCAGATATAGGGTTCATCTTCAGATAAATAAGTTCCATAGCTGCCTGGCTGCCTTACTTAAAGTAAGGCTATAGGGAGGAAATGATCTTATTTCCTTTCTGTCATAGAGATTATGATTTCCAGCCCACTCTGCATATACAATAAGCCCATAAAAAATATCCATAAACCACAATAATAAAATAATTATAATTAAAAATAAGCAAAATAACACAAAATCTCAATATTTAAAAATAAAAATACTATTTTATTATTAAAAATAATTAAAATCAACAAGACTGTATGTGCGGGGGCAAAATGAGCCAAACTAGATGGTAAATTTTTTTATAGATAAATATGGCAAAAGTTGATAAAGAGGTCAATTATATAAAAATATATAAGGTGAATAAATGAGTGATAAATAAGTGAAATTAATATATATATATATATATATATATATTCAATTTATATAAGTAAAAAAAATGATAATAACTAGTGAGAAAAAGTGCACAATTAAATTACATTTAATTATAATATACTGTATATTTCAATTTATTACTATAAATAATACCATATAAATAAAAAAAAATATATATATATATATATATATATACAAAATAAATTAATATAGTATTAGCAGGGTATAGAACAATAATTTTTATTTATTTATTTATGTGGGGTCTCTTCTATTTTTCATAACCAGAGATGCAACCCTCAGCTGTCATCTTCATCATGGCTAGTTATCCACATTTTTTGGGAACCAGCCAAGCTAAAGCAAACAGCTGGGCACTGGTATTCTCAGGCTGGTAAGTGGCCATGGATATTGGATATTGGCCTCCAGCCTAAAAATAGCACCTCACAGCCGCCCCAGAAAAGGCACATCTTTTAGAGGAGGCCTTTATGCGAAATGTGCAGAAAAAAGTCTTTACTTACACACAATTGTAAGGTTCTTTTTGAGTTTTCCAAAACATTTGTAAGAGACTTTCCAAATTTTTGAGAATGGTGCTGTGGTCAGATGAGAAAAAAATAAGCTTTTGATCACCAAGGTAAACGCTATGTCTAGTGCCAAACCAACACAGCTCATCTCCCCAAGAACACCATCCCCACAATGAAACATGGTGGTGGCAGCAGTGACTGTGAAAAGGGTCTGAGTCAAGGGCAAGATAGATGGAGAAAAATATATTTTTGGAAGGCGGTTGAATATTGTTAAAAAAAATAGAAATAAAAAAGTAAAAGAAATGTAGATATTGGCTGTGCAATTCTGTTTTAGAACAACACTAGAACTACTGATGGAGTCATTTTGACTCCTTTCGTTTTTTATTTCTCTTCTGTGACTACATTTTTCAGAATTCCGGCTTGAAACTCGGTGACTTTTCCTCAAATATGATGTGAAAAAAGATTTTGTGAGAATAAATAATTTTGGTGAAAAATTTGCGCGATTTTTTCAAAATTTACCAAGAACTACTGAAGGGAGTCATTTTGACTCCCTACTATATTTTGAGGTCCTTTTGTCACTAAATGTTGCTATAAAGTTTTGTGCATAATTTTTTCACTCTGTCTTATTTACCCTGATGTTCATATAGATGTAGTTCAATTTACATGTCAACTTTTCACATTTTCCTTGTGTTTTACCTGCTTGTATTACTGTGTAATACTGAACAAAATAGCTTGTTTACTCTAGGCTCTTATCTTATCAGATTTGATGAGAAATCTACTCGATCGGAGAGACTGCAAACGGACAAGTTTGCTCTATTTTCTACTGTGTGGGACAGGTTTATTGAAAATTGTATTGCGTGTTACAAACCTGGCCCATACATAACGGTGGATGAGCAACTTTTCCCAAGCAAAACTAGGTGTCCATTCACGCAGTACATGCCTTCCAAACCAGATAAATATGGCCACAAATATTGGCTAGCTGTTGATAAGGAGAGCAAATATCTGGCAAATGGCTTCCCTTATCTAGGCAAAAGATGACACACGCCGTGCTGAGGACCGTTTAGCTGACCATGTGGTAATGAAGTTATTGGACCCGTTTTTGAAAAAAGGTCGCAATGTTACAACCGATAATTATTTTACTTCAGTAAAATTAGCTAAACAGCTAAAAAGCAAAGGAACAACCATCGTGGGAACACTGAACAAGATAAGGCGAGAAGTGCCTAAAGAAATAAAATCCATGAAAGAGGAATTGTACAACACTAAAGTGTTTAGAAATGAAGACAATTTTACACTTACAGTATATCAAGGAAAGCCCAACAAAAATGTTGTCATTTTGAGTTCCGTCCATCCAGATGTTGTTGTTGCGTCTGATTCCGCTAAAAAAACTCCAGAAACGGTAAAGTTTTACAATGAAACAAAATATGGAGTAGATGTAGTGGATCAGATGGCACGAAAATATACCACACGAACATGCACAAGGAGATGGCCTGTTCATGCATTTGAAAATGCCTTAGACTTTGCGGGTATAAATGCATGGATAATATTCAAGGAGATTACCCACCAAAAAATGTCACACAAGGCATTTTTGCAAACGCTTGTGAGAGAGTTGAGTGGTCCTTATGTCACAGATAGGGAAAAGGGTTCCACGTCCCAAGTTTCTACATGCTCAGAAGTGATGGTTCAAACAAAATTTTGCCAGATCAAAGAAAAGTGCAAGAAAAATAGATCTGTCGGCAATTGTAAGACTTGTGGTAAGTCTTTGTGTGGGCAATGTACTGCCATAAATCAAAGGCAATGCCTAAAATGCGAAACACCAAATGTTTAGAAGGTGAATTCTGCGCCATATTTTCATTTTTATGCTCCTCCACCTACATTTTCTCTGCTTTTTGTTCTTCAGTTGTTGTTTATATGTGTGCACTTGAATAAAAAAAAATGTTTGAAAAACGTCTATTATAATTATTGTTATTTTCTGTAGAAAAATAAGAAAAGCAGAAAAAAAACAATCAAAAGCATTACTGTTGGATCTCACAATAATAATACATTACAAAAAATATAATTTTTAATAAATAACCACAAATGAAACTCTAAAAATAAACGAAAACAAGCAAGGAGTCAAAATGACTCCTTTCAGTAGTTCTAGGAGGGGTCACGAGTCCAGTAGTCCTAGTGTTAATAGTTCAATTTGACAATCGTACAAGTCAAACCCATAATGTGAACTTCTACCACTTTTTTCTTTCTATATTACATCATTTTTGGCAAGAGTTGAATAACTGGGCTCAACACGATTGTCAAGAGTTAACTATAATGTTTTCCAAAAAGTTTGATAAAAGAAAATATGGCACTTGCAAAAAATGGGGTAGTGTAATAGAAAAAATAAGCATACTATGGATATGAACATGGGAATCTCTAGCAGCAGTCGAAGAACCTCCACTACTAGCAATAGCTTTCTGCACAGTAGCACTACTAACCGCAGACTAACATTGGAAGGAGACAGCATTATGGAATACATGACACCTCTCTTGACTCAGTCACAGCAGGGTGATGTTACTTTAAACATTGATAAGGTTAGTTTGAGTCAGTGAACTGTGTGGATGATCTAAAATGACTTGAAGAAATAGTTTTGTACTATTTCTTAATTTTAACGCCTTCATGACATATGACGTACACGCATCTAATATGTTGTGTCCCTGTCCACATTTTCCCTTGCAGATGATGGTTGATTTATTCACCCATCATCCACCTTTAACATCCACAGGTGGAGTAGATCTCTACCTGCAGTTGATAACCTAATAAATCTCGCTGTCAATCTCCAAAAGTGGCATTGAACTCACGTCGGTAGGGGGGACTCGTCATTCCACATGCCCATTGGTGTTAGCCTCTGGAGACAAATGTGAGAATCTGGGTTGCTGCATAGGCATAGAAGGACCCAGATTCCTAAGTCCTTTTTCCCAGCTTCTGAGCATGCTCACGGGACGAGCTGTCTTTGGAGTTCAGGAGTCAGGTGCTCAGGTCCTGCTCCTGATTTCATTGGTTCTGCTCGGGGCTCTGGAGATTTCCGGAAGGTCCCGTACGCTATAAAAAAAGTGCGCATGGCTGTTCTGCCATGCGCTAGTATTTCTATACTTGCTTCTGTGTGTTTGATGATGGATGCTTGGACAGGTGACTGACTCATTAAATATCCCCCTCCTTGGTTATTACGAGTGTGTGAGTGATTGGGTCAGCTAGTAGCAGCGCTAGCGCCAGCGCGCTCAAGCTCCATCTAATGCAGCAGCCAGCGTCCTGCTTTGCACCTGCTATATTGCGCTTGCAGTCCGTTTTGGCGTCCGCAGTTGCGATGCCGTGCACATGTCCAGGCAATTGCAATTGGTGCACCAGTGACATGATCACGGGGCTCTTATTGGTTCTCAGGACAACTGAGGAGCTGCTGATGACTCTGTGCCTGACACTATGATACTACTCTGAATGCCGGCCTGTGGCTGGCATTCATAGGAGATCGTAACTTTAGCTATAAATGCTGATGCACTGCTATGTACAGCACAAGCAATCATAGCATCGAAGTTTCAAGTCTCCTAAGGAGACTATTAAATACAGTAAAAAGTAAAAAAATGGTTTAAAATATGAAAAAAAGATAAAATTCCAGAGTTCAAATCACACCTCCTTTGCTTCTATTAAAAAATATCAATTGAAAAAAATACACATATTTAGTATCTCTGCATTCATAAAAGTTCGATTTATCAAAACATAAGGTAAATAAATATA
Source organism: Dendrobates tinctorius (assembly GCF_039654945.1). Lineage (NCBI taxonomy): Eukaryota > Metazoa > Chordata > Amphibia > Anura > Dendrobatidae > Dendrobates > Dendrobates tinctorius. The sequence goes on along the minus strand of NW_027361686.1, from coordinate 6,718,792 downwards.
ATTGGGAAATTGCATAATGAGAAAAAATTCAAAACAACAGAATTAAATTTTATTGGCCACTGCAACATTGCATAAAAATGCAATAAGAGGCAATCAAAACATTGTATCTACCCAAAAATGTATCAGTAAAAATGTCAGCTCAGGGTACAAAAAACAATCCTGATATTCCAAAAAATGAAAACATTACAGGTATCTGAAAATGGAGACAAAAGCAATTTTTTTTTTACAAATTTGCAAAAAATGTATCACCACGTAAATAAAGAGAAACTTTTACATGTTTGATATCTTCATAACCATACTGACCTGGAGAATCAGATTGCCATGTATATTTTACCATATAGAGAACATGGATAAATAAAATACCCCCAAAAAACTATTGTGGAATTGCACTTTTTTTGCAACTGGAAACTTTATTTGTTTTCCCATTTTCCAATACATTATGTGAAAGAATTAATTGTTTCATTCAAAAACACAACTCTCCCCACAAAACAGAAGCCCTCATACGGGTATATGGATGGAAAAATAAAACAGTTATGGCTTTTGCAAAAAGGAAGAAAAAATGGAAAATTGCTGTTTATTACTGGTTGTCGTCCATTTTTCTAGTGGAGTCACTTTGACTTTACTCCGGCTGTGTTTGCATTAAAGAGATAGACATGTGTTGGATACAAGTCCCGGAGATCTCAGTGTTATACACAACTAATTAGAACATTCGGAGTACCTGATGTTCTCTGTGAATTTATTTGCCTCAAATCTAATTTTGCTTTTGAAAAATTAGCCGAATCTTCCAAATTCGAATTCCAAAAGATTAGATTATTTTTTGATCGTTTGTTTTTGTAGTTTTTATTGATATTCTTAGGACTATTAATGTTCTTTGCAATTTGTAAAAAAACGTTTTCTGCAATATATAATGTCACGGTTGTTCTTGACATTGCATGCCGTTGCCTGTGCATGTAAAATATGCAGGCATCTGTTAGTGAGACAATGGCAGTCCAAAGGGGAAATTCTGCTTTTTGGATGTAGGACTCCACAATGAATATATTCTCTGGAGTGTCCTTTGGTGAGTTTCAGCGGCATAAATCACCCTTCGAAGAGGAAGTACATAAAATATAAATAACAAGTATATTATAAGATATTAATTATATCTAGCATTATATGTGAATTCATTTTTACATTATTTGGAACAGAACGTGAACTAAAGCTACGAACTCATTCTGTATAGATAACAGCTTTACCATCGAACATATGATGAAACCGTATAACCCATTGCAGAGCTAGAATAGATTTATATTAATACAGCAAAAAAACTAGATGACATTTCCATATACTCAGCGAGCAAACTATGAACGGCCGACATTTTTATGTAGGAAATCTCATTGTGCCTAACAAGTGGAATTATGTTTCCAGATGAAGGCAATATTTCTCATAAAGCAAATGAAATGTTAGGAAATCATTCTAAAAATGGAGCATTCGGTAAGTTTACTTAGATACATAAATCTTCTAGGAAAGCCAATAAATGGTGCTGTTTTCTGTTCACTAATGTTTCAGGCAGTGATAAAGAGAAGAGATTACATCCCAAGCTCTCTCCATATCCATGTGAGCATCATTACCCCAGCTCCAGGGCCTCGACGCCTGCTTAACACACTGGATTTACGATGCCTTCCTTCTCTGACATGCTGTAATGGGGATAATTGAAGTCAGTTGGCTCCAACTGGCTGCATAAGATATGTCTTTGTGCTGATGTCTGGGTCAGTGGACAACACACCGGATTACAGCGCTCAGTGGCATTTGAGATGTTTGTGTGTGCGTATTTAGCTAATCATGTCCCCAGGGTGCAGCATGACTAGAATTTTGAATGTCCGAATCAATAAAGTCCTTGTCTATATGCACCAATCACTACCTAAACTTACAACATGATTAAGGTGTCATCAGCAAGTGGGTCACAAAAAGATCCCCTGTCACAGCACATCCAGAATATGTTTTCTTCTGTCCTTCTATTTCCTCATTTTGCTCTACGGATTAGAATCTTTTTTAAATCAATGTCAATTTTTAATTCTCAGTAGAAAAAAAAATAGTAAAAAGTAACGTTACTAAAAATATTTAGCATTTTACATTAATATGACATAAAATAATGATGACGATGATGATGAAATTAATGCAATTTATTTTCTTCATAAAATCGAAATGTGAAGAATTATATTTTGCCTGAAAACTGTATAATGTACTAATTGTGCAATTGTAGTCCACCAAACCTGACCTTGGAGACCAAATTACAATTGTATTATAAAGCATGAGCAATTATAGAATCTATTTCAAGAAGCAGTAAGAAGAGAGGAAGAGTAACTCTAAAAAACAATAAAACCTTTGTATCTGGACATATAACTTCAATATATATATATATATATATATATGTATATATATATATATATATATATGTGTATCAAGCCACATCCGCTCCACATAACCCTGCCCACTCCGCGTGCAAGCCCCGTATAATAAATATCTAATCTAATATATATATATATATATATATCTAATATAAGTATTTCATAGGCACATCTTCTTGACCACAACAGGTTACACTGCATGTGTTGCACATAGCAACCAATCACTAAGCATCTTTCATTTCATCAGACCTGTTTAAAAGATGAAAGCTGAGCAGTGATTGGTTGCTGTGAGCAACAGTTTTCCTTGCAGACAGTTGTGGTAACTGAGACCTATTATTCTTATCATTTCTATGGTGTTATTGTCCTTCTGAAAAACTGGAAATAACACAATTTATTACCGTGCCGACACAGACCACCCTCTGACACAGAATGCAAGGGGAGCCCAGAATCAGGAACTTCTCTTTGTCTGGCATGAAACATCTCATTAACTTAAAAATTGAAACACAGATTAAAAAAGAAACACAAGACGGATTTCTCCAACCCAGGTATTATTTTACTTGGTGTAACAGCGCCAACCTGACAATCCCTGGTTCACTTCAAACTTATTTATACAGCTACAACTAATGCCACTCTGAATTAGTTCTTCTTTACAATTTCTTACTAAATGGTATTACACTCAGGGGGCAGAGCCGCTGCACTGAAATGCTCTGTGCTGCGGGGACTCTGTGCCTCCACCGTGTACACATGGGAGGGAACCTGGAGATGGCATACAGGTATATACTGTATACAGGGGAGATGATATGCAGGAATATACTATATACAGGGGGACATGACATACAGGTATATACTATGTTAGCGTGGGTGGTCAGGAGCGGGAGCTCCGAGAGTGGACCCTCTGGACCGTGGCACCGAGGGACCCCGGGCGAGCTGCCAGGTGGAACCGACCCCTATACAGGGACCATTAGGAGCAGGCCCAGGGGTTCGAGTACCACGGTAGCCGGTACCGAGAGGGGCGGCTCAGGATGGACCGGAGTAAGACTGAGACTGGAGTAGGACGGCAGGAGCACTGAAGACAGGACTGGAGTAGGACGGCAGGAACACTGAAGGCAGGACTGGAGTAGGACGGCAGGAACACAAGGCAAGACTGGAGTAGGACGGCAGGAACACTGAAGGCAGGACTGGAGTAGGACGGCAGGAACACAAGGCAGGACTGGAGTAGGACGGCAGGAACACAAGGCAAGACTGGAGTAGGACGGCAGGAACACTGAAGGCAGGACTGGAGTAGGACGGCAGGAACACAAGGCAGGACGGGAGTAGGATGACAGGAACACTGAAGGCAGGACTGGAGTAGGTAACCAGGAACACGGGTAGCAGGACTGAGAAGCTGCTGTGAGGAGCAGCCGAGACAGGAACTGCAGGAGCAGAGTGTGCACGATGGAGCGAGGCCAGAGTGTCAGGAAACACAACGATCAGGCGCCTCCCTCAGGGGGAAGCGGCCTGATATGGCCCCGTCTGGTCAGTCATTGGTCCAAAGGTGCTTCCGGGTCAGGGCACAGCCGGAGCATAAGAAGCAGGAAGGAGGCGCGGCCGCGGCCTATGGCGCATGCGCATAGCATGCAGGGAAGGCATCGGTCGCGGGCCTGTCTCAGGTGACCGCCGCGGCCGTCGGGTGGAGAGAGGCTGCGGCGTGGGAGCGGAGGGCGACTGCGGCGTGGGAGCGGAGGCCAGGTGAGTATGGCGGAGCGGTGTAACAGTACCCCCTCCCCTAAGCCGCCCCCCCCGGAGATTAAGAAGAAACCTCTTGAGGATACGGGGAGCATTAATATTCTCCCGAGGCTCCCAGGATCTCTCCTCAGGACCAAAGCCCTTCCAATCAATGAGAAAGAAAGTCCTACCTCTAACCCTTTTCACAGCGAGGATGTCCTGCACTTCAAAAACGTTGTCGGCACCCACCGGCTGAGGACCAAGATCAAGCGAGGAATGGAAACGATTCAGCACCACAGGCTTCAGGAGAGAGACGTGAAAGGTGTTCGGGATCCGGAGCGAAGCAGGCAACCTCAATTTGTAGGCAACTTCGTTAATACGTCCCAGAATTTCAAACGGACCGATGTAGCGTGGACCCAACTTGTAGGAGGGCAGTTTTAGTCGGACAAATTTGGGGGAGAGCCAGACCTTGTCGCCAACACGATACGGAGGAGAATCCAACCTTTTTTTGTCTGCATAGTTCTTCATCTGATCAGCGGATCTCTTGAGTGATGTGTTGGTCTCAGCCCAAATCTTAGAAAATTCCGAGGACAAGGCATTGGGCGCGGGTACCTCAGAGGCAGGGGTTATCGGAAGAGGGACACCAGGATGTCTGCCAAAAACAATGAAAAACGGAGACTTGGCCGAAGACTCACCAGCATGGTTGTTATAAGCGAACTCTGCCCAGGGGAGTAAGTTGACCCAATCGTTCTGGTGGGCGTTAGAGAAGTGGCGTAAGTATCCCGTAAGCGTCTGGTTGGTACACTCTACTTGTCCGTTGGACTGTGGATGGTAGGCCGAGGAGAAGTCGAGGGAAACGTTCATAAGCTTACAAAGCGAACGCCAGAACTTGGAGGTAAACTGAACCCCTCGGTCAGACACAATGCGTCGAGGTAGTCCATGAAGCCTGAAGACTTGATGAATGAAGATCTCGGCCAGCTCTGGCGCTGAGGGAAGACCGGGCAGAGGGATGAAGTGTGCCATCTTGGAAAAACGATCCACCACCACCAGAATGACTGAGCAGCCCGCAGAGCAGGGTAGGTCGGTGATGAAATCCATGGCGATGTTCTCCCAAGGAACCGTAGGGACAGGCAACGGAAGCAACAAGCCAGACGGAGATCTCCGTGGCACCTTGTTCTTTGCACAGGATGTACAAGAAGCCACAAAGTCGAGTACATCTTGGCGAAATGAGGGCCACCAGTAGTGACGTTTGATAAGGTCAAGGGTCTTCTTAGTTCCGGCGTGGCCGGCCAGTTTGGAGGAGTGCCCCCATAGAAGAACCTTTTGCTTGAGATTCTCTGGCACAAGCGTCTTGCCAGGCGGAGGAGTAAGCCAGTTCACTGGAGCCACGGTGATGATCCTAGTGGGATCAATGATATGTGACGGTTCCTCCGTGGATTCGTGTGGTTGGAAGACCCTGGACAGGGCGTCGGCTTTGGAATTCTTGTTGCCGGGACGGAATCGGAGCTCGAAATCAAATCGGGCAAAAAATAAAGACCATCTGGCCTGGCGAGGGTTTAGTCTCTGGGCAGACTGGAGATAGGCCAGATTCTTGTGGTCCGAGAAGATGACAAAAGGATGGACAGCTCCTTCCAGGAGGTGGCGCCATTCCTCCAAGGCCAACTTGATGGCCAAAAGTTCCCGGTCACCGATCGAGTAGTTACACTCGGATGGAGAAAAGGCCTTCGAGAAGAAGCCACAAGGGTGCAGGCGACCGGAGGCGGTTCTCTGGGACAGCACCGCCCCGGCACCAGTCGAGGAAGCGTCCACCTCGAGTACAAAAGGTCGATCGCTCTCAGGGCGATGCAGGACCGGAGCCGTGGAGAAAGCCCGTTTTTGGGACAGAAAGGCCTCCTCTGCCTCAGGAGACCAATCCTTGGAAGTAGACCCTTTACGGGTGAGCACAGAAATGGGTCTTGTGATCGCGGAGAAGTGGGAGACAAATTGCCGGTAATAGTTGGCGAACCCGAGGAATCGTTGTATCGCCTTTAATCCGACGGGGCGAGGCCATTTGAGGATGGCAGACAACTTCTCGGGATCCATCCTTAGACCAGCGTCGGAGATAATGTATCCCAGAAATGGCAGAGAGGTCTGTTCGAAGAGACATTTCTCGATCTTTGCATACAGACGGTTCTCCCGAAGACGCTGATGCACCAGGCGGACACTCTTTCTGTGGGACGAGAGGTCCGGCGAGAAGACGAGGATGTCGTCTAAGTACACGACCACACAGGAGTACAAGAGATCCCGGAAGATCTCGTTGACGAACTCTTGAAAGACTGCAGGAGCATTGCAAAGACCGAAGGGCATGACCAGGTACTCGTAATGGCCATCTCGAGTGTTGAAAGCGGTCTTCCACTCGTCACCTGCACGGATACGGACCAGATTGTAGGCTCCTCTGAGGTCCAGCTTGGTAAAGACCCGAGCCCCTCTGAGACGGTCAAACAGTTCCGGAATGAGTGGAAGAGGGTACCTGTTCTTGATGGTAATCTCATTCAAGCCCCTATAGTCAATGCATGGTCGTAGAGTCCCGTCCTTCTTTTTGACGAAGAAGAACCCGGCTCCCGCGGGCGAAGAGGATTTCCGTATAAAGCCTTTGGCGAGGTTCTCTCGGACGTACTCGGACATGGCGGTGGTCTCCGCGGGAGACAGAGGGTAGATTCTGCCCCTTGGGGGGGTTGAACCAGAAACAAGTTCAATTGGGCAGTCAAACGGCCGGTGTGGAGGGAGGACCTCCGCTTCCTTCTTATCAAAAACATCGGCGTAGGAGCTGTAAGCTGGAGGAAGACCCGGGAGGTCTGGAGGTGACCGTGGAGCGGCCGCCAGGCGGACAGGAGTCAGACAGCGAGCTTGGCACGAGTGCCCCCAGCGGAGTATCTCCCCAGAAGACCAGTCGAGAACAGGCTGATGAGTTCTTAACCATGGAAGACCGAGTAGAATGGCGTGAGAGAGCTTAGGTAAAACATAAAAGGCTATCTTCTCTCGATGTAAGGCTCCGATTTGCAATTCCACCTCTTCAGTGACCAAGGTGACGGTCACCTGTAGCGGTTTGCCATCCACGGTGGCAATCTGAATTGGGTTAGATAGAGTGACTACAGGAATTTGGTATTTGTCTACCTCTTCCGGCCGAATGAAGTTACCCGCTGAGCCCGAATCCACGTAGGCCACCTCGGAACCACGCCTCCCTCCTGAAACCAAAAGCACAGAAATCATAAGGGGTTGAGAGGAATCATCATCATCACCTAGGAAGGCCTCTCTTACCTGACCTAGGTGGAGTCGTTTCCCTGTCTCTTAGGACAGGTGCGGATATAGTGTGACGAATGACCGCAATAGAGGCACAGACCTTGTGCCCGTCTCTCTCTCTGACGTAACTCGGCCAACCTGAGATGATCTATCTGCATGGACTCACCCGAAGAAAGGGAAGAAGATCCGACTGAACGTGAGCTGGCCAAGTGAGTGAAAGGAGAAACTGACCTGGAGGAGCGCCTGTCTCTCACTGACTCCCGAGCGCGCTCCAGGAAGCGCAGGTCAATGCGGGTAGCCAGCGAGATAAGGTCCTCTAAGGTGGACGGGGTATCTCGACCAGCGAGTTCATCCTTTATTTTACTAGAAAGACCGCGCCAGAATGCCCCCACCAAAGCTGCGTTATTCCAGCCGAGCTCAGAGGAAATAGTGCGAAAGCGAATAGCGTACTGTCCGACCGTGAGAGAGCCCTGGTGTAAGTTAAAGAGTGACTCAGTGAGAGAGGCTAACCGGCCCGGCTCATCGAAAACCTTACGAAAAGTATCCAGGAAAACTGGGAGACTCGAAACGACCGGGTCATCACGTTCCCAGAGCGGGTTTACCCAAGAAAGGGCCTCTCCCTCCAGATGGGACATGATGAAGGCCACTTTGGCCGGGTCCGAGTCATATTGCTGCGGCAGCCATTCAAAGTGGAGACTACACTGATTTAAGAACCCCCTACAGAGCTTGGGATCCCCGGTGAAATGAGGCGGCTTGGCGAGGCGGGGCGTCGGAGGAGCAGCAGACGCAGGGGGAGGAGTCGGCACTGCAGCGGCAGCCTGGAGGGCCGACAAGCGACTATCAAAGGAGGCCATGTAGGACAAAATGTGGGTTTGAGTATCTTGCTGCTGACCCAGCTCCTGTTGGAGACTGGCCAGCTGAGTGGCATTTCCAGGATCGGCCACCTGTAAGGCCGACAAACGGGTGTCCATCGACTTCATGATTGACATAATGCGCCCCTGATTCTCCCGTAGGAATAGCAACTCTTTCTGGGTAGCAGCCGTAGTACCGGCGGAGTCCATGGCCTGATCGTACTGTTAGCGTGGGTGGTCAGGAGCGGGAGCTCCGAGAGTGGACCCTCTGGATCGTGGCACCGAGGGACCCCGGGCGAGCTGCCAGGTGGAACCGACCCCTATACAGGGACCGTTAGGAGCAGGCCCAGGGGTTCGAGTACCACGGTAGCCGGTACCGAGAGGGGCGGCTCAGGATGGACCGGAGTAAGACTGAGACTGGAGTAGGACGGCAGGAGCACTGAAGACAGGACTGGAGTAGGACGGCAGGAACACTGAAGGCAGGACTGGAGTAGGACGGCAGGAACACAAGGCAAGACTGGAGTAGGACGGCAGGAACACTGAAGGCAGGACTGGAGTAGGACGGCAGGAACACAAGGCAGGACTGGAGTAGGACGGCAGGAACACAAGGCAAGACTGGAGTAGGACGGCAGGAACACTGAAGGCAGGAATGGAGTAGGACGGCAGGAACACAAGGCAGGACTGGAGTAGGACGACAGGAACACTGAAGGCAGGACTGGAGTAGGTAACCAGGAACACGGGTAGCAGGACTGAGAAGCTGCTGTGAGGAGCAGCCGAGACAGGAACTGCAGGAGCAGAGTGTGCACGATGGAGCGAGGCCAGAGTGTCAGGAAACACAACGATCAGGCGCCTCCCTCAGGGGGAAGCGGCCTGATATGGCCCCGTCTGGTCAGCCATTGGTCCAAAGGTGCTTCTGGGTCAGGGCACAGCCGGAACATAAGAAGCAGGAAGGAGGCGCGGCCGCGGCCTATGGCGCATGCGCATAGCATGCAGGGAAGGCATTGGTCGCGGGCCTGTCTCAGGTGACCGCCGCGGCCGTCGGGTGGAGAGAGGCTGCGGCGTGGGAGCGGAGGGCGACTGCGGCGTGGGAGCGGAGGCTGGGTGAGTATGGCGGAGCGGTGTAACATACTATATACATGGGAGATGAGATGACATACAGATACAGTTAGGTCCATATATATTTGGACAGAGATAACATTTTTCTAATTTTTGTTCTAGACATTACCACAATGAATTTTAAACAAAACAATTCAGATGCAGTTGAAGTTCAGACTTTCAGCTTTCATTTGAGGGTATCCACATTAAAATTGGATGATGGGTTTAGGAGTTTCAGCTCCTTAACATGTGCCACCCTGTTTTTAAAGGGACCAAAAGTAATTGGACAGATTAAATAATTGTAAATAAAATGTTCATTTCTAGTGCTTGGTTGAAAACCCTTTGTTGGCAATGACTGCCTGAAGTCTTGAACTCATGGACATCACCAGACGCTGTGTTTCCTCCTTTTTGATGCTCTGCCAGGCCTTCACTGCGGTGGTTTTCAGTTGATGTTTGCTTGTGGGCCTTTCTGTCTGACGTTTAGTCTTTAACAAGTGAAATGCATGCTCAATTGGGTTGAGATCAGGTGACTGACTTGGCCATTCAAGAATATTCCACTTCTTTGCTTTAATAAACTCCTGGGTTGCTTTGGCTTTATGTTTTGGGTCATTGTCCATCTGTAGTATGAAACGACGACCTATCAGTTTGGCTGCATTTGGCTGGATCTGAGCACACAGTATGGCTCTGAATACCTCAGAATTCATTCGGCTGCTTTTGTCCTGCCTGTGTCATATCATCAATAAACATTAGTGACCCAGTGCCACTGGCAGCCATGCATGCCCAAGCCATCACACTGCCTCCGCCGTGTTTTACAGATGATGTGGTATGCTTTGGATCGTGAGCTGTACCACGCCTTCGCCATACTTTTCTCTTTCCATCATTCTGGTAGAGGTTGATCTTGTTTTTTTGTTTCATCTGTCCAAAAAATGTTCTTTCAGAACTGTGCTGGCTATTTTAGTTGTTTTTTAGCAAAGTCCAGTCTAGCCTTTTTATTCTTGATGCTTATGAGTGGCTTGCACCATGCAGTGAACCCTCTGTACTTACTTTCATGCAGTCCTCTCTTTATGGTAGATTTGGATATTGATACGCCTACCTCCTGGAGAGTGTTGTTCACTTGGCTGGCTGTTGTGAAGGGGTTTCTCTTCACCATGGAGATTATTCTGCGATTATCCACCACTGTTGTCTTCCGTGGGCACCCAGGTCTTTTTGCATTGATGAGTTCACCAATGCTTTCTTTCTTTCTCAGGATGTACCAAACTGTAGATTTTGCCACTCCTAATGTTGTAGCAATTTCTCAAATGGGTTTTTTCTATTTTTGCAGCTTAAGGATGGCTTGCTTCACCTGCATGGAGAGCTCCTTTGACCGCATGTTTCCTTCACAGCAAAACCTTCCAAATGCAAGCACAACACCTCAAATCAACTCCAGGCCTTTTATCTGCTTAATTGAGAATGACATAATGAAGAGATTGCCCACACCTGTCCATGAAATAGCCTTGGAGTCAATTGTCCAATTACTTTTGGTCCCTTTAAAAACAGGGTGGCACATGTTATGGGGCTGAAACTCCTAAACCCTTCATCCAATTTTAATGTGGGTACCCTCAAATGAAAGCTGAAAGTCTGAAATTCAACTGCATCTGAATTGTTTTGCTTAAAATTCATTGTGGTAATGTCTAGAACCAAAATTAGAAAAATGTTGTCTCTGTCCAAATATATATGGACCTAACTGTATATACTATATACAGGTGAAATGACATACAGGTACAGTTGTGGCCAAAAGTATTGACACCCCTGAAATTCTGTCAGATAATACTCAGTTTCTTCCTGAAAATGATTGCAAACACAAATTCTTTGGTATTATTATCTTCATTTAATTTGTCTTAAATGAAAAAACACAAAAGAGAATGAAGCAAAAAGCAAAACATTGATCATTTCACACAAAACTCCAAAAATGGGCCAGACAAAAGTATTGGCACCCTCAGCCTAATACTTGGTTGCACAACCTTTAGCCAAAATAACTGCGACCAACCGCTTCCGGTAACCATCAATGAGTTTCTTACAATGCTCTGCTGGAATTTTAGACCATTCTTCTTTGGCAAACTGCTCCAGGTCCCTGATATTTGAAGGGTGCCTTCTCCAAACTGCCATTTTTAGATCTCTCCACAGGTGTTCTATGGGATTCAGGTCTGGACTCATTGCTGGCCACCTTAGAAGCCTCCAGTGCTTTCTCTCAAACCATTTTCTAGTGCTTTTTGAAGTGTGTTTTGGGTCATTCTCCTGCTGGAAGACCCCTGACCTCTGAGGGAGACCCAGCTTTCTCACACTGGGCCCTACATTATGCTGCAAAATTTGTTGGTAGTCTTCTGACTTCATAATGCCATGCACACGGTCAAGCAGTCCAGTGCCAGAGGCAGCAAAGCAACCTCAAAGCATCAGGGAATCTCTGCCATGTTTGACTGTAGGGACCGTGTTCTTTTCTTTGAATGCCTCTTTTTTTCTCCTGTAAACTCTATGTTGATGCCTTTGCCCAAAAAGCTCTACTTTTGTCTCATCTGACCAGAGAACATTCATCCAAAACGTATTAGGCTTTTTCAGGTAAGTTTTGGCAAAGTCCAGTCTGGCTTGTTTATGTCTCGGGGTAAGAAGTGGGGTCTTCCTGGGTCTCCTACCATACAGTCCCTTTTCATTCAGACGCCAACGGATAGTACGGGTTGACACTGTTGTACCCTCGGACTGCAGGGCAGCTTGAACTTGTTTGGATGTTAGTCGAGGTTCTTTATCTAACATCCGCACAATCTTGCATTGAAATCTCTTGTCAATTTTTATTTTCCGTCCACATCTAGGGAGGTTAGCCACAGTGCCATGGGCTTTAAACTTCTTGATGACACTGCGCACGGTAGACACAGGAACATTCAGGTCTTTGGAGATGGACTTGTAGCCTTGAGATTGCTCATGCTTCCTCACAGTTTGGTTTCTCAAGTCCTCAGACAGTTCTTTGGTCTTCTTTCTTTTCTCCATGCTCAATGTGGTACACACAAGGACACAGGACAGAGGTTGAGTCAACTTTAATCCATGTCAACTGGCTGCAAGTGTGATTTAGTTATTGCCAACACCTGTTAGGTGCCACAGGTAAGTTACAGGTGCTGTTAATTACACAAATTAGGGAAGCATCACATGATTTTTCAAACAGTGCCAATACTTTTGTCCACCCTCTTTTTTATGTTTGGTGTGGAATTATATCCAATTTGGCTTTAGGACAATTCTTTTTGTGTTTTTTCATTTAAGACAAATTAAATGAAGATAATAATACCAAAGATTTTGTGTTTGCAATCATTTTCAGGAAGAAACTGAGTATTATCTGACAGAATTGCAGGGGTGTCAATACTTTTGGCCACAACTGTATATACTATATACAGGGGAGATGACATACAGGTATATACTATGTACAGGAGGAGATGACATACAAGTATATACTATATACAGGAGGAGATGACACACAGGTATACACTGTATGCAGGAGATGACATACAGGTATATACAGTATACAGGGGAGATGACATACAGGTATATACTATATACAGGAGGAGATTGTTAGAATCTGTTTAGCTTGTGACTATCTGCCATTTTCTTGTGATGTTCTGGCTGCTGGTCTTTTTCCTCTGGTGCTCGGTCTGTCTTGGGTCAGGTGATTGTATCACTCTTTATTACCCAGCACTAGTGTTGAGCATTCCGATACCGCAAATATCGGGTATCGGCCGATATTTCCTGTATCGGATTTACGATACTTAGTTCCGATACTTTTTTCATATCGAATACCGGAATCGGAAGTTCCCATAATGCTATGAGCCCGCTCGATTTGATTCAGCCAATGGGAATCCTCAGAAGTGTGGGCACATCCTGTTAGGCATGTAGGCATGTTAACTATTGGCATGGCTGTGCTTGGCTGCTGAAATGATGTCATGATGCACTATAAAAGCCGCCGCTGCCATTTCTGTTCACTCTGCTGTGAATTCAGTTAGGGACAGGCTGCTGTTGAAGACTGTGAGGGACAGTTAGAAATAGCGATTCTCAAAAAAATATTGTGCTTTACCCAGGCTACATAAACCACCACTGTAGCTTTATTTTGCCAAGCAGCAGTGTTCACAGCTGTCTGCAAGGGCTGTGTGAGTGCAGCTCACGCTGTGTAGTGGGTCGTTCAGCCACGTCTGGTTGTAGGCCGCCCAGCGTGCCTCACTGCTGCCTCATACATATTTTTCTTTTCTAGCTGCTTATTTTTCATAAATTCTTTCTAGTGTGCTTCCATCCGTATCCTTATACGTTGGTTGCAAACACTAATAGTAGACAGTGGAGCCTTTCTGCAGCCTTTCAGTGCTAGTGCCCACTTCTCTGCACTGTTCACGGCTGTCTGAGAGGTCTTTGACTGTGTGTGAGTGCAGCTCATGCTGAGTAGTGTGCCCTTCAGCTACGTCTGGTTGTAGGCCGCTCAGCGTGCGTCACTGCCTCACACATATTTTTCTTTTATAGCAGCTCATTTTTTATTCTCCTATTAGTGTGCATCCATCCGTATCCATATACGGTGGTTGCAAACACTATAGGAGTAGACAGCGGAGCCTTTCTGCAGCCTTTCAGTGCTAGTGCCCACTTCTCTGCACTGTTCACGGCTGTCTGAGAGGTCTCTGACTGTGTGTGAGTGCAACTCACACTGAGTAGTGTGTCCTGCAGCTACGTCTGGTTGTAGGCCGCTCAGCGTGCGTCACTGCCTCACACATTTTTCTTTTATTGCAGCTCCTTTTTTTTTCTCCTATTAGTGTGCATCCATCCGTATCCATCTACATTGGTCGCTTGCAAACACTATATAGGAGTAGATAGAGGAGCCTTTTTTATGGCTTGTGCCCTTCAGCTGCAGCCAGATAAGTATTACACAATTTTTTTGGAGCCTCATCTTTTGCATTGTAGGTTACCTGCCTGCATTGTAATAGCTCCAAAAAGTTTGTGATACTATCACTTTCAAATCTTTGGTCACATCCTTTTAGTTTTTTAAAAAAAAAAACAAAAAACAAAATAAAGTTCAACAAACACTACATTTGACAGTTGTGTAGGCCACATTAGCTCCTATTAAAGTGCAGTCCACACACACACTTCATAAAATTACTGTTTCTTATACCTGTTACCAGCTGTTCAGGAATAAGCACACTAAGCCCCCCTTTGTACTTTTCTGCCTATCTTTATCAGTCTAGCAAGATGAAGAAGGCAGGGAGTAAGGCACGTGGGCGTGGGCGTGGAGTTTCAGCAGGGAGAGGACGTGGGAATTCTGCAGGGAGAGGACGTGGGGATTCTGTGCCTGCTGCTGGCACCAGTGAGTCAGCATCCCCCAGTTTCACCAGGCAACAGTCCTTTATGCGCAGCTTTGTAGGACCTCGCCGTACCCCACTGCTGCGGGAGGAACAAATTGAAGCCGTTGTCGGATGGATGGCAGCTAACGCATCGACTTCAATGACTTCCACGTCCTCTCAGGGCCAGAGCACCGAAGAGCAATAATCTGTCACTTCACCACCTGCAAAAGTGCCTAGGCAGTCAGAGAGCCCTGGACAGGAGCCATCACAGTCTCTACTTCTGTTCTCTGAATCTGTTGGCTTGGAAAGAGGGGGCCAGCCAAGCAGCATTCAAGAATGTGAAGAAGAGGGAGTACGCAGTGATGCACAACTTCTTTGTCCCTCGGAATCTGAAGAGGCGGGTGGGCCAGTGCCTATGGTCAGCACACCTCAGTACGCATCAGATGATGACGAGACTCAGTTACCACTTTCTGGTGCATACAGTGCTGGCGAGACAACCCAGGAGAAGCAGGTGTTTGAAGAGGGGAGTGTAGATGATGAGGTCCTTGACCCATCATGGCATGAGGAACAGGAAGGTGGTGGGAGCAGCTCTGAGGAAGAGATTCCCAGAACGGCCAAAACAGGAGGGAGAGGGAGGGGGCAGACTTGGTTGCCTGTAGCCTCCACTTCTGCACCCGTTAGGAGCATTCCTCTTTCAAAAGGCAAAACGGGCGCTCCCAAGACTTGCAGTGTGTGGTCCTTTTTTGACACAGTTGCAGATGACATTTGCATTGTCAAATGCAAGCTGTGTCATCAGAAAGTCAAAAGAGGGAAAAATGTCAGCAACCTCAATACCACAAATATGTGGAAACATGTGCGGACCAAGCACGAGGTGGAGTTACACAGACACACTGAAGACGTAGGCCAACGTACAGCACCACCTACCACCTCTTCAGCTCGTGTTGGGGCCTCTTCCTCCAGCTCACACACAGCTGGTTCGGCTTCCTCACAGGATCGCCAAGGAAGAACCTCAGGCAATGTTGTCCGGAGACCCAGTGAACTTCCACCCACAGCACCACGTTCCCAGTCCTTCTCACACTCCCAGGCCACTCTACATCCATTGGTAGCACAGGCATGGGATAAAAGGCGGCCATACTCTGCAAACCATCCCCGAGCACAGGCTCTGAATGCTGGCATTGCCAAACTACTGGCACTTGAAATGCTCTCATTCAGGCTGGTGGAGACTGACACCTTCCGGGACTTGATGGCATTGGCAGTCCCACAATACACCATGCCGAGCCGCTATTATTTCAGCAGGTGAGCCGTCCCTGCCCTGCAAAAACATGTGGAGGGAAAAATACAACATGCGCTGCTAAATGCCGTCAGTAGCAAGGTCCACCTGACCACCGATGCGTGGATCAGTAGCCATGGACAGGGACGATACCTTTCCCTCACTGCCCATTGGGTCAATGTTGTGGAGCCGGGCACAGATATGGAGAGTGGCGCTGTACGTGTTCTGCCAACTCCACGGATTGCAGGAATCCCATCTGTACACATTGACTCCTCCTCCTACTCAAGTTCCTCAGAAACAGTGCAGCAGGAGCTTGTTACGACCGATATGAGCACAGCCGTGGCCAAACGTCAACAGGCCATACTCAAATTAAATTATTTGGGGAATTGAAACCACACAGCGCAGGAGCTCTGGAATGCCATCAAGCAGGAGAGCGGCGTGTGGTTTCTGTCAGCGAATCTCCAGCCGGGCTTGGTAGTGTGTGACAATGGCCGAAACCTGGTGGCAGCTCTTGGCCTAGGCAACCTCACTTACATCCCATGTCTGGCACATGTGCTCAACTTGGTCGTGCAGAGCTTTCTGAAGGACTATCCGTATCTTGATGCACTGCTGCACAAGGTCCGCATAGAGTGCGCTCACTTGCGGCGTTCCAGTACGGCAAGATCGCGCCTTGCTGCTCTGCAGCGCCGATTACGCCTTCCGGAACATCGCATCATATGTGACCTACCCACCTGGTGGAATTCAACGTTGCATATGTTGGAGCGGTTGTTTGAGCAGCAGGCAGCAGTTATGGAGTACCAGCTGCATCAGGCGCAAACAAGTCACACTGTGCGCCGGTCACACTTCAGCACCACTGAGTGGGCCTCTATGAAGGACATCTGCCTCCTTTTGCGTGCCTTCGATGATTCCACGTGGATGGCGAGTGCAGATGATGCACTAGTCAGCATGACTGTCCCCCTTATCTGCCTGCTTCATAAAACACTGCAAGCACTAAGGGAGGAGGTTTTGGAAGAGGTCGAGGATGAGGAGTCCCAAATGCCATCTGCTTCTGGACAGTCTGCGCTACGTGGTTCCTCACAAAGGCCTAGGCAGGGGACACTTTGTGAGGAGGATGAGGAGGAGTCGATGGAGGAGGAAGACATCTCTCCAGAGGAGGGAGGTACACAATCCTCTAGTCAGTATGTACAGCGAGGGTGGGGTGATGCAGAGCAGGCAGAGATGACGCATCAAGCAGGGGACAGCGTTTCTTTGGCAGTTGGGAGTCTGCAGCACATGGTTGATTTCATGCTGCAGTGCTTGAGAAACGACCGCCGCATCGCCCACATTCTCAACACGACTGATTATTGGGTGTACACCCTCCTAGATCCTCGCTATCGGGACAACTTACAAAGCCTCATACCACCGTTGACCCGGGAGCGTAAACTGTGGGAGTACCAAGATACTCTGGTGCAGTCCATCATGTTTTCCATTCCACTCGACAGTAGTGGTGCTAGTGCTTTACAAAGCAGCTCTGTGCGTCGAGGCAGTGGAGGAAACTCGGCACAAAGAGGGGCAGAGGCAGCGCCTCAGCAAAAGGCAAGACCACTATGGCCCAAATGTGGCAAAGTTTTGTGTGTCCGCCACAATTGTCTACACCATCACAGACGGCTCCAGTCAGCAGGAGGCAACGTTTCCGTCAGATGGTGACAGACATGTCTTGCCCTGTCAGTGTACTCCCAGATGGCTCTTCCCCCTTCAAGTTTTCGGTCTCTAAGCTGGATACATTGCCAGAGCTTAGCCAGTATGCATTGGAGGTGCTGGCTTGCCCTGCTGCCAGTGTATTATCGGAACGCGTCTTTAGTGCCGCAGGTGGTGTACTAACAGACCGTCGCACGCGACTATCTTCCGATAACTTTGACCGGCTTACTTTTCTGAAAATGAACAAGGCCTGGATCTCGCCAGAATTTGCCAGTCCTCTTCCAGAATAAATAACTGGTTGGCAATAGTATCCAGGTCTCCTGTTGTGTTCATGTTTCTACCACCTGAACTATAATCCATGGGCTTCAACACAGCCAGTTGTCGCTCAGAAGTGTCATCTGCACAGAGAAAAACACTAGCTCCTGTGTTAGTGGGGTTCAGTAACGCCAGCTGCTCCCCTGCTGTGTGGACGGCAAAGTCTCCTGCTCCATCCACATTCAAACTACTACTGATTTTTAACCATGCTCCACTTAGGCCTGTGGCTCCACTGTCTCTAGTTTTTCCCCTGGCCTCCAACCCCGCCAGTTGCTGCTCTGAAGTGGCGTCTGCACAATCCACACTTGTTCCTGGGTTACAGGGGCTCTTTTACGTCACTGGATCCCCTGATGTGTGTCAGGCAATGTCTCCTGCTCTGTCCACATTCCCATTACTAGTAGTGTGAATGAGGACAGAGCAGGAGACCTTGCCGGACACACATCAGGGGATCAACTGACGTGACTGAGCCCAAGTAACCCAGGAACAAGTGTGGATTGTGCAGACGCCACTTCAGAGCTGTAACTGGCGGGGTTGGAGGCCAGGGGAAATACTAGAGACAGTGGAGCCAGAGGCCATAGTGGAGCACGGTTACGATCAGTAGTAGTCTACAACCTATATAAAACCTGCTGCAAGTTCGCCTCTGCCTGCTGCACGATTGATCCTGTGCTCCAACAACACCAGTTGGTGTTCAGAAGTGCCGTCTTCACAGAGAAAAACACACTAGCTCCTGTGTCAGTGGGGTTCAGTAACGTCTGCTGTTCCTCTGCTGTGTGGACGGCAATGTCTCCTGCTGCCTCCACATGCCAAAAACATCAGGCCTCAGCCTACTCCATGCTTCATCCTGGGCTCCAACAACACCAGATGGTGTTCAGAAGTGCCCTCTTCACAGAGAAAAACACACTAGCTCCTGTGTTAGTAGGGTTCAGTAATGTCTGCTGTTCCCTTGCTGTGTAGACGGCAATGTCTCCTGCTGCCTCCACATGCCAAAAACATCAGGCCTCAGCCTGCTCCATGCTTCATCCTGGGCTCCAACAACGCCAGTTGGTGTTCAGAAGTGCTGTCTTCACAGAGAAAAACACACTAGCTCCTGTGTTAGTGTGGTTCAGTAATGTCTGCTGTTCCCCTGCTGTGTAGACGGCAATGTCTCCTGCTGCCTCCACATGCCAAAAACATCAGGCCTCAGCCTGCTGCATGATTGATCCTGTGCTCCAACAATGCCAGTTGGTGTTCAGAAGTGCCGTCTTCACAGAGAAAAACACACTAGCTCGTGTGTCAGTGGGGTTCAGTAACGTCTGCTGTTCCCCTGCTGTGTGGACGGCAATGTCTCCTGCTGCCTCCACATGCCAAAAACATCAGGCCTCAGCCTGCTCCATGCTTCATCCTGGGCTCCAACAACGCCAGTTGGTGTTCAGAAGTGCCGTCTTCACAGAGAAAAATGGATTGTGCAGACGCCACTTCAGAGCAGCAACTGGTGGGGTTGGAGGCCAGGGAAAATACTAGAGATAGTAGAGCCAGAGGCCTAAGTGGAGCATGGTTACAATCAGTAGTAGTGTACAACCGATCTAAAACTTGCTCCAAGTAGGCTTCAGCCTGCTCCGTGATTGATCCTGGGCTCCAACATCACCAGTTGCTGCTCAGAAGTGTCTTTGGCACGGGTACTCCCTCCTGCCCAGCCTGGTTCCAGCGCGCCTGCTTTTTCCGGGTAGTGTCAACGTCACTTTGCCACCAATACGTTGTCCTGTCGTGTTGCCGTTGAGTTAGCCGAGCCTATGGTGCCCGCAGTTTAGGTGCTTCCTATGTGGGCTGCGGGTTCTGGTAATAAAGGCTGGTTCCGTAGTGCCAATAGGACAAGCTCCACCTGTAGGACTGTGGGTTTTGGTAACTGCGGCCAGCTCACGGCCTTGCAACTTTGTTGATTATGGGTACCTTTTGCTACCCATCCTTGTTCCAGCACCGTCAGCTGGTTCTCGGCAGTGCCTTTGGCCTAGGTGCCTCCTTCTTGGTATCCGAGTTCCAGCAACGTCTGCTGGTCCTTGGTTGTGCTTTCTAGCACAGGTACCTCCTGCTTAGTAACCGTGTTCCAGCCCCGTCAGCTGGTCCATGGTTGTGCCATTGGCTGTTGTTCCTTCTGCTGCCCCTCCGGGTTCCAGCACCGTCAGCTGGTTCTCGGCAGTGCCTTTGGCCTAGGTGCCTCCTTATTGGTATCCGAGTTCCAGCAACGTCTGCTGGTCCTTGGTAGTGCTTTGTAGCACAGGTACCTCCTGCTTAGTAACCGTGTTCCAGCACCGTCAGCTGGTCCACGGTTGTGCCATTGGCTGTTGTTCCTTCTGCTGCCCCTCCGGGTTCCAGCACCGTCAGCTGGTTCTCGAAAGTGTCTTTGGCACGGGCACTCCCTCCTGCCCAGCCTGGTTCCTGCACGCCTGCTGCTTCCGGGTAGTGTCAACGTCACTTTGCCACCAATACGTTGTCCTGTCGTGTTGCGGTCGGGTTAGCCAAGTCTATGGTGCCTGCAGTTTCGATGCTTCCTATGTGGGCTGCGGGTTCTGGTAATAAAGGCTGGTTCCATAGTGCCAATAGGACAAGCACCCCCTGTTGGACTGTGGGTTTTGGTAACTGCGTCCTGCTCACGGCCTTGCAACTTTGTTGATTATGGGTACCTTTTGCTACCCATACGGGTTCCAGCACCGTCAGCTGGTTCTCGGCAGAGCCTTTGGCCTAGGTGCCTCATTCTCGGTATCCGAGTTCCAGCAACGTCTGTTGGTCCTTGGTAGTGCTTTGTAGCACAGGTACCTCCTGCTTAGTAACCGTGTTCCAGCAACGTCAGATGGTCCACGGTTGTGCCATTGGCTCTTGTTCCTTCTGCTGCCCCTCTGGGTTCCAGCACCATCAGCTGGTCCTCGCCAGTTTCATTTGCTCTTGCAGCTTCTGCTACCCATCCGGGTTCCAGCACCGTCAGCTGGTTCTCGGCAGTGCCTTTGGCCTAGGTGCCTCCTTCTCGGTATCCGAGTTCCAGCAACGTCTGCTGGTCCTTGGTAGTGCTTTGTAGAACAGGTACCTCCTGCTTAGTAACCGTGTTCCAGAACCGTCAGCTGGTCCACAGTTGTGTCATTGGCTCTTGTTCCTTCTGCTGCCCCTCCGGGTTCCAGCACCATCAGCTGGTCCTCGCTAGTTTCATTTGCTCTTGCAGCTTCTGCTACCCATCCGGGTTCCAGCACTGTCAGCTGGTTCTCGACAGTGCCTTTGGCCTAGGTGCCTCCTTCTCGGTATCCGAGTTCCAGCAACGTCTGCTGGTCCTTGGTAGTGCTTTGGAGCACAGGTACCTCCTGCTTAGTAACCGTGTTCCAGAACCATCAGCTGGTCCACGGTTGTGCCATTGGCTCTTGTTCCTTCTGCTGCCCCTCCGGGTTCCAGCACCGTCAGCTGGTCCTCGCTAGTTCCATTTGCTATTGTTCCTTCTGCTACCCATCCGGGTTCCAGTACCGTCAGCTGGTTCTCGGCAGTGCCTTTGGCCTAGGTGCCTCCTTATTGGTATCCGAGTTCCAGCAACGTCTGCTGGTCCTTGGTAGTGCTTTGTAGCACAGGTACCTCCTGCTTAGTAACCGTGTTCCAGCACCGTCAGCTGGTCCACGGTTGTGCCATTGGCTGTTGTTCCTTCTGCTGCCCCTCCGGGTTCCAGCACCGTCAGCTGGTTCTCGAAAGTGTCTTTGGCACGGGCACTCCCTCCTGCCCAGCCTGGTTCCTGCACGCCTGCTGCTTCCGGGTAGTGTCAACGTCACTTTGCCACCAATACGTTGTCCTGTCGTGTTGCGGTCGGGTTAGCCAAGTCTATGGTGCCTGCAGTTTCGATGCTTCCTATGTGGGCTGCGGGTTCTGGTAATAAAGGCTGGTTCCATAGTGCCAATAGGACAAGCACCCCCTGTTGGACTGTGGGTTTTGGTAACTGCGTCCTGCTCACGGCCTTGCAACTTTGTTGATTATGGGTACCTTTTGCTACCCATACGGGTTCCAGCACCGTCAGCTGGTTCTCGGCAGAGCCTTTGGCCTAGGTGCCTCATTCTCGGTATCCGAGTTCCAGCAACGTCTGTTGGTCCTTGGTAGTGCTTTGTAGCACAGGTACCTCCTGCTTAGTAACCGTGTTCCAGCAACGTCAGATGGTCCACGGTTGTGCCATTGGCTCTTGTTCCTTCTGCTGCCCCTCTGGGTTCCAGCACCATCAGCTGGTCCTCGCCAGTTTCATTTGCTCTTGCAGCTTCTGCTACCCATCCGGGTTCCAGCACCGTCAGCTGGTTCTCGGCAGTGCCTTTGGCCTAGGTGCCTCCTTCTCGGTATCCGAGTTCCAGCAACGTCTGCTGGTCCTTGGTAGTGCTTTGTAGAACAGGTACCTCCTGCTTAGTAACCGTGTTCCAGAACCGTCAGCTGGTCCACAGTTGTGTCATTGGCTCTTGTTCCTTCTGCTGCCCCTCCGGGTTCCAGCACCATCAGCTGGTCCTCGCTAGTTTCATTTGCTCTTGCAGCTTCTGCTACCCATCCGGGTTCCAGCACTGTCAGCTGGTTCTCGACAGTGCCTTTGGCCTAGGTGCCTCCTTCTCGGTATCCGAGTTCCAGCAACGTCTGCTGGTCCTTGGTAGTGCTTTGGAGCACAGGTACCTCCTGCTTAGTAACCGTGTTCCAGAACCGTCAGCTGGTCCACGGTTGTGCCATTGGCTCTTGTTCCTTCTGCTGCCCCTCCGGGTTCCAGCACCGTCAGCTGGTCCTCGCTAGTTCCATTTGCTATTGTTCCTTCTGCTACCCATCCGGGTTCCAGTACCGTCAGCTGGTTCTCGGCAGTTCCTCAGCCTTCTTGTACCTTCTGCTACTTTTCCAAGTTCAAGCTTATGGAATTGTTTTTTGATTCTCACTCTGGATCTCCCTGACGATGACCCTGAAGACGACGACCCTGATGACCACACCGAAGAAGACCAAAAAGATGACCCTCAAGAAGATGACCAAGAGGACAAAGAACATGAAGACAACCACCAAGATACAGAACAACAAGAGACAGAAGACCAAGAACCAGAAAAACCAAAAGCAGAAGAACATTATCCATAAGACTAAAAATAAGAGCAAATGATATTATCTAAATTATAAGCAGAAGAAGACTAAGCAGTGTATGGGGGTGAGTCCATTCCTCCTCGTGGTGCCCTTGGAAAATGCCTGCTGGTGCAGGCCAAACTGAACGCGGACAAATCCTGTTGTAAATCTTTTGTGACAAGCAGAACGGAAGGTGTAATCTTCAAACTTTTATTGATAACAACTACAGGAATGCCTGTCACAAATAAGAACATGATGAAGAAGAAGAATAGGAAGAAGATGAAGAAGTAGAATATGAAGAAGAATAATAGTTGAATAAGAAGAATATGAAGAATGTAAAAAAAAGAATAATAGGAAGAAGGTGAAGAAGATGAAGAAGATGAATAAGGTGAAGAAGAAGTTGATGAAAAAGATGCTGCTGCTGAGGATGATAAGGAGAAAGTGTGGGAGAAGTAAAAAAGAAGGTGAAGAGCATGGAAGTAGTGAAACATACATATCTGACAAAATATAAAAGAGGTTAACATAGTCAATATCTTTGTAACTCCAAACGTCTTTAAAATAAAAAAATTATTACTGCTATTCCATTTGATTGGGCTAAAGCTCTATGGCTTTAATGTCTCCTACACCTCCCACAATACATTCTACATTATTCTTAGTTGTTTTTCTTCATGTAGAATTAACCTACAAGGAAAGAAAGGGTTTTTTTCAATTCCGATATTTCTGTTCCATTGACTTGAATGGGACTTCCGGGAACGGAATCGGCGATACCCGATATTTTTTTTAGATCGGCCGATCCAATCCGATCCAATATTTTTCAATATCGGGTGGTATCGCTCAACACTACCCAGCACTTGTCTCATAGTCCTTGCTGGACAACAGTGTTAATCCACTTGAGATCTGGCTTGGTGTTGTGCTTTGCCTTCTGTGTGTGTAATTTGTGCAGTGCTGGGACATCTGGTTCTGCTAGTCTTTGTTTCTCTATTCTGTTGGTTTCTGCAGCCTTCTCTGTGTTTTATTTTAGGAGGTGACCCGTTTTTGTACTCAGTCCTTAGATCTTTCAGGGACCCCCCTCCCCCTATCTATAGGTCTTCACATGAGATTAACCTAGGATCGCCGTTGAGTCTATTCTCAAGGAATGGGTCGCCCACTCCACTATAGGGTGTCAGCCTAGTCATAGTGCAGGGTCAGTTTTCCCCCTTCTACCTTAGTCCTGTGTTGCAGATCCATAACAGAGATGACATACAGCAACAATTTATGTGCAATATGATCATTATAATTTGTTAGAACTAACCACAGTTAGTTACTATGCCTGGACAACGCCGAGCTCTTCACCTAATGAAAAAATAAATCTTCAAAATGAGTGATATATACATTTCTTTTATACATAACATCTTGTCCATGTATGGTATGTTCCAGTAGCCCATTTATCATCAGATTGTCTTGGTTCCTCAACATCTGATGCGGACCTTGTTTATTCAGGCAACATTCAAGCCGTCTTGACTCTCGCATGTTTTATAGAGGTAGGCACTATAGTGTTAGCAGTCTTGCCCAAGGACCACTACTGGTATATTATTTTCCAACATGGTAGAGCTGGAATTTGAACTCCAATCTAACATGTTGTTGTTGGTATTATAGAGCTTTATTATATAATTTATTTTTCACAGAGCCAGGATTTGAACCCCAGTACCCTTAACCATTACACTATACCAGCCACTATATATATGTATATGTATATATATATATATATGCACAACACCTCATAACAGCCCCAAATGCTGCCAAAACACATCAAGTTAGGGACAGACACCAGGAAAGTGGCCTCAATTCACCCACAGTACTAATTGTAGCATGCCACTGCAGCAATCACCCAGGCATGAGGTATCGGGGTCTGGGACAGCATTTACAGCTTTCAATTGAATGTCACAGTAAGTTGAGGTGGGTGAGGGATCGGGGTAGGCCCTCTTTGCTGGGAGCCCTGATACCACATGCAAAACCTCTACCTGCTTTCTTGCTTAGCCACACTCAGGTGGCACAAATATCAGTTTCGTAGTTTTGTAGACTACCATTGTCAGAAAAATTTAAGGATAGTGACACGGGTAGTTGAGTCCAAGGAGGTGGAGGCCTGATGGTCTCTGAAGCCTAATGCTACAGGCAACACGCATGAATGAGACCCAACCATGAGTGTTCACATTGCCAAAAATTATTGACAGACACCACCAAAGTGGCATCAATTTCACCACAGTAGAAATAGTATAATATGGACTGACAGGTCTTCCACTACACCCAATCCATCAGATGGCCACCCAACCAGGAGTGTTCACTTTTAAACAAATGAGGGCCTTACAACATCGAAATGGCATATCAATTTCACCACAGTACAAATAGTATAATAGGGAGACAACAGTGTTAATCCGCTTGAGATCTGGCTTGGTGTTGTGCTTTGCCTTCTGTGTGTGAAAGTGAAAGAAATGGGAGAGCAGGAGGTCTTCTCTTTCATCCTCCCAGTGGATGGCCATGGAACAAGGAGGTGGAATACGATTCTGCAGGTGAATAACTGGCTACGTCGATGGTGTCATCAGCAAGGATTTGGATTTCTGGATCACAGAGTAAATTACCTATACAGTGGACTGCTTGTTAGAGATTGGGTGCACCTTAGGAAGACTGGAAAACATGTAATTGGAAGTCGCCTTGCTACACTCATCAGGAGAGCTTTAGACTAGAACAAGGTGGGAAGGGAATCAAAAGGCCAGAAAAAGCCATACACCTGACAAATACTATTGAGAACTCTGCTATTAGAAGTTGAAAGGAAGAGCAAAGACAAAAAAATCTAAACAATAAAAATATTGGAGGAAAAGAAACCGATCACAAACTACCGTATATACTAGAGTATAAGCCAAGTTTTTCGGCTGAAAAAGACCCCCTCGGCTTATAATCGAGTCACACAGTCCCTGCGATTGTAAACATTGACATAATCACCTCTCGTCGCTGGGGGCCAAGTGCCGGTGTCTTGAGCAGGCGGTGACACCGGCACGCTATGGGGTCAGGTGTCGGTGTCGCTGCTGGCTCAGGTCCCCGGCTCTGGCGCTATCACTGTGCGCTTCTCTGTCTTCTGGGTCCCTCTGCAATGACGTTCAGGTCAGAGGGTGCAATTACGTAGTTATTCAGGCAGCAGAGGGCACAGCACGCACTGTCACTGGAGAGAGACCCGGAAGACAGAACGGCGCACAGCGATGGCTCGGGGACTGGTAAATATTGTCAGTGCCGGGGGCGTGAGCCAGCGGCAACACCAGCACCTAACCCCCAGAGCGCGCCGCTGTTTTTTTTTTAAATGGCAGCAGCAGCTTCAGCAGCAATATATGGGGCACATATACAGTATCAATGGAGCATCTTGTAGAGCTACCATTATCCTTTGTGCAGCATTATATGGGGCATATTTTGTATGGAGAAAATTATGGGGCCATCATGAACTGTATGGAGCATTATATGGGGCTCCTGATTCAATATGGATATTCAAAAACATTTAACCTACTGATGTCTCAATTAATTTTACTTTTATTGGTATCTATTTTTATTTTTTAAATTTACCAGTAGCTGCTGCATTTCCCACCCTCAGCTTATATTCGAGTCAATAAGTTTTCCCAGTTTTTTGTAGAAAAATTAGGGACCTCGGCTTATACTCGGGTCGGCTTATACTCCAGTATGTACGGTAAAATGTTTCTATTCTGTACAAATGCACAAACCATGGGCAACAAACAAGGAAAATTGGAACGACTAACACAGAAGAAATATGTTATCATTGGAATCACTGAAACTTGGTGAGACGATACAAATGATTGGAATTCAAGGCTAGAAGGATACAACTTTTTTGCAAGAAACAGACTTGATAAACAAGGAGGGGGTGTTAGAAAAGCGTGTATCTGCATAGAGATTGAAGCTTCAGAGGCTGGGAGTTCTGTGGAAACTGATTGGGTAAAAATACAAGTAGAGAACAACAGAAAGGACACCATTGCAGGCATTTACTACAGGCCACCTGTGGAAGCTGAAGATATGGATGAACTCTTTATACATCAAATGGCCAAGTTCTCAAAAAATATGACATAGTGGTTATGGGAGATTTCAACTATCCAGACTTTTGTTGGGAATCTCTTTCAGGCAAGACTAACAGGTCAAGCAAATTCTTATCCTCTCTTGCTGACAACTTTATCTTCCAAAAGGTAGGGGAGAAAACAAGGTGATCTTCTACCTTGGATCTAATCCTTATAAACAGGGAGGAAATGGTTGAGGAGGTAAGAGTGGCTGGGACCCTAGGAGATAGAGATCATGCTATTTTAGAATTTTGGATAACTAGAGAAGGAAGACCTGTGAAGACTCAGACTTCAAGGTTAGAATTAAGAAAGGCAAATTGAAAGGGACTCAGAAAGAGAATCAGAGGGATTCAATGGCTGAATATCCTTAAGGACAAAAATGTCAAGGAAGGATGGGAAATCTTCACAAATGGTTCTTTGTGAAGAAAGGGTTGCTTTATCGCAGTAGCGTGGATCACATCAGCGTTACTCGTCTCCATCAAATTGTGATCACAGGGAGAGATGTAGACATGGTCCTCACTGCCTATCATGATGTGTCTGGTCATTTTGGAGTGCAAAAGACAGAAGCCACAGGCCGTATGCGATTCTATTGGATTGGCATGAGAGGAGACATTGAAAAATGGTGGCAGGAATGTCACCCACCTGTGACTATCACAACTGTGAAAGGTGATCATAAAGCACCACTGCATCCGCTTGTAAGTTGACGTCCATTACAAATGGTAGCCATTGATCATCTGAAGGTAGAGGCCAGCAGGACAGGCCATAGCTACATCTTAACCATCATCGATCAATACACCAAATTTCTAGTGGCCGTCCCTGTGAAGGATTTAACTGCCCAGACTACACAGCAGTGGAGCAGGGAGAGGTAAGTTTTGCAACTTGCAAGTGCTGGGGCCCTGAGCAAGCAGGGGGGGTCCACTCGTGGGTGGCGGTACTGGCACAGGGCCCGTCATAGTAAGCCGGTGTGTCTGACGGCGGGTGTGCACCCCCACCATCAGAAACACTTGATTGTACTATGAGGGACCCTGTGCCAGTGCCGTCGCCCAAGAGTGGGCCCACCCACCTGTCGAGGGCAACGGCACTCGCACGGGTGCGTGCGCCAGGTGGTGACCCCAGCCCTGGGGGGGAGGCAGCCCAGTTAGGGAGGTTGAAAAAATGGCATATGTTGATATTGGGCATTCAGTAGCTGAAAATGGAGGAATAGGAAAAGTCCGAAGAAGAGGAGGACAAAAGCGATCCATTTTTCGGGCAACCTACGTGTCATCAGGGGAAGGTGGGACAAAATCCTTTGAAACCCATGCATGGTTCATTTTAATGAAGGTTAGATCATCAACATTTTGGGTCGACAGACGGGTCCTTTTTTCTGTCAGGATTGATCCAGCAGCAATGAAGACTCTTTCAGATAGCACACTAGCAGCAGGGCAAGCGAGCTCCTGTAAGGCATATTGTGCCAATTCAGGCCAGGTGTCCAGTTTACAGGCCCAATAGTCAAAGGGGAATGACTTGTGAGGGAGAACATCGATATGGGAGGAGAAGTAGTTTGTAACCATAGTTGACAACTGCTGTCTCCTGTCACTTTCAATCGATGCAGTATTACTAGTCGTGTGAGGGGTACGTGAAAAATCAGTCCACAACATGGTCATGAAAACCCTGTGTCCAACGCCACTTCAGCTGTGTGCACCATGAACATCTCTTCCAGTGTGCCCACTTCGGCTCGTGGGAGAACCAGCACTGCTGCTGTGTGCTGGGAAAGCCTCAAACAAACAGTTTACCAGAGTTGCTTGTTTGTTAGCCAATATTATCTCGAGGTTCTCCTGTGGCATGATGTTGTGTAATTTGCCTTTGAAGTGTGGATCGAGGATGCTGGCCAGCCAGTAATCATCATCCTTCATCATTTTGGCAATGCGGGGGGTCCCTTTTTAGGATCCGCAAGGCATAATCGCACATGTGGGCCAATGTTCCAGGTGTCAATGCTGCACTGCCAGTGGTGGGTGGAGGAGCACTTTCTTGCAAATCCACATCCCTACAGTCACGCACAAACCCTGTACCTGACCTTGGAACGCCAACATTTTCTCTTGACATTTTCTCAGACAATGGCTGAATGTCAGCAAGGCTTCCCTCCTCCTCCTTTTCCTCCTCTGCTGCAGACGCCTGATCCTTAATGTGCATCAAACTTTGAATGAGCAGACGCATAAGTGGGATGCTCATGCTTATGATCACTTACTGATCACTTACTTACTCATGCGCTTACCAGCCGTGTGCATTCCTCAAAACACTGAAGGTCTTTACAGAGATCTTTCAGCTTAGGACCACTGCACACCCAACAACTCCATGTCTTCCTTCAAACTGCCTGCCAGTGTATCCTCCCACAAATACATTACAGCCTGCCTCTGGTCGCACATCCTCTCAACCATGTGCAGGGTGGAGTTCCACCTTGTTGCAACGTCTATGATTAGGTGGTGGTTGGGGAGGTGGAGCAATCGCTGCAACTTCTGCATACGACTGGAGTGTACGGCCGAGCGACGGATGTGCGAGCACAGTCTTCGCACCTTATGGAGCAGGGATGTTAACTCCGGATAATTATTAAGGAAGCACTGCACCACCAGGTTCAAAGTGTGAGCCAGGCAAGGTATGTGTGTGAGTTTTGAAAGGGCTATGGCTGCTACTAAATTACGGCCGTTATCATTGACTACCTTGCCTGGCTCAAGATGTAGACTGCCCAGCCATGACTCAGTTTGTCACTGCAAGTAGTCGGCCAGTACCTCCGCGGTGTGTCTGTTGTCGCCCAAAGACATCATCTTTAACACAGCCTGCTGACACTTACCACTAGCTGTTCAATAGTGGGACACCTCATATGCAACACTGCCAGCTGCGGATGGAGTGCTCGTGCGACTGCGCTCTGTGGACAAGCTTTCGCTTATGGAGGAGGAGGAGGGTCGAAAGCCTACAGCCAACTGTTTCCTATACCATGGGCTAGGCAGCACTGTTCCACCACCGCTGTCCCCTGTGGAGCGTGCATCTACCACATTAACCCAGTGCGCAGTGATGGACACGTAACGGCCCTGGCCATGCCTACTGGGCCATGCATCTGTTGTGAGGTACTTTCCACTCACTGATTGCTTGAGTGCATGGACAATGCGGTCTTTCACATGCAGGTGGAGGGCTGGGATGCCTTTTCGAGAAAAGAAATGCCGACTGGGTAGGTCATAGCATGGGACTGCGTAGGCCATGAGCTCGCAGAAAGCTTCATTTTCAACCAAACGATAGAGCATCATCTCTAATGAGATTAGTTTGGCAATGTAGGCGTTCAAAAACAGTGTACGCGGATGAGAGGATGAGTACTTTCTTGTCCTACTCAGAGTGTCTGGTAGGGTGAGCTGGACTGGAGAGCTGCATATGGGGGAAGTAGCAGTGGACCGGACGGAGTGAGAGGGTGTTGGTGATGGTATTGGTGGTGATGGCCTAGATTCAGTGTTGTGTTGCAAAACCATTGTGATTCCATGAGTGCTTTGGCTTTGCGATGACACCTCAACATTTAGTGCTGGTGGTGTGTTTAACGGTGGCAGTGGTCTAACAGTGGGGGAAGCGATGGAGCATTGCTGGCTACCTTCAGTCGGAGCAGGTGCACATATGCTACCTGAGGTTTTGTAGTCCATCCACGCTTGCAAGTGTATGTTGGTTAAATGTCTAAGCATGCAACTGGTATTCAAATTTCTGAGTTGTTTACCTCGGCTAAAGGTCCTTCCACACTTCTTACAGGTAATCTTTGCCTCATCTGAAGGATTTTAGACAAAGAAGTGCCACACTGCACTCTTCCTACTATGGTATACATTTTCTGGCCTTGCATGCTGTGCTAAGTTGACTGTCTGGCCAAGCTGTCCTGCAACTCTTTTAGTTTTTGGTCCACGTTTTTGGACAGCTACGGGCCTGCCAGATAACCGCTGCTGCAATGTCCATGCCTGCTGCGGATCCTTCTCCTTATCTGAACTATTGCCAGCGCACCCTCCTCCCCCAATGGATACCAGTCCAGGTCAAGAACTGGGTCATCCATCGCCTCCTCTTCAAAGTCATCTGCACCTTATTCTTTACCTTCCTCTGTGTCACCGTGTAAGGTGGTATAGTATGTGGGAAGGGGCACCTGAGTTTCATCAGGGTCAGATTCTGGCTCAGTAGACAGCGAGGCAATGTAGTGCTCTGGGTCAATGTACCAGCAGAATCATCTAGCGGTGGCTGTGCGTCAGTGCACTCCATGTCAGATTCATCTTGGACTGGGGAATTCAGGATTTGACTGGATAACCCAGTCATGGTATGTGAAAAGAGCTCCATAGAGTAATCTGAAGTGTGGGCTGCCGCATCCTTAACTTTTGGTGGGGGTGAAGGACACAAGGAATGGTGTTTTTCCTGACCAGAACCCTACACTGACGACTCCATGCTTGCAGGTTTCGAACGTTCAGAAGAGGAGGCAATAGAGTTGGTGGCTGTTTCGGCAATGTACGCCAAAACCTGTTCCTGATGCTCTGGCTTTAAAAGTGATTTTCCTACTCGAAGGAAAGGGAACCTTACAGGCCTTCTTGGGCCAGACGATGACGTAGGCTCAACACCTCCTGCCATAGCTGCTATTGTGCTTTTGCCAGAACCAGCCGATGCACCACCACCATCAGTACCAGCTGCGCCCCCCTGCCCACGTCCGCAGCCTCTTCCACCATACTTCCTCATGTTTGGGAAAATGTACCAAATTACCAGCAAAGAGATGGTACTGAATGAGAAGCGTCCAGCTGTGTAAGGTGTGTTAAAAAAATTAAATCTATGTATATATTTTGTTAGTCACAGACGCTCTCCCAGTATGTATTTGACCGTAATCCAACAAGCAGATATACGGTACTGTACAGCTGTATACGTTTTTCGTGCAACTAACAATCTCCGTATATGTATTTACGGAGTGTCACAGACACGCTGACTCTGTATAGATGTGACTGTAATGCGAACAGCAGATATACAATACTGTTTGAGAATCGGACAGCTCAATATGGTGTATGGAGAAATGGAAATGTCCATATATGTATTTACGGAGTGTCCCACACACACACACTGACTCTGTATAGATGTGACCGTAATGCGAACGGCAGATATACAATACTGTTTGAGAATCGGACAGCTCTATACGGTGTCTGTATGGAAAATTGTAAATCTCTGTCTATTTTTATACGGAGTGACAGACGCTGTCTCTGTATAGTTTTGACCGTAAGCAAACAGCAGATATACAAAACTGTTTGAAAAGCGGACAGCTCTATACGGTGTAGGTCTGGAAAAGTGGAAAATCTCCTCTTTTTTTTTCCAGAGCCACACATAGATAGCTTGTATTTGTCTGTGATACAAGCCAGTACACGGTAGTGTGTGAGGAGCGTACACCGCTATACGGTATGTGAAAAAATTAACGCTCGGTAACTGACCAGAACAAAATAATAAAAGTTGGAGTGCTTTGATATAAGGTAGCCTTAAAAGGCAGCCTAATCACCACCAATGCTGCTGCACACAACAAAAATCCTCCCCTTTCACTGCACACTAACTGTACAGTGAAACGCGCTATCAGCAGAAGCAATTTTTTTTTCTTGTTCCCTGCCTAACGCTCTCCCTATTCAGAATCAGCAGCAGCACCTCTCCCTATTCTAAGATCGGCAGAAGTAAGATGGCGGTCAGCCGTCACGGCCTTTTATAGCCACTGTGACACCACACAAAGCCAGCCAATCACTTCAATGCCCTTCTCTAAGATGGTGGTGGCCGCTGCCCATGTCATCGCGTTGCCCACAGTGTACGTCCTCCATCATTGGCTGAGAAATGGCGCTAGAAGCATTATTTGAAACGCGACTTTGGCGCTCGGGTCGACGACCTCATGGCCGACCTCACGCTATGGTCGGGTTTCGATCGGCGAAACCCGACTTTAGCTAAAGTCGGCGACTTTTGAATTTGACCGACCCGTTTCGCACAACTCTAATAATGGTCTATCTTTGACTGTACTTAATTCCTGCAGTACTCAGGGGTGTATCCCATCCAGGCCCGGGTATTTGTCAACTTTAGTGATTTTTAGACGCCGCTGTACTTCCTGCTGGGTTAAGCAGGTGACATTTAATGGACAATTTTTGTTATCACTGATCATGTTATCCGTCATGGGATTTTCTTGTGTAAATACTGTAGAAAAAAAGTCATTTGGCAGGGGACCAAGACTATAATTTTTTTAGTTTCCTATTATTTATGTAGTTAAAGAATATTTAGGGATTTTTTTAACTTTCTCTGGCAATGAGTCTGTCTTAATCTTTGCTGCCTTGATTTGCATTTTACAGAATTTATATAATTTTCTGTATTTATTTAATGCCTCATCACTACCTACTTGCTTTAATTCTCTAAATGCTTTCTTTTTGTCACTTATTGCACCCCTTACAGCTCTATTTAGCCATAGTGGTTTCCTCCTATTTCTAGCATGTTTATTCCCATAGGGTATATACTGGACACAGGTCCTATTCAGGATGCTAATAAACGTCTCCCATTTTCTTTGTGTATTTTTATGTCTCAGGATATCGTCCCAGTTTTTTGCACTAAGATCATCTCTCATCCGTTGGAAATTTGCCTTCATGAAGTTTAGTGTCCTTGTAACCCCTCTACTACACATTTTATTAAAGAAAACATGAAAACTTATTATTTTGTTATCACTATGACCCAAGTGACCCCCAACCCTTATATTTGATATGCGGTCTGGCCTGTTGGTTAATATTATGTCTTGCAGTGCCCTCCCCGCCCCCCTTGTTGGGTCCTGAACTAGTTGTGAAAGGTAATTGTCTCTCATAGTTGTCAAAAAACTATAACCTTCTCTGGAACTGCAAGTTTCGGATCCCCAATGCATTTCGGGGTAGTTGAATTCCCCCATAATAATGACTTCTCCTTGAGTCACTGCATATATATATATATATATACACTCACTGGCCACTTTATTAGGTACACCTGTCCAACTGTGTGTTAAGACTTATTTTCTAATCAGCCAATCACATGGCGGCAACTCAGTGCATTTAGGCATGTAGACATGGTCAAGACAATCTCCTGCAGTTCAAACCGAGCATCAGTATGGGGAAGAAAGGTGATTTGAGTGCCTTTGAACGTGGCATGATTGTTGGTGCCAGAAGGGCTGGTCTGAGAATTTCAGAAACTGCTGATCTACTGGGATTTTCACGCACAACCATCTCTAGGGTTTACAGAGAATGGTCCGAAAAAGAAAAAAAATCCAGTGAGCGGCAGTTCTGTGGCCGGAAATGCCATGTTGATGCCAGAGGTCAGAGGAGAATGGGCAGACTGGTTCGAGCTGATAGAAAGGCAACAGTGACTCAAATTGCCACCCGTTACAACCAAGGTAGGCAGAAGAGCATCTCTGAACGCACAGTGCGTCGAACTTTGAGGCAGATGGGCTACAGCAGCAGAAGACCACACTGGGTACCACTCCTCTCAGCTAAGAACAGGAAACTGAGGCTACAATTTGCACAAGCTCATCGAAATTGGACAGTAGAAGATTGGAAAAACGTTGCCTGGTCTGATGAGTCTCGATTTCTGCTGCGACATTCGGATGGTAGGGTCAGAATTTGGCGTAAACAACATGAAAGCATGGATCCATCCTGCCTTGTATCAACGGTTCAGGCTGGTGGTGGTGGTGTCATGGTGTGGGGAATTTTTTCTGGGCACTCTTTGGGCCCCTTGGTACCAATTGAGCATCGTTGCAACGCCACAGCCTACCTGAGTATTGTTGCTGACCATGTCCATCCCTTTATGACCACAATGTACCCAACATCTGATGGCTACTTTCAGCAGGATAATGCGCCATGTCATAAAGCTCGAATCATCTCAGATTGGTTTCTTGAACATGACAATGAGTTTACTGTACTCAAATGGCCTCCTCAGTCACCAGATCTCAATCCAATAGAGCATCTTTGGGATGTGGTGGAACGGGAGATTCGCATCAGGGATGTGCAGCCGACAAATCTGCGCCAACTGTGTGATGCCATCATGTCAATATGGTCCAAAATCTCTGAGGAATGCTTCCAGCACCTTGTTGAATCTCTGCCACGAAGAATTGAGGCAGTTCTGAAGGCAAAAGGGGGTCCAACCCCTTACTAGCATGGTGTACCTAATAAAGTGGCCAGTGAGTGTATATATATATATATATATATATATATATATATATACAGTATATACTGTATGTGTGAAAAAGACTAGGGTAATAGATCATA
The DNA here is from genome assembly GCF_039654945.1 of Dendrobates tinctorius. Lineage (NCBI taxonomy): Eukaryota > Metazoa > Chordata > Amphibia > Anura > Dendrobatidae > Dendrobates > Dendrobates tinctorius. The sequence continues at coordinate 6,683,465 of NW_027361686.1, read as the reverse complement.
AACTGAACATGAGTCAACAGTGTGATGCTGCAGCAAAAAAGGCAAATGCAATTCTGGGATGTATTAACATAAGCATACTGTCTAGATCACGTGAAGTCATTATTGACCTCTACTCCTCTTTGGTCAGACCTCAAGTGGAATACTGCATCCAGTTTTGGGCACCACATTTTAAAAAACACATCAACAAACTGGAGCAAGTTCAGAGAAGAGCAACCAGAATGGTGACCGATCTGCAAACCATAGTAACATAATAACATATAGTAACATAGTTTTTAAGGTTGAAGGGAGACTTTAAGTCCATCTAGTTCAACCAATATCCTGTCCTAACCTGCCCTAACATGTTGATCCAGAGGAAGGCAAAAAAAAACCCATGTGGCAAACTGGAAGCTTCACATTGGGGAAAAAAATTCCTTCCCGACTCCACATACGGCAATCAGACTAGCTCCCTGGATCAACGCAATATCAAGGAAACAAGTGTATATACCCTGTAATTTTATACTTTTCAAGAAAGGCATCCAGTCCCTTCTTAAATTTTAGTAGGGAATCACTCATTACAACATCATATGGCAGAGAGTTCCATAGTCTCACTGCTCTTACAGTAAAGAATCCGCGTCTGTGGGTATGCTTAAACCTTCTTTCCTCCAGACATAGAGGATGCCCCCTTGTCCCCGTCACAGGTCTAAGAGTGAAAAGATCATTAGAAAGGTCTTTGTATTGTCCCCGCAGATATTTATACATTGTAATAAGATCACCCCTAAGCCTTCGATTCTCCAAACTAAATAACCCCAAGTGTAATAACCTGTCTTGGTATTGCAGACCCTCTAGTTCCCTGATAACCTTGGTCGCTCTTCTCTGCACCTGCTCCAGTTCAGCTATGTCTTTCTTATACACCGGAGACCAGAACTGTACACTGTATTCTAAGTGTGGTCGCACTAGTGACTTATATAGAGGTAAAATTATGTTCTCCTCATGAGCATATATGTCTCTTTTAATGCATCCCATTATTTTATTTGCCTTTGCAGCAGCTGCCTGACACTGTCCACTAAATGTGAGTTTGTCGTCCACCCATACACCCAGGTCTTTTTCAGTGACAGTTTTGCCCAGTGTTTTACAATTAAGCACATAATTATACATCTTGTTCATTTTACCCAAGTACATGACCTTTCATTTATCCCCATTAAAGCTCATTTGCCATTTATCAGCCCAAGCTTCTAGCTTACATAAATCCTCCTGTAATATAAAATTGTCCTTCTCTGTATTGATTACCCTGCAGAGTTTAGTGTCTTCTGCAAATATTGAAATTCTTCTCTCTATGCCCCCTATAAGGTCTTTAATAACCATGTCCTATGAGGAACGATTACAGGATTGGGAATGTTTAGCTTGGAAAAAAGAAGACTGAGAGGAGACTTCATAGCTTGGAAAAAAAAAGACTGAGAGGAGACTTCATAGCTGTCTACAAATATCTCAAGGGCTGTCACATTGTAGAAGGATCATCTTTATTCCCATTTCCACAAGGAAAGACTAGAAGCAATGGGATGAAACTGAATGGGTGGAGACACAGGTTAGATATTCGAAAAAACTTTTTGACAGTTAGGGCAATCAATGAGTGCAACAGGCTGCCAAGAGATGTGGTGAGTTCTCCTTCCATGGAAGTCTTCAAAAAGAAGCTGGGCAGCCATCTGTCTGGATGATTTAGTGAATCCTGCTTTGAGTAGGAGGTTGGACCAGATTTACTCAGGAGGTCCCTTCCAACTCTACCATTCTATGATTCTATGATTCTAGTTTTCACGCTTCGTAAAAGGAGAGCCTGACACCACCGAAGTGGAATAACTGATACGAGAAAATAAATAGTATTATTGGGACCGACATGTCTTCTGCTAAAGCTATCCCAGCAGATGTAGACCAAACGTGATGGTTCACATTTCCAAAAATTTTTAATAACATCAGCAGCAGCAACAGCCACAGAAGCCACGCTAAAGACATCGCAGAGTTCATTTTTTAGTTTGATGCATTAATGCCACGTAACTGCAATGTCACCTAGTCTGTACAGTCAGCGATTGGGATGTAAAAGTCCTTGGAGATCCATGACTTGTTCATCTTAATGAAGGTTAGGCAGTCTACACTTTCAGGGGACAGCTGGATGCGCTTATCCATCAGGACACTACCACCAGCGCTGAAGACACGTTCTGAGAGAACACTGGCTGCCAGGCATGATAAAACCTCCAAGGCGTGTGAGGTGAGCACAGGACGCTCATCCATTTTGGAAGACCAAAATGTGAAAGTGTCCAATCCCTTCCTGGTGGCATTGATATTTACTCCTGCACCATCCTCCCCATTCATTCACCACATGTAAGACTTGGACTTTGCTGTGCTGCTGCACGAGTTGGTCTAAAAAAGTGTCAAAGGACTCACAGAAATTGCTTCTTCCACTTCCATCACTGCTGCTGCTAAAGTTTTGATGCTGACGAATTGATGGGTCAGAGGTTGGAAGTCTACAGCTGCGATGCGAAATGTGTGCTTCACTGCTGTCTTGGGGAAAGGCTCTCTTAAGGTTGTATAAAAGCTTGTTTCGATACTCCAGCATTCGCGAGTCCCTTTGGACTTGGGTGGGAATCATCTGGCAAAATTTGATTTTATAACATGGATCTAATAAAGTGGCAACCCAGTAGTCATCATTATTCCTAATCATAACTTTACGGTGATCATGTAGCAGATCGTGCAGCAAGAAGGCACTCATATGTTGGGCGTTACCATGAGGTACTAGCCCATGCTGTGTTGGTGGCTGGGTAACAATGAGGCTGGTTTCCTCCATCCCCTCCCGCCAACCAGGAACTACAAAAAGGGGAGGGTTATCCTCTTCATCTAACAGTTGCTCGCCTATCACCTCTTCCTCCTCCATTTTTTCCTCAGTCCTTGCACCTTCGATAACAGTTTGTCTGTCATCATCACCAGCCCCCCTCGATCGCAGTAATCCACCCTCCATTGTCATGACATTCTTGAACTTAGAGACAAAGTTTTCCCTTTCGCAGCCTTCTCTGCTTTCTCCTCTTCTTCTGGAACCACTATCTCCTCCTGCAGGCTATAGATGATCGGAATAGTGATGCTGATGATGGCATCGTCAGCGCTAACCATCTTTTTAGCCATTTCAAAACTGTGCAGAAGGATGCAGGGGTCCTTAATCTGTACCCACTCTGTAAACATAATATGGAATGTATTTTAATGGTACAACTCTACACATCTGCTTGCTGTCTCATCTGCTGTCTATCACCCTGCAATATATTTTAATGGTGCAACTCTACACCACTGCTTGCTGTTTCATCTGCTGCTTATCACCCTGCAATATATTTTAATGGTACAACGCTACACCTCTGTTTGCTGTCTATCATCTACTTCTTTGTTATCCTGCAACAACCTTAACGGTATAGAACATAGAACTCTGCTTGCTGAATCATTGCTACAATTCATCTGTTGCATTATTCCCAATACTCACTGCTGTATATCCATGGCTGGGGTCACTGTAGATATTATCTTGGGAAAGGTGTTATTGCATAGAGATTGAGCCAGGACTAGTGTCTTTAATCATCTATCCACCCCCTGGTGTGTTGGAGCAGCTGCTAAATTATCCAAAACCAGCTCCGACAACCCTCTCTCCTGACCCTGTAGTGTGGCCTATAAATTTAGAAGCATTCTAAGGGGTGTACACAGTGTGGGGTTCACGCATCCCCTCAGCAAAGCATCCCAGCAGCTAAGCATCTAAAAAAAGCAGTTAATCCATGGCAGTTAGTCAGGACAGGAGACAGGTAACCCACACTTTGCTTTCCATTTATCCATATGCTTTATTTCTATCCTCCTGTGTTCCCTTGCCATCCATATTCACCGCCCCATCCCCCCTCAATCATGACTCATACACATCAGCCCCTCTATACTTCCCTCTCCCATGTACAGCTCCCATGCACTTCTCACCTTCCTGAAAAACCTCAGCCCATCTTGCCCAAACACGTCCTACAAAAAAATTCTTACAATTCCAATAACTACTTGCTCTTTATCTTCCTACTACTACTGATTTCAGGGACATCTCCCCCAACCCTGGTCTACCATCCCTCAACCCCTACCCTACCTCACATCGAAACCTTACAAACCTTAATAATATTAGTTGCACTCCTACATCTCCTTTTAATTGTGCCCTCTGGAATCCATGGTCTGTATGCAACAAACTTCCTTTCCTGCACAATTACTTTCTGAACAACTCTCTTAACCTGTTGGTCATCAGTGAAACCTGGATTCAGGATTCTGACCTTTTCTCCCCTGCTGCCATTTCCCATTGTGGCTTACAATTCACCCATTCCCCAAGACCCACAAACAAACATGGAGGTGGAGTTGGCATACTCCTCTCCCCACAATGCACTTTCCAGATCATCCCCACAGTTCCATCGCTCTCATTCCCTTCTTTTGAGGTCCACACATCAGGCTCTTCTGTCCCGTCTCCCTCAAAGTAGCGCTCATATACCGGCCCTCAGGCTCACCCACCAACTTCCTTGACCATTTCTCTGCCTGGTTGCAGTACTTCATGTCCTCAGAACTCCCAACCCTTATCCTGGGAGACTTCAACATCCCCACTAACAGCACCATTTCCGCATCTGCATGCCAGCTTCTATCACTAACCACTTCTCTTGGCCTCTCACAGCTCTCAAACTCTGAAACATACACAGATGGTAACACCCTTGACCTGGTCTTTGTTTGGCTCTGTTCAATCTCCTACCTAGATAACTCACCGTTTCCCCTCTCTGACCACAACATTCTCTCCTTCATGGTCACAAATCCTCACCCACCCCAGCACGCTCCCACCTACCACACATTCAGAAATCTACAATCCATTAACCCTCATACACTTTCAGACTCCCTACTCTCTTCATTGTCCCCAATCTCCTCTTTTTCCTGTCCTGATCTGGCTGTACATCACTCCACCGACACTCTTAGAAGCACCCTTGACCAAATAGCTCCCCTGACCCTCAGAACCTCCAAGCACAGAGTAAAACAGCTCTGACTCACATCGCAAACTCGATTTCTCTAGTGATGCTCTAGGAGTGCTGAAAGCTAATGGAGGAAAACTCGCACACCAGAAAACTTTAAAACTTCATCCACTTCAAATTTATGCTAAGAACCTATAACTCTGCCCTTCACCTCGCCAAACAGACCAACTACACCACCCTGATCTCCTCACTATCCAACAACCCCAAGAAACTTTTTGACACCTTTCACTCCCTCTTCAGGCCGAAAGCACCAGCCCCTATCACAGACATTTGCGCTGATAACCTGGCCTCCCACTTTATAGAGAAAATAGATAATATCCATCAGGAAATCCACTCCCAGCCACCAGGTGCCATGACTACCATCCCTCCCTGCATTTCCCCTGGCTCATTTCCACATATGATCCCATCACAGAAGAAGAAGTCTCCAGGCTCCTCTCTTCTTCATGTCCGACTACATGCACTACTGATGCCATTTCCTCACATCTCCTCCAGTCTCTCTCCAGTTGTCACAACTTACCTAACTACAATCTTTAATCTCTCCCTCTCCTCGGGCATTTTCCCCTCCTCCTCCAAACACTCTATCATTACTCCATTATTAAAGAAACCCGCTCTCGATCCATCCTGCACATACAACTATAGACCAGTCTCCAATCTTCCCTTCATCTCTAAACTCTTGGAGCGCCTCATCTACTCCCGCCTTACCCGTTACCTCTCCATTCACTCACTCCTAGACCATTCACAGTCGGTCTTCCGCCCCCTACATTCAACAAAGTCTGCACTCAAAGCGACCAATGACCTTCTGACAGCAAAATGTAACGATGACAACTCTCTGCTCATTCTTCTCAACATTTCTGCAGCTTTCGGCACTGTTGACCACCATCTCCTACTCTCTAGGCTCCAGTCACTAGGCATTAAGGACACTGCTCTCTCCTGGCTCTCTTTCTATTTTTCTGACTGTTCCTTCAGTGTTTTGCTCACTGGCTCAACTTCATCTCCTCTTCCTCTCACTGTTGGGGTACCTCAGGGCTCAGTCCTTGGCCCCCTTCTCTTCTCTCTCTACACAGCCCAATTGGACAGACCATCAGCGGATTTGGCTTCCAGTACCATCTTTATGCTGATGACACACAACTATACACATCATCCCCTGACCTTACCACCGCTCTACTACAAAACGCCAGTGACTGTCTGTCCACAGTCTCCAACATTATGTCACCTCTTTATCTGAATTTCACTCTTTCCAAAATTGAACTTCTTCTGCTCCCGCCGTCTACTAATTTTCTTTAATCTGACATTTCCCTCTCTGTGGGTGGCACCATAATTTCACCCTGGCAGCAGGTGCGCTATCTGGATGCTATGTTTGACACCAATATCTCCCTCACCTTCCATATACAATCTCTTACCCGCTTTTGCCGCTTACACCTAAAAACATCTCTAGAATCCGCCCTTTTCTCACCATGGAGATAACAAAAACCCTCACTGTCACCCTGATCCACTCACAATTGGATTACTGTAACGCTCTATTAATTGGCATCCCCCTTACTTGACTTACCCCTCTCCAGTCCATCCTTAATGTAGCAGCCAGGGTCGTCCATCTGACTAATCATTACTCGGACAAGTCCGCTCTTCTCCAGTCATTACACTGGCTGCCGATTCATTATAGGATCCAATTCAAAGTACTTGTTCTCACCCACAAAGCTTTCCACAGTGCGGCACCCCCTTACATCTCCTCCCTCATTTCTATCTATCGGACTAGCCGATCGCTGCGCTCTGCAAGCAACTTTTGACTAACCTCTGCACTAATCCATACATCCCACTCTCTACTCCAAGACTTCTCCCGTGTTGTACCAATCCTCTGGAATGCTCTACCCCAAGAAATTAGGACCAGCCACAACTTGCACAGTTTTAGGCGCTGTGCAGCCCTTTCACTATCTCTGTCTATCCCCCACTCCCTCAAAATGGATGGACCATCATTGTAAATACACACCTGTACTTTGTATCTCCCCCACCTCATTGTAGATTTTAAGCTCTCATGAGCAAGGTCATTTTATTTTGCTTTAATTATTATATTATTGTTAATGTTGCTACTTATGACTGATGTGTTTGAAACTGTTAAACTATAAAGTGCTGCAGAATATGTTGGCGCTATATAAATAAATATTATTATTATTATGCACCACGTTCGTATCCATTGGCCTAGGCTATACGACATGACATACTGCATCAGGGCTCATTGCTGTTGCAACATGTGCAGAGTGGAATTTCACCATGTCAACATATCGCATATCAACCTGTTAACTGGCATGGACAAAGAAATCTGTATCGATGTAAGTCAATGAGCAGAGGGATGTGAATGACGGAAATGAGCACATAGCTTACGAGCTTTCCGAAGCAGCTCACCCAGGCCAAGAGAGTGACTGAGAAAATGCTGCACCACCAGGTTGAGGTCGTGAGCAATGCAAAGCATGGATGTGAGCTTGCTTCTTCATAGGGCTGCCACCAGGTTTGAACCATTATCGGACACAGCCTTCCCTGGATGCAGGTTTCACAGAGACAGCCATTGATCAAATTTAGCCTGGAGAGCTGTCCACAACACTTCAGCTTTATGACTGCGATTTCCAAGTCATATAAATTTTGAGACTGTACTGCGCAGCCAGGGTTCACCGCAATCAGGCAGAGGTGCTGGGGATTCCCTATGCACTGTTGGAATGCATGTCTCATGAAGGCAGAGATTGAAGGCGCAGGTGGAGGCCCTAGAGGAGATAGAGGAGGCAGAAGCAGTGGAGGAAGTGTTAAATGCAGAGGTTTGTCCTGCAATCCTTGGGGATTACAAGACTTGTAGAGCAGCGCCTGTCCCCACAGCCACCGGAGTCACCCAGTGCCCAGTCAGCGAGATGCAACAGCCTTGACCATGCTTACTCATCCTAGTGTCTGTAGTGAAGTGCACCCTGGCAGAGAGAGATTTTGTCAAGGAACGGGTGATGTTGACTGCAACTTGCAGGCACAGCTTTCTTAAAAAAGTAATGGCGACTGGGTAACTGGTACTGAGGCACTGTGATGGCCATCACCTTTTGGAAACTATCTGTATCTACCAGGCAGAAATGCAGCATTTCCGTGGCCAACAAATTGGAGATGGTGGAGTTCAACATCTTAGCTTTGTCATGGAGGAAACAATCTTTTACGTAACCAAAACTGCGAAACTGTGGGATGGCTGCAGTGCTGTGAGAGGGCGGACTACGGTGAACCGGGCAAACTGCTGGATAGTAAGAAAGGTGCAGGCGGAGATGTTATTGTGGATTGAGAAACTTGTGGTGTGATCGTTCTCTGAGATCGGCCAAAAACAGCAGGCATGTCCGCTACCATTACAGCTGAAGTTGGCCTCTGAGCATGACTAGAGCGGGTAAAGAACCCGAGGTTCTGAGGTCAAAGACCTGGTCCTCAATAGTTTGCATGGTAATAGAGGAGGAGGAAGAAGCAGCAGATGCGATTGAAGCTACTTATTAACTATTTTGTGTGACATATTTCTGTTTTAAGGGCATGAAAATTCAAAGTTGGAAAATTGCGAAATTTTCCAAATTTTTGCCAAATTTCCATTTTTTTCACAAATAAAAGCAAGTCATATCAAAGAAATTTTACCACTGTCATGAAGTACAATATGTCATGAGAAAACAATGTCAGAATCACTGGGATCCATGGAAGTGTTCCAGAATTATTACCTCATAAAGGGACAGTGATCAGAATTGTAAAAATTGGCCTGGTCATTATGATGCAAATGACCCTTGAGGGTAAAGGGTTTAAGTGATGAGAAATAATCCAAACTTTAAAATAAAAAAAAAAATGCCACCATATTCTAAGACCACAGCGTCTTTATTTTTCATCATCTAGGGATTGATGAGGGCTTATTTTTCGCATGCCAAGCTGACTTTTTTATTTATACAATTCTGGCGTAGAGACAATGTTAGGATTGATTATTATTGCATTTCATTTCAATTAATTATGGTGCTTTTAATTTTTTTCTCATTATGATGCTTATTGATCGGATTAATTAACTTTATATTTTGATAGATCGGACATTTATGAATGCAGCTATACCACACGTGAAATTTTTTTAATTACCATAATTTTGTTTTATTATGAATGGGGAAAAAGAGGGGCAATTAGAACTTTTATAGTTTAAATTTGTTTGTATTTTTAAAAACATATTTTCTACTTTTTACTGTCTTCAGTAGTCCACTTAGGAGACTTAAGGCCCCGTCTCACATAGCGAGATCGCTAGCAAGATCGCTGAAGCATCACCGATTTTGTGACGCAACAGCGACCTCACCAGCGATCTCGCTACGTGTGACACTTAGCAGCGACCTGGGCCCCGCTGCGATGTCGCTGATCGTGCTCGAATGTCCTGGGCCATTTTTTGATTGCTGGTGTCCTGCTGGCCAGCGCGCATCGCTTTGTTTGACACCGACGAGCGACTTCGTTAACGACTCAGAAATCATGGACGCAGGCGGGAGTCGTCAGAATCGCTGGTGTGTGACAAGGTCCTAACAACGGCCGAGGTCGTTATACGGATCGCTGGATCGTTGCTGCATCATTGGGTAAATGTAACTGTTTGACAGCTTACTTGCAACCATTTAGCGACGCACCAGCGATCCTTACAGGTTGTATCGTTATTGGGTTCACTGGTGCGTCGCTAAGTGTAACGGTACTCTTAAAGGTGCGATCATTCGATCACCTTTGCTACATGTAGCAGAAATCATCATCTAATATGAATGCCGACCTCAGAGATCTGCAATGACAAGCTGATGGGCGGCTCTTATCTATATGTCAAAGGTCATGAATGGGTTAGACAGTTAACTTTCTAAAGTCTAAATGACCATTACTAGAGTGTTTTTACTGGAGGAGTGTACTTTTTTCTCTTTGCTGAAGCTGACCAGTAGTAGAAAGAGAATAGCACACAGGTAAAAGAAGAATACGACCCCACAATAGCAATGACAAAATCTGCTCTCCTTACTGCAGTGTGAGGACATGTGCTGGGTAGTGATGAGTGAACGTGCTCAGATAAGGTGTTATCCGAAAATGCTTAGGTGCTTACCAAGTGTCTTCAATACAAAAATGGTGGAGGGAACAAGAGGCGCAATAGTGCCCTATCACTAGTGACACTAGAAGTATGAGCGGTATAATACAGTTCCACTCACCTATTCCAGTTGTGTAACCCACAACTGGCTTGAGAGCATATCACAGAATCAGCTGCTGCAGGACCTCCACCAACCACTCGCACGTGGAAAAACCTTCAGAAAGTTGTGGGAAGCAGGGTGTGTTACAGTCCGCGCTGCCGAGATTCACAAATCACCTGGGATGCAAGATGTTGTAGCAGTGTACTCCTTTATTTCCTCCTACGCGTTTCGGCGCCCTTCCTGGCACCTTCCTCAGGGATATTCTACCAAGTGTCTTCGGCATGCTCAAAAAAGATGTTAGAGTCCCCGCAGCTGCATGTTTCACGGCTGTTCAACAGCCGCAACACATGCAGGGATTGCCTGTTTGTTAGGCAGTAATGAGTGATTTTGTTCGAAAACGATCACCAAACATAAATTCGACACAAATATGGCACATTTGGCTTTGTGATTGGAAACACGAGCAAAATTTTATAAAATCGGTAACATTGGGTAAAAAGTGCGGGAAAATATTTGTGTTGCCACATGAGCATTTTCAGCACTTTAGCAAAGACAATGGAGGTGTATCATGAGCGTTTGGTGTTTGATGAGGGGAGGTGGTTTGCAGAGCTCAGTGGTGCAGAGTTCTTGTAAACAGTATTTTATTTTCCTAACTGTGTGTGTGCACATTGCGGCTAGCCAATCAGGGCACAGGAAACATCCACAATGTACGGACACAAAGGCTTGTGACATTGGCTGCTGAAATCACACGTTCCCGATGAGCGGACATCTTGTTTTAGCGCCATTTTGACACTAACAGCGGAGAGAGGCTACTCCTGATGCTGGCACTGTTAGCATCAAGATTTTAGCTAGTTAGCTAGGCGGTTGTATATCAGTGCAGCTAGATACTGTCCAGTGTGGCTGTGAAAATGACCTTCCAGCATTTTTTTTTGCCATTACTGAGTTCCACAGGCAAAGCCAGCAGGGCACATGTCCTACAAGTGTGTTGTGCACTTCTTCTAGTGTGCTCCATGCACGAGTATAGTGTTCGTAATAATTTTTTTTTCCCTAGCTAAATGAGAAACAGCCTGCTGTATCCCACCTTGTCATTTTGTGCTGTGGTGATATGAAACTGTATGCAGACTAAAGTACATTAAAAAATATGTACTTTTTCTGTTGCAAAACGTTATACAGCCCGACGTATCCCACTTTATCATTTTGTTGGGTTAAAATTAAGCTATCTGCAGATCTCACGCACATAAAAAAATTCTGTTGCTAATTGTCATACAGTAATGGACCTGACTTTCAAATTGCTTGTAGCATCTAGTGTGTTATAGAGGCGTGATACATAGGCTCCAAAAAATTGTTCTGTTACTAACATCGTACAGTAGGGGACATCTCACTTTTAAATAGTTTGTAAAATCTAGTGTGTAATAGAGGCCTTATCCAGAGGGCACAGAAAAATTCTAGAATCATATAGTAGGGGGCATGCTACTTTCAAATTATTTATAGCATAACTTCTTTGTCATACAGGCCTTATCCACACTCAAGCAATTCTTTTTTCTGTGGCTGACACGATACAGCTTGCCATATTTCACCTTGTAATTTACTGTCGATGAAATTCAGCTGTTTGCAGAGGTGCTGCAGAAATTAAAATCTAATTTTTTATTGCTAATACTGTGCTCCTGGGGGAAGGTGACTTGACGGACAGACGTGTCAGTAGGGAGAAGGGATAGTTTGTGCACTGTAGTCGGATATTCGCAATGACAGAAAGGAAACAGCTGGGGAAAATGGAATAGGAGTGCAATACCTAAGTTTGACCACAAGATGGCAGGGGGGAGCGTGAGAACAGGAGTGGGTTCTAGAGGGTTCCAGTCCTGGGAGGATCTCAGGAGGAGAAGCATCAGTAAGGAGAACAGACAACGGTGGAGAGCTCGACCAGTGGACTGATAGGAAGAGACAGTCAGGGGGGTGGCCCCGACTCGAAGAACTGCAGAACAGACGAGGCCCCGGGGTACCGATTGGACGAGGACCTCGGACTAGTGAAGCGCTGGCGATAGATAGGCCTAGAGCAGCCCCAGTGAAAGATCCGCGAGGAACATCACTACGACTGAAGGAAGGTGAAGGTACCCGGGCCTGAATACGGAGAGCTGTAAAGGAGCCGCGGTATATGGCTACGGTCGTCAGGAGGACTGCCAATAAACTCGGACCTGTTGCAACCAAAATCCGCCTCCGTCTGGTGTCTGTGTCGTCTGGTCGCGGTAAACAGTGGACCACCCCCCAATCCAAGCCCCTACTACATTTGGCGTAGTCGGCAGAATCACCGCCGCCAATACTACAACTTCAGTGGCAAGCCTGCGACAGAAGAAATCAAAAGGACTTGAATTGCTTTACTTGTGGATTACAAATTTGAGACTTTGTTCCGGATCATTGGCTGTCATCAGAGGATCCGGGGCAGAACAAAAACTGGACGGTGGATTGCTGAAAAGGAAAATTTTGCAAGATAGTGCCCGAGTGGAATACAAATTGGGACTGTGGCTGGACCCATCCAAAGAAAACCCAAAAGGGACTTTGTGCCTCCCCAGCACTGGTGACCTCCTGTCAGGAAGAGGTTGGCGCTAACATGGACTACCAGGAGCAGCCGTTGGAGGAACTGTGGCCGATCATCCCTGCGGAGCCATGAGGCCTGGAGGCCAGTCCTGCCAAAGGGCGGGATGAAGAGCAGCGGCGGGTGCCAGACAACGGGAGCGGGAGCTGCGGAGGAGCAGCGGAGGCCAACTACACCCCGGACCGACTTCTGGGAGAGCGGAGGAACAACCTGCAGAAAGCCGCGGCGCCAGGAAAGGTGAGAGTACCTCCGGCACAGTCGGTGGCGCTGCAGGCAGGTCCCGCCCCCCCATCCCGAGCACAAGAATGGTCCCAGGGCTCCGACACCAGCCCTCGGCCTCTCCTCTTTGCCTCCAGCTCTCCAGCGACCCCGACTCCAGATGACTCCTCGGCCTCCACCAGGCCAAGCGATGCCTCTGCCCGCATCCCCGAGCCACCCCACCCGGCAGCACCACGCCCTGTGTCACTGGTGCAGAACCCACCCATGGCCGTCCCTGCCACGCTCCACCTTGAGGCGGCGGCCTACCTACCGAAGCCTGCCACCACTCCGGCCCCACTCCAGTTGTCTGCGGTGGCCGGGCCGCCAGCCCCCATGGCCTATCCACCGGCATCCGCGGCCATCGCTGCTCCATCTTTGGCTGCGGCCTGTTTGCCAGAACCCGCGGCTGCTCCAGCCTCGCTTGCGGCCTCCTTACCAGTGACGGCGGTCGCCTCGGCCCCGTCTGTGACTCCAGATGCAGCCTGCCCCACGGCCGCATCTACTACGCCACCGGATCGGGCTGCGGCCCACTTGTTGGGCTCTGCGGCCTACCCACCGGGACCCACGACTGCCCCTGCCCATCGCCCGGCCCCAGCAGCTGCTAGGCCACCGGAATTTGTGGCCGCCTCTGCCCCGCTCTCAACCCCAGGCCGCGTCCCGCCCACCGGACTCCGTGGCCTACACCGGACCCTCCGTTTGGGTTGCGGAGGTCATTAAGAAGAAGTAGGCCAGAGAGCAGGAGATCTGGGGCCTGCTCCACGAGAAAGGAGAGGCTGGTATGGCAGCTCCACGGACCACCAGGTGGCACATATACACCAACCTGGAGAAGGGACGGGTTAATTCGCGACCTCGCAACCGGCCAAAAGGTATACATTAACGTGACTTCCATCCGTCACGGCCGGGCTTTGCGGGAGGGGGACTTGGTGTCCTACTATAAGGAGTACTGTCCCCGCGGCTATTATGCGGTAGCAGTGGTCGCCGAACCCGAAGGCCACGAGTCCCCATAAAAAGGACCCCCAGAGACACTCCCAGCATCCCGAGAGCTCTACGGCTGTGGAGCCCCTTGCTATTGGCGGGACACCGGCTATCAGGAGATTGCCCGGACTACCGGGATTTCGATGCACCGTTGTGCAGGCCAGAGGACAGTTCGACGTCCAAGATAAGGGACATGTTTTGTTGTTTATTACTGCTCCTGACATAGCGGGGATGCGGGGGAGGAAGTGCTAATGTTAAAGGAAGGGGGAGTACTTTCATTTTGTGTTTGGAATATTGTGTTTAAAGAAGGAGTTAAAGTTAAAGTAAAAAAAAAGAGAAAAGAAAAAAAGAAAAAGGGGTTACTCCTGTTGAATTACCCTTATTGTTATTAAAGCAAAGGTAACTGTAAATACGGTATTCTAAAAGTTGATTTAATTTGTAGTATGTATAAGAGTGTGTAACAGGTCCCGGGTACAGGGTACGATAAAAACGCTGACCATGACTTTCTTACTAGATGGACAAAGAGACGGAAGATATTGAGCCAGACAGTGGTCCGTCAGTCAGGTCCCTGACACCATGGGCACCCCAAAAGGATAAGTGGGCGCTGACCTGGTAGACAAAAGGCCTTGGTCATGGCGTTCCGGACAGTTGAGAGTAACAGAAGGGGAGAGTAGTGGGAGGAACACGCCGTAGAGTAGTCTGGGTGGACCTAGCCAAAGAAAGAAGTTGTCACGTGGCGTGCGCGCCGGCGAGTAGCAGTAGGCTGCTCGGAGCATGGTGCTCCCGGTTTGGTTCGGCCCCCCGCGTGTGGCGGGTTTGGCCCAACAACCGTTCCGACAACAGACGGTGGACAAGCTTCAGGACGACGTAGGTAGGGAATACGATTGTTGGGGATGACAATAGACAAAGGAAGTTGTAGTGTGGTGAAGTTGACTTGACGAACGGCCGTGTCAGTAGGGAGAAGGGATGGTTTGTGCACTGTAGTCGGATATTGGCAATGACAGAAGGGAAACAGCTGGGGAAAATGGAATAGGAGTGCAATACCTAAGTTTGACCACAAGATGGCAGGGAGGAGCGTGAGAACAGGAGTGGGTTCCAGAGGGTTCCAGTCCTGGGAGGAGTTCAGGAGGAGAAGCATCAGTAAGGAGAACAGACAAAGGTGGAGAGCTCGACCAGGGGACTGAGAGGAAGAGACAGTCAGGGGGGTACCCCCGACTCGAAGAACCGCAGAACAGACGAGGCCCTGGGGTACTGATTGGATGACAACCTCGGACTGGTGAAGTGCTGGCGGTAGATAGGCCTAGGGCAGCCCCAGCGAAAGATCCGCGAGGAACATCACTACGACTGAAGGAAGGTGAAGGTACCTAGGCCTGAGTACGGAGAGCTGTAAAAGAGCTGTGGTGTATGGCTATGGTCGTCAGGAGGACGGCCAATAAACTCGGACCTGTTGCAACCAAAATCCGCCTCCGTCTGGTGTCTGTGTCATCTGGTCGCGGTAAGCAGTGGACCACCCCCCAATCCAGACCCCTACTACATTCCTACCACACTATCTGAGCAACATGACTGGGAAAAAGTGACACCGTGGTGGAAGGGGAATTAAGCTTGGAGTTGAAGCTGTATGTGGGGTAGGTGGAAATGTTTGCAAAAGCACTAGTGAACCAACAATGTCACGTCCTATGCAAAGACAACTGACAACTTCTGTTACTGGACAGGCTACTCCACCACCTTTCTCTGGCAGACGCACAGCGGTACGCCTTGTTGATGAGGCCCAGAAAGAGCATGTACTCGAGTGGATTAGCTTGGATCCAGGAGAGGACAAAGTAGGGTTTGAGCAGCATCCCTCATCATCAGATGTTAACCCCCAGGGGGAGGTGATCCTGATGAAACTTAGATATCTGAGGCTCACCTGGACTAGACTGTGCTGGGGTGTGCCACACACGGTGAATTCAATACACCCAGTTATTCTATTGTCTCTCTGCCAATGTATTTGGCTTAATATTCTTTGTTTTTTGACCATTTGATGCCGTAATTATTTCCATATGCAGCTTTATTTCCTCTATACTATATTTATTTAGGAGTCTCTAAGGCACCTTTGATCAGTCAGCTTTTTGCACATATTTATATTATTATTCTGTGACCAGTCAATACCCTTCCTCTTCCTTTTTCCTCCTTCCCCCTCCTCCTGTTTTTCTCATATTTTGCACTTGCACATTATTTGATACATTTTGAGTGTTGTCTTATTTATATTCATTTCATTATGACTTATAACTATTGAAATCTAGTGGATTCATATCATAGTTTTCTGTTGTCACGTTGCACATGCACATTATTGTGTAACATATATATATATATATACATACATATTTTATATATTCTTTACTTAATCAATTTATTGCTGAAGTTCTTATATTTACACTTTTTGCACTTTTTACCATCAATAATTATACGATTGGTCCCTGAATTTTTTCTCTCACTATCCATCATTTTTTTTCTCTCGCTATCTATTGTTATGTGCAATATTTATATCTACCTTTTTGTAGTCAGTACCAGGGGTATTTGGTTCTAACATTGATTAATTTTAATATTGATTTTTATTTTTATTATTTTTTGTAATATTTGCAATCTATATTATTTTCATTGCTATAATTGTGTGTTATTTTTGTCTGTGTCGGCACCTCGTTTTGTTTGTAGTGCTACATTTTACCCTCAGTAATAAAGGTATATTAGCAGTAATTTCTTGTCCTACCATTTTTTGACCCTTGTTCATTGTTTTCCGTCTTTGGTTTTGCATTATTCCCAAATAGTCTGCCATTCCATATGATACAGCAGATATATAATATCACCTTTGACTATTTAATCCACTTTACACATTTAGTGATATTCATCTATTGCTGTGTCCAATATATACTCTACTTATTAATATTTATTGTGCTGTCAGAGCAGGAAGAGGAGGAGGGTGACTCCAAGGATGAGGAATGTGATAACCACAGAAGATGATGATGATGAGGTGTTAGATTCCAGTTAGATTCCAGTTTAGCTTGGATCCGGGGCAGGAAGAAGTATGGTCCGAACAGCATCCTGACACTCGTCATCGGACATTAACCCCTGGGGTGGAGGTGATCTTGATGAGACTCAGATATCTGAGGCTCACGTGGACTGTACTGTGCTGTCAGGGCAAGAAGAGGAGGAGGGTGACTCCATTGGAGAGGAAAGTTATAACCCAGTGGATGATGATGAGGTGTTAGATCCCAGTTGGCATGAACATAGCAGCACTCAGCTGAGTAGGTTATCTGAGAAGAAAGACAAGGAAGTTACATTGTGTCACATGTCGCAGACACGTAGTGATGCAGCCACGATGAGCAATGCATCCTCAACGACAACTCTGGCTGTGACCAGCAACATCAGTGGGTCTGCAACTCATAAGGGTGGCAATTGTTGCCTAGCCTGGGCATTTTTTGACCCTGCAAAGGATGAGCCAACTCATGTAATCTGTCATCTTTGCAAAAAAAAAAAACTGAGTCGAGGTAAAAAGTGCCATAATTTGACTACTACATGTATGAACCTTCACATGTGCACAATCAGCATGCATTACTCTGGGATTCCCACTGTGCTAAAATACCGACCAGCGAATCTCAACAACCATCAGCCGCTCCATCAATTGCATCTGCTTCTTCCTCCTCCTCTGTTACCATGCCAACTATTGAGACACAGGTCTTTGACTGCAGAACCTCGGGTTCTTTCCCCGATCCAGTCACGCTGACTGAGAGTCGGTTGTTAGCTGTAACGGAAGCGGACATGTCTGCTGTTTTTGACCGATCTCAGAGAACCAGCACACCACAACTTTCTCAATCCACTGTAACATCTCCGCCAGCACCTCTCTCATGGTCCAGCACTTTGTCCGATTAAAAGTACTCCAACCTCTCACACCACAGCAGCCAACCCACTGTACTGCAGTTGTGGTCACATAAAAAATTGTTTCCTCTTATGCATGACAAATCTAAGAGGGTGAACTCCACCATCTCCAATCTGTTGGCTAAGGAAATGCTGCCTTTCCACCTGGTAGATGCAGATGGTTTCTGAAAGCTGATGGCCATCGCAGTCCCCCATTACCAATTGCCCAGTTGCCATTACTTTTCTAAGAAAGCTGAGCCTCAGCTACACCAGCATGTCGCAGACAATATCACCCATTCCTTAACTAAATCTATGTCTGCCAGGGTGCATTTCACCACAAACACTTGGACAAGTAAGCATGGCCAAGGGCATTACATCTTGCTGACTGGGCACTGGGTGACTCTTGTGGCTGTGGGGTCAGGTGCTGCTCCACAAGTCTTAGAATCCCCGAGGCTTGCAGGACAAACTGCTACATTTAACACTTTCTCCACTGCTTCTGTCATCTTCTCTATCTCCTCCATGGCCTCCACCTCTGCCCTCAACTTCTGCTTTAATGACTCATGAGTTCCAACAGTGCAGAGCGAATCCCCACCACCTCCGTACTGCGCATCCAGGGCTCACCACAATCAGGCATTGATAAAATTGATATGCCTTGAAGATAGCTGTCATAAAGCTGAAGAGTTGTCGACAACTCTTCAGGCTGAGTTTGATCAATGGCTGGCTCCACTGAACCTGCTTCAAGAGAAGGCCGTGTCCAATGATGGTGCGAACATGGTGGCGGCCCAATGTTGAGGAAAGCTCACATATGTGCCTTATATGGCTCATGTCCTCAATCTGGTGGTGGTGGCATTTTTCTCCCACTATTCTGGCCTAGGTGAGCTGCTCCAGAAAGCTTGGAAGCTGTGTGCTCATTTCTGCCATTTGCACTTCTCAGGTCATCGACTTTCATCGATACAGAGGTCTTTGTTTGCCAGTTAAGAGGTTGATATGAGATGTGATGACATGGTGGAATTCCACTCTGCACATGTTGCAGCAACTGTGGCAGCAGCAATGAGCCCTGATGCTGTATGTCATGTTGTAAAGCCTGGGCCAACGCAGTACGAACGTGGCACATATCACATTTAAGGAGTGGGCACAGTTTAAGGACCTCTGCACCATTCTGCATAGTTTTAAAATGGCTACTAAGATGGTTAGCATTGACGACGAAGGCGTCAGCAGTTAGAATGGATTACTGTGAAGAAGGGGGGCTGGTGAGAATAGACAAATTATTAGTGAAGGTTCAAGATCTGAGAAACAAATGGAGGAGAAAGAGGTGATGGGGATGGCGAGCAACTGTCAAGAGATAAAGTGGATAATCCTTCCATCTTTGTTATTCGTGGTTGGAGGGAGGGGACCGAAGAAACAAGCATCAGTGTTACCCAACCACCAACAGAGCATGGGCTTGGACCTCATGGTATAGCTCGACATATGAGTGCCTTCTTGCTGCACTACCTGCAACATGATCCCCATATAGTTATGATTAGAAATAGTGCTGACTACTGGGTCGGCACTCTGTTAGATCCATATTATAAAGCAACATTTTGCCAGATGCTTCCCATCCTGGAAAAGGACCCGTGAATGCTGGAGTATCAAAACACGCCTTTACACAACCTTAATTAAGCTTTTCCTCAAGACAGCAGTGAAGCACACAGTTCGTATTGCAGCTGTAGACTTCCAACCTCCGGCACGTCAATTCGTCAATGCCAACACATTAGCAGTAGCAGCTGCAGCAGTAGTATAAGTGGAAGAAGCAATTTCTGTGCGTCCGTTGACTTTTTTTAGTCCAATTCTTACACGTGGTGAACTAATGGAAAGGATGGTGCAGGAGTATCTAGAACTGAATATCAATAGCGTCAGAGAGGGTTTGGACCCTTTCATACTCACATTTTGGTTTTCCAAAATGGATGAGTGGCCTAAGCTCGCCTCACACGCTTTGGCCTCTTTCACACATCAGGTTTTCGCTGTCAAGCGCGATCCGGCGCTTTTGACAAAAACCGGATCTGGCGAAATGCAATGCCGGATCCGGTTTCCCCCCATTGACTTGCATTTGCGCCGGATCGCGCCGGATGGCCATGCGTTTCATCCGGTTTTCGCCGGATCCGGCAATGTGTCGCGATCCGGCGTCTGGAAAAAACGGCTACTGTAACGTTTTTTGTCTCCGGCGAAAAAGCCGGACACGCCGGATTCGGCGTGTCCGGCTTTTTCAAACAA
The DNA here is from genome assembly GCF_039654945.1 of Dendrobates tinctorius. Classification (NCBI taxonomy): domain Eukaryota; kingdom Metazoa; phylum Chordata; class Amphibia; order Anura; family Dendrobatidae; genus Dendrobates; species Dendrobates tinctorius. Next base: position 6,663,309 of record NW_027361686.1, on the reverse strand, counting down.
TGAAGGCCTATGAGTGCCGCAATGTGCCGGATCCGGCGACAGCCAGATCTGGTGGCCGGATCCGGTTTTGTTGGTCTGAGCATGCTCAGTAGCTCTGCCCACAAGACACATATATAAAAGCATGACAGTGGGACCCTCAGCCACACCCAACATGCCACCCAAGAAAGCAACCAGGCGCAGGAGAAGGCAGGAGACCACTGCAGCAGCACCATCAGCACCACCACCACCCCAAATGGAGCAGCATGCTGAACAACGGGAGGGGAGTCCAGCAGCCGATGAGAGACGGTGGCCTAAAGGTAAAAATAGTAAGACCATGACAAGATAGCCAACTTTGGTTGGCAAAGGTATATACTGTTGGTACAGAAGGTACACAAGTTTGGTTAAGGGCACAAATCTTTCACACTCTGTCATCCTGCCAGTGTACTCTGCCTTGAGGTGACATAAAGTATAGTGCAAAATTGTCCCTCATTACTGAAACCGTCACAGAACTTCTAGTGGTAATGTCATGGTAATCTTGCAAGGTGGCTTCTTCAGAGGTGTCCTCAATGGAAATGGGTTCCTTGCAGCTAACAAAATTGTGGAGTACCACGCAAGCTTTGATCACCTCGTCCACAGTTTCTGTCTTGAGGTTGATCGCAGTCAATAGGACCCACCATTTGGCTGTCAGAATACCAAAGGTACATTCAACCATTCTTCTTGCTCTTGTGAGGCGGTAATTAAAAATGCGTTTTGTTCTTGTCAATCCTCTGTTAGAGTACGGTTTCAAAAGGTGTTCTGACAGCTGGAAGGCTTCATCCCCTACACAGACAAATGGCATAGGTGGACCAGATGTTTGCGGCAGCGGTCTAGGGGGTGGGAACTGGAAGGTGTTTCCATACAGTTTACGCCCCATGGCAGACAGTTTGAAAACTTGAGAGTCATTGGAGCGGCCATAGGCCCCAATATCAACAGCAATAAATTTGTATTCCGCGTCAGCGATGGCCATGAGGACAATTGAAAAATATTTCTTGTAATTGAAATATTCCGATCCCGATCCGGCTGGCTTTACAATGCGGATATATTTCCCGTCCACAGCGCCCAAGCAGTTCGGAAACTGGCATATCTGTAGAAACTTTCCTGAAATTTCAACCCACCTCTCTGTTGTGGGCTCTGGTAAAAACTCTTCAGCTAAGGAGTCCCACAGTGCACGGCATGTGTACTTCACTATTCCAGATATGGTGGAAATCCCGAGTCTGTACTGGAAGTGCAGTGACGAAAGGGATTCTCCAGTTGCAAGAAATCTGTGGGGAATTAAAAAACAATCAATTAGTTTTAAATCACAGCATTACATACCAAAACTCAGCTATAACACTTGGAGATACAAACTACCACCAACAAGATTGCAGTGAAAGTGTGCTCTGATGCGAGCACATCCAATAAATGTGGCTTACCTTAAAGTCACCATCAGACGCTCTGCGGGTGAAACAGAGAAGCGGCTATAGGTGTCCGCTTTTCTTATGAGGTGTGCAATGCGCTCCACCAAGTAATCAAAATTCTCCATTTTCATCCGAACATATCCAAAAAATGTATCCGGGTTTCGTCTAAGGTCCATGCAGAGTGTAGAATAGACCCCACGCGTCATTCTCTTGGCTGTGATGGGGTGGATCCACAAACGTCGTCTACGATGCCTGATGCGCTGCTGTCTCGCTCTCTCCTCCAGAACAATCACCCTCAAACGATTCGCCTCCGCTGTAAAATCCACCAAATTCTTCAAAATATTTCCAATTACAACATCCATCTTCGCCAGTAATTTGCTATCCTCTACAACCTGTCAAAGAAGGGCTGTAGGAACACGCTATATATAGTTTTTCAGTAGCTAATCCCGTTCGGAAGGCCACAAGGGTCAATTTTAAAAACCGGATCCGGCGTAATCTGTCAAAAAACGGAACAAAAACCGGATTAAATGGATGAGACGGATCCGGTTTTATCTGTCAAGAACAAGACGGATCCGGCAGAAAAGCGGATCCGTCACATCCGGTTTTACGAAATATTTGCCGGATCCGGCGCTCCGGCACGACGCCGGATCGCGCCTGACGCCGAAAACCTGATGTGTGAAAGTAGCCTTTGGAGGTTTTATCTTGCCCGGCAGCCAGCGTTCTCTCAAAACGTGTCTCCAGCGCTGCTGATGGTATCCTGATGGATAAGCACAGCTGGCTATCCCCTGAAAATGTAGACTGCTTAACATTCATCAAGATAAACAAGTCATGGTTCTCCAAGGACTTTTGCACCCCAATCGCAGACTGTACAGACAAGGCAATATTGCATTTTTTTAGTATGCTGCATTAATGTCAGGTAACTGCACTCTGTGATATCTTTAGTGTGGCTTCTGTGCCTGTTTCTGCTGCAGATGTTAATATAAATTTGTGGAAATGTGAACAATTATGGTTGGTCTACATCTGCTCGGTTGACTATAGTGGAAGACGTGTTGGTCAAAATTATACTATTTCTACTCTTGTGAAATTTATGCTCCTTGAGTGGTGTCAGGCCCTCATTTGTCTAAATGTGAGCACTAATGGTTGGGTGTCCATCTACTGGGTTGGATGTAGTGGAAGATCTGTCCTTTCAAATTATAATATTTCTACAGTGGCAAAATTGATGCCACTTTGGTGGTGTCTGCCAATAATTTTTGGAAATGTGAACACTCCTGGTTGGTGTGTCAATTTGCTGGGATGGGTGTAGTGCTGTGCAGTGTCTGAGCTATTGAGCTCATTGTGAGAATCAGGTGGGAATAGTGGATGAGGGCAGGTATATCTCGCCCAGATTCCTTTCCTATGTGGCCTAGTCTGGTCAGTATCGCACCTGCTTGCTAATGAATAATGGGAGGTGGATATAAAAGGATGCAAGGTGGTTGTGTGAGTGTCTCAGCCTGGGAACACAGAGAGCCTGTCTGTGTGAGAGACACACTTGAGTGGAAGCAGTGCCCACTGCAACTGTGGTTTGGCTGGACGGGAGAAGCCCGCCAGTTGGTAGTTAGGTTGTCCATTGTTTAGTTAGTGCTGGACAGGCAAGGATTTGTTTTATGTTTTATTTCCTTTTGCATTGCTTTCACCATTAATAAACCTGACCCAGGGTCAGTTACACCCGAATCCCAGCTCTGCGCCTGAGTTTCATGCTGAACGCACGTGACCTTTGACCCCAGCAAAGGCGATCCCGGAGTGTTTTATCACATTGTGGTGGAGAACGCGGGCATCACGTTGCAAGCATGAGCATGGAGGACGTGGTGAAAGCGCTGGTACAGTCCACCGCCGTCCAGCAAGAAGCTAATCGGGTGATGATGGCCCAGCTGAAGGAGTTGGTGGACATGACAGTTACCGATCGTTCGCTTCTCCAGCAGGTGGTGCAGCGCTTGGCAAGCTTACCTGAGCTTAACCTGGAAGCCGAGTCGAGAGTGATTCACGTGAGTCGGTACTGGCAGAAAATGACGACCGAAGATGACGTCGAGGCATACCTGACCACGTTTGAACGGACGGCGGTGCGAGAAAAATGGCCGAAGGCACGATGGGCCGGCCTGATTGCCCCGTTTCTTTCCGGTGAGGCCCAAAAGGCTTATTATGACTTAGAGCCTGAAGCCGCGCAGGACTTTGACAAATTGAAAGCCGAGATCTTGGCCCGGCTGGGAGTGACGACCGCTGTCCGTGCACAGAGAGTGCATCAATGGACTTATCAGCTGGATAAACCACCGCGGTCCCAGATGTTCGACCTGATCCACGTGACGAAGAAGTGGCTACAACCCGAGGTGTTGACAGTGCCAGAGATAATCCAGAGAGTCGTCATGGACAAGTACCTGAGAGCTCTACCACCAGCCCTGAGGAAGTGGGTAAGCCATGGAAATCCTACGACGGCAGATCAACTGGTGGATCTGGTTGAACGTTTCTCCGTGGCGGAAGGACTCCGAGACGACGCTACCCCACCTCGTTCTTCATCATCTCCACGTGGAACCGGTAAGACTGTTCCAGGGAGTAGGGGAGATGGAAAAATCCCTAAGACAGTGGGGGAGGAAAACGGGACTGCCCGCACTGCGAGGCCGAGAGTAACGAACTATGGTCTAAGCAAGGGGCCCGTTAGGTGTTTCCGCTGCCAAGAGATGGGACATATTGCTGCGAACTGTCCGGTCACTACTGAACCCATGCAGTGTGACGTCACAGACTCTAAAAACCGCATGTCTATGGTTGCACGGGTGGTGAGTGTGAATGCCGGTCAAAAGGATGTGGAAAAACACTTGTGTGATTCAATTGTTGATGGCAAAAATGTGGTGGCATTGTTAGACTCGGGAAGTGTGGTGACTCTGGTGAAGGCCAGTCTGGTGTCAGCCCCGACTGGACCATCAGACACATTTTCTGTAACATGTGTGCATGGAGACACCTGTTCGTACCTCACCACGGTCATATGCATTACTACTTCCTATGGGTCTGTGCAACATAAAGTGGGACTCGTCCCGGCGTTATTGCATGATGTTATCCTGGGCCGGGATTTTCCCCACTTCTGGCAATTGTGGGAGAATCAGTTGATACCCCAGGGTAATAGTGTACATGATTCTTCTCCCAGGGCGCGTGTGTGTCCCGAACCCCTGGAAGAGGTCTCCCCGGAAGACTCTGGGGAAGTGTCTGCGGGAAATGACTTGCAGTTCCCGTTTTCAGTCATGGTGGGTGATACGGAGGAGACCGGGGAAGAGGAGGAGGCCGACAGCCGTCCACCTCCCCGTTTGCCGGATTTAGAAGTTCAGAAAGATGACTTCCAAAGTGAGCAAATAAAGGATCCTACCCTTTCTCAGGCTAGGACAAATGTAAAAGTGATAAATGGGGTACCCGTAGAACCTGGCTCTAGGCTGGCATATCCTTACATGGTTCTGGAGAATGATTTACTCTATCAGAGAGAGAAAAAGGGGGAAGATACGGTGCAACTATTAGTCGTGCCAAAACCCTACCGGCGGCAGGTGCTGGACCTGGCCCACGGACATGTGATGGGAGGTCACCTGGGAGTCCAGAAAACCACCGAAAGGATATTACACTGTTTTGTTTGGCCAGGCATGCATCACGATATTTGTGTATATTGTGAGTCTTGTCCTGACTGCCAAGCCTCTGCACCTAAGCCCCGGTTCTGTAGCCCTTTGGTACCCCTACCTATTATTGAAGTCCCGTTTGAGAGGATTGGGATGGATTTAGTTGGGCCCCTTCCACGGTCTGCACGTGGACACCAACATATCCTGGTCATCTTGGATTATGCCACTCGTTACCCGGAGGCCATTCCTTTGCGTAACACGGCCACCAAGACGATTGCCAAGGAACTGGTGCATGTGTTTAGTCGGGTCGGTATACCAAAACAGATACTCACCGACCAGGGGACCCCCTTTATGTCCAGGATAATGAAGGAGCTCTGCCGATTGTTACAAATCGAACCGTTACGCACATCCGTGTATCACCCTCAAACAGACGGGTTGGTCGAACGGTTCAATAAAACCCTGAAGCAGATGCTGAGAAAGGTGATAGACAAGGATGGGAAGAACTGGGACTATTTACTTCCGTATTTGCTTTTTGCCATCAGGGAAGTACCCCAGTCTTCCACGGGATTCTCGCCTTTCGAGTTATTGTACGCCCGACGTCCTCGCGGACTGTTAGACGTTGCAAAAGAAACCTGGGAGGGTCAGGTCACTCCATTTAAAACAGTGATAGATCACGTCACACAAATGCAGGACCGTATTGCGGCTGTTATGCCTATCGTCAAAGAACACATGATACAAGCTCAAGGAGCCCAAAAAAGAATCTATGATAGGGGCGCCAAGATCTGTACGTTTGCACCCGGAGATTGGGTGTTGATCCTGGTCCCCACGGTGGACAGTAAGTTCCTGGCAAAGTGGCAGGGCCCCTTTGAGATCAAGGAAAGAGTTGGTGAAGTAAACTACAAAGTATACCAGGCAGGTAAACGGAAATCTGAACAGATTTATCATGTAAATCTGATAAAGCCCTGGAAGGATCGGTCTGCCTTGTCAGCGGAGGTGGCCCGTCCTGTCTGCTCGCATACCGTACCGGAGGTACGGGTTGCAGAGACTCTCTCGGAGCGGCAAAAGACTGAGGTCAGGCAGTTTCTACTTCACAACCAAAAGTTTTTCTCAGAAAAACCCGGGCAGACTATGCTAATGAAACATGACATCGTAACGGAACCTGGTGTCACAGTTCACGTAATGCCCTACCGAATCCCGGAAGCGCGCCGTGAAGCCGTTTCCCGAGAAGTGAAGGCAATGTTAGAGTTAGGAGTCATTGAGGAATCACACAGTGCGTGGTCCAGCCCGATTGTGCTAATTCCTAAACCGGACGGCACCATCCGATTCTGCAATGACTTCAGGAAACTGAATGCGGTCTCAAAATTTGATGCCTATCCTATGCCCCGGGTCGACGAGTTAATAGATCGGTTAGGAAAAGCCCGGTATATTACGTCCCTAGATCTAACAAAGGGGTATTGGCAGATCCCTCTGGCTGAGGCTGCCAGAGAAAAGACGGCATTTGCTACGCCGGAAGGTTTATTTCAGTATGTGTATATGCCGTTTGGACTGCACGGGGCACCGACGACCTTCCAGAGACTGATGGATCGAGTCTTGAGGCCACATAGGCGGTACGCTTCGGCCTATTTGGATGACATTGTCATTTACAGCTTGGACTGGGAGACTCATCTCCAGAAAGTACAAGCTGTGATTGACGACCTGTGGGAGGCAGGTCTAACTGCAAACCCCAAGAAATGTCACATCGGGCTAGAAGAAGCCCGGTATTTGGGGTATGTAATTGGGAGGGGTGTTGTTAAACCCCAGGTTGATAAGATTCAGGCAGTTCAGGACTGGCCACAACCTGTCAACAAGAAGCAGGTGCAAGCCTTCCTGGGGATCGCCGGCTATTATCGCCGTTTCATACCCAATTTTGCAGCCATCGCTACCCCCCTGACGGATCTTACAAAAGGGAAAGACTCCGTCATGATTAAATGGAGTTTAGCGGCTGAAGAAGCCTTCCATAGCCTAAAACGGGCACTTTGCTCTCAGCCCGTACTGGTGACTCCGGACTTCCGCAGCGAGTTTGTGGTACAAACGGATGCCTCTGATACCGGTATCGGGGCCGTACTCTCACAAGTGAGGGACGGAGTGGAACACCCAGTCCTCTATCTCAGCAGGAAGCTGAATAAACACGAGCAAAGGTATGCAGTCGTAGAAAAAGAGTGCCTCGCCATTAAGTGGGCTCTAGAGGCCCTCAAATATTACCTGGTGGGCCGAAAGTTCAGGCTGATCACTGACCATGCCCCTCTCAAGTGGATGCACTTGAACAAGGAACGGAATAGCCGGGTGACCCGGTGGTTCCTTGCCCTGCAGGCCTACACTTTTACGGTGGAGCACCGCCCAGGGGTACAGATGGGGAATGCAGATGCCCTGTCCCGAGTGCACTGTTTGCGGGTGTCATTGCTCGACCAGAGTGGTCTGAGCAGAGGGGGGGGATATGTGAGAATCAGGTGGGAATAGTGGATGAGGGCAGGTATATCTCGCCCAGATTCCTTTCCTATGTGGCCTAGTCTGGTCAGTATCGCACCTGCTTGCTAATGAATAATGGGAGGTGGATATAAAAGGATGCAAGGTGGTTGTGTGAGTGTCTCAGCCTGGGAACACAGAGAGCCTGTCTGTGTGAGAGACACACGTGAGTGGAAGCAGTGCCCACTGCAACTGTGGTTTGGCTGGACGGGAGAAGCCCGCCAGTTGGTAGTTAGGTTGTCCATTGTTTAGTTAGTGCTGGACAGGCAAGGATTTGTTTTATGTTTTATTTCCATTTGCATTGCTTTCACCATTAATAAACCTGACCCAGGGTCAGTTACACCCGAATCCCAGCTCTGCGCCTGAGTTTCATGCTGAACGCACGTGACCTTTGACCCCAGCAAAGGCGATCCCGGAGTGTTTTATCACATCATATTTTACTATCTATGCTGTGGTGAAATTGATGCCACTTTGGTAGTGTTGGCTAATAATTTTTGGAAATGTGAACACTCCTGGTTGGGTGTCCATCTGCTGGGCTTGGTGTATTGGAAGACCTGTCAGTCCATATTGTACTATATACACTGTGGTGAAATTGATGCCACTTTGGTGGTGTCTACCAATAATTTTTGGAAAAGTAAACACTCCTGGTTGGGTGTCCATCTGCTGGGTTAGGTGTAGTGGAACACCTGCTGGTCCCTATTATAATATTTCTACTGTGGTGAAATTGATGCCACTTTGTTAGTGTCTGCCACTAATTTTCGTAAACCTATAGACTCCTGGTTGGGTCTCCTTCATGCGTATTGCCTGCAGCAGTAGGCCTCTGAACCTGTCAGGCCTTCACTTCTGTTACGGACTGGCGGAACGCACCAAATAAATAAAGATGAAATAATAAAAGGGGTGCTTTCGCAGCCCGGGCCCACCATGCAGAGGTGACCAACTGCTGCTAAACAATGAGGGGAAGGCGTGTAGGAGAAAAGCCGGACACCGGTAGGTAACCCTTGACCCGGTGCTAGCAGGCACAAACTCCGTTGCTTCACGTAGCATGTGCCAGCCGGCGAACAACCGCAACCTGTTTACGCCACAGGTCACGGTAGTGTGAACCACTGCTTATGATAGGTGCAATGTCCGCCCTGACGGACGGCACTAACCAGCCTAACAACGATGCTGGAAAGCGCACACGCGGCGCACGGCATTACTGTGGCGGACGATGCGGTAGCAGTATCGAGGAGGCCAGTAATGGCCGACGCCATAGGGCTGAAGGTAGATGAGGATAACACTGCGGCGCTGTGCAGTGTCTGAGCTATTGAGCTGACTCTAATTCCTAACCCTAACTCATGCGTAATATGCAAGGAGGGGGAATTATAATGCGTCAGTCACCAGGCTCATTCATCCATTATCATGCATACACTAAGTACTATAGCTTCGGAGTCTATCATAGCGCATGGAGGGGCGGCCATGCGAGCCTTTTACAGCCGTGCCCTTCCGGGACCTTCCTGATCCTCCAGATGGACCAATCAGAACAGGAGAAGGACCTGAGCATGTGACTCCCAATCCCCAATGGGAGATCGTGAAGGAAGGACTTAGACTCTGGAGTCTTTTGCTGCTGGCCAGGCTGCATTGCCATAACTGGACCAGAGGTGGCAGCAGCAACCGAACCCACAATTCTGGTGTGGGCAGAACGCTGGGATCGTGGAGTCTGCTGAGCAGGCTCCACTGCAGCCAGAGGGGAATGGGAGACTGTCGATGGCAAGGCTCTGGATTCCCTCTGTGCAGTGCCCGGAACCTGACGCCTAACATTACTCCCCCTCCTAGGGCCCTTTCCCCTCTTAGCCTCGCTGCACTCAAATGCCGCAATAAGGAGCGGGGCTTGGATATTCTGCACTGGCTCCCTGGTCTGAGCCTCAGGACCATGACCCTTCCAGTCCACCAAATAAATTTTTTTGCCACGCACCACCCTGCATCCCATGATGGCATTGACCTCGAACTTGTCCGATGACAGGTCGGATGTCCCGGCAGATGACTCAGAAAACCGGGAAAAGTGAGCAGGCTTAAGGAGGGACACGTCAAAGGTGTCAGAAATGGCCAAGTGGGGAGGAAAAGCCAGGCGATAGACCACAGGGTTGACCTGCTCCAAGACCTTGAAGGGACCAATGTATCGCGGCGCAAACTTGGTGGACTTGGCCCGCAGCCTGATATTTCGGGCAGAGAGCCCCACCAAGTCGCCAGGGGCAAAAGTTGGAGGGGGACGCCGATGCATGTCGGCAGATGCCCTCATTCTCTCCTTAGAGGCTCGGATGGCATCCTGAGTGCGATCCCAAATTTCACGAGCCTCCACTGCCCAGTCTGCCTCCCTGGAATCAGTGGAAGACACTGGCATCGGGACAGGGACGCACGGACGCTGGCCGTAATTAAGGAGAGACGGGGTCTGACCAGTGGAGTCAGCTACCGCGTTGTTCAGAGCAAATTCTGCCCACGGAATTAAGGATGCCCAGTCATCCTGCCTGGCCAAGACAAAATGTCGCAGGTATGTGACCAGAGTTTAGTTAGCTCTCTCAACCAACCCGTTCGTCTCAGGGTGATAGGCGGAGGACAAATTTAGCTCAATGCTGAGCAGACTGCAGAGCTCCCTCCAAAACCGAGACACAAATTGGGGATCCCGGTCACTAACTCTCTTGTCCGGCATACCGTGCAAATGAAATACGTACTTTATGAACAGCGCGGCGAGATCACGGGCAGAAGGCAGCCAGGCGAGTGGCACCAGATGCACCATTTTAGAAAAATGATCGGTGACCACCGAGATGACCGTGCTGCCACTGGATTTGGGCAGGCCGACCACAAAATCCATGCCTACCATCTCCCAGGGCCTGTCTGCCACTGGCAAGGGGTACAGTAACCCAGCCTGTCTCTGCCTCAAGGACCTGTTCCGAGCACAGGAGACACATGCCTGAATGTATTCTCTCGTGTCCCGAGCCATGTGCGGCCACCAATAAGTCCTTGCCAGGAGTTCTGTGGTCCACCTAGTACCAAATTGACCACCCACCCTGGACGCCTGAGCCCACGCGAGAACTTCTGGCTGCAGGCGGGGAGGAACAAAGGTCTTGCCCAGCGGCACTGACTCAAGAGCGACCGGGGCCACGGTCCTCAGACTCTCAGAGGGGATGATTAGCCGAGGCTCAGCCTCCTCCTCCTCCGCTGACACCACCGAGCGAGAGAGAGCATCAGCCCGGACGTTCTTCTCACCGGACAGATAGTGCAAGTTGAAGCGGAAGCGGGAGAAGAAGAGCAACCACCTGGCTTGGCGAGAGTTCAACCGCTGGGCCGTTTGTAAGTACACCAGGTTTTTATGGTCAGTGTACACCTGAAAGGTGAACTGGGCTCCCTCCAGGAGATGTCTCTACTCGGAAAAGGCCGTCATTGCCAGCAGCTCCCTGTCCCCGATGGAGTAGTTTCTCTCCACTGGTGAGAAGGTCTTGGAGAAATTGAAGCAGGGATGCTTCCGAACTTGAGCATCCTTCTGGAAAAGGACTGCTCCTGCACCGACTGATGAGGCATCTACCTCTAGGATAAAGGGTTTATCCACATAGGGAAGATGGAGGCTAGGAGCGCCAGCAAAATGGGTCTTAAGAGATGAGAAGGCCGCGGAGACCTGTTCCGACCAAACCTTAGGATTAGCTCCCTTTTTGGTGAGGGCGAACAAAGCAGCCACAAGTGTGGAGAAGTGGGGAATGAACTGGCGGTAGTAATTAGCGAACCCCAAAAAACGCTGAACCGCTTTAAGAGAGTGGGGCTCTTGCCAGTCCATTACCGCCTGCAATTTGGCAGGATCCATAGCCAACCCCTGGGCCGAGATGATATAGCCCAGGAACGGCAAAGACTCCTGCTCAAATTGACACTTCTCCAACTTGGCGAAGAGAGAATTCACCCGCAAACGGTCGAAGACCTTGCAGACTTCTCTCCGGTGAGAGGCCAAATCTGGAGAAAAGATGAGAATGTCATCCAGATAGACCACCACCAAGGTGGAAAGCATATTGCGAAAGACTTCTTTTACGAAGTCCTGGAAGACAGCTGGTGCGTTACAGAGGCCGAAGTGCATAACCAGATACTCATAGTGGCCATCCCTGGTATTAAAGGCTGTCTTCCACTCATCCCCTTCACGCATGCGGATCAAGTTATAAACCCCCCATAGATCTAGCTTAGTAAAGATCCGGGCCCCTTGCAACCTGTTGAACAGCTCAGAGATCAGGGGAAGAGGATATTTGTTTTTGACGGTTATGGCATTGAGACTTCTGTAATCAATGCAAGGGCGCAGCTCACCAATCTTCGTCTGTACGAAGAAGAACCCTGCACCCTCTGGTGACACCGACTTCCTAATAAACCCTCTTGCCAGGTTCTCCAGGATGTATTGTGACATGGCCTCCGTCTCCGGGAGGGACAGCGGATATACGTGGCCTCGAGGAGGCTCTGTGCCTGGCAGAAGGTCTATAGGACAGTCGCAGGGACAATGGGGTGGAAGAGTCTCTGCAGATATTTTAGAAAACACATCCGCGTACTGCTGGTAGTGTCTGGGGAGTGCGGAGAGATCCGCAGGCACCTAATGTTATGCGGGGCTTAGGTCAAAGGAGGCTGAAATACCCGGGGCCCCTGCGGAGTCCCTCAAACTAGGGAAAACCCTGTCTGACCCTCAACCCAGGGTTTTTGCTAATGGTGCAAATGCCTGAGCCTCCAACCTTTCCTTATCTCCTGCTCAGCCCTAAGCTGAACCCTCCACCCAGTGAGTTGTCAAACCACCAAAGCCCACACAGTAATGACAGACAGGGAGAACTTAAACCACACCGCGCCGCAAACACACAGGACAATACTGTAATGTGAACAGGGCAAAACAAAGCACAAATATAGGAAGGCGAAAAGGTAACAATGGATCATACGCCACCTGATATGAATTTCTCTCTCCAACACCTCCTCTCCAGACCGGAACCACTTGGCATAAAACACAAGCTATAAACGGCGACGCCCACAGGCCAGCACGACTATTTAAAGACCGTGGGCGTGACCAAACATCCCACCTGGTTTCCAGCTAGATTAACCCCAGATAACCTGAGTAAAATCAAGCCGGCACCGCTGAGGCTACAGTGGACGGAGATGGAACTACCGCTGCCTGCCGGACGCTGTGGTGTGAATAGCGCCCGACATGACACCTCGGTGGAGGCTACCTCAACGCAGTCCCTCATGCATCAACCCTCACAGGACTTGCTCCAACCCAGGATTCTTCCCGAGAACCTCTCTATATGAGGAGAATGGCAACGGAGCCAGGGAACTCCTAGGAGAACCTGGTCGATGCCCTCTGGCATAATGAGCAGAGACAACGTCTCATGGTGGGACGGCGAGATTGAGAGCCCGAGGGGTGCAGTCTGGTGTGTAATTTGGGATGGTAAGGTTGAACAGTTGACCACCCTGATGGTCACAGGGTGAGGAAGTGGCACCAAGGGAATTGCGTGCCATTGGGCGAAGGCCGAGGACATAAAGTTTCCCTCTGCCCCGGAGTCCAAGCAGACCTCTACCTCCCAGGTGGAAGCACCGCTCTCTAATGTCTCTTGGAAGGACAATTTGGAGGAGAATGTTCCAGTGTCTAGTAGGCCCCCTACAACTATCATTAGACGCGATCGTTTCCCGACCGCTGAGGGCACCTGTTGGCCAGGTGACCAGGCTGTCGACACTGGAAACAGCATGCTGAGATTCGCACCGGGCATGACTTGGAGCCGTTGCGAGACACCTCCATGGCCTCCGGGGGCATGACTCCCAGAGCGGGGGGGTTCAAGGGGTTTAGAGAAGGCGGGAGCCAACCTAATCCTCAGTCTGGACTGAGAACGCTCCAACCCGCGCTCCGTAAAATGGAGATCTACGCGGGTGGAAACGGTAATCAGCTCCTCCAGACTAACTGGAACCTCCATGGTGGCTAGAGCATCTTTAACGTGCTCCAACAAACCTCTCCAGAACACAGGGATGAGTGCTTTATCAGGCCATTCCAGCTCGGAAGCCAATGTCCGGAAGCGGACGGCATAATGGCTGATGAAGAGGGATCCCTGTGTTAGTGCCAACAACTGGAGAGAGGTGTCGTGTGTGACACGCGGCCCTAAGAAGACCTGCTTTAGCGAGGTCAGGAACTGAGCAGCACTCAGAACCACAGGGTCACCATGCTCCCACAGTGGAGTGACCCATTCCAAAGCCCTGAACGACAGGAGTGAGATGATGAACCCCAACTTAGCCCGCTCTGAAGGGAATCACATGGCCAGTAACTCAAGCTGGATAGAGCACTGGCTCATGAAACCCTTTCAGGTGGAACTGTCGCCCGAGAACTTGTCAGGTAATGGGAGACGGGACAATGTCGGTACGGGAATGGATGTAGAGGCGTGGGAGACCGCCTCTGCTGCCACCTGGACGGCGACTGTAGTGATGTCCGCAGCTGAGGCTGAGTGCTCTAGAGCAGACAACCTGCCCTCCAGCTGCTGGACATATCGCTGCAGGCGCTGCTCATCCGTCATTGTTAGCCAGGCCCTGGCGCTATGATAATGTTACGGGCTGGCGGAACGCACCAAATAAATAAAGATGAAATAATATAAGGGGTGCTTTCGCAGCCCGGGCCCACCATGCAGAGGTGACCAACTGCTGCTATGAGGGGAAGGCGTGTAGGAGAAAAGCCAGACACCGGTAGGTAACCCCTGACCCGGTGCTGCTTCGCGTAACACGTGCCAGCCGGCGAACAACCGCAACCTGCTTACGCCACAGGTCACGGTAGTGTGAACCACTGCTTATGACGGTTGCAATATCCACCCTTTCGGACGCCACTAACCAGCTTTACAATGGTGCTGGAAAGCGCACACACGGTGCATGGCATTACTGTGGCGGACGCTGCAGTAGCAGTGTCGAGGAGGCCAGTACTGGCCGACGCCCTAGGCGCAGAAGGTAGATGAGGATTAGGCTGGGGTCACACTGGCGAGGAATACGGCCGAGTGAGAGGCGCTAAAAGCATGCATTAGACACGGACAAATGATTCTCTATGGGGTCACTCGCACCAGGCGTATATTTCTCATCCGTATTCTACGCTCCGTGCCAATCGCAGCCCGTAGTACGCCAATGCAAGTCTATGGGTGCGCAAAAAATACGGATTACACACGGACCAGACGTGTGACCTGCGAGCAATACGCAGGTCTTTTGGCTGGTGACAGGAAATGGGCCAATCCATCATCAGGAAGCCTAGACATGCAAATGAGCTCAAAAAGCGCTCCAGACATCCCGGAGGTACGCCTCCACGGAGTACAGCAGCAGCATGGCATCCACTTACATAAATGTGGAGATGTTAATAGTCCTGGTGCAGGAGTGTCCCGAAATCTGGGACCAACGCGATGCCAATTATTCAAACCGGGCGAGAAAGGAGGCGTCATGGAGGTGCATCTGTCGCCAGATGTACCATGACTTTGGTGACCAACCACCTGAGGAGCAGCATAAAATTCGTAAGTACAAGACAAAACATGAGTAACCTTAGCGCACAACAAAAAAGGAATATAGAATCAGCACCCGCCTTCCTGTGCATGTCCTTTTTGCCTCATGAGGCCGTTAGATTTGGATGTGACACGTGGATTCACACAGCCATAATTTGGGTTTAGGCCACAAGTTCCTCATCCTCCTAGACAAACGAATTATTAAGTGTAGCTAAAGAGACCCTGTGTATCTGCCCAATTAGATATGCCACCATGGGTAGAAAGCACACCCCAGAAGGCCCCATGCCTAGACTACTGGTAGCAAATGTGACCTATCAAATATGTGAATTTGACAATATTTCCTGTCACATTGCAGTGGAAGATGTGATGAAACGCTGGCGAAGCATCCGGGACCAATACCGCCGGGAACGCCAGCAGCGGTCCAGGAGTGGGGATGCGGGATATGTGAAAAGAAAATATATCTATTATGACTGGCTCTCCTTCCTCGCCCCAATTCTGGATCTGAGACCGTAAGTAGATACCTCACACCACATTACACAAATACTTTACAGGGCCAAAAATATTGATGCATTTTTGCCTCTGTTCTATTTCATAACAGAACTCAATCCAACCTTACGGATCGAGGAACGGCCTCAGAGACAGAGCCCATAATTGATCCTGTAGGGGATGAGGTGGCTGGCCCATCTTCTCCCCCTACAAGAAGCATGGCAGAAGATGAGTCATCACTGGAGAACCCATTGGCTGCCCAACAAACAACACCACCAGGACGGTCTGCTGCTGCCCCATCACCCATCCTGGAAGAGCCGGGCAACTTGAGCAGCAGCCCAACTGGCCATATCAAGGGGATCCCCACAGGCTGCTGTTACATCCCGGCGAGCCCGAAGAAGGCTCCAGGTCACTGTTCAAGAGAGCAGGACCAATGTGGACACAGGGGTGCTAAATTATTTATCTCGAGTAACAACAGATGATGGGGAGGAGGCCTACTCACGTAGCCTGACCCTTTATCTCCGTGCCCTTACCCGTGAGGTCAGGCTCTTTATTAGGGGATGTTTTCAGATCCTGCTTGATGCAAGCACCCCCCCCCAATACCCCATATGAGCTTTTCAAATATCTGGAGAGGTGGCAGCTTTCCCCCAGAAATCTAATGCGCATGAGACCATCCACACAGATGCTTGCTCAAGCAGGGTCCGAACATCCTCTAATACGTGGGCCTACACCTCACCCACTTCCTCCCCCTACCCAACCTTCCCAACACCAGCAGCATATTTCTGGCTCTAGCCAACCCCACCAATATGGCCACTTAGTCCCACCCAGTGTTGGAGGCTAGTCCCAACCTGGTTGGGGCCGACATGGCTATATTGGTGGGTATGAGCCATGGGCCTACCCGCCCCAACAAGATGCCCCTCAGCAGTATTACTATGGCCACTACCCCCAACAATCACAGGAGGAAGGTCAATACCAACAGCATGGGCAACAGTATGCACCAACACAGGGCGATGTTGCTCAAAGTAGTCAGCAGCAAGCACAGGCTGCTCCTCCGCCTTCTCCTTCCCCAACATTCCACAATTTATAAGTGGCTTAAAACATGGACTTAGTAAACCCATCATACTGTATATGACTGTTGTTAATTGTTTTGATGGGAGGAGATGTCCAGTGTGTTTGAACTGGTGTTTAAAATCCCAAGGCAAAGTCAAAAAGAGGTTTTATCCAGCAGCAACATGAGCTAAAACAGATAATAATCATATGATTTGAAAACCGTCATAAGAAATGTTATTAAGACACCATCACAGGCAAGGCTACCTTATGTGTTTCTGATACATATTACATGTCTGTAAAAAATACAATATTTCACGGGGCTATACTGGCAAAGTCAAAGGATCAAAATAGAGTACTCACTTGAAAATGCATAGAAAAGGCATGCTGTCCATATTCTCTTAGTCCAATTAAGGCCAGCTAACTATATTCCAAAATCAAGGCAAGCAGCCTCAAGACCATCATGCTCTCTCTATGTATTATCAAGTCAGTCTTCTATTTTGATCCTTTGACTTTCCCAGTATAGTGCGGTAAAATATTGTGTTTATTACAGACATGTAATATATGTCAGAGGTAGCCTTGCCTGTCATGGTGGCTTATTAACATGGTTTGAAAACATTCATAATAAATGTTAGTATTATCTTGTGCAGCTCATTTTGATGATGGATAACTCCTCTTTTTTACTTTGGATTCCAAATGTGTACAGTTGCAATGTTGTTATTGCACTATGTATGTTGTAGGATATGTTAGTAATTTTGTTTGAACAACAATGTTGAAATGGGCAATGGCCCAAATTGGGCTTTTGGCATAAGTTTTTCATAGGGCAAGAATATGTTTGCCTTACAAACTTAAAAAAAAGCCACAAAAAAGCCAAAAGTAAAAATTGGCCAACTACACTTTACGTCTCTGTCTTAATTGTCCAAACCCATATCAAAATACACGTACCAAATCAAAGCAACACTCAGAGATTCAGAAGGGGTAGAAATATATATATTTTGACACACATCAAACCAACATTGCCAACATACTGTAGATCCAGCATGCTCTTGCCAAGAAGGTTCCCCCTGAGGTGCCATAAAGTAATTAGTGAAATGATCACGCACATTGAGGCCAGAGATCGGTCTACGTTGATGGTTGATAGGTGGTCTCACCCTACACACATTGTCCGGCCTACGCACAACACCAGCAGAGGAGGAACAATCATGTATCCTGGTGAAGTTTTGAAGTACCACACAGGCTTTCACTACTTCATTAACATTTTGTTCACTCAGCTGAATGGCAGACTGGAGTAGCCGCCATTTGGCACAAAGAATGCCAAAGGAACACTCCACCAGTCGCCAAGCATGTGATAGGCGCAAGTTACACATCCTGCGCCTGTGTTGAAGGTTGCGCCGGGGATATGGCCTCATGACATTGCACGTTAACTGAAAGGCATCATCTGCCACAAGAACATAAGGGACAGATTCTTGAGTGGAGCCTGGTAGCTGGCGTGGTGGTGGTAGATCAAAATTGTTGGTGCGTAGCCACCGAGCCATAATGGAAGTATTGAAGACTCTAGAGTCTCCCGTCCTTCCATAGGCCCCAATGTCAACAATTATAAACTTGTATTGAGGGTCGGCCAGAGCCAACAATACAACAGAAAAGTATTGTTTATAATCGAAGAATTGGGAGCCAGAGTTCGGCGGATTACGCCCCTGGATATGTTTGCCATCAAGGGCCCCAATACCATTTGGAAACTGGCATTCTTCCTCAAAGTCCCTTGATATCCTCAACCAGTCTTCCATCCTGACCTCGGGCATGACGACTTGATATAGTCTTGTCCATATTTCAATACATATTGACCTGACTATGCCAGAACAAACACATCTTGCTTTGCACAATGAGTAAGTGATATTCAGTCCATATTCCACCCAACATTCGTGTCTGTAACTTGAAACATATGTGGACTAAGATGAGGGCCTAAAACTTACTCCATGAAGGCAAAAATTCAACCTTTGCCCAACACATCATGAACATAGAGAATGTGGTTGTGTAGTACATACCGTATTGTGAGTACAAGTCGCTCCTCTGCAGATATAGCTTTGCGCATCCTTGTATCCTGAAAGGTTATCCAAGGGCGCAGTGTCTCCAAGAGTGTAGCAAATGTTGCAAGGCTCATGCGACAGTATTGGTAGAGTTTGACAGGATACTCCCACAGAGAATAATAGAGGCGGTGAAAATTACCTCTTGTGATTCGTTGCCTCAAAAGTGGATGTACCCACATGCGTCTCCTCCGCGGATCCACTATCACTGGGTATGGTTGGCTAAAGCACCATGACAAAAGCAAGTTGAAGAGAACCTGCTCAGTTGTGTTGAAAGTCAGACTGTCTGACATGCTGCACATACCACAGCAACACACTTAGTGAAGGCAAGGTGACAAATGGACAGAATGGAGGCTGCCACCTGTTCCTGAGGCAATAAATACAGTGCAGGCTAATGTTTTAAATAGTTAGTAGGCCTCAAAACCGTTAAATGTCCATTTTGCAAGGCTGCAAGAAAATCTCGCCATACGGATTGCATACGGATGCCATACGGATTACATACGGATGCTGACATGCGCAAAATACGCGACCGCACCTGGCTTACGGATGACCTACGGAGCACTATTTAGGGGTCATTCATCCGTATTACGCATGTAAACTACGGACCGTATTTTGCGCAGGTTAGTGTGACTCCAGCCTAACACTGCGGTGCTGTGCAGTGTCCGAGCTATTGAGATGACTCTAATTCCTAACTCTAACTCATGCGTAATATCCAAGGAGGGGGAATTATAATGTGTCAGTCACCAGGCTCATTCATCCATCATCATGCATACACTAAGTACTATAGCCTAATAGTCTATCATAGCGTATGGCAGGGCGGCCATGCGAACCTTTTATAGCCGTGCCCTTCCGGGACCTTCCTGATCCTCCAGATGGACCAATCAGAACTATAGAAGGACCTGAGCATGTGACTCCCGATCCCCGATGGGAGATCGTCTCATGAGCATGCTCAGTGGACCGAAGGAAGGACTTAGACTCTGGAGTCTTTTGCTGCTGGCCAGGCTGCATTGCCATAACTGGACTAGAGATGGCAGCAGCAACCGATCCCACAATGCTGGTGTGGGCAGAATGCCAGGATCGTGGAGTCTGCTGAGCAAGCTCCACTGAGGCAGGAGGGGAATGGTAGACTGTCGATGGCAAGGCTCCGGAATCCTGCTGTGCAGCGCCCGGAACCCGATGCTAAACAACTTCCTTGGAGTCAACTACCCGTGTTATTGTCCTAAGATTTTTCTGACAATAGTAGTCTACGAAATTTATATAATATTTGTGCCACCTAAGTCTGGCTGAACAAGAAAGCGGTAGAGGTGTTGCATGTGGCATCAGGGCTCCCAGCACAGCAGGCCGACAACGATCCGTCACCCACCTCATCTTACTGTGGCATTCAATTGAAAGCTGTGAATGCTGGCTCAGACCCCAATACCTTATGCCTGGCTGATTGCTGCAGTGCCATGCTACAATTTGTACTGTGGGTGAATTGAAGCCACTTTCCTGTTGTCCCCCCATAATTTGTTGTGTTGTGGTAGCTTTTGGGGCCATTAGAAGATGTTGTGCATGCATTTGTTTTTTCCTCCCATTGCCTTGAATGGCGTTTGGCTATGTTCTGCGAATAATCGCCTAATAAATCAGCAAATATTGCAAATTTGGCTGTAGTAATCCAAACCAAACATTGAAATATTCACTCATCTCTATTAGGGACATGCAGGTGCAGGGACTCAAACATTTTATTCCAGCATGCTGGACACACTCGGTTAGCACCTGAAAATGCTTGGACAACACTTTATCAGAGCACGTTCACTCATCACTAGTGCTGGGGCACATTAGAATTGAATGTGATTAAAACACCTGTGTCAAATCTGTGAATAAAATGCATAAAAAAGGGAAAACATAGCAAAATACATTTTGATACAGGAAAGATGTATATCTTTGTACCGTGTTAGCCAGTAGATAGAAAAATATTCAGGATTGAGAGTCCTCAGTAGTTGATACCTTTTAATGGCTAACTGAAAAGATGGTAATACATTGCAAGCTTTCGAGACTACTCAGGTCTCTTCATCAGGCTAGACTAATACAAAATCTGAAGTCACATATTTATGCACAATACAGCCTAGAAAAAATGCAAATCTATTGCATTTTTTCTAGGCTGTATTGTGCATAAATATGTGACTTCAGATTTTGTATTAGTCTAGCCTGATGAAGAGACCTGAGTAGTCTCGAAAGCTTGCAATGTATTACCATCTTTTCAGTTAGCCATTAAAAGGTATCAACTACTGAGGACTCTCAATCCTGAATATTTAGCAAAATACAATAATCTGATAAATATAACAAAAAAGGCAAGTTTTCACATATGAGAATATGACCTTAGACGGCTGTGAGCATAACTTATAGGGAGGGAGTTTAACAAATTGAGCTAATGAACTGCAGACAATAAAACAAGAGTATATAACACAGTTTTAAATAAGCAACATGAGAGATGAGGTCCATTTACTTTCCATTCAGGATTTAATGTACCAGTTCAGTAATTCAGCTACATCCTCAGTTTATGTCTTTTATTTACAACCATCTGCAATGACATTACCTGCATGCTTCTGTACACCATGGTTATATATTATCTGGGTATTATGTACAGGTTGTGTGGTTCTGTTTAGTAAAATATCGCAATTTTCGAGATTAATTAGATTTCTATCTTGGTATTTTTGCCATATTTAATATACAGTTGTGCTCAAAAGTTCACATTTTCTTTTGATCAAGGTCGTTTGGCTTTCTTCTGGAGACTCGACCATGCAGCCCATTTTTGCTCAAGTGCTTCCTTATTGTGCATCTTGAAACAACCCCACCGCTAGTTTTCAGAGAGTCCAGTATTTCAGCTGATGTTATTTGTGGGTTTTTCTTTGAATCCGAATCAATTTTCCTGGCATTTGTCACAGGTCACGGGTGAGGATGTTACCTTTAGTAGCCATTCAAACCCATTTATGTCAACTTCTGAATGTGAATGTTAGCAGGCCAAAATCACCAGGGTATGTGAACTTTTGATCAGGGTCATTTGGATGTTTTGGGTTGTCATTGTGGTTTAAAAAGAGAAAACACAGTAGTTTGACAATAAATGGCTTCACCCAACCACTAAGCATGAGTGGAGAAAAAGTTTTCGTGTTACCATTCATATTCTCAGAATTTTTGCTTTCTTGGCCTTATTTCAGTCAGGGTATGTAAACTTTTGCGCACAACTGTATCTAGCTAATTTTTTACAGAGTAAGAGATCTATGAGGGGGACTTTGTGAACAATAATTTTGCTTTGAAGGACCTTTTACATATAACCTGTGGGGTTTTCTTATAGGACAAATCTAAGCACAGTAAATTATCTGTTCTCAGTTTAGGCTCAAGTACAAAAGTATGATTACATTGGCATTTGCTCACATATGCTAGGTTTAGTAATTAGTTTCATCAACCCTTCACCTCGAAGCCTGTTTTCACCTTTCTGACCAGGCCTATTTTTTCATTCCTGACCACTGTGAATTTATGAAGTAATAACTTCTGGAACGCTTCAAAGAATCCCACCGATTGAGACTGTTTTCTCGTGACATATTGTGCTTCATGACAATAGCAAAATTTTGCTCTATAGCATTTACCACATATCTAATAAATCAGAACAATTTTTGAAACTTTTTTCTTGCTAGGAACTAAGGAGGGTTAAACGTTGACCAGCGATTTCTCATTTTTACAACAAAATGTACAAAACCATTGTTTTAAGGGAACACCTCACATTTGAAGTGACTTTGAGGGGTCTAAATGATAAAAAAATACCAAAAAGTGACACCATTCAAAAAACTGCACCCCTCAAGGTGCTCAAAACCAAATTCATGAAGTTTATTAACCCTTCAGGTGCTTCTCAAGAATTAATGGATACTTAATGAAAAAATGAACATTTAACTTTTTTTCACTAAAATTTTATTTAGACACAATTTTTTTATTTTTACAAGGATAACAGGAGAAAATGGACCCCAAAATTTGTTGTGCAATTTCTCCTTAGTATGCCAATGTGGGAGAAAACCACTGTTTGGCCACTCGGCAGGGGTCAGAAGGGAAGGAGCACTGTTTGACTTTTTGAACGCAAAATTGGTTGGAATTGAAAGCGGACACCATGTCGCATTTGGAGAGCCCCTGATGTGCATAAACAGTGGAACCCCCATAAGTGACCCCATTTTAGAAACTAGACCCCCTTCAAGTAATTTATCTAGATGTGTGGTGAGCACCTTAAACTCCAAATTGCCTCATAGAAGTTTATAACATTGAGCCATGAAAATAAAAGAAATCACATTTTTTCCACACAAATGTTTTTACTCCATATTTTTCACAAGGGTAACAGGAGAAAATGGAACCCGACAACTGTTGTGCAATTTCCTCTGAGTACGCCAATATCCCATATGTGGTATAAAACTACTGTTTGGGTGCACGGTAGGGCTCAGCAGGAAAGGAGTGACGGTTTAGAGCGCAGACTTTGATGGAATGGTCTATAAGCGTCCAGTTGCATTTGGAGGGCCCCCAACGTACCTTAACAGTGGAAATCCCCCACAAGTGACCCAATTTTGGAAACTATGCGAGGAGACTGCAGGCACGCAGGATGCAGTAACGGACTGTACACAGACCAAGGGTGAAAGGGATTTATTATACAGTAGAAACTCCACGCAGGGAGAAAATGGAGAGATAATATTCCCTAATACAGCAAAAGTCTAATGGGGATAATTTAAGGAACAGGGACAAGTAAAGCCGACAATACAATAAAATATAACTTATCACTCAGGTGTCAGTCACGGTTGAACTTCTGTCTGTGACTGGTGCTGCCTAGATTGAGTCGCAGTGGGGGTCTGTCACAATCCTGAGGTAAATGATGTAGCATCTTTTGACGTTGGCAGTGTCCTCCCAGGGTCCTTACGATGGCGGCGAATCCTCGGGATCCTGATGCGGGTCTTGGGTCCAGCAGATGAGGTGATGAAGAGGGATACGTCCTTATCCTCAGCGGTGAGTGTCCCAACACTATAGAGATTAGCAGCACTGCCCAAACACAGTTTACAATGGGCAGCCCGCTTCGCTATGCGGAATCGACACACACCTAAGTCCCGTTCACAGACCTTGTCTCTCACAGCCAGTACTGTCAGCGGGGGTGGCTGTGGCAGCATTGTCGGCTGTGTCAGCAGTCTCAGCAAGAGCAGTGATGTCGGCTGGGACAGTGGTGTCTGAGCGGTACTCAGTTGACGGTCTCCTGTCAAAGCGCTCTGCCATCCCAGGCTGTCCTCTGCTCTGCCCAGATGTCTCAGCTGATTTCACCTCACAGGCATCCCACGAGTCCGAAGTTCCCGCCCAAACTGTCTGGTCACTCGCGCACTGCAGCTCTGTCCGCTTAGCCACTCCTTATTTTCTCAAATACAGAGTACAGTCTGGAGTCTCAAGCTTTCTGCCCCTCAATATAGGTGACAGCCCCGATGGTTACGGACCCTTCACGGAGGAGACATGCCTAGTTAGTTCCTTCCCCTTACAAATACACCCATCAAGGAATTTATCTGGAGGCAGTTTTATAGTAATGATTATAATGCTTTTGGTTTTACTGGTGTATGAATTTATAATGTGATATTAGGTGTAAGTTGTGCAGAGTACATCTGATTATAAAAGTGTGTTGTGTCAACAGGGTAAAAACAAGTTTTATTAATTTGTGCCCTTAATGCAAAGGGCAGGTTTCTCAGGTTAGGTTTCACAATAGTATATTGTTTTATTAAAGGCATGCCCCAGGTAAGAATAAAGCAAGATATTGGGCTTCATACACATGTGACATGTAGAGTGCATGAATCCACATGTGCATGAGGCCCTATATCTTTTATTACAAGTTAAAGGGGTTGTCCAGAGTTAGGATTAAAGTCTGTAGTCAATCTATGTGACACAAAATTGTACATGTGAATCCTCAAATAGTGTTGTGTGATTAATTCTCCAGGATCGAGCAGGCAGTTGTGTGACCGCAAGTATGTGATTTGTGTACTCCGGCCACATTCTGACTAAGATAAGCACGGCCTCGATTAATGCACTTGTACTGAGGGAGGCTGGACACGTCTGGCCAAAATGTGGTGAGATATGCAAATCACATACATGTAATCACACAACTACCTGCTCACATAGAATCCTGACAAAGCACACTGTGAGGATTTACAAATCTGCCGTTACATAGAGTAACTGCAGACTTGAGCCCAAAGCCTGGACAATCCCTTTAAATAAGCAACTTGTATAGAAATGACAATCGTAACGTGAAAACACTATTATCCTGAAGATAAAGGTTTAATCTGCAGGTTAATAGTGTTCTATAGCTGTGCAGCCTCATTGAAAGTTAATCTATGGGAAGAAATGAACTTTAATCCTCCCGGCAGGCTACAGTCACCGCTCAGTACATAGTGCTCACCACTCAGTACATAGGTATTTTAAAGGTACATGCAGACAATCAGTAATAGCTGTGGGTTGGACGCTGCGTACTTGTGCAGCGTCAAAACTGCAGCAGCCACATGTTACAGCATAGTGGATGGGATTTCACAAAATCCCATATTCACTATGTTTCAACAGACACCCGTGGATCACACGCTGACACTGACATGTGGCTGTTCTTCCACAATATGTCAATTTGTCTAGCAGCAACGCGAGCCTCCATAAGAGAAATTACATCAATACAATGTATTGGACGCAGTAAATCCTCATGGTTCAGTGGTCACATGCGGATTCACCTGCATTCAATAGACGGCAGAGTCCAAAGTGCTGCAACGTCCTGATAATAGGCACATAACCCAAAGCTATTTACCTGCAGATTATCCACATACCTGCAGATAAATACCATTATCTGGCATCACAGGTTCCCATAATCATTTTAGGATCCTAGTTAAATTGCAAACAATGATTACTCCATTTTAGTAATGTCAGCACTGCTGTTGGCGGAGGGTAATGCGAAATGGCTGCAACTGATCAATATTCTGTCAAAGTGGACGTCTGCTCTAACAAAATTGTAAAAGCTGCTGCCAAACCGTTCTGGCTCATTGTGGATAACCTCAATAATGGTAACCCCTCTATATGTCAGTAAATAGCTGCATAAAAAAATGCACCAGTGTCATTCAGCCTCTTTCTCTACCATGTGTCTCTTGTTGATGTAGATAACTGCAGCCTTCATGTGACAATGACATGAGTACATGGGGCTCAGAGTGGAAGAACGGTGCCAGTGGAGGAAGTATAAGTCTACTACGTATATTATTTAACTAGCTAAAGAGCCCGGCGCTGCCCGGGTATAGTAACTAACTATGGTAAATTATAACAAATTATAATGATTATATCTATATATATAAAGCTGAGTGTAGAGCTCCGCCCACTCCGCATAGCCACATTCACTATAATATCCAACATCATCCCGTCAGCCAGAGCTACCGGACTACTTCCCCTAATATCCCACATGGTCCTGTCACCCAGAGCCACCGGACTACTACCCCTAACATCCCACATCATCCCATCAGCCAGAGCCACCGGACTACTACCCCTAATATCCCACAACATCCCGTCAGCCAGAGCCACCAGACTACTACCCCTAATATCCCACATCATCCCGTCAGCCAGAGCCACCGGACAATTACCACTAATATCCCACATCATCCCGTCACAGCCACCGGACTACTACCCCTACAATCCCACATCATCCCATCAGCCAGAGCCACCGGACAACTACCAAACTACCAATAATATTCCACATCATCCCGTCACAGCCGCCGGACTACTACCCCTAATATCCCACATCATCCCTTCACAGCTACTCGACTACTACCCCTAATATCGCACATCATCCCATCAGCCAGAGCCACCGGACTACTACCCCTAATATCCTTCATCATCCCATCAGCTAGAGCCACCGGACTACTCCCCCTAATATCCCACATCATCCCGTCAGCCTGGGGTCAGAACCAGAGTGGAACGGTCCTAACTTCCATACCGGGGATCCCTTTAAGCGAGGCCTGGCGTCAGTGTAGGGAAGGTGACCTGACGGACGGACAGACTAGTCAGAGTGAAGAAGGAAAGGTTTGCACAGTGTAGGTAGGTGTCAGTTATTACAGTGGGGAAACAGCTAGGAAAGTGTAGTGGACGTGCAGTACCTTGGGTTGACCATTAGATGGCAGGGAGGAGTGTGAGCAAAGGACTTGACAACAGCTTAGGGCTTTAGAAACCATTGGTCATGGGGGGGCGTGGTTACAGTGACAGGGGACCGGGAGAGCTATAAATACTGAGGGAGGGTTCCAGAAGGTTCCAGTCCCCAGGGGGAGCTCCAGTGACAGGAGGACCGCTACAGTCTGTGCGCTGTGAGGAGAATCCAGACCAGGGGGACTGAGGAGAGAGAACAGGGGGGTGGTCCTGACGGATAGACCGTAACAGAAACGAGTTAAAGAGAATAGGCATACCGTGTAAAGAACGACGTTTGACCAGTGAAAGGACTGTTGGTGATTAGGTCTAGGGCAGCCACAGTGTCGGAAGCTGTCGGTGCGTCAGGAAAGGAAAAAGGACAGGACGTATTTATATGTCCCAGGCGAGAAACACGGTGTGTGAAGCGGCTCTGGATACAGAGGGCCATGAGTGAGGTACTGTGCTGTATTGTGAAGCGGCTCTGGATACGGAGGGCCGAGAGAGAGAGATATGGCAATGCGCTGCGAGGGCCGTCAGGCGGACGGCGAGCGAAAATAAACTTGGACCTGTTGCACCCAGAATCTGCCTCCATTTCGTCTCTATTTCGTCTCTGCGCAGTAAGAAGAGGGACCACCCCCCAGCTCGCCCCACCAACCCTACATCAGAACCAGACCGGATTGACCCCACTGCCACCACTGTTTCCAGGTACTGCAACATAGCTATCAGCTTTTATTTTGATACCTTACATAGCATCTGGTTGTATGTAGTGTGTTCTTTATGACAGGGAAGTTTTCTAATTTAAGGATATTTTCCTAACTGGCCATATGGTGATGTTCTATACGCTCCTTGCCATTTCTTCCCTGGTCAAATTACTAGTAATCTACGTACAGCTAATACTACTCTATATCCTGGTGTGTTGTGTGCAGTGTGGTTATTCCTTTCTGACCATGATGATGTTATATTTCCTGCTCTTCCCCACCATGCACTGTATGTCCTTATATAATTCTTTTAATATCTTCTAATAAAATTTACATTTTATGGAATTTTGACTGCTTTTTCTTTGGGTAGCTTCTATTAAATGTGCAGTTTTTCCTCTATTGGTCAGTCTTAATATGTGGATCATGATATACTATATATATTAGTGATCATTTTCTATGGCCATGTAATCATTGATTATCCGGCCTCCACATTATTATGTCTTCTGCCTATTTATCCTATCAGAACCAGAGCGCAGAGTGCTGAGTGGATTTGCCCTGACTTCCATACCAATGATCCCTTTTATAGAAGCCTGTGGTGAGAATCAGAGCACTGTGGGATTTACCCTAACTTCCATACCGGAGATCCCTTTAAGAAAGCCTGGGATCAGAACCAGAGCGCTCAGTGGATTTGCCCTAAATTGCATACCAATTATCCCTTTAATAGAACCCTGGGGTCAGAATCAGAGCGCTGAGGGATTTGCCCTAACTTCTGTACAGGAGATCCCTTTAAGAGAGCCTGGGGTCAGTAACAGAAGATTTGAAGGCAATTGCCCTGACTTCCATACCGGGGATCCCTTTAAGCGAGGCATGGGGTCAGAACCAAAGCACTGAATGGATTTGCCCTGCCTTCCATATCAGATATCCCTTTAAGAGGGAAGATGTGCCTATGGGATGGAGGATGTGTGATGTGTATATGGGCACGGGAGGGGGTGATTCATTTTTGTCATGTGCTCTGTTCTCCTTTCTGGGGGACAGACAATGGCTGGGAGCTTATGTTCCCGGGGATGCTAGATTTCTCCCACCTTGTCAGTGTCTGCTGAGGTGTTGTCAAGCTGCTAAGCGAGTATCCCCTACTCGAATAACTACCTTACAATACATACATTCAGTTTAATATATAGAGAGATGATATTTTCCAGTTATAAGTTTTTGGCTTCTAATAGCCAGTAGTAGGTTATAATAATAAAATGGAATGTTATGCACCCTCCCCGATTCCATGGCCACCTCTCTGCCTCTGCTATGGTCTCTGGTTACTGAGTGCAGCAGACATCACCTCCACAGCCAATGAACTCAGTGACTCTGCTCCATATAGACAGCTTGAGCTGCTGACCTCTGTGATTGGCAGCAGTGTGAGCTGTAGTTGGGATGTCACTACTGCAGCCAATAAATAGAGGTCAGTGCAGTGGTGAAATGGTACAGCTAAATTTGGGGTGAGTAACAACAGATTTTATTATTTTAATCTAGCGCTGGGCATTAAATACAACTTATAACTGGAAAAAATCATGAAAGGAGTTGTCTGGCCTATTGGTTACAAGTCTGCAGACACTCTATGTGACTGCAGACTTGTGAATCCTCACAGCACGTGCACTACGCGCAGTGAGGATTCTCCAATGCCAGCACCAGGCGGACACTTGACCGCAAATATGCAATATGCTTTCAACCACATTCCGACTATACGTCTCCACGAATAGTCAGCACCAAACTGCATGTATGCAAATCACATTTTTGTGGTTCACTTCCAGGTGTGCCGTGGAATATGCTGGCATTATAGAAATAAAAATTATTATTATAATAAATTGTGGCACTGGGGGGAATGTTAGCTGCCAGATGATTACTACTGCAATTAGGATTACTGTGATAATGGCTAGGATGATGATTATGTATGTTACTACCAATCTTACACCATTAGGGTGTGTGCACACGTTGCGGATTTTGCTGCGGATCTGCAGCAGATTTGGCCCTGCGGATCTACAACAGTTTTCCAATGCGGGTTAAGGTACCTTGTTATCCTATGGAAAACCAAATCCGCTGTACACATGCTATGGAAAATTCCACTCAGATTTGCTGCAATTTATTTTCCACAGCATGTCAGTTGCTTTTGCAAAACCGCAGCTGCAGTTTCCATTCTGAGTCATACAAAATCTCTCTCTCTCCCTCTCTCTCTTTCTCTCCTCCAGAAGCACAAGGGACAAACTTTTGGACAAATTCGTACAGCCAAAATGCACTAGAATCCGCATCAAATCCGCTGGAAAAACGCTAGGAATCCGCAGGAAAACAGCATGCGGTTTCTGCCAAGAGATGCGGATTTTCTTCACAAAAATCTGCAGGCTAATCCGCAACGTGTGCACATACCCTTATTGT
The DNA here is from genome assembly GCF_039654945.1 of Dendrobates tinctorius. NCBI lineage: Eukaryota > Metazoa > Chordata > Amphibia > Anura > Dendrobatidae > Dendrobates > Dendrobates tinctorius. The sequence goes on along the minus strand of NW_027361686.1, from coordinate 6,633,362 downwards.
TTTCCATTTCCGTTTATCTGAAAAAGGACAAATAAGTCACGAGATACTGCGTTAGCTAAAAAATGTCAGCTTATGCTGAAAAAAAGAAAGGTTGATACAGAATGTAGACTTTTTAACAAGATCTGGACTACAAAGTATTTCTTTACTGAAGTGAGAGGTAAAGCTGTGCGGTTTGTGGAGAACAGGTTGCCATGCTAAAGGGTTGACTCACCACTACTCAACGAAACAGGCTGAGAAAAACAGCAACTTGAGTGATGCAGGGCAGGAATGGGCATCAAATGCTTTGCTTGCCAAGCTGAAAAGCCAACAAGGACTTTTTTCCAGGCTTCACACACCCAGGGATAGAGCGGTCAAGACCAGTTATGTCACATCCCACAAAAGTGCAAAAAAAAAGCTATCCATTTTGTGATGGCGAGTTTATCAAATAGTGTTTGGTGAACTCTGCATCACTATATGCCCTGATAAAAAAAGAGGCACTTGAGAATGTACACCTCTCCAGAAAAAAGCGTAAGAAGAAGAATCAAGGACATTGAGGAAAATCTGCAGCTTTAGCTGCAAAACAAAGTGGGCAATTTTGACTTTTTCTCCTTGGCTTTGGATGAGAGCTCTAATATCCGCGATACTACCCAGTTGTTCATCTTTGTACGTGGAATATCAAAGGACTTTAAAATTATGGAAGAGATGGCGGCAATGTGGTTTATGAAAGGGATAACAACAGGGAGCGATTTGTTCACAGAAGTGGATGGATGCTTGGACACGCTGGCGCTGAAATGGGCCAAACTAACGGGTGTAACAACAGATGGTTCTCGAAATCTGACAGGAATTTTATTGGGCTTTTGAAATGGATGCAGGACAAAGTGACTGAAATCAACCCTGAACAGAAACTGGTATTTTTACATTGCATTATTCATAAAGAGGTGCTGTGTAAGTCAGTGCTAAAAATGACCCATGTTACAGATGTTGTAACTACCAAAATAGTTAAATTTATCAGGGCAAGAGCGCTGAATCACAGACAGTTTGTTGCAATTTTGTAAGAGCATGAAACTGAACATTGTGATATAGGCTACCACACAGCTGTCCAATGGCTCAGCCTGGGGAAACTAGTTAAAACAGTATGGGACTTGAGAGCAGAGATTCAAGAGTCCTGTGACAAGAAAGGGCATTACATCACAGAGCTGTCAGATGCTGACTGGATTGCAGATTTTGCATTTGCTGTTGATGTAACTTCAGTAATGAATGAGCTAAATACCAAACTACAATGCAAGAGCCTTTTTGTAAATGAAATATATAGCTTGGTGAAGGCTTTCATGAGAAAGTTGCAATATCTTTTCAGACAAATGGATGACCACACTCTTACCCATACCTCCCAACTTTTGAAGAAGGGAAAGAGGGACAATGGCTGCGGCACACTTTAGGTCAGCATCACTGCAGGATTTTTACTCAAAGAGGAGAACTTTGCAAACATGAGCAGGCATGCTCAGAAGATGTCTGTTCTCATTGGATCTACTTATATATGTGAACAAACATTCTCAATAACGACATTTAACAAGTGTAGATACAGAGCCTCTCTCACTGATGATCACCTGTCAACCAACCTGCGTATATCCACCTCAGACATTCAACCAGACTTCAACGCATTTGTTCAAGCCCAAGGCAGAATGGATTTTTCTCACTGAAGGCATGTCCAAAATGCAGTCATTACATCACAGTTAAAGTATGTTATGTTAAAAAGACAATTAAAGTAGTGAAAATTTGCTTGCTTTGCGATAGGAGTAACATATGTTGATTAGCTTCTAGTAGATTTTACTATAACGCTTATTGTAACCTGGATTCTTACCCACATGTACATCTATTTAAAACCATATTTTCAAAAACATTAAAATATTGAGTTGAATTAAGTTCAGCCAATACTAATCAGAGCACTGCAGCCACAAGAAGAGCACAAATTCTCAGTACAGGACAGTGGAGAGCGGACAACGTACAGTATACACATGAAAAAAGCGAAAAAAGTGTGCAAAAAATTTAATTGGGAGTGGAGGGAGAGAAAAGGAGGGATGGGGAAGATTGGGACAGAGATTGTGCCAGCACTCAGCACTGGAGGAGATCGCAGCTGAGCACAGGAGATAGCAGCACAGGAGTAGATTGCAGCTGAGCACAGGAGGAGATCGCAGTATGCAGATCGCAGCTGATCAGAGGAGGTGACCGCTCCACATAGATCACAGCTGAGCAAAGAAGCAGGAGGCACAGATCTCAGAAGGATAGCAGTAAGAAAATTAGGGGCTCTCCATAAGTGACATGTTGTTTGCTAATTATTCCAGCAAATTTTACATTCAAAAAGTCAAATGGCAATTTTTCCTTTCTGAGCTTTGCCATGCACCCAAACAGTAGTTTTCCCCCACATATAGGCTATTGTCAAGTTCAGGAGAAATCACACATCAAATCTTTGGGTCCATTTTTTCCTGTTACCCTTGCAAAAATAAAAGAATATTTGTCTAAATTAATATTTTTTGATGAAAAAAAGTTAAATGTTCATTTTTTCCAACCACATTCCATTAATTCCTGTGAAACACATGAAGGGTTAATAAACTTTTTGAAAATTGGTTTTCAACACCTTGAGGGGTGTAGTTTATAGAATGGTATCAATTTTGGGTATTTTCTGTCATACAGGCCCCTCAAAGTAACTTCAAATGTGAGGTGGTCCCTAAATAAAATGGTTTTGTAAATTTTATTGGAAAAATGAGAAATCACTGGTCAAATTTTAACTCTTATAATATCCTAACCAAAAATGTGTTTTCAAAAGCGTGCTGATTTAAAGTAGACATGTGGGAAATGTTAATTATTAAATATTTTGTGCTACATAACTTTCTGCTTTAAGGGCATAAAAATTAAAAGTTTGAATACTACAAATTTTATACATTTTCGCTAAATTTCTGTTTTTTTTACAAATAAACGCAAGTCATAAAGAAGAAATGTTACCCCTATTGTGAATTACAATATGTTTAAAATAAATAATCTCAGAATCAGTTTAATTTATTGATGTGTTCTAGAGTTATTACCATATAAAATGACATTGGTCAGAATTGTAAAATTTGGCCTGGTCATGAAGGTGAATACAGACTTGGGGTTAATTATGTCTGTGGTGCAGCTGTTTTTGCTGTATTTCCCATGGTGAATCTGTCCCTGTTCTGTACCTATCTGTGATATAGAGTGGTGCATTAAGGGACCCTGACAGTTGATACATGCTGTTCAATCCACATGCAGCCTGTATCAGACACTGGCTATATGATCTCAGTCATACATATTTTGCTATTTTACTTGGAGCTTCAGAGGAAAACATCTTTAAAAGCCACCAGGGACTGAGCCGCAGAGTGGCTATTTGGACAGACCCAGGGCCGCCATCAGGGCATTACTGCCCTGACTGGCGTATGGGGCCCAGTGGGCAGAGGGGGCCTGCATCAGGGCCCTGTCACTTTCACCCATCGCGCCCCACTGCCCATCAAATAACTGAACCTGTGTCTGAGACGCAGGCTCAGTTACTCTATTGCAGTGTGCGGTCCTGGACATGGCAATAGGTAAAGCTGCCAGCCAATCGGAGGCTGGCAGCTGACATCAGTGTGCACGTACTGGCGTCTGACATCATTGTCAGTCGCCAGCAGTGCACGCTACAACGGAGTTGATGGATCTTCGCCTCAGTATTGAGGCCAGGTATGGAGATAGTGTTTGTTTTTTTTTATTGAAAGTGGAATGGATGCACGGGGGCAGAATGGACACAGGGGGGCAGAATGGACACAGGAGGGCAGAATGGACACAGGAGGGCATAATGGACACAGGGGGCAAAATGGAGGCACGGGGGCAGGATGCACACAGGAGGGCAGAATAGAGGCACAGGGGCAGAATGGACACAGGAGGGCAGAATGGACACAGGGGGCAGAATGGACACAGGATGGCAGAATGGAGGCACAGGGGCAGAATGGACACAGGAGGGCAGAATGGACACAGTGGGGCAGAATGGACACAGGGGGCAGAATGGACACAGGGGGGTCAGAATGGACACAGGAGGGCAGAATGGACACGGGGGGGCAGAATGGACACAGTGGAGCAGAATGGACACAGGGGGGCAGAATGGACACAGGGGGGTCAGAATGGACACAGGAGGGCAGAATGGACACAGGGGGGCAGAATGGACACAGGGGGGTAGAATGGACACAGGAGGGCAGAGTGGACACAGAAAGGCAGAATGGACACGGGGCAAAATGGACATGGGGCAAAATGGAAACATGGGGGCAGAATGGACACAGGAGGGCATAATGGACCCAGGGACAAAATGGAGGCACGGGGGCAAAATGGAGGCATGGGGCAGAATGCACACAGAGGGCAGAATGGACACAGGATGGCAGAATGGACACATGAGGGAGGAATGGATTCACGGGGCAGAATGGAAACAAGGGGCAAAATGGAGGCACGGGGTTAGAATGGAGAAGGGGCAGAATGGACATAGGGGGCAGGATTGGAGACATGGGGCAGAATGTGCGACACAGGAGGGGGCAGGATGGGAGACACGTGGTGCAGAATGGAGACAGATGGGGAGGCAGAATCATGGGACAGATGGGGCAGGATCAGGAGATCATATGGGGGCAGAATGGATACTCATGAGGGCAGGTTGATAGAACATATGGCTGGAGACAGAAATGAGATACACGGGGTATGGATGGGGTATATTAGTACCATAGGGGCTAATTGAGGGACATTATTACTGCAGTGATGTATTTATTTTATTTTTTTGAGGATGCTGTTTTAAATGGGGGGCAGTCCTGCTAATGTGGAGAGCGACACTGTCGCCTTTTTTTTCTTCATCTTGGTGTAGTGTAGAAGTTGGGAAAAAAATTAGTAATGTGTTCTGCAAGTTGAGCTCTAGATATCTGTGTTATTTCCTGCAGAGACGAGCCCTGGCTGCAAGAAGTGATGGCGTTCTGTGCTGGATGAAAGATGAAAAGCGAAGATAAAGGACTTCACCTAGAGACGTCACTGGTGAGTCAGTGTGTTACCTATAAACTGACACTATACACTGTACACAGGAGCTCTATATACAGTTATAAAATGTCACCAGTGATCACTGTATTACCTGTACACTGGCACCATATACAGAGCACCTGTGCATGTCACTGGTGATCACTGTATTACCTGTGCACTGACACTATATACAGAGCTCCTCTCATCAGTGATCGCTGTATTTCCTGTACACAGACACTGCATACTAAGTACAGATCTCATGTGTATAATGGCACTTATGGTGATAGTATTGTTTTTTTTTTTATTAATGCTCAGTATTAGAGTGTTTAGTCACCATGTTATGCTAATATGTGGTCTGGACATGGTGTGGCTGTATTTGTTCCTTGTATGTGGTATTATAGTTCAGTATGTGGTGGTAATATGTGGTCTGGACTTGGTGCGGTTCTATTTGTCCCTTTTGGATGTGATATTTTTGGTCATTTAAAAAATTGAAAAATAAATAAAAATTGTAATGGATATTGTGACAAATGTTTAATAGGGTAGAGTAGAGTAGAGTAGGTCCCGGCCAAAAGAGAATACCTTGGTGGTGCATTTAAAAATCTTTAGGCCAGAACAAGAGCAGCTGGCTATATGTGTGGTTTGGTGATGGGAACTGTTAATGTGTGATTGGTGAGAAGTGGAGTTTTTCCAAGAGTGAGCAGTGGGACTGTGGACAGTTCGAGAGGTGAAGGCGGGGCTGGGGTGGAGCCTGGGAGGAGTCTCAAGGGGGCCCAAAAAATTTTGCCAGTATGGGGCCCCAAAATTCCTAGTGGCAGCCCTGGACAAACCCGACCCAGTGGCTTCTCCCCACGTGCTGCAAGTGAGTGACAAGTCCCTCTCTAATCATGCATGCAGGAATACTGTAAACTTGTCAGTCAATGGTAGTGGACTGGGAAAAGCCGCCGGGTCTTGTCTTTCCAACTTATCCAATGTGTGGCTTAGTCCCTGACAGCTTTTAAAATCTGTTCTTCTCTGAAATACTGCAGCATTTCAAAGTCAAACATACCTGGCTGAGATGATACAACTGTAGTGACCCAGTCCAGAGTGTGTCCGTCCCTTAAGTAATCCTGGATTGTGAGTAGCTTCTGTACACTACAGCTCAGTCTCTAACTGCCCCTCTATATTATCCCCTGCATTTGTGAGCTGTAATTCTCCATTTCTAGTCACCTCCATTTTAGATGCAATGCATTTCTCATTTGCTGTGTTCTGGCACCATCTAATGATGAAAGTGTACAATGACTCATAATTATTGCTTTGTAAAGATCTGAGATGTGAATTCAGTGTCCTATTGGCCAGCTCCTTGTCACATGGTCAATAGGAGGAGCTGTTTTCCAGGCAAGTACAGAATGTTCTTTAGTCTGAAGGATATCTTCAGAGAGAGCAGAACACACGTGGAGGCTTTTTTCACTACAATATCTCTTGCAGGCCTAAGAGCCTGGGTTCCCTCTCTAACCTGTACAGACATCATTCTAAAGTCTTTCTGACTGGATTCACCACAGTTTCTGCATTCAGCTATAAGTAATTGTGCACGTGCCATGACACACTGTGGAGATAACCCCGAGTACAGGTCTGTAACCTCTAATTTCTGCATCTACCTCCTTCTGTAAAATACCAAAAGACACAGTCCAGTGCTCTTAAAGCTCCAGACCCCAATCACATCTCAGCATCTAAGTGTGAACTGTAATTGCAATGGACTACCCATGAGAGACTGTTCCTTATTTGTTCCAAGCTACAATTCCCGTTCCTGCTGAAGTAAAAGCAACTGTTATCCCCGAGACCGGTGTGTGTCATAATTCCTTTAGCTGCAGACACCGTGTGGGGGTGGATAGCAGGGAATGTTTGGCCTGGTCATTACACAACTAGTGCCTGACAGCTGATAACCATGATCTGTGGTCAGCAAGTGTCAGGCTCTCTTTAAAGGAGTTTTCCAAAATAATGAAAGGGCCACACACCGGAAGTAATACATAAAGAGATTATCTGGCAAAATTTCTTATGTGGCTTAGATTTTGTAAAAATAAAAGCAACAAAATGATTTATACTCTCCTGCAGTCACCCTCCTGGAACCAGTGCAGACTAATCTGTGGCCTGTATCAACAGCAATAATGTCACCATTCTACCAGGCTCAGGATCACTGCAGGTTGTGATCGGCTGCAGAGGTCAGGTGACATGAACTGCATGCTCATAAGAAAAAAAAATCTTGTTTACAAGTGTGTGGCTTATGATTACTGCCCAGAGGGGAACTGCATTGCCAGCCCCCTAGTTCATTACCATAATAATTGGGGGGAGCACATGGAGCATTCTGACTGATCATTCATAGTACGCCTGAGATGATCATATTTACAAATATCTTTCCTTCCTGATTCTGATCTGCGTGATCAGTATAAGACAGCAAGAGAAGCTGAACACAATATTTGCAACACATCTAGCTTCCCATCATGGAGGGAGCTCATAGCCGCAAATGTCTCTTCCACTTTCTGACCCACAACGATCTGTATGATCAAAAGTGGAAGCTTCAAGCGATATGTTTGGGGGGCCCTATATACCCCAGTCCAACAATGAATGTAATGGTGGAACAGGGATCTGTCTGATCCTTTCTCCACCATTTAACTTGTACTTCTGAGTCTCATAGATGCACATACCCAATGAGGCCATTAACAGACCAATATAACCTACAATAAAAATTAATGGATATAAACCCTACAATAAGTAAAAAGTAACACTTGCAAAATACATAGGGTACTTGGCTAACAATTTTTTGTTTACAAAAAAGCATAAAAGCTATTCCCACTGACAAAGTGTTCTCAATCAGGATGGTCCCTACTATGGTAACTTACCTTTGCTATGTGCCAACAATGAACTGAATATGGTGCTATATTCATTCTCAGAGTAAACTAAATTAAAGCAAATTTGTTCTATATACTGCATTACAGTGATATATTATAAGCAATCAGACAATGGCAGGTTCAAATTTACTAATAGGTCTAAATAATGAATTAATACTAGTGTTGAGCATTCCGATACTGCAAATATCAGGTATCGGCCGATATTTGCTGTATCAGAATTCTGATACCGAGTACCGATATTTTTTCAATATCGGATACCGGAATCAGAAGTCCCCATAATGCAATGAGCCACTGTTGTGGCTGTGATTGGCTGCTGAAATGATGTCATCATGATGCGCGGTCTGTGCGCATCATGATGCGCGGTCTGTGCTGACTGCGGGGGGTCTGTGCCGGCTGCCGGTGGTCTGTACGGGCCTCTCGGGGGTCTGTACAGGCCTGTCGGGGGCCTGTGCCAGCTGCCGGTGGTCTGTACAGGCCTCTTGGGGGCCTGTGCCGGCTGCCGGTGGTCTGTACGGGCCTCTCGGGGGCCTGTGCCGGCTGTCGGTGGTCTGTATGGGCCTCTCGGGGGCCTGTGCTGGCTGCCGGTGGTCTATACGGGCCTCTCGGGGGTCTGTACAGGCCTGTCGGGGGTCTGTGCCGGCTGCTAGTGGTCTGTACGGGCCTCTCGGGGGCCTGTGCTGGCTGCCGGGGGCCTTGCCGGCTGCCGGTGGTCTGTACTGGCCTCTCGGGGGCCTGTGTCGGCTGTCGGTGGTCTGTGCCGGCTGCCGGTGGTCTGTGCGGGCCTGCCGGGGGTCTTGTGTGTGTGCAGGCATTGTCCGATGGGACTACAAGTCCCATTGTGCGATGCCTGCTACAATGACAGTGATTGACACATTAGCCAATGATGGGACAGTAGTAGTCCCATCATCCGGCTAATGTGTTGAATGTAAAAAAAAAAAAAAACATACTGCATACATACTACATATATACTACATTCATACAACATACATACATACTACATACATACTTCATATATACTACATTCATACAACATACATATATACTACATACTACATACATGCTACATATATACTACATTCATACAACATACATACTACATACATGCTACATATATACTACATTCATACAACATACATACATACTACATACTACATGTATACTACATTCATACAACATACATACATACTACATACATGCTACATATATACTACATTCATACAACATGCATACTACATATATGCTACATTCATACAACATACATATATACTACATACTACGTACATGCTACATACAGTATATACTACATTCATACAACATACATACATGCTACATATATACTACATTCATACAACATACATACATACTACATACATACTACATATATACTACATTCATACAACATACATACATACTACATACATACTACATATATACTACATTCATACAACATACATACTACATATATGCTACATTCATACAACATACATACATACTACGTACATGCTACATATATACTACATTCATACAACATACATACTACATATATGCTACATTCATACAACATACATACATACATACTACATACACTCACTGGCCACTTTATTAGGTACACCATGCTAGTAAGGGGTTGGACCCCCTTTTGCCTTCAGAACTGCCTCAATTCTTCGTGGCAGAGATTCAACAAGGTGCTGGAAGCATTCCTCAGAGATTTTGGACCATATTGACATGATGGCATCACACAGTTGGCGCAGATTTGTCGGCTGCACATCCCTGATGCGAATCTCCCGTTCCACCACATCCCAAAGATGCTCTATTGGATTGAGATCTGGTGACTGAGGAGGCCATTTGAGTACAGTGAACTCATTGTCATGTTCAAGAAACCAATCTGAGATGATTCGAGCTTTATGACATGGCGCATTATCCTGCTGAAAGTAGCCATCAGATGTTGGGTACATTGTGGTCATAAAGGGATGGACATGGTCAGCAACAATACTCAGGTAGGCTGTGGCGTTGCAACGATGCTCAATTGGTACCAAGGGGCCCAAAGAGTGCCAAGAAAAAATTCCCCACACCATGACACCACCACCACCAGCCTGAACCGTTGATACAAGGCAGGATGGATCCATGCTTTCATGTTGTTTACGCCAAATTCTGACCCTACCATCCGAATGTCGCAGCAGAAATCGAGACTCATCAGACCAGGCAACGTTTTTCCAATCTTCTACTGTCCAATTTCGATGAGCTTGTGCAAATTGTAGCCTCAGTTTCCTGTTCTTAGCTGAGAGGAGTGGTACCCAGTGTGGTCTTCTGCTGCTGTAGCCCATCTGCCTCAAAGTTCGACGCACTGTGCGTTCAGAGATGCTCTTCTGCCTACCTTGGTTGTAACGGGTGGCAATTTGAGTCACTGTTGCCTTTCTATCAGCTCGAACCAGTCTGCCCATTCTCCTCTGACCTCTGGCATCAACAAGGCATTTCCGGCCACAGAACTGCCGCTCACTGGATTTTTTTTCTTTTTCGGACCATTCTCTGTAAACCCTAGAGATGGTTGTGCGTGAAAATCCCAGTAGATCAGCAGTTTCTGAAATACTCAGACCAGCCCTTCTGGCACCAACAATCATGCCACGTTCAAAGGCACTCAAATCACCTTTCTTCCCCATACTGATGCTCGGTTTGAACTGCAGGAGATTGTCTTGACCATGTCTACATGCCTAAATGCACTGAGTTGCCGCCATGTGATTGGCTGATTAGAAATTAAGTCTTAACACACAGTTGGACAGGTGTACCTAATAAAGTGGCCAGTGAGTGTATATACTACATTCATACAACATACATACATACTACATACATACTACATGTATACTACATTCATACAACATACATACATACTACATACATGCTACATTAATACAACATACATACTAAATACTACATACATGCTACATGTATACTACATTCATGCAACATACATGCATAATACATACATACTACATACATACATAATGCTACAGACATACAACATACATACATACTACTTAATGCATACATACTACATACATACTGCATACAATACATTCATGCAATACATACATATAGACATACAGTACATATAACATAGAGTACATACTCAACATCAGTTCTCACATTGATCCCCGAAGCCAGTGTCATCTGTGAAAAAATATGAAAATAACAAACAAACAATATACTCCCTGATCCGCAGAAATCCACGCGTGTCCCACGCCGATCTCTCCTGGAGAACAGCAGCATCAGCTGATGCGACCACTCTCTACGGGGCTCCAGGAATCCAGTGATGGGAGGTAGGTATCCTTCCGCACTGTATTCCTCCGCCACTGTAAAAAAAGTAGTCCCTAGTCTCACTTTTGGCATTGCTGTGTGAAAAAGTTCCCACGTAGCTTTTGCCATAAAGTGAGACCAGGGACTATTTTTTTACAGTGGCAGAGGAATACAGAGCGAAAGGATACCTACCTCCCGTCACTGGATTCCTGGAGCCCCGTAGAGAGCGGTCGCATCAGCTGATGCTGCTGTTCTCCAGGAGAGATCGGCGTGGGACACGCGTGGATTTCTGCAGATCAGGGAGTATATTGTTTGTTTGTTATTTTCATATTTTTCCACAGATGACACTGGCTTCGGGGATCAAAGTGACAAGTGATGGTGAGTATGTACTCTATGTTATATGTACTGTATGTCTATATGTATGTATTGTATGAATGTATTGTATGCAGTATGTATGTAGTATGTATGCAGTATGTAGTATGTTTGTATGTAGTATGTCTGTAGCATGTTGTATGTATGTATGTATGCTGTATGAATGTAGTATATATGTAGTATGTATGTATGTATGTATGTTGGTTGTATGAATGTAGTATATATTTAGCATGTATGTAGTATGTATGTAAGTATGTATGTTGTATGAATGTAGTATATATATATACAGTATGTATGTAGTATGTATGTATGTTGTATGAATGTAGTATGTATGTAGTATGTATATAGTATGTATGTAGTATGTTTTTTTTTTTTACATTCAACACATTAGCCGGATGATGGGACTACTACTGTCCTATCATTGGCTAATGTGTCAATCATTGTCATTGTAGCAGGCATCGCCAGATGGGACTTGTAGTCCCATCGGACGATGCCTGCACACACACAAGACACCCGGCAGGCCCGCATAGACCACCGACAGCCGCCACAGGCCCCCGAGAGGCCCGTACAGACCACCAACAGCCGGCACAGGCCCCCGAGAGGCCCGTACAGACCACCGGCAGCCGGCCCAGGCCCCCGACAGGCCTGTACAGACCCCCGAGAGGCCAATACAGACCACCGGCAGCCGGCACAGGCCCCTGACAGTCAGCACAGACCCCGCCCGCACACACAGACACGCACAGTGTCCGCCCACGCACCGCCCACACTCTTCCCCCATCCCAAACAAGATGTACAGGGCAAGAAAGGGGTTTTTTTAATTCCGATATTTCTGTCCCATTGACTTGAATGGGACTTCCGGTATCGGAATCGGCGATACCCGATACTTTTTGTGTATCGGGCTGATCCAATCCGATCCGATATTTCTGAATATCGGATGGTATCGCTCAACACTAATTAATACCATAAATTCAAAACCCAAAAAACAATGATGGCATTGCATTTGATCTCTACAGATTTTTTTTGTACTCTTGGAAAGGGCACCATTTCAATTTTCACCTCAAGGAACTGAAAAGCTAAAAGCAGGCCTGGTCGCGGGGAGGTTATAAGTTAATTTTCTCCCTATAAACTCTGCTCCATTAAAGCAAGCAAGAATGATTTTAAATCTATTTACCTACAGTTAACCCTACATGAACTTACTGATTAATCTTACACCTGCAGGTAAATAGTTTTTCTGAACATGACAGGTTCCCTTTAAGGTTAGCTTTAGGCAAGCATATTTTTCATGAATATTACTGTTCTTTTCTGTTTGGCCAGCGTTTGGAGCTCTTGTTTTTGAGGTCCTTCACATTTGTGAATAAATTATGCCTGCATTTTTCAAAAAGTGGCATAAGCTCATGGCAGGTTGCTGGGGTCTTTAAATATCATTCCGCTACTCATAAAAAAAGCAATAAAAAAATAATTGAAGAATGTAAAACTACAGTATAAAACTTTTTGACAGCATAACAAGTTTGGATCCTCAGGATCAGCAGTATAGTGTTCCTGAATATAAAAATCATCACCGTGGAGCCTAAAACTGAATAAATAGATGTATCAGCCTCATATATGGCATGTATCCTTATGTATTCTAAAATAATTTATCGCATCATAAACACTAAAGTATATAATAGTATAACTTAAATAATCCATTACATAGGTAGTTACATAGGTTGGAAAAACCACCTAGGTCCATCAAGTTCAAATTTTTCCATCAATTATTCATGTTATCACTAAATTACCCTAATGTTATATCTACTAAGGAAATCGTCCAGCCCTTTTTTAAAAGCTGTTACAGTGTCTGCCATTACTACTTTTTGTGGTCGACATTCCACAGCCTGGATGCTCTAACTGTAAAGGACCCTTTCTTATTTAGCACCAAAATCACCCTTTTTTCCACCCGTAATGAGTGCCCTCTCGTCATTAGTCTCTTTGGAATGAATAAGTCATGTGCCAGTCCTTGGTACTGACCACACATATATTTATACATGTAAATGAGATGTCCTCAGAGGCGTCTTTTTCCCTCAGCTAAACAAGCCCAACTTTTCCAACCTCTCATCATATGAGAGGCCTTCCACCTCTTATAATAATCTATTTGAACTGTCTCTAACTTCTGAATATACCTTTTAAAATGTACAGTAGAGCCCAAAACTGGATCCCATATTCTAGATGTGACGTCACAAGTAGTGTTGAGCGATACCACCCGATACTGAAAAATATCGTATCGGAATGGATCGGCCGATCTAAAAAAAGTATCAGGTATCGCCGATTCCGATCCCGGAAGTCCCATTCAAGTCAATGGAACAGAAATATCGGAATTAAAAAAAACCCTTTCTTTCCCTGTTGGTTAATTCTACATGGAGAAAAACAACTAATAATAATGTAGAATGTATTGTGGGAGGTTTAGGAGACATTAAAGCCATAGAACTTTAGCCCAATCAAATGGAATCGCAGTATTTTTTTTTTAAAGACGTTCGTAGTTACAAAGATATTGACTATGTTAAAGTCTTTAATTTTTTGTCAGATATGTATGTTTCACTACTTCCATGCTCTTCACCTTTTTTTTTACTTCTCCCACACTTTCTCCTTCATCATCTTCAGCAGCAGCAGTATCTTCTTCTTCTTCTTCTTCTTCTTCTTTTATTCTTCTTCTTTTATTCTTCATATTCTACTTCTTCATCTTCTTCCTATTCTTCTTCATCATATTCTTATTTGTGTCAGGCATTCCTGTAGTTGTTATCTATAAAAGTTTGAAGATTACACCTTCCGTTCAGCCTGTCACAAAAGATTTACAACAGGATTTTTCCGCGTTCAGTTTGGCCTGCAGCAGCAGGCCTTTTCCAGGGGCACCACGAGGAGGAATGGACTCACCCCCATACACTGCTTAGTCTTCTTCTGCTTATAAATTAGATAATATCATTTGCTCTGATTGTTAGTCTTATGCTTCATGTTCTTCTGCTTTTGGTTTTTATGCTTCTTGGTCTTCTGTCTCTTGTTGTTCTGCATCTTGGTGGTTGTCTTCCTGTTCTTTGTCCTCTTGGTCATCTTCTTCAGGGTCATCTTTTAGGTATTCTTCTGTGTGGTCTTCAGGGTCGTCGTCTTCAGGGTCATTGTCAGGGAGATCCAGAGTGAGAATCAAAAACCATTTCCACAAGCTTGAACTTGGAAAAGTAGCAGAAGGTACAAGAAGGCTGAGGAACTGACGAGAACCAGCTGACGGTACTGGAACCCGGAGGGGCAGCAGAAGGAACAAGAGCCAATGGGAGAACCGTGGACCAGCTGACGTTGCTGGAACACGGTTACTAAGCAGGAGGTACCTGTGCTCCAAAGCACTACCAAGGACCAGCAGACGTTGCTGGAACTCAGATACCAAGAAGGAGGCACCTAGGCCAAAGGCACTGCCAAGAACCAGCTGACGGTGCTGGAACCCGTATGGGTAGCAGAAGCTGCAAGAGCAAATGACACTAGCGAGGACCAGCTGACGGTGCTGGAACCCGGTGGGGCAGCAGAAGGAACAAGAGCCAATGGGAGAACCGTGGAGCAGCTGACGGTGCTGTAACACGGTTTCTAAGCAAGCGGTACCTGTGCTACAAAGCACTACCAAGGACCAGCAGACGTTGCTCGAACTCGGATACCAAGAAGGAGGCATCTAGGCCAAAGGCTCTGCCGAGAGCCAGCTGATGGTGCTGGAACCCGGATGGGTAGCAGAAGGTACCCAGGAAAAAAACAAAGTTGCAAGGCCATGAGCCGGCCGCAGTTACCGAAACCCACAGTCCTACAGGGGGTGCTTGTCCTATTGGCACTACGGAACCAGCCATTCATTATTACCAGAACCCGCAGCCCACATAGGAAGCACCAAAACTGCAGGCACCATAGACTCGGCTAACCCGACCGCAACACGACAGGACAACGTATCGGTGGCAAAGTGACGTTGACACTACCCGGAAACAGCAGGTGTGCTGGAACCAGGCTGGGCAGGAGGGACTGCCCGTGCCAAAGACACTTCCGAGAACCAGCTGACGGTGCTGGAACCCAGATGGGTAGCATTAGCTGCAAGAGTCAATGGAACTACCGAGAACCAGCTGACGGTGCTGGAACCCGGAGGGGCAGCAAAAGGAACAAGAGCCAATGGCACAACCTTGGACCAGCTGACGGTGCTGGAACACGGTTTCTAAGCAGGAGGTACCTGTGCTAAAAAGCACTACCAAGGACCAGCAGACGTTGCTGGAACTCATATACCATGAAGGAGACACCTAGGCCAAAGGCTCTGCAGAGAAACAGCTGACGTTGCTGGAACACGGCTGGGCAGGAGGGAGTACCCATGGCAAACACACTTCTGAGCAGCAACATGCGATGTTGAAGCCCAGGGGTCAATCAGGCAGCAGGCTGAGGCCAACTTGGAGTGACTTTTATATTGGTTGTACACAACTACTGATTGTAACCGTGATCCACTTTGGCCTCTGGCTCTACTGTCTCTAGTATTTCCCCTGGCCTCCAACCACGGCAGTTGCTGCTCTGCAGAGTTGTCTGCACAATCCACACTTGTTCCTGAGTTACTGGGGCTCAGTCACGTCAGTTGATCCCCTGATGTGTGTCCGGCAAGGTGTCCTGCTCTGTCCACATTCCCACAACTATTAATGGGAATGGGGACAGAGCAGGAGACATTGCCAGACACACCACAGGGGATCAACTGACGTGACTGAGCCCCAGTAACACAGGAACAAGTGTGGATTGTGCAGACGGCACATCAGAGCAGCGACTGGCGGGGTTGGAGGCCAGGGGAAATACTAGAGACAGTACAGCCAGAGGCCTAAGTGGACCAGGGTTAAAAGTCAGTAGTAGTGTGATGTTGGAGGCAGCAGGAGACTTTGCCATCCGCACAGCAGGGGAACAGCTGGCGTTACTGAACCCCACAGACACAGGAGCGAGTGTTTCTATCTGTGCGGACGGCACTTCCAAGCTGCAACTGGCTGTGTTGAAGCCCAGGATCAATGCTCCGAGCAGGCTGAGGCCTACTTGGAGCAAGTGGAAAATAACATGTAGTGTGATGTTGGAGGCAGCAGGAGACTTTGCCATTCTCACAGCAGGGGAACAGCTGGCGTTACTGAACCCCACAGACACAGGAGCGAGTGTTTCTATCTGTGCGGACGGCACTTCCAAGCTACAACTGGCTGTGTTGAAGCCCAGGATCAATGCTCCGAGCAGGCTGAGGCCTACTTGGAGCAAGTGGAAAATATATGTAGTGTGATGTTGGAGGCAGCAGGAGACTTTGCCATCCGCACAGCAGGGGAACAGCTGGCATTACTGAACCCCATTAACACAGGAGCTAGTGTGTGTTTCTCTGTTAAGACGGCACTTCTGAACACCAACTGGCATTGTTGGAGCCCAGGATGAGGCATGGAGTTGGCTGAGGCCAACTTGCAGCACGTTTTATAGAAGTTGTAGACTACTACTGATTGTAACCGTGCTCCACTTAGGCCTCTGGCTCCACTGTCTCTAGAATTTCCCCTGGCCTCCAACCCCGCCAGTGACAGCTCTGAAGTGGCGTCAGCACAATCCACACTTGTTCCTGTGTTAGTTGGCCTCAGTCCCGTCAGTTGATCCCCCTGATGTGTGTCCGGCAAGGTCTCCTGCTCTGTCCTCATTCACACTACTAGTAATGGGAATGTGGACAGAGCAGGAGACCTTTACAGGCACACATCAGGGGATCAACTGACGGGACTGAGCCCAAGTAACACAGGAACAAGTGTGGATTGTGCTGACGCCACTTCAGAGCTGTCACTGGCGGGGTTGGAGGCCAGGGGAAATATTAGAGCCAGTGGAGCCAGAGGCCTAAGTGGAGCACGGTTACAATCAGTAGTAGTCTACAACCTCTATAAAACGTGCTGCAAGTTGGCCTCAGCCAACTCCATGCCTCATCCTGGGCTCCAACAATGCCAGTTGGTGTTCAGAAGTGCCGTCTTAACAGAGAAACACACACTAGCTCCTGTGTTAGTGGGGTTTAGTAATGCCAGCTGTTCCCCTGCTGTGCGGATGGCAAAGTCTCCTGCTGCCAGGGTAAATACTAGAGACAGTGAAGCCAGAGGCCTAAGTGGAGCAGGGTTAAAAATCAGTTGTAGTTTGAATGTGGATGGAGCAGGAGACTTTGCCGTCCACACAGCAGGGGAGCAGCTGGCATTACTGAACCCCACTAACACAGGAGCGAGTGTTTATATCTGTGCGGACGGTACTTCCAGGCTACAACAGGCTGTGTTGTAGCCCAGGATCAATGCTCGAAGCAGGCTGAGGCCTACTTGGAGCGAGGAGAAAAAGCGTTCTAGTGGCTTTGGAGGCAGCTGGAGACTTTGCCATCCACACAGAAGGGGAACAGCTGACGTTACTGAACCACACAAACACAGGAGTGAGTGTTTATATCTGTGCGGATGGCACTTCCAGGCTACAACAGGCTGTGTTGTAGCCCAGGATCAATGCTCCAAGCAGGCTGAGGCCTACTTGGAGCGAGGAGAAAAAGTGTTGTAGTGTGAGTTTGGAGGCAGCTGGAGACTTTGACATCCACACAGCAGGGGAACAGCTGGCGTTACTGAACCCCACTAACATAGGAGCGAGTGTTTATATCTGTGCGGACGGCACTTCCAGGCTACAACAGGCTGTGTTGTAGCCCAGGATCAATGCTCCGAGCAGGCTGAGGCCTACTTGGAGCGAGGAGAAAAAGCGTTGTAGTGTGAGTTTGGAGGCAGCTGGAGACATTGCCGTCCACACAGCAGGGGAACAGCTGGCGTTACTGAACCCCACAGACACAGGAGCGAGTGTTTATATCTGTGCGGACGGCACTTCCAGGCTACAACAGGCTGTGTTGTAGCCCAGGATCAATGCTCCAAGCAGGCTGAGGCCTACTTGGAGCGAGGAGAAAAAGCGTTGTAGTGTGAGTTTGGAGGCAGCTGGAGACTTTGCCATCCACACAGCAGGGGAACAGCTGGCGTTACTGAACCCCACTAACACAGGAGCGAGTGTTTATATCTGTGCGGACGGCACTTCCAGGCTACAACAGGCTGTGTTGTAGCCCAGGATCAATGCTCCGAGCAGGCTGAGGCCTACTTGGAGCGAGGAGAAAAAGCGTTGTAGTGTGAGTTTGGAGGCAGCTGGAGACTTTGCCGTCCACACAGCAGGGGAACAGCTGGCGTTACTTAACCCCACTAACACAGGAGCGAGTGTTTATATCTGTGCGGACAGCACTTCCAGGCTACAACAGGCTGTGTTGTAGCCCAGGATGAAGCATGCAGCAGGCGGAGGACAACTTGCAGCTGGTTTTATAGAGGTTGTAGACTACTACTGATTGTCACCGTGCTCCACTATGGCCTCCGGCTCCACTGTCTCTAGTATTTCCCCTGGCCAACAACCCCGCCAGTTACAGCTGTGAAGTGGCGTCGGCACAATCCACACTTGTTCCTGTGTAACTGTGGCTCAGTCCCGTCTGTTGATCCCCTGATGTGTGTCTGGCAAGCTCTCCTGCTCAGTCCTCATTCACACTACTAGTAATGTCAATGTGGACAGAGCAGGAGACCTTGCCGGACACACATCAGGGGATCAACTGACGGGAATGAGTCACAGTAACTCAGGAACAAGTGTGGATTGTGCAGACGCCACTTCACAGCTGTAACTGGCGTGGTTGTTGGCCAGGGGAAATACTAGAGACAGTGGAGCCTAAGTTGACCAAAGTTTCAAATCTGTAGTAGTTTGCATGTGGATGGAGCAGGAGACATTGCCATCTACACAGCAGGGGAACAGCTGGCATTACTGAACCCCACTGACACAGGAGCTACCATGTTTTTCTCTGTGAAGACGGCACTTCTGAACACCAACTGGGGTTGTTGGAGCCCAGGATCAAGCATGGAGCAGGCTGAGGCCTGCTGTTTTTTGAATGTGGAGGCAGCAGGAGACATTGCCGTCCACACAGCAGGGGAACAGCTGACGTTACTGAACCCCACTACCACAGGAGCTAGTGTGTTTTTCTCTGTGAAGACGGCACTTCTGAACACCAACTGGCGTTGTTGGAGCCCAGGATGAGGCATGGAGCAGGCTGAGGCCTGCTGTTTTTTGAATGTGGAGGTAGCAGGAGACATTGCCCTCCACACAGCAGGGGAACAGCTGGCATTACTGAACCCCACTGACACAGGAGCTAGTGTGTTTTTCTCTGTGATGACGGCACTTCTGAACACCAACTGGTGTTGTTGGAGCCCAGGATGATGCATGGAGCAGGCTGAGGCCTGATGGTCTTGGCATGTGGAGGCAGCAGGAGACTTTGCCATCTACACAGCAGGGGAACAGCTGGCATTACTGAACCCCACTAACACAGTAGCTAGTGTGTGTTTCTCTGCGAAGACGGCACTTCTGAACACCAACTGATGTTGTTGGAGCCCAGGATGAGGCATGGAGCTGGCTGAGGCCAACTTGCAGCACGTTTTATAGAGGTAGTTGACTACAACTGATTGTAACCGTGCTCCACTATGGCCTCCGGCTCCACTGTCTCTAGTATTTCCCCTGGCCTCCAACCCTGCCAGTGACAGCTCTGAAATGGCGTCAGCACAATCCACACTTTTTCCTGTGTTACTTGGGCTCAGTCCCGTCAGTTGATCCCCTGATGTGTGTCCGGCAAGGTCTCCTGCTCTGTCCTCATTCACACTACTAGTAATGGGAATGTGGACAGAGCAGGAGACCTTGCCAGACACACATCAGGGGATCAACTGACGTGACTGAGGCCAAGTAACACTGGAACAAGTGTGGATTATGCAGATGCCACTTAAGAGCTGTCACTGGCGGGGTTGGAGGCCAGGGGAAATACTAGAGACAGTGGAGCCAGAGGCCTAAGTGGAGCAGGGTTAAAAATCAGTAGTAGTTTGAATGTGGATGGAGCAGGAAACTTTGCCGTCCACACAGCAGGGGAGCAGCTGGCGTTACTGAACCCCTCTAGCACAGGAGCTAGTGTTTTTCTCTGTGCAGACGACACATCTGAGCGACAACTGGCTGTGTTGAAGCCCAGGGATTATAGTTCAGGTGGTAGAAACATGAACACAACAGGAGACCCGGATACAGTTGCCAACCAATTATTTAGTCGGGAAGAGGACTGGCAAATTCTGGGGAGATCCAGGCCTTGTTCATTTTCAGAAAAGTAAGCCGGTCGACGTTATCAGAAGAAAGTCGTGTGCGACGGTCTGTTAGTACACCAACTGCGGCACTAAAGACGCGTTCCGATAATACACTGGCAGCAGGGCAAGCCAGCACCTCCAATGCATACTGGCTAAGCTCTGGCCATGTATCCAGCTTAGAGACCCAAAACTTGAAGGGGGAAGAGTCATCTGGGAGTACACTCACAGGGCAAGACATGTAGTCTGTCACCATCTGACGGAAATGTTGCCTCCTGCTGACTGGAGCCGTCAGTGATGGTGTAGAAAATTGTGGCGGACACACAAAACTTTGCCACATTTGGGCCATAGTGGTCTTGCCTTGTGCTGAGGCGCTGCCTCTGCTCCCTCTTTGTGCCGAGTTTCCTCCACTGGCTCAACGCACAGAGGTGCTTTGTAAATCACTAGCACCACTGCTGTCGGGTGGAATGGAAAACATGATGGACTGCACCAGTGTGTCTTGGTACTCCCGCAGTTTACGCTCCCGGTTCAACGTTGGTATGAGGGTTTGCAAGTTATCCCGGTAGCGAGGATCTAGGAGGGTGTACACCCAATAATCAGCCATGTAGAGAATGTGGGCGATGCGGCGGTCGTTTCTCAGGCACTGCAGCATGAAGTCAACCATGTGCTGCAGACTCCCAACTGCCAAAGAACCGCTGTCCCCTGCTTGAGGCGTGATCTCTGCCTGCTCTGCATCACCCCACCCTCGCTGTACATACTGACTAGAGCTTTGTTTACCTCCCTCCTGTGGAGAGATGTCTTCCTCCTCCATCAACTCCTCCTCATCCTCCTCACAAAGTGTCCCCTGCCTAGACCTTTGTGAGGAAGCACGTAGCGCAGACTGTCCAGAAGCAGATGACATTTGGGACTCCTCATCCTCCACCTCTTCCAAAACCTCCTCCCTTAGTGCTTGCAGTGTTTTTTGAAGCAGGCAGATAAGGGGGACAGTCATGCTGACTAGTGCATCATCTGCACTCGCCATCCGCTTGGAATCATCGAAGGCACGCAAAACAAAGCAGATGTCCTTCATAGAGGCCTACTCAGTGGTGCTGAAGTGTGACCGGCGCACATTGCGACTTGTTTGCGCCTGATGCAGCTGGTACTCCATGACTGCTGCATGCTGCTCACACAACCGCTCCAACATACAGTGGCATGCAAAAGTTTAGGCACCCCTGGTCAAAATTACTGTTATTGTGAACAGATGAGCAAGTTGAAGATAAAATGATCTCTAAAAGGCCTAAAGTTAAAGATGACACATTTGTTTTGTATTTTAGGCTAAAAAGTAATACACATTGTCATTTTTTCACATTTTAAAAATTACAAAAAGAAAAATGGTCCGATGCTAAAGTTTGGGCACCTTTGGAGATTTGTGTGCTCAGATAACTTTGACCAAGGTTTCAGACCTTAATTAGCCTGTAAGGGATATGGCTTGTTCACCCTCAATGTTAGGAAAGGCCAGCTGATGCAGATTCCACAGGTTTAGAAACACATAGCCTCCTCTAACGTTGTGCGAAAAAACAGCCACCATGGGTTCTTTTAAGCAGCTGCCTAGAACTCTGAAAATGAAAATGGTGGAGGTCCACAAAGCAGGAGAAGGCTATAAGAAGATAGCAAAGCGGTTTCAAGTTGTCCTTTCCTCAGTTCAATATGTAATTCAGAAATAGCAGTTTACAGGAACAGTGGAGGTCAAGATAAGGTCTGGAAGGCCAAGCAAAATTTCAGAGAGAGCTGCTTGTAGGATTGCTAGAAAGGTATATCAGAACCCCCACTTGACTGCAAAAGACCTTCAGAAAGATTTAGCAGATTCTGGAGTTGTGGTAATTGTTCTACTGTTCAGAGACACATTATCAAATATGGCCTTCATGGAAGAGTCATCAGAAGAAAACCTCTCCTGCACCCTCACCATAAAATTCAGCATGAGAGGTAAGCAAAAGAACATCTAAACAAGCCCAATGCATTTTAGAAACAAGTCCTGTGAATTGTTGAAGTTAAAATAAAACTTTTTGGTCGCAATGATCAAAGGTATGTGCAGAGAAAAAATTGCATAGAATTTCAGGAAAAGAACATCTCTCCAACCATTAAGCATGGGGATGGATCAATCATGCTTTGGAGTTGTGTTGCAGACAATGGCACAAGGAACATTTCACAGGTAGAGGGAAGAATGGAGTCAATGAAATTTCAACAAATTCTTGATGCACACAGAACACCATGTGTAAAAAAGCTGAATTTGTAAACAGGATGGCTTCTACAAATGGATAATGATCACACACGACAAAATCCACAATAGACTACCTCAAAAGGCGATAGCTAGAGGTTTTTCAATGGCCCTCACAGTCCCCCGATTCGATCATCATTGAAAATCTGTGGCTAGTCCTCAAAATAGCAGTGCATGCAAGACGACCCAGGAATCTCACAGAAATGGAAGAATTTTCCAAGGAAGAATGAATGAAAATCCATCAAACAAGAATTGAAAGACTCTTGGCTGGCTACTAAAAGCGTTTACAAGCTGTGATATTTTTTAAAAGGGAGTGCTACTAGGTACTAACTATGCAGGGTGCCCAAACTTTTGCATTGGCCTATTTTCCTTATTGTCATTTTTAAAATGTAAAAAATGACAATATATAATTTTTTTGGCCTAAAATACAGTGAAAATGTGTCATCTTTAACTTTAGCCCTTTTAGAGATCATTCCATCTTCAACTTGCTTAACTGGTCACAATAACAGTAATTTTGACCAGGGGGGCCCAAACTTTTACATGCCACTGTATGTAATGTTGAATTCCACCTGGTGGGTAGGTCACATATGATGCGATGTTCCGGAAGGCGTAATCGGCGCTGCAGAGCAGCAAGGCGCGATCTTACCGTGCTGGAACGACGCAAGTGAGCGCACTCTATGCGGACCTTGTGCAGCAGTGCATCAAGATCCGGATAGTCCCTCAGAAAGATCTGCACGACCAAGTTGAGCACATGTGCCAGACATGGGATGTGAGTGAGGTTGCCAAGGCCAAGAGCTGCCACCAGATTTCGGCCATTGTCACACACTACCAAGCCCGGCTGGAGATTCGCTGGCAGAAACCACACGTCGCTCTCCTGCTTGATGGCTTTCCAGAGCTCCTGCGCTGTGTGGCTTCGATTCCCCAATGAAATTAATTTCAGTACGGCCTGTTGACGTTTGGCCACGGCTGTGCTCATATCAGTCGTAACAGGCTCCTGCTGCGCTGTTTCAGAAGAACTGGAGTAGGAGGAGGAGTCAATGTGTACAGACGGGATTCCTGCAATCCGTGGAGTTTGCAGAACACGTAGAGCGCCACTCTCCAGATCTGTACCCGGCGCCACAACATTGACCCAATGGGCAGTGAGGGAAAGGTATCGTCCCTGTCCATGGCTACTGGTCCACGCATCGGTGGTCAGGTGGACCTTGCTACTGACGGTGTTTAGTAGCGCATGTTTTATGTTTGCCTCCACATGTTTCTGCAGGGCAGGGATGGCTCGCCTGCTGAAATAAAAGCGGCTGTGCACAGTGTATTGTGGGACTGCCAATGCCATGAAGTCCCGGAAGGTGTCAGTCTCCACCAGCCTGAATGACAGCATTTCAAGGGCCAGTAGTTTGGCAATGCCAGCATTCAGAGCCTGTGCTCGGGGATGGTTTGCCAAGTATGGCCACCTTTTCTCCCATGCCTGTGCTACCGATAGCTGCCGAGTGGCCTGGGAGTGTGAGGATGACTTGGAGCGTGGTGCTGTGGGTGGAATATCACAGGGTCTCCGGACAACAGTGCCAGAGGTTCTTCCTTGGCGATCCTGTGAGGAAGCCGAACCAGCTGTGTGTGAGCTGGAGGAAGAGGCCCCAACACGAGCTGAAGAGGTGGTAGGTGGTGCTGTACGTTGGCCTACGTCTTCAGTGTGTCTGTGTAACTCCAGCTTGTGCTTGGTCCGCACGTTTCCACATATTAGTGGTATTGAGGTTGCTGACATTTTTCCCTCTTTTGACTCTCTGATGACACAGCTTGCATTTGACAAAGCAAATGTCGTCTGCAACTGTGTCAAAAAAGGACCATGCACTGCAAGTCTTCTGAGCGCCCTTTTTGCCTTTTGAAAGTAGAATGCTCCTAACAGGTGCCGAAGTGGAGGCTACAGGCAACCAAGTCTGCGCCCTCCCTCTCCCTCCGGTTTTGTCCATTCGGGGAATCTCTTCCTCAGAGCTGCTCCCACCACCTTCCTGTTCCTCACGCCATGATGGGTCAAGGACCTCATCATCTACACTCCCCTCTTCAAACACCTGCTTCTCCTGGGTTGTCTCGCCAGCACCGTACGCAACAGAAAGTGGTAACTGAGTCTCGTCATCATCTGATGCGTACTGAGGTGTGCTGACCATAGGCACTGGCCCACCCGCCTCTTCAGATTCAGAGGGACAAAGAAGTTGCTCATCAATGCATACTCCCTCTTCTTCACATTCTGGAATGCTGCTTGGCTGGCCCCCTCTTTCCAAACCAACAGATTCCGAGAACAGAAGTAGAGAATGTGATGGCTCCTGTCCAGGGCTCTCTTACTGCCTGGGCACTTTGGCAGGTGGTGAAGAGACAGATGGTTGCTCTTTGGTGCTCTGGCCTTGAGAGGATGTGGAAGTAATCGAAGTCAATGCGTTAGCTGCCATCCATCCGACAGCGGCTTCAATTTGTTCCTCCCGCAGCAGTGGGGTACGGTGAGGTCCTACAAAGCTGCGCATAAAGGACTGTTGCCTGCTAAAACTGGGGGATGCTGACTCACTGGTGCCAACAGCAGGCACAGAATCCCCACTTCCTCTCACTGCAGAATCCCGACGTCCTCTCCCTGCAGAATCCCCACGTCCTCTCCCTGCTGAAACTCCACACCCACGGCCATGTGCCATACTCTCTGCCTTCTTCATCTTGCTAGACTGAGAAAGATAGGCAGAAAAGTACAAAGAGGGGCCTTAGTGTGCTTATTCCTGAACAGCTGGTTACAGGTATAAGAAACACTAATTTTATGAAGTGTGTGTGTCGACTACACTTTAATGGGAGCTAATGTGGCCTACACAACTTTCAAATATAGTGTTTGGTGAACTTTGTTGTTTTTTTTGGGGGGGCAAAAAAACTAAAAGGATGTGACCAAAGATTTGAAAGTCAGAGTATCACCAACTTTCTGGAGCTATTACAATGCAGGCAGGTAACCTACAATGCAAAAGATGAGGCTCCAAAAAAATTGGGTAATACTAATCTGGCTGCAGCTGAAGGGCACAAGC
The DNA here is from genome assembly GCF_039654945.1 of Dendrobates tinctorius. Taxonomy (NCBI): domain Eukaryota; kingdom Metazoa; phylum Chordata; class Amphibia; order Anura; family Dendrobatidae; genus Dendrobates; species Dendrobates tinctorius. The sequence continues at coordinate 6,607,339 of NW_027361686.1, read as the reverse complement.
CAGAAAAAAGGCTCCTCTATCTACTCCTATATAGTGTTTGCAACCAACCAATGTAGATGGATATGGATGGATGCACACTAATTGCAGCTAATTTTTTCTTCTCCTATTAAAGAAATATATGTGTGAGGCAGTGACGCACGCTGAGCAGCCTACAACCAGACGTAGCTGCAGGACACACTACTCAGCGTGAGCTGCACTCACACACAGTCAGAGACCTCTCAGACAGCCATGAACAGTGCAGCTAAGTGGGCACTAGCACGGACAGGCTGCAGAAAGGCTCCGCTGTCTACTACTAGTGTTTACAACCAAAGTATATGGATACGGATGGAAGCACACTAGATAGAATTTTTTAAAAATAAGCAGCTCAAAAAGAAAAATATGTATGAGGCAGCAGTGAGGCACGCTGGGCGGCCTACAACCAGACGTGGCTGCAGGACCCACTCCACAGCGTGAGCTGCACTCACACAGCCCTTGCAGACAGCTGTGAACACTGCTGCTAGGGAAAAGCAAGCTACAGTGGTGGTTTATGTAGCCTGGGTAAAGCACAATATTGTTTTGAGAATCGCTATTTCTAACTGTCCCTCACAGTCTTCAACAGCAGCCTGTCCCTAACTGAATTCACAGCAGAGTGACCAGAAATGGCGGCGGCAGTGGCTTTTATAGTGCATCATGACATCATTTCAGCAGCCAATCACAGCCATGCCAATAGTTAACATGCCTACATGCCTAACAGGATGTGCCCACACTTCTGAGGAATCCCATAGGCTGAATCAAAGCGAGCGGGCTGATAGCATTATGGGAACGTCCGATTCCAGTATCCGACATGAAAAAAGTATCGGAAATCAGTATCGGAATTCCGATACAGCTAATATCGGCCGATACCCGATACTTGCGGTATCAGAAAGCTCAACACTAATGATAACCCAAAACATCCAGACGGCACTGATCAAAAGTTCACATACCCCATTTCTTAATACCGTGTATTGCCCCCTCTAACATCAATGACAGCTTGAAGTCGTTTGTCGAAGTTGCAGATGAGGTTCTTTATTTTCTCAGATGGTAAAGCTGCCCATTCTTCTTGGCAAAGAGCCTCCACTTCATGTAAATTCCTGGGCTGTCTAGCATGAAATGCACGCTTGGGATCTTCCCAGAGTGGCTCAATGATATTGAGGTCATGAGTAGGGATGAGCTTTCCGATATTGAAATATCGGAAATCGGCCCGATATTTGCGGTATCGGAATTCCGATTTCCGATTCCGATATTTTTTTCACATCGGAAATCGGAAATCCCATAATCCTTCAGCCTCTGAGCACTCCGTGGAGCCAATCAGGAGCTGAAGAATTGCTGACAACATTGTGTAACTCCCCTAAGCTTGGTAGGAGGCGTCCAAACTTGCTAGCTAGGGGCTGCGCTGTGATTAGCTGGCTGAATGGAGTGATCAGGCAGTATAAAAGACTGCGCCTGCCATTTTAGCCTCACTCTACTGTGAAAGCAGATAGGGATAGGTTGCTGTTGGAGATAGGGAGAGATCTCTGATCTAATAGCAATAGAAATTGTTTTTCAGCGACTGTAGCAGCCCCTGTGTGTGTAAGGCCGGTTTCACATTAGCGCTTTTTAAGCGCACGCACGGCCGGGGGTAGCTCCGCCCCCGAGCCGGCTCTCTGCCCGGCGTGCCCGCCCCTTGCTTGTAGCGCCGCCTCCTAGCGGACAGCGGCGCCTGCGATCGGCGCACCCTATCTTTAGCATAGGGTGCGCCGATCGTGCGCAGGCCGTGCTCTAGTTGCGCTTTGACCTGCGCTGCGCACTTTTGACGGTGCGCCGTGCGCGCCAAAATCCGAAAAGTTCGATTTTGGCGCGCACGGCGCACCGTCAAAAGTGCGCAGCGCAGGTCAAAGCGCAACTAGCGCACGGCCTGCGCACGATCTGCGCACCTTATGCTAAAGATAGGGTGCGCCGATCGCAGGCGCCGCTGTCCGCTAGGAGGCGGCGCTACAAGCAAGGGGCGGGCACGCCGGGCAGAGAGCCGGCTCGGGGGCGGAGCTACCCCCGGCCGTGCGTGCGCTTAAAAAGCGCTAATGTGAAACCGGCCTTACAGAAGCAGTCTTTTTCCTCACTGACCCCGCTCAGTTTCATTTTTTGTGCTGTGCAGGCTCTCAGTGAGGTGCTTAGTGAGACAGTGCAGAGCACATTCACTGCAGCTGCTGCAGCGCCTCTTGCTGCAGCACTGTGTGGTGTGTGTCTCACTGCCTTTTCACAGCCTTTTCTTTTCATCCCTTAAATCCCCTTCCCCTATTTTTTCCTAAAAGTGTAGCTTCACCATCCAGTACATTTTGGTGAACGCTATATAGGGATTTTTCAGTGAGGGGTTCCCCCCCGAATCTCCTCCCCCACAATCCCTTACCCCAATGTATCCCTCAATTGTCCTGGTGCTCGGGTGCGCTTTGCACAGTTTAGTCACCTCAGCTGCGCAGACTGCCTGTGTGCATTTTTTTGGGGAGTGCAGCACCCACTAGGTCAGTCTTTGTAGTCACATCAGACTGCAGGACCCCTAGTGCGGCCTGTTCTATTGAGCAGCCCAAAATTTTTCACCAGTAAATTCACTCTCAGTGCCCCTATAAGTGTTACTTTACCTCACAGCATCTATTGAGGTTAAAGTTAAACATTATATAGGGATTGTGCTGTGAGGGACCCATACCACCCCCCTGTTCCCTGGTGCGCTTTGCATAGTTAGTAACCTCCGCTGTGTAAGCCAACTGTGTGCTATTTTTTGTAAAGTGCTGCACCCACTAGGTCAGTCTTTGTAGTCACATCAGACTGCAGGACCCCTAGTGTGGCCTGTTCTATCGCGCACCCCCAAATTTTTCACCAGTAAATTCACTCTCAGAGGTTAAAGTTAAACACTATATAGGGATTATACTGTGAGGGCCCAAACAACCTCTGTGGCTGGTGCCACACAGCACCTGGCCCAGTCCCGGAGAATCATTTTTTTTTGTATCACAGCAGAGTCATTTACTGCGCTGTGACATCCGACCGTAATGTGTACACCAACACCACAAACACGTTACTCTTTGTGTAGGCCACACTAGATTCAAATGACACACCATCATACAGTGCCATTAGTGTTTCTTATACCTGTTTGTAGTCCTACAGGAATAAGCACTCTAATCCCTAATAATTACTTTTTTGCCATTCTGAATCCATCGATAGAGATGAAGAAGACAGAGAGTAAGGGATGTCCCCGTGGGGCCCGCGGAATAGGTGCATCAGCAGCTAGACATGGTGCACATCCAGAGCAAGCAGCAGGCCCAAGTCACTCAGCACCTACTTTCACCCGGCAGCAGTCATTTATGCGCAGCTTGTTAGAAGCGTAGGGCCATAGGCTGATAAGAGAGGATCAAATAGAAACCGTTGTTTGTTGGGTGGCAGCTGAGGCATCCACCTCAATGAGCGCAGCATCCTGCCAGGACCTCTCCACCACATCGGATCAGGCCACTGAAGAGCAGCACCCATCTGCTTCTTCACCGCCCACTAAATTGCCCAGATTCTCAGGGTGCCAGGAGCCAACCTTAATCCTCTTCTCAGAATCTGTTGGCTTGGAATCTGTGTGCCAGCCAGACAGCATTCCTGTAGCTGAAGAAGAGGTAGTGTGCACAGATGCGCAACCACTGTGTGCGTCTGAGGAAGAAGTGGAGGGTGGGCCAGTGCCCACAGTGACCAGATCCCAGTCAGCAGATGATGATGAAACTCAGCTGCCAGTTTCTGCTGACGAAAGTGTATTGGATGACGAGGTCCTTGACCCATCATGGCATGCTGAGGGGCAGCAAGCAAGTGGGGATAGCTCAGAGGAAGAGCTTGCAGGTGTGGTGCAGCATGGCCGTCCACATGGGAGAGGAAGAGGGAAAAATTGGTTGTGGGCTCCCTCAACTTCAGCACCCGTTAGGAGCAGGGCTCTTTTAAAGAGCACAAGGAGTGCGCCCAAGAGTTGTGGTGCATGGGCCTTTTTCGACCAAGTTGCAGATGACGTTACAGTAGTCAGATGCAAGCTTTGTCGACAAACTGTGCGGAGAGAGAAGAACGTCAGAAACCTTAATACCACCAATATGTTGATGCATGTCAGGAAGAGGCACCCTGTGGAGTGGTAGCATCACTCCCAAGATGATTCGTCACCTGCAGCTGGGTCCCCACCTTCGACCTCTACAGCCACAGCGGCCACCTCTTCCTCCAGCTCGCAAACAGCTGCTTCAGCTTCCTCGCCAGAATGCCAGGGTGCATTTGCAGGCAGTGTTGTATGGCGGCACACAGTCTGTACTTCGTCAGCATCAATATCCCAATCGCTGGCATCCTCACACTCCCAATCCAGTGTGCAGCCATCTGTCACACAGGTGTGGGAGAAAAGGCACCCGTACTCGGCAAACCACCCACGAGCACAGGGCATGAATTCTCGCATTGCCAAATTGCTTGCAGTGGAAATGCTACCATTATGGCTGGTGAGCAAGCCAGCCTTTAACGATATGTTGGGGTTTGCAATCCCACAGTACAGCGTTCCCAGCCGCTTCTACTTCAGCAGGCAAAACGTCCCAGCCCTGCAACAGCATGTGGAGCATAAAATTAAGCAGGCACTACAAAATGCAGTTAGTAGCAAGGTCCACCTGACCACCGACGGTGTGGACCAGTCAGCATGGCTAGGGACGCTACATTTCCATCAATGCCCATTGGGTAAATGTAGTTGAGCCTGGAATTGGAGTAGACAGTGCAAGTGCGCGGGTCCTGCCAACTCCACGGATTGCAGGCCTCTCCTCTGTACAAATTGACTCCTCCTCATACTCCTCGTCAGACTCGCCTGCACCCAGACGTACCACAACAACCGATTTTAGCACTGCATCGGCCAAACATCAACAGGCTGTGTTGAAATTGGTTTATCTGGGTGATGTTAGCCACACTGCTCCTTGAGCGTGTTCCACAGCTCGGTTGCGGAGCGACATGTGGCTTGCGTCGCTCATCCTCCAGCCAGGTATGGTGGTGTGTGACAACGGCTGAAACCTGGTTGAGGCTCTGGGCCTAGGTGGTCTGACTCACATTCCATGCCATGTCCATGTCCTAAACTTGGTGGTGCAGAGTTTCCTTAGGAACTATCCTGACCTTGAGGAGCTGCTGCACAAAGTCAGATACGAGTGCTCTCATTTGCAGCGTTCAAGCATGGCTGCATCGCGCCTTTCAGCCATGCAGCGCAGATTGGGTCTGCCCGAGCACCGCATCATTGTTGACCAACCTGCAATTATGGAGTTGCAGCTGCATCAGGCGCAAAGTAGGCGACACACATCTCAGCCCTCCCACTTTACAACCACAGAGTTGGCATCCATGAAGGACATATGCACCATTTTGAAGTGCTTCAAGAACTCCACTCTGATGGTGAGCGCGGATTCTGCCCTACTCAGCCTGACTATTCCCCTTATATGCCTTATAGAATCATCACTTAAAGGACTAAGGGATGAAGTTTCTCATGAGGAGGAGGAGTATGATGGGACACTTGCAACAACCAGGCAATCTTTATCGGCCCGGATGGTACAAAGCTCTGTGGGTGCCTCACAAAGGTCCAGGCAGGACACAGCAAGCGAGGAGGATGAGGAGGACTATGAGGATGAGCCAGAGGAGGAAAGTACACAGCGCTCTACTAGTAGTCACCAGATAGAGCATGGATGGGGTGATGCAGAGCAGCCAGAGCATATTCCTCCAGCTGGTGACAGCGATGCATGGCCAGTTGGCAGCCTTCAGCACGAGTGACTTCATGCTGCAGTGTCTGAGAAACGACCCACGCGTGGCTCGTATTCTCCACACAAATGACTACTGAGTGGCCACCCTCTTAGATCCACATTACCGGGACAGCCTTCAAAGCCTAATTACACCGTTGAACCGGGCGCGTAAAATGCAGGAGTACCAAGATGCACTGGTTAATTCACTCATGTACTCTTTTCCACCGCATAGCAGCGATGTGCATGCACTAGCAGGCACCTCAGTGCGTCCTGGGCCCAGCAGAATCCGTTCCGAAGCCGGTAGCAGAAGCAGTACATCTGCTACTGACAGGTTCAGTATACCCAACCTGTTCCAACGGTTTCTGAACCCGCAAACAGTTCGGGCACCATCAGCACAGACAGTACAACGCACTAGGAGGCAACATTACCGTGACATGGTGGCACAATACCTCTCCACCCCTGTCAGTGTGCTTCAGGATGGATCTGCCCCCTTCAAGTTTTGGGTCTCCAAGTTGGATACATGGCCCGAGCTTAGCCAGTATGCCTTGGAGGTCCTGGCTTGTCCTGGTGCCAGTGTGAATTTTGAACGCGTCTTTAGTGCAGCTGGCAATGTACTAACAGACCAACGTACCAGACTATCCGCTGCAAATGTGGACCAGCTTACATTCGTAAAAAATGAACCAGGCCTGGATTTCTGGTGACTTTTTCTGCCCTGGGCCAGAGTAGGCAGGTTACATGCATGGTTGGTAGCAGTATGCATGCTCTGTCATGTGCCTATGTTGCACACAGCGTCATCTGTTATGCCAGTGCTCTGGCCTCTACTACCAACATCTAGCACCTGGTTCTGTGACTGACTCTTTCACCTCATACTGTTTTCCATGGGCTCTAGTACTGCCAGCTGGTGCCCATTTCCGTGACTGCCGATTTCACAGCATGCCATGTTTCTGGGCTCTAGTACCGCCAGGTAGTGCCCATTTTTGTGACTGCCACTATCACAGCATGCCGTGTTTCTGGGCTCTAGTACCGCCAGCTAGTGCCCATTTCTGTGACTGCCACTTTCACAGCATGCCGTGTTTCTGGGCTCTAGTACCGCCAGCAAGTGCCCATTTCCGTGACTGCTGATTTCACAGCATGCCATGTTTCTGGGCAACTGTACTGCCAGCTGTACCTCGTTAGACCAAAGTGGAAAAAAAGGACAACAGATGCCAAACACCTATAGACAAAAGCATAAGAGGCGGGATCCAGCCACGCCGGCTGTTTCCTGGCAGTAAAGTGCGGACACAGGTGCCTCTCCTGAGGTGTAAACCGAGTTCCAGCATTGCCGGCTGGTTCTCGGGAGTGCCCAAGGGAATGGGTACCTCCTGCTCCTAACCGTGTTTCGACAACGCTCGCCGTTACACAGTTGTGTCCGCCGCACTGTTCCACGCCCACGCAGTACATCATTCCGGCTCAGTTTGCTGTTATCCGTGGTGTCGGCAGTGTAGGAGCCCCCTACGTGGACTCTGGGGCCTGGCGCTCAAGGCTGGTCTCGACAATGCCAGTAGGCCCTGCTCCTCCCCTGCTGCGACTGCGGAGTAAAGAAGACTGTGTCCGGGTTGTGGGGGCAAATGTGGCTCTTGCACCTTCTGCCGAGAAGACATTACTCCGGTAGAAGACCCAAGACAGGAAGACAGATGCAGAAGACCCAAGACAGGAAGACAGATGCGGAAGACCCAAGACAAGAAGACAGATGGAGATGTCCCCGGACTCCTGTCTTTTTGCTCTTGAACTTGCATCTTTCTGGGGTTTTTTGTGCTTCTCGGCAGTGCTTTTGGCTTATGTCACTACTACATTGTGGTATCCGGGCTACAGTAACGTCAGCAACGTACAGCCACTGGCACTTTAAGGCTACTTTCACACATCAGGTTTTCGGCGTCAGGCGCGTTCCGGCGTCGTGCCGAAGCCGCCGGATCCGGCAAATGTTTAGTAAAACCGGATGTGACGGATCCGGTTTTCTGCCGGATCCGTCTTGCGCTTGACAGCCAAAACCGGATCCGTCTCATCCGGTTCATCCGGTTTTCGATCCGTTTTTCGACGGATTACGCCGGATCCGGTTTTTAAAATCGCCCCTTGTGGCCTTCCGAAAGGGATTGGCTACTGAAAAACTATATATAGCGTGTTCCTACAGCCCTTCTTTGACAGGTTGTAAAGGAGAAAGTGCAGGTTGGAGAGAAGAGCAAGTTACTGGCGAAGATGGATGTTGTGATTGGAAATATTTTGAAGAATTTGGCGGATTTTACAGCGGAGGCAAATCGTTTGAGGGTGATTGTTCTGGAGAAGGAGAGAGCGAGACAGCAGCAGCGCATCAGGCATCGTAGACGACGTTTGTGGATCCACCCCATCACAGCCAAGAGAATGACGCGTGGGGTCTATTCTACACTCTGCATGGACCTTAGACGAAACCAGGATAAATTTTTTGGATATGTTCGGATGAAAATGGAGAATTTTGATTACTTGGTGGAGCGCATTGCACACCTCATAAGAAAATCGGACACCTATTGCCGCTTCTCTGTTTCACCCGCAGAGCGTCTGATGGTGACTTTAAGGTAAGCCACATTTATTGGATATGCTCGCATCAGAGCACACTTTCACTGCAATCTCGTTGGCGGTAGTTTGCAGCTCCAAGTGTTATAGCTGACTTTTGGTATGTAATGCTGTGATTTTAAACTAATTGATTGTTTTTTAATTCCCCACAGATTTCTTGCAACTGGAGAATCCCTTTCGTCACTGCATTCCCAGTACAGACTCGGGATTTCCACCATATCTGGAATAGTGAAGTACACATGCCGTGCACTGTGGGACTCCTTAGCTGAAGAGTTTTTACCAGAGCCCACAACAGAGAGGTGGATTGAAATTTCAGAAAAGTTTCAATAGATATGTCAGTTTCCGAACTGCTTGGGCGCTGTGGGTGGGAAACATATCCGCATTGTAAAGCCAGCCGGATCGGGATCGGAATATTTCAATTACAAGAAATATTTTTCAATTGTCCTCATGGCCATCGCTGACGCGGAATACAAATTTATTGCTGTTGATATTGGGGCCTATGACCGCTCCAATGACTCTCAAGTTTTCAAACGGTCTGCCATGGGGCGTAAACTGTATGGAAACACCTTCCAGTTCCCACCCCCTAGACCGCTGCCGCAAACATCTGGTCCACCTATGCCATTTGTCTGTGTAGGGGATGAAGCCTTTCAGCTGTCAGAACACCTTTTGAAACCGTACGGTAGCAGAGGATTGTCAAGAACAAAACGCATTTTTAATTACCGCTCCACAAGAGCAAGAAGAATGGTTGAATGTACCTTTGGTATTCTGACAGCCAAATGGCGGGTCCTATTGACTGCGATCAACCTCAAGACAGAAACTGTGGACGAGGTGATCAAAGCTTGCGTGGTACTCCACAATTTTGTGATCTGCAAGGAACCCATTTCCATTGAGGACACCTCAAGAAGAAACCACCTTGCAAGATTACCATGACATTACCACTAGAAGTTCTGTGATGGTTTCAGTAATGAGGGACAATTTTGCACTGTACTTTATGTCACCTCAAGGCAGAGTACACTGGCAGGATGACAGAGTGTGAAAGATTTGTGCCCTTAACCAAACTTGTGTACCTTCTGTACCAACAGTATATACCTTTGCCAACCAAAGTTGGCTATCTTGTCATGGTCTTACTATTTTTACCTTTAGGCCACAGGTGTGTACCTGGTTGTGTTTTATGCAAAGTATTTCACCTTTTAACAAAAGTTGTGTACATTGTTAGGAAATCACCAACAATAAACACAACTTTTTAGGTGAAATACTTTGCTTCAAACACAACCAGGAACACAACTGTGGCAAAAAGCTAAAATTTACCCACAGTTATATACCTGGTTTTGAATACCTTTTTACCTTTGAAATACCCTGTATTTAACCTTTTTTTTAAATATAGTTCGCTGCAGAAAGAAATGACAGACAACCATTGTGAAACGATAATTTAACTTTTATTTAAAATATTTTTTTTTTTGTAAAATGTTTTTAAAGTGCAAAAAACTTTTTTAATAAAGGTTTTAAACCCAATGGGCATTTTTATTAAAAAACACACATTACAAATCTGTGTAGTGTGGGGTGGAAATACTGCTGGAGGGGCTGCGGGATACTTCGACACTGGGAGTGTGGAGAGAGGACTGGGATCGTGGTGGGGAAGGAACAGTTAGAGGTGAAGGTGTGGAAAAAGCTACAGAATGGGTGGACATGTGGGAGGCAGAAGAGGTGGTGGGCGGTGGAGTGGAGGGTTGGGCCGGGACTGTAGGAGCAGATGATGTTGATGGAAAGTTGTATGGGGAAGGAGTTTGGTATGGGGAAGGAGTTTGGTACGGGGCAGGTTGCTGGAACTGGGGAGATGTCTGGTACTGGGGAGGTTGCTGGTACTGGGGAGGTTGCTGGTACTGGGGAGGTGGCTGGTATGTAATAGGAGGGGGAGGATGGAAAGTGGCTGGAGGGGGTGCAGGTGGAGGAACTACTGGGGTGGGAGGAGGAGGTTGGGAGGTAACGTGCTGGAGAGCACCGTGGCATGAATGCATTACATGCATCTGCTGGGTAGGAGAGAGCATTGCCATGCTCTCCACAACAGACCGGAAAAAGGTGTGGTTTGGCGAAGATCTTGCTTCTGAATGCATGGTTTGCAGAAGTGTCTTCACCTCCAGAATGCTGGAGTTGATCTGCTGAAAGCCTGCGGAGATTTGCTCTGACAAGACTTTTAGACAGTTCTGGAAAGATGCATAAGTCTTTTCCTGACCCCTCTGCTGCTGTCGCCCAGTACCCGCAGGTGTACTAGAGGTGGCAGGGGCAGAAGGGTGGGGTAAAGGGAAAGCGATCTCCTCACCAGCAGCTTCATGTAATGTAGGCGGCCACGATGCTCCTGTGCTGGTGGATGGGACAGATGGGTCGAATGTGTGGGAAGGCTGGGAAGGTGCAGATGTACCGGGGAGGTCGAAGTGTCCCTCGGTGCCGGTCTCCTCAGGGATCGCCTCAGAAGGGTCCAATCGTGCAGGCTCCCGAGTGCTGCTCACCGTGCTGTGGAATAAAGAGAAAAAAAAACAATTAAAATAGTGACATGGCATGGCCCTGGCTGAAAAAAAATTGTCACATCTAAACATTTTTTTTTCACATGTGGTGTGTAATATTTACCTTCTGGTGACCATTGTATCCCGGAGGAACGACAGGGCTCGTGCGTACTTGTACTTGCTCCTGCGTCCTCCAGATCCACTCGTGGCCCGCATCTCTTTATTGAACTCCTTCTTGAAACGATCCCTCACAGACCGCCACCACTTTACAATTCTGTCCCCTGAAACGAGAAAGGACAAAGTGGTTAGTATACAACATCAGTGTTTCCCAAACTCCAGTCCTCATGGTCCCCAGGGGGTCATGTTTTCAGGATTTCCATAGTAAATAGAAATCCTGAACACATGATCCGTGGGGACCATGAGGACTGGAGTTCGGGAAACGCTGGTTTACATCAAGCAACCGGTACTGTATATACTTACGCTCTTTAATCTGGGCCCGAGCATCGAGGTCCTCCCAGCGGGCCCCAAGGAGCGAACAGATTTCTTCCCAGAGTCATCGGGTAACGATCAGGTCAGCATGGCGGCGGTCATATTCCATAGCGGCTCCTTTTCTCTGACGAGATCGATGAGGTGGTCCACATCTGTTCCTCCATCCTCACCGTCTGAGTCGGGAGCACGCTGTGAAGGCTGTTAAAGTAAAAGAGAAAAATAGCAAAATTAGTCACCACACTTAAGACATGAAATAAAAAGTGTACCAAAATTTCACTTAAATATTATACTTACACGCTGGTGACCGCCGCGTTGCTGTCGCCGACGACCCTGGGAGGCACTGAGAGGACCTCTTGGCCGAGCACCAGATTGGGAAGACTAGAGAAGAAAAGAAAAAAATTTATGTGTTTGGATGTTGGCATTTGTTTGCTGTGTGTGGTCTGCAGAACATTGTTTTCTATGTGTTGTGTGTAGTGTGATGTTGTGTTTCTGCGTTTGATGCAAAAAACTTACCAATTGTGAGCCCACTCCAAGAGTCTGTCCACCCCTTCTTCTTCTGGGAGCTCCTCTTCAGCTTGTGATTCCTGTTTTGAAATAAAAGGCAATGAATAGACATATATTACAGAGATGATGGATTTTGGAAATAAAAACTTACCGTCAAACGCTGACGATGCGAGGGAGGGCTCCCAGAAGAAGATGTGCTGTCCTCTTGCTGGCCAGACTCCATGGCTGTGGGTGGTGCTGTTGCTGCTGCCAGTGCTGCCACTGCTGCCACTGCTGCTGCTGCATCTCTTGGGTGGCTGTTGAATAAAGAGAAACAAAGGGCCAATGAATATCTTGATATTCCATGGCCCTAGTTTTGAGGAATGGGGGACTTGATAATTACCTTCTCTCATCTGCTGCTGGACTCCCCTCCCGTTGTTCAGCATGCTGCTCCATTTGGGGTGGTGGTGGTGCTGATGGTGCTGCAGTGGTCTCCTGCCTTCTCCTGCGCCTGGTTGCTGTCTTGGGTGGCATGTTGGGTGTGGCTGAGGGTCCCACTGTCATGCTTTTATATATGTGTCTTGTGGGCAGAGCTACTAAGCATGCTCAGACCCAAAAAATTGGATCTGGCCACCGGATCCGGCGCATTGCGGCGCTCATAGGCTTTCATTGTGTGACACGCCGGCTTTTTCGCCGGAGACAAAAAACGTTACAGTAGCCATTTTTTCCAGACGCCGGATTGCGACACATTGCCGGATTCGGCGAAAACCGGATGAAACGCATGGCCATCCGGCCCGATCCGGCGCTAATGCAAGTCAATGGGGGGGAAACCGGATCTGGCATTGCATTTCGCCGGATCCGGTTTTTGTCAAAAGTGCCGGATCGCGCCTGACGGCGAAAACCTGATGTGTGAAAGAGGCCTTACCTTCTGCTGCTTATCTGGGTTCCATTAACGTCAGCTGGTTCTCAGTAGAGTCAATGGCTTGGGTCCTTCTTTTGTGGTATCCGAGTTCCAGTAACGTCTGCTGGTCCTTGGTAGTGCATTCTGGCACAGGTACCTCCTGCTTAGTTAACGGGCTCCGGTAACATCAGCTGGTGCCCGTTAGTTCCATTGGCTCTTATGCTGATTTCTGCTGCCTATACGGGTTCCAGACTCACCAGCTGGTTCTCTCAAGTTGCTGTGCCTACTGTTACTTCTGCGCATTTCCTCTGGGTTTGGGACATTCTGCGACCAGCCAATAGCAGAATAACCATAGACGGAGGTTTAGGAAGCAGTAGGAGCAGATGTACATGAACCAAAAGCAGAATATCAATATGCAGAATTACTGAATAACAGTAATATAATCAACAGAAGAAGACTAAGCATGGTTTAAAGGGAGTGCATCCGTTCCTCCATGTGGTACTCCTGGAAACTCCCTGCAAAGCAAGGTGAGCTGAACGCGGACACATGTCAGTCAAAGGGCATATTGACACCACCACCGGCAGTTTTAGTTTAATAATATAAAATCACTAACCCTAACCCTAACTATCCCTAACGATCCCTAACCCTTAATCCTTACCACTAACCCTAAACACAAACCCAACCCCTAACCCTTACCCTAACCCTACTAACCCTAAACCTGAACCCTAACCCCTAACCATAACCCTACTAATCCTAACTCCTAACCCTAACCCTACTAACCCTAACCCCTAACCCTACTAACCATAACCATAACCCCTAACCCTAACCCTAATAACCCTAACCCCTAACCCTACTAACCATAAGCATAACCCTAACCCTAACTAACCCTAACCCCTAACCCTTACCCTAACCCTACTAACACTAAACCTAACCCCTAACCCTAACCCTACTAACCCTAACCCCTAGCCTTTACCCTACTAACCATAAACCCTACCCCAACTAATCCTAACCCAAAGAAAAAACACCGCTGTTAAAAAGATAGCAACCAGTTTTTCTGCTACAGCTTTCGCTCTGTGCATTTTTTTGCGATTTTTTTGCTCCTCTGCCTCTGCAAACTCCTTCCCCATTATCCTGAGGTGTTTCCCCTCCATTTTATCCATTATGTAGCACTGTAGTGGTCATTTTGTAATTCCAATTTTTTTCTCCCATTGACTTGCATTGATATCGGAAATCGGAAATTCCGATATCCGATATTTTTCAATATCGGAAATCGGAATTCCGATACGATATTGGGCAATATCGCTCATCCCTAGTCATGAGACTGAAATGGCCACTCCAGAACCTTCACTATATTCTGCTGTAGCCAATGACAGGTCTACTTGGCCTTGTGTTTTGGATCGTTGTCCTGTAGGAACATTCAAGTACATCCCATGCACAGCTTCCATGCTGATGACTGCAAATTTGCCTCCAGTATTTGCTGATAGCGTGCTGCATTCATCTTTCCTTCAACTTTGACCAAGTTTCTTGTGCCTTTGTAGCTCACACATCCCCAAAACATCAGTGATCCACCTCCATGCTTTACAGCAGGAAAGGAATGGAGTTCATTTCATCATGCTGACCTCTCTCCAAATGTAATGTTTATGGTTGTAGCAAAAAAGTTCCATTTTGGTCTCATCACTAGAGTTGAGCGAAACGGGTCGAAAAATTTCAAAAGTCACCGACTTTTGGCAAAGTCGGGTTTCATGAAACGAAACCCGACCCTAGGATGAGGTCGGCCACGAGGTCGGCGACTTACGCGCCAAAGTCGCGTTTCAAAAGTTTGTTTTGCGCTCTTTTTCAGCCAATCAGGATCCACGGACACTGTGGGCAACGTGATGACATAGGCAGGGGTCACCACCATCTTTCAGAAGGGCATGCAAGTGATTGGCTTGCTTTGGTGGGCGTCACAGGGGTTATAAAAGGGCGTGCACGCCAACCGCCATCTTACTTCTGCCGATCTTAGCATAGGGAGAGGTTGCTGCTGCTGATTCTGTAGGGAGAGCGTTAGGCAGGGAAGAAGAAAAAAAAACTGCTTCTGCTGCTGGCGATTTTGCCTGTACAACACACCAGTCACTGTGTGTGCAGGGTAAGGGGAGGCTATATTGTGGTGGATCAGCGGTGTTGGTTGTTAGGCTGCCTTCTAAGGCTTCCTGACAGCTGCATTGCTGTTTACCCACTGCTCTGCAAACTGCTTTTTTAAAAGCAATCCCAATTTTTTTTTTTGTCCTGCTGAGGTACTGAGCATGCATTTTTTCACACCATACAGCGGTGTACGCTCCTCACACAGTACCGTGTAACGGCTGTTATCACAGCCACAGTGAAGCTATCTGTGTGTCACTCTGTGAGAATAAGTCGAGGACACGTTCCGTTCTTACAGACCTGCACCTACTAGTTTTGTCTAGCTTTCAAACAGTTAAATATATTTGCTGTTTGATCGCATTCAAAACTATAGAGAGACAGCGTGTGTCAGTCCGTATACTTAAAAAACACGGAGCTTGACAATTTTACGTACACCGTACAGCCGTGTACGTGCACGCTCCTCTCAGTACCGTGTAACGGCTGTTATCACGGCCACAGTGAAGCTATCTGTGTGTCACTCTGTGAGAATAAGTCGAGGACATGTTCCGTTCTTACAGACCTGCACCTACTAGTTTTGTCTAGCTTTCAAACAGTTAAATATATTTGCTGTTTGATCACATTCAAAACTATAGAGAGACAGCATGTGTCAGTCCGTATACTTAAAAAACACGGAGCTTGACAATTTTACGTACACCGGACAGCCGTGTACGTGCACGCTCCTCTCAGTACCGTGTAACGGCTGTTATCACGGCCACAGTGAAGCTATCTGTGTGTCACTGTGGAAGGATAAGTGGAGGACTTGTTCCGTTCTTACAGACCTACACTCTAGGGAGATTCCTATTCTGCCCAATTCTACATACACCTTGTAGTTTGTGATACACTAGCCAATTTCTGCCTGTGACATAGCGCTCTGATATTCAGTGGGCCTCACACAATCCAAAAGTGTCCAGTGTCCACTAGTGTGTGCAGAAATTCAAAATCTCTGTGATCCTGTAGTCACTTTTTACACACCTGTGCCATCGAGCCTGTGACATAGCGCTCTGATATTCAGTGGGTCTCACACAATCCAAAAGTGTCCAGTGTCCACTAGTGTGTGCAGAAATTTAAAATCTCCCTTATCCTGTAGTCACTTTTTTCACACCTGTGCCATCGAGCCTGTGACATAGCGCTCTGATATTCAGTGGGCCTCACACAATCCAAAAGTGTCCAGTGTCCACTAGTGTGTGCAGAAATTCAAAATCTCCCTTATCCTGTAGTCACTTTTTTCACACCTGTGCCATCGAGCCTGTGACATAGCGCTGTGATATTCAGTGGGCCTCACACAATCCATAAGTGTCCAATGTCCACAAGTGTGTGCAGAAATTCAAAATCTCCCCTGTCATATAGACACCTTGTACCTTGTTTTACATTACTATATAGTTTGTTGGATTTTGTCTACATTTCTACAAAAAATGAGGAAGGCTGGTGGAAGAGGCCGTGGAATCGGGCGGGGGTTGGCAGCTGGTAATGATGGTGTTGGTGGTGGATCTGATGGTAGTGGCAAGAGCAAAATAGGACCGAATGCAGGAGGTGTTGAGCCTGCGTCATCGTCTGGCTACATAAGGCTTCGAAGGCTTATTTTTCTAGGAGTTTGCAAACCGCTTTTAAAGCCAGAGCATCAGGAAAAAGTTTTGTCTTACATTGCTGACTCAGCCTCCAGCTCTATCGCCTCCTCTTCTTCAGTTGTAAAAAGTAAAAGCATTGAGTCGTTATTGGAGGCTCATGTTCATGAACCACACCTTTCCTTGTGTCCTTCACCCCAACCAAGATTGAAGGATGACGCAGGCCATACTACTGATTACTCCATGGAGCTGTTTTCACATACCATGCCTGGATTATCAAGTGAAATGGTGAATTACCCAGGCCAAGATGAATCTGACATGGAGTGCACTGATGCACAGCCGCTGATAGATGATTGTGCTGGTACATTCACTCAGAGCACTACATTGTCCTCGCAGTGTACAGAGCCAGATTCTGACCCTGATGAGACTCAGGTGCCCCTTCCCGCACACTATACCACCATACACGGTGACACAGAGGAAGGTGCACATGACATTGAAGAGGAGGTGATGGATGACCCAGTTGTTGACCCAGATTGGCATCCATTGGGGGAAGAGGGTGCTGCTTCCAATAGCTCAGATGAGGAGCATCCACAGCAGACATCGACATCGCAACAGCTGTTATCTGGCAGGCCCGGAGCACTCCAAAGACAGGTTCCAAAAATCAAAAGAGTTTCTGGACAGCTTGTCCAGAGGGTCAAAAGATCACAGCGTGCTAGGCCGCAAAATGTCTGCCAAAGTAGGAAGAGTGCAGTGTGGCACTTTTTTGAACAAAATCCTCATGATCAGGCCAAGGTTATCTGTAAGAAGTGCGCAAAGACCTTTAGCCGAGGGAAAAATCTGAAAAATTTGAATACCAGTTGCATGCTTAGACATTTAACCACCATGCACTTGCAAGTGTGGACACAACACCAAACCTCAAGTGCCACATGTGCAACTAATCACAAAGAAGGTAGTCAGCAACGCTACATTGTTTCCCCCACTGTAAGCCCACCGGTTAGCACAGCAGCAAATGTTGAGGTGTCGTTGCAAGGCCACAGCAGTCAGGGAATCCCACTGTTATATCAACGAAATACTGAATCTAGGCCATCAGAAAGAACACCAACTCCATCAGCATCATCAACCCTCTCTCAGTCCGCCCTGTCCACCGCTACTTCCACCATATGAAGCTCTCAAGTCCAGCTCACCCTCCCAGACAATATGAGTAGGTCAAGAAAGTACTCAGTCTCTCATCCGCGTACACTGGGTTTGAACGCCCACATTGCCAAACTAATCTCGTTTGAGATGATGCCCTATCGGTTGGTGGAAAGCGCAGCTTTCTCCGAACTCATGGCCTATGCAGTACCACGCTATGACCTACCCAGTCGCCACTTCTTCTCTCGCAAAGCCATCCCACGGTATAGGAAACAGTTGGCTGTAGGCGTTCGACCCTCCTCCTCCTCCTCCTCCAGAAGCGAAAGCTCGTCCACAGAGCGCAGTCGTACGAGCACTCCATCTGCAGCTGCCACTGTTGCACACGAGGTGTCCCCCTATCGAGCAGCTAGTGAAAAGCGTCAGCAGGCTGTGTTGCAGATGATGTGTTTGGGCGACAGACACACCGCCGAGGTGCTGGCCGAGTACTTGAAGCGACAAACTGAAAAATGGCTGGGCAGTATACATCATGAGGCAGGCAAGGTAGTTAGTGATAACGGCCGTAATTTTGTGGCAGCCAT
The DNA here is from genome assembly GCF_039654945.1 of Dendrobates tinctorius. Lineage (NCBI taxonomy): Eukaryota > Metazoa > Chordata > Amphibia > Anura > Dendrobatidae > Dendrobates > Dendrobates tinctorius. The sequence goes on along the minus strand of NW_027361686.1, from coordinate 6,589,207 downwards.
AGCCCTTTCAAAACTCAGCCACATACCTTGCTTGGCTCACACCTTGAATCTGGTGGTGCAGTGCTTCCTCAAAAATTATCCGGAGTTAACAGCCCTGCTCCAGAAGGTGTGAAGACTGTGCACGCATATCCGCCGGTCGCCTGTACACTTCGTTCGTATGCAGAAGCTGCAGCGATTGCTCCACCTTCCCAACCACCGCCTCATTATCGACATTGCAACAAGGTGGAACTCCACCCTGCACATGGTGGAGCGGCTGTGCGAGCAGAGGCAGGCCATAATGCATTTGTGGGAGGATACACGGCCAGGCACTTTGAGAGCAGACATGGAGTTGACAGGTGTGCAGTGGTCGAAGCTGAAAGACCTCTGTAAAGTCCTTCAGTGTTTTGAGGAATGCACACGGCTGGTAAGCGCAGACGACGCCATTCTAAGCATGAGCATCCCACTTATGCGTCTGCTCATGCAAACTTTGACGCACCTTAAGGAGCAGGCGTCTGCAGCCAATGTTGATGAGGAGGAAGAGGAGGAGGGAATCCTTGATGACATTCAGCCATTGTCTGCTCAGGGACCTCTCCTGGACGAGGTGGAGGAAGAAGAGGAGGAGGAGGATGATGATGGGGATGATTACTTAGGGGACGAGGATGCATCTCGTGGGGCAAGTGAAAATGTTGGCGTGGCAAGGTCTGGTACAGGGTTTGTGCATGACTGGAGGGATGTGGATTTGCCAGAAAGTGCTCCTCCAACCAGCACTCGCAGTGCATCATTGACAACGGGAACATTGGCCCACATGTCAGATTATGCCTTGCAGATCCTAAAAAGGGACCCCCGCATTGCCAAAATGATGAACAATGACGACTACTGGTTGGCCAGCATCCTGGATCCACGCTATAAAGGCAAATTACAAAACATCATGCCACAGGAGAACCTTGACCTAATATTGGCTAATAAACAAGCAACTCTGGTAAATCGGTTGCTTGAGGCATTCCCAGCACACAGCAGCGGTGATGGTTCTCACACGAGCCGTACGGGCCGGGGGCAGCTTGGCAGAGGTGTTCATGGTGCACACAGCAGAAATAGCGTTGGAGACAGGGGTTTCATGACAATGTTGTGGACTGATTTTTCAAGTACCGCTCACACAACTGGTAATACTGCATCGATGGAAAGTGACAGGAGACAGCAGTTGTCAACTATGGTTACAAATTACTTTTCCTCCCATATCGATGTTCTCCCACACAGGTCATTCCCCTTTGACTATTGGGCCGCTAAACTGGACACCTGGCCTGAATTGGCACAATATGCCTTACAGGAGCTCGCTTGCCCAGCTGCAAGTGTGCTATCGGAAAGAGTCTTCAGTGCAGCTGGATCAATCCTGACAGAAAAAAGGACCCGTCTGTCAACCCAAAATGTGTATGATCTAACCTTCATTAAAATGAACCATGCATGGGTTTCCAAGGATTTTGTCCCACCTCCCCCTGATGACACATAGGGTGACAGAAAAATGGCTTGCTTTGGTCCACCTCTTCCTGGGACTTGACCTATTTCACCTTTTGCATCAGCTGAATGTCCAACATAAACATATGCCACTTTCTAAAACTCCCTAACTGTGCTGCCTCCCCCCCCCATGGCCGGGGTCACCACCTAGCGCACGACACCGTGCGAGTGCCGTTGCCCTGGACAGGTGGGTAGGCCGACTCTTGGGCGCGGGCACTGGCACAGGGTCCCTCATAGTGCAATCAAGTGTCTCTGACGGTGGTGGTGCACACCCGCTGTCAGACAAACCGCCGTACTATGAGGGGCCCAGTGCCAGTACCGACGCCCACGAGTGGGCCCCCCTTGCTTGGGCAGGGCCCCAGCATTTGCAATCTTTACCTCTCCCTGCTCCTCCGCTGTGTAGTCTGGGCCGTCAAATCCATACTGTGCCTGACACCGTCTGAGCCTGCCTCCTGATGTATAGACATATATTTTGAATGCGTACGCTATCCATACATGTTATCCGGGGATACGGTACCCTTTCTCACCTTTGTGCAATCACGTGCAATCCATACTGGGCCTAACACCGTCTGAGCCTGCCTCCTGATGTATTGACATATATTTTGAATGTGTACGCTATCCATACATGTTATCTGGGAATACGGTACCCTTTCTCACCTTTGTGCAATCACGTGTAATCCATACTGGGCGTGAGAACGGCTGGCAAGCTGTTAAGCAAGCTACAGCACCTGTGGTTTGCACACGTAAGTTTTTCATTTTTTCAGTTATGACTGTTAGGCCTAATTCCGGAACTGCGGTTGACCTGCACTTACTGGGAAATCATCGTTCGCGGGTAATAATTGTAATCAGTGATCCCCATCACTAACGTTGTTCAGCGGGTTATCTGCACCTGTAAGCGACAAACGCTGGCCTTTTCAGTGTAGCGCACATGCAGCCACGGACATGTAAGGGCATGACACACCAGTTATTGGCCAATCTCATGTGCCAGAGCCTCACGGGTCCCTCTAGTAAGCCGGACTCGGACCGCGGGACATGACGGAGTCTCGTTCGTTAACAGAATTAAGCTTGCAATTTGTGCATCTTTTCTGTAGCTGGCATGGTTGAGGTTTCCCAGGTGGAGTCGAATTTAACCGTAGGCTCCACTCCTGGTGGTGCCCTTCTGGACATTCCTTTAAGGTTCAGCTTTGCAACCATACTGCCCATGTAAAACAAACACTTTGCCTTCATGAACGCTGTTTGGAGGGTCATGACTCGTGGGAATTACGCCGCCCAATCAGTTAACCTGCTAGAGAGATCCTTTGTTGCTCCCAAGCATGACATCACACTCCCTAGGAGGAAGGTAATGCCACTGTGGTGACCGCACTCCTGGGGGCGACACAAGTGCACTGATGCCCAGCCACTGCTCGATGAATCTGCTGGTACATTGACCCAGACCACTACATTCCCCTCGCATGCTACACGGCCTGAATCTGACCCTGATGAAACTCAGGTTACCCTTCCCATATACAGTTCCATCTTACACGGTGACAAAGAGGAAGCTGCAGATGAAAGTGCAGGTTCGGCCCACCCGCCATCAGACACACCACCGTACTATCAGGGGCCCTGTGCCAGTGCCGTCGCCAACGAGTGGGCCCCCCCTGCTTGCTCAGGATCACAGCACTTGCAAGGTTGAAATACTGTGCAGTGAGATGGAAGATGGGGACGACGAGGAGTCCAGACTAGTACAGGGATTCCCTAGCGAGGAGACTTATTTGATTGTTTTCAATGTTGGGACAGCAATTTTTGGGGAGCACTATACTCTGGAGAATGATATATGGGGCCCACCATACACTGGAACATTCCAAAGGTGGACATCAGACACTGGAGCAGCATTTACAGGGCCCATTATACACTAGAGCATTAGAAATGGGGCCCATTATGTTTGGAGCATTATTTGGGCCCATAAGACAGTGGAGCTTCATCCATGGGGACCAACATATACTGTAGCATTAAGTGGAGCTCATCATATACTGTTTCAAACATTATATGTGACCAATGATTCTGTATGGAGAAATAGATGGGCCTCGTCATGAGATGTAAAAAGTGAAGTATTTTTCATTGTACTATACCGCTATTTCACTGCCATATCGGAGCATGATGAGTTGTGGTATGTGTTAAAGGGGCGCTCTTTCGCCCAGGGCACATGAAAACCTGGAGCCAGCCCTACCCCCCACAACTTTAGCCAAATAACCCCCATTTTTCAGTGCGTAACTTGTATTATGATGTTAATTAAGGTTGACAAGCTTAAGTAAGAAGAATTGATGCTTTTGGCATTCAAATGGGCACTGTAGGTGTGTTTCCTGTCCTCCTCTCACTGCCGACTTTTATTCGTGTTTCGGGACGACCCCGACTTTTCCCTATAATCGGCTGATCTTGCTCGACCCGACTTTTGGAAAAGTCGGGTTTCACGAAACGAAACTCGACCATAAAAAACCAAAAGTCGCTCAACTCTACTCATCACTTCAAATTACCTTGTTCCAGAAGTTTTGAGGCTTGTCTCTGTGCTGTTTTGCATCTTGTAGGCAAGATACTTTGTGGCATTTGCACAGTAATGGCTTTCTTCTGGCAACTCGACCATGCAGCCCATTTTTCTTCAAGTGCCTCCTTATTGTGTATTTTGAAACAGCCACACCACTTGTTTTCAGAGAGTCCAGTATTTCAGCTGATGCTATATGTGGATTTTTCTTTGCTTCCTGAACAATTTTCCTGGCAGTTGTGGACAAATTTTTGTTGGCCTACCTGACCGTGGTTTTGTTTTTACAGAGCCCCTGATTTTCCATTCATTAATCACAGTTTGTATGCTGCTGACTAGCATCATCAATTCCTTGGATATCTTTTTGTATCCCTTTCCTGTTTTATACAGTTCAATTACTTTTTCCCGTAGATCTGTTGACAATTCTTTTGCTTTCCCCATGACTCACAATCCAGAAATGTCAGTGGCTGGATGAAAGATGCAATTGTCTGTCTGGATCCCAGAAACTCACTCAGCTTTTATGCACACACTGATTGAAAGAAAGTAGGTAACAAGTGAGGATGTTACCTTTAGTAGCCAAACAAACCCATTTGTGTTAACTTCTGTGCATGTTTTCATGTCATAATCACCAGGGTGTCATGATTCAGTCGGAGTTTTGCTTTCTTCTATCCTCTCCCTGGACTGGTCATGTGGAGGTTAATCCCTTTTGCCTCATTTTGGATCTGTTTTTGCTATTTCAGTTGCTGCAGCCTGCAGGCGACATCAGTGATAGTTCATGCTTCCAGGCTAGAGCAGCTGACCCATATACCCTAATGATCCTTCTGCCTCTGACTTCCCGTATTAGTGTCTGACCCATTCCATATCCCTGACTTTATGTACGTTTGGTGATTTCCCTACAGTGTATGACTTGGCTTGAACCCTGAACCCTGTTTTTCTGTCTCTGATGCCACGTTACCGACCAGCTTATGACTCACTGGCATTTTACCCTGACTCCCCTTTCCGTCTCACATCTTGGACACTTCATTACCATCTGGCTCTGAATTCTGGCTTGTCTCTGACTACGTGCATTGCTGTGACCTCTAGTACTTCGTCTTCCTGTTTGTTGCTGACCCGGCCTGTCTGACTACTCTGCCGCCTTGTAGTGGCGGCCTGCATGTCTGCACTGTGGTGCTACACAGTGAGTACAACCCTTTTTCCCTTACCAGTACCCCCTAGTGGCGGTTGCACGCCACTACTGCGCAGTTGCATTACAATATCACTGACCACTACATTTAAAGGGGATTTTACACTTTTTTTTCTCTGGTATGGATCTGCTCTGTACTCTGGCGGACCAAGTGGCCAACCTTTCTCAGACCATGCAGGAGTTATCGGTGCAGCACAGGGACTTGGTTACTTCTCAGAAGCAGGTGCAGAGGGTGATGACTGAGACAGTTAAGATAAACTGAGGGACTCCCTATGTCAGTAAATCTGGTGAAGTGACTGACGTGTCTGTGCACTCTCCTGAGCTTTTGGTGAAACTCCCTGACACCTTCTCTGGTGAGAAGGATAAGTTCCGCACATTCAGGGAGGGTTGCAAACTGTTATTTTCCCTTAGACCTTGGTCTCCAGGGGATGAGAGTCAGTGGGTGGGGATAATTATATCTTTACTGAGGGAGGGTCCGCAGTCTTAGGCTTTTTCCTTACCCCCGACCGCCCCAGAGAGAATGTCTGTGGATATGTTCTTTGAGGCTCTGGGCCTCATCTATGACAAACCAAACCGAGACAGATTGGCAGAGGACACTATTTTGGGTCTATATAAAGGAAAGCTCTCTGCCGAGTGGTACTGTTCGGAATTTCGGCAATGGTCCCCAGAGGTGTCCTGGAACGACTCGGCACTCAGGTGTCAGTTCTGGAGGGGACTGTCTGATCATTTAAAGGATTCTCTGGCTCTTCATCCTCCTCCCATCTCTCTGGAAGAGGCCATGACTCAGGTCGTTCGCATGGATTGGAAGTTACGGGAGAGAGGAGTCGTGCAATGGGAGGCTCCTTTCCTTCCAGTTAAACCGGAACCCTCACAACTAGAGTTGAGGGAAACAGGTCGGTCAGATTAAAAAATTGCCGACTTTCACCAAAGTCGGGTTTCGCCGATCGAAACCCGACCCTAGCGTGAGGTCGACGATCAGCGCGCCAAAGTCGCGTTTCAAATTATGCTTTCAGCGCCTTTTCTTACCCGATGATGGAGGACGCACACTTTGGGCAATGCGATGACATGCCCCGGGCCAGCACCATCTCGCAGAAGGGCATTGAAGTGATTGGCTGGCTTCGTGTGGGGTCACAGTGGGTATAAAAGGCTGTGAACGCCGAACGCCATCTTACTTCTGCCGATCTTACAATAGGGAGAGGTGCTGCTGCTGATTCTGAACAGGGAGAGCGTTAGGGAGGGAAGAAGGAAAAAAAAACTGCTTCTGCTGATAGCGCTTTTCAATGTACAGTTAGTGTGCAGTGAAAGGGGAGGATTTTTGTTGTGTGCAGCAGCGCTGGTGGTGATTAGGCTGCCTTTTAAGGTTACCTGCTAGCAGCATTGCTGTGTGCACACTGCTGTTGAAACTGCTTTTTTCAAAGCACTCCAAATTTTATTATTTTGTCCTGGTGAGTTACTGAGCGTTCATTTTTTCACACACTGTCTAGCGGTGTACGCTCCTCACACACTACCGTGTACCGGCTGGTATCACGGACAAATAGAAGCTATCTGGGTGTGACTCTGGAAGAAAAAGCCGAGGATTTTGTCCGTTTTTTCAGACCTACAGCTTAGAGTTGTGTCCGTTTTCAAACAGTTTCGTATATCTGCTGTTTGATTGCAGTCAAAACTAGACAGAGACAGCGTGTTTCAGTCCGTGTACAAATGCATGAAGCTTGACAATTTTCCATACAGACACCATCTAGCGGTGTATGCTCCTCACACACTACCGTGTACCGGCTGCTATCACGGACAAATAGAAGCTATCTGGGTGTGAATCTGGAAGAACAAACCGATGAGTTTGTCCGTTTTTCCAGACCTACACCTTAGAGTTGTGTCCGTTTTTCAAACAGTTTCGTATATCTGCTGTTTGATTACGGTGTAAACTAGACAGAGACAGCGTGTGTCAGTCCGTATACAAATACACAGAGCTTGACAATTTTCCTTACACACATCGTATAGAGCTATCCGATTCTCCAATAGTATTGTATATCTGCCGCTCGCATTACAGTCACTTTTATACCTAGTAAGCATGTGTGTGTGTGACACTCCGTAAATACATATACGTAGATTGTTACTTGTACAAAAAACGTATACAGCTGTACACTTCTGATACAATTCCGTATATCTGCTTGTTGGATTACGGTCCAATACCTACTGTGAGAGCGTCTGTGACTAACATAATATATACGTTGATTTAATTTGTTTAATACACCTTACACAGCTGGATGCTCCTCATACAGTACCATCCCCCTCCGCTGGTATTTTTGGTACATTTTCCCAAACAAGAGGAAGTATGGTGGAAGAGGCCACGGACGTGGGCAGGGAGGCGTAGCTGATACTGATGATGGTGGTGCATTGGCTGATTCTGGCAAAAGCACAATAGCAGCTAAGGCAGGAGGTGTTGAGCCTGCGTCATCCTCTGGCCCTAGAAGGCCTGTAAAGTTGCCTTTTCTTGGATTAGGAAAACCGCTTTTATAGCCAGAGCATCTCTTCTAAACGGTTGAAACCTGCAAGCACAGAGTTGTCAGTGCAGGGTTCTGGTCATAAAAAAACCCTTTCCTTGTGTCCTTCACCCCCACCAAAAGTTAAGGATGCGGCAGCCCACACTTCAGATTACTCTATGGAGCTCTTTTCACATACCATACCTGGGTTATCCAGTCAAATACTGATTTCCCCAGTCCAAGATGAATCTTACATGGAGTGCACTGATGCACAGCCACTGCTAGATGATTCTGCTGGTACATTGACCCACAGCACTACATTGCCCTCGCAGTCTATTGAGCCAGAATCTGACCCTGATGAAACCCTGGTGCCCCTTCCCGCATGCTATACCACCTTACACGGTGACACAGAGGAAGGTAAAGAGGAAGGTGCAGATGACTTTGAAGAGGAGGTGATGGATGATGACCCAGTTCTGGACCCAGATTGGCATCCATTAGGGGAGGAGAGTGGCGCTGACAATAGTTCAGATAAGGAGAAGGATCCGCAGCAGGCATTGACATTGCAGCAGCGGTTATCTAGCAGGCCCGTAGCTGTCCTAAAATGTGGAATAAAAACTAAAAGAGTTGCAGGACAGCTTGACAAGACGGTCAACTTAGCACAGCGAGCAAGGCCAGAAAATGTTTACCATAGTAGGAATAGTGCAGTGTGGCACTTCTTTGTCCAAAATCCTACTGATGAGGCAAAGGATACCTGTAAGAAGTGCGGAAGGACCTTTAGCCGAGGTAAACAACTCAGAAATTTGAATACCAGTTGCATGCTTAGACATTTAATCAACATGCACTTGCAAGCGTGGACGGACATCAAAACCTCAGGTAGCACATGTGCACCTGCTCAGACTGAAGGTAGCCAACAACACTCCATCGCTACCCCCACTGTAAGACCACCGCCACCATTAAGCACACCACCAGCATTAAATGTGGAGGAGTCGTCGCAAGGCCAAAGCACTCAGGGAATCACAATGGTTTTGCAACACAACACTGAATCTAGGCCATCACCACCAATACCATCACCAACTCCCTCTCGCTCCATCCAGTCCACCGCTCCTTCCCCCATATGCAGCTCTCCAGTCCAGATCACCCTACCAGACACTCTGAGTAGGACAAGAAAGTACTCATCCTCTCATCCGCGTACACTGTGTTTGAACGCCTACAATGTCAAAGTAATCTCATTAGAGATGATGCCCTACCTTTTGGATGAAAGAGAAACTTTCTGAGACCTCATGGCCTACGCTGTCCCACGCTATGACCTACCCAGTCGGCACTTCTTTTCTCGAAAAGCCATCCTTGCCCTCCACCGGCATGTGAAAGACCGCATTGTACATGCGCTAAAACAGTCAGTGAGTGGAAAGGTGCACCTCACAACGGATGCATGGACCAGTAGGCATGGCCAGGGCCGTTGCGTGTCCATCACTGCGCACTGGGATAATGTGGTGGATGCAGGCTCCACTGGGGTATAGGAAACAGTTGGCTGTAGGCTTTCGCTCCTCCTCCTCCTCGTCTATCAGCGAAAGCTCGTCCACAGAGCGCAGTCGCACGAGCACTCCATCCGCAGCTGGCAGTGTTGCACACGAGGAGTCCCACTATTGAACAGCTAGTGGTAAGCGTCAGCAGGCTGTGCTAAAGATGATGTCTTTGGGCGACAACAGACACACCGCGGAGGTACTGGCCAACTACTTGCAGTGAATAACAGAGTCATGGCTGGGCAGTCTACATCTTGAGGCAGGCAAGGTAGTCAGTGATAACGGCCGTAATTTTGTGGCAGCCATAGCCCGTGCAAAACTCACACACATACCTTGCCTGGCTCATACTTTGAACCTGGTGGTTCAGTGCTTCCTTAATAATTATCCGGAGTTAACATCCCTGCTCTATAAGGTGCGAAGACTGTGCTCGCACATCTGTCGCTCGGCCGTACACTCCAATCATATGGAGAAGCTGCAGCGATTGCTCCACCTCCCCAAGCAATGCCTAATCAGAGACGTTGCAACAAGGTTGAACTCCACCCTGCACATGGTTGAGAGGCTGTGCAATCAGTGGCAGGCTGCATTGCATTTGTGAGAGGATACGTGGGCAGGCAGTTTGAGGGAAGACATGGAATTGTCGGGTGTGCAGTGGTCAAAGCTGAAAGACCTCTGTAAAGTCCTTCAGTGTTTTGAGGAATGCACATGGCTGGTAAGCGCAGATGACGCAATCATAAGCATAAGCATCCCACTTATGCGTCTGCTCATGCAAAGTTTGATGCACATTAAGGATCAGGCGTCTGCAGCAGAGGAGGAGGAGGAGGGAAGCCTTGATGACAGTCAGCCATTGTCTGGTCAGGGAACTGTCCTGGACGAGGTGGAGGAAGAAGAGGAAGAGGAGGAGGTTGAGGATGAGGGGGATGATTATTTTTGGCAGGAGGATGTTTCTCAGGGGGCAAGAGAAAATGTTGGCGTTCTAAGGTCAGGGACAGTGTTTGTGCGTGACTGTAGGGATGTGGCTTTGCCAGAAACTGCTCCTCCACCCACCACGGGCAGTGCATCATTGACACCTGGAACATTGGCCCACATGTGCGATTATGTCTTGTAGATCCTAAAAAGGGACCCCCGCATTGCCAAAATGATGAGGGATGATGACTACTGGCTAGCCAGCATCCTTGATCCACGCTACAAAGGCAAATTAAACAACATCATGCCACAGGAGAACCTAGAGATATTATTGGCAAACATTCAAGCAACTCTGGTAAACCGTTTGTTTGAGGCTTTCCCAGCACACAGCAGCGGTGCTGGTTCTACCACGAGCCATAGTGGGCACAATGGAAGAGGTGCTCGTGGGGCACACAGCAGAAGTGGCGTTGGAGACAGGGGTTTAATGACAATGTTTTGGAATGATTTCTCAAGTACCGCTCACACGACTGCTAATACTGCATCGATTAAAATTGACAGGAGGCAGCAGTTGTCAACTATGGTTACAAACTACTTTTCCTTCCATATTAATGTTCTCCCTCACAAGCCATTCCCCTTTGACTATTGGGCCTCTAAACTGGACACCTGGCCTGAATTAGCACAATATGCCTTACAGGAACTCGCTTGCCCTGCTGCTAGTGTGTTATCTGAAGGAGTCTTCAGTGCTGCTGGATCAATCCTGACAGAAAAAAGGACCCATCTGTCGACCCAAAATGTTGATGATCTAACCCTCATTAAAATGAACCATGCATGGATTTCAAAGGATTTTGTCCCACCTTCCCCTGATGACACGTAGTTTACCAGAAAAGTGCCTCTGTTTTTTCCTCCTCTTCCTCGGATTTGCACCAATTACGCCCTTTGCAGCAGCTGAACCTCCAGCCAACACATGTACATATGCCAATTTTTAAACCTCCCTAACTGGGATGCCCACCGCTCCCCCAACGGTTGAGATCAAGACCTGGCGCACCCGGGCAAGTGCCGTTGCTCTGAACAGGTGGATGGGCCCACTGATGGCCGACGGCAATGGCACAGGGCCCCTCATAGTACAATACGGTGTCTCAGACGGTGGGAGGGCCCACTCCCCGTCAGACACACCAGCGTACTATGAGGGGCCCTGTGCCAGTAACATCGACCACGATTGTGCCCACTCTGCTTGGTCATGGCCACAGCACTTGCAAGTTGCAATACTTACCTCTCCCTGCTCCACCGCTGTGTAGTCTGTGCAGTTAAATCCTTCACAGGGACGGCGACTAGAAATTTGGTGTATTGATCAATGATGGTTAAGATGTAGCTATGGCCTGTCCTGCTGGCCTCTACCTTCAGATGATCAATGGCTACCATTTGAAATGGACGTCAACTTCTGAGCAGATGCAGTGGTGGTTTATGATCACCTTTCACAGTTGTGATAGTCACAGACGTGTGACATTCCTGCCACCATTTTTCAATGTCTCCTCTCATGCCAATCCAATAGAATCGCCTACGGCCTGTGGCTTCTGTCTTTTGCATTCCAAAATGACCAGACACATCATGATAGGCAGTGAGGACCATGGGTAAATCTCTCCCTGTGATCACAATTTGATGGAGACAAGTAACGGTGATGTGATCCGTTATCGCGTGCTACTGCGATAAAGCAATCCTTTCTTCACAAAGAACCTTTTTCGCTTTCTCCACAGACACAGTAATTGAGGGTCTGCATCGCCTCTGCAACATCTACCGGGAGGTTTTCCCACGATGAGTAATTCCAAAATTTCTGCTAACACTCGACTTTGTGTCTATACTTGTATCCATGTAGTTTCCAGTAGCGGAGATTCTTGACTGGCTTACTGAGATTGAAATTTATACGATTTAAAAGTTCCACAACACTGTATACTGGTGTACGCTATGAATACCTTTCCCTTTTTCTACTTTTGTAATACTGGTGTAATACATAGTGAGCCTGTGAGTGTCTGTGTCTGACTCCGGAAATATAGACGGAAATTTAACCCTAGACTGGACACACCTGGTATGTGCTGATACAGTACCTTGTTTCAAAAATTTGTATTGAGGTATCATCTGTAGGATAACCAACTGTGGGGGGGGGCCCTCTTCTTGCCACAGACAAACACAAGACTGAGACAGAGTTTGTATTGAACAGGTCCATTTTTAGTGCCCATCCTTCTGTCAACAACAGCAATTCACCACAGCCGTTTCACATTTCTCTGTACACAGGCCCCGGTACCTTCACTTCCTTTGTAACTATAATCGTGGCATCCTCTGTGGCTCTTCCACTGTGGCTGGCCTAGGCCCAACCACCACAGCGCTGCACCAGTCTGAGCACAACGTCCGTATGGTAGCCCCAGGCCGTCTTCGTCTGCAGCTACCGTCCTCTGGGCCACCTCCCCGTGACCGTCTCAACTGTCAGTCCTCTCTGGAGCCTTTCCACTGTCTCTATTTCCTCAGCAGAACTTCCTCTTTACTGTGCTCCCTTCGCTGACTGACTTTTCCAGAACCTTCCCTCAGCCTTTTATACTTCCAGTTCTGGTAACTCCGCCCACCATCACATAACAGTTTCTCTGACCAATGGCAGTTATTCAGTCCCACTCCTACACTCTCCACTGCCCTCCAATGGGCAAGCTAAAACACTGCACCCTTTCTCTTTATCTTAGCGGTTTCACACCTACACTGCGCTACACCTTTGCTTCTCACTACAGGCTGGTTTGTCTGTCAGTCCACCTTCCCTACATCATCCATAGTGAGTGAGCATGTGTGGGTTACGCCTTCTATATATACGGTGAATCAGAGAAACAAATTTTTATACTATACTCGATACAGCTTGTATCTTGTTATACAGTACCTTTGTTCGACTTTTAGCATTACGGTCAAATCCATAGTGTGTAAGCGTCTGAGAGTGACTACTGGACTATTTATATGGAGATTTCAATTGTACCCTAAAAAATATATACTTGCTATCTTGCTATCCAGGACCTTTCTTACAACATTTTTTATCATGGTCAAAACCAAACTGAATGAGTGTCTGAGGGTGACTACGGAAATATATACCGATATTTTCAATTTGGCCAACACTGTATACAGCAGAACGCTTCTGATATAGTAACCTTTTTAGCTATTTAGATTCTGGTGTAATCCATAATGAGCCTGTAAATGTCTGTCTGTTACTCCGGCAATATATTTGGAACTTTAAGATTACCCCAACACTGTATACAGCTGTACGCTTGTGTTACATAACCCATTTACAGCTTTTCATATTCTTGTGTAATCCATACTGGGCCTGAGAGCGTTTTTGTCTGCCTCCTGAAATGTATACGGAGAATCAAAATGTTTACACTGTACTATATATACCTTGTATCTGGTGATACTGTACCCTTTTTCAACTTTTTATTTTATTGGGTAATCCATACTGAGCCTGTGAGCATCTGTGTATGCCTCATGAAATATATACGGAGATTTACTGTTATCCATAGACTGTATAGAGCTGTACGCTTCTGATACAGTACCATATATCTGCTGGTATTTTGGGTCCATTTTCAAAAACATGAGTAAGTATGGTGGAAAAGGACGCGGATGTGGGCGTGGAGGGCCACCTGGTACTGATGGTGGTGGTGGTGCATCTGCTGGTAGTGCCGAAAACACAATAGCAGCTAAGGCAGGAGGTTTTGAGCCAGCGTCATGGTGTAGCTCTGGAAGGCCTGTAAGGCTCTCTTTTCTGGGAGTAGGTAGACTGCTTTTAAAGCTGGGGTATCAGGAACTGTTTGTGGCTTACATTGCTGAAAAAGCCTCAAGCTCTATCGCCTCCTCTTCTGAAGTTGTAAAAAATGCAAGCACTGAGTCGTAACTGCCAGGCTTCTGGTCAGGAGCAACCCTTTTCCTTGTTTTCTTCACCCACACCAAAAGTGAAGGATGTGGAAGCACACACCTCAGATTACTCCATGGAGCTCTTTTCACATACCATGCCTGGGTTAATTAAAAATAGGGCCCATCATGTAATGGAGCAATGTAAATGGGGCAGATCAGACACTTGAGCAGCATCTAAGGGGCACATTATACACTGGAGCATTACAAATGGGGCCCATTATATATGGAGCATTATTGGAGCCCATAATACACTGGAGCATCATCCACGAGGCCCATCATGTCCTGGAGCATTGTAAATGGTGCCGACTAGACAATGGAGCAGCATCTAAGGGGCACATTATACACTGGAGCATTACAAATGGGGCCCATTATATATGGAGCATTATTGGAGCCCATCATACACTGGAGCATCATCCATGAGCCCCATCATGTCCTGGAGCATTGTAAATCGGGCAGATCAGACACTGGAGTAGCATCTAAGGGGCACATTATACACTGGAGCATTACAAATGGGGCCCATTATATATGGAGCATTATTGGAGCCCATCATACACTGGAGCATCATCCATGAGGCCCATCATGTACTAGAGCATTGTAAATGGGGCAGATCAGACACTGGAGCAGAATCTAAGGGGCCCATTATACACTGGAGCATTACAAATGGGGCCCATTATATATGAAGCATTATTGGAGCCCATCATACACTGGAGCATTATCCATGACGCCTATCATGTACTGGAGCATTGTAAATGGGGCAGATCAGACACTGGAGCAGCATCTAAGGGTCGCATTATACACTGGAGCATTACAAATGGGGCCCATTATATATGGAGCATTATTGGAGCCCATCATACACTGGAGCATCATCCACGAGGCCCATCATGTACTGGAGCAATGTAAATGGGGAAGATCAGACACAGGAGCAGTATCTAAGGGGCACATTATACACTGGAGCATTACAAATGGGGCCCATTATATATGAAGCATTATTGGAGCCCATCATACACTGGAGCATTATCCATGACGCCTATCATGTACTGGAGCATTGTAAATGGGGCAGATCAGACACTGGAGCAGCATCTAAGGGGCGCATTATACACTGGAGCATTACAAATGGGGCCCATTATATATGGAGCATTATTGGAGCCCATCATGCACTGGAGCATCATCCACGAGGCCCATCATGTACTGGAGCAATGTAAATGGGGAAGATCAGACACAGGAGCAGTATCTAAGGGGCACATTATACACTGGAGCATTACAAATGGGGCCCATTATACATGGAGCATTATTAGGGCCCATGATACACTGAAGCATCATCCATGAGGCCCATCATGTACTGGAGCATTGTAAATGGGGCAGATCAGACAATGGAGCGGCATCTAAGGGGCACATTATACACTGGAGCATTACAAATGGGGCCCATTATACATGGAGCATTATTAGGGCCCATGATACACTGGAGCATCATCCATGAGGCCCATCATGTACTGGAGCATTATAAATGGGGCAGATCAGACACTAGAGCAGCATCTAAGGGGCACATTATACACTAGAGCATTACAAATGGGGCCCATTATATGTGGAGCATTATGCGGAGCTCATCAGACACTGTATGGAACATTATATGTGACTAATTATTTGGTATGGAGAAATATATGTGGCTCATTATTCTATATGGCACACAATGTGGCGGCCATAACACTGTATGGAGTAATATACTGTCCTGTTTTTGAGCTATTGTACAATTTAAAATAGATCAGTCATGTCATGTAAGCAGTGAAGTATGTGTTATTGTACTATACCTATATTTCTGTGGCGTATCGGAGCATCATGAGTTGTGGTATGTGTTAAAGGGGCGCACTGACACTCTTTGGCCCAGGGCACACGAAAACCTGGAGCCAGCCCAACCCCCCACAACTTTAGCCAAATAACCCCCAAATATTTTTGCACAAGTCTCTTTCGGTATTAATTTCTTGAAATGCATCTCTTATGTAATTTTTCAAATCACTGACACTTTTTGGTTTTCAACTATAAGCTTTGTCCTTGAGTGCCGGCCAATCAAGTGGGCCTCTTCGGCCAATCCATTTATTAGGAAATGTTTCATAAAGATACTCGCGGACTACTCTTGAATAATGTGGAGGGGCCCCATATTGTTGGAAATAAAGGTCATTTGAGTTAGTTTGTTGCTGTAAAAGGGGAACAACTTGATTCATTAGAATTTCGAGATACTTATCTCCTGTGACTGTTCCATAAAAAAAAAAGCTCCAAAATGAACAAAACTTGAAATACCACTAGAGGTTAAGCGATATTGCCCGATATCGTATCGGAATTCCGATTTCCGATATTGAAAAAATATCGGATATCGGAATTTCCGATTTCCGATATAAATGCAAGTCAATGGGAGAAAAAAATCGGAATTACAAAATAACCACTACAGTGCTATATAATGGATAAAATGGAGGGGAAACACCTCAGGATAATGGGGAAGGAGTTTGCAGAGGCAGAGGAGCAAAAAAATCGCTAGAAAAATGCACAGAGCGAAAGCTGTAGCAGAAAAACATCTTCTTAACAGCGGTGTTTTTTCTTTGGGTTAGGATTAGTTGGGGTAGGGTTAGGGTTTATGGTTAGTAGGGTAAGGGTTAGGGTAAGGGTTAGGGGTTAGGGATAGTTAGGGTTAGTGATTTTACATTATTAAATTAAAACTGCCGGAGGTAGTGTCAATATGCCCTTTGACTGACATGTGTCCGCATTCAGCTCACCTTGCTTTGCAGGGAGCTTCCAGGAGCACCATGTGGAGGAACGGACACACTCCCTTTAAACCATGCTTAGTCTTCTTCTGCTGATTATATTACTGTTATTCAGTAATTCTGCATATTGATATTCTGCTTTTGGTTCATGTACATCTGCTCCTACTGCTTCCTAAACCTCTGTCTATGGTTATCCTGCTATTGGCTGGTCGCAGAATGTCCCGAACCCAGAGGAAATACACAGAAGTAACAGTAGGCACAGGAACTTGAGAGAACCAGCTGGTGAGTCTGGAACCCGTATAGGCAGCAGAAATCAGCATAAGAGCCAATGGAACTAACGGGCACCAGCTGACGTTACCGGAGGCCGATAACTAAGCAGGAGGTAACCTGTGCCAGAATGCACTACCAAGGACCAGCAGATGTTACTGGAACTCAGATACCACAAAGGAGGGACCTAAGCCATTGACTCTACTGAGAACCAGCTGACGTTACTGGAACCCAGATAAGCAGCAGAAGGTAAAAGTGCCAGTGGCTGTACTGGGCAACAGCTGACATTACTGTAGCCCGGATACCGCAATGTAGTAGCGACATAAGCCAAAAGCACTGCCGAGAAACCCAAAAAACCCCCACAAAGACGCAAGTTCAAGAGCAAAAAGACAGGAGTCCGGGGACATCTCCATCTGTCTTCTTGTCTTGGGTCTTCTGCATCTGTCTTCCTGTCTTGGGTCTTCTGCATCTGTCTTCCTGTCTTGGGTCTTCTACCGGAGTAATGTCTTCTCGGCAGAAGGTGCAAGAGCCACATTTGCCCCCGCAACCCGGACACAGTCTTCTTTACTCCGCAGTCGCAGCAGGGGACGAGGAGGGCCTACTGGCACTGTCGAGACCAGCCTTGAGCGCCAGGTCCCGGATTCCACGTAGGGGGCTCCTACACCACGGATAATAGCAAACTGAGTCGGAATGATATACGGCGAGGGCGTGCAACAGTGCGGCAGACACAACTGTGTAACGGCGAGCGTTGTCGAAACACGGTTTGGAGCAGGAGGTACCAGTGCCCTTGGGCACTCCCGAGAACCAGCTGGCGATGCTGGAACTCGGTTTACCCCTCGGGGGAGGCACCTGTGTCCGCACTTCACTGCCAAGAAACAGCCGGCGTGGCTGGATCCCGCCTCTTGTGCTTCTGCCTATAGGTGTTTGGTATCTGTCGTCATTTTTTTCCACTTTGGTCTAACGAGGTACAGCTGGCGTTACTGTTGCCCAGAAACACAGCATGCTGTGAAAGTGGCAGTCACGGAAATGGGCACTAGCTGGCGGTACTAGAACCCAGAAACACAGCATGCTGTGAAATCAGCAGTCACGGAAATCATAGAATCGTAGAGTTGGAAGGGACCCTCCTGGGCCATCTGGTCCAACCCCCTGCTCAAAGCAGGATTCGCTAAATCATCCCAGCCAGATGTCTGTCCAGCCTCTGTTTGAAGACTTCCATTGAAGGAGAACTCACCACTTCTCGTGGCAGCCTGTTCCACTCATTGATCACTCTAACTGTCAAAAAGTTTTTTCTAATATCTAATCTGTGTCTCCTCCCATTCAGTTTCATCCCATTGCTTCTAGTCTTTCCTTGTGCAAATGAGAATAAAGTTGATCCTTCTACAATGTGACAGCCCTTTAGATATTTGTAGACAGCTATTAAGTCTCCTCTCAGTCTTCTCTTTTCCAAACTAAACATTCCCAAATCCTGCAACCTTTCCTCATAAGACAGGGTTTGCAGACCGGTCACCATTCTGGTCGCTCTTTTCTGAACTTGCTCCAGTTTGTTGATGTCTTTTTTAAAATGTGGTGCCCAAAACTGGACACAATATTCCAGATGAGGTCTGACCAAAGAGGAGTAGAGGGAAATAATGACTTCACGTGATCTGAAATAATGACTTCACGTGAAATGAGCACTTGCTGGCAGTAGTAGAGCCCAGAAACATGGCATGCTGTGAAAGTGGCAGTCACAGAAATGGGCACTAGCTGGCGGTACTAGAGCCCAGAAACACGGCATGCTGTGAAATCAGCAGTCACGGAAATGGGCACTAGCTGGCGGTACTAGAGCCCATGGAAAACAGTATGAGGTGAAAGAGTCAGTCACAGAACCAGGAGCTAGATGTTGGTAGTAGAGGCCAGAGCACTGGCATAACAGATGACGCTGTGTGCAACATAGGCACATGACAGAGCATGCATACTGCTACCAACTATGCATGTAACCTGTCTACTCTGGCCCAGGGCAGCAAAAGTCACCAGAAATCCAGGCCTGGTTCATTTTTAGGAATGTAAGCCGGTCCACATTTGCAGCGGATAGTCCGGTTACGTTGGTCTGTCAGTACATTGCCAGCTGCACTAAAGACGCGTTCAGAAATCACACTGGCACCAGGACAAGCCAGGACCTCCAAGGCATACTGGCTAAGCTCGGGCCATGTATCCAACTTGGAGACCCAAAACTTGAAGGGGGCAGATCCATGCTGAAGGACACTGACAGGGGTGGAGAGGTATTGTGCCACCATGTCACGGTAACGTTGCCTCCTAGTGCGTTGCACTGTCTGTGCTGACAGTGCCTGAACTGTTTGCGGGTTCAGAAACCGTTGGAACAGGTTGGGTATACTGAACCTGTCAGTAGCAGATGTACTGCTTCTGTTACCGGCTTCGGAACGGATTCCGCTGGGCCCAGGACGCACTGAGGTGCCTGCTAGTGCACGCGCATCACTGCTATGCGGTGGAAAAGAGTACATGAGTGAATTAACCAGTGCATCTTGGTACTCCTGCATTTTACGCGCCCGGCTCAATGGTGTAATTAGGCTTTGAAGGCTTTCCCGGTAACATGGATCTAAGAGGGTGGCCACCCAGTAGTCATTTGTGTGGAGAATACGAGCCACGCGTGAGTCGTTTCTCATACACTGCAGCATGAAGTCACTCATGTGCTGAAGGCTGCCAACTGGCCATGCATCGCTGTCACCAGCTGGAGGAATGTGCTCTGGCTGCTCTGCATCACCCCATCCACGCTCTATCTGGTGACTACTAGTAGAGCGCTGTGTAGTTTCCTCCTCTAGCTCATCCTCATAGTACTCCTCATCCTCCTCACTTGCTGCGTCCTGCCTGGACTTTTGAGAGGCACCCACAGAGCTTTGTACCAACCAGGCCGATGAAGATTGCCTGGTTGGTGCAAGTGTCTCATCATACTCCTCCTCCAGAGAAACCTCATCCCTTAGTCCTTTAAGTGATGATCCTATAAGGCATATAAGGGGAATAGTCAGGCTGAGTAGGGCAGCATCCACGCTCACCATCAGAGAGGAGTCCTCGAAGCACTTCAAAATGGTGCATATGTCCTTAATAGATTGCCCACTCTGTGGTTGTAAAGTGGGAGGGCTGAGATGTGTGTCGCCTACTTTGCGCCTGCTGCAGCTGCAACTCCATAATTGCAGGTTGCTGCTCACACAACCTCCGCAGCATATGCAAAGTCGAATTCCACCTGGTGGGGAGGTCAACAATGATGCGGTGCTCGGGCAGGCCCAATCTGCGCTGCATGACTGAAAGGCGCGATGCAGCCATGCTTGAACGCCGCAAATGAGAGCACTCATATCTGAATTTGTGCAGCAGCTCCTCAAGATCAGGATAGTTCCTAAGGAAACTCTGCACCACCAAGTTTAGGACATGGACATGGCATGGAATGTGAGTCAGACCTCCTAGGCCCAGAGTCTCAACCAGGTTTCAGCCGTTGTCACACACAACCATACCTGGCTGGAGGTTGAGCGGCGCAAGCCACATGTCGCTCTGCTTCTTGAGCGTGTTCCACAGCTCGGTTGCGGTGTAGCTAACATCACCCAGATAGACCAATTTCAACACGGCCTGTTGATGTTTGACCGAAGCACTGCTGAAATCGGTTGTTGTGGTACGTCTGGGTGCAGGCGAGTCTGACAAGGAGTATGAGGAGGGGTCAATTTGTATGGAGGAGAGGCCTGCAATCCGTGGAGTTGGCAGGACCCGTGCACTTGCACTGTCTACTTCAGTTCCAGGCTCAACTACATTTACCCAATGGGCGGTGATGGAAATGTAGCGTCCCTGGCCATGCTGACTGGTCCACGCGTCGGTGGTCAGGTGGACCTTGGGCCTTACTGCATTTTGTAGCGCATGCTTAATTTTATGCTCCACATGCTGTTGCAGGGTGGGGACGGCTTGCCTGTTGAAGTAGAAGCGGCTGGGAACGCTGTACTGTGGGATTGCAAACCCCAACATATCGATAAAGGCTGGCTTGCTCACCAGCCAGAATGGTAGCATTTCCACTGCAAGCAGTTTGGCAATGCGAGAATTCATGCCCTGTGGTCGTGGGTGGTTTGCCGAGCACGGGCGCCTTTTCTCCCACAACTGTGTGACAGATGGCTGCACACTGGATTGGGAGTGTGAGGATGCCAGCGATTGGGATGCTGATGCTGACGAAGTACAGACAGTGTGCCGCCGTGCAAAACTGCCTGCAGATGCACCCTGGCATTCTGACAAGGAAGCGGGAGCAGCTGTTTGCGAGCTGGAATAAGAGGTGTCCGCTGTGGCTGAAGAGGTGGAAGGTGGGGAACCAGCTGCAGGTGGCGAATCATCTTGGGTGTGATGCTGCCACTCCACAGGGTGCCTCTTCCTGACATGCGTCAACATATTGGTGGTATTAAGGTTGCTGACGTTCTTCCCTCTCCACACAGTTTGACGACAAAGCTTGCATCTGACTACTGTAACGTCATCTGCAACTTGGTCGAAAAAGGCCCAAGCACCACAACTCTTGGGCGCACCCCTTGTGTTCTTTAAAAGAGCCATGCTCCTAACGGGTGCTGAAGTTGAGGGAGCCGACAACCAATTTTTCCCTCTTCCTCTCCCACGTGGACGGCCATGCTGCGCCACACCTGCAAGCTCTTCCTCTGAGCTATCCCCACTTGCTTGCTGCCCCTCAGCATGCCATGATGGGTCAAGGACCTTGTCATCCAATACACTTTCCTCAGCAGAAACTGGCAGCTGAGTTTCATCATCATCTGCTGACTGGGGTCTGGTCACTGTGGGCACTGGCCCACCCTCCATTTCTTCGTCAGACGCACACAGTGGTTGCGCATCTGGGCACTCTACGTTTTCTTCAGCTGCAGGAATGCTGTCTGGCTGGCACACAGATTTCAAGCCTACAGATTCTGAGAATAGGATTAAGGTTGGCTCCTGGCACTCTGAATGTCTGGGCAATTTAGTGGGCGGTGAAGAAGCAGATGGGAGCTGCTCTTCAGTGGCCTGACCCGATGTGGTGGAGAGGTCCTGGGAGGATGCTGCGCTCATTGAGGTGGATTCCTCAGCTGCCATCCAACCAACAGCGGTTTCTACTTGATCCTCTCTTATCAGCCTATGGCCCTGCGTTCCTAACAAGCTGCGCATAAATGACTGCTGCTGGGTGAAAGTAGGTGCTGAGTGACTTGGGCCTGCTGCTTGCCCTGGATGTGCACCATGTCTAGCTGCTGATGCACCTCTTCCGCCGCTGGGACGTCCCTTACTCCCTGCCTTCTTCATCTCTATCGATGGATTCAGAACGGCAAGAAAGTAATTATTAGGAATTAGTGTGCTTATTCCTGTAGGACTACAAACAGGTATAAGAAACACTAATGGCACTGTATGATGATTGTGTAGGCCACACTAGATTCAAATAAAGTGTAGCAGACACACCAAGAGCAACGTGTGTTTGTGGTATTGGTGTACACGTTACGGTCGGATGTCACAGCGCAGTAAATGACACTGCTGTGATACCAAAAAAAAAAGAATTCTCCGGGACTGGGCCAGGTGTTGTGTGGCACCAGCCACAGAGGTTGTTTGGGTCCCTCACAGCACAATCCCTATATAGTGTTTAACTTTTAGGAACAAATAGGGGAAGTGGATTTAAGGGATGAAAAGATAAGGCAGTGAGACACACACCACACAGTGCTGCAGCAAGAGGAGCTGCAGCAGATGCAGTGAATGTGCTCTGCACTGTCTCACTAAGCACCTCACTGAAAGCCTGCACAGCAAAAAAAATGAAACTGAGCGGGGTCAGTGAGGAAAAAGACTGCTTCTGTAACACACACAGGGGCTGCTACAGTCGCTGAAAAACAATTTCTATCGCTATTAGATCCGAGATCTCTCCCTATCTCCAACAGCAACCTATCCCTATCTGCTTTCACAGTAGAGTGAGGCTAAAATGGCAGGCGCAGCCTTTTATACTGCCTGATCACACCATCCAGCCAGTCAATCGCAGCGCAGCCCCTAGCTAGCACGTTTGGACGCCTCCTACCAAGCTTAGGGGAGTTGCACAATGTTGTCAGCAATTCTTCAGCTCCTGATTGGCTCCACGGAGCGCTCAGAGGCTGAAGGATTATGGGATTTCCGATTTCTGATGTGAAAAAAATATCGGAATCGGAATTCCGATATCGCAAATATCGGGCCGATTTCCGATATTTCAATATCGGAAAGCTCATCCCTAAATACCACCTCAAACATTGACACCAGGCTTATTTAGTTATTGCTCTAATGTTAAATGCATGTTCACTTTATACCAGTCAATACAATTATGTCTGTTAAATGGCCAGATAATTTGAAAGAAGCGTCATCCCTCCACACAATGTTATCTAGAATTACTGGATTTTCTTCAATTTCGTTAAGCATAATCTCACTAAATTGCAGCCGCCTGTCTGGATCATCCTCCAATAAACCATGAATTAGACATGGACTATAAGCTTTCCACCCAATAGACTTCAGGATTCGCATGATGGAAGCTTGTGAAATTCCCAATTCTAAAGAGACTCTTCTGGTGGACTTTTTTGGACTCTGAACAAATGTTTCAGCAACAAGTTGTTTATTATTTTCTGTACAGGCTGTTTTGGGTCGACCAGATATTGGAGCATTAAGGATTGAGCCAGTGGCATCGTATTTGTCACGAATGTGGGAAATGGTTTGTCTCTTTGGGGCTTGAGTACCAAATGTTTCAACCCAATTTGCTCTAACTGTTTCAGCAATTTGAGATTTCCAATACTCTTTTAAAATCCATTTTCTTTGATCTGTATTATTTGCCATTATTGGTTATCTGAATTATCTGAAAAGAAAACAGATTTGGGGGAGATTTATCTGTGAAAACAAGATCTGTGAAACTGACTCAGTTGCCCTTAGCAACCAATCAGATTCCACCTTTCATTTTCCAAAGAGTCTGTGAAGAATGAAAATTGGAATCTGATTGGTTGCTAAGGGCAACTGAGTCAGTGTCAGCCTTTTGGCAGACTCGATGTAAGCCAGATTCTTTTGATCTGTAATCACAGTGATTTGATCGACTGCCGCCTCCAAAAAATGGCTCCATTCTTCAAATACCAGCTTAATGGCCAACAACTCTCTGCTACCTACATCATAATTCTTTTCCGCAGAAGAGTATTTCATCGAGAAGAAGGCACAAGGTCTTAAATTGGTTGAAGTGGCAGGTCCCTGTTACAATACCGCCCCCACCCCCATCTCCGAGGCGTCCACCTCCACAATAAACGGTTCAGATGGATCCAGTTGAATTAATACAGGGGCAGACATGAAACATTTCTTTAACGCTGAAAATGCCGCTGCGGCTGAAGCAGGCCAATTCTTTATATCAGACCCCTTTCAAGAAAAATCAGTGAGAGACTTAAAATTTGAGAAAACCCCCTTACAAATTTCCTATAATAATTAGCAAACCCCAAGAAACACTGAAGACCTTTAAGATCTCTGGATTGGACCCAGTCCACAATGGCCTGAACCTTTCAGTGGTCCATACGAAATCCTTCAGCCGACAAGATGAACCCCAGAAAGGACAACTCCTGGACCAAAAACAAACATTTCTCTGGTTTAGCAAAGAGACAGGTTATCTTCGTGCGGTTCTCCAGAGACTCCAGGAGAACTACTGTATGTAGGCCTGCTTCTCCATAGAGTACACCAGAATATCATCAAGATATACTACCATGGAGCCCCCAATAAAGTCAGAAAGTCAGAAAAGACATGGTTGATGACATTTTGGAAAACAGCCGGTGCATTAGTCAAACCAAAAGGCATTACCAAATTTTCAAACAGCCCCTCCGAAGTGAGAAATGCAGTTTTACACTCATCCCCCACTGTATACAGATACTATTGTATACCCCCTGGAGATCCAAATTAGGTTGGAGTCACACACAACATATAAAAAGACGGTCCGTTTTTCACGGACCAGAATCGCACAAATGTTTCATGAACAGTGATCCGTATGTCATCCGATTGTAATGCGAGGATACGATTTTCTCACATCTAAGCATCCGTGTGACATCCGTATGGCATCCGTATGGCGAGATTTTCTGGCCGGATTGCAAAATGGACATATAATGGAGCCCAATGACATGTTTTAAAACACAAATGAAAGAATAGATATATACACAAAGAATACATATCTATATAGACATGTCATTGAGACACATACAGTATATATACAAGGTGGTCCAAAAGTAGGTGGACAGTATGTGTAATAGGGTTATGAAGGGGATATTTATCAAACATGGTGTAAAGTGAAACTGAGACAGGTCACTTTTTTTCTCATGATTTCAATTCTCTATTACTTTTCGGCCCGGTTCTAAAAATGTCAAGGCCGATGCCTTGTCTCGTAGTATGGACCCGATATCACCTCTTGAACCTCCTTCCTCCATTCTTCAACATGATGTGGTTGTGGCTGGGGTATCCTCGTTGTTGGAACCAGAGATTCGTGAGGCCTGGTAGCTGGCCCCTTCATCATTGCCTGTTAATAAGCTCTTTGTGCTCATTCAATTTCTTCTCAAGATACTTCAGGAGTTTCATGATTCAGCCCTGAGTGGGCATCCTGGAATTTCAGCTACCGGTAAAGCTATTTCTAGGTTGTTTTGGTGGTCCTCGATGGCCTCGGATGTGGTTAGGTTCGTGTCGTCCTGTGATGTATGTGCTCATGCGAAGAGCTCCCATAACCAGCCGGGGAATTGGTGCCATTGCCAATTAAGGATAGACCATGGACACATCTGTTCATGGATTTTATCACCGATCTTCCTCCTTCTAGTGGTAAAATGGTCATTTGGGTGGTGGTGATCAGATTTAGTAAGCAGGTGCATTTTGTACCTTTGACTGGTCTGCGTAATGCTGAGACGTTAGCTAAATTGTTTGTTGAATATGAGGTGCCTCTGAGTGTTGTTTCTGACATGGGAGTGCAATTTGTATCCAAGTTTTGGAGGGTTTTTTGTAAGAGGTTGGGTGTCTGACCTTTTCTTCAGCATATCATCCTGAGACTAATGGTCAGACAGAGAGGACCAATCAGTCCTTGGAACAAATCTTGCGATGTCAGACCACAGCTCAGCAGGACGATTGGTATTCCTCTTTGCCTGTGACTGAATTTGCTTTTAACAATCACATTAATCAGTCCACGGGCATCTCCCCTTTCTTCTGTAATTATAGGCTTCAGCCTCATTTTGAAGAATTTTTCCGACTGGATTCAGGTTGTCTTGGGGCTGAGCTGGCTGTTCAACGTTTGGGGAAGGTGTGGCAGGAGGTTCAGAGGAATATTGGTGTCACGCCGTTCTGTTTGTATTTGGTTGTCGGCGTGACAATGCATGTTATTTGCTTTAACCCCTTACTCCTTCCCCCTAATTGAGCTGGGATTCTGCTGGCTTTTACCTGTGTGGAGCCTGCTCGGTTCCCTGCTCTGCTGCGTAGTTGCACATGTGGTGTTGGGTCTTTGCTCTGCTGCTTGACCATTCGCATGTGCGGTCCCTGGTCACCGCTGTGGAAGCTGTTCGTGGGTTGTGAGGTCATTTGCAGCTGGTGCATGACTTTCCACATGTGTCCTGCTGGCAGCCATGGCCAGGTGCTCTAGGCTGCAGTTCCTGCACTGACTATGCTGTAATGGTTTCTGTGTGTGCTTAGAGCGTGCGCAGCCCCTTCTTTTATCAGGGTTAGTGTGTGTACTTGAAATGCTATCCCCAGCCAATTGCTGAGGGGCAGCTCCTTTATAAACTTACCCTGCCCTATGGGCGGGGCGAGAGCTACTCACAAAGCTCCTGGACCTTGCCATGTGTGTCTCGTGTCTGTGGACCTCGCCTGTCTCGGTTATGGTACCAAATTCCCTGCATTGATTCCTGCTTTGTCCTGTTCCTTCGCCCTGACCCGGAGGCGGTATACCCGGGCCTGAATCCCTGATCCTGTACCTGTCCTGTACTTGACCGCGTCTAAATTCACCCTGGCCTGGAGGCGGTGTATCCAGGCTTGAATCCTTGATCCTGTACCTGTCCTGTACCTGTCCTGTACCTGACCATGTCTGAACTGTCTGCTGTGTTATGTTCCTGGAATCCCTCTGTGTTTGGAGCCCTGCACCCAGTGACTCTGAGACTCTTGTAACCGGTGTTCCTGCTGAGCACCTACTATGCTGTGCTCTGACTACCATGCGGTGCTAGCTCCATGCAGGCCCAGCAATCCTGCGGTGTTAGCACCATCACGTTTGTGTTCCTTCCTAGGTCCTATGTCCGGAGCCTGACGACCGCAGTCTGGAACCTGATGACCGCTGCCTGGATCCTGGAGCTTGATGACTGCAATGGTGCCTGTAGGTCGTGTTGGATGTCCGGAAACAAACGACTCCCATCTGATGTCTGCCGGTGACTCTGATGTCCTGTGGGTGACCCTGATGTCCTGCCTGCGTCTGGATGACTTTGTGTATCCTGATGACCTCGTGTGTCCTGATGTCCTGATGACCTTGTGTCCTAATGTCCTGATGACCTTGTGTGTCCTGGCTTTGTCTATGTACTGTGACTTTACTTTAAGTAAACTTTACTTTATTTATACCTGAAGTTGTGCGGTGTCATCAAGTCCTATGTGTCAATGTCTACATGCTCAGCTGCCACAGTATCCTGGTCGCTGCCCTTCCCTAGTTCGGGTAGGTCCGGGTCCTCCTCTGTACTATAGAGGGTCCATATTGCTACCCGGGGGATGCCTGCCCCTCGTCATCGACGTGGAGGCGCCTGCTGGGCCGCGTCTGCGGCCGCAGTCATGATAATTGGAAATACTTAGGGGAGGTATAAATTCTTTGCTGACAAGAGATGATCTGTGGGGCCAGTATTCTGGGTTGGGGATAAGGTATGGTTGTCCACTAGGAATATTAAATTGAAGGTTCTTCCTGTGAAGTTTTGGCCCAAGTTCATTGGCCCTTATGAGATTATAGAGGTAGTCAATCCTATGGTCTTCCATTTGCACCTTCCCCCATCTCTACGGATCCCCAATGTGTACCATAAAGCTCTTTTGAAACCGTTAGGGTCTTCCTCTGGGGAGTCTCCATCTCCTCCGTCACCTATTTCGATGGATGGCCAGAATGAGTGTGAGGTAGAACGGATTGTGGACTCTCACATGGTCCATCACTCACTCCAATACGTGGTCCATTGGAAGGGTAATGGTCCTGAGGACCAGTCATGGGTGTTGGCGCGTTCGGTCCATGCAGATCGGTTGGTCCAGGCCTTTTACGCTCATGAGCCAGGGAAATCTGGGGGTCCTTTGGCCCCCAATTGAGAGGGGAGTACTGTTAGGATCCAGTCCGAGGTTTGTTTTCTTCTATCCTCTCCCTCGACTGGTCATGCAGAGGTTAATCCCCTCGTCAGTGATAGTTCATGCTTCCAGGCTAGAGCAGCTGACCCATATACCATAGTGATCCTTCTGCCTCTGACTTCCCATATTAGTGTCTGACCCATTCCCTATCTCTGACTCCATATAGTTTCCAAAATTTGCAGTGGCCAGCTGTTTAGCAAAAGTGTATGAAGCAATTTGAGATGGGCTACAGTCATTGCATTTTAATTTGGAATTTGGGTTGTTCGGTGGATATTGCGATGTATTTTTAAGGCACTGGATACAACATTTTTTTCTGATGTTTCTCTCACAGGCTATTCCATTGAAAAACACCAGGAAAATGTTTGTTATATTACCACATACAGGTCATAATAATTTTTATAGGTCACATAGGGGACTTGTAAGAAGATGGACATATTGCCCTGATCCCCCTTTAAGACATCAGTGTTGTGTATAATGTGATGTGTCATTTGAATAATGTCCTGTGTACAAATTGTGTCATGAGAAGTGTAAGATGTTTACCTATGTGATAATGTAAGGTCTTATAATGCATAGTGATGTGATGCATGAAAGACATAGGTTAGGACTTAGGAAATAAAGTAGTGCTTGCATAGAATGTAGGTGAAGGAGTTTTCCCCAGCAAAAGACTCAGGAAGTGAGAGAGTTAATGTTGGAACCAACCCACAAGGGAGAGCTTACTGCTAGGGCAAGTGACCTGAAATTAGTCAGAAAGGAGTTAAGAGTCTGAAGACAAGAGTGTGGAGTGCTGCCATTTGAGTGAACTACAGCAAAGGAGACAACGGGACGATGACAAAGCGTGACAAGGAACTGACAGAAGAGACAAAGTGGCCTTCTACCTTAAAGGGGGTCGTTGGATAGGACAATGTGTTACAAGAAGCCCAGAGCTTGATAAATGCCGAAGAAGGCACAATCCTAAAGAGGACTAAGACTGTGGGACTAGTGAGGGTCCCGAGCGGTAGGTCAAGAGTGTCCATAGCAATAGGACAGGGAGCAGCAGAGCGGGTGTAGAGAGACTCGCTAAGCTGTACTGTGGCGACAAGCTAGGCAGTGAAGAAGTAGGGTGAAACAGTGTGCCACACCAGCACTGGAGTAGACTACAGTGGAAGGATGATGTCTGAAAAAGCTTCTTTCTGTGAATGAAAAGTTCTTGAGACTGTGCACTCGCTATCCTTTTATATAACCATCATCAAGTTCAGTAAAGTCCCCTTGTTTGAACAGAAGTCTCCTTTACCAATCTGTTTACTCGTGGTCCTGGCATGCCAATACCTTTGGCTACCTGTGGTCTGCATGGGCACAAGGCCCTCACCATTTTGTCCTCAATACACGAGGAGTGAGAAGAGAAGCACTGGGCCTCAGCAACTATGGTACAGATCGGATGGGACACTAGCGAGTCTCCATATTGCCCCATGGACATTACTGAGGAAGAGATGTGAGCAGAGCATGAGATGCCATCTTCTCAGGGAGAAAAAACCCCTGGCAATGTGGTGGCAACTGAGGCCATGAGTACGTGAGTACTGCATCTATTGCTAGGGTGATCAGAGTGTGAAGGAGCATGAATGGGAATTGATGAGGCTGACAAACCAAGCTGTGGCAAGTTGGGGTGGACTCCAGCCAGTGAAAAGTGGTGTCATGACTGACCTCAGGAGCAAGAAGAGATGACTACATTCGAGAGTTACAGGCTTGTGGCTTGAAGGTGAAGTGCTGGTGGAATAACCTAAGTATGAAGATGGCCCTGTAAACTCAGTTGTACGTGTTGCATGGAAAGAGAGTCAATGGAGCCTCCTGCCCTGTGGAACACAGAACAGTTCCTCTAAGTGTGTCAGGAACCCCTGGATATTGGCCAGGATGGCCAAAGGTTTTGTGTACCCCCCCAAGTTTGTTTTACGCACATTGAATACCCCTCTGCTGGATTGCAGGACTGTTCTGAACTCCAGTGAACGTTCCCATGTTTGAACAGAAGTCTCCTTTACTAATCTGTGGAACTAATTAATGGTCCTGGCCAGCCAATACCATCAGCTACCAGTGGCCTGCACAGGCACAAGGCCCTCAGAACACTAACACCCAGCCAAAACCAGCAATTGCTTGTAGGGTGCCAAAGCAAGTGGCATGACTACCTCACTTTGGCATCTTACAACACAAAGCAGAATATCATGACTATATTGGGGCCACAAAATCTACACCTTTATGGGGGCATAATAGGTGGATAATACTATTGCATGGTGCTATAGGGCAATTCTACTGTATTTGGGCATAAAGAAGACAGGCATTATTATTGCACGGGGACATATGGAGGAAAATCGCTACAGTATTATATTTTATTGTTTGGGCATACTGTTATTCTGAGACAAAAGGAGAGTAATGTTACTGTTAGGCCGGGATCACACATGCGAGAAACTCGGACGAGTCTCGCATCTTAATACCCGGCACTGCCACCGGCTCTCAGATCGGAGCGTGTGGCTGAATGTATTTCTATGCAGCCGCACGCTCAGTTCCCGAGTGCCAGCAACAGTGTCGGGTATTAAGATGTGAGACTCATTGGAGTTTCTCCCATGTGTGATCCCGGCCTTAAAGTGAGGGAAAAGTGGAAAAAGTGATTCAGTAGAGTTAAGCCACAGATGTCTGTGCGCTAAATTTTGCAGAAATGAATCATGGCTGGAAGAAGCCAAAGTAATCTTCCCCATGCAAAGAAGAAAAGCAAAAATGAAGTATTTCAGTTGGAGATGTAAGGAGGAAGACCGGGCTGCTGGCACCTGTACTGAGCCGAGTCGAGAACTGTTGAGGCTGCCTCCCTTGTTGCTTGGGGGAAAGAATGAGGAGCCGGACCATCCTTATGACCCAGCTAGGAGGGGCAGTTTAAATACCAAAGTGCGCGCAGCAGCAGGCAGTTAGGTTTGAACCCGCAGCAGCGTGCAGCTGGGTGAGCAGCGTGCGCCATCCTCTGAGTACCGGTGTCATGATTGGCTGCGTTGGTAGGTCCCCGCCGTCTCCAGTGGGACCGCTGCAGAGAGAGGTGCCATGCGCTCACTTATTATGAGTACCACGCACGTGCAGAAGAGAGAAGGCCAAGTACCGGAAAGACTCTTGTGGCCTTCCCTGCCATTTGCTTCCCGCCTATTTATGTTTGACTGTGGGAGTGCCGTGGCCTTGTTTTCTTCGATCGCACGTGCTTAAGGACTAGGGGCTCAGCGGAAGGTACCGCAGACTGACTGCTGCCGTCAGAAGACCCCATCTGAGGACATCCCCCGACCGCTGCCGGTTCTACAATGCATACAGGACACAATAAGTTCCTTCATTGGACTGCTATTGCTTTAAATTTGTTATCCCTATTATCCCTCCTTTAACCGTTAACCTCCCCGTGTGGAGTGAATACCTTGTGCTATTAAATTGTTACATCTTGTTAACCCTTGCTCTGCCTTCTGTCTATCACTGCATCCTTCTAACAGAGACATGACTGGTGAGTGTCTGGAGTATCAGGGATAGGCAGAATGGTTTTGAACATTAACCATATAAAAGTACAAGGAGCAAGTGCCCTAGATAAATGGTGCCTGAAGGTAATGAAGGAAGTCAATGAGCCACCCACACTAATAAAGACACAAGTAGTTTGGTAAGTGAGATTTCCATTGGCTAAAACAAGCCCTGAACACCAGAGCTTAGCATTTAATATGCTAATCTTTCATTAATGGGACAGAGACCTCTACAAATATGTTTCACAGAGTTGCTTAAGGCTATTTTCGATAGTTTTTCAAGTGCAAATTTTGAAGATATAATGTATTCTTAGAAAAAGGCACTATTGTTTTATGAAATACTTTTCACTTAAATGACTATATGTATGTGTGTACACAGTATAAATACAGCTCTGGCAAAAATTAAGGGACCACCCCATCAAAACCCTGTCATGGGCAGTCCATTCTCCAGGCCTGAACCCCTTTGAAAACCTCTGGAATGTAATCAAGAGGATGATGGATAGTCACAAGCCATCAAACAAAGAAGAACTGCTTCAATTTTTGCACCAGAAGCAGTGTGAAAGACTGGTGGCAAGCATGCCAAGACGCATGAAAGCTGTGATTAAAAATCAAGGTTATTCCATAAAATATTGATTTTTGAACTCTTCTTGAGTTAAAACATTAGCATTATTTCTAAATGATTATGAACTTGTTTTCTTAGAATTATTTGAGGTCTGGGAGCACTGTTTTTTTTCAATTGTGGCCATTTTTCTTGTCA
Source organism: Dendrobates tinctorius (assembly GCF_039654945.1). NCBI lineage: Eukaryota > Metazoa > Chordata > Amphibia > Anura > Dendrobatidae > Dendrobates > Dendrobates tinctorius. The sequence goes on along the minus strand of NW_027361686.1, from coordinate 6,556,574 downwards.
GAAGTTTATAGACTAAAAGAACAATTTACATTTTACTCAAAAATGTACCTATAAAGACAAAAATCAGACAAACTGAACATTTGAAAAAAGTCTCTTAATTTTTACTAGATCTGTATATATATATATATATATATATATATATATATATATATATATATATGACAGTGGGTACGAAAAGTATTCAGACCCCTTTAAATTTCACCCTCTGTTTCTTTGCAGCCATTTGGTAAATTCAAAAAAGTTCATTTTTTTATCATTAATGTACACTCTGCACCCCATCTTGACAGAAAAAGACAGAGATGTGGAGATTTTTGCTAATTTATTAAAGAAAAACTGAGATATCACATTGTCAGAAGTATTCAGACCCTTTGCTCCTCTGCCATTCTTCCTTGCAGATCCTCTCCAGTTCCTTCAGGCTGGATGGTGAACGTTGGTGGACAGTAGGGTGACCGGATCTCATATGGGGGGGAAAAAATGTCAGAATCTTGTTCGTCTGGACCCTACAAAACGATTCCCCTTTCCAGATATTGAGATAGCCAAAATTTGAGCTCGATCAAACGATGTTAACCCGTGCCGCTCGTCGCTCAAAGTTTGAAAATATCCAAATTGAGGTATTTTAAGATTTAGGTATTTTGCATAGTCTGTTAGACTATAAAGAATGTGACAAGAACATTGCAGAAATAGCCCTGACCAAATTTTCGAACCATTTGTGGTATTTGAATGCAGAGTTGGTGGGATTATCGTTTTTTGATCCCACCATTACAGACGATGAAAAGTTGTTAATGGCTAATAAATTGCTCAGTAGCACAGATGAACCATCAGAGCACGCTAACCTACATGAGTTGATAATTTTACATAGTTATCTAATCTATTCTAGAGCTTTTGTTAAAGTAGTTTTTTGAAACGTCAGAATATAATGCTCGGCATTTGCTTACAACTTGCAGGACATATTGCTTTTGTTCTTCATCTTTTGTCAGAAGGTCGTTAAAGTCGGTTACTTCCTACCTCTTTAATTTTTCTTTCCTAACTTTTGGATTTACAACCCTAGCGTGCTCTGATGGTTCATCTGTGCTACTGAGCAATGTATTAGCCATTAACAACTTTTCATTGTCTGTAATGGTGGGATCAAAAAACGATAATCCCACCAACTCTGCATTCAAATACCACAAATGGTTCGAAAATTTGGTCAGGGCTATTTCTGCAATGTTGTTGTCACATTCTTTATAGTCTAACAGACTATGCAAAATACCTAAATCTTAAAATACCTCAATTTGGATTTTTTCAAACTTTGAGCGACGAGCGGCACGGGTTAACGTCGTTTGATCGAGCTCAAATTTTGGCTATCTCAATATCTGGAAAGGGGAATCGTTTTGTGGGGTCCAGACAGACAAAATTCCGACATTCATTTTTTGCGGTCACCCTAGTGGACAGCCATATTCAGGTCTCTCCAGAGATGCTCAATTGGGTTTAGGTCAGGGCTCCGGCTGGGCCAGTCAAGAATGGTCACAGAGTTGTTCTGAATCCACTCCTTTGTTATTTTAGCTGTGTGCTTAGGGTGATTATCTTGTTGGAAGATGAACCTTCGACTAAGTCTGAGGTCCAGAGCACTATGGAAGAGGTTTTCATCCAGGGTATCTCTGTACTTGGCCGCATTCATGTTTCTTTCAATTGCAAACAGTGGTCCTGTTCCTGCAGCTGAAAAACACCCATATAGCATAATGCTGCCACCACCATGTTTCATTGTTGGGATTGTGATGAGCAGTACCTGTTTTCTCCACAGATTCCTCTTAGAATTATCAACAAAAAGGTCTATTTTTGACTCATCAGACCAGAGAATCATATTTCTCATAGTCTGGGAGTCCTTCATGTGTTTTAAGCAAACTCTATGTGGGCTTTCATATGTCTGGCACTGAGGAGAGGCTTCCGTTGGGCCACTCTGCCATAAAGGCCCGACTGGTGTAGGGCTGCAATGATAGCTGACTTTGTAGATTTTTCTCCTATCTCCCTACTGCATCTCTGGAGCTCAGCCACAGTGATCTTGGGTTTCTTCTTTACCTCTCTCATGAGGGCTCTTCTCCCATGATTGCTCAGTTTGGCTGGATGGCCAGGTCTAGGAAGACTTCTGGTGGTCCCAAGATTCTTCCATTTAAGATTTATGGAGGGCACTGTGTGCTTATTAACCTCGAGTACTGCAGAAATTCTTTTGTAACCTTGGCCAGATCTGTGCTTTGCCACAATTCTGTCTCTGATTTCCTTGGCCAGGTCCTTTGACCTCATGATTCTCATTTGGTCTGACATGCACTGTGAGCTGTGAGGTCTTATATAGACATGTGTCCGCCTTTATAAATCAAGTCCTATCAGTTTAATTAAACACAGCCGGACTCCAATGAAGGAGTAGATCCATCCCAAAGAGAATCACAAGGAAATGGACAGGATGTGACTTAAATATGAGCGTTTGAGCAAAGGGTCTGTATACTTATGACCGTGTGATATTTTAGTTTTTCTTTTTTAATAAATTTGCAAAAATATCTACATTTCTGTTTTTTTCAGTCAAGATGGGGTCAGAGTGTACATTAATGATAAAAAAATGAACTTTTTTGAATTTAAAGGGAACCTGTCACCACCCCCAGGGCGTTTTAAAGTTAAAGAGCCACCTTCAGCAGCACTAATCATGCCCCTGTGCGCCGTCGCCTCCTCCTGTTTTGTATTCCGGCACCTATGCTGTGACAAGAGTTCTCGGGCATGCGCAGTGCGAGCTGAGGAACGACATCAGGCTATTGCGCCTGGGTGTTGCGGAGGCCCCAGATCCCGCCCCACAGTGTGTTATGATGTATTTACACTGCGGGGCTGGGGCCTCCGCAACACGCAGGCGCAATAGCCTGATGTCGGTTCTCCGCAGCGCGCACTGCATTAGAGTGTGCGGTGAATTTTTGCTACTTATGACATGGGAGACTGCTGAGGTTCAAATCCCGGCTCTGCCCTGTGGAAGTTTTCCTTGCAACCAATCACTAAACATCTTTCATTTTACCAGAGCTATTTAAAAGAAGCTAAGCTGTGATTGGTTGCTATGAGCAACAGTTTTCCCACTCCACAACACCTTTGCAGACACTTACCGGGTGGGAGAAATCTAGCATCCCCTGGACTATAAGCTCCCAGCCATTGTCTGCCCCCCAGAAAGGAGCAGAGAGTACATGACAGAAATGAATCCCCCCTCCCTGCCCATATCCCCATTAAACATCCTCCATCCTATAGTCCTATGCCCATATACCCATCACACATCCTTCATCCCATAGTAAAGTGCCCATATACCATCATACATCTTTCCTCTTAAAGGGCAAATCCCTCAGCACTCTGATTCTGAACCCAGGCTTCTATTAAAGAGACCCCTGGTATGAAAGTTAGGACCGTTCCACTCAGCACTGTGGTTCTGACCCCAGGGACTCTTAAAGGGATCATTGGTATGGAAGTTAGGGCAATTCCACTAAGCACTCTGGTTCTGATCCCAGGTCTCTCTTAAAGGGATCCCCGGTATGGAAGTAATGGCAAATCCACTCTGCTTTGGTACTGACCCCAGGCCTCTCTTAAAGAAGTTAGGGCAATTCCACTCAGCATTCTGGTTCTGACTCCACGCTCTCTTAAAGGGATCCCCGGTATGGAAGTCAAGGCAATTGCCTTCAAATGCTCTGGTACTGACCCCAGGCTCTCTTAAAGGGATCATTGGTATGAAAGTTAGGGCAATTCCACTCAGTGCTCTGATTCTGACCCCAGGCCCCTCTTAAAGGGATCCCCGGTATGGAAGTGAGGGCAAATACAATCTGCGCTCTGATTCTGACCCCAGGCCCCTCTTAAAGGGATCCCCAGTATGGAAGTGAGGGCAATCTAATCTGCGCTCTGATTCTGTCCCCAGGGCACACACACAGCAGCCTCGCCCTACCCCAGACTTTATTTAATTTGTGAACCTGTGTCTGAGCCTGCATCGCCCTTCATCTGTGTTTGCAGGTCAGGCAATGTGTGGAGGTCAAACCTGAGATGTCTATGCTCAGACCTTTTTGGCCTTTATCTGCACTTGCTTCATCTGGCTGCACGGGAGTGATGCAGATATGCTTCAGGTATGGATTGCATTTGATATGGTCTTGCTTTTAAAATATTTAGGAGGCCATAATGGCACAGTGAATAATAATAATGTAGAGTAGGACCCCCCACATGAGATTGCCTTGGCGCGCAGGGGTGGCTCAATTTATTGATCAATATTTTGCCAAATATTAACATCTAACTGTATTCAAAATGAGATATTTGGCAAAATATTGATCAATAAATTGAGCCACCCCTGCGCGCCAAGGCAATCTCATGTGGGGGGTCCTACTCTACATTATTATTATTCACTGTGCCATTATGGCCTCCTAAATATTTTAAAAGCAAGACAATATCAAATGCAATCCGTACCTGAAGCATATCTGCATCACTCCTGTGCAGCCAGATGAAGCAAGTGCAGATAAAGGCCAACCAGGTCTGAACATAGACATCTCAGGTTTGAACTCCACACATTGCCTGACCTGCAAACACAGATGAAGGGCGATGCAGGCTCAGACACTGGTGCACAAATTAAATAAAGCCTGGGGCAGGGCGGGGCTGCTGTGTATGTGCACAGCAGCCTAGATCCATCACAATGAATGCAGCAAAAATGGCGAACATAACGCAGCATGCACGGCAACAGTGGTGGTCAACCACAAACCAATATGCAAAAAAAAGAAAGAAGCCAGCGCTGCTTGTGGTTAGAACGCATAACATGAGGTGCATATGCACATATTAACATCTAACTGTATTCAAAATGAGATATGTGCATATGCACCTCATGTTATGCGTTCTAACCACAAGCAGCGCTGGCTTCTTTCTTTTTTTTGCATATTGGTTTGTGGTTGACCACCACTGTTGCCGTGCATGCTGCGTTATGTTCGCCATTTTTGCTGCATTCATTGTGATGGATCTAGGCTGCTGTGCACATACACAGCAGCCCCGCCCTGCCCCAGGCTTTATTTAATTTGTGCACCAGTGTCTGAGCCTGCATCGCCCTTCATCTGTGTTTGCAGGTCAGGCAATGTGTGGAGTTCAAACCTGAGATGTCTATGTTCAGACCTGGTTGGCCTTTATCTGCACTTGCTTCATCTGGCTGCACAGGAGTGATGCAGATATGCTTCAGGTACGGATTGCATTTGATATTGTCTTGCTTTTAAAATATTTAGGAGGCCGTAATGGCACAGTGAGTAATAAAAAATGTAGAGTAGGACCCCCCACATGAGATTGCCTTGGCGCGGCGGGGTGGCTCAATTTATTGATCAATATTTTGCCAAATGTCTCATTTTGAATACAGTTAGATGTTAATATGTGCATATGCACCTCATGTTATGCGTTCTAACCACAATCAGCGCTGGCTTCTTTCTTTCTTTTTTTTAACTAGTCACCCAATGTTTTAATATCATAAAGAGAAATCCACTATCGCAACTTGAGATGGATCAACTGCACTGCAGATCCACCCCCCATGAAGCAAAACATATACAACCTCCTGAAAACCCTGATCCAATCTTGCATTGGCTCTGAAACTGAAGATCTTAGATAAACTAAATAACATCAGTACCAGAGATCAACTGCCAAGGCTCAGCAAAGAAACACCAACAGTATGCTAGAAGATGCACTTGCATCAATACCTACCACCATAACTAGAGTTGAGCGATACCGTCCGATACTTCAAAGTATCGGATCAGAATGGATCGGCCGATCTTAAAAAAAAGTATCGGTATCGCCGATTCCGATACCGGAAGTCCCATTCAAGTCTATGGGACTTCCGGTATCGGAATAAGAAAAACCCTGTTTTTGCCTTGTACAGCCTCTCTGGGGTCTGTACGGGCCTTTCGGGGGGCTGTGCCGGCCTGCCAGGGGGTCTGTGCAGGCTCCAGTGGTCTGTGCCGGCCTGCCGGGGGGCTGTGCCGGCCTGCCGGTGGTCTGTGCAGGCTCCGGTGGGCTGTGCCGGCCTGCCGGGGGGCTGTGCCGGCCTGCTGGGGGGGCTGTGCAGGCTCCGGGGGGCTGTGCCGGCCTGCCGGGGGGCTGTGCCGGCCTGCCGGTGGTCTGTGCAGGCTCCGGTGGGCTGTGCCGGCCTGCCGGGGGGCTGTGCCGGCCTGCCGGGGGGCTGTGCAGGCTTCGGGGGTCTGTGCAGGCATCGTCCGATGGGACTACAAGTCCCATCGGGCGATGCCTGCTACCATGACAGTGATTGACACATTAGCCAATGATGGGACAGTAGTAGTCCCATCATCCGGCTAATGTGTTGAATGTAAAAAAAAAAAAAAAAAAAAAAAATTACATGCTACATACATGCTACATTCATACTACATACTACATACATGCTACATTCATACTACATATATACTACATGCAACATACATACTACATATATACTACATGCATGCAACATGCATACTACATATATACTACATGCAACATACATACTACATATATACTACATGCATGCAACATGCATACTACATATATACTACATGCTACATACATACTACATATATGCTACATATATACTACATGCATGCTACATACATACTGCATGCTACATACATACTGCATGCTACATACATACTACATGCTACATACATACTACATATATGCTACATACATACTACATATATACTACATGCATGCTACATACATACTGCATGCTACATACATACTAAATGCTACATACATACCACATATATACTACATACATACTACATGCATGCTACATGCTACATACATACCACATACATACTACATACATACTACATACATACTACATGCATGCTACATACATACTACATGCTACATACATACTACATATATACTACATGCATGCTACATACATACTACATGCTACATACATACTACATATATACTACATGCATGCTACATACATACTACATGCATGCTACATACATACTACATGCTACATACATACTACATATATACTACATGCATGCTACATACATACTACATGCTACATACATACTATATATATACTACATGCATGCTACATACATACTACATACATACTACATGCATGCTACATACATACTACATGCTACATACATACTACATATATACTACATGCATGCTACATACATACTGCATGCTACATGCATGCTACATACATACTACATACATACTACATGCTACATACATACCACATATATACTACATACATACTACATACAATACATTCATACAATACATACATAGACATACAGTACATATAACATAGAGTAACATACTTACCAATACTTGTCACATTGTTCCCCGAAGCCATTGTCTTTTACGGAATAAATATTAACATAACAAACCACAAAAATACTCACCCACGATCCGAAGCAGTCCACGAGTGTGTCCCACGACGATCTTGGGTAGAGAACGGCAGCATCAGCTGATGCTGCCGTTCTCTACGGGCTGCAGGAATCCAATGACGGAAGGTAGGTATCCTTCCGCACTGTATTCCTCCGCCACTTAAAAAAAAAAAAGTCCCTAGTCTCACTTTATGCCATTGCTGTGTGGGAATTTCCCACGCAGCAATGGCATAAAGTGAGACTAGGGACTTTTTTTTTTAAGTGGCGGAGGAATACAGTGCGGAAGGATACCTACCTTCCGTCATTGGATTCCTGCAGCCCATAGAGAACGGCAGCATCAGCTGATGCTGCAGTTCTCTACCCAAGATCGTCGTGGGACACACTCGTGGACTGCTTCGGATCGTGGGTGAGTATTTTTGTGGTTTGTTATGTTAATATTTATTCCGTAAAAGACAATGGCTTCGGGGAACAATGTGACAAGTATTGGTAAGTATGTTACTCTATGTTATATGTACTGTATGTCTATGTATGTATTGTATGAATGTATTGTATGTAGTATGTATGTAGTATATATGTGGTATGTATGTAGCATGTAGTATGTATGTAGTATGTATGTAGCATGCATGTAGCATGCAGTATGTATGTAGCATGCATGTAGTATATATGTAGTATGTATGTGGTATGTATGTAGCATGTAGTATGTATGTAGCATGCAGTATGTATGTAGCATGCATGTAGTATATATGTAGTATGTATGTAGCATGTAGTATGTATGTAGCATGCATGTAGTATATATGTGTTATGTATGTAGCATGCATGTAGTATGTATGTAGTATGTATGTAGCATGCATGTAGTATGTATGTAGTATGTATGTAGTATATATGTAGTATGTATGTAGCATGTAGTATGTATGTAGCATGCATGTAGTATATATGTAGTATGTATGTAGCATGTAGTATGTATGTAGCATGCATGTAGTATGTATGTAGTATGTATGTAGTATGTATGTGGTATGTATGTAGCATGTAGTATGTATGTAGCATGCATGTAGTATATACTGTATGTGTTATGTATGTAGCATGCATGTAGTATGTATGTAGTATGTATGTAGTATGTATGTAGCATGCATGTAGTATGTATGTAGTATATATGTGGTATGTATGTAGTATGTATGTAGCATGCAGTATGTATGTAGCATGCATGTAGTATATATGTAGTATGTATGTAGCATGTAGTATGTATGTAGCATGCATGTAGTATATATGTAGTATGTATGTAGCATGTAGTATGTATGTAGCATGCATGTAGTATGTATGTAGTATGTATGTAGTATTTTTTTTTTTTTAACATTTAACACATTAGCCGGATGATGGGACTACTACTGTCCCATCATTGGCTAATGTGTCAATCACTGTCATGGTAGCAGGCATCGCCAGATGGGACTTATAGTCCCATCGGACGATGCTTGCACAGACCCCCGGACATCAGCACAGCCCCCCGGCAGGCCGGTACAGACCCCCACAGGGTGCACAGACCACCGGCAGGCCGGCACAGCCCCCCGGCAGGCCGGTACAGACCCCGGGCAGTCCACACAGCCCCCCGGCAGGCCGGCACAGCCCCCCGGCAGGCCGGTACAGACCCCGGGCAGTCCACACAGCCCCCCGGCAGGCCGGCAGAGACCCCCGGAAGGCCCGAAATGACGGCGCATCATGATGCGCACACACCGCGCATCATGATGACGTCAGGCTGTCAATCAACTTTGAACTTCCGATTCCGATGCCGACTTCCGATATTGAAAAAATATCGGAAGTCGGTATCGGAATTCCGATACAGCAAGTATCGGCCGATACCCGATACTTGCGGTATCGGAATGCTCAACACTAACCATAACTCAAACTAATAAACTGATCTATGCTACTGCGTCAGCAATCATGGAAATGCTTGGCTATACAACCAGCATGAACAACAGATGTACGTGCCCCCATTAAAAAGAAGACTGGAGACAAAGATCAAGGTGACACAAAGGGAAGTGAGCCAACTAAGAAGAAATACAGACTGCTAAACAAAGGCTCACAGCACTTGCTGCAAGACTAGGGAGATACACTAGAGAAGCTGAGGCCAAAAAGATAAATGCCCTGTTCTCCAAAGAACCATCCAAAGTGTACTCCCAACTACAGAGCAACAGCACAAAGGCAGCAACTCCACCAATAGCAGAGACTGAACAATACTGGAGGAACATATGGGAAAAGGACACACAACACCAGTGCAATGTGGCTGCAAGATCTGAGAATGAAACACAGCAGCCACCTAGAGCAAGCACCAGTCACCATTACAGAAGCAATCATCCAAAAGCGGGTCAAGTACATGAACAGCTGGACACCACCTGGCCCAAACATGATCCACACCTACTGGCTAACGAAATTAACAGAGGTACATGAAAGCATGGCAAAGCAGATGAACCAACTGCTAGAATCAGGCTACCACCCTGCCTGGAAAGCACAAGGTAGAACAGTGTTGTTCTTGAAGGATCCCCACAAAGGAACAGTTCCATCCAACTACCGGCCAATAACCTGCCTTACAACAACATGGAAACTCCTGTCAGACATCATAGCCACCAAGCTACAGAACCATATGAACCAGTGCGTGAATCCAGCTCAGATAGACATTGGGGCTGACACCAGAGGCTCTAAGCACCAGCTCCTAGTAGATAGAGCTGTCATGATCCAGGACGGGGTTTCGCTTTGGCCCGTCCTGGTCTGACTGGGGGTTAATTGTTCCACCTCTCCCTGGCAGAGGGTGGCTATTTAATGCTCACTGGACCTAGGTCCTGTGTCAGTTATACTCCTGCCCTCGGCTGAGTTAGTTGACCTTGTGCGTACGTGTGCCTTGTGCCTGCTTGTTTGGTTTTGATCCGGTTCTGTCCCTGTTACGAGTTCTGCCTGTCCCTCTTGTACTGCGCTACCTCTCGTGTATGACTCTCTGCTTGTGACCGAACTTCTCTCTGCTCGTCCCCTTGGTACCAAGTCGCCCTCTTGTGTATGACCTTTGGATTTGTCTGACCTCCCGTCTGTTTATCCCTCCTGTACCTCGCTGTCCATACTGTGTTTGAACTCCGTTTTGCCTGACTCTGAGTTTTCTGTCTTCTCTAAAAGCAGGATGCTAAGCCCCACCCCCTTGCAGTCACGTGACCGTAGGTCCCGTGCCGACTTGCTAAGCTTCATCACTCAGGTCCTGTGCACCTATACTTTCTGGCTGTCCTGATCCCCAGGGGTCCCTACAGTGCGGGTGAGTCCCTGCTCAGTGGAGGCTGTACGCCGGCGTTGTCAGGATCCTGATAAGAGCAGTCAATCAAGACTCAAGATCCAGACAGAGCAATCTCAGCACAGAATGGATTGACTGCAAGAAAGTCTATGACTCAATGACACACAAATGGATCTGTGAATGCTTGGCTCTCTACAATGTAAACATGAAATTAAGAACCTTCCTCAGAAACTTAATGGTGCTTTGGATATCAACATTGGAAGTCAACTCAAGACAACTAGCACAAGTGACCATCAAATGCAGCACATATCAAGGTGATGCGCTGTCTCCATTGCTGTTCTGCATAGGCTTGAACCCCCTCAGGCAGATAATTACAGAGTTTGGCTATGGATACAAGTTCAAGAGTGGAAGCACCATCAGCCACCTCCTCTACATGGATGACATCAAGCTGTATGCGAAAAATGAACGAGACATCAATTTACTGATCCACCTTACAAGGTACTACAGTGAAGACATCGGGATTTCCTTTGGACTGGAGAAGTGCTGCCAGTTGGTAAATAAAGAGAGGCAAGGTAGTCAAGATTGATGGAGTAGAATTACCAGCAAGGCACATAGCACATGCACAGACATGCTATAAGTATCTCAGCATCCCACAGGGATACAGTAACCATGATGAGGAGGCAAGGAAAGTAGCAACATCCAAATAACATCAAAGGGGAAGATAGGTCCTGAAGAGCCAGCTCAATGGGAAGAATGAAATCTGTGCCATAAATACATATGCCCTGCCAGTTATCAGATACCCTGATGGCATAGTGTGCTGGCCAAAAGGAGAGATGGAAGCTGCAGATGTGAAGACATGAAAGCTCCCCACAATATATAGAGGTCTCCACCCTAAGTCTAGCACCCAAAGATTATATTCGAACAGAAAGGAGGGTGGTCGAGGCTTGATAAGCATCCAAGCCACCATCACGGATGAAACAAGGAGTTTCCAGGAATAGACCAGAAAAATGGCACCAAAATATGAGATGCTGAGAGAAAGCTTAAGGCAGCAGTAACAACACATCTGGAAGGAAGAACAGGAACATGAAGTGCTATGGCAAGACAAGCCGCTGCATTGGATGTACCATCGACAAATAATGGAGGTGGCTGACATGGAGAAATTCTACCAATGGCTGAAGAAAGCTGGATTCCCAGACAGAACAGGTGCCCTAATCATATTAGCACAAGCGCAAACACTAAGTACAAGATCCATATAACCAAGAATCTACCACACAAGACTAGATCCAAGATGCAGACTAAAAAAACCTCAGAAACCATCCAACCCATAATGGCAGGATGCAAAATGCAAGCGCGAACAGGGTATACCAAACACCACAACCAAGTAAAGGGAATTGTATACAGGAACATCTGCACAGCATGTGGGCTAAGCCCCCCTGAGTCCAGAAGGGAGTCCCTAGAAAAAGTGATGGAGAATGAAAGAGCTAAAATCCTGTGGTACTGCAAGTTCCAGACAGATATGCAGGTGTTAGCTAACCAACCAGACATTTTCTTAGTAGACAAGGATCAGAATAAGGAGCCATGCAGGCAAGTATGGGAATAATTGGGGTTATTTAGTTTGGAGAATCGAAGGCTTAGGAGTGATCTTATTACAATGTATAAATATATGTGGGGACAATACAAAGACCTTTCTAATGATCTTTTTACTCTTAGACCTGTGACGGGGACAAGGGGGCATCCTCTACGTCTGGAGGAAAGAAGGTTTAAGCATACTCACAGACGTGGATTCTTTACTGTAAGAGCAGTGAGACTATGGAACTCTCTGCCATATGATGTTGTAATGAGTGATTCACTACAAAAATTTAAGAAGGGACTGGATGCCTTTCTTGAAAAGTATAATATTACAGGGTATATACACTAGTCTCCTTAATATTGCGTTGATCCAGGGAGCTAGTCTGATTGCCGTATGTGGAGTCGGGAAGGAATTTTTTTCCCCAATGTGAAGCTTACTGTTGCCACATGGGTTTTTTTTGCCTTCCTCTGGATCAACATGTTAGGGCAAGTTAGGATAGGATATGGGTTGAACTAGATGGACTCAAAGTCTCCCTTCAACCTTAATAACTATGTTACTATGTTACTATGTTAAGGAGTGATGCAGGCAAGGATGGGGATGAGGAACCATGCTTACCAGAATAGGGATGAGGGGACAATGCATACCCAGTTTATACTCGAGTCAATACGTTTTCTCAGTTTTTCGTGGCAAAATTAGGCACCTCAGCTTATACTCGAGTTGGCTTACACATAAGTATATATGGTATAATATACGGTATGTTCCTATAGTTTTTTGCAGGTGTAGAAAATACTCAGCTATATATTTCCCAGCAAACTGCAAAGCCCTAGTCACTGTCTACAGACTGGATTCTGTCACTCTCCTTACCCAGGCTAAATGCATATTGTATGCGATACAAACAGCAAAGTAAACAATTAGCCCTTAGAGGGCTCTTAGCATGATGGCTTGGAATGAAATATCTCAAGCAAGTTTGGAGCTATATGTTCTTTTTGGATCTTCAGTATTTCTCTTCAGATAATATCTTTTCTATTTTTTTAATGTAGAAGAAATCCTATCAAGCCTTCTTATAGTCTAAATGGTATTTCCTAAAATTAAACCCCAAAATATTACAACTCAAGCTACAAACATACTATTTGACCCATTTACCCCCTCCCAAGCCTGTTTTCACCTTCGTGACCAAGGTAAATTTTACAATTCTGACCAGTGTCATTTTATATGGTAATAACTCTGGAATGCTTCAACATATCTACTGATTCTGAGATTGTTTTTTTTTCTTGACATACAGTATTGTACTTAATGAAAGTCGTAATATTTGTTCTATATAACTTGCATTTATTTGTGAAATGAATGGAAATTTGGTGAAAATTTTGCAATTTTTAAACAATTTTTTTTAAAGATAATTTATGTTTTTTTTTTTTTTTAAGCAGTTAGAGTTAAAAGTTGACCAGCAATTTCTCATTTTTTCAACAAAATTTACAAAACCATTTTTATAGGGACCACAACACATTTGAACAAAGTGACTTTGGGAGGCTTGTGTGACAGAAAATACCATATAATTACACCATTGTAGAAAGCTGTACCTCTCAAAGTGCTCAAAACCACATTCGAAAAGTTTATTAACCCTTCAGGAGATTCTCATGAATTAATGCAACGTAGAAAGAAAAAAAAAAAGCAATTTACTTTTTTTTCAAAAAATGTAACTTTAGCCTAATATTTTGCATTTTACAAGGTATTAGGAGAAAATGGACCCCAAAATTACTCTTGACCACGTGAATACCCCACATGTGGGAAAATCTACTGTTTGGACGCATCACATGGCTGAGAAAGGAACTTTTTGAACTAAAAAATGTGTGGAATCGAAAGAAGATGCCATGTCACGTTTGGAGAGCCTCTGATGTGGTAAACAGTGGAAATCCGCCCCAAGCGACTCCATTTTGCAAATTAGACCGCTCAAGGAATGTATCTAGATGTATGGTGAGAACCTTGAACCTCCAGGTGCTTCACAAAAATTTTTTACATAAAGCCATGAAAACAAACATGTTCTTTTAACCCCAAATTTTGCATCTTCACAAGAGTTAGAGGAGAAAATGCACCAAACAGTTTGTTCTGTAGTTCCTTCTGAGTATGCCGATACCCAATATGTGGAGGAAAGCTACTGTTTGACAACACGGCAGGGCTCAGGAGGGAAGGAGTGACATTTGACTTTTTAAATGCAAAATTTGCTGGAATCATTAGTGGACACCATGTCGCTTTTCAAAATCCTCTGATGTGCCTAAGCTGTGACACCACCCACAAGTGACCGCATTTTGGAAACTACACCCCTTAAGGAATGTATCTAGATGTTTGACCCCTAGGTGCTTAACAGAAGTTTACTATGTTGAGCTGTGAAAAAAAATCACGCTTTTCACACAAAAATGTTCTTTTAGACCCAATTTTGTGAAATAACAAGGGTAACAGGACAAATTTCACAATAAATTTTATAGTGGATTTTTTCTTGAGTACACTGATACCCCATATGTGGGAGAAAATAACAGTTTGGGTGCACGACAAGGCTTGAAAGTGAAGGAGCACCATTTGACTGATTTAACTCAAATTTGGCTGGAATCATTAGAGGATACCATGTCGAGTTTGGAGAGCTCCTGATGTGCCTAAACAGTGAAAAAAAAACACAAGTGATAACATTTTGTAAACTAGACACCTCAAGGAATTCTATCTAGACATGTGGAGAGCAAGCATTCTGAACCCCCAGATGCTTTACAGAAATTTATAACTTTGAACTGTGAAAATGAAAAAATAAATTTTTCCTGCAAAAATATTGGTTTTGGCCCTAATTTTTCATTTTTACAAGGGTAACAGAAGCAAAATGGGCCAAACAGTTTGTGGAGCAATTTCTCCTGAGTACACCAATACCTTATATGTGGCCAAAACTAATTTTGAGGCACATTGCAAAGCTCAGAAGCGAAGAAGTGTCATATTGAGATTCATATTTTACTGGAAAGGTTTGTGGCCTCGTTTTACAAACTGCATCTCTCAATGAATTCATCTAGGGGGTATATTGAGCTTGTTGACAACACATGTTTCTCATAGAAATTTATTTATACCATTGGGCTGAGAAGAAAGAATAATAAAATTGTTACCAGTAAAATGTTGTTTTAGCCACCAATTTTTAATTTTTACAAGGGCTAACAGGAAAGAATGAACCTCTCAGTTTGTTAAGCAATTTCTCCTGAGTATGCCAATACCCTATATATAATTGGGAACCATTTTTGAGGCACACTGCAAAACTCAGAAGGGAAGGGCACCAAAATTTAGTGCAGATTTTACTGCTATGGTTTGAGGGTGCAATGACACACCGGGAGAGCCCATGGTATGCCAGAACAGCAACCCCTCCTCCCCTGTAAGTGACCACATTTTACAAACTAGATGAGTTTAATGAAATCTTAAAGTAAAGTGATCATATTGACACCACAGGTGTGTCACAGAATTTTATACCTCTGGGCAGTAAGGAGAAAATGATTACATTTTTCCCCTAAGAATGTAGATTTAGCTTCAGGTTTTACATTTTCACAGTGTGGAATGGATAAAAATGGCACTAAAATATGTTACCCAATTTCTGTTGAAGGAAGAAATACCTCATATGTGGCTGTGCAGTACTGCTTAGCCACATGGCGAGACTCAGAAGGGATGGGGAGCTATTTGCCTTGTAGAGCACAGATTTCCCTAGACTAGTTTTCAGAATCCATACACAGAGCCCCTAAGAGCTAGAAGAGCAGAAATCCCCCTTCATGTTACCCCACTTTGGATATTATACCCCTTTGGGAATTTATCTCTAGGTGTAGTGATGATTGACTCTTGCTGAGTGAAAATAGCAAACCTGCTGTTGTAGTACTGTTCGTTGTAGTGCCCAGTATGCTGTAGTGCCCATTATAAGTACAGCATAGAATCAATGCACACATAAAATATGCTTCAAGTGAATATTTATTGATGGTGACAGGTAAAGTGATGGCTGACGTTTCGGCCTGATAACGGCCTTTATCACATAGTTGCCATTTAAGTAGAGTATCAGTAATCACCGGGTAAATAATGTCACTGCTAGGCAATATTTCAAAAGACGCAATCTGTCCAGTGTAAGCTGGTAATCCGGGTTCCTAAGGAACTGTTGTCCTGGTGGTATGCCAGAGGATCATTGGTGGCGCACTGTGGGATGCAGGCACCGCCATGCCTGGGCAGTGAATGAAGTGCCCATTATGTTGTACCCAGCTCGTGAATCTGGACCCTAGTGTGGGAATTTCCCACGCAGCAATGGCATAAAGTGAGACTAGGGACTTTTTTTTTTAAGTGGCGGAGGAATACAGTGCGGAAGGATACCTACCTTCCGTCATTGGATTCCTGCAGCCCGTAGAGAACGGCAGCATCAGCTGATGCTGCAGTTCTCTACCCAAGATCGTCGTGGGACACACTCGTGGACTGCTTCGGATCGTGGGTGAGTATTTTTGTGGTTTGTTATGTTAATATTTATTCCGTAAAAGACAATGGCTTCGGGGAACAATGTGACAAGTATTGGTAAGTATGTTACTCTATGTTATATGTACTGTATGTCTATGTATGTATTGTATGAATGTATTGTATGTAGTATGTATGTAGTATATATGTGGTATGTATGTAGCATGTAGTATGTATGTAGTATGTATGTAGCATGCATGTAGCATGCAGTATGTATGTAGCATGCATGTAGTATATATGTAGTATGTATGTGGTATGTATGTAGCATGTAGTATGTATGTAGCATGCAGTATGTATGTAGCATGCATGTAGTATATATGTAGTATGTATGTAGCATGTAGTATGTATGTAGCATGCATGTAGTATATATGTGTTATGTATGTAGCATGCATGTAGTATGTATGTAGTATGTATGTAGTATGTATGTAGCATGCATGTAGTATGTATGTAGTATGTATGTAGTATATATGTAGTATGTATGTAGCATGCATGTAGTATATATGTAGTATGTATGTAGCATGTAGTATGTATGTAGCATGCATGTAGTATGTATGTAGTATGTATGTAGTATGTATGTGGTATGTATGTAGCATGTAGTATGTATGTAGCATGCATGTAGTATATACTGTATGTGTTATGTATGTAGCATGCATGTAGTATGTATGTAGTATGTATGTAGTATGTATGTAGCATGCATGTAGTATGTATGTAGTATATATGTGGTATGTATGTAGTATGTATGTAGCATGCAGTATGTATGTAGCATGCATGTAGTATATATGTAGTATGTATGTAGCATGTAGTATGTATGTAGCATGCATGTAGTATATATGTAGTATGTATGTAGCATGTAGTATGTATGTAGCATGCATGTAGTATGTATGTAGTATGTATGTAGTATTTTTTTTTTTTTTTAACATTTAACACATTAGCCGGATGATGGGACTACTACTGTCCCATCATTGGCTAATGTGTCAATCACTGTCATGGTAGCAGGCATCGCCAGATGGGACTTATAGTCCCATCGGACGATGCTTGCACAGACCCCCGGACATCAGCACAGCCCCCCGGCAGGCCGGCACAGCCCCAGGCTCTCCGATACTTGCGGTATCGGAATGCTCAACACTAACCATAACTCAAACTAATAAACTGATCTATGCTACTGCTTCAGCAATCATGGAAATGCTTGGCTATACAACCAGCATGAACAACAGATGTACGTGCCCCCATTAAAAAGAAGACTGGAGACAAAGATCAAGGTGACACAAAGGGAAGTGAGCCAACTAAGAAGAAATACAGACTGCTAAACAAAGGCTCACAGCACTTGCTGCAAGACTAGGGAGATACACTAGAGAAGCTGAGGCCAAAAAGATAAATGCCCTGTTCTCCAAAGAACCATCCAAAGTGTACTCCCAACTACAGAGCAACAGCACAAAGGCAGCAACTCCACCAATAGCAGAGACTGAACAATACTGGAGGAACATATGGGAAAAGGACACACAACACCAGTGCAATGTGGCTGCAAGATCTGAGAATGAAACACAGCAGCCACCTAGAGCAAGCACCAGTCACCATTACAGAAGCAATCATCCAAAAGCGGGTCAAGTACATGAACAGCTGGACACCACCTGGCCCAAACATGATCCACACCTACTGGCTAACGAAATTAACAGAGGTACATGAAAGCATGGCAAAGCAGATGAACCAACTGCTAGAATCAGGCTACCACCCTGCCTGGCTAGCACAAGGTAGAACAGTGTTGTTCTTGAAGGATCCCCACAAAGGAACAGTTCCATCCAACTACCGGCCAATAACCTGCCTTACAACAACATGGAAACTCCTGTCAGACATCATAGCCACCAAGCTACAGAACCATATGAACCAGTGCGTGAATCCAGCTCAGATAGACATTGGGGCTGACACCAGAGGCTCTAAGCACCAGCTCCTAGTAGATAGAGCTGTCATGATCCAGGACGGGGTTTCGCTTTGGCCCGTCCTGGTCTGACTGGGGGTTAATTGTTCCACCTCTCCCTGGCAGAGGGTGGCTATTTAATGCTCACTGGACCTAGGTCCTGTGTCAGTTATACTCCTGCCCTCGGCTGAGTTAGTTGACCTTGTGCGTACGTGTGCCTTGTGCCTGCTTGTTTGGTTTTGATCCGGTTCTGTCCCTGTTACGAGTTCTGCCTGTCCCTCTTGTACTGCGCTACCTCTCGTGTATGACTCTCTTCTTGTGACCGAACTTCTCTCTGCTCGTCCCCTTGGTACCAAGTCGCCCTCTTGTGTATGACCTTTGGATTTGTCTGACCTCCCGTCTGTTTATCCCTCCTGTACCTCGCTGTCCATACTGTGTTTGAACTCCGTTTTGCCTGACTCTGAGTTTTCTGTCTTCTCTAAAAGCAGGATGCTAAGCCCCACCCCCTTGCAGTCACGTGACCGTAGGTCCCGTGCCGACTTGCTAAGCTTCATCACTCAGGTCCTGTGCACCTATACTTTCTGGCTGTCCTGATCCCCAGGGGTCCCTACAGTGCGGGTGAGTCCCTCCTCAGTGGAGGCTGTACGCCGGCGTTGTCAGGATCCTGATAAGAGCAGTCAATCAAGACTCAAGATCCAGACAGACCAATCTCAGCACAGAATGGATTGACTGCAAGAAAGTCTATGACTCAATGACACACAAATGGATCTGTGAATGCTTGGCTCTCTACAATGTAAACATGAAATTAAGAACCTTCCTCAGAAACTTAATGGTGCTTTGGATATCAACATTGGAAGTCAACTCAAGACAACTAGCACAAGTGACCATCAAATGCGGCACATATCAAGGTGATGCGCTGTCTCCATTGCTGTTCTGCATAGGCTTGAACCCCCTCAGGCAGATAATTACAGAGTTTGGCTATGGATACAAGTTCAAGAGTGGAAGCACCATCAGCCACCTCCTCTACATGGATGACATCAAGCTGTATGCGAAAAATGAACGAGACATCAATTTACTGATCCACCTTACAAGGTACTACAGTGAAGACATCGGGATTTCCTTTGGACTGGAGAAGTGCTGCCAGTTGGTAAATAAAGAGAGGCAAGGTAGTCAAGATTGATGGAGTAGAATTACCAGCAAGGCACATAGCACATGCACAGACATGCTATAAGTATCTCAGCATCCCACAGGGATACAGTAACCATGATGAGGAGGCAAGGAAAGTAGCAACATCCAAATAACATCAAAGGGGAAGATAGGTCCTGAAGAGCCAGCTCAATGGGAAGAATGAAATCTGTGCCATAAATACATATGCCCTGCCAGTTATCAGATACCCTGATGGCATAGTGTGCTGGCCAAAAGGAGAGATGGAAGCTGCAGATGTGAAGACATGAAAGCTCCCCACAATATATAGAGGTCTCCACCCTAAGTCTAGCACCCAAAGATTATATTCGAACAGAAAGGAGGGTGGTCGAGGCTTGATAAGCATCCAAGCCACCATCACGGATGAAACAAGGAGTTTCCAGGAATAGACCAGAAAAATGGCACCAAAATATGAGATGCTGAGAGAAAGCTTAAGGCAGCAGTAACAACACATCTGGAAGGAAGAACAGGAACATGAAGTGCTATGGCAAGACAAGCCGCTGCATTGGATGTACCATCGACAAATAATGGAGGTGGCTGACATGGAGAAATTCAACCAATGGCTGAAGAAAGCTGGATTCCCAGACAGCACAGGTGCCCTAATCATATTAG
The DNA here is from genome assembly GCF_039654945.1 of Dendrobates tinctorius. NCBI lineage: Eukaryota > Metazoa > Chordata > Amphibia > Anura > Dendrobatidae > Dendrobates > Dendrobates tinctorius. The sequence goes on along the minus strand of NW_027361686.1, from coordinate 6,536,133 downwards.
CACAAGCGCAAACACTAAGTACAAGATCCATATAACCAAGAATCTACCACACAAGACTAGATCCAAGATGCAGACTAAAAAAAACCTCAGAAACCATCCAACCCATAATGGCAGGATGCAAAATGCAAGCGCGAACAGGGTATACCAAACACCACAACCAAGTAAAGGGAATTGTATACAGGAACATCTGCACAGCATGTGGGCTAAGCCCCCCTGAGTCCAGAAGGGAGTCCCTAGAAAAAGTGATGGAGAATGAAAGAGCTAAAATCCTGTGGTACTGCAAGTTCCAGACAGATATGCAGGTGTTAGCTAACCAACCAGACATTTTCTTAGTAGACAAGGATCAGAATAAGGAGCCATGCAGGCAAGTATGGGAATAATTGGGGTTATTTAGTTTGGAGAATCGAAGGCTTAGGGGTGATCTTATTACAATGTATAAATATATGTGGGGACAATACAAAGACCTTTCTAATGATCTTTTTACTCTTAGACCTGTGACGGGGACAAGGGGGCATCCTCTACGTCTGGAGGAAAGAAGGTTTAAGCATACTCACAGACGTGGATTCTTTACTGTAAGAGCAGTGAGACTATGGAACTCTCTGCCATATGATGTTGTAATGAGTGATTCACTACAAAAATTTAAGAAGGGACTGGATGCCTTTCTTGAAAAGTATAATATTACAGGGTATATACACTAGTCTCTTTAATATTGCGTTGATCCAGGGAGCTAGTCTGATTGCCGTATGTGGAGTCGGGAAGGAATTTTTTTCCCCAATGTGAAGCTTACTGTTGCCACATGGGTTTTTTTTGCCTTCCTCTGGATCAACATGTTAGGGCAAGTTAGGATAGGATATGGGTTGAACTAGATGGACTCAAAGTCTCCCTTCAACCTTAATAACTATGTTACTATGTTACTATGTTAAGGAGTGATGCAGGCAAGGATGGGGATGAGGAACCATGCTTACCAGAATAGGGATGAGGGGACAATGCATACCCAGTTTATACTCGAGTCAATACGTTTTCTCAGTTTTTCGTGGCAAAATTAGGCACCTCAGCTTATACTCGAGTTGGCTTACACATAAGTATATATGGTATAATATACGGTATGTTCCTATAGTTTTTTGCAGGTGTAGAAAATACTCAGCTTTATATTTCCCAGCAAACTGCAAAGCCCTAGTCACTGTCTACAGACTGGATTCTGTCACTCTCCTTACCCAGGCTAAATGCATATTGTATGCGATACAAACAGCAAAGTAAACAATTAGCCCTTAGAGGGCTCTTAGCATGATGGCTTGGAATGAAATATCTCAAGCAAGTTTGGAGCTATATGTTCTTTCTGGATCTTCAGTATTTCTCTTCAGATAATATCTTTTCCATTTTTTTAATGTAGAAGAAATCCTATCAAGCCTTCTTATAGTCTAAATGGTATTTCCTAAAATTAAACCCCAAAATATTACAACTCAAGCTACAAACATACTATTTGACCCATTTACCCCCTCCCAAGCCTGTTTTCACCTTCGTGACCAAGGTAAATTTTACAATTCTGACCAGTGTCATTTTATATGGTAATAACTCTGAAATGCTTCAACATATCTACTGATTCTGAGATTGTTTTTTTTTCTTGACATACAGTATTGTACTTAATGAAAGTCGTAATATTTGTTCTATATAACTTGCATTTATTTGTGAAATGAATGGAAATTTGGTGAAAATTTTGCAATTTTTAAACTTTTAATTTTTATGCCCATAAAACAGAGTTATGTCACATAAAATAGTTAATAACATTTTCAACATGTCTATTTTACATCAGCACAATTTTTTTTAAAGATAATTTATGTTTTTTTTTTTTTTTAAGCAGTTAGAGTTAAAAGTTGACCAGCAATTTCTCATTTTTTCAACAAAATTTACAAAACCATTTTTATAGGGACCACAACACATTTGAACAAAGTGACTTTGGGAGGCTTGTGTGACAGAAAATACCAAATAATTACACCATTGTAGAAAGCTGTACCTCTCAAAGTGCTCAAAACCACATTCGAAAAGTTTATTAACCCTTCAGGAGATTCTCATGAATTAATGCAACGTAGAAAGAAAAAAAAAAAGCAATTTACTTTTTTTTCAAAAAATGTAACTTTAGCCTAATATTTTGCATTTTACAAGGTATTAGGAGAAAATGGACCCCAAAATTACTCTTGACCACGTGAATACCCCACATGTGGGAAAATCTACTGTTTGGACGCATCACATGGCTGAGAAAGGAACTTTTTGAACTAAAAAATGTGTGGAATCGAAAGAAGATGCCATGTCACGTTTGGAGAGCCTCTGATGTGGTAAACAGTGGAAATCCGCCCCAAGCGACTCCATTTTGCAAATTAGACCGCTCAAGGAATGTATCTAGATGTATGGTGAGAACCTTGAACCTCCAGGTGCTTCACAAAAATTTTTTACATAAAGCCATGAAAACAAACATGTTCTTTTAACCCCAAATTTTGCATCTTCACAAGAGTTAGAGGAGAAAATGCACCAAACAGTTTGTTCTGTAGTTCCTTCTGAGTATGCCGATACCCAATATGTGGAGGAAAGCTACTGTTTGACAACACGGCAGGGCTCAGGAGGGAAGGAGTGACATTTGACTTTTTAAATGCAAAATTTGCTGGAATCATTAGTGGACACCATGTCGCTTTTCAAAATCCTCTGATGTGCCTAAGCTGTGACACCACCCACAAGTGACCGCATTTTGGAAACTACACCCCTTAAGGAATGTATCTAGATGTTTGACCCCTAGGTGCTTAACAGAAGTTTACTATGTTGAGCTGTGAAAAAAAATCACGCTTTTCACACAAAAATGTTCTTTTAGACCCAATTTTGTGAAATAACAAGGGTAACAGGACAAATTTCACAATACATTTTATAGTGGATTTTTTCTTGAGTACACTGATACCCCATATGTGGGAGAAAATAACAGTTTGGGTGCACGACAAGGCTTGAAAGTGAAGGAGCACCATTTGACTGATTTAACTCAAATTTGGCTGGAATCATTAGAGGATACCATGTCGAGTTTGGAGAGCTCCTGATGTGCCTAAACAGTGAAAAAAAAACACAAGTGATAACATTTTGTAAACTAGACACCTCAAGGAATTCTATCTAGACATGTGGAGAGCAAGCATTCTGAACCCCCAGATGCTTTACAGAAATTTATAACTTTGAACTGTGAAAATGAAAAAATAAATTTTTCCTGCAAAAATATTGGTTTTGGCCCTAATTTTTCATTTTTACAAGGGTAACAGAAGCAAAATGGGCCAAACAGTTTGTGGAGCAATTTCTCCTGAGTACACCAATACCTTATATGTGGCCAAAACTAATTTTGAGGCACATTGCAAAGCTCAGAAGCGAAGAAGTGTCATATTGAGATTCATATTTTACTGGAAAGGTTTGTGGCCTCGTTTTACAAACTGCATCTCTCAATGAATTCATCTAGGGGGTATATTGAGCTTGTTGACAACACATGTTTCTCATAGAAATTTATTTATACCATTGGGCTGAGAAGAAAGAATAATAAAATTGTTACCAGTAAAATGTTGTTTTAGCCACCAATTTTTAATTTTTACAAGGGCTAACAGGAAAGAATGAACCTCTCAGTTTGTTAAGCAATTTCTCCTGAGTATGCCAATACCCTATATATAATTGGGAACCATTTTTGAGGCACACTGCAAAACTCAGAAGGGAAGGGCACCAAAATTTAGTGCAGATTTTACTGCTATGGTTTGAGGGTGCAATGACACACCGGGAGAGCCCATGGTATGCCAGAACAGCAACCCCTCCTCCCCTGTAAGTGACCACATTTTACAAACTAGATGAGTTTAATGAAATCTTAAAGTAAAGTGATCATATTGACACCACAGGTGTGTCACAGAATTTTATACCTCTGGGCAGTAAGGAGAAAATGATTACATTTTTCCCCTAAGAATGTAGATTTAGCTTCAGGTTTTACATTTTCACAGTGTGGAATGGATAAAAATGGCACTAAAATATGTTACCCAATTTCTGTTGAAGGAAGAAATACCTCATATGTGGCTGTGCAGTACTGCTTAGCCACATGGCGAGACTCAGAAGGGATGGGGAGCTATTTGCCTTGTAGAGCACAGATTTCCCTAGACTAGTTTTCAGAATCCATACACAGAGCCCCTAAGAGCTAGAAGAGCAGAAATCCCCCTTCATGTTACCCCACTTTGGATATTATACCCCTTTGGGAATTTATCTCTAGGTGTAGTGATGATTGACTCTTGCTGAGTGAAAATAGCAAACCTGCTGTTGTAGTACTGTTCGTTGTAGTGCCCAGTATGCTGTAGTGCCCATTATAAGTACAGCATAGAATCAATGCACACATAAAATATGCTTCAAGTGAATATTTATTGATGGTGACAGGTAAAGTGATGGCTGACGTTTCGGCCTGATAACGGCCTTTATCACATAGTTGCCATTTAAGTAGAGTATCAGTAATCACCGGGTAAATAATGTCACTGCTAGGCAATATTTCAAAAGACGCAATCTGTCCAGTGTAAGCTGGTAATCCGGGTTCCTAAGGAACTGTTGTCCTGGTGGTATGCCAGAGGATCATTGGTGGCGCACTGTGGGATGCAGGCACCGCCATGCCTGGGCAGTGAATGAAGTGCCCATTATGTTGTACCCAGCTCGTGAATCTGGACCCATGCACTCAAAAATTAGGCATGCTCTCATCAATACAGAAATGCATTTACAAAATGTAATATGCTGCAGGTGCTGAGGATGTCGCCACAGATCCTAGAGAGACCTAGAGTTAAAGGTTTATTTACCGGGACTTTACTCTCCACGCAGGGAGAAGCAGTGGGTGGTTTAAATGTGACAGACTAAACAGTAAAACAGCAAAATAGACTAAAGAAAGCTATTAAACAGTTATGCAGCATTGAAATGGTTAAACTGGGATTCTTATAATTTTTCAGTCTGGGGAAAGCTTTATTGAAGGGTCTCTTTCTCCCACGTTGGCACCGACAACAGCGGCGCTTGCAGTCTCTAGAGTCTCTACTCTGAAGGAAGTTGGAACCTCAGGGGTTAAAGCAAGGAGCAGGGAGACGCTGCAAACCTGAGTCTCCCCTGCTCCGAGTCCCTGTAAGATACACCTTCTGTCTCTCTGCAGAAACAATGCTGCACACACTGCGAAGTCTCTTTACCACCCTCAGGGGCCATGGCTTGTCACTGCGGTCCCTGGGACTGTGCTCTCGTGTCACTGTCTCTGCACTGTCAGGGGGAAAGTCTCCTCTAGTCACGGAGGATACCGGGTCCACGTACTCACATGTGGTGCTCTCAACGCCTCATCCATCAGACTCAGTCCCTTGACGTGGGTTCTCCCTCTCTGGGAATGCGGTGCTGCAGGCTGCTCTCTGTCTGGCGTGCTCTGCCCTGTCTCTGGCGCGCTCTGCTCTTTATCTGGCGCACTTTCCATTCGCGCCCTTTCCCTGCACAGCTTCCTGTCATGATACCTCTTCTCTTGTCACAGCCCCCCACGGTCACATGGTCCTGTCGGTCCAGGCCCAAAAGTCTTTCCCCCGGCAACCCTGCTGTCAGGCTAGGTGGTTCCGGATACGGAGCAGGAAAGGTAACCCCTTTTTGACTCTTCTTCCTCTTCACCCCCTTACAAACACTAAATGTGGTTTAGGCACACTGTAGTGCTCACGAGGGAGGATGGTATTTGGATTTGATATTGCAGAATTCACTGGATTTCTTTTGGGGGGTGAGGAGCCATAGTGATTTCCCTTTCTACTACCAGTAATGTAAAAGTCCTCTAGATTTCCATTAACAGATGACAGACCTGGGTGAGGACTTGTTGGTTTTTTTTGTGGATTGAGTTGAAGCTTATATTGGTAACATTTTCCATAATGATTAAGATCACATTTACACGATGCTCTACGCTGAGCACTTATATCAAGGTTTTCATCTAAATTTTCAAATGACGTTATTCAGATGAAAATGCTGAGGGATCCATTCACTATAACGAGGTGGCAGAGTTGCTATGGACTATGAGTGGCTTTGGATTACTTGTGTCCTTTTTAGAGGTGCACAAAACTGTTGCAGAACGCACTTTTATGCACACTTAAAAAGATGGACACCGCCATATCATGGGCTAGACAACATCCACAGTGACTCCATCTGCCTCATTATAGGGAATGTTCCATCAGGAGTTCTGTCTGAATCACATATTTCAGAGATTTACATGGTAACCCAGGTCTAAGCGCTCAGTGCAGGGCGCAGGATAAATGTGCGCCAAGCTGTACTGTGATCTTTGGGAGGCAGGATGAAAAAATCAAAAGCAGGTCAACAATTTGTATTTTTTTTTACACTGTTCCTCGTGCGGCATAAGTAATTAGATTACTTTATTCTTCGGGTCGTTGCATTTGCATCGATACCAGATTTATATCTTTTTTATGTTTTGCTGTTGTCACACAATAAAAGACTTTTTTAACATCTCCATATTTTGAGAGCTATAATTTTTCTATATTTCTGCTGACAGACTCATGTGACAGCTTTTTGTTTGCGGGATGATTTGACATTTTTATTGGTACAATTTTTGGGCTGATTAAATTTTTTGATCACTTTCTATATTCTGATTTTGGAGGCAAAAAGAAAAAAGGAATTCAGGAGCTGTTTTTTTGTGGGGGGATGGGTTTATGCTGTTCCTCATGTGGTAAAATGGATAAGGTAGTTTTATTTTTATTTTTATTAACATTTATATCATTTTTTATGTTTTGCGGCTTTCACACAATAAAAACCATTTTATAGAAAAATGATTATTTTTCTATAGCTTTATGCTGACAGCTATAACTTTTTATTTTTCCACTGATGGAGTTGGGTTGTGGCATGTTTTTGGTGGACAAGATGTCATTTTTAGAGACACGATTGTTATATAGTTATATACATTTGCCTTTTTTATTGCGGTTTATTCCACTTTTTTCTTTGGCATTATTATGAAAAAGCATAGTTTTTTTGCCTCATGTTTAATTTATTTTTTTGATGGTGTTCACTGAAGGGATTAATTAGTTTTACAGTTTAACAGTTTTATAGGTCAGGTCGTTCCTGACCCAGTGATGCAAAACATGCAGGGGCGTAACTACCACGGTCACAGCAGTTGCCACAGTGACTAGGCCCGGGGGAGACAGGGGTCCGGCAGGTCAGACCATGACATCTCCCAACCATCCCGATTCTCGCGGGACAGTCCCGTTTTTGACCCCCCCGCATCCCGCCCAGGACTCTATTCTTCCTGCACTGTACTTAACCACCACACCCCCCATGCACCCCATCCTCGCCCTCCCAGATAGACCCACCACAGCCCCCCACAGCCTGCATTGATGTCCTAGGCTGTTCTTTTCAGCGCGCACAGGACCAGTGATGAGGTCACAGGAGGGGAGGAGTCAGTGGTCACATGATCAGGGGCCTCGTTGTCTGCAGGACTCTGCTGTGCTGGTTGTCATGGTGCTGGATGAGGTAAAGTTTTTGTGTGGGGTCCGGAGGAGTTTACAGGGTGGATGTAGCATGGATCCATGTGTGTACGAAGTGTATGGAGTTCAGCCGTGTGTGTACATGTTGTACGGAGCAGAGCCGCGTGTGTACGGAGCAGAGCCATGTGTGTATCAGGTGTAAGGAGTGGAGCCGTGCATGCAAGAGGTGTACAGAGCGGAGCCGCGTGTGTGCGAGGTGTACGGAGAGGAGCCACATGTGTATGAGGTGTACGGAGCGGAGCCGCGTGAGTATGAGGTATGCGGAGCGGAGCCATGTGTGTACGAGGTGTACGGAGTGGAGCCATGTGTGTACGAGGTGTACGGAGCAGAGTCTGGTGTTTACGAGGTGAGTGGGGCCATGTGTGTACGAGGTGTACGGAGCAGAGTCATGTGTTTACGAGGTGAGTGGGGCCATGTGTGTACGAGGTGTATGGAGCGCAGTCATGTGTGTACGAGGTGAGTGGAGCTGTGTGTGTACAAAGTGTACGGAGCGGAGCCATATGTGTACGAGGTGTACGGAGCAGAGCCGTGTGTGTACGAGGTGTACGGAGCGGAGCCGCAGGTGTACGAGGTGAGTGGAGTCGTGTGTGTACGAGGTGTACGGAGTGTAGGCGGATGTGTACGAAGTGTACGGAACAGAGATGTGCGTGTATTTTGACATGGGGGGGCCCATTTGAAAGTTTGCATCGGGGCCCATAACTTTGCAGTTGCGCCTTTGCAAATATGTGTACTTATTTTTTTTTTCTTAAAAATATTTAAGGGTACAATGGATTTTTGCTTTTTTATTATTTTGTGATTTTAAAAAATATTTTTACTTTTTTTAACTTATTCTCTTTATGGGACTTTCACTTTTTACATTCTTATCGCAGTTACAGTATAAAGCATTGCACTGCAGGAGCATTGCAATTCTTTATTACTCTCAGTTGTGCACTGACACGCCAAGCTTGTTAGACCATGCTCTAGGCCTCCCCCACCGCATACTAAATGCTGCGATCGATATCGATCAGTGGAGACACCGCTCATGGCAGTGAGAGTTAGGTGTCAGCTGTCATATCCATGTATGTGCTTGCAAGATCATCGTGATGCATCCATAGGTTCAAGGTCGGGAAGTCTTTCTCAACCAGGATCTATGCACAGTATATGTCTAAGGTCTTGAAAGGTTTAGAGATAAAATAGCAGAAACCTCCAACCGTTGCTGGTCGTCAACCAGATTCAAAACAACCCAAAACTAAAATAGGAATGTGATTCTGATGGACATGCCTTCTCCAACATGTTCCATGTTTGTCCAATGGACGAGGAGCCCCATCAGACATTTATGAATACCTTGAGCAAAAAAACATTTCTTACAAAACATGCTCAAAATCTTCAGATAATGGGTAGGAAATTGGTTGGAGTTTATATTGTGAAGTGCTGAAGTCTATCCTATAGTGGGTTTTAAGTTGAAAAATGTTAGAAAAACGTCCATTTTAGAAGCGTTTGAAAAATGTGTTAAAAGTCGCTTTCACACATCAACTTCTGAAAACCATTATCAAATTGCTTCAGAAAATGCCTGAAAAAAAATGTACAACGAGATGCTTCTGGAGACTAAATCAGCCTGAAAATAGTGCTATTCCCGAAGCAGTTTCTACGTTAAATGCTTATGGATCTTTCCCTCCTAAAAAAACCAAAAACAAAATAAACCATAAACATACAGTGGGTACGGAAATTATTCAGACCCCTTTCAATTTTTCACTCTTTGCTTCATTGTAGCCATTTGGTAAATTCAAGAAAGTTCATTTTCTTCACATTAATGTACACTCTGCACCCCATCTTGACTGAAAAAAACAGAAATATAGAATTTTTTGCAAATTTATTAAAAAAGAAAAACTGAAATATCACATGGTCATAAGTATTCAGACCCTTTGCTCAGACACTCATATTTAAGTCACATGCTGTCCATTTCCTTGTGATCCTCTTTGAGATGGATCTACTCCTTCTTTGGAGTCCAGCTGTGTTTAATTAAACTGATAGGTGTGTGCCTTTATAAATCAAGTCCTGTCTATATAAGACCCCACAGCTCACAGTGCATGTCAGACCAAATGAGAATCAGAAGGTCAAAGGAACTGGTCAAGGAGCTCAGAGACAGAATTATGGCAAATCACAGATCTGGCAAAGTTGCAAAAGAATTTCTGCAGTACTCAATGTTCCAAACAGCACAGTGGCCTCCATAATTCTAAAATCGAAGACGTTTGGGACATCCAGAAGACTTACTAGTCCTGGTCATCCATCCAAACTGAGTAATTGTGGGAGAAGAGCCTTGGTGAGAGAGGTAAAGAAGAACCCCAAGTCAACTATCACTGCAGTCCTACACAAGTCGGGCCTTTATGGCAGAGTGCTCCTATGGAAGTCTCTCTTCAGTGCAAGACATATCAAAGCCCGCAAAGAGTTTGCTAAAAAACACAGAAGGACTCCCAGGCTATGAGAAATAAGATTATCTTTTCTGATGAGAGGAAGATAGAACTTTTTGGTGATAATTCTAAGTGGTAAGTGTGGAGAAAACCAGGCACTGCTCATCACCTTGCCAATATAATCCCAACAGTGAAACATGGTGGTGGCATCATCATGCTATGGGGTTGTTTTTCAGTTGCAGGGACTGGTTGCAATTGAAGGAAAGATACATGCAGCCAAGTACAGAGATATCCTGGATGAAAACCTCTTCCATAGTGCACTGGACCTCAGACTTGGCCGAAGGTTCACCTTCCAACAAGACAATAAACCTAAGCACACAGCTAAAATAACAAAGGAGTAGCTTCAGAAAAACTCTGTGACCATTCTTGACTGGCCCAGCTACAGCCCTGACCAAAACCCAATTGAGCATCTCTGGAGAGACCTGAAAATGGCTGTCCACCAACATTCACCATCCAACCTGACGGAACTGGAGAGGATCTGGAGCACCCGCCAGGGCCGTGGGGATACTCAGTACTGGGCCGGTTCTTAAAGGGATGTGTCATGGCAGCAGTCATCTGGTCTGTGGCCCTGGGCATCCAATGAAAAATGATGATTAAGGGGAAATAAAGTTTATAAGAGATTATTCATGACCCCACCTGTGTTACTTGGGTAAGGATGGCTGCTTAAAGAGACTGCTGGGGCTGATGGTGATGCAGCAGAGTTGATACAGCTCTCCACAGGTAGAGCTTAGTCCCATGGCAATTATATTGTTAAAGATGGTGATGATGGATGTAGTGCAGGGTGGATGGAGCAGTAAATAACTCTGACGACACAGCAGGGTGCAGTTTCCACACTTTTACTCACGGTTTGAAGTGCAGGCAGGTGCAATAGTTAATAATGACAATGGAGGTCCGAGGAGCCTGGATGCAACATGGGATCCACTAAGCCAGATGTGTTTTGAGGCATTCTTACTGCGCTGTCCTCCGAGGTCCTTGCTGCCTAAAGCTATGCTCAGTCCTCTGCTCCTTATTGTTCTGAAGTACTTGCCCGTATAGCAGGCAGCTTGAGCCTATTGCAGGTGTCACTCCTTTATGGCGGCTCCGGGCTCTGGTCTGCTGCTGTGCTTTCGGGTGTTTGCTGGGCCAGGAGACCTGCAGTCCACTGCCCCTCGGATTTAGCTGCTGGGACTGTTGTACCCGTCAATCACGGACTCTGGTGTCCTGCTTCTAGTGCTGCACTCTGGGGTGAACTTGGTCACAGCTCCACTCCCCAGGTTCTCTTTCACTTCTCCTCTCTCCTCTCTTCATTCAGACTCTATCTCTCTCAATTCCAGACACTGACTAACTGACCTCTACACCAGGCCAGAACTAATAGAGAAGCTCCCCTGAAACCAGGTTTCGAGCTCCACCTTCTGATCTGGAGTCAGGAAAAGTGTTGGATGTAAGTGTTTTCTCATCAGGGAACCCATCCTTGCTTCCAGGCATGTCATCATCCCCCTGTGAGGGAAGCAATGCCACTGTGGCAACCGGATTCCTGGAGTGTCACAGATATGCAAGGAAGAATTGCAGAGGATCCCCAAATCCAGATGTGAAAAACGTGTTGCATCATTCTCAAGCAGACTCATGGCTAGTGTTGAGCATTCCGATACTGCAAATATCGGGTATCGGCCGATATTCGCTTATCGGAGTTCCGATACCGAGTCCCGATATTTTTACAATATCGAATACCGGAATCGGAGGTTCCCATAATGCAATGAGCCAGTTGTGTTAGCCATGTTAACTAATGGCATGGCTGTGATTGGCTGCTGAAATGATGTCATCATGATGCGCAATCTGTGCGGGCCTGCCGGGGGGTCTGTGCGGGCCTGCCGGGGGTCTGTGCGGGCTGCCGGGGGTCTGTGCGAGCCTGCCGGGGGTCTGTGCGGGCCTGCCGGGGGTCTGTGCAGGCTGCCGGGGGTCTGTATGGGCCTGCCAGGGGTCTGTGCGGGCTCCCGGGGGTCTGTGCGGGCCTGCCGGGGGTCTGTGCGGGCCTGCCAGGGGTCTGTACGGGCCTGCTGGGGTATCTTTGTGGGCTGCCGGGGGTCTGTGCGGGCCTGCCGGGGGTCTGTACGGGCCTGCCGGGGGTCTGTGCGGGCCTGCCGGGGGTCTGTACGGGCCTGCCAGGGGTCTGTGCGGGCTGCCGGGGGTCTGTGCAGGTCTGCCTGGGGTTGTGTGTGTGTGCAGGCATCGTCCGATGGGACTACAAGTCCCATCGGGCTATGCCTGCTACAATGACAGTGATTGACACATTAGTCAATGATGGGACAGTAGTAGTCCCATCATCCGGCTAATGTGTTGAATGTAAAAAAAAAAGCATACATACATACTACATTCATACAACATGCATACATACTACATACATACTACATATATACTACATTCATACAGCATACATACATACTACATAATACATACATACAACATATATACTACATTCATACAACATACATACAACATACATACTACATATATACTACATTCATACATACATACTACATACATACTACATATATACTACATTCATACAACATACATACTACATATATACTACATTTATACAACATACATACATACTACATACATACTTCATATATACTGCATTCATACAACATACATACATACTACATATATACTACATTCATACAGCATACATACATACTACATAATACATACCTACTACATATATACTACATGCATACAACATACATACATACTACATACTACATACATACTACATATATACTACATTCATACAACATACATACTACATAATACATACTACATATATACTACATTCATACAACATACATACTACATATATACTACATTCATGCAACATGCATACATACTACATACATACAACATACATACAACATGTTACATACATACAACATACATACGACATGCATACTACATACAACACATTCATACATTCATACAATACATACATATAGACATACAGTACATATAACATAGAGTACATACTCACCATCACTTGTCACTTTGAACCCCGAAGCCAGTGTCATCTCACTGTAAAAAATATTAAAATAACAAACAAGCAATACACTCCCTGATCCGCAGAAATCCACGAGTGTCCCACGATGATCTCCTGCAGTGCATCACTGAGAGGTTACTATAGTTCACTGGTCTCACTTTATGGCAAAAGCTGCGTGAGAACTTTCTCACACAGCAATGCCAAAAGTGAGACTAGGGACTATTTTTCTAACAGTGGCGGAGGAATACAGTGCGGAAGGATACCTACCTCCCGTCATTGTATTCCTGGGGCCCCTAGAGAGCGGTCGCATCTGCTGATGCTGCTGATCTCCACGGAAGATCGTCGTGGGACACTCGTGGATTTCTGCGGATCAGGGAGTATATTGGTTGTTTGTTATTTTAACCCCTTCCTGACATCCGACGTACTATCCCGTCCATGAGACCCGGGCCCCTATGCCCATGGACGGGATAGTACATCTCCCGCGATCAGCGGCGCCCACGTGGTGAGCGCCACTGATCGCGGCCGGGTGTCAGCTGATTATCACAGCTGACACCCGGCACTATGTGTCAGGGGCGGTCACGGACCGCCCCCGACACGTTAACTCCTTGCACACCGCAATCAAACATGATCGCGGTGTACCGGGAGTTAAAGGGAAGCATCGGCAGGGAGGGGGCTCCCTCCGTGCTTCCCTGAGCCCCCCACTGCAGCGCAATGTGCATCGCTACTGCGGGGTCTCCTTTCCTCCAGGCCCCCGAATCCAAGATGGCGACGGGGGCCTTCGGGGGCTTGGAGGAAGCTGGCTTCCTCAGTGCCTGCAAAGCGCAGGCAAGAGGAAGTCTTCTTCAATGCCTGTGACAGAATGCTGATCTGTCACAGTGATCTGTGATGTGACAGATCAGCGATCTGTCACAGGACAGTGATGTCCCACCTGGGACTATGTAATAAAGTAAAAAAAAATAAAAAAAAGTGTAAAAATAATTTAAAAAAAAATCGCCAAATAAATGAGTAAAAAAAAAAAAATATTCCCCAATAAATTCATTTTTTGAAAATAAAAAAAACCCAAAACAATAAAAGTACACATATTAGGTATCGCCGCGTCCGTAGCAACCCGCCCTATAAAATTGTCCCATTAGTTAACCCCTTTAGCGAACCCCTTAAAAAATAAAAATAAAAAACGAAGCAAAAAATAATGATTTATTATCATACCGCCAAACAAAAAGTGTAATAACGCGCGATCAAAAAGACGCATATAAATATCCATGGTACCGCTGAAAACGTCATCTTGTCCCACAAAAAACAAGCCACCACACAGCATCATTAGCGAAAAAATAAAAAAGTTATAGCTCGCAGAATAAAGCGATGCAAAAATAATTATTTTTTATATAAAATAGTTTTCATTGCATAAAACCGACAAAACATAAATAAACGACCTAAATGAGGTATCGCTGTAACCGTACTGACCCGAAGAATAAAACCGATTTATCAATTTTACCGCACGCGGAACGGTGTAAACGCACTCCCCCAAAAGAAATTCATGAAACGCTGGTTTTTGTTCATTCTGCGTCCCAAAAATCGGAATAAAAAGCGATCAAAAAATGTCACGTGCCCAAAAATGGTAACAATAAAAACGTCAACTCGTCCCGCAAAAAATAAGACCTCACATGACTCGGTGGGTCAAAATACGGAAAAATTATAGCTCTCAATATGTGGTGATGCAAAAACTATTTTTACAATAAAAAGCGTCTTTTAGCGTGCGACAGCTGCCAAAAATAAAAACCGCCATAAATAGTAAATCAAACCCCCCCGTTATCACCCCCTTAGTTAGGGAAAAATAATAAAATTAAAAAATGTATTTATTTCCATTTTTCCATTAGGGCTAGGGTTAGGGCTAGGGTTAGGGCTAGGGTTAGGGTTAGGGCTAGGGTTAGGGTTAGGGCTAGGGTTAGGGCTTGGGTTAGGGCTAGGGTTAGGGCTGAGATTAGGGTTAGGGGTGTGTTGGGGTTCGGGTTGGAATTAGAATTGGGGGTTTCCATTGTTTGGGCACATCAGGGGCTCTCCAAATGCAACATTGCATCTGATCTCAATTCCAGCCAATTCTGAGTTGAAAAAGTCATATGGTGCTCCTTCCCTTCCAAGCTCTGACATGCGCCCAAACAGTGTTTTACCCCCACATGTAGGGTATCAGCCTACTCAGGACAAATTGCAAAACAATTTTTGGGGTACAATTTCTCCTGTTACCCTTAGGAAAATAAAAAATTGGGGGCAAAAATATCATTTTTGTGGAAAAAAATGATTTTTTTATTTTCACGTCCGAGCGTTATAAACTTCTGTGAAGCACTTGGGGGTTCAAAGTGCTCACCACACATCTAGATAAGTTCCGTGGGGGGGTCTAGTGTCCAAAATGGGGTCACTTGTTGGGAGTTTCAATAGTTTAGGTACATCAGGGGCTCTCCAAACGCACATGACACCCGCAGACCATTCCATCAAAGTCTGCATTCCAAAATGGCACTGCTTCCCTTCCGAGCCCCGACGTGTGTCCAAACAGTAGTTTTCTCCCACATATGGGGTGTCAGCGTACTCATGACAAATTGGACAACAACTTTTGAGGTCCAATTTCTCCTGTTACCCATTGGAAAATAAAAAAAATGGTGACTAAAAGATCATGTTTGTGGAAAAAATACGAATTTTTTATTTTCACGCCCGGGCGTTATAAACTTCTGTGAAGCACTGGGGGGTTCAAAGTTCTCACCACACATCTAGATAAGTTCCTTAGGGGGTCTAGTTTCCAAAATGGTGTCATTTGTGGGGGGTTTCCACTGTTTAGGTACATCAGGGGTTTTCCAATCGCGACATGGTATCCGATCTCAATTCCAGCCAAAAACGTCAAATGGCGCTGCTTCCCTTCCGAGCTCTGCCATGCGCCCAAATAGTGGTTTACCCCCACATGTGGGGTATCAGCGTACTCAGGACAAATTGCACAATAACTTTTAGGGTGCTGTTACCCTTGGAAAAATAAGAATTGAGGGTGAAAAGATCATTTTTGTGGAAAAAATATGATTTTTTAATTGTACGGCTTTATGTTATAAACTTCTGTGAAGCCCTTGGGGGTTCAAAGTTCTCACCACACATCTAGATAAGTTCCTTAGGGGGTCTAGTTTCCAAAATGGTGTCATTTGTGGGGGGTTTCTACTGTTTTGGTACATCAGGGGTTTTCCAATCGCGACATGATGTCCGATCTCAATTCCAGCCAAAAACGTCAAATGGCGCTGCTTCCCTTCCGAGCTCTGCCATTCGCCCAAATAGTGGTTTACCCCCACATGTGGGGTATCAGCATACTCAGGACAAATTGCACAATGACGTTTAGGGTCCTGTTACCCTTGGGAAAATAAAAATTGGGGTGAAAAGATCATTTTTGTGGAAGAAATATGATTTTTTAATTGTACCGCTGTACGTTATAAACTTCTGTGAAGCCCTTGTGGGTTCAAAGTTCTTACCACATATCTAGATAAATTCCTTGGGGGGTCTATTTTCCAAAATGGGGTCACTTGTAGGGGGTTTCCACTGTTTAGGTACATCAGGTACTCTCCAAACGTGACATGGCGTCCGATCTGAATTCCAGCCAATTTTGCATTGAAAAAGTCAAACGGCGCTCCTTCCCTTCCGAGCTCTGCCATGCGCCCAAATAGTGGTTTACCCCCACATGTGGGGTATCAGCATACTCAGGACAAATTGCACAATAAGTTTTGCAGTCCAATTTCTCCTGTTACCCTTGGTAAAATAAAAAAAATTGAACCTGAAGTATTTTTTTTGTGAAAAAAAGTTAGATGTTCATTTTTTTTTAAATATTCAAAAAAATTCCTGTGACGCACCTAAAGGGTTAATAAACTTCTTGAATGTGGTTTTGAGCACCTTAAGGGGTGCAGTTTTTAGAACGGTGTCACTTTTGGGTATTTTCTATCATATAGACCCCTCAAAGTGGCTTCAAATGTGATGTGGTCCTAAAAATAAAATGGTGTTATAAAAATGAGAAATCGCTGGTCAACTTTTAACCCTTATAACTTCCTAACAAAAAAAAATTTTGGTACCAATATTGTGCTGATGTAAAGTAAACATGTGGGAAATGTTAGTTATCAAGTTTTTTGTGTGCCGTATCTCTGTGATTTAAGGGCATAAAAATTCAAAGTTGGAAAATTGCGAAATTTTCAAAATTTTTGCCAAATTTCCATTTTTTTCACAAATAAACACAAGTTATTTGAATGAAATTTTACCACTAACATGAAGTACAATATGTCACGAGAAAACTGTGTCAGAATCACCAGGATCCATAGAAGCGTTCCAGAGTTATGACCTCATAAAGGTACAGTGGTCAGAATTGTAAAAATTGGCCCGGTCATGAACGTGCAAACCACCCTTGGGGGTGAAGGGGTTAATATTTTTTACAGATGACACTGGCTTCGGGGATCAAAGTGACAAGTGATGGTAAGTATGTACTCTATGTTATATGTACTGTATGTCTATATGTACTGTATGTATTGTGTTAATGTATGAATGTATTGTATGTATGTAGCATGTACGTTGTATGTCTGTAGCATGTTTTATGTATGTTGTATGTATGTAGTATGTACGATGTATGTATGTATGTATGTTGTATGAATGTAGTATGTATGTTGTATGTGTGTTGTATGAATGTAGTATATATGTATGTAGTATGTATGTAGTATATATGTAGTATGTATGTATTATGTAGTATGTGTGTATGTTGTATGAATGTAGTATATATGTAGTATGTATGTAGTCTGTATGTATGTTGTATGAATGTAGTATATATGTAGTATGTATGTAGTATGTATGTAGTCTGTATGTATGTTGTATGAATGTAGTATATATGTAGTATGTATGCAGTAAGTATGTAGTCTGTATGTATGTTGTATGAATGTAGTATATATGTAGTATGTATGTAGTATGTATGTATATTGTATGAATGTAGTATATATGAAGTATGTATGTAGTATGTATGTATGTTGTATGAATGTTGTATGTATGTATGTTGTATGAATGTAGTATATACGTGGCATGTATGTAGTATGTTTGTATGTATGTTGTATGAATGTAGTATATATGTAGTATGTATGTAGTATGTATGTATGTTGTATGAATGTAGTATGTATGTAGTATGTATGTAGTAAGTATGTAGTCTGTATGTATGTTGTATGAATGTAGTATATATGTAGTATGTATGTAGTATGTATGTATATTGTATGAATGTAGTATATATGAAGTATGTATGTAGTATGTATGTATGTTGTATGAATGTTGTATGTATGTATGTTGTATGAATGTAGTATATACGTGGCATGTATGTAGTATGTTTGTATGTATGTTGTATGAATGTAGTATATATGTAGTAAGTATGTAGTCTGTATGTATGTTGTATGAATGCAGTATATATGTAGTATGTATGTAGTATGTATGTATATTGTATGAATGTAGTATATATGAAGTATGTATGTAGTATGTATGTATGTTGTATGAATGTTCTATGTATGTATGTTGTATGAATGTAGTATATATGTGGCATGTATGTAGTATGTAGTATGTTTGTATGTATGTTGTATGAATGTAGTATATATGTAGTATGTATGTAGTATGTATGTTGTATGAATGTAGTATATATGTAGTATGTATGTAGTATGTATGTATGTTGTATGAATGCAGTATATATGAAGTATGTATGTAGTATGTATGTATGTTGTATGCATGTTGTATATATGTAGTATGTATGTATGTAGTATGTATGTTTTTTTTTACATTCAACACATTAGCCGGATGATGGGACTACTACTGTCCCATCATTGGCTAATGTGTCAATCACTGTTATTGTAGCAGGCATAGCCCAATGGGACTTGTAGTCCCATCGGACGATGCCTGCACACACACTCAACCCCCGGCAGGCCCGCACAGACCCCCGGCAGGCCCGCACATACCCCCGGCAGCCCGCACAGACCCCCGGCAGGCCCGCACAGACCACCGGCAGGCCCGCACAGACCACCGGCAGGCCCGCACAGACCACCAGCAGGCCTGCACAGACCCCCATCAGCCCGCACAGACCCCCATCAGCCCGCACAGACCCCCGTCTGCCCGCACAGACCCCTGTCAGACCCGCACAGACCCCCGGCAGGCCCACACAGACCCCCGGCAGGCCCGCACAGACCCCCGAGAGGTCAGTATAGACCCCGCCCGCACACACAGACACGCACAGTGTCCGCCCACGCACCGCCCACACTCTTCCCCCCTCCCGAACTGGATGTGCAAGGAAAGGAAGGGTTTATTTTTATTCCACTATTTGTGCCCCATTGACTTTCATGGGTTTCCGGTATCGGAATCGGCGATACCTGATATTTTTGGGGTATCGGTCCGATCCAATCCGATCCGATATTTCCTGGTATCGGAAGGTATCGCTCAACACTACTCATGGCGGTACTAGCTCAAAAGGTGCTTCTACGCAATACTTAGCAAAGCGTCTGAACACTTATGACCATGTGATATTTCAGTTTTTCTTTTGTAATAAATTTGCAAACATTTCTACATTTCTGTTTTTTTTCAGGCAAGATGGGGTGCAGAGTGTACATTAATGAAAAAAAATGAACCTTTGTTTCATTGCAGCCATTTGGTAAATTCAAAAAGAGTGAAAAATTTAAAGGGGTCCGAATACTTCCGTTACCCACTGTATCCTCAGGAGATAACAAATAATAGGCAGCATGGAACAGTTGACAGAAACAGTCATTGCTGCACTGATGTCACACAATTGTCCAATTAGTATACACTAAAGAGAACCTAGAGAAGCCAGAAAACTTTTGTAAAAAATATTAAAATTTGTAAAATAAAAATGTAACATTTTATTTTTTTATTTATTTAGTAAAAAACATAATCTAGTGTTGATGGAGCACTGAAATTCTCAAGTGCTCGGTAGTTAAATCGAGCACATTGGACGCTCGAATGTGCCCTACTGACGTAGTGAGCATAATGGAACTGAATGGCAAGCTTGAGCATTTTTTTGGAGGACAGTCTCTCCCCCTCTATCTTTTCCTCTTTCTCTCCCTGCTTAGATGTTTTAAATGAGCTTAGGACTGTTTCACACTTCCGTTTTTGACCATCAGTCAAAATCCGCCGGTTTTTGAAAAAAACGGATCTTCCATTTTTTTTCGCAGATCCGTTTTTTTCCCCATTGAGTTGCATTACCGGCGGATCTTGACAGATGGCCATCCGTTGGATCCGTTTTTTTGCGGATCCGCCAAATTTTTTGTGTCCGCCGGCATGCCTGGACAGACCCTGTAACGTTTTTTTTGCTGCAGGATCCGCATTTTACAGTGCGCATGCCTGGAGAAAGGAAGTCAGCCAGAAATTTACCCCTGAAATCCTTTCTGGCTGACGAAAAAAATCTCTCTCTCTCTCCTTCCCAGGCAGCGGCTCCTTTAAAATTCTTCATTCGGCGGATCCGTCAAAAAAACGGTCCGGTGGCATCCGTTCACATCAGTTACCAACGGATCCGCTTTCCGCCATTTTGGCGGATTTTAACTGAAAAAAACGGAAGTCTGAAACAGGCCTTAATGGGACCAGAGCACCATGCAATACTCGGCAATGCTTGATACTCGATCGAGTACCCCGATGCTCGATAGAGTAGGGAGCAGTGTCAAGCATACTCGCCTATTGCGAGGACTACATACAATATTTTATCTAATTCTGATGAGCCCAAGGAGGGGAGTGATCCTTCTTGTTTCTTAGTAGGATTCATCAGCACAGGGACCTTAGCTGAAATTGATGGCAGAATGAATGCAAGATCCTATCGAAATACATTGCCTTAGAATTTGTATTGATTAGCCAGGAAGATGCACATAGGGCGCATTTTGACTTTCCAACACCACGATGATCTGAATCATACAGCTAAGTGGCTGCAGTAGAAGAAAGTGAATGCTATCAAAGTCTCCTGACCTCAGCATCATCAAGTGACTGGAGGGACAACACAAACTTGAAGCTTCTTCAAGATGTTCAAAGAATTTTCATGATCTTGAGGCTTTTTGATAACAGAAAAGGGCGGCTTCACCACATAAGAAAATAAAGAGCCTTGTTACAACTACAGTATCACAAAAGACTGCAGGCCGTTAATGATGCAAAAGTAAGCAAGTCAAGATTTCCAAACAGGGTCCTTTTATGATTCGTTTTATGCTATGGTGTTGATACAATCATTCTGTGATAGTTAATTAATCGTAAAACATGAAAAATAACATGTTTTGTTTGATTACACATTTGATGCAAGTTGCAGATTTGTTCTGGGATATGTAAGTTTATGATCACGGACATGTCGTTCCAACACTGTATCATATTATAAGTCCAATTATTATAACTATTTTGCTTGTACAGAACTTTAAATAAATGTTATTTATAGGCTAAAAAAATAGTGTTCTGATTTCATAATAGGAGTCCTATGAATGACAGCTTGGCTGATTGACAGATGTTAATATCACATTAAATTCACCCTGGAGATTTAAAGCTCGGCTACATAGCTTAAACACCTTAGGCAGAGGCCAGCATTTATTTTGGCAATATATGCATATGTATGTTTAGAAAATGGCATAGATGCACAATATACAGACTATTTTTAAGACAGATAGGACTATAGCAATGATAGCTGTATAAAGGAAGGGAAAAAGTGAAACTCTCGTCATACTTTAATGGACTAATTTAGAGGATGTAAAAGTGATGCAGTTCCTGCAGGTCAGATGAATCTTAATCAATAGTTAGTGCAGTGTATTAATTACTCTGTTCATATTATAACAGCTCTTATGAGGTTAAAAAGTAGGGAAGCAGTTTCATACCATCCTGACTTATGAAGCTGGCTTTTTAGGCAATGATTTAAAACTAACATGCCACTGCACCCTGAATGCCTAATAAAGGTCTTTTACTTCTTTACATTTTCATGTATCTGTAAAACGAAATAATATGAGCCATGTTATACAGAAAAAAACTCTAAATGTCAACATATAAGTCGTGATATGTGTTAATTGTTTACTTTGCACTAAAAAGCATTTTTGCAGTGGGAACCTTTTGGCAAATATTTGGCTTTCCTATGTTAACCTGAGAAAGCAAACTTTCCATATTGAAAATCATTTTTCAATGTATTTGCAAAGTTGCTTAAGTTGCAATGTTCATGTTTGTTTTCCCTGCAGCAAGTTTGGGAATAATATCGTATAGGTCAACAAGACATGCAGAGTCTCCATCTGGGTCATTGGGGAGTTATCAGGAGTTTTTGTTCTTAGTACCGTATCACATCAGGTCATCTGGAAGTAAACACCTGTTAAATAATTCTTCAAGATTATGAAATTGTGTGGATACCTATTAGCTTGTCTGTATTTACAATACTTATTATATATACAGTGGGTACGGAAAGTATTCAGACCCCTTTAAATCTTTCACTCTGTTTCACTGCATCCATTTGGTAAATTCAAAAATGTTCATTTTTTCCTCATTAATGTACACTCTGCACCCCATCTTCACTGAAAAAAACAGAAATGTAGAATTTTTTTTAAAATTTATTAAAAAAGAAAAACTGAAATATCACATGGTCATAAGTATTCAGACCCTTTGCTCAAACACTCATATTTAAGTCACATGCTGTCCATTTCCTTGTGATCCTTCTTGAGATGGATCTACTCCTTCATTGGAGTCCAGCTGTGTTTAATTAAACTGATAGGATTTGATTAGCAAAGGCGGACACCTGTCTATATAAGACCTCACAGCTCACAGCGCATGTCAGACCAAATGAGAATCATGAGGTCAAAGGAACTGACCAAGGTTACAAAAGAATTTCTGCAGTACCCAATGTTCCTAAGAGCACAGTGGCCTCCATAATCCTTAATGGAAGAAGTTTGGGACTACCAGAAGTATTCCTAAAAAGCACATGAAAGACTCCCAGACTATGAGAAATAAGATTCTCTGGTCTGATGAGACGAAGATAGAACTTTTTGGTGATAATTCTAATCGGTATGAGTGGAGAAAACCAGGCACTGCTCATCACCTGCCCAATACAATCCCAACAGTGAAACATGGTGGTGGCAGCATCATGCTATGGGGGTGTTTTTCAGCTGCAGGGACAGGACGACTGGTTACAATTGAAGGAAACATGAATGCGGCCAAAAGCAGAGATATCCTGCATGAAAACCTCTTCCAGAGTGCTCTGGACCACAGACTTGGCCGAAGGTTCACCTTCTAACAAGACAATGACACTAAGGACACATCTAAAATAACAAAGGAGTGGCTTCAGAACAACTTTGTGACCATTCTTGACTGGCCCAGCCAGAGCCCTGATCTAAACCCAATTGAGCATCTCTGGAGAGACCTGAAGATGGCTGTCCACCAACGTTCACTATCCAACCTAATGGAACTGGAGAGGATCTGGAAGAAAGAATGGCAGAGGATCCGCAAATCCAGGTAGGAAAAACTTGTTGCATATTTCCCAATAAAACTCATGGCTGTACTAGCACAAAAGGGTGCTTCTACTCAATACTGAGCAAAGGGTCTGAATACTTATGACCATGTGATATTTCAGTTTTTCTTTGTTAATAAATTTGCAAAAATGTCTACATTTCTGTGTTTTTTTCAGTCAAGATGGGGTGCAATGTGTACATTAATGAGAAAAAAAATTAACTTTGCTTCATTGCAGCCATTTGGTAAATTCAAAAAAGAGTAAAATATATAAAGGGGTCTGAATACTTTCCGTACCCACTGTACATAATCATGGCCCAAAGTGTTGGCACCCTTTAAATTGTTCAAGAAAATGAAGTATTTCTCCCCAAAAAACTATTGCAATTACACATATTTTGCTATACACACAGTTATTTCCTTTTTATGTATTGGAACAACACAAGCAAAATTGAGAAAAAAAATGCAAATTGGCCATAATTTAACACAAAACCCCCAAAATAGTCCTAACAAATTGTTGACACCCTCTCCTTAATATTTGGTTGCACACCCTTTGGAATAATTAACTGCAATCAATCGCTTCCTATAACTATCATCAAGCTTCTTACACCTGTGGTGTAATGACCACTGTGTCCGCTAGGGGGCGCTGTGTGGAGGTTCCAAGAGAGAGGATGAATGGCAAGATACTGAATGACCGTTATGTATCTCAAGGTGGGTGTCCTTGAGATGGAGATTTATGTGTGTGTTAATCAGCAGTGATACCGCTGAGGTGCTGGTTCAATGTGTCAGGGACTAGTTACCTACAAACCCACCCAGGGGGTGTGTTTAATAACGCTATTGTAAAGTGTATATGTGTGTGTGAAGGACCTGTGATGAGGATATAGCCATGTGACCCGGTGGGCGTGGCTACGGACCATATAAGGTGGCCAGGGTAGGTCACATGAGGTGAATGCTGGGACCCGATTGGTCCAGTGTGGAAGGTCCCGCTGAGATGGAGCTTCCTGGCTAACAGCCTGTGAAGTGGCTGTGGTGAATGGCTGCACGTGTCTGAGAGTTCCCAGGGGAGGGAATGAACGTCTGCAGTAATCTAAAGGAACCATGAGGAAACCCGGACGTGGGTGAGATAAGTGAGGTTAAGAGAGCCTGTATGCTGTGTATGCATAACCTGTATGACTACAGAGTAACAGAGCTGAACTCTGTCATGAACGCTATGCTGTTAAGCGAACTTTATGTTGCTGTTATGGGTTTATGCTGCTGAATAAACCACATGGACTGTTACGTCTTTATGGAAAACCTGTGCCAGATCTGGTTTTGTGGCTGCTGAGCGAGTATCCCCTACTTCAATGACAGCGCTACCTCTCACACCTCTCAACTGACTTAGACCACTCTTCTTTTGCAAACTGCTCCAGCTATCTCAAAATTGCTGATGGAAGAAGGTGCCTTCAAATATAAGATCTCTCCACAGGTGTTCACTGGGATAAAGACCCGGAGTCTTTTCTGGTCACTTCAAAACTCTCCAGCGCTTTGTTTCCATCCATTTCTGGGTGTTTCTTGAAGTATGTTTGGGTTTATTGTGAGGCTGGAAGACTCATGACTTAGGACTAGTGATGGGTAGACTCGTGTAAGTTTTGGGTCTGTTGGGGTAGGCCAAACATTAATAAAAAAAGTTTGATTATGGGTACCAGGACGAAACCGAAACCCTATTTAAATGAATGTGAGGGCAGAATATTCGGCATTTCCCATGTTGTCATCTGTATGACAGCACGATAAACACTTGCTCTGATCGGCAGTAACCATTCAGGTTTCCACAGGTTGGAACGCTGCGGTTGCCATGTTGTCACACAGGTTTTGGCTGTGCCACAGCTAAGTTGGCGACTTCCTCCTCCGCCTCTGTCTTGTTTTTTCACTGAGCCACTGCTGTCATTTGGGAAAGTCATTAGTAGTTTCTTTACCAGCATGTTCTTATATTGACCTTTTTTTCTATTCAACTCCAGCAATGATTATTCATTGTCCTTGTGCCAGGGATCCAACACAGTGGCCACCCAGTAATCTGCACTGGTGACAATACAAGCAACTCGGCTGTCATTGTGCAGGCACTGCAGCATATATTGGTTCATTTGTGCTAGGCTGCCCAAAGGCAACGACAAGCTGTCCTCACTGTGAGGTGTATCATCTGGGTCCTCACTGTCTGCCCAGCCACGCTCCAGTGATACCCATGAGTTGATCTGCGAGGCACCCTGCTATGAACACTGCTGTTCCTCCTCCTCTTCCAAAACTGTTCCCTAGCTGGACACTTGTGTACCTATCTGCTATTGGTACAAAAACCCACCCTCTGAGCCATGTGTGGACGACAGGCCTGATGAAGTTGAAAATGGTTCCTGTCACTCCTGCACCTCTTACTCATGCACCAATGCCTCATGCATATGTGACACCTCAGAGTCCGGTTGTCACAGTGACATTGCCTCCCTCTAATGGGTAAAGTCATGCCTGGAGGCAGGAGGGGGGCCCCATGCCGGGTAACAGATTATGTGACAATTCCAGCTGCAGGTCAGAAAGGGGAGCTGCCTTATAAATTCTGGCCAGCAGATGGGGTTAGTGAGTCAGCAAGGAGTCAGCTGAAAGAGCAAACAAGGGAGTTGTCATGGAAACGAGAGCAGCTGAGCTGATGACAAGACAGTGAAGCCTGAGGTAAAGGATCTTTTTGGAAGATCCATTCAGTTGGTGACGGGGAGTCGATCAGTGAAGAGGGAAAAGGATAGGAGCGGAGACAAAAGGCTCCGAGGAAGCTAAAAACTGCGTATAGCAGACCTCAGAGCGAAGCTCTAGTAGAGAGAAAGGGACGCCAGAGTCCTGGGTGGGCAGGAGCTGTATGTCCTGACCGCCGAATCTGAAAGTACAGGGAACTGTAAGTTCCTTGGCGACATTGAACACCTGAAGACACGGCAGCAGATCAAGTGACCGGGTCTGACAGTGAAAAGGACAGTACCCGTGATATAGGCTCACGCTGTCAGCCATACAGGTTAGAAACCATCACGCAAGAGAGGGTCGCAGCTTAGTTGCAAATAGCAGGGACCCGAAAACAAAGCGCAGAAGGAAGGATCCAAACCCCACCTGGCAGGGTGGATCCCCTGAATGCCTCCAGGTGAGCCGGACTCAATCCATCACCTGTATGTGGTACCCAAGATTGCAACCACTTGCAAGTAAAAGGTAAAGAAACCTGCACCTTTCTGTGTCCTTCTCTTATTTCTCTGCACCCCAACGTTCACCGCCATCTGAACGATTAACCCCTTCACCCCCAAGGGTGGCTTGCACGTTCATGACCGGGCCAATTTTTACAATTCTGACCACTGTACCTTTATGAGGTCATAACTCTGGAACGCTTCCATGGATCCCGGTGATTCTGACATTGTTTTCTCGTGACATATTGTACTTCATGATAGTGGTAAAATTTCATTCAAATAACTTGCGTTTAATTGTGAGAAAAACGGTAATTTGGCGAAAATTTTGAAAATTTTGCAATTTTCCAAATTTGAATTTTTATGCCCTTAAATCACAGAGATACAGCACACAAAAACCTTGATAACTAACATTTGCCACATGTTTACTTTACATCAGCACAATTTTGGAACCAAAATTTTTTTTTGTTAGGAAGTTATAAGGGTTAAAAGTTGACCAGCGATTTCTCATTTTTACAACACCATTTTATTTTTACGGACCACATCACATTTGAAGCCACTTTGAGGGGTCTATATTATAGAAAATACCCAAAAGTGACACCATTCTAAAAACTGCACCCCTCAAGGTGCTCAAAACCACATTCAAGAAGTTTATTAACCCTTTAGGTGCGTCACAGGAATTTTTTTGAATATTTAAAAAAAAATGAACATCTAACTTTTTTTCACAAAAAAAATAATTCAGGTTCAATTTTTTTTATTTTACCAAGGGTAACAGGAGAAATTGGACTCCAAAAATTATTGTGCAATATGTCCCGAGTACGCTGATACCTGATATGTGGGGGGGAACGACTGTTTCTGCGCATGGCAGAGCTCAGAATGGAAGGAGCGCCATTTGACTTTTTCAATGCAAAATTGACTGGAATTCAGATCGGACGCCATGTCACGTTTGGAGAGTCCCTGATGTACCTAAACAGTGGAAACCCCCTACAAGTGACCCCATTTTGGAAACTAGACCCCCCAAGGAACTTATCCACAAAAATTATCTTTTCACCCCAATTTTTATTTTCCCAAGGGTAACAGGACCCTCAAAGTTATTGTGCAATTTGTCCTGAGTACCCTGATACCCCACATGTGGGGGTAAACCACTATTTGGGCGCATGGCAGAGCTCGGAAGGGAAGCAGCGCCATTTGACGTTTTTGGCTGGAATTGAGATCGGACATCATGTCGCGATTGGAAAACCCCTGATGTACCAAAACAGTGGAAACCCCCCACAAATGACACCATTTTGGAAACTAGACCCCCTAAGGAACTTATCTAGATGTGTGGTGAGAACTTTGAACCCCCAAGGGCTTCACAGAAGTTTATAACATAAAGCCGTACAATTAAAAAATCATATTTTTTCCACAAAAATGATCTTTTCACCCTCAATTCTTATTTTTCCAAGGGTAACAGCACCCTAAAAGTTATTGTGCAATTTGTCCTGAGTACGCTGATACCCCACATGTGGGGGTAAACCACTATTTGGGCGCATGGCAGAGCTCGGAAGGGAAGCAGCGCCATTTGACGTTTTTGGCTGGAATTGAGATCGGACACCATGCCGCGATTGGAAAACCCCTGATGTACCTAAACAGTGGAAACCCCCCACAAATGACACCATTTTGTAAACTAGACCCCCCAAGGAACTTATCTAGATGTGTGGTGAGCACTTTGAACCCCCCAGTGCTTCACAGAAGTTTATAACGCCCGGGCGTGAAAATAAAAAATTCGTATTTTTTCCACAAACATGATCTTTTAGTCACCATTTTTTTTATTTTCCCAAGGGTACCAGGAGAAATTGGACCCCAAAAGTTGTTGTCCAATTTGTCCTGAGTATGCTGATACCCCATATGTGGGAGAAAACTACTGTATGGGCACACGTCGGGGCTCGGAATGGAAGTAGTGACGTTTTGGAATGCAGACTTTGATGGAATGGTCTGCAGGTGTCATGTGCGTTTGAAGAGCCCCTGAAGTACCTAAACTATTGAAACTCCCCACAAGTGTCCCCATTTTGGACACTAGACCCCCCACGGAACATATCTAGATGTGTGGTGAGTAGAGTTGAGCGAAACGAGTCGAAAAAATTCAAAAGTCGCCGACTTTTGGCAAAGTCGGGTTTCATGAAACGAAACCCGACCCTAGGATGAGGTCGGCCACGAGGTCGGCGACTTACGCGCCAAAGTCGCGTTTCAAAAGTTTGTTTTGCGCTCTTTTTCAGCCAATCAGGATCCACGGACACTGTGGGCAACGTGATGACATAGGTACGGGTCACCACCATCTTTCAGAAGGGCATGCAAGTGATTGGC
Organism: Dendrobates tinctorius; assembly: GCF_039654945.1. NCBI lineage: Eukaryota > Metazoa > Chordata > Amphibia > Anura > Dendrobatidae > Dendrobates > Dendrobates tinctorius. The sequence continues at coordinate 6,507,149 of NW_027361686.1, read as the reverse complement.
TTGCTTTGGTGGGCGTCACAGGGGGTATAAAAGGGCGTGCACGCCGACCGCCATCTTACTTCTGCCGATCATAGTATAGGGAGAAGTTGCTGCTGATTCTGTAGGGAGAGCGTTAGGCAGGGAAGAAGACAAAAAAACTGCGATTTGGCCTGCACAACACACCAGTCACTGTGTGTGCAGTGCAAGGGGAGGCTATATAGTGGTGTATCAGTGGTGTTGGTTGTTGGGCTGCCTTCTAAGGCTTCCTGACATTCCTGCATTGCTGTTTACCCACTGCTCCGCAAACTGCTTTTTTAAAAGCAATCCCAATTTTTTTTTTTGTCCTGCTGAGAAGAAAAAAAAACTGCTTCTGCTGCTAGCAATTTGGCCTGCACAACACACCAGTCACTGTGTGTGCAGTGCAAGGGGAGGCTATATAGTGGTGTATCAGTGGTGTTGGTTGTTGGGCTGCCTTCTAAGGCTTCCTGACATTCCTGCATTGCTGTTTACCCACTGCTCCGCAAACTGCTTTTTTAAAAGCAATCCAATCTCCCTTATCCTCTAGTCACTTTTGCCATAGCGCTCAGATATTCATTGGGCCTCACACAATCCATACGTGTCCAGTGTCCAAAAGTGTGTGCAGAGATTCAAAATCTCCCTTATCCCCTAGTCACTTTGGTCACAGCTGTGCCATCGAGCTTGTCACATAGCGCTCAGATATCAGTGGGCCTCACACAATCCAAAAGTGTCCAGTGTCCAAAAGTGTGTGCAGAGATTCAAAATCTCCCTTATCTTCTAGTCACTTTTGTCACAGCTGTGCCATCGAGCCTGTCACATAGCGCTCAGATATTCATTGGGCCTCACACAATCCAAAGGTGTCCATCCAGTGTCCAAAAGTGTGTGCAGAGATTCAAAATCTCCCTTATCCTCTAGTCACTTTGGTCACAGCTGTGCCATCGAGCCTGTCACATAGCGCTCAGATATCAGTGGGCCTCACACAATCCAAAAGTGTTCATCCAGTGTCCAAAAGTGTGTGCAGAGATTCAAAATCTCCCTTATCCTCTAGTCACTTTGGTCACAGCTGTGCCATCGAGCCTGTCACATAGCGCTCAGATATCAGTGGGCCTCACACAATCCAAAAGTGTCCATCCAGTGTCCAAAAGTGTGTGCAGAGATTCAAAATCTCCCTTATCCTCTAGTCACTTTTGTCACAGCTGTGCCATCGAGCCTGTCACATAGCGCTCAGATATCAGTGGGCCTCACACAATCCAAAAGTGTCCAGTGTCCACAAGTGTCTGCAGAAATTCAAAATCTCCCCTGTCCTATAGACACCTTGTACCTTGTTTTACATTACTATATAGTTTGTTGGATTTTGTCTACATTTCTACCAAAAATGAGGAAGGCTGGTGGAAGAGGCCGTGGAATTGGGCGGGGGTTGGCAGCTGGTAATGATGGTGTTGGTGGTGGATCTGATGGTAGTGGCAAGAGCAAAATAGGACCGAATGCAGGAGGTGCTGACCCTGTGTCATCGTCTGGCTACATAAGGCCTCGAACGCTTAGTTTTCTAGGAGTTGGCAAACCGCTTTTAAAGCCAGAGCATCAGGAAAAAGTTTTGTCTTACATTGCTGACTCAGCCTCCAGCTCTATCGCCTCCTCTTCTTCAGTTGTAAAAAGTAAAAGCACTGAGTCGTCATTGGAGGCTCATGTTCATGAACCACACCTTTCCTTGTGTCCTTCACCCCAACCAAGATTGAAGGATGATGCAGGCCATACTACTGATTACTCCATGGAGCTGTTTTCACATACCATGCCTGGATTATCAAGTGAAATGGTGAATTACCCAGGCCAAGATGAATCTGACATGGAGTGCACTGATGCACAGCCGCTGATGGATGATTCTGCTGGTACATTCACTCAGAGCACTACATTGTCCTCGCAGTGTACAGAGCCAGATTCTGACCCTGATGAGACTCAGGTGCCCCTTCCCGCACACTATACCACCATACATGGTGACACAGAGGAAGGTGCACATGACATAGAAGAGGAGGTGATGGATGACCCAGTTGTTGACCCAGATTGGCATACATTGGGGGAAGAGGGTGCTGCTTCCAATAGCTCAGATGAGGAGCATCCACAGCAGACATCGACATCGCAACAGCTGTTATCTGGCAGGCCCGGAGCACTCCAAAGACAGGTTCCAAACATTAAGAGAGTTGCTGGACAGCTTGTCCAGAGGGTCAAAAGATCACAGCGTGCTAGGCCGCAAAATGTCTTCCAAAGTAGGAAGAGTGCAGTGTGGCACTTTTTTGAACAAAATCCTCATGATGAGGCCAAGGTTATCTGTAAGAAGTGCGCAAAGACCTTTAGCCGTGGGAAAAATCTGAAAAATTTGAATACGAGTTGCATGCTTAGACATTTAACCAGCATGCACTTGCAAGTGTGGACACAACACCAAACCTCAAGTACCACATGTGCAACTGATCACAAAGAAGGTAGTCAGCAACGCTACATTGTTTCCCCCACTGTAAGCCCACCGGTTAGCACAGCAGCAAATGTTGAGGTGTCGTTGCAAGACCACAGCAGTCAGGGAATCCCACTGTTATATCAACGAAAGACTGATTCTAGGCCATCAGAAAGAACACCAACTCCATCACCATCATCAACCCTCTCTCAGTCCACCCTGTCCACCGCTACTTCCACCATATGCATCTCTCAAGTCCAGCTCACCCTCCCAGACACTATGAGTAGGTCAAGAAAGTACTCAGTCTCTCATCCGCGTACACTGGGTTTGAACGCCCACATTGCCAAACTAATCTCGTTTGAGATGATGCCCTTTCGGTTGGTGGAAAGCACAGCTTTCCGCGAACTCATGGCCTATGCAGTACCACGCTATGACCTACCCAGTCGCCACTTCTTCTCTCGCAAAGCCATCCCAGCCCTCCACCATCATGTGAAAGACCGCATTGTCCATGCACTCAAGCAGTCAGTGAGCGGAAAGGTGCACCTCACAACTGATGCATGGTCCAGTCGGCATGGCCAGGGCCGTTACGTGTTCATCACTGCGCACTGGGTTAATGTGGTGGATGCAGGGTCCACAGGGGACAGCGGTGGTGGGACAGTGCTGCCTAGCCCACGGTATAGGAAACAGTTGGCTGTAGGCGTTCGACCCTCCTCCTCCTCCTCCTCCTCCAGAAGCGAAAGCTCGTCCACAGAGCGCAGTCGTACGAGCACTCCATCTGCAGCTGCCACTGTTGCACACGATGTGTCCCCCTATCGAGCAGCTAGTGGAAAGCGTCAGCAGGCTGTGTTGCAGATGATGTGTTTGGGCGACAGACACACCGCCGAGGTGCTGGCCGAGTACTTGAAGCGACAAACTGAGTCATGGCTGGGCAGTGTACATCTTGAGGCAGGCAAGGTAGTTAGTGATAACGGCCGTAATTTTGTGGCAGCCATAGCCCTTTCAAAACTCAGCCACATACCTTGCTTGGCTCACACCTTGAACCTGGTGGTGCAGTGCTTCCTCAAAAATTATCCGGAGTTAACAGCCCTGCTCCAGAAGGTGCGAAGACTGTGCGCGCACATCCGCCGGTCGCCTGTACACTCCGTTCGTATGCAGAAGCTGCAGCGATTGCTCCACCTTCCCAACCACCGCCTCATTATCGACATTGCAACAAGGTGGAACTCCACCCTGCACATGGTGGAGCGGCTGTGCGAGCAGAGGCAGGCCATAATGCATTTGTGGGAGGATACACGGCCAGGCACTTTGAGAGCAGACATGGAGTTGACAGGTGTGCAGTGGTCGAAGCTGAAAGACCTTTGTAAAGTCCTTCAGTGTTTTGAGGAATGCACACGGCTGGTAAGCGCAGACGACGCCATCCTAAGCATGAGCATCCCACTTATGCGTCTGCTCATGCAAACTTTGACGCACCTTAAGGAGCAGGCGTCTGCAGCCAATGTTGATGAGGAGGAAGAGGAGGAGGGAATCCTTGATGACATTCAGCCATTGTCTGCTCAGGGACCTCTCCTGGACGAGGTGGAGGAAGAAGAGGAGGATGATGATGGGGATGATTACTTAGGGGAGGAGGATGCATCTCGTGGGGCAAGTGAAAATGTTGGCGTGGCAAGGTCTGGTACAGGGTTTGTGCGTGACTGGAGGGATGTGGATTTGCCAGAAAGTGCTCCTCCACCCAGCACTCGCAGTGCATCATTGACACCGGGAACATTGGCCCACATGTCAGATTATGCCTTGCGGATCCTAAAAAGGGACCCCCGCATTGCCAAAATGATGAACGATGACGACTACTGGTTGGCCAGCATCCTGGATCCACGCTATAAAGGCAAATTACAAAACATCATGCCACAGGAGAACCTTGACCTAATATTGGCTAATAAACAAGCAACTCTGGTAAATCGGTTGCTTGAGGCATTCCCAGCACACAGCAGCGGTGATGGTTCTCACACGAGCCGTACGGGCCGGGGGCAGCTTGGCAGAGGTGTTCGTGGTGCACACAGCAGAAGTGGCGTTGGAGACAGGGGTTTCATGACAATGTTGTGGACTGATTTTTCAAATACCGCTCACACAACTGGTAATACTGCATCGATGGAAAGTGACAGGAGACAGCACTTGTCAACTATGGTTACAAACTACTTTTCCTCCCATATCGATGTTCTCCCACACAGGTCATTCCCCTTTGACTATTGGGCCGCTAAACTGGACACCTGGCCTGAATTGGCCCAATATGCCTTACAGGAGCTCGCTTGCCCAGCTGCAAGTGTGCTATCGGAAAGAGTCTTCAGTGCAGCTGGATCAATCCTGACAGAAAAAAGGACCCGTCTGTCAACCCAAAATGTGGATGATCTAACCTTCATTAAAATGAACCACGCATGGGTTTCCAAGGATTTTGTCCCACCTTCCCCTGATGACACATAGGGTGACAGAAAAATGGCTTGCTTTGGTCCACCTCTTCCTGGTACTTCACCTATTTCGCCTTTTGCATCAGCTGAATGTCCAACATCAACATATGCCACTTTCTAAAACTCCCTAACTGTGCTGCCTCCCCCCCCATGGCCGGGGTCACCACCTACCGCACGACACCGTGCGAGTGCCGTTGCCCTGGACAGGTGGGTAGGCCGACTCTTGGGCGCGGGCACTGGCACAGGGTCCCTCATAGTGCAATCAAGTGTCTCTGACGGTGGTGGTGCACACCCGCCGTCAGACACACCGCTGTACTATGAGGGGCCCAGTGCCAGTACCGACGCCCACGAGTGGGCCCCCCTTGCTTGGGCAGGGCCCCAGCATTTGCAATCTTTATCTCTCCCTGCTCCTCCGCTGTGTAATCTGGGCCGTCAAATCCATACTGTGCCTGACACCGTCTGAGCCTGCCTCCTGATGTATAGACATATATTTTGAATGTGTACGCTATCCATACATGTTATCCGGGGATACGGTACCCTTTCTAACCTTTGTGCAATCACGTGCAATCCATACTGGGCCTAACACCGTCTGAGCCTGCCTCCTGAGACATATATTTTGAATGTGTACGCTATCCATACATGTTATCCGGGGATACGGTACCCTTTCTAACCTTTGTGCAATCACGTGCAATCCATACTGGGCCTAACACCGTCTGAGCCTGCCTCCTGAGACATATATTTTGAATGTGTACGCTATCCATACATGTTATCCGGGGATACGGTACCCTTTCTAACCTTTGTGCAATCACATGCAATCCATAATGGGCCTAACACCATCTGAGCCTGCCTCCTGAGACATATATTTTGAATGTGTACGCTATCCATACATGTTATCCGGGGATACGGTACCCTTTCTAACCTTTGTGCAATCACGTGCAATCCATACTGGGCCTAACACCGTCTGAGCCTGCCTCCTGAGACAAATATTTTGAATGTGTACGCTATCCATACATGTTATCCGGGGAAACGGTACCCTTTCTAACCTTTGTGCAATCACGTGCAATCCATACTGGGCCTAACACCGTCTGAGCCTGCCTCCTGAGACATATATTTTGAATGTGTACGCTATCCATACATGTTATCCGGGGATACGGTACCCTTTCTAACCTTTGTGCAATCACGTGCAATCCATACTGGGCCTAACACTGTCTGAGCCTGCCTCCTGAGACATATATTTTGAATGTGTACGCTATCCATACATGTTATCTGGGGATACGGTACCCTTTCTAACCTTTGTGCAATCACGTGCAATCCATACTGGGCCTAACACCGTCTGAGAATGATAGATGGGGCCCACCATACACTGGAACATTCCAAAGGTGGACATCAGACACTGGAGCAGCATTTACAGGGCCCATTATACACTAGAGCATTAGAAATGGGGCCCATTATGTTTGGAGCATTATTTGGGCCCATAAGACAGTAGAGCTTCATCCATGGGGACCAACATATACTGTAGCATTATGTGGAGCTCATCATATACTGTTTCAAACATTATATGGGACCAATGATTCTGTATGGAGAAATAGATGGGCCTCGTCATGAGATGTAAAAAGTGAGGTATTTTTCATTGTACTATACCGCTATTTCTCTGCCGTATCGGAGCATGATGAGTTGTGGTATGTGTTAAAGGGGCGCTCTTTCGCCCAGGGCACATAAAAACCTGGAGCCAGCCCTCCCCCCCCACAGTCTGTAGCCAAATAACCCCCATTTTTCAGTGCGTAACTTGTATTATGAAGTTAATTTAAGTTGACAAGCTTAAGTAAGAAGAATTGATGCTTTTGGCATTCAAATGGGCACTGTTGGTGTGTTTCCTGTCCTCCTCTCACTGCCGACTTTTATTCCCCATTGACTTACATTGGGTTTCGTGTTTCAGGACGACCCCGACTTTTCCCTATAATCGGACGATCTTGCTCGACCCGACTTTTGGAAAAGTCGGGTTTCACGAAACGAAACGCGACCCTAAAAAACCAAAAGTCGCTCAACTCTAGTGGTGAGCACTTTGAACCCCCAAGTGCTTCACAGAAGTTTATAACGCTTGGACGTGAAAATAAAAAAATCATTTTTTCCAAACAAAAATGATATTTTTGCCCCCAATTTTTTATTTTCCTAAGGGTAACAGGAGAAATTGGACCCCAAAAATTGTTTTGCAATTTGTCCTGAGTAGGCTGATACCCTACATGTGGGGGTAAAACACTGTTTGGGCGCATGGCAGAGCTTGGAAGGGAAGGAGCACCATTTGACTTTTTCAACTCAGAATTGGCTGGAATTGAGATCAGACGCCATGTTGCATCTGGAGAGCTCCTGATGTGCCCAAACAGTGGAAACCCCCAATTCTAACTCCAACCCGAACCCCAACACACCCCTAACCCTATTCTCAGCCCTAACCCTAACCCTAGCCCTAACCCTAGTCCTAACCCTAACCCTAACCCTAGCCCTGGACCTAACCCTAGCCCTAATGGGAAAATGGAAATACATACTTTTTTTTATTTTATTATTTTTCCCTAACTAAGGGGCTGATAACGGGGGGTTTGATTTACTATTTATGGCGGTTTTTCTGTTTGGCAGCTGTCGCACGCTAAAAGACGCTTTTTATTGTAAAAATAGTTTTTGCATCACCACATATTGAGAGCTATAATTTTTCCGTATTTTGACCCACTGAGTCATGTGGGGTCTTATTTTTTGCAGGACGAGTTGATGTTTTTATTGGTACCATTTTCGGGCACGTGACTTTTTTTGATCGCTTTTTATTCCGATTTTTGGGACGCAGAATGAACAAAAACCAGCGTTTCATGAATTTCTTTTGGGGGGGTGCGCTTACACCGTTCCGCGTGCGGTAAAATTGATAAAGCGGTTTTATTCTTCGGGTCAGTACGGTTACAGCAATACCTCATTTAGATCATTTTTTTATGTTTTGTCGGTTTTATGCAATGAAAACTATTTTATATAAAAAATAATTATTTTTGCATCGCTTTATTCTGCGAGCTATAACTTTTTTATTTTTTTGCTGATGATGCTGTATGGCAGCTCGTTTTTTGCGGGACAAGATGTTGTTTTCAGCAGTACCATGGATATTTATATGCGTCTTTTTGATCGCGCGTTATTACACTTTTTGTTTGGCGGTATGATAATAAATCATTATTTTTTGCTTCGTTTTTTATTTTTATTTTTTAAGGGGTTCGCTAAAGGGGTTAACTAATGGGACAGTTTTATAGGGCGGGTCGTTACGGACGCGGCAATACCTAATATGTGTACTTTTATTGTTTTTTTTTTTTTTTATTTCCAAAAAATGGATTTATTGGGGGAATATTTTTTTTTTTTCTAATTTATTTGGCGATTTTTTTAAAATTATTTGAACACTTTTTTTTAACTTTATTACATAGTCCCAGGTGGGACATCACTGTCCTGTGACAGATCGCTGATCTGTCACATCAGACTTCCTCATGCCTGCGCTTTGCAGGCACTGAGGAAGCCAGCTTCCTGCAGGCCCCCGAAGGCCCCCGTCGCCATCTTGGATTCGGGGGCCTGCAGGAAAGGAGCCCCCCGCAGCAGCGCTGCACATTGCGCTGCCGTGGGGGGCTCAGGGAAGCACCGAGGGAGCCCCCTCCCAGCTGATGCTTCCCTTTAACCCCCGGTACACCGCGATCATGTTTGATCGCGGTGTGCAAGGGGTTAACGTGTCGGGGGCGGTCCTTGACCACCCCTGACACATTGTGCCGGGTGTCAGCTGTGATAATCAGCTGACATCCGGCTGCGATCAGCGGTGCCCACCACGTGGGCGCCACTGATCGCGCTAGACGTACTATCCCGTCCATGGGCATAGGGGCCCGGGTCCCATGGACAGGATAGTACGTCGGATGTCAGGAAGGGGTTAATCAAATATCTTTGCCCTGGGGCCCCCTCTCTACCCGTGGGGAACTGAACCATTCTTTGCTACGTCACCATCAGCTCCAGAGGACCAAAACCGCAGCGTCGGCCACTCATTGCCGAACACCACAGGTGGCGTCACACTTAAACATCACACAACTTTCCTCTATTTTATTACTGCACGCCCAGGGCCACGGACTGGGTCACTGCCGCCGTGACATCCCCCATTGAAGTTAACGAGCCCGGTACCGAGTACCCTAAGGCCCTGCAGGGAGCTCCAACTGGCGTCATGACGAACAGAATTTATCGAGCATAGCAAAGCTGGGTACAAGGAACCTGGCAAAGCTGGGTATTGTGTGCCATAGTCTTTATTAAATTGAGTGCTAGAGACTTTAATGAGTTTTCAAATAACCGCCATAACAGCGTCACACAGTGCGTGCGAGCAGAGAGGGGCGTGCCATTGTGGGCAGAGCCAGAAATAAAGCACAACACGAAGCCCTGCCCGCGCTCTGACGTCAGTGGGCAAAGTGAAGCTGGAGCTGTGCTCTATTGTGAGCAAGTGAAAAGCAGCAAGATCGGATTTGGAGACTAGGAAGAGCTCAATCCAGCCTGTCAGAGAGCAGCTGTTGAGAACAGTAAAGGTACACTGAGGGAGGAAGAAAATGCCCAACTCGGGTGAAGATTCAGCGGCGGTCGCAGCCGCAGCCTATCAATGCCATATATACCAGGAGCGGCCTGGTTACCACAGTACTCAGGGGAGTCGCACACCCTGAGCGATTTTAAGGAAAGACTATGTAGTTTGTTCAAAGTGTACCCCCTGTCTGAGAGTCAAAAAGTCAGTATCCTCATTGGCCAGTTAACTGGTGCTGCCCAGAGGGAAGTAAAGTCCTGGCCGGACACTGATAAAGGAACTGTCAAATAAATCTTGGCCAGACTGAAGAACACTTTTGATACCTGCACTGCAACAGAGATAAAAATGAGATTCTTTGGGTGCAAACATAGGGTGTAGGACAGTATGCGGAACTATGCTCTTAACCTTCAGGATGAGCTACGGGCCGTAAAGCAGGTTGACCCTGAGAGAGTGCAAGATGAAGATAGATTACTAAGCAGTTTATAGAGGGACTCCAGTCTAACAATCAAAGGGCACAGCTGCGCATAATGGTCCTGCAAAATACTGAATTGGACTTTGCACACATTAAGGATAGAGCCATCCGGGTGCTGCGTGAACCAAATTCTAGCAGCACAGACCCCTCTAAGCATCCAATAATTACATACCAGCAGGAGGCAGCATCCTTTCCAAAGACCCCTATTGAGACGGACGCGCCATCCCAAGATGATGACTCTACTGCAGACTTACGTCTCCAAGTCAAGGAACTAACCAAAAGTGTGGCTGCACTCACAAAAACTGTGCAGTCCCTACAAGTGGCTCCAAAGAAGAAGATCCAGCTTGCCTCCAGTCCAGATGATGTCCCATGGCGACAACAGAGGAGAATCCTACCGACCAGAGGAAGAGATAACGATCGTTACGACGAGGATGGATGGCCCATCTGTCGCCTCTGCAACAAGGCGGGACACCTAGCAAGATTCTGTCATTTAAACAAGCAACCCCTGGGGCAAAGGGCCAACCCTCAGGAGTAAGATGACCAGGCCCACCAAATTGGCGAGACAAGTACGTAGGAGGGCGGCCTGTCCTGCCCGTCGTGATTGATGGCTTCCCGATGAACGCTTTACTGGACATCGGCTCCCAGGTGACAACTATGCCATATGTTCTCTTAAAGCAGTACTGGGCTGATTCAGACATTACTCACCGCCCAGATAAAGACCTTGCCATCTTTGCCAGCAATGGTCAGCCCTTGCCTCAGATGGGATATAAAGAGGTGACCATCAAGATTGGCCGAGTAGAATTGCAATCACAAGGTTTGATTATAGTTGATATTGATAAACGAGAATGCCATCCTATGATCACTTTAGGCACTAAAGTAATTGAAAATTGTCTTGGAGAAATTATTGTTTTGTTACAACAGGTAGCTGAGACCGCCAGCTCCAGTCAGCAGCGGGTCCTGCAAAAGGAGATTAGAGCCCTGATGCAGAGACAACAGGTAAAGCTGTCTGGTGGAGAAGTCGGCAGTGTCAGAGTAAGTGATCCTTTCCCCATTGCAGTACCTCCCAGAATTGAAATGTTAATTTGGTGTCGGGCAGCAATAGGCTTCAGGGGTCAAGATTACCAAGTCCTGGTAGAACCCATGTACTCGGATAGTAGGCCCACTATCCTGACAGCCAGAGGGGTAGTTGATATCCGCAAGGGGAGAGTACCAATACGCATTTTAAATTGTGGGGAGAGAGAGGTCTATTTACCCCGGTATGCCACCCTTGCTAAGCTGTTCACTGTCAGTAACAATACAATAGAGGCACTAGGACCTTTGCTTCCCTCTGACAAGGTGGAAGAGAATGGCTCTGAAGGGCAGCAGGAGGATTGGTGTCAGCAGCTACACGTATGCACTGACTCCACCCCTTTGCACCAAAAACATGGGGCTTACCGGGTGGCTCGAGAATTTGAACGGGTCTTCAGCAAACATCCTCTAGACTTTGGGCAGGCAAAAGGGGTCCAACACCATATCCCCAGCAGAGATCATCCACCCATTAAAGAAAGGTACCGGCCTGTACCCCCAGCACACTATCAATGTGCCAAGAGTATGTTATGGGAGATGAAGGAGGCTGGGGTAATCAGAGACAGTTGTAGCCCCTGGGCAGCTCCATTAGTCCTCATTAAAAGGAAAGATGGTACTATGAGAATGTGTGTAGACTACAGGCGGATTAACAGCACTACACATAAGGAGGCTTACCCATTACCTAGAATTGAGGAGTCACTAGCTGCACTGAGAACCGCTAACTATTTCTCTACCTTAGATATCACCAGTGGGTATTGGCAGGTTCCTGTGGCAGAGGCAGACAAAGAGAAGACAGCGTTTACAACACCAATGGGCCTTTGCGAGTTTAAAACATGCCGTTCGGGCTCAGCAATGTGCCAGGAACATTTCAGCGGTTAATGGAATGCTGCATTGGACATAAAAACTTTGAAATCGTTCTGCTGTACCTGGATGACATCATCGTCTTCTCCAAAAGCTGCGAAGATGATTTGAAGCACCCAGCCGAGGTATTCGAAGCCCTGTCCAACTTTGGCTTGAAAGTAAAGCCGTCCAAATGTCACCTTTTGAAACCCAGGGTGCAGTACCTAGGCCTTATGGTGAGCACGGAAGGTGTGGCACCCGACTCTGACAAAGTCACCATTATCCAGGATTGGCAAAGACCCCTCACTATTCATGAAGTAAGGCAGTTTCTTGGGTTAGTAGGCTACTACCGAATATTTATCAAGGACTTAACCAAAATAGCTGCACCCCTGCAAGATCTTCTAGTAGGCCAATCCAAGAAAGCCAAGAACAAGAGTCTTCCATTCGAGTGGAACAAAAGGATAGAAGACTCCTTCATCAGGTTGAAATTAGCCCTCACGGGAGATGAGGTCCTGGCCTACCTTGACTATGACCAACCGTTTGTACTTTACACTGACGCCAGCAACATGGGATTGGGAGCAGTGCTGTCACAAGAGCAGAAAGGCAGAGAGAATGATTGCCTACGCCAGCAGGAAGCTTCGTCCCACTGAAAGGAACCCTGACAACTACAGTTCCTTTAAACTGGAGTTCCTCACCATAGTCTGGGCAGTAACAGAGCGCTTCAAGCACTACTTGGCTTCAGCAAAGTTCACCATCTACACGGACAATAATCCGCTAACCCACCTTGAAAAAAAAGGTAGGAGCCCTTGAGCAGCGATGGATGGCCCGGCTGTCCAACTACGAGTTTACCATCAAGTACCGAGCAGGACATAAGTACGCTAATGCGGACGCACTGTCCAGGATGCCCAATTCACAAGATGGGGAGAAGATCCAGAAGAAATCGAAGAAATCGAGTTACCACCTTCCACCGTCCAGTTGCAGCCCAGCGCTCCCAAGGGGTGAGGAATAAGCGCTTTATCGTACAAGAGGTAACGTTGAACCCATTACCCCATCATGAGAGGGCAAAGACACAAGATAGTGATCCAGCTGTTCGCCTAGTAAAGGAGTGGCTGGCACAAGTTGATTCACACCCTGGTCCAGATGACCCACAGGAAGCACAGCAGCTATGAAGGAGAGAGGCAAGCTGTTCATCTATGTGGGTAAACTGTGTTGGAGGAACATCAACTCACACACGCGAACTGGTTTGGCAGGTGGTAGTCCCAAAGAGGGATGCACCAATGGTCTTGGAGGCGTACCACAGTGGAGCAGGACACTTCAGGTGGAAGAAGTTGGAGGTCCTACTTCATGAAAGATTCTACTGGGTTGGCATGAGGAGAGCCATTGAGAAGTGGTGCCGAGAATGTGGCCCATGCAACCTGCGCAGGAAAGACCGTAACAGCCAGCGAGCCCCATTACAGCCGATCATCACAAAACCGCCGCTTGAACTGGTGGCCTTGGATCACGTGAAGTTACCTCTGAGTAGGAATGGCTACACCTACGCTCTGACCATTGTTGACCATTACTCAAGGTTCTTGGTAGTCATGCCTTTTAAAGACCAAACAGTGAAGACAGCAGCCAAGGCATTTCAGCAACACTTTTGTAGACCGCACGGATACCCTGAGCAAGTGCTCACCGACTAAGGTCCAGTCTTTGAGGCAGAAGTGTTCCAGGAGTTCTGTAACATGTACGGTTGCAAGAAAATCAGGATGATGCCATACCATCCACAGACAAATGGCATGTGTGAGAAGATGAACCAGGTGGTCATTGACTTATTGAATACCTTACCTCTGGAAGATCGAAACCAGTGGCCAGAGAAATTGCCAGATTTTGTAGATCTATATAATCATATACCGGTAAACACCACCAATTGCACTCCAGCCTACCTGATGAGGGCAGGACCTGGCAAGTTACCCATTGATTTAGACATGGGAGTCTTAACACCTGAGACGACATCACCAGATGCAGACTGGGATATAGAGCGGCAGCAACAATACCGCAAAGTGCAAGAATGTGTGGAGAAAAGTTTGTCCCAGGCAAGACAGAGGCAGGAAAGGAATTACAATCAACATGCCCCTGCAGTTCCCTTGACACCAGGAGATAAAGTACTCAAAAGAAAGAGATGAGTTCAAAAACTAGATGACCAGTGGGAGGCAGAGCCATACACCGTTATACCTTCAGACTTCAATAACACCAAGGTATGCCTCATCAGCAAGGATGGAGGAGACACCTTAGAAGCAGTCTCAAGAGATCATCTAAAGGTGTGCCCTGATCAACTGAAAGACAAAGAGGATGTCCAAGACACTCCACGGCCCACAGTAGAGGTGGAAAAGAAGATCCATACTAGCTAAACTGAGGGGCGTGCCACATATATGCCTGCTGGAAACAACACATCAGCAAATTAAGTGTTATTGTGCACTGATGATGGTGTCACGAGCACTGGCAATGTTGCTGGAATGGTGCAAGCACCGCAAAACGCCACACGTCGTCGCACATGGAGACCCACTTTTTGGTGGTGAAGTGGGGTTGTTCAGCTGAGCGACACACTCGTGCGTGCTGCAGCTGGAATTCGACTATTGCCTACTGCTGCTCTCACAGCCTCTCCAGCATATGCAGGGTGGAGTTTCACCTTGGTAGTAAGTAAGGGGCTGACATTGCTATGGACAGCAGAGACACTCTGCCACTTTAAGAAACAGCACCCCCTTGGCTGATGCGATGGTACCTTCTGTTCTACCGTTCAAAGGACTGTTTTGGTTTGATCTTCCAGCTATGGAGAGGGGAAGGGCTATTTCTGTCAGGGAGTGTTCCGAGCTGAGAGTCTGCAGGAGACTGACATGAGGAGAAAAACGTGCAGCTTGTAACTGACTAAGCTTGTGGGATTGTGTATACCCTTCTGGGGAAAACGAAGGTGATTTTCCTGTGTTGCTGCGAGGAGCCACGAAGATATACAAGAAAGAATCCAGAGGAGGGAATTCACTGTTTCTAGGAACAGGCCCGGAATCTTCACACAAGGACAAAATCACGTTGTACAGAGCTTCCATGGAGGACTTCACATCATCTTGCAGAGAACTGCAGGGGGCCCCCAAGAAGGAACTGAGATACCAACTTGACTGTGAGTGCTATCCTCTTCTGTGCACATGTTTAGGGCTTAGGATAGGCTGCAATAGACAAAGCACGGTAGCCGTGCGGCCGGAGTAGCAGCGGCCAGTCAGGCTATAGTTAGAGTAGCAGCACACTGTGCTTTATTGTATTGTTTTGGCCTTTTGAAAAATACACTGATCTGTAATAGTTGGTGCACCGTGCCATTTGCACGGCCCAGCTAGAGAATATGACTTTTGTAAATTGTTTTGCCATTGCATACCACTGTTTACACTTTCCTAACATTGCATTCCTTGCCTGTAAATAAATTAACCCTTTGTTGTTTGTACCTCATCTTGTGCACAGTAGTCTCCCTGCATTGTGGTGGTCCACCCGGCCTTTACTTCAGGTACATTGCATAAGAGGAAGAGAGAAGGAAGATAGAAGTGGCGCTGCAACTCAGACAGAGATGAGCAACAGCACAATGCTAAAAGTGCACACACACTACTCAGATATGTCCAATCTGCTGCTTAAAATGTGGGCAGTTTTTAAAGAAGGTCTGCACTACCAAATTAAGCACATGTGCGAGGTACGGTATGTGTGTCTGTCCACCTAGGCCCAGAACTGCTACCAGATATTGCCCATTATCTCACACTACCTGGCCGGGCTTGAGGTGCAGCAGCAGCCACTCATCTGTCTGATCTTTGATCCATGTCCACAACTTCTGTGCTTGTGTGGGACCTGTCCCCAAACAGATCAGTTTCACACCTTCCTGCAGTCATTTCCCCCTGTCTATGCACAAGTTGGAGGTGCAAGTCTTACTATGAGTGGATGATGAGGTGGTGGAGGAAGCTGAGTAGGAGGAAGAGGCAATGCTAGTAACCTATCAGTTGTTATGTGAACTTTGCTGCTGATAGCATTGCACAGTGCTTGTGGGTGGCTAGGGGTGTATCACTTTCTCTTGTGGGTTTGAAGGATGGAGAGCTGAACACTTCCATGGGACAATGTAGAGATGCTCAGTAACACTGGTGGTGGTGCTGTCACATCCTCTCTTTCCAGGGAGGTAGGTGGCCCTGTTGCTCATGAACAGAAGGAAGAGGCAGAGACTTCAGCAGCAGAGGGAGCAGTTGGAGGTTCACATCTGCCATGCTTTTTAACCCCTTTACCCCCAAGGGTAGTTTGCACGTTCATGACCAGGCCAATTTTTACAATTCTGACCACTGTCCTTTATGAGGTAATAACTCTGGAACGCTTCAATGGATCACGGTGATTCTGACATTGTTTTCTCGTGACATATTTTACTTCATGTTAGTGGTAAAAGTTCATTGATATACAGTTGTGGCCAAAAGTATTGACACCCCTGCATTTCTGTCAGATAATACTCAGTTTCTTCCTGAAAATGATTGCAACCACAAATTCTTTGGTATTATCTTCATTTAATTTGTCTTAAATGAAAAAACACAAAGGAGAAGGAAGCAAAAAGCAAAACATTGATCATTTCACACAAAACTCCAAAAATGGGCCAGAAAAAAGTATTGGCACCCTCAGCCTAATACTTGGTTGCACAACCTTTAGCCAAAATAACTGCGACCAACCACTTCTGGTAACCATCAATGAGTTTCTTACAATGCTCTGCTGGAATTTTAGACCAATCTTTGGCAAACTGCTCCAGGTCCCTGATATTTGAAGGGTGCCTTCTCCAAACTGCCATTTTTAGATCTCTCCACAGGTGTTCTATGGGATTCAGGTCTGGGCTCATTGTTGGCAACCTTAGAAGTCTCCAGTGCTTTCTCTCAAACCATTTTCTAGTGCTTTTTGAAGTGTGTTTTGGGTCATTGTCCTGCTGGAAGACCCATGACCTCTGAGGGAGACCCAGCTTTCTCACACTGGGCCCTACATTATGCTGCAAAATTTGTTGGTAGTCTTCAGACTTCATAATGGCATGCACACGGTCAAGCAGTCCAGTGCCAGAGGCAGCAAAGCAACCCCAAAACATCAGGTAACCTCCGCCATGTTTGACTGTAAGGACCGTGTTTTCTTTGAATGCCTCTTTTTTTCTCCTGTAAACTCTATGTTGCTGCCTTTGCCCAAAAAGCTCTACTTTTGTCTCATCTGACCAGAGAACATTCTTCCAAAACGTTTTAGGCTTTTTCAGGTAAGTTTTGGCAAACTCTAGCCTGGCTTTTTTATGTCTCGGGGTAAGAAGTGGAGTCTTCCTGGGTCTCCTACCATACAGTCCCTTTTCATTCAGACGCCGACGGATAGTATGTGTTGACACTGTTGAACCCTCGGACTGCAGGGCAGCTTGAATTTGTTGGGATGTTATTTGAGGTTCTTTATCCAACATCCACACAATCTTGTGTTGAAATCTCTTGTCAACTTTTCTTTTCCGTCCACATCTAGGGAGGTTAGCCACAGTGCCATGGGCTTTAAACTTCTTGATGACACTGCGCACGGTAGACACAGGAACATTCAGGTCTTTGGAGATGGACTTGTAGCCTTGAGATTGCTCATGCTTCCTCACAATTTGGTTTCTCAAGTCCTCAGACAGTTCTTTGGTCTTCTTTCTTTTCTCCATGCTCAATGTGGTACACACAAGGACACAGGACAGAGGTTGAGTCAACTTTAAATCAAACTTGCAGCCAGTTGACATGGATTAGTTATTGCCAACACCTGTTAGGTGCCACAGGCAAGTTACAGGTGAGGTTAATTACACAAATTAGAGAAGCATCACATGATTTTTTGAACAGTGCCAATACTTTTGTCCACCCTCTTTTTTATGTTTGGTGTGGAATTATATCCAATTTGGCTTTAGGACAATTCTTTTTGTGTTTTTTCATTTAAGACAAATTAAATAAAGATAATAATACCAAAGAAGTTGTGTTTGCAATCATTTTCAGGAAGAAACTGAGTATTATCTGACAGAATTGCAGTGGTGTCAATACTTTTGGCCACAACTGTAACTTACGTTTATTTGTGAAAAAAAATGGAAATTTGGTGAAAATTTTGAAAATTTTGCAATTTTCCAACTTTTATATTTTATGCCCTTAAATCACAGTGATACAGCACACAAAAAACTTAATAAGTAACATTTCGCACAAGTTTACTTTACATCAGCACAATTTTGGAACCATCATTTTTTTTGTTAGGAAGTTATAAGGGTTAAAAGTTGACCATCGATTTCTCATTTTTACAACACCATTTTATTTTTAGGGAACACATCACATTTGAAGTCACTTTGAGGGATCTATATGAAAGAAAATACTCAAAAGTGACAACATTCTAAAAACTGCACCCCTCAAGGTGCTCAAAGCCGCATTCAAGAAGTTTATTAACCCTTCAGGTGCTTCACAGGAATCTTTTGAATGTTTAAAAAAATGAACATTTAACTTTTTTTCACAAAAAAATTAAAAATTACTTCAGGTTCAATTTCTTTTATTTTACCATGGGTAACAGGAGAAATTTGACTGCAAAAGTTATTGTTAAATTTGTCCTGAGTACGCTGATACCTGATACGTGGGGGGGACCACTGTTTCGGCGCATGGCAGAGCTCAGAAGGGAAGGAGCGCCGTTTAACTTTTTCAATGCAAAATTGGCTGGAATTCAGATCGGACACCATGTCACGTTTGGAGACCCTCTGATGTGCCTAAACAGTGGAACCCCCCACAAGTGACCCCATTTTGGAAACTAGACCCCAAAGGAACTTATCTAGATATGTAGTGAGAACTTCACAGAAGTTTAGAACGTACAGCCGTACAATTAAAAAATCATATTTTTTCCACAAAAATGATCTTTTCACCCCCAATTTTTTATTTTCTCAAGGGTAGCAGGACCCCAAAAGATATTATGCAATTTGTCCTGAGTATGCTGATACACCACATGTGGGGGTAAACCACTATTTGAGGCTTCACAGAAGTTTATAACGCCCGAGCGTGAAAATAAAAAAATCATATTTTTTCCACAAACATGATCTTTTAGTCCCCATTTTTTTATTTTTCCAAGGGTAACAAGAGAAATTGGACCACAAAAGTTGTTGTCCAATTTGTCCTGAGTGCGCTGATACCCCATATGTGGGGGTAAAACACTGTTTGGCGCATGGCAGAGCTTGGAAGGGAAGGAGCACCATTTGACTTTTTCAGCGCAGAATTGGCTGGAATTGAGATCAGACACCCTGATGTGCCTAAACAGTGGAAACTCCCCAATTCTAACTCCAACCCTAACCCCAACACACCCCTAACCCTAATCTCAGCCCTAACCCCAACTCTAACCCTAGCCCTAACCCTAACCCTAATGGGAAAATGGAAATAAATACATTTTTTTTTAATTTTATCATTTTTCCCAAACAAAGGGGGTGATAACGGGGGGTTTGATTTACTATTTTTAGCGGGTTTTATGTTTGGCAGCTGTCATATGCTGAAAGATGCTTTTTATCGTAAAAATTGTTTTTGCATCACCACATTTTGACAGCTATAATTTTTCCATATTTTGACCCACCAAGTCATGTGAGACTTTATTTTTTGCGGGACGAGTTGACGTGTTTAATGGTACCATTTTTGGGCACGTCACATTTTTTTATCGCTTTTTATTCTGATTTTTGTGACGCAGAATGAACAAAAACCAGCATTTCATCAATTTCTTTTGGGGGGTGCGTTTACACCGTTCTGCATTTGGTAAAATTGATAAAGAGGTTTTATTCTTTGGGTCAGTACAATTATAACGATTCCTCATTTATGTCGGTTTTTATGTTTTGGCGCTTTTATGCAATGAAAACAATTTTATATAAAAAATAATTATTTTTGCGTTGATTTATTCTGCGAGCTATAACTTTTAAATGTTTTTGCTGATGACGCTGTGTGGTGGCTCATTTTTTGCAGGACAAGATGACATTTTCAGTGGTGCCATGAGTATTTATATCTGTCTTTTTGATCGCGTGTTATTGCACTTTTGTTTGGCGGTATAACGATAAAGCATTGTTTTTTTGCTTTGTTTTTTATTTTTATTTTTTAAGGGGTTCACTAAAGGGGTTAACTAATGGGACAGTTTTATAGGGCGGGTCGTTACGGATGTGGTGATACTAAATATGTGTACTTTTATTGCTTTTTTTTTATTTAAAAAAAATGAATTTATTAGGGAATATTTTTTTTTAAATTTATTTAGCAATTTTTTATAAATTATTTTTACGCTTTTTTTTTAGTTTATTACATTGTCCCAGGGGGAGTCATCACTGTAATGTGTCAGATCGCTTATCTGACAGTTTGGACAGCACTCTGTCAGATCAGCGATCTAACATGCGCTGCACAGGCTTCCTCACTGCCTGCTCTCTGCAGGCACTGAGCAAGCCGCTTCCAAGGAGGCCCGCAGAGCAGCGCAGCACATCGCGCTGCTCCGGGGGTTTCATGGAAGCACGGAGGGAGTCCACTCCCTTGCCGATGCTTCCCTAATCCCCCGGTACACTGCAATCATGTTTGATTGCAGTGTGCCATGCGTTAATATGCCGGGGGCAGTCCGTGACTGCCCCTGACACATAGTGCCGGGTGTCAGCTGTGATAATCAGCTGACACGCGGCCGTGAACAGCGGCGCCTCCCCCGGGAGCACCGCTGATCGCTTAGACATACTATCCCATCCCCGGCCATAGGGGCCAAGGTACCGTGGATGGGATAATACATCTAATGTCAGAAAGGGGTTAAGATGTGTACTCCACTCCAACTCGTACTTAGATTTCAGATACCTCATTATGCAGGTGGTGTTCAGGTTGAAAATATTTATTCCTGCATTTATTTATTATTATTTATTATGCTTTGCTTATATAGCACTATCTTATTCCGCAGCGCTTTACATATATACAGTGGGGAAAAAAAGTATTTAGTCAGTCAGCAATAGTGCAAGTTCCACCACTTAAAAAGATGAGAGGCGTCTGTAATTTACATCATAGGTAGACCTCAACTATGGGAGACAAACTGAGAAAAAAAAATCACATTGTCTGTTTTTTTTTCATTTTATTTGCATATTATGGTGGAAAATAAGTATTTGGTCAGAAACAAGCAATCAAGATTTCTGGCTCTCACAGACCTGTAACTTCTTCTTTAAGAGTCTCCTCTTTCCTCCACTCATTACCTGTAGTAATGGCACCTGTTTAAACTTGTTATCAGTATAAAAAGACACCTGTGCACACCCTCAAACAGTCTGACTCCAAACTCCACTATGGTGAAGACCAAAGAGCTGTCAAAGGACACCAGAAACAAAATTGTAGCCCTGCACCAGGCTGGGAAGACTGAATCTGCAATAGCCAACCAGCTTGGAGTGAAGAAATCAACTGTGGGAGCAATAATTAGAAAATGGAAGACATACAAGACCACTGATAATCTCCCTCGATCTGGTGCTCCACGCAAAATCCCACCCCGTGGGGTCAGAATGATCACAAGAACGGTGAGCAAAAATCCCAGAACCACGCGGGGGGACCTAGTGAATGAACTGCAGAGAGCTGGGACCAATGTAACAAGGCCTACCATAAGTAACACACTACGCCACCATGGACTCAGATCCTGCAGTGCCAGACGTGTCCCACTGCTTAAGCCTGTACATGTCCGGGCCCGTCTGAAGTTTGCTACAGAGCATTTGGATGATCCAGAGGAGTTTTGGGAGAATGTCCTATGGTCTGATGAAACCAAACTGGAACTGTTTGGTAGAAACACAACTTGTCGTGTTTGGAGGAAAAAGAATACTGAGTTGCATCCATCAAACACCATACCTACTGTAAAGCATGGTGGTGGAAACATCATGCTTTGGGGCTGTTTCTCTGCAAAGGGGCCAGGACGACTGATCCGGGTACATGAAAGAATGAATGGGGCCATGTATCGTGAGATTTTGAGTGCAAACCTCCTTCCATCAGCAAGGGCATTGAAGATGAGACGTGGCTGGGTCTTTCAACATGACAATGATCCAAAGCACACTGCCAGGGCAACGAAGGAGTGGCTTCGTAAGAAGCATTTCAAGGTCCTGGAGTGGCCTAGCCAGTCTCCAGATCTCAACCCTATAGAAAACCTTTGGAGGGAGTTGCAAGTCCGTGTTGCCAAGTGAAAAGCCAAAAACATCACTGCTCTAGAGGAGATCTGCATGGAGGAATGGGCCAACATACCAACAACAGTGTGTGGCAACCTTGTGAAGACTTACAGAAAACGTTTGACCTCTGTCATTGCCAACAAAGGATATATCACAAAGTATTGAGATGAAATTTTGTTTCTGACCAAATACTTATTTTCCACCATAATATGCAAATAAAATGAAAAAAAAACAGACAATGTGATTTTCTGTATTTTTTTTTCTCAGTTTGTCTCCCATAGTTGAGGTCTACCTATGATGTAAATTACAGACGCCTCTCATCTTTTTAAGTGGTGGAACTTGCACTATTGCTGACTGACTAAATACTTTTTTTCCCCACTGTACATACATCACTGTCCCCATTGGGGCTCACAATCTAAATTCCTTTTCAGTATGTCTTTGCATGCAAACCACCTGTCACTTATCATCAGGATATTGCCTGAAGAAATCCCATGCCAGGGAGCTCCTTTGAGCTGGCTTTTGTGTGCTCATTTCCTTGGCACGGAGGGCAGTAGCAGCCAATGTACTGGCCTGATGCCAGTCACCACTCAGCACTGAAGCTTTGTTCTCACTCAGCTCAGTGACTCCTGGGTGCAGGACAGAGCAATCACATTATGCCACCACTCAGCATTGCATCCAGATGTAGCCAAGTTGGGCTCTTCATGGAACTTATGAATTGTTGGTGGACAGGTGAGGAATACTGTGGGCTTTTCTTTCAAATAGTAAATGGGTAAAAGAGTGTTGAGGAGTTTTTATTTCAAATAAAAAAATTACTCTCTGTGTGTTTTTTAACTTAAACTTCATAATAAGGATGCCTCTTCATTACTAACTAATAGGTATGATATCAGCTGACATTAAAAAGCTGACATCAACCCCACAAATATTACCCCACTTGCCACTGCGCCAGAGCAAGTGGGAAGAGGCAGGCAAAGTACCAGAATTTTTTTTAGCTATTTATTTAAAAGTTTAAAAAAAGGTATGGAAACACCTCTATTTTTGATAACCAGCCAAGCTAAAGCTGATAGTTAAGGGATGCAGCCAACAGATGTCTGCTTCAGTTTTACTGGTTATTGAAAATTGGGAGTGATCGATTATCAAAAATGGGGGCATCCCATATGCGTTTCAAAAATGGAGGAGAGCCTAATCTGTTTTAAAAATTATTTATTTAAATAGATAGGAGCTGCAGTGAATGCAGGGTGTTTCTCTGTGCTTTGCAAGACCCAGCTGCCGGGAACTAAGTTGATGTCAGTAAGGTTATCTCAGTTCACAATCCCCTGTTCTCATTTGGCACTCTGGCATTCATCAGTCTGGCACTTGAGCTACTGTGAGACCCAGTGGCTGTAAACTCAGGTAACCTTTACCAGAGAGCTATGAGGCCCAGTAACCTCATGGGAAACTTTGAAGGATACTTTAACGTTCTTGGAGTTTCCACCTGCTGGATCACCTGGAGGCTCTAAACTAAGGTTTCCTTGTGTGTATATTTTACTGTAACTTGTTAATAAATAAAAAAAAATGAAAAAAATGGCTTGGGTTCTCCTGCAATTTTCATAACCAGCTGAGAGAAATCAAATGGCTGTGGGCTTATGTTAATATTCTGGGTAGAGGCCAATAGCCATGATGGTTCCCAGCTATTAATATCAGCTCACATATATATGCCAGCAGATCCAATATTAAGATTAGTTATGATGAAAAACAAACACCCTAGATGACGCTACCAGACCCTATATTTACCCTTCCTAACAGCGGAGGTTGGCACCCTAGCTTGTTCGCAATATGGAGCCACCGCTCACCATCGGCTCAGCCTGGATGCAACCTAACAATCCCTAGTTAGGCATTGTACACAACCAGTCAAGTCACCAATATCCAAAATGGTAAGATAATGGTGCCGCGGTGATCGGAAAGAAACAGAAGGGTATACAACAAAATCATTGAACCCAAGGAGAATATGTCTTTACAGAAGATGGTCTATATTCAAATAGCAGCCTTTTCACCTCAGAAGCCCAAACAGAACAAATCCAAAATCAAAAAACAATGGAATACCCTGACATATAATGAATATGAAAATTATGGGGTAGAGGTCATGAAAAAAATTCTGTGCTAGCTCACCCTCCACTCTCCCTAATAGATTGTCCCTACCTTGCTGCGGAGGTTGGCACCCTAAATTATTGCACAAAGTGGTGCCCCCGCTTAACGTCGACTTCCCCTCACTTACCATTCACAATCACCCTTTTAATTCTCCAAAGCCATATATAGATAATAATAGGAGAAAATAAGGGGGGTAATGTGTATAAGGAGCTCAAATAATGGGTGTTAGAAACAGTCAATAAGCCCAGATCTCACAACTGTAAATCGGTGAGCTCAAGGGATACAATAAAGTGCATAGTCCTTAGTGTCTGTCCTAAATATCGGACAACAATAAATGAGGCGTAACATAGTAAATTCTAGTTTTTGTAAATATAAACAAAAGTACCAAGTCACAATGCAAATTCTCCTTCACATGCAAGGTGTCACATCACAGATAAGAATATATAAATCCCCCTATAGCAACGTGAGTCCACTCAGTGACTGTACACTTTAAGCAATATAAAGAGCAATTGCTTGTTAGACCAAAAAACAACCACTGTTGGTACGAAAAAAAAGGAGTTATCCTTTTATGTTCTCACAAAAAGATTTACAAAGAGAACATCACGCCACTATTGCACTTGTTAGGTTGCTTCCAGGGTGAGCCGAAGGTTGCGAACAAGCTAGGGTGTCAACCTCCACTTACATGGAAGGGTAAAAATAGGGTCTGGTCTGGCCATCTAGGATGTTTGTATATCATCATAACTAATCCTAATATTGGATCTGCTGGCTGCAGGCATCTGTGATATTTGTCTTTAGTAAGTTTTTAATGGTTGAAATAAAAATTAGTGTTTAGGTATTAGTTTATATAATAGCATGCTAACCACTGTACTGCTACATCTTCTGATTTTTTTTCTTTATAATATCAGCTCAGAGCTGTTTACTTAGCCTTTACTGGTTATTATATGGGAGACCCAAAAATGTTGTTTAGTCCCCCTATATTTACTAGCCAGGAAAGGCTAAACAAAACATCTGCGGGCTAATATTAATAGCCAAGGAAGCGGCCATGGAGATTGGCCCCCTCCTCTACTAAGAACATCAGCCCTCTGCTGCCTCAGAAATGGTACATCCATAAGATGCGCCAATTCTGGAGCTTAGCCTCGCTCTTCCCACTTGCCCTGCTGTGGTGGCAAGTGGGTAATAGTTGTGTGGTTGAGGTTAGCTGTTTTATGGCCACTGACATCAAGCCCAGAGGTTAGTAATGGAGAGGTCTACAAGACACCTCCATAACTAACTCCATAGTCAAATTTAAGGATAAAGTGAT
Organism: Dendrobates tinctorius; assembly: GCF_039654945.1. NCBI lineage: Eukaryota > Metazoa > Chordata > Amphibia > Anura > Dendrobatidae > Dendrobates > Dendrobates tinctorius. The sequence continues at coordinate 6,481,723 of NW_027361686.1, read as the reverse complement.
CTTTATTTTTCCTGGCAACAATCCAGTTTCAGCCACAGGGGCGGCACCGGCATGGGTTCAGTCATCACTCTGACTATACAGAGCAGTGCCTGTACCCTAACTCCTGCAGGGTCAGTGTCAGTCTGGGCCAGGGCATGTTTACAGCCACCAATCTGTATAGACCTGTAGTGGCACCAACCCTGTGACTGTGATGGACTCAGCTTCTGCTGAGCCCATTTTTTGAGTGGACCCTCTGGGGCACCCACCCACCGAGGGCGAGCTGACCTTGTGAGGAACCACCCCCTATACAGGGAGTGTCAGGGGCAAGACCAAGGGCGTGAGCCACCACGACTGCTGGGACCAGACGTCTGGCTCAGGGGGACACTATGTGAGTGTCTGACGACCAGGGACAAGCAGGAAACAAGACAAGACATAAGTTCGAGGTATCTTCAGTTAGAAAACTGCAGGAACATTCAGTGCAAAAACGTGAGAGCAAGCAAACACGGCAAGGTGCGTGCGTGGGCACTCCAAGGCCCATAGCATAGTACGTGCCAGGTGGCACGCCTGGGTACAGGCAAAGGCACAATGGCATCGGACTCCGGACAGTTTGCAACGATCGACATGATCAGGGCATCAGGCTGCAGACATCAGCTCCGGACATCAGGCCGCAGTCATCAATGTCACGGTCACGCGTGTCTCTGGACGCAGCGAGTACCGCAAGGCGAACCAATGATACACGTGACCCTGGATACACCACCTCCATTAGGGCGAATTTAAATAATAAAACGTGGAGCTGGATACGCCGCCTCCAACTGGCGAATTTAGGTAATACACGTTATAAATACAGTTGTCTGGAAACCCCGCCTCCAGTAAGGCGAATTTAAATAATAAGGGGGAAACCTGGGTAACATTAACAATGGTGGGCCCTGCGATAGGGAATAGGGAAGTGGAGACCTCCTACACTCCCCTGAGCCAGAGTCCCTGCACTCCTAACATTCCCTATGCCGGTTCTGCACCGGGCGACGCACGCGTACCTCAAACCCTAGCTCGCCCTGCACCTAAACCCTCACTAGGGAATTGGTCAGTGCGGAAACTAATCCCACCACTGCACTAAACACACATGAGGAAAGATGACAGTACAGGGGAAGCACCACTTAGCTTTGCTCTGTTGCGTACGCTCCTAGCAACAGAGCTGACCAGCTGCGTGTATCTTCTCCTCCACCTGGATCCATCACCATAATCAGATCCATCACCATAGTGCAGCCTTGGAGCAGAGTCCACCACCAGTTGCAGCTGCCCAGTAAACAGAGTCCCAAAGATGAGTCCAGCTTCTGCCAAAAAGTCCAGCATGCTTGAGTCCAACTTTTCTGCCAAGAAGTCCAGCATGCTTGAGTCCTGCTTTCAGCAACCAAGTCCAGCATGCTGAGTGCAACTCTCACCATAGTCGCCACTCCACCAAGCTATGCAAGCACTTCCTGCTGACACCATAAACTGCGACTCCACCACGCAATGCCAGCCCTTCTTCCAGACACCATTGTTAAACTCCACCAATCCATGCCAGCACTCCTTGCAGACTCCATAGCTGACTCAACCCCCCCGGCTGGGCTGCCCAGGACTCTCATTCAGCTCCTTCCTCACCCAGGCTTCCTTGTGAATGACTAACTCACAATATCACCAACAAGTGATCAAACACACCTGACACTCTTTTATAGAGCGTCACACCTGTCTTATAATTACATGCACTTTAACTAAAGTGTAATACCACTCACCACCACCGGGGCAAGTTAGAATGAATGACACCACGTGTAATAATTCTAATGGCCGCCGGGGGCAATCACACCACTTTGGCTCCAAGCCAAAGGGAAAAAAGTTCACTTTGAGCATTTAAACTGTCAGATCCACTTCGGATCATGACAATCAGGCTTACGATCTCTGGCAGCGATCGGCAGATCCGGGCATCCGGCAGGCAAACCAGGGTTCAGGCATGGAGGCACGACAGATATCCAGGCATGGTGCGTGTTAGGGAACACGCCGAGGTCCAAGGCAGGATTCCAGGCAGGGTGCGTGCTAGGGGCACACCAGGGTCCAGGGCAAGGTGCAGGGCAGGGTGCAAGGCAGGGTGCATGCTAGGAGCCACGCCAGGGTTTGAGGCAGGAGACACGCCTCACTGGCCAGTGCACACGGCTGAGACACAAGCACGCAACACGACTAAGGCACAGGAGGCGGGCAAGGGCAATTTGTCACGTATGCCTGTCCTGTGTGACACTACTCAAAGGCCGGTAACTAAAACAACAGAACTGACTAGTGACCCTGTCCTGTGTGACGCGACCAACAGGTCAATACTGAAACAACAAGACAGGGGGAAGGAAAACCGACAGGGCAAGGAAAAGACAAAGCAAGGAGCGGAACCTGAAGAAGAACATAGGCAGAAACACAAAGTCAGGTCAGAGAGAGAACAGAGCTAGCAGCGGAGCGTAGGCCAAAGCCCAGAGCTGGGCCAAGGCAGAGCCTTGGGACTAGTCAGGAGTGTGCTAGAGAGCACCAGAGGACAGAGTACCGAAAACCAGGCAGAGACAAAGAACGTGGAAGTACTACAAGGCTCAGAATAGCAAAGGCCAGACATGGCGAAACAGGCAAGGCAGAGAACAGAGGAAGGACTACAAGTCAAAGAATAGCTAAGGCATGACATAGCAAAACAGGCTAAGGCAGAGAACAGCGGAAGTACTACAAGGAAAAGCAAGGCAAGGACAAACATGGCACGAGAGACAACACAAGACATGGCATGAGACAAGAGGCAGAGTACAAGCACAGAGCGTGTGCAGAGACGCACGACAGGGCAGAGTGCAGGGGCACAGAATACAGAGAGCGACCGAGCAGACCAAGCTGCTATGCAGAGAGGCAACACGGTAATCAGGCCCTGACCATAGGAAGGGGCGGTCTGATATAGCACCTGTAGTTCCGGGTCAGGATCATGGAAGGACTTCTGGTTCAGATCCTCCAGGATCATAGACAGCATCACTAGAACAGCCTGGGTAGAACCATAGAGAATGACACATGATCAGGGGTTCCAGGAATACAGCGGATTGCAGAACCAGAGCAGGGCTGGAACATAGGAAAGGTCACATGATCAGGGGTTTCCAGGAATACAGCAGATTGCAGAACCAGAGCAGGGCTGGAATATAGGAAAGGTCACATGATCAGGGGTTTCCAGGAATAAAGCGGATTGCAGTATCAGACAGAGACGGATGGTTACTCAGCAACAGCGTGCAGCCATGAGGTAAGGCGCACGTGCACACTGCTCCAGGCAACTTGCAGCATAGCAGACATGGCGGACATGACAGACTGAAACCGGAATGCTGCTGAGGTGACTATAGTTAATTTTTCCCCCACAGTGTTCGGCTAAGTGTGGATGCTGGCCAGGCTAAAAATGCCTTTATCTGCAAAATATCGTATATACTCGAGTATAAGCTGAGATTTTCAGCCCATTTTCTAAGGCTGAAAATGCCCCTCTCGACTTATACTCGAGTCATATACGCCAGAGGGTCGGAAGGTGAGGGGGTGCAGGAGTGTCAGATCAAACTTACCCCCTCCTGGAGCGGTCTCTGCAGCCCCTGCTTCTCCCAAGGTCTCCGGCTCCTGTGTTCAGCAGTCACGTGGTACCTCGCATTAAAGTCATAAATATGCGCATATTCATGACTTTAATGAGCGGTACCACGTGACCGCTGAAGGAAGGAAGAGCTACCAGAGACTGTGGTAGAAGCAGGGGCTGCAGAGGCTTTGCCAGGAGGGGGTAAGTATATGCAATATTCACCTGTCCCCGTTCCACCGCTGCACGCCGCTCTGTCCTCCGCATCCTCTGTCACTGACGTTCAGGTCAGAGGGTGCAATGACATCGATAGTACGTGCTCACTGCCTGTACAGTCACTGACAGAGGACCCAGAAGACAGCGGTGTGCGGCGGTGGAGCGGAGACAGGTGAATATCTTAGGTGCTGGGGCCCTGAGCCAGTGGTGACACCGGCTCCTGGCCTCCATAGCACGCCGGTGTCCCCGCCTGCTCAGGACACCGGCACCTGGCTCCCAGTAACAAGAGGTGAGTATGTCATTTTTTTCATTCGCAGCAGCATATGGGGCCATAACCTTTATGGAGCAGCGTATGGGGCATAATCTATGGAGCATCTTATGAGGCAGAATATGGAGCACAATCTTTGGAGCATTTTATGGGGCAGCATATGGTGCATAATCTATGGAGCAGCATATGGGGCAAAATCTATGAAGCATCTTATGGGGCAGCATATGGGGCATAATCTATGGAGCATCTTATGGGGCAGTATATGGGGCATAATCTATGGAGCACCTTATGGGGCAGCATATGGGGCATAATCTATGGAGCATGTTATGGGGCAGCATATGGGGCATAATCTATGGAGAATCTCATGGGGCAGCATATGGGGCATAATCTATGAAGTTTCTTATGGGGCAGCATATGGGGCATAATCTATGGTGCATCTTATGGGGCAGCAAATGGGGTATAATCTATGGAGCATCTTATGGGGCAGCATATGGGGCAAAATCTATGAAGCATCTTATGGGGCAGCATATGGGGCATAATCTATGGAGCATCTTATGGGGCAGTATATGGGGCATAATCTATGGAGCACCTTATGGGGCAGCATATGGGGCATAATCTATGGAGCATCTTATGGGGCAGCATATGGGGCATAATCTATGGAGAATCTCATAGGGCAGCATATGGGGCATAATCTATGAAGTATCTTATGGGGCAGCATATGGGGCATAATCTATGGTGCATCTTATGGGGCAGCATATGGGGTATAATCTATGGAGCATCTTATGGGGCAGCATATGGGGCATAATCTATGGAGCATGATGATGCCTCAAAGTCTCCTGTCATGATACCAGTGCAGGTTTTGACCTGCATGTCAGGGGTTAATGTCTTGAGCCCAGTGCAGGCTTTGACCTGCATGCCTGGGGTTAATTATTGTGGCCTCTCTTTGGTTCAGGGAGAGCTTTTTATAGCCCTGGGAAACTCCAATTCCTGTCCGTTATACTTTTGCCTTTGGCCGAGTGTGTTGACCCCTGTGTGTCTGTGCCTGTTCATTGTCTTCTAGCTTGCTTATATGGTTCTGACACGGTTCTGTCCCCCATTGTGAGTTTGCCTGTTGATTCTGTACAGTATATCTGTTTCTCTGGTTTCTGACTTCTTGGCTACGTCCCAACTATCCGTTCTGTCTAATCCTGTAGTATTGTCGTGCTATCTCGTGCTTTGACCCCGGCCTGATCTGTTTACATCCCTGTCTATGCCCCTTGGTAACTTTGTCCCGTAGTTACCTTTCTAGGAGTTTTCCTGCAGCTCCTAGCTTTCTGGAGTTTAGGCCATGCCCCAAGCAGTCATGTGCTTCAGGTCCTGCAGGTCAGAAGCACGCATCTTCTCTGCTGCTGCCCGCTCCACAGGTATCTTAGAGCACAGTTTGTCTTACTCAGGACACGCGCACTGGCTCAGTGAGCAAGTACAGTGCGGTGTTCCTGACACTCCTATAAAAAGTATGATGTTCCATAGCTCCATACACAGTTTAATGTACCTTTTAGTACCACTATACATGTATAATCCTCCTTAGTCACCTATACTGTCAGTAGCAATATGGCTCTCAGTACATTCTCCATACAATTACCACAACAGCCCTCCCCCCGACTCCTGGAACCCACAACAAAAAAACCCTTTATGCTCACCTAATCTTGGTTATCTGCCCACCGTAGCCTCCATCTCTTCTTTTCGTTTGTGTAGCAGAGGGCTGGCTTTACAGGCACGATTCAGTTTAGTCAATGTCCTCTGTGTGGCGTCAGCTTCCAAATATCCTGAATCTTAAGGGCATGTCACACTAAGAGATATCGCTAGCAATATCGCTATAACTAGTGACGTTATAGCGATATTGCTAGCGATATCTCTGTGTCTGATACTTACCAGCGACCGGCTCCCCCGCTGCTTATCGCTGATCGCGCAAGAACGTTCAGGACTGTTTCTCGTCGTCAGCTTCCTGTGGCGGCTTCCTGCTGTGAGGACGAGCGACGCGTGGAGCCGGGCGGGAGGACGCAGGATCGCCTGGTGTGACAGGTAAGTAGCGATCCCCGTCCCCAGCGATGTCGCAGGTGAGATCTGCCTGTGTGGCAGCTCACTAGCGACCACTTAGCGATGCACCAGCGATCCTGACCACGTCATATCGCTGGTCGGGATCGCTGGTACATCGCTAAGTGTGACAGTACCTTTACTCTATGCCCAATCACTGTTAATATAATTGGTGTTCTGGAGCATTTGCTTGACGGCCAGTCTGAATCTGCTCATCTGAGAGTTAACTTACAATTCTGCTAAGGTGACATGCTCCTTTGATATTCTGATATGATAAACCATAACATTCAAACATTGTGTTCTTATTTTTTTTATGACAGAAAAAACGATAATAATATTATACACTATGGCTCACTAGTAGACTAATACAGTGTGTTTTGCTAACCTGAGGCTATTAATCTAAGGTTCCACTAAAACCTACTGAACAAATAACCCTTGGGACTTTTCAAATTCAATATTTCCTATGGTTGACTGCACAGGGGACCCCAGTCTCAGAGCCAATTAAAGGAAGTGCTTTCTTTAATTATACCATGGTCACATTATGGAGCCCAGTATCTGCTCCACTTCCAATGATTATACGACAGGTTTATAAAGACACTAGGGTAAGGAAGTGTACAAACACATATTAGCATCCGTACATGCAATACTAGCATGCAGATACATTATTTTCTTATGCTATTGTCTCTACAGACTCAGAAATTATATCTCTGTATTTGATTGAATATTACTGTGTTACTTTGTTATTGCTTTGTTATTTTATGCTTAAGGTCCCCTGAAGGAACGTGCCTTTAGCTTACCAATTTTGAATTCTATATTTCAATAAAATGAAAATTCATATAAGGATGATGACTTTGTCTTCTATGTTTGTCAAGTGACTCGTATTATTTAATCAGTTTCAACATTAAAGTATTGTTATAAAAACCATTGATGACGTGTTTCTCAATAATATTAATGCACTGTAACCTTCTGTAGAACTAGGTATACGTGGGATACAATCAACATGCTCCCAGGGTGATGTACAACTTGTAAATGGTGCCTTTAGACAAAAGTACTGTAATCAAAACTGTGAATCAGTTCATCAAAGATAAGCAAGTTACTGGCTCACTGAATGTCCAGAGATTAGATGTCTTGTGGTTATTGGGTATTGGGTAGACATTCCTTATCAAGGTAGCCCAGGGGAAGGAGAGATTAATGCAGCTCTCAAATGATTGATTCCCTCACAATAGATTAGTGTGTATTTTTCATTCCACAGCATAGAGAGTCATTCATCACTGGGCAGCAAGGATTTTTTTTATTAGAAAAAATTGTTAATTTACATTCTTTAAGGGTCTGCAAACTGTAGGGAAGGTTAGGAAAAGATCCCATAGTCCAAAGATCACTTAATCCACACTTAACATATTATCTAGCTTGCCTAACAATTGGCTTAGAGTGTATGATTTTATTTTATTTTGAGTAAAAAAAATTTAACCCCTTCACCCCAAATCTTGATTTCACCTTCCTGAGAAGGCCAAATTTCACGATTCTGGCCAATGTCAGTATTTGAGGTAATAACTCTGGAACTCTTAAATGAATCCCAGTGATTCTAAGAATGCTTTTTGTGGCACATTGTACTTTATGTTACTACTAAATTTCGGCTGAATTTTTCTTCATTTATTTGTGAAAATATTGGAATTTTGCCAAAAATTTCACAGTTTTCAAACTTTTAATTTTTATATCCTTAAATTAGTTAGTCATGTCGTACAAAATAATTTTAACATTTGCCACATGTCTACTTACATTAGCATCATTTTTTAAACTTTTTTTTGTTAGGAATTAAGAAAGGGTTAAAAGTTTATAATTAGATTATTCCAACAAAATGTACAGAACCATTTTTTTTAAGAACCACATCACGTTCGAAGTGACTTTGGGGAGCCTATTTGAAAGAAAATACCCAGAAGTGACAGCATTTTAAAAACTGCAACCCCTCAATATGCTCATAAACACATCCAAGAAGTTTATCAACCCTTTAGATACTTCACAGGAATTAAAGAAATGTGGAAGGAAAACATTGTAAATGAACATTTTAATTTTTCCCACAAAAGTGTTCAATTAGCTGCCAATTTTGCATGTTTTTGATGGTGGCAGGAGAAAATGTATGATTCAGCTCGTTATGCCATTTCTCATGAGTACGGCGATACTCCATATATGGTGGAAAGCTACTGTTTGAGCACACGGCAGGGCTCAGAAGGGAAGGAGCGCCATTTGAATTTTTGAGAGCGAAATTGGCAGGAATAGATAGCAGACACCATGTCGCATTTGCAGGGCCCCTGATGTGCCTAAATATTAGAAACCCTGCATAAGTGAACAAGTTTTGAAAACTACAACCCTCAAGGATTTAGTCTAGATGTGTAGTGAGCATCTTGAACCCACAAGTGCTTCTCTTAATTGTATAACGTTGAGCCGTGAAAATGAAAAAAATGCTTTTTTTCCGGCAAAATTGCTGCTTCATCCCAATATTTGTCTCACAAGGGTAATTGGAGAAAATTGACCATAAAATTTGCTCTTTAATTTGTCATAAGTACACTTAGGCCGGGGTCACACTAACCGACACAAAATACGGTCAGTATTTTACATGCGTAATACGGATGAATGGCCCCTAAACAGTGCACCGTATGTCATCCGTAATCAAGGTGCGGTCGCGTATTTTGCGCATGTCAGCATCCGTATGTAATCCGTATGGCATCCGTATGGCGAGATTTTCTTGCAGGCTTGCAAAATGGACATATAATGGAGCCTTATGACAGGGTTTCTAAACAGAAACCAAAGAATAGATATAGACACATAGAATGCATATATATATAAATATATATGTATTCTATGTGTCTATATCTATTCTTTCGTTTCTTTATTAAAACTGTAAGTGTGAGTTTACTGCATAGCGCACTGAATTGTCGGCTTTGCTAAAAGACACTGGGTGCGTAATTCTCGCAAGTCACATGTGTGGTCCGTGTGTAATCCGTATTTTTTGCGCACCCATAGACTTGCATTGGCGTATTACAGTCGTAGTACACTGACAATCGCAGCATGCTGCTATTGGCACGGACCGTAGAATACGGATGAGAAATATAGGGCTGGTGCGAGGGACCCCATAGAGAATCATTGGTCCGTATCTAATGCGTGCTTTTAGCGCCTCTCACTCGGCCGTATTCCTCGCCAGTGTGACCCCGGCCTTATACCCAATAAGTGGTGGAAAACTACTGTTTGGGCACACAACAGGGCTCATATGGGAAGCACCAACTGAGTTCTAGAGTGCAATTTTGGCTGGAAAAGATTGCAGATGCTATGTCAGAATCCCTGTGTTAGGCACCAGGATTTTTCCACTGCACGGGATAAATCCCAGGCCTTATCTGGTGCTGTGGTCTCCCATTCAGGATCAGCCATTGGGATGACTGCTCAGCACAGACTCCAGCCCCAACGCCTTGCGCAGGCTCATGCTGCATGTGTGGTTGTTGCTGGCTCTCCAGCTAAGCCTATGGTGACTACTGGTTTACACATGCAGCATTGTACTCTGGAGCCTAAATCCAGATTTCATCCAACTGAGCATGACTGGGATGTGGCGCCTACTCATTGGTGCTTGAACATCACCTGCTCTGGTGATGTGGCAGCTTCCGATTTGTCCACAGGAAAGGTCCTGTCTGTCTGGACTTGAGCTGTATGTATAAAAGGTCCTCTGGAGCGCACGCCTTTGCCCTAGTATCATGTGTGTTTGGTGTGTTCGTGGCTACTTTACCACCCTGTGTGCACATATGCTGCTAATAGCACTGTAAGAGTTTGTCTAGACAGGCAGTGTAGCGTGGGAACTCCCGCTTGAACTTAGCATCTGCACAAGGCGTCCTCAGGCATGTGTGCTAAAGCACACCATGTGTCAGAGCAGGCTAAACCACCAGCTTAGTCTTTCTTGGGGGTTAAGTCATAAGTACCCCAATTAATATTTTTCTATATGCCTGTGCAGTCTAACAGAGTATAATCCTTTGTGCGTTGCTTCATAGTACCGCTCTGTGGAGTATCATAGCTTGTTACTTTGCGCTCTGTGCACACTGAGTGACATTTAACTCAATGTGCTTAACCCCTTTACTCCCAAGGGTGGTTTGCATGTTAATGCACCGGCCAATTTTTACAATTCTGACCACTGTCCCTTTATGAGGTAATAACTCTGGAACGCTTCCATGGATCCCGGTGATTCCGACACTGTTTTCTCATGACATATTGTACTTCATGTTAGTGGTAAAGTTTCATTCATATAACTTGCATTTATTTGTGAAAAAAAATGGAAATTTGGCGAAAATTTTTAAAATTTCGCAATTTTCCAACTTTGAATTTTTATGCTTTTAAATCACAGAGATATGGCACACGAAAAACTTAATAAGTAACATTTCCCACATGTTTACTTTACATCAGCACAATTTGGGAACCAAAATTTTTTTTTGTTAGGAAGTTAGAAGGGTTAAAATGTTAAAATTTGACCAGCGATTTCTCATTTTTAAAACACCATTTTATTTTTAGGGACCACATCACATTTGAAGTCACTTTGTGGGGTCTATATGATAGAAAATACCCAAAAGTGACACCATTCTAAAAACTGCACCCCTCAAGGTGCTCAAAACCAGATTCAAGAAGTTTATTAACCCTTTAGGTGCTTCACAGGAATTTTTTGAATGTTTAAAAAAATGAACATTTAACTTTTTTTCACAAAAAAAATTACTTCAGGTTCAATTTTTTTATTTTACCAAGGGTAGCAGGAGAAATTGGACTGGAAAAGTTATTGTGCAATTTGTCTTAAGTATGCTGATACCTGATACCTGTTTTGGCGCATGGCAGAGGTCGGAAGGGAAGGAGCGCCGTTTGACTTTTTCACTGCAAAATTGGCTAGAATTCAGATTGGATGCCATGTCAAGTTTGGAGAGCTCCTGATGCCACAAGTGACCCCATTTTGGAAACTAGACCCCCAAAGAACTTATCTAGATATGTGGTGAGCACTTTGAACCCCCAAGGGCTTCACAAAAGTTTATAACGTACAGCCATACAATTAAAAAATCATATTTTTTCCACAAAAATGATCTTTTCACCCCCAATTTTTATTTTTCCAAGGGTAACAGGACCCCAAAAGTTATTGTGCAATTTGTCCTGAGTACGCTGATACCCCATATGTGGGGGTAAACCACTATTTGGGCGCATGGCAGAGCTCGGAAGGGAAGCAGGGCCATTTGACTTTTTTGGCTGGAATTGAGATCGGATGCCATGTCACATTTGGAAAGCCCTTGATGTGCCAAAACAGTGGAAACCCCCAATTCTAACTCCAACCTTAACCCCAACACACCCCTAACCCTAGCCCTAACCGTAACCCTAGCCCTAATGGGAAAATGGAAATAAATATTTTTTTTTTAATTTTAATTTTTTTCCCTAACTAAAGGGGTAATAAAGGGGGGGCTTGATTTACTATTTATGGCGGGTTTTTATGTTTGGCAGCTGTCGCACCCTAAAAGACGCTGTTTATTGTAAAAATAGTTTATGTATCACCACATTTTGAGAGCTATAATTTTTCCATATTTTGACCCACCGAGTCACGTGAGGTCTTATGCCCGTGGCGTGATCTCCCATTGGAGACCGAAGGTCATGTGCTCAGGTCCTTCTCCAGCTCAGAATGGTCCACCCGAAAGGCCAGCAAGGTCCCAGAAGCCTGCGGCTATGAAAGGTTCGCATGGCCGCTCGCCCATGCGCTAGTATAGACTGCATTATCAGACTATGAGGAGTGAATGTTGTATGCATGTATGAATGTCTCTGGTGAATGACTCATTAAGAAACCCCTACCCTTGGTACGCATGTATTGTGCAGCCTAGCCTGTTAAGCGCCCAAGCATAGGTGTCGGTAGGACAGAGTCTGAGACAGGCATCAGTCTCCACCAGTGGCTCGGCACGCCTCAGTGCACGTGCTCTACACTCCGCAGTCAGCGTCTATAGCGGCATCCGCATTTGCAACGCCGCGCTTAAAAGGTCTAGAGGGACTCTGACCCTGTGTCCTTGGGGCAGAGTTCTGTGACTGCTTTCTGTGCGCTCCTTGGCCAGGCTCTGTGAGCTAAACAGGCTCCGGCATTTATGTTCAGCGGTAGTGCGGCTCTGTGAGTTAACAGAGTTCGCGTCTGTTCACACTGGGTGACGTTAACCTACGTGTGACCTTTCCACACCGCTTTATACTCCCACCACTACCTAGCAGCAGTGTACCACCTCTGCACGGTGGACCCGGGCTGCGAAAGCACCTACTATTATTTTACAATTTGGTGCGTTCCGCCAGCCCTAACTCAAACAATGTGACCTTGTTGTCACCATTATTCCACTTATCTGTGATGCTGAATTGAAGGACACTTGTTAAACATGAAAAGAGGTGATATGCTACTAAGAAACAGAGAGACGGAGATTCCAACAAGACATTAAGACATAGACAGGACATCACCCAATACATCATGGCTCCATCATGAGGGACACAGATTTATTATTCTAAAGGATGCCAACCTATGGGACTTTGGCCCTGGCTGGAAGAATACAGATCTGCTCCATTGACCATGATTGAACCATGGATACGTTTTGAGAAAGCCAGGATTGGGACATGCCTGTTGCCTGGCTCCATGGAGATGTTCAGGGTAGCTAGGTTGTGACGCCCGGGTCAACTGGCCTTGTACTTCAATGGACTGTCATCTTCCTAAGCTTGTCGATACCTTCTCTTTGTGTGCATGCCACAGGTGGGGCAATCGACCCTGGAAGATGCAGCCACGTTGTGACCCTCTGGACAACTGGACCTTATATTTGAATGGACTGTTATCTTCCTACACTTGTCGTTACCACCTCTCAGTGTGTGTACCACAGGTGGGGTAGTCGACCCTGGAAGCTCTGAAGTAACAGCTGCCATTATCCCGGGGAGTCAGCGGCAGAGTGAGACTGTAAAGTGCACCATCTTGGAGTATTTTGCTGAGATTGTTCTATGTGTTAACTAGAACAACCAAAAAAGACTGTTTTTGAAAATATCACAACCAAGAGCATAATCCACAGAATAATACATTTTATTAATGTATAGTACTAGTAAAATTACATCAGAACTACAAAGTGTCAAACGACCAGAAACATGTTAGCTCCATATAAAACCATTATCAGATACCAAGATTACTTAATAGATAAAGCAAAAAAAATTTCAAACAAGTTTTTTGTGCAGTTAGTGACGTGCCCCAGAGGCCGTGGGATACTCGGCGCCGGGCCCATAAACTTCAATAGGAAATGTCACAGTGGCAGTGACCCGGTCCGTGGCCTCAGGCGGTCATTTAAATGGGGCTGAATTGAATGGGGATAAAGTTTATGCAGTGATTCGTGATGCCAGTTGGAGTGTTCGACTGCAGTGTAGCCGCCACTGAGGATGAGCCCTGGGGGGAGTAGATAGTGATGACAGTGCAGATGTTTAACCCTCTCCAACCAGGGCTAACCCCTAGAGATTGTGATGGAAGTAGAAGGTACGGAGTAATCAGGCAGAAGACAAGGAAAGTCACTTTATCATTTACTGTAGTTCAGTTCCAAGGAGATATCACAACTCTCACCAGGTTACAGTCTATTCTGCAGAATGGGAGGTATCCTTTCTCTCTGCTTGTGACTCAGTGTGAGCTTCCTGCTATTCTAATCCCTTCTGGGACCAAGGCTTCCAAGAGTTTAAAACTTTGGATATAGCCTCTACTCACTGTGTATTTCTCCTTTGGCAACTTGCAGCATGGATCCTGTATGTGAGCAGCTCAAGTTCCCACTTGCACTATCCTTCACTGATCCTAGTCCGCTGCAGTTTTCCCAGGGAAAACACGATGCTGTTGGTTGTATAAATCCACACAGTCTCTCAGCTTACTACTCTGCTCTGAAAGCATGGATGGTCTAGAGGCTGTCTCCCTGATGCTTCTTAGCTCTCACTCGTGGATCGAGCACATGTCTAATGGCTCCCAAGAGCGTTCTTCTCCTTCACACTGAAAATAACAGCTCTGCTCCTCCCCCTCCCAGTTAGGATGTGTCTGCAAAGCTCTAAGCTTCAGACAAGTGAGGGAGTGAGGTGAATTGTGTGTGTGTGTTGTGGTCTCTAGCAGAGAAAGCATAACTCCCATTGCTCACAAAACACATACAAAACAGTACATATTTAACCTTTTTGTGGTGGTAAAGATGCAGGGCGCCATATTAGCAATAAATAAATTCAAGGGCCATAAAGTGCAAATGCCAATTTTTAGTGAAATCCTTAAAAATAATTAAATTATAATTAAAATAATAAAAAATTAAAAAAATAGTCCACATATAATTAGTGCAATCTGAAAGTGATGACTTGTATTGATTTTCAGTGTGCTTCTGTCATTAGTGAAAATGGTCCACCACACTCCATTCTTCATAGACCAGAATATCGCAGGACAACCAGGAAAGACTCAGCGACATGAGCCAACTATGTAAAAAACACACAGGAAAGTGTCAAATTAGAATTACATATAAACATAAAACCCCCTACCCCATAAAAAACGTGATGGACACCCTATAAAAATGATCCAAAACCGAAACTCTCATTAAGGCCCATTGGAGTAATCGTATTTAATCGGTATATCCACCAACTTTCAACTCTTGCTAGGGCCTTAGATAAATCACTACCCCTTAGTCCCAAGTTGACTTGATCAATGGCCTTAATCTGCAACTTGTATTGCACTCATGAAATTGAAAAAAATGTCGAGAAAGAGTCTTTAATGAGTCCACATCTTTTGTTCCCTTAGCCTTTTCTATATCCCATATATGTTCCCTTGTTCTGATATTTAACTCACGGGTTGTCATTCCTATACAGATTTTATTGCACGGACATTGGGCATAGTAGATCACCCCTTTCGATGCGCAGGTAAGTTGATAACAAATTTTATAATTACGATTTCCTTGAGAATTAGTAAACTCCTTAGATTTAACATGATTTAGACATCCCTTGCAAAAAGTACAAGGAAAGAAACCATTTTATTGAGTTCTGGTTGCAGCATCTTCTCTCACTATAATGGCTTTTCACAAGCAAATCCCAAAGATTATCTGCCCTCTTAGCCCTCTGTAATCAATGTTCTGCTAGGGAGGACATTTTAAAGAATAGGATCAGAATGTAAAATGTCCCAATGTTTAGAGTTTATTGCAGTAAAAGATTTCCACTGGCAATTGTAAGGGGTAATCAATCTCACTTGAGACTCATCCTTATTTTTAGTTGAAGATTAATACAAAATATATTACTGATTAATTACAAAAGATCACTGCTGGGGGTCTGAATGGCTCTCTTATAGCCACAGCGAATTTGTCGATGGCTATATCGTCTTTCCCTAAAACGTACATAGAGATCTATGGCTTGACGTTGAAATGCTTCTTCCGTTGAACAGATGTGTTTGATGGGTAAATATTGTCCTATTGGAATTCCATCAATAGTTGATTTACGATGAGATGAATCTGCGTGCAGCAAAGTATTTGTAGCAGTGGGTTTATGGTAAATATCAGTCTCGATTGTTCCCTGAGGGGAAACAGAAACATCCAGATCTGAAAAATTGACACGTCTTAAATATGTGGAGGTCAATTTGATGTTAAGATCATTATCATTTAGTACACCAATTAATTCTTTTAATTGTGGTCCATTTCCCTCCCAAACAAAAAACACGTCATCAATATAGCAAATCCAGTGGTGCACCTTATCAATATGCGCCACTGGATTGCTAATGAAGATGTTGTTCTCCCATAGGCCAAGAAATAAATTTGCATAGGACGTAGCACAGGCAGCGCCCATTATGGTCCTCTGAAGCTGGAGATAAATGTGATTATTGAACATAAAAAAATTGTGGGTCAGAATGAAGAAGTTGTAAAATAAAGTCTGACAAAGCCTTGTCCACATCTCCAGCTTCAAGGAACCAGGACACTGCCCTAAATCCGACCTCATGCCTGATGTAGATATAAACACTCACCAAAAGCATATTTTCTTTTATGTGGAGACCATCAAAACTATGGAGTGTAGCCATGGTGTCTTTAATAAATGATGGCAGGGTACATACTAGAGGTTTAAGGAAAAAAATCAATGACTTGACATGCCAATTCACAAATACCCTCATTACCTGAGACAATTGGTCTCCCTGGCGGGTTAAGAGGGTCTTTATGAATCTTAGGGATAAGATAAAATGTTGACATCCTCGGTTTAATGGACAACATTGTATCCAACAATTTCTTTGGAATGACCCCAATCTCAAAATCATGTCATAATTTTAACAAGTTCCTGTTGGAAGTCGGCAACGTGGTTGTAGTATAGCTTTTAACAGATAACAGATCATATCCAAAAGTAATTTATAAGCCTGTTTTTCATACAGGCTATTAGGCCAGAAAACAACATTCCCCCCTTTGTCGGCTTGCTTAATAGTAACATCCGTCCAGGCTTGCATCTCTTTAGTGGCTCTCGCTTCAGTTAGATTTCTCCCATGGCATTTTTTAGAACAGAGTTGTTCAATATCAGAGCTGACCATTTTAACAAAAAACTCCACCACAGAACAGGTATTCAAACTAGGAAACTTCCTAGATTTACTATACAGATGTTCATCCGCTAAAGATTCCAAAATAGGCACAGCCTGTTGTTCTTCAGTAGTGAACAAATCATTAGATGAGGAATTTTCAGAAAACCTTTTCAAAATCAATTTACGTGCAAATATATGAACGTCTTTCACCGCCGTGAATGGATCTAAAAATTTAGCGGGAGAAAACGTTAAGCCACGCTGTAAAATTTCCTCCTGGAGAGACGTGAGTATATGATCAGACAAATGTATTACCTTGGGTTGATCTTTCCTCTGCCCATCTTCATTTCTGGAAGAATTTACATTATCACGTCCTCCAAATCTAGTCCTCATGTTTGAAGATCTAGAAGAATCCAAATCCCTAGCAGAAACTTGACTAGAATATCAGAAGATAGATGTGATTGTTGGACTTCTGGAGGGAGGTTTATTCTTATCCTTCCTACTCTGCCATTTAAAGATTTTTTTAATTTCATAATCATTGAGATCACGCTCATATTTTTTTGTCTTAAAATGGCATACATCTTTCTCCCCTTTTTTCCATGTGTTTGTCAATATCAAGAAAAAATTGATCCATCTGCTCCTTAGTGAAATCCTTGAGCATTTGAGCCTGTAAAGAATTAATCTGAAGATCCAAATCTTTCAACATTTTCATATTTTTATCATTAATTATTTCAATAAATTTGAGAGAACACATAGTAGAAGCTTCCTCCCATTTTATGTTAAGAACATCATGGTCCAAATAAAACGTCGGATCGAGTTGAACACGAAGGCCTCTCGGGATAATTTTACAGGAATGATAATTTTGCAATGATGCCCGTGTCCACCAAACACATTTTTTTTTATGCATGAGGTTTGGGTACTTTTTACTAGAATCTTTAAAATTATTATTAATAGGAGTGTCCTTATTATTACTTGTAGTTCTGGATTTAAAAATATCACCAACTCGGTCCTGACAGGTCTTTTCCCTGGCCTAATAATCCATAGTGATCACAACAGGTCCACACTCTGTTCAAAAACAGGAATACAGTACAATTAGCGCTACAAATGACCCAAAGCAATTTTTCAGGATAAACAAACTCAAAAATAAATAACTAACAACTAAAAAAGACGGTTTGTGAAAATATCACAACCAAGAGCATAATCCACAGAATAATACATTTTATTAATGTATAGCACTAGAGTTGAGCGAAACGGGTCGAAAAATTTCAAAAGTCGCCGACTTTTGGTAAAGTCGGGTTTCATGAAACGAAACCCGACCCTAGGGTGAGGTCGGCCATGAGCTCGGCGACTTTAGCGCCAAAGTCGCGTTTCAAAAGTTTGTTTTACGCCCTTTTTCCGCCAATCAGGATCCACGGACACTGTGGGCAACGTGATGACATAGGCAGGGGTTACCACCATCTTTCAGAAGGGCATGCAAGTGATTGGCTTGCTTTGGGGGGCGTCACTGGGGGTATAAAAGGGCGTGCACGCCGACCACCATGTTACTCATGCTGATCTCAGAATAGGGAGAGCTGCTGCTGCTGCTGATTCTGTAGGGAGAGCGTTAGGCAGGGAAGAAGACACCAAAAACTGCTTCTGCTGCTAGCGATTTTGCCTGCACAACACACCAGTCACTGTGTGTGCAGTGCAAGTGGAGGCTATATTTTGCTGGATCAGCTGTGTTGGTTGTTAGGCTGCCTTATAAGGCTTCCTGATAGCTGCATTGCTGTTTTCCCACTGCTCTGCAAACTGCTTTTTTAAAAGCAATCCAAATTTTTTTTTTGTCCTGGTGAGGTACTGAGCGTGCATTTTTTCACACCATACAGCGGTGTACGCTCCTCACACAGTACCGTGTAACGGCTGTTATCACGGCCACAGTGAAGCTATCTGTGTGTGACTCTGTAAGAATAAGTCGAGGACATGTTCCTTTCTTACAGACCTCCACCTTCTAGTTTTGTCTGCTTTTCAAACAGTTAAGTATATTTGCTGTTTGATCACATTCAAAACTATAGAGAGACAGCGTGTGTCAGTCCGTATACTTAAAAAACACGGAGCTTGACAATTTTACGGACACTGGACAGCGGTGTACGTGCACGCTCCTCTCTCAGTACCGTGTAACAGCTGTTATCATGGCCACAGTGAAGCTATCTGTCAGCCTGTGACATAGCGGTGTGATATTAACTGGGCCTCACACAATCCAACAGTGTCCACAAGTGTGTTCAGAAATTCTACATCTCCCCTGTGCTATAGTGACATTTTTCACACCTGCGACATTGAGCCTGTGACATAGCAGTGTGATATTAACTGGGCCTCACACAATCCAACAGTGTCCACAAGTGTTTTCAGAAATTCTACTTCTCCCCTGTCCTATATACACCTTGTAGCTTGTTTTACATTACTATATAGTTTGTGGGATTTTGTGTACATTTTTACCAAAAATGAGGAAGGCTGGTGGAAGAGGCCGTGGAATTGGGCGGGGGTTGCCAGCTGGTAATGATGGTGTTGGTGGTGGATCTGATGGTAGTGGCAAAAGCAAAATAGGACCAAATGCAGGAGGTGTTGAGCCTGCGTCATCGTCTGGCTCCACAAGGCCTCGAAGGCTTAGTTTTCTAGGAGTTGGCAAACCGCTTTTAAAGCCAGAGCTTCAGGAAAAAGTTTTGTCTTACATTGCTGACTCAGCCTCCAGCTCTATCGCCTCCTTTTCTGAACTTGTAAAAAATAAAAGCACTGAGTCGTCATTGGAGGCTCATGTTCATGAACCACACCTTTCCTTGTGTCCTTCACCCCAACCAAGATTGAAGGATGACGCAGGCCATACTAATGATTACACCATAGAGCTGTTTTCACATACCATGCCTGGATTATCAAGTGAAATGGTGAATTACCCAGGCCAAGATGAATCTGACATGGAGTGCACTGATGCACAGCCACTGATAGATGATTCTGCTGGCACATTCACTCAGAGCACTACATTGTCCTCGCAGTGTACAGAGCCAGATTCTGACCCTGATGAGACTCAGGTGCCCCTTCCCGCACACTATACCACCATGCACGGTGACACAGAGGAAGGTGCACATGACATTGAAGAGGAGTTGATGGATGACCCAGCTGTTGACCCAGATTAGCATCCATTGGGGGAAGAGGGTGCTGCTTCCAATAGCTCAGATGATGAGGAGGAGCATCCACAGCATACATCGACATCGCAACAGCTGTTATCTGGCAGGCCCGGAGCACTCCAAAGACAGGTTCCAAAAATCAAAAGAGTTGCTGGACAGTTTGTCCAGATGGTCAAAATAGCACAGCGTGCTAGGCCGCAAAATGTCTTCCAAAGTAGGAAGAGTGCAGTGTGGCACTTTTTTGAACAAAATCCTCATGATGAGGCCAAGGTTATCTGTAAGAAGTGCACAAAGACCTTTAGCCGAGGGAAAAATCTGAAAAATTTGAATACGAGTTGCATGCTTAGACATTTAACCAGCATGCACTTGCAAGTGTGGACACAACACCAAACCTCAAGTACCACATGTGCAACTGATCACAAAGAAGGTAGTCAGCAACGCTACATTGTTTCCCCCACTGTAAGCCCACCGGTTAGCACAGCAGCAAATGTTGAGGTGTCGTTGCAAGGCCACAGCAGTCAAGGAATCCCTCTGTTATATCAACGAAAGACTGAATCTAGGCCATCAGAAAGAACACCAACTCCATCACCATCATCAACCCTCTCTCAGTCCGCCCTGTCCACCGCTACTTCCACCATATGCAGCTCTCAAGTCCAGCTCACCCTCCCAGACTCTATGAGTAGGTCAAGAAAGTACTCAGTCTCTCATCTGCGTACACTGGGTTTGAATGCCCACATTGCCAAACTAATCTCGTTAGAGATGATGCCCTATCGGTTGGTGGATAGCGCAGCTTTCCGCGAACTCATGGCCTATGCAGTACCACGCTATGACCTACCCAGTCGCCACTTCTTCTCTTGCAAAGCCATCCCAGCCCTCCACCATCATGTGAAAGACCGCATTGTCCATGCACTCAAGCAGTCAGTGAGTGGAAAGGTGCACCTCACAACTGATGCATGGTCCAGTCGGCATGGCCAGGGCCGTTACGTGTCCATCACTGCGCACTGGGTTAATGTGGTGGATGCAGGGTCCACAGGGGACAGCGGTGGTGGGACAGTGCTGCCTAGCCCACGGTATAGGAAACAGTTGGCTGTAGGCGTTCGACCCTCCTCCTCCTCCTCCAGAAGTGAAATCTCGTCCACAGAGCGCAGTCATACGAGCACTCCATCTGCAGCTGCCACTGTTGCACACGAGGTGTCCCCCTATCGAGCAGCTAGTGGAAAGCGTCAGCAGGCTGTGTTACAGATGATGTGCTTGGGTGACAGACACACTGCCGAGGTGCTGGCCGAGTACTTTCAGCGACAAACTGAGTCATGGCTGGGCAGTGTACATCTTGAGGCAGGCAAGGTAGTTAGTGATAATGGCCGTAATTTTGTGGCAGCCATAGCCCTTTCAAAACTCAGCCACATACCTTGCTTGGCTCACACCTTGAACCTGGTGGTGCAGTGCTTCCTCAATAATTATCCGGAGTTAACAGCCCTGCTCCAGAAGGTGAGAAGACTGTGCGCGCACATCCGCCGGTCGCCTGTACACTCCATTCGTATGCAGAAGCTGCAGCGATTGCTCCACCTTCCCAACCACCGCCTGATTATTGACATTGCAACAAGGTGGAACTCCACCCTGCACATGGTTGAGCGGCTGTGCAAGCAGAGGCAGACCATAATGCATTTGTGGGAGGATACACGGCCAGGCACTTTGAGAGCAGACATGGAGTTGACAGGTGTGCAGTGGTCGAAGCTGAAAGACCTCTGTAAAGTCCTCAGTGTTTTGAGGAATGCACACGGCTGGTAAGCGCAGACGACGCGATCCTAAGCATGAGCATACCACTTATGCGTCTTCTCATGCAAACTTTGACGCACCTTAAGGAGCAGGCGTCTGCAGCCAATGTTGACGGGGAGGAAGAGGTGGAGGGAATCCTTGATGACATTCAGCCATTGTCTGCTCAGGGACCTCTCCTGGACGAGGTGGAGGAAGAAGAGGAGGAGGAGGATGATGATGGGGATGATTACTTAGGGGAGGAGGATGCATCTCATGGGGCAAGAGAAAATGTTGGCGTGGCAAGGTCTGGTACAGGGTTTGTGCGTGACTGGAGGGATGTGGAATTGCCAGAAAGTGCTCCTCCACCCAGCACTCGCAGTGCATCATTGACACCGGGAACATTGGCCCACATGTCAGATTATGCCTTGCAGATCCTAAAAAGGGACACACGCATTGCCAAAATGATGAACGATGACAACTACTGGTTGGCCAGCATCCTGGATCCTATAAAGGCTAATTACAAAACATCATGCCACAGGAGAACCTCGACCTAATACTGGCTACTAAACAAGCAACTCTGGTTAACCGGTTGGTTGAGGCATTCCCAGCACACAGCAGCGGTGATGGTTCTCACACGAGCCGTACGGGCCGGGGGCAGCTTGGCAGAGGTGTTCGTGGTGCACACAGCAGAAGTGGCGTTGGAGACAGGGGTTTCATGACAATGCTGTGGACTGATTTTTCAAATACCGCTCACACAACTGGTAATACTGCATCGATGGAAAGTGACAGGAGACAGCAGTTGTCAACTATGGTTAACAACTACTTTTCCTTCCATATCGATGTTCTCCCGCACAGGTCATTCCCCTTTGACTATTGGGCCGCTAAACTGGACACCTGGCCTGAATTGGCACAATATGCCTTACAGGAGCTCGCTTGCCCAGCTGCAAGTGTGCTATCGGAAAGAGTCTTCAGTGCAGCTGGATCAATCCTGACAGAAAAAAGGACCCGTCTGTCAACCCAAAATGTGGATGATCTAACCTTCATTAAAATGAACCATGCATGGGTTTCCAAGGATTTTGTCCCACCTTCCCTTGATGACACATAGGTTGCCAGAAAAATGGTTTGCTTTGGTCCTCCTCCTATTCCGCGAACTTGACCTATTTCGCCTTTTGCAGCAGCTGAATGACCCACATCTACATATGCCACTTTGTAAACCTCCCTAAGTGGGCGGCCCCCCCCATGGCCGGGGTCACCACCTAGTGCACAAAACCGTGCGACTGCCATTGCCCTGGACAGGTGGGTAGGCCGACTCTTGGGCGCGGGCAATGGCATAGGGTCCCTCATAGTGCAATCAAGTCTCTCTGACAGTGGTGGTGCACACCCGCCTTCAGACACACCGCCGTACTATGAGGGGCCCAGTGCCAGTACAGACGCCCACGAGTGTGTTCCCCTTGCTTGAGCGGGGCCCCAGCATTTGCAATGTTTACCTCTCCCTGCTCCTCCGCTGTGTAGTCTGGGCTGTCAAATCCTTCACTGGGACTGCCACTACAAATTGATTGAACTGAAAGATGATGGTTAAGATGTAGCTATGCCCTGTCCTGCTGGCCGGGCTCTAGCTCCAGATGATCAGTGGCTTCCATTTCTTATGGACGTCGATTCACAATTACATGCAGTGGTGGTTTATCATCAGCTTTCACAGTTTTCCTACTCACAAATGTGTGACATTCCGGCGCACGTTTCAAAATATGCCCTCTCATGCCAATCAAATAGAATCGCCTACGGCCTGTGGCTTCTGTCTTTTGCACTCCAAAATTACGTGACAGATCATGATAGCCAGTGAGCACCATGTTTACATCACTCCCTGTGATAAAAATTGGATTGAGATGAGTAACAGTGATGGAATCAACGGAAGTGCGATACAGCAAGACTTTATTCACAAAAAAATGTTTTCACTGTCTCAACACACAAATTAATTGAGGGTCAGCATCGCCTATGAGAATTGTGATGGAAGTTTTTCCCGTGAATAATAATTCCTAGATTTCTGCAATCAATAGCCTTTATGTCACTAATTGTATGCATCTCATTTCCTATTGCGGAGAGGCTGGACTGTATTACTGAGACAGAAATATATATGAAGATTTAAAAATAGCACCAAAAGTATATAGTTGTGTACGCCTCAAATGCATTTCCTTTTTTCCACTTTTTAGATTGCTGTGTAATCCATACTGAGAACACGGAGATTTTACATGTTTAAACTATGCTATATATACCTGCTATCCAGTGATAAAGTACCCTTTCTCAACTTTGTACAATCTGTTCAAATCCATACTGGGCCTGAGAACATCTGAGTCTGCCTCCTGATCTATAGACATATATTTTTAATGTCTAAACTAGGCTACATATATACGTGTTATCCGGTGAAACTGTACCCTTTATCAACTTTCTACAATGTTGTTGAATCCATACTGGGCCTGAGAACGGCTGCCGAGCTGTTAAGCAAGCTACAGCACCTGCGGTTTGGACACGTAATTTTTTCAGGAATGACGGTTAGGCCTAACTCCGGAATTGCGGTTGACCTGAACTTACTGGGAAATCATCGTTCGCGGGGAATAATCTAAATCCCAGATCCCCATCACTAACGGAGTTCAGCAGGTTATCTGCACCTGTAAGCGACAAAAGCTGGTCCTTTCAGTGTAGCGTGCATGCAGCCCCGGACATGTACTGGAATGCTAGACCTGTTATTGCTCGATCTCACGTGCCACAGCCTCGCGCATCCCTCTAGTAAGCTTGACGCGTACCGCGGGGCCATGCCGGAGTCTCGGTCATTAACGGAATAAAGCTGAGAAATCGCTAGCACAACTACAAACGGACATACCACACCACACACAGAATCGACAAAGCTTGCAATCTGTCAATCTTTTCTGTAGCTTGTATGGTAGTGGTTTCCCGGGTGCAGTCCAATTAAGCCACAGGCTCCACTCCTGGTGGTGCCCTTTTGGACATTCCTTTAAGATTCAGCTTTGCAATCATACTGCCCCCGGAAACCAAAAACTTTGCCTTCAGGGAAGCTGTTTGGAGGTTCGTGGGAATAACGCTGCCCGATCAGCAGTCGGCATATGGGTCGCCCTCCAAGGGCTGTGGGGTACTCGGTACCGGGCCGGTGTCAGTGGGATGTGTCACAACAGCGTTGACCCAGACGGTGGCCCTGGGCGCCCATGTAAATGGCGTGGTATAATGGTAAAGAGTTTATATAGATAGTTTGACGCCACCTGTGGTGTTCGGCAACATAGATGTTAGGCCGACGCTGCATGCAGATCCTCTGGGACTGATGGTGTTGTGCAGCAAATATGGTGAAGCTCCCCACAGGTGGAGCTGGAGTCCCAGGGAAGTGTAGATGTAGTGATGGGGGAAAGGCACAGGCGGTGTAGGTGCTGGTACCCAGATGTAGCGGTGCTGGAATAACTGTAGGACACCAGAGCATGCAGTTCCAAAGCTTTACTCACAGTCTGCAGGTTACACAGATGCCTTCCTCCGTGCTGTGTCCTCCGGGTCAGGACCTCTGCCAACCTCCGGGACCAGAATGGAAAGCTCCCTTCCAACACTCCGCCAACATGTACCATCCTGAACGTCTCCTTTCTAGCGCTTGTGGGGGAAGCACTCACAGGACCGTGGTTCACTGAAACGCCTCCTGTCTAACAGATGTTCCTCAGACTTTACTTGTATGGCAGACAGCTGTAGCCTTTTCCTTCTGCCTCGCACACGTCGATGCTGGGGCCTCCGAGCCTTAGTTGGGTACAGAGCATTTATAGCTGCTACATCCCCCGGTTTCTGCTGCAGGAACGTCAGTGTCCCTTCTAACTCGGAGACCGGAATCCGGACCATGCGCTCCAGCTAGGAGTGAGCCTTAACTCTGCTCATCCTCCAGCTCCCCTTCTCACGTCCACACACTTCCCCTTCCCTGCACAGAGTGCCCTAACTTACCTCCTCCCGACCACAGAGAGCAGCTCCTCAGCAGTCAGGTTCAGAGGTCTCCCTGCTGGCCTGGAGTGGGAAATGTGTTGTGTGTTGGTTTCACTGCTATAGAGATCCTTCGTTGCTCCCAAGCTTGACAACACACTCCCTAGGAGGAAGGCAATGCCACAGTGGCGACCGTACTCTTGGGGACGCCACAAGTGCACTGAGGCCCAGCCACTGCTGGATGATGCTGCTGGTACATTGACCCAGACCACTACATTCCCCTCGCACTCTACACAGCCAGAATCTGACCCAGAGGAAACTCAGGTTCCCCTTCCTGCATACTATACCACCTTACACGGTGACAAAGAGGAAGGTGCAGATGAAAGTGCAGGTTCCTTGAGCAGGTGGGGGGGCATACTCATGGGCGATGGCACTGGCACAGGGCACGGCATAGTACACAAAAGTGTCTCTGACGGTGGGAGGGCCTAAACAGCCAAGTGCAGTGAGATGGAAGATGGGGACGACAAGGAGTTCAGAGTAGTGCAGGGATTCCCTAGCAAGGAGACTTATGTAATTGTTTTCAATGTTGGGACAGCAATTTTTGGGGAGCACTATACTCTGGTAAATGATATATGGGGCCCACCATACACTGGAGCATTCCAAAGGTGGACATCAGACACTGGAGCAGCATTTACAGGACCCATTATACACTACAGCAGTAGAAATGGGGCCCATTATATATGGAGCATTATTTGGGCCCATAAGACAGTGGAGCTTCATCCATTGGGACTAACATATACTGTAGCATTATGTGGAGCTCATCATATACGGTTTGAAACATTATATGGGAATAATGATTTCGTATGAAGAAATATATGAGCCTCATTACTCTGTATAGTGCACTAAGCGCTGGCCATAATACTGTATGGAGTTATATACTGTCCGTTTTTGGAGGTATTGGAGAATTTAAAATGGATATCAGTCATGAGATGTAAGAAGTGAAGTATTTTTCATTGTACTATACTGCTATTTCTCTGCCGTATCGGAGCATCATGAGTTGTGGTGTGAGTTGTGGGCCCACGAAAACCTGGAGCCAGCCCTCCCCCCCCACAACTGTAGCCAAATAACCCCCATTTTTCAGTGCGTAACTAGTATTATGAAGTTAATTAAGGTTGACAAGCTTAGCAAGTAGCAAGAATTTATGCTTTTGGCATTCAAATGGGCACTGTTGGTGTGTTTCCTGTCCTCCTCTCACTGCCGACTTTAATTCTCCATTGACTTACATTGGGTTTCGTGTTTCGGGACGACCCCGACTCTTCCATATAGTCGGCCGATTTTGCTCGACCCGACTTTTGGAAAAGTCGGGTTTCATGAAACGAAACTCGACCCTAAAAGACCAAAAATTGCTCAACACTATTTCTCACCTTTGTGCAATCCATACTGGGCCTGATAACGGCTGGCGAGCTGTTAAGCAAGCTACAGCACCTGTGGTTTGCACACGTAAGTTTTTCATTTTTTCAGGAATGACGGTTAGGCCTAATTCCGGAACTGCGTTTGACCTGCACTTACTGGGAAATCATCGTTCGCGGGTAATAATTGTAATCCCAGATCCCAATCACTAACGTTGTTCAGCAGGTTATCTGCACCTGTAAGCGACAAACGCTGGCCTTTTCAGTGTAGCGCACATGCAGCCACGGACATGTAAGGGCATGACACACCAGTTATTGGCTAATCTCATGTGCCAGAGCCTCGCATGTCCCTCTAGTAAGCTGGACTCGGACTGCGGGGCATGACGGAGTCTCGTTCGTTAACGGAATTAAGCTTGCAATGTATGCATCTTTTTTGTTGCTGGATGGTTGAGGTTGCCCGTGTTGAGTCAAATTACGCCGTAGGCTCCACTCCTGGTGGCGCCCTTCTGGACATTCCTTTAAGGTTCAGCTTTGCAGTCATACTGCCCACGTAAAACAAACACTTTGCCTTCATGAACGCTGTTTGGAGGGTTGTGACTCGTGGAAATAACGCCGCCCAATCAGTTAACCTGCTAGAGAGATCCTTCGTTGCTCCCAAGCATGACATCACACTCCCTAGTAGGAAGGTAATGCCACTGTGGCGACCGTACTCCTGGGGGCGACACAAGTGCACTGATGCCCAGCCACTGCTCGATGAATCTGCTGGTACATTGACCCAGACCACTACATTCCCCTCGCACGCTACATGGCCTGAATCTGATCCTGATGAAACTCAGGTTACCCTTCCTATATACAGTTCCATCTTACACGGTGACAAAGAGGAAGCTGCAGATGAAAGTGCAGGTTCGGCCCACCCGCCGTCAGACACACCACCGTACTATCAGGGGCCAAGTGCCAGTGCTGTTGCCAACGAGTGGGCCCCCCTGCTTGCTCAGGATCACAGCACTTGTAAGGTTGAAATACTGTGCAGTGAGATGGAAGATGGGGATGACGAGGAGTCCAGACTAGTACAGGGATTCCCTAGCGAGGAGACTTATTTCATTGTTTTCAATGTTGGGACAGCAATTTTTGGGGAGCACTATACTCTGGAGAATGATAGATGGGGCCCACCATACACTGGAACATTCCAAAGGTGGACATCAGACACTGGAGCAGCATTTACAGGGCCCATTATACATTAGAGCATTAGAAATGGGGCCCATTATGTTTGGAGCATTATTTGGGCCCATAAGAAAGTGGAGCTTCATCCATGGGGACTAACATATACTGTAGCATTATGTGGAGCTCATCATATACTGTTTCAAACATTATATGGGACCAATGATTCTGTATGGAGAAATAGATGGGCCTCGTCATGTGATGTAAAAAGTGAAGTATTTTTCATTGTACTATACCGCTATTTCTCTGCCGTATCGGAGCATCATGAGTTGTGGTATGTGTTAAAGGGGCGCTCTTTTGCCCAGGGCACATGAAAACCTGGAGCCAGCCCTACCCCCCCACAACTTTAGCCAAATAACCCCCATTTTTCAGTGCGTAACTAGTATTATGAAGTACATTAAGGTTGACAAGCTTAAGTAATAAGAATTGATGCTTTTGGCATTCAAATTGGCACTGTAGGTGTGTTTCCTGTCCTCCTCTCACTGCCGACTTTAATTCCCCATTGACTTACATTGGGTTTCATGTTTCGGTCGGACCCCCGACTTTTCCCTATAGTCGGCCGATTTTGCTCGACCCGACTTGGAAAAGTCGGGTTTCATGAAACGAAACGCGACCCTAAAAAAGCAAAAGTCGCTCAACTCTATATTGCACTAATAAAACTACCGTATATACTCGTGTATAAGACGAGATTTTCAGCCCATTTTTTTGGGCCGAAAGTACCCCTCTCGGCTTATACACGAGTCATATACCTGGGGGTTGGCTTGGGAGGGAGAGCGGGGATGTCAGAGATCATACTAACCCCCTCCTGGCGCGGTCTCTGCAGCCCCCCCTGCTTCTCCACGGTCTCCCTTCCTGCCTTCAGCGGTTACGTGGTAGTGCTCATTAAACTCATGAATATGCACATATTTATGAGTGTAATGAGCGGTATCACATGACCGCTGAAGACAGGAAGGGAGAGAGTGGAGAAGCGGGGCTGCAGAGACCGTGCCAGGAGGGGGTAAGTATAGCAATATTCACCTGTCCCGGGTCCATCGTTGCTCACTGCTGTCTTGCTGCGTCCTGTGTTAGTGATGATTAGGCAGCAGAGGGTGCGATGATGTGGTTAGTATGTGCTGCGCTCTCTGCTGGCTGAACAGTCACTGACACAGGAAGGGCAGACAGCGGTAAGCAGCGATGGAACCCGGATAGGTGAATATCTCAGGTGATCGGGTCCTGAGCAGGAGATGTGAGTATGGCATTTTTTTGCAGCAGCATATGGGGGCATAATATATTGAGCATCTTATGGGGGCAGCATATGGGGGCATATTCTATGGGGCAGCATATTGGGGCATATTATATGGAGCAGCATATGGGGGCATATTCTATGGAGCAGCATATGGGGGCAGCATATGGGGGCATAATATAAATGGAGCATCTTATGGGGGCAGCATATGGGGGCTTATTCTATAGGGCAGCATATGGGGGCATAGTCTATGGAGCAGCATATGGGGCATAATCTATGGAGCATTTTATAGGGGCATAATCTATGGAGCATCTTATGGGGGCATAATCTATGGAGCATCTTATTGGAGCATAATCTATGAAGCATCTTATGGGGGAATAATCTATGGAGCATTTTATGGGGGAATAATCTATGGAGCATTTTATGGGGGCATAATCTATGGAGCATCTTATGGGGCCATAACCTTTATGGGGCAGCATATGGGGCATATTATTCTATGGAGCATCTTATGAGGGCATTATTAACCTTTGTGCCACATTATATGGGGTGTATTTTGTATGGAGCATCTTATGGGGCCCATCATGAACTGTATGGAGCATTATATTGGGCTCCAGATTCAATATGGATGTTCAAAAACATTTAAACTACTGATGTCTCAATTAATTTTAATTTTATTGGTATCTATTTTTATTTTTTAAATTTACCAGTAGCTGCTGCATTTTCCACCCTAGGCTTATAAGCGAGTCAATAAGTTTTCCCAGTTTTTTGTGGCAAAATTGGGGGGGGGGCTTATACATTGGTTGGCTTATACACGAGTATATACGGTACATCAGAACTACAAAGTGCCAAATGACCAGAAACATGTTAGCTCCATATAAAAGCCATTATCATATACCAAGATTACATAATAGATACAGCAACACATTTTCTCTCAAGTTTTTTGTGCAAATAGCAATAAATAAATTCAAGGGCCATAAAGTGCAAATGCTAATTATACCCCATTGACATGAGAGGAATAAAATAAAGCAGAATCCAAAACATAATAAGTAAAGTGCAAAAGTGCAAAATACACTGCTTCAATGCCTCCCATGAAGGCTGATACCCTGCTAGCTAGAACCCACAAAAGAATTCTATATCATGGAATGAAAAATTACTTACAAGAGTGGCAAAAATGGAGAAATGCTGTCCGTGCCGCCCCAACGCATGTTTCGTCAAGACTTCCTCTTGAGGCGTGGTTTAGTGAAGGGGTCCTGACTATTTAAATAAAAATTGGCCAATGAGAGACCCAGTAAAGCCTGCTTACTAATGATAAACCTGATTGGAGTGCTGACATACAGGAACGTGCAATCTGACAAGACCATAATGTGAACGGCGCATGCGTCACCGCCCGGACATCCGGCGGGACCATCAGGCCAGTGGCGGTGGAACGCAAACTACCCACGGCCGTCATGGAGATGGCACATGCGCAGTGCGCTCCCGTTGCCATCAGCCTGAAAATCCAACGTCAGGGAAGGCTGTCATCTTCCTAAGCTTGTCGATACCTTCTCTTTGTGTGCATGCCACAGGTGGGGTAATCGACCCTGGAGGATGAAGCCAGGTTGTGACCCTCTGGACAACTGGACCGTTTATTTGAATGGACTGTTATCTTCCTACACTTGTGGTTACCACCTCTCAGTGTGCGTACCACATGTGGGGTAGTCGACCCTGGAAGCTCTGAAGTAACAGCTGCCATTATCCCAGCGAGTCAGCAGCAGAGTGAGACTCTGTAATGTGCACCATCTTGGAGTATTTTGCTGAGACTGTTCTATGTGTTATCTGCCTGCTTTTTGGTTCAATAAAGTATTGCCACACTGTTTTACCCTTACCCTGTGTTGTCTGGGTAGCGTTATGCCCATGTTAAAAGGATAGTCGGTGTTCTGCAGGATGATCCCTGGTCCATGCGGTTCCGGCTATTGGACTGGGGCACAGTTTAAAGAATCAGAGTCCTATAGTGTTGATAAATCATCTGACTGGGATGATTTAGCGAATCCTGCTTTGAGCAGGGGGTTGGACCAGATGGCCCAGGAGGTCCCTTCCAACTCTACGATTCTATGATTCTATGATTCTATGATAATGGTGCTGAAGCTGGACCACCTTACTAACAGTCCTTCTAAAGGCTCATCTTATTCTTTTTCTGGTTCTATGCAATACATTCTGCATTTATCCTAGGGACTGCTGCAGGAGCAGGGGGAGTGGCAGAATAAAGCATCTAGGCAGGGCTTAGGGCTTTTGAGATCATTGCTAAATATATATATGCTGCACGTGGTCACATTCTTTTTTGAGGGGTGAAAAAATTGACTACATTGCCATGTATAGAATACTAAGTGCTTTCTATAAAATTTTGGTGGTTTAAAACACTCCAAAAAAGTGTTGAAAATGTTTTCTGTATTCAATTATTCATAGCATAGGAAACATAAAACTTAGCTGTTAATGTATGAGGGATAAAAACTTTGAGCACGAATAAACCAAATATATGACATAAACATTCAAAAAAGTACCCACAACGAACCACTGCAGTAAAAAAAAGTGCATAGATTCAAAGGCACTGTGCTTAGGACATATGTGCGCACTCCCTCCTTCTAAAAGGTGCAGCTCTTGCATAATCCTAAAGTGTCTCCAGTCAATGGGTTGGAAACACATACTATTTAAGGCATCTCCACCTGCATGGAGGTGCCTATGAAACGTTATAGTTGGTTTCTACCACACTTGCTCATTCTTAGGTTCTAGTGCTATTATCCCAGTATCCCCGTCCAGTACATCAGCCCACCTGCCTGTCTATCAGCCATGCCAGCCTATCATCTGTGCCTGCCTGTTTATGCTGCAGGTGTACAAATATGATTGTTCAAAAATTGTCAATTGTCATATATACTGTAATACTTTGTCTGAAATTTCATTGGTTTGAAATGAAAACAAAAATTGGCCTGCTGCATGTGTACAATTTTTTTTTAAATTATTTAAAGTCATATACACTGCAGAAGATGGTTTGTGGGAAATGTTGGCTTGAAATAAAATTGGGTTGCTACAGGTGTACAAATTTGGTCCCTAGGTACTTGGTTTCCAGCAGCCACTATTTCACTCGATGTGGCATTCCCACCTTGTAGCAACACGTGTCTAGGAACATCAGCTGTTCCCTTACCAACACGGTTACTGGGATTGTCCACTTAATAACTGACAAGTGGACAAGCACTTGTGACCAGGGATGCTATATTTCTCTGATGGCACACTGCGTGAACATTGTGGAGGCAAGGCAGAGTCCAATTCTGACACGGCACGTGTGCTACCGACACCGATGATTGCTGGTCCTTCTTCTATCAGGGTTTCCTCCACCTCCTACAACAGCTCTTGCACCCCCTACTGCTCGTCCACATCCTCCATCTCTGATGTGCTATCTCAGAACAAGTCGTCCACACCCTCCAGAAGCTGGAAGCTCTGCAACACTGCCTCAGCACAGAAGGAGCACACTCTGCTGAATCTAATTTGTCTATGAGTCAAACCAAATACTGAGGCAGTTATTGAAAGGAATAACAGGCCAGAAAGATTTGTGGCTCTCACCGCTCAACCTCCAACCAGACATGTTCGTGTGTGATAATGGTGCATTAGTCAGGGTTTGGCGAGTTTACCTTTCAAATGCGTTTTTTTGAATTTTTGGGAATTTTTTCATGTTTGATAATGGCCATAACCTGTTGGCTGTGAATCTTGGCAAGTTTACACACGTATCATGGTTGGCACACATGCTCAACTTGGTAGTTCAAGATTTGGAAAAGGTGGAAAATGTCTTCTAAAATGTTGCTTTATCAAAAGACTAGTGAGGAAAATATGTTGAAAAAATTTCCATCAGACAATGCTAGCAGCTGGGGGCAAGCTTTCCTTTCCAATCAAGGAGGAGAGGCCAGGGAGACACATTTAAAGGTGTGGGCCAATTTCATGACACCAGCCCCATGCCCAGGGCCTTATGACTGGGTATTTTTTGACAAGAAGGGAAAAGGTTTTAAAGATGGTCAAGCAATAGCTGGACAAAACACAGTGTACTCCATAATTCCTCTGTGACCTTAAACTATAGAGTCTCAAAGCTGAACACCTGGCATGAGCTGTCCCTCTATGTGTTTGAGTTGTTGTGCTTCCCTGCCAATAGCAGCTTGTTTTAGCAGGTTTTCAGTGCTGTAGTGGGGTCATAACAGACAGGCGCTTTTGTCTGTCAACAGAAAATGCTGACAGGCTCACACATTAAAAATATTTTCTGATTTTTTTGGTCACTACTGGAACAGACAAAGCAGTAGAGTAAAATTATTTTTAGGCTTAGTCACAACAATAGAGTAAAAAAATTTTTTCAGGCACAGTCACAACTCGTAAAAATAAAGTGGTACAGTAGAATAATATTTTAGGGTCAATATTCAAACAGATACCGTAGTAGTCAGTGCAGCCATCTACCAGGATAATTTAAGAGCACTTCATGCTTCTGCCGACAAGCTTTTAGGAGATGGAAATTTCATTCTCCAGCAGGACTTGTCACCTGTCTACACTGCCAAAAGTACCAGTACCTGGCCAATTAAACTAAAGTTTCACTGGAGTTGATTGACCAGCAAACTCGCCTGTCATTAACCCCATAGAGGATCTATGGGGTTTTGTCAAGAGGAAGATGAGAGACACCAGACCCAACAATGCAGATGAGCTGAAAGCTGCTATCAAAGCAACCTGGGCTTCCATAACACCTCAGCAGTGCCACAGGCTGATCGCCTCCATGCCATGCCGCATTGATGCAGTAATTGATGCAAAAGGAACCCTGACCAAGTATTGAGTGCATTTACTAAACATACATTTCAGTAGGCCAACATTCCAGATTTTAAAATAATTTTTGAAACTGGTGTTATAAAGTATTCTAATTTACCGAGATAATGACTTTTGGGTTTTCATTGGCTGTAAGCTATAATCATCAACATTAACAGAAATAAGCACATGAAATAGATCACTCTGTGTGTATTGACTCTATGTAATATATGAGTTTCACTTTTTGTATTGAAGAACTGAAATAGATTAACTTTATGATGATACTCTAATTTAGTGAGAAGCTCTTGTAAATGCTCGTATGAGCATGAGCCATTGGCAGCAAGTGCAGAAAACAGACAAAGGACAGTCAGGTACTCAGCCAGATGGTTTCGCCAATTTATTAATTGGAATTATTCGACGGTGAATTGAAGTCGGCACCGATTTATGCCTTATTTGATTTAGTTGAATTTTTGGTTTTCCATACTTATGACCGATAACCTCTCTGCTTGGGTGTTACAAAGCCACTAGCTGGGCTAAACATCTTTTCTGAGATTTTGCAAGGTGCTAGATGTGACACTCTTTGCAAACTGCACCAGTTCCTGCTGCTAGTCCAATCTGTTTATAAAAAAGACCATGGGATCGAAACTCAGGGTATCTGACTGAGAAAGCACACATTTACTGCCTCGGCTACATGTTATAGTCTCAACGCTGGCATAGGTGTGGAGAGTGGGTTTCTGGTGGCGATGTACAGGTGAAAGCTGATGTGCTTATTTCCTTCCCTTCTTGTTTTCTGGCGAGTGCTTTTTGCAGGATATACAGTCATATGTTAAAGTTTGGGCACCCCTATTAATGTTAACCTTTTTTCTTTATAACAATTTTGGTTTTTGCAACAGCTATTTCAGTTACATATATCTAATAACTGATGGACTCAGCTATATTTCTGGATTCAAATGAGGTTTATTGTACTAGCAGAAAATGTGCAATCTGCATTTAAACAAAATTTGACCGGTGCAAAAGTATTGGCACCTCAACATAAAAGTGACATTAATATTTCATAGATGTTCCTTTTGCAAAAATAACAGCCTCTAGTCGCTTCCTGTAGCTATTAATGAGTTCCTGGATCCTGGATGAAGGTATTTGTGACCATTCCTGTTTACAAAACAATTCCAGTTCAGTTAAGTTTGATGGTCGCCGAGCATGGACAGCCCACTTCAAATCATCCCACAGATGTTCAATGATATTCAGGTCTGGGGACTGGGATGGCCATTCCAGAACATTGTAATTGTTCCTCTGCATGAATGCCTGAGTAGATTTGGAGCGGTGTTTTGGATCTTTTTCTTGCTGAAATATCCATCCCCTGTGTAACTTCAACTTCGTCACTGATTCTTGCACATTATTGTCAAGAATCTGCTGATACTGAGTTGAATCCATGCGACCCTCAACTTTAACAAGATTCCCGGTGCCGACATTGGCCACACAGCCCCAAAAGCATGATGGAACCTCCACCAAATTTTACTGTGGGTAGCAAGTGTTTTTCTTGGAATGCTGTGTTATGCCTCCATGCATAACGTCTTTTTGTATGACCAAACAACTCAATCTTTGTTTCATCAGTGCACAGGACCTTCTTCCAAAATGTAACTGGCTTGTCCAAATGTGCTTTTGCATACCTCAGGCGACTCTGCTTGTGGCGTGCTTGCAGAAACGGCTTCTTTCGCATCACTCTCCCATACAGCTTCTCCTTGTGCAAAGTGCGCTGTACTGTTGACCGATGCACAGTGACACCATCTGCAGCAAGATGATGCTGCCGGTCTTTGGAGGTGGTCTGTGGATTGTCCTTGACTGTTCTCACCATTCTTCTTCTCTGCCTTTCTGATATTTTTCTTGGCCTGCCACTTCTGGGCTTAACAAGAACTGTACCTGTGTTCTTCCATTTCCTTACTATGTTCCTCACAGTGGAAACTGACAGGTTAAATCTCTGAGACAACTTTTTGTATCCTTCCCCTGAAAAGCTATGTTGAATAATCTTTGTTTTCAGATCATTTGAGAGTTGTTTTGAGGAGCCCATGATGCCACTCTTCATAGGAGAATCAAATAGGAGAACTACTTGCAAGTGGCCACCTTAAATACCTTTTCTCATGATTTGATACACCTGGCTATGAAGTTCAAAGCTCAGTGAGGTTAGAAAACCAATTTAGTGCTTCAGGAAGTCAGTAAAAAGTAGTTAGGAGTGTTCAAATCAAGAAAATGATAAGGGTGCCCATACTTTTGCACCGGTCAAATTTTGTTTAAATGCAGATTGCACATTTTCTGTTAGTACAATAACAGAAATATAACTGAGTCCATCAGTTATTAGATATATGAAACTGAAATAGCTGTTGCAAAAAACAAAATTGTTATAAAGAAAAAAGGTTAACATTAATAGGGGTGCCCAAACTTTAACATATGACTGTATATGAGGAGCACAAGTCAGTTTTAACAAAAAGCATCTTTCATCAACTGCCAGCATCAGATGGCAAAGTAACCCATGTTACAGTTTGGCTGCTACAAGATATATTACTTAACCACTTTACACTGCTCATACAGATGCTGAAACATATACAGTGGGGCAAAAAAGTATTTAGTCAGTCAGCAATAGTGCAAGTTCCACCACTTAAAAAGATGAGAGGCGTCTGTAATTTACATCATAGGTAGACCTCAACTATGGGAGACAAACTGAGAAAAAAAAATCCAGAAAATCACATTGTCTGTTTTTTTTTCATTTTATTTGCATATTATGGTGGAAAATAAGTATTTGGTCAGAAACAAGCAATCAAGATTTCTGGCTCTCACAGACCTGTAACTTCTTCTTTAAGAGTCTCCTCTTTCCTTCACTCATTACCTGTAGTAATGGCACCTGTTTAAACTTGTTATCAGTATAAAAAGACACCTGTGCACACCCTCAAACAGTCTGACTCCAAACTCCACTATGGTGAAGACCAAAGAGCTGTCAAAGGACACCAGAAACAAAATTGTAGCCCTGCACCAGGCTGGGAAGACTGAATCTGCAATAGCCAACCAGCTTGGAGTGAAGAAATCAACTGTGGGAGCAATAATTAGAAAATGGAAGACATACAAGACCACTGATAATCTCCCTCGATCTGGTGCTCCACGCAAAATCCCACCCCGTGGGGTCAGAATGATCACAAGAACGGTGAGCAAAAATCCCAGAACCACGCAGGGGGACCTAGTGAATAAACTGCAGAGAGCTGGGACCAATGTAACAAGGCCTACCATAAGTAACACACTACGCCACCATGGACTCAGATCCTGCAGTGCCAGACGTGTCCCACTGCTTAAGCCTGTACATGTCCGGGCCCGTCTGAAGTTTGCTAGAGAGCATTTGGATGATCCAGAGGAGTTTTGGGAGAATGTCCTCTGGTCTGATGAAACCAAACTGGAACTGTTTGGTAGAAACACAACTTGTCGTGTTTGGAGGAAAAAGAATACTGAGTTGCATCCATCAAACACCATACCTACTGTAAAGCATGGTGGTGGAAACATCATGCTTTGGGGCTGTTTCTCTGCAAAGGGGCCAGGACGACTGATCCGGGTACATGAAAGAATGAATGGGGCCATGTATCGTGAGATTTTGAGTGCAAACCTCCTTCCATCAGCAAGGGCATTGAAGATGAAACGTGGCTGGGTCTTTCAACATGACAATGATCCAAAGCACATCGCCAGGGCAACGAAGGAGTGGCTTCGTAAGAAGCATTTCACGGTCCTGGAGTGGCCTAGCCAGTCTCCAGATCTCAACCCTATAGAAAACCTTTGGAGGGAGTTGAAAGTCCGTGTTGCCAAGCGAAAAGCCAAAAACATCACTGCTCTAGAGGAGATCTGCATGGAGGAATGGGCCAACATACCAACAACAGTGTGTGGCAACCTTGTGAAGACTTACAGAAAACGTTTGACCTCTGTCATTGCCAACAAAGGATATATCACAAAGTATTGAGATGAAATTTTGTTTCTGACCAAATACTTATTTTCCACCATAATATGCAAATAAAATGAAAAAAAACCAGACAATGTGATTTTCTGGATTTTTTTTTCTCAGTTTGTCTCCCATAGTTGAGGTCTACCTATGATGTAAATTACAGACGCCTCTCATCTTTTTAAGTGGTGGAACTTGCACTATTGCTGACTGACTAAATACTTTTTTGCCCCACTGTATATCATCAAATTCCAGTGGGTTGTGATGTTGCTAGGTGGCACTGTGGATGACTATTTTGCTTTTGCAAATCCAGGAGAGTGTGCTTTGCAACATAAGATTGGTTAACCCCTTCACGACCCAGCCTATTTTGACATTAATGACCTGGCCATTTTTTGCAATCCTGAGCAGTGTCCCATTATGCGGTAATAACTCAGGAACGCTTCAACGGATCCTAGTGATTCTGAGATTGTCTTTTCGGGACATATTGGGCTTCATGTTAGTGGTAAATTTAGGTCGATCATTTTTGCGTTTATTTGTGAAAAAATCGGAAATTTGGCAAAAAATTTGAAAATTTTCAAATTTTGAATTTTTATTCTGTTAAACGAGAGAGTTATGTGACACAAAATAGTTAATAAATAGCATTTTTCACATGTCTACTCTACATCAGCACAATTTTGGAGACAATTTTTTTTTTTAGGAAGTTATAAGGGTTAAAAGTTGACCAGCGATTTCTCATTTTTACAACAAAATTTACAAAACCATTTTTTAAGGGACTACCTCACATCTGAAGTCACTTTGAGGGGTCTATATGGCAGAAAATACCCAAAAGTGACACCATTCTAAAAACTGCACCACTCAAGCTACTCAAAACTGCATTCAAGAAGATTATTAACCCTTCAGGTGCTTCACAGGAACTAAAGCAATGGAAGAAAAAATGGACATTTTAATTTTTCCAACAAAAATGTTCTTTAGCATCATTTTTTTTCATTTTCACATGGGAAACAGGATAAAATAGATCTTAAACTTTGTTGGGCAATTTCTCCTGAGTACACCGATACCTCATATGTGGTCATAAACCACTGTTTGGGCTCAGAAGGGCAGGAGTGCCATTTGACTTTTTGAATGGAAAATTAGCTCCAATCGCTAGCGGACACCATGTCGGGAGTGGAGAGCCCCTTTGTGCCTAAACATTGAAGCTCCCTCAAAAGTGACCCCATTTTGGAAACTAGACCCCCCAAGGAACTTATCTAGATGTGTGGTGAGCACTTTGAACCCCCAAGTGCTTCACAGAAGTTTATTCCTCAAAAAATTTTATTTTAGCTTGCAATTTTTTATTTTCACAAGGGTAACAGGAGAAATTGGACCCCAAATGTTGTTGTCCAGTTTGTTCTGAGTACGCTGGTACCCCGTATGTGGGGGGATCACTGTTTGGGCACAAGTCAGGGCTCGGAAGGGAAGTAGTGACGTTTTGAAATGTAGACTTGGATGGAATGGTCTGCGGGCGTCATGTTATGTTTGCAGAGCTCCTGATGTGCCTAAACAGTAGAAACCCCCCACAAGTGAGCCAATTTTGGAAACTAGACCCCCCAAGGAGCTTATCTAGATGTGTGATGAGCACTTTGAACCCCCAAGTGCTTCATAGAAGTTTATAACACAGAGCCATGATTATAAAAAATAATTTTTTTCTTCAAAAATTGATTTTTTAGCCCGCAATTTTTTATTTTCACAAGCGTAAAAGGAGAAAATAGACCCCCAAAGTTGTTGTGCAATTTTCCCTGAGTATGCTGATGCCCCATATGTTGGGGTAAATCACTGTTTGGGCACACGTCGGGGATTGGAAGGGAGGGAGCACCGTTAGACTTTTTGAACGCAAAATTGGCTGGAATCCATGTCGCATTTTGGAGACCTAATGATGTACCTAACCAGTGGAAACCTCTCAATTCTAACTCCAACCATAACCCCCAACACACCCCTAACCCTTATCCCAACCCTATCCATAACCCTAACCACAAGCCTAACCTTATTCCCAACCCTAACCCCAGCACACCCCTAACCCTAATTCCAATCCCAACCCTAACCCTAATTCCAACCCTAATCCTAATTCCAACTCCAACCCTAATTTCAACCCTAACCCTAATTCCAACCATAACCCTAATTCCAACTCTAACCCTAATTCCAACCCTAAACCTAATTCTAACCCTAACCCCAACCCTAACCGAAAAATAAAAATAAATATATTTTCTTTATTTCATTATATTTCCCTAACTAAGGGGGTGATAAGGGGGGGTTATTTACTATTTTTTTATTTTGATCACTGCGATAGGATCTATCACAGTGATCAAAAGTAATGAATCTGCCGGGTGCCGGCCGGCAGATTCGGTGGGTGCACTGCGCATGCGCCCACCATTTTAGAAGATGGCGGTGTCCATGAGGGAAGAAAGAGGGACACTGGGACTCGGCAGGTACCGGGGGAAGGGAGGGGGGAATCAGAATGCGGGCGAGCGGAGGGGAGAAGAGGGGAGGGGAGCAAATACTGATGGCGGCGGCAGATCGTCATTGTCAGTTGGTGGTGGGGTAGATCGCCCCATCAGTCGGTGGGGGGGCAGATCGCGGTCTCCAGCCATGGCCGATGATATTGCAGCATCAGCAATGGCTGGATTGTAATGTTTCACCAAGTTTCATTGGTGAAATATTACAATTGCTCTGATTGGCTGTTTCACATTCAACAGCCTATCAGAGTGATTGTAGCCATGGGAGGGGGGAAAATCCACCCCCTTGGGGTGAATTACAAGTCTTCCTGTACCTGCAAGTTAGATGACTTTTCAGTGACCCCAGTCACCCCACCCACAGGAATGCGATTGCATCATGACGCATATGCTGCATCACAGGTCGGAATTGCACAGGTTTTCATGACGCATACACTGCATCACAGGTCGGGAAGGGGTTAAAACGAGTTGACACTTTACTGGCCATGACCATCACCTTCCTTAAGGATGTCTATTTGTGAAAGAATTGTTGGAAGAATAAATTTAGGATGTGAACTTTCTCTTCTTACAAACACGTTAGCACCTGCATCTCTCACAGCTCTGTTGTACTGCCACAATATCGCAACACTAATTGCCTGTCAGATGGAAGCTTAAGCTGTGAACCTGCAGAAATAGTCACAAACAACTCTGCAGTCAGAAGAGGAGAGCAGATAACAGCCATTACACATCACACTGGTTACTCCCCCTTTTAATGAAGGAGGCAGATTCTTAGGGAGATCAGTATCCTGCCCTTAGCCAGGAACAGCTCATTTACATATAAGAAAAACATGTATTTCTCCATAATAAGACATCAGATTGCAGATATCAAGGCATCATTTTATTCAGTTTCTGTAAGGATTCTGGTCTTTCCTTTGTGCCTGTTCACCCTTATCCAAACGGAGTCTTGTATCTCGCCTTGTCATGGAACTTCCTGTCTTTCCTGATTATTTGAGTCCAGGTCATGTGCTCCGCTTTGCCTGAGTATTTTATTGCTGGTGGCTCCTGAGCTCCTGCCTGTCTACTGGTGGACTCCCTGCTGCTGCTGCTGCTCATTACTCATTACCTTTCCACATTCTGTTGCTTACAGTCCTCGGTGCATCTCCCTGATGCTGTCTGTGCTTAACTACGGTCTGGACTTCTAGAGTGGAGCTATTCGCCTCTGGATCTGCTGTGGCTAGTAAGGAATCCTGACATCTCCATTTCCTCTAGGTCTGTGTTTGTTGGGCTGCGGTGCTGGACTTGTACGGGACTTTCAGCCACAAAAAAGATACATATAGTGACCTTCTCCTATTGATGACATTCCCGTATAATGCTGGCCTTCCACGTTTAAGTGCCATGTGCATTTCCACCCTTATGATTGCTGGACTTCTACTCTTTAGTGTTGTGTGCATGCTCATTCATGATATAGCTGGACTTCCTTATTGAATGTGGTGTGCTTACTCTCATACTTACTGCTGGACTCCCACATTTAGTGCCTGGGCAGATGCTACTATTCCCACATGGGGGTTGTGATTTTTTTTGCACTGTGTGACCAATGTTTTATGAAAAATGTTTTTTCGATAAAAATTTTTTGAACTTTTTAACGCACTTGTTTGAGCTGGTTTAAAGCTTGGACCTTTAAAGAAAGGGATCATTATTTGGATTACTTTTAAGAAGATATAGCTTCTTCATTGAACAAAGAACAATTGATAGTCTTCAAACAAGGATATTTTTGGCACCACCACTGGTAGCTTCTTACATGTGCGTCATCTCTGTATACACATCAGCAAGACAGGCATCTGGCCACTCAAAACAATTATATTTTGGACTATTTTTACAATTTAAGTATCTTAAAAATTGTATTACTGCAGTGTTGGTAAATAGGCTCTTGGTTACCATCAATTATCATCTGTTTTCTTCTAGCCAGAAGTTTTGAGGTCACTTGGATATTATTAGGGTTATTTTTGCCTTTAGAAAGGGATTCAACACAGTCCTAGGAGACCTCCGAGTATCACACACATCTTTTCTGCAGAATTAGTGGCTATGTAGTAGTAAGACTTGTTGCAAATGTATTAATGGCTAATCAATTTTATTCAAAAATATGTTGGAGTAAATTTCAGAAGATTCACTTATCTCTAGTTGTAAGTGGTGTATGAAGCCAGACAAAATCTGAAGTGAGCCAAATTTTAATTGTTGCATATACACTACCGTTCAAAAGTTTGGGGTCACCCAGACCGGGGTTCCCCAACTCCGGTCCTCAAGGCCCACCAACAGAACATGTTTTCAGGATTTCCTTTGTATTGCACAGGTGATGCAGTTATCACCTGAGCAATACTAAGGAAATTCTGAAAACATGATCTGTGGGTGTGCCTTGAGGACTGGAGTTGGGGAACCCTGACCCAGACAATTTTGTGTTTTCCATGAAAACTCATACTTTTATTAATCAAATGAGTTGCCAAATGAATTTAAAATCTAGTCCAGACATTGACAAGGTTCAAAAAAAAGATTTTTATTTGAAATAATAATTTTCTCCTTCAAACTTTGCTTTCGTCAAAGAATGCTCCTTTTGCAACAATTACAGCATTGCAGACCTTAGGCATTATAGCAGTTAATTTGCGGAGGTAATCTGGAGAAACTTCACCCCATGCTTTCAGAAGCCCCTCCCACAAGTTGGTTTGGCCTGATGGGCACTTTTTGCGTACCATATGGTCAAGCTGCTCCCACAACAGCTCAATGGGGTTGCGATGTGGTGACTGGCCACTCCATTACAGATAGAATACCAGGTGCCTTCTTCTTCCCTAAATAGTTTTTGCATAATTTGGAGGTGTTCTTTGGGTCATTGTCCTGTTGTAGGATGAAATTAGCTCCAATCAAGTGCTGTCTACAGTGTATGGTATGGAGTTGCAAAATGGAGTGATAGCCTTCCTTATTCAAAATCCCTTTTACCTTGTACAAATCTCCCACTTTACCAGCACCAAAGCAACCCCAGACCATCACAT
Organism: Dendrobates tinctorius; assembly: GCF_039654945.1. Lineage (NCBI taxonomy): Eukaryota > Metazoa > Chordata > Amphibia > Anura > Dendrobatidae > Dendrobates > Dendrobates tinctorius. The sequence goes on along the minus strand of NW_027361686.1, from coordinate 6,438,066 downwards.
TACCTCCACCATGCTTGACAGATGGAGTCAGGCACTCTTCCAGCATCGTTTCAGTTGCTCTGCATCTCACAAATGTTCTTCTGTGTGATCCATACACCTCAAACTTGGATTCCATAACACTTTTTTCCAATCTTCCTATGCCCAATGTCTGTGTTCTTTTGCCCATATTAATCTTTTCCTTTTATTAGTTAGACTCAGTTATGGCTTTTTCTTTGCCACCTTGCCCTGAAGGCCAGCATCCTGGAGTTGCCTCTTCACTGTAAATGTTGACAGTGGCATTTTGGGTGTACTATTTAATGAAGATGCCAGTTGAGGACCTGTGAGACGTGGATTTCTCAAACTACAGACTCTAATGTAGTTGCCTTGTTGCTCAGTTGTGCAGCGGGGCCTCCCACTTCTCTTTCTACTCTGGTTAGAGCCTGTTTGTGCTCTCCTCTGAAGGGAGTAGTACACAATGTTGTAGGAAATCTTCAGTTTATTGGCAATATCTTGCATGTGATAGCCTTCATTTTTAAGAACAAGAATAGACTGTCGAGTTTCACATGAAAGTTCTTTTTTTCTGGCCATTTTGAGAGTTTAATGAAACCAACAAATGTAATGCTCCAGCTCTAGCTCAAAGGAAGGTCAGGTTTATAGCTTATCTAATCAGCCAAACTGTTTTCAGCTGTGCTAACATACTTGCACAAGGTTTTCTAGGGTCTCCTAACCATCCATTAGCCTTCTTACACAGTTAGCAAACACAAAGTAGCATAAGAACACTGGAGTGATGGTTGTTGGAAATGGGCCTCTATATACCTATGAAGATATTGCATTATAAACCAGGCGTTTGCAGCTAGAATAGTCATTTACCACATTAACAATGTATAGAGTGTATTTCTGAATCATTTGATGTTAGCTTCATTGGAAAAGACTGTGCTTTTCTTTCAAAAATAAGGGAATTTCTAAGTGACCCTAAACTTTTGAACAGTGTAAGCAGAACACGGCACTCAGATTTTTGCGAGAAGAATGTGCCCAAGTCTGGTATCAAACCAAAAATATAGAATTTGCAAACAACTTGGCACTCAATCCGTGAGGAGTAGAGTTGAGCGACTTTTGGTTTTTTAGGGTCGCGTTTCGTTTCGTGAAACCCGACTTTTCCAAAAGTCGGGTCGAGCAAGATCGTCCGATTATAGGGAAAAGTCGGGGTCGTCCCGAAACACGAAACCCAATGTAAGTCAATGGGGAATAAAAGTTGGCAGTGAGAGGAGGACAGGAAACACACCAACAGTGCCCATTTGAATGCCAAAAGCATCAATTCTTCTTACTTAAGCTTGTCAACCTTAATTAACTTCATAATACAAGTTACGCACTGAAGTATATGTTGGTCCCCATGGATGAAGCTCTACTGTCTTATGGGCCCAAATAATGCTCCAAACATAATGGGCCCCATTTCTAATGCTCTAGTGTATAATGGGCCCTGTAAATGCTGCTCCAGTGTCTGATGTCCACCTTTGGAATGTTCCAGTGTATGGTGGGCCCCATCTATCATTCTCAGACGGTGTTAGGCCCAGTATGGATTGCACGTGATTGCACAAAGGTTAGAAAGGGTACCGTATCCCCAGATAACATGTATGGATAGCGTACACATTCAAAATATATGTCTCAGGAGGCAGGCTCAGACGGTGTTAGGCCCAGTATGGATTGCACGTGATTGCACAAAGGTTAGAAAGGGTACCGTATCCCCAGATAACATGTATGGATAGCGTACACATTCAAAATATATGTCTCAGGAGGCAGGCTCAGACAGTGTTAGGCCCAGTATGGATTGCACGTGATTGCACAAAGGTTAGAAAGGGTACCGTATCCCCGGATAACATGTATGGATAGCGTACACATTCAAAATATATGTCTCAGGAGGCAGGCTCAGACGGTGTTAGGCCCAGTATGGATTGCACGTGATTGCACAAAGGTTAGAAAGGGTACCGTATCCCCGGATAACATATTTTGAATGTGTTGGCTATCCATACATATGTCTCAGGAGGCAGGCTCAGACGGTGTTAGGCCCAGTATGGATTGCACGTGATTGCACAAAGGTTAGAAAGGGTACCGTATCCCCGGATAACATGTATGGATAGCATACACATTCAAAATATATGTCTATACATCATGAGGCAGGCTCAGACGGTGTCAGGCACAGTATGGATTTGACGGCCCAGATTACACAGCGGAGGAGCAGGGAGAGGTAAAGATTGCAAATGCTGGGGCCCTGCCCAAGCAAGGGGGGCCCACTCATGGGCGTCGGTACTGGCACTGGGCCCCTCATAGTACAGCGGTGTGTCTGACGGCGGGTGTGCACCACCACCGTCAGAGACACTTGATTGCACTATGAGGGACCCTGTGCCAGTGCCCGCGCCCAAGAGTCAGCCTACCCACCTGTCCAGGGCAACGGCACTCGCACGGTGTCGTGCGCTAGATGGTGACCCCGGCCATGGGGGGAGGCAGCACAGTTAGGGAGTTTTAGAAAGTGGCATATGTTGATGTTGGACATTCAGCTGATGCAAAAGGCGAAATAGGTGAAGTACCAGGAAGAGGTGGACCAAAGCAAGCCATTTTTCTGTCACCCTATGTGTCATCAGGGGAAGGTGGGACAAAATCCTTGGAAACCCATGCGTGGTTCATTTTAATGAAGGTTAGATCATCCACATTTTGGGTCGACAGACGGGTCCTTTTTTCTGTCAGGATTGATCCAGCTGCACTGAAGACTCTTTCCGATAGCACACTTGCAGCTGGGCAAGCGAGCTCCTGTAAGGCATATTGTGCCAATTCAGGCCAGGTGTCCAGTTTAGCGGCCCAATAGTCAAAGGGGAATGACCTGTGTGGGAGAACATCGATATGGGAGGAAAAGTAGTTTGTAACCATAGTTGACAACTGCTGTCTCCTGTCACTTTCCATCGATGCAGTATTACCAGTTGTGTGAGCGGTATTTGAAAAATCAGTCCACAACATTGTCATGAAACCCCTGTCTCCAACGCCACTTCTGCTGTGTGCACCACGAACACCTCTGCCAAGCTGCCCCTGGCCCGTACGGCTCGTGTGAGAACCATCACCGCTGCTGTGTGCTGGGAATGCCTCAAGCAACCGATTTACCAGAGCTGCTTGTTTATTAGCCAATATTAAGTCAAGGTTCTCCTGTGGCATGATGTTTTGTAATTTGCCTTTATAGCGTGGATCCAGGATGCTGGCCAACGAGTAGTCGTCATCGTTCATCATTTTGGCAATGCGGGGGTCCCTTTTTAGGATCCGCAATGCATAATCTGACATGTGGGCCAATGTTCCCGGTGTCAATGATGCACTGCGAGTGCTGGGTGGAGGAGCACTTTCTGGCACATCCACATCCCTCCAGTCACGCACAAACCCTGTACCAGACCTTGCCATGCCAACATTTTCACTTGCCCCACGAGATGCATCCTCCTCCCCTAAGTAATCATCCCCATCATCATCCTCCACCTCCTCTTCTTCCTCCACCTCATCCAGGAGAGGTCCCTGAGCAGACAATGGCTGAATGTCATCAAGGATTCCCTCCTCCTCTTCCTCCTCATCAACATTGGCTGCAGACGCCTGCTCCTTAAGGTGCATCAAAGTTTGCATGAGCAGACGCATAAGTGTTATGCTCATGCTTAGGATGGCGTCGTCTGCGCTTACCAGCCGTGTGCATTCCTCAAAACACTGAAGGACTTTACAAAGGTCTTTCAGCTTCGACCACTGCACACCTGTCAACTCCATGTCTGCTCTCAAAGTGCCTGGCCGTGTATCCTCCCACAAATGCATTATGGCCTGCCTCTGCTCGCACAGCCGCTCCACCATGTGCAGGGTGGAGTTCCACCTTGTTGCAATGTCGATAATGAGGCGGTGGTTGGGAAGGTGGAACAATCGCTGCAGCTTCTGCATACGAACGGAGTGTACAGGCGACCGGCGGATGTGCGCGCACAGTCTTCGCACCTTCTGGAGCAGGGCTGTTAACTCCGGATAATTTTTGAGGAAGCACTGCACCACCAGGTTCAAGGTGTGAGCCAAGCAAGGTATGTGGCTGAGTTTTGAAAGGGCTATGGCTGCCACAAAATTACGGCCGTTATCACTAACTACCTTGCCTGCCTCAAGATGTACACTGCCCAGCCATGACTCAGTTTGTCGCTTCAAGTACTCGGCCAGCACCTCGGCGGTGTGTCTGTCTCCCAAACACATCATCTGCAACACATCCTGCTGACGCTTTCCACTAGCTGCTCGATAGGGGGACACATCGTGTGCAACAGTGGCAGCTGCAGATGGAGTGCTCGTACGACTGCGCTCTGTGGACGAGCTTTCGCTTCTGGAGGAGGAGGAGGAGGAGGGTCGAACGCCTACAGCCAACTGTTTCCTATACCGTGGGCTAGGCAGCACTGTCCCACCACCGCTGTCCCCTGTGGAGCCTGCATCCACCACATTAACCCAGTGCGCAGTGATGGACACGTAACGGCCCTGGCCATGCCGACTGGACCATGCATCAGTTGTGAGGTGCACCTTTCCGCTCACTGACTGCTTGAGTGCATGGACAATGCGGTCTTTCACATGATGGTGGAGGGCTGGGATGGCTTTGCGAGAGAAGAAGTGGCAACTGGGTAGGTCATAGTGTGGTACTGCATAGGCCATGAGTTCGCGGAAAGCTGTGCTTTCCACCAACCGAAAGGGCATCATCTCAAACGAGATTAGTTTGGCAATGTGGGCGTTCAAACCCAGTGTACGCGGATGAGAGACTGAGTACTTTCTTGACCTACTCATAGTGTCTGGGAGGGTGAGCTGGACTTGAGAGCTGCATATGGTGGAAGTAGCGGTGGACAGGGCGGACTGAGAGAAGGTTGATGATGGTGATGGAGTTGGAGTTCTTTCTGATGGCCTAGAATCAGTCTTTCGTTGATATAACAGTGGGATTCCCTGACTGCTGTGGTCTTGCAACGACACCTCAACATTTGCTGCTGTGCTAACCGGTGGGCTTACAGTGGGGGAAACAATGTAGCGTTGCTGACTACCTTCGTTGTGATCAGTTGCACATGTGGCACTTGAGGTTTGGTGTTGTGTCCACGCTTGCAAGTGCATGCTGGTTAAATGTCTAAGCATGCAACTGGTATTCAAATTTTTCAGATTTTTCCCTCGGCTAAAGGTCTTTGCGCACTTCTTACAGATAACCTTGGCCTGATCATGAGGATTTTGTTCAAAAAAGTGCCACACTGCACTCTTCCTACTTTGACACCAACAGGTCAAACATATATACATGGTATTTAGCTTGTACATCTACCATACATTATTTGCGGATTTAACTACCTATCACCTATGACGTGCTCATCCAGTATACATCATAGTCCCTGCTGCTGCTGTGACCTGCTGGTAATTTAACCCCTTCATTACATGGTGTTTTTGGGGTAGTGATTAATATATGGTGGTCACTTGCTATCAGCAGGGTGGGATCTTTATGGATACGGCTAAGGGAAATAATTGTGGTATATATCCCAGTTGTGCACTTATGTGTCCATCATTTTCCCTTTGATACTATACATTGTATTTTTTTCCCCATGTGGGTTAAATCACAATTGTGTGATTACTATACTTATGGCTGATATGTATTAATCTGGATGTGTACGTCCCGTTGTATGTGCTTATGTACCACCATTATGTGTGCGTTTTCCTACATCGTTCCCATTTATACCTGTCGATTGGTTTTATTTGATCTTTAATAAAATTGTATTTTTTATATGTTATTACGGCCTTGTGTTCACCTTTTTTGGTCTAGTTTAACTCTTCCTACTTTGGCAGACATTTTGCGGCCTAGCACGCTGTGATCTTTTGACCCTCTGGACAAGCTGTCCAGCAACTCTTTTGATGTTTGGAACCTGTCTTTGGAGTGCTCCGGCCCTGCCAGATAACAGCTGTTGCGATGTCGATGTCTGCTGTGGATGCTCCTCATCTGAGCTATTGGAAGCAGCACCCTCTTCCCCCAATGGATGCCAATCTGGGTCAACAACTGGGTCATCCATCACCTCCTCTTCTATGTCATGTGCACCTTCCTCTGTGTCACCGTGTATGGTGGTATAGTGTGCGGGAAGGGGCACCTGAGTCTCATCAGGGTCAGAATCTGGCTCTGTACACTGCGAGGACAATGTAGTGCTCTGAGTGAATGTACCAGCAGAATCATCCATCAGCGGCTGTGCATCAGTGCACTCCATGTCAGATTCATCTTGGCCTGGGTAATTCACCATTTCAAATGATAATCCAGGCATGGTATGTGAAAACAGCTCCATGGAGTAATCAGTAGTATGGCCTGCGTCATCCTTCAATCTTGGTTGGGGTGAAGGACACAAGGAAAGGTGTGGTTCATGAACATGAGCCTCCAATGACGACTCAGTGCTTTTACTTTTTACAACTGAAGAAGAGGAGGCGATAGAGCTGGAGGCTGAGTCAGCAATGTAAGACAAAACTTTTTCCTGAAGCTCTGGCTTTAAAAGCGGTTTGCCAACTCCTAGAAAACTAAGCGTTCGAGGCCTTATGTAGCCAGACGATGACACAGGGTCAGCACCTCCTGCATTCGGTCCTATTTTGCTCTTGCCACTACCATCAGATCCACCACCAACACCATCATTACCAGCTGCCAACCCCCGCCCAATACCACGGCCTCTTCCACCAGCCTTCCTCATTTTTGGTAGAAATGTAGACAAAATCCAACAAACTATATAGTAATGTAAAACAAGGTACAAGGTGTCTATAGGACAGGGGAGATTTTGAATTTCTGCAGACACTTGTGGACACTGGACACTTTTGGATTGTGTGAGGCCCAATGAATATCTGAGCGCTATGTGACAGGCTCGATGGCACAGCTGTGACAAAAGTGACTAGAGGATAAGGGAGATTTTGAATCTCTGCACACACTTTTGGACACTGGACACTTTTGGATTGTGTGAGGCCCAATGAATATCTGAGCGCTATGTGACAGGCTCGATGGCACAGCTGTGACAAAAGTGACTAGAGGATAAGGGAGATTTTGAATCTCTGCACACACTTTTGGACACTGGACACTTTTGGATTGTGTGAGGCCCAATGAATATCTGAGCGCTATGTGACAGGCTCGATGGCACAGCTGTGACAAAAGTGACTAGAGGATAAGGGAGATTTTGAATCTCTGCACACACTTTTGGACACTGGACACTTTTGGATTGTGTGAGGCCCAATGAATATCTGAGCGCTATGTGACAGGCTCGATGGCACAGCTGTTACAAAAGTGACTAGAGGATAAGGGAGATTTTGAATCTCTGCACACACTTTTGGACACTGGACACTTTTGGATTGTGTGAGGCCCAATGAATATCTGAGCGCTATGTGACAGGCTCGATGGCACAGCTGTGACAAAAGTGACTAGAGGATAAGGGAGATTTTGAATCTCTGCACACACTTTTGGACACTGGACACTTTTGGATTGTGTGAGGCCCAATGAATATCTGAGCGCTATGTGACAGGCTCGATGGCACAGCTGTGACAAAAGTGACTAGAGGATAAGGGAGATTTTGAATCTCTGCACACACTTTTGGACACTGGACACTTTTGGATTGTGTGAGGCCCAATGAATATCTGAGCGCTATGTGACAGGCTCGATGGCACAGCTGTGACAAAAGTGACTAGAGGATAAGGGAGATTTTGAATCTCTGCACACACTTTTGGACACTGGACACTTTTGGATTGTGTGAGGCCCAATGAATATCTGAGCGCTATGTGACAGGCTCAATGGCACAGCTGTGACAAAAGTGACTAGAGGATAAGGGAGATTGGATTGCTTTTAAAAAAGCAGTTTGCGGAGCAGTGGGTAAACAGCAATGCAGGATTGTCAGGAAGCCTTAGAAGGCAGCCCAACAACCAACACCACTGATACACCACTATATAGCCTCCCCTTGCACTGCACACACAGTGACTGGTGTGTTGTGCAGGCCAAATTGCTAGCAGCAGAAGCAGTTTTTTTGTCTTCTCAGCAGGACAAAAAAAAAAATTGGGATTGCTTTTAAAAAAGCAGTTTGCGGAGCAGTGGGTAAACAGCAATGCAGGAATGTCAGGAAGCCTTAGAAGGCAGCCCAACAACCAACACCACTGATACACCACTATATAGCCTCCCCTTGCACTGCACACACAGTGACTGGTGTGTTGTGCAGGCCAAATCGCTAGCAGCAGAAGCAGTTTTTTTGTCTTCTTCCCTGCCTAACGCTCTCCCTACAGAATCAGCAGCAACCTCTCCCTATACTAAGATCGGCAGAAGTAAGATGGCGGTCGGCGTGCACGCCCTTTTATACCCCCTGTGACGCCCACCAAAGCAAGCCAATCACTTGCATGCCCTTCTGAAAGATGGTGGTGACCCGTGCCTATGTCATCACGTTGCCCACAGTGTCCGTGGATCCTGATTGGCTGAAAAAGAGCGCAAAACAAACTTTTGAAACGCGACTTTGGCGCGTAAGTCGCCGACCTCGTGGCCGACCTCATCCTAGGGTCGGGTTTCGTTTCATGAAACCCGACTTTGCTAAAAGTCGGCGACTTTTGAAATTTCTCGACCTGTTTCGCTCAACCCTAGTGAGGAGATTTAAACAGATCCTTTATTTTATGTGCATCCATAAAACAAAAACTTGAACATTTTCGGTCCCTCAATGGACCTTCATCAGAATGAGTTTTCATAGATGGTGTGATGGTCAACGTGTGACTGGACACACCGCCTCCAGCAGGGTGAATGTCTATGGCACACGTGACCAGGTGACAGGTGAGCAGTGAAGAATTTTTTTTTTTTTTACTTTTTTTCACCCTGTGTGGTTCGGTAAAATGGAAGCCTGAAGACCATTTTGCTGATTTGTAGTGAAAGTAATCACAAAAAAATTGTATTTTAGGCAATACCTATGTTTATAAATTTAAGTAGAATTCGAATTCATACTTATAAATTTCACCATTTCTAGTTAAAATAGAACCTTATCTTCTATGTGCTCCACTAGTTAGATGAATATACTTATCAATTCTAGCTTTACCATGTCAGATTCAGCTTTACTCTTTTTCACATAATCTATAGACAAAGAGTTGTGAGAAATTGATGAATGCCATAATATATTGCAATTGCAAGTCCATTCTCCAGCATGAAATGGGACCAGTCTGATGCCAATGCTTGTCAGTTCTTCTATCTGTTTACACAATTATTGGCTTTAAAAATAAATTTATGTGAAACACAGTTACTTAGATACTAAGTGCTTGTGTTTTTTGTGAAGATTTATAGATAATGTGCAGAAAATCTTATTTTAGTTGTACAAATTATATTGCTAAGTGTTCTATTATAGTTCATGAGAAAGCAATGTCTTGCAAACTTGCTGAAAATCCCAACAAGCAGCACCACATTGATGGTAGTTCCAGACTTGTGAAAACATAGGACACATATCTAATGAAACCAATGAAACCCTAGTGATCTTGGGCCTCTTGAGCCTATAAGAGTCTGCTTAGCCTCTCCTAGCTTGTGTTTTTGTCAGTATTGTCTTTGCTTCCTCCCCTGCGCAGGAGATGTGGTATGCTCCGTACACAGTCAGACACAGTCAATTTTTAAAATGAACTTTTGTTCGTGGGAAAACCCCTTTAATGTGACTCGCTTCCTCTGCCTGTAGACACGTCACGCATCTGCCACCGGGATCAGCCGAATGATTCGCTGCGCCTGCACGAAATTCACGTAGGCCCACTGCGATGGTGTTCCGCTTGTGGTACCGCGCAAGAGGCTGTGTGAGTGTAAGTGTGAGAGTGAGTGTGAGTGTAAGAGTGAGTGTGAATAGGAGTGTGTGAATGTGGGTGTGAGAGTGTGAATGTGTGTGTATGTGGTGCGTACGGCGTATAGCGTGTGTGCGTTTGTGGTGCGATGGTGTTCCGCTGGTACTGCGCAGTAGGTTGGTACCAGCAGCAGTTTCCAAAATGAGACACCCATCACTTGGGTGTCCCAATATGGTGGTCGGTGATCTTCCTCCACTTGGATTTCTGGGATATGGTGACATATGGACAGAACAGGAAATGAAAACATTACAAGGCAATTATAGAAATAGACATGCCATGTTCTAGCTCTAGTACTTTTTCAGGTGTTTTTATGTAGTCTTCTGTATAGGAAAGAAGTGCATATTTTGTAAAAAAAAAAAAAAAAAGGGATATCAAAGCCCTTGGAAAATTCATGGAGTTATTCACAAACACAAAAAAAAATCACAAGAATTTGAGTTAGAATAGCCCCCTATATCTTGAGGGGAGAGGGTCTAAATTTATGGCTTTTTAAATTCCAGTATTTTATATTTTATGTCCATTAATAAAGTGTTTGTACTTTAGGCAAGCAACAAAAATATGCAGAAAACGTAAAAATTATGTATTAACTATTTAACTTTTTATATTAGCATTTCTGGAATTTTGGCTAGTATTGGACACAGTTCAGCACTCAGGTTTATTTACACATGCTTGTTTTGTCTCATTTTTTTTGTTGAAGCCAATAAAAAAATGAAAAAAAATGTTGAGAAAAAACAAATCAAGCTAATTAGTTGAATTGTTTAGTCAATTTTCACGATTACAATTGCACGCAGATCCAAACAATAACCAGGGGACAGGCAAAGCATATAGTCTATAAAGAGCTGAGTTAATCAAAACTAGTCAACCATTTAAGACAGCAAAACATTGTGTATTTAGCTTTTATTACTTAGAGAAAATTAAGCTACACCATCTATCATTGTGCTCTGCAGACACTGATACTGGATGACAGATTCTTTCAAACACCTGAAAAGCGCACAGAGAAACACATAAAATGTGCACAGGACAAGTTTCCTGACCCGACACTTCTATTTCAATTTCAATATTTTGCAAATCTCAATACTTAGATTTCAGCTTTTCATTAACATTAAGGCTTGTAATAATCATAGATCTTATAGTACAATCATATGGACACTTTGGGAGCATATTATTTTATTATTCTTTTTTTTAGTAACACAGCAATTTCAATGTTGTGACATTTTTTTAGATGGTTTGGCTTATCCAGCCTTTGTGTATCACTGTACAGAGCTAGCTGCAAAATGATTAAAGGGATCTTGCCATCATAACATTGCAGTCCAAGCTGCTGACAGCAGGTCATAGAGCAGGGGGAGCGGAGTAGAATGATATTTAGTATCATTCTCTTTCCTCCATCGCACGTATCTTCCCTACCTGATCTATCTATTATGGTAAATGGCATCACGCTTTCTCCCGCATCTGAAATCCACTGCCTCGGAGTAATTCTCCACTCTGTCCTGTCCTTCTAACCACACGTCCAAATATGTATAGTTAATTTTTTTATTTAAATGGTGAAAAATAATTCAGAAATTTGTAAGACAAATGTTTTTGTGTTTGTCGCCATGTTCCGAGCCCTGTAACATTCTTATTTTTCATGGTATGGAGCTGGGAGAGATAATCTATTGCGCCCTGAGCTGACGTTTTTATTGATAACACTTTGGGGTAGATGCGGTGTTTGGATCGCCTTTTATTGCATTTTTTGCGACCATGAAAAGAGTACTTCTGGTGTTTTGCCTTTTTTCTCGTTACACCGTTCATCGATCAGATTAATTTATTTTATATTTTGATAGATAAATAACTAAGAAGGAAAAAATCAGATACAAAATGATGTAAAAAGGATGCAAATCAATTTCAGTTTTTTATGAAAGAAAAATGGTTTGTTTTTGATGGATCTCAAAACAAAAATGATTATTTATTATTATTGGAGCGCCATTGATTCAATGGTATTGTACATGAGAAATGAATTGAATGTGTGAATGTAGCCCAGAATGTATGCAGGGAGGAGGGCTTAAATAAGGGCAAGAATTATCCACTGCCATTGAAATTACAGTCTAAGGGCAGGTGTACTATCTGCCTCATTTATGTAGCAATGCTGCACCCTGAATTGCATTATTGTGCCGAATTGTATGAAAATGCCACAAAGTGAGAAATGTTTAATGACTAATTATCCAAGCTTCTCTACTATTAGTGACCCTAGATTTACATTGTAGTTGAGAACTGTTTTGGGTTGTTGGCTACTTCTGAAGAACTGTTCATAAATGTTTATTCAGGTCATCTCGGAGTCTCTTCCCTGACACTCTCTGCTCCCTAGCATGAAGTGAGGAAATGCCTGGAAGCTGGTGTCAGAATCGGTTACAGTGACACATGATATTTATAACAAAGTGTGTAGGAAGGTGTCTCTTTACATCAGATTAGTTCTCCTCTAAAGGCCTCTGAGAAGTAGAACGCAAACCCTGCGTGGTGCGAGACAGGAGATGCGGAACCGTCAGCAACACACCTGACAGTTTAGTCAAGGTGAGTCCTGGACACAGCGCCGGTTGAGCATTGCAGACAAGTCGAATTCCATTAGTCTTTTGTATCTGTAATTGCCTAGTTCTCGTAATCTGATGTGTACATAGTCCTGGTGCTCGTGATGAATGTTCTATCACAAAAGAGAAAGCTGTGATGTCGAGCAATCAGTAGACAGGATGATGGGGAGAAGCTGTAAATGAAATTAAAATGCTCTTGTTTAATTAGTTTTGTTACTGTGTTAAAATCATTCGTTTTTTTCATTTCTAGGTGAGAAAAGTATTTAAGGTGAAGCATCGCACTCGGATATGAATGCATTAGTGGTATATTCCCATTGCTCAAGTGTTTCAAGGTATTAATTTAATGTTATTTTTGTTAATTCTATTTTTGTTCCTTTTTTGTAGCTGTTGAATTGTCAGTCAGTTTAGTGTCGTATAAAGAGCTTGCTCTAATAATCACACATTTACAGTAAGTGTTTTATAATTAAACCAATATTTGGCTTTCAGAAGCAACATTTGACATGAAACAACAAACATATTACTGTAGCTGTAAGGGTACGTCACCACTACTAATGAGCGAGTATACTCGTTGGAACGACTATGCTCGCTCATCACTAGTCACCACATGCCAGATTTAAGAATCGATGTAGGAAACAGATCCTCCAACTACAAAAGTGATGTCTGAAAAAAATACGATTTTCATTCAGCAATAAATTTAAAAAAAAACATGATAAAAAAGGAGATGACAACACATACTTGAAAGAAAATGAAAAAGCCACTGTGCAAAGGTTATAATGGAGATAGCTTCAATTCTGAGAGATTAAGGCTGTGTGCACACGCTGCGGATTCTGCTGCGGTTCCGCAGTGGTTTGGGCCGCTGCGGGTCCGCAGCAGTTTTTGCTGCCGTGTACAGTACCATTATTCCCTATGGGAATAAAAAACCGCTGTGTAGACAGTGTGGATTTTTCTGCGCGGTTTTTCTGCGGTTTTGAAACCGCAGAAAGAATTGACATGTCAATTCTTTCTGCAGATTCTGCTGCGGTTTGCCATCTCCTCCAATGAGGAGATGAAAAACCACAGGGCAAAACCGCAGACCAATCCGCAGGTAAAACCACAAGTCTTTTGACCTGCAGATTTACCTGCGGATTTTACAAAATCCACGCGGCCAAATCCGCACTGGAATCTGCAGCGTGTGCACGTACCCTCAATATGCAGAGCATGTGTCCTGGTAAACACCTTAATGTTAATTGAAATAGTCGTTGCAATCTTTACACTAGCAACATAATACACATCATAGTGAACATTTCAAAAGTAAAAAAATAGTATGCAGAATAAAGATATGTGAATAACAAGGTGCTGAGTGCTTGATATATAAATGCAATGCTGGAGCCTGTCCCAAGTGTGTCGTGCAGAGCAGACGGTTCGGATGTCAGAGATAGGCCGGGGTCACACTTGCAAAGTGCAATGCAAGAAACTCGCGAGTCTCTCGCCTCAATACCGAGCACTGCCACCGGCACTCGGGTCCAGAGCGTGCAACTGCATGTATTTCTGTGCAGCTGAACATTCTGATATGAACCACCTGAGGCAGTGCCGGTTATTGAGGCGAGAGACTCGCGCAAGTTTCTTGCATTGCACTCACAAGTGTGACCTCGACCATAAGGCTATAATAGCATAATGCCAAACACTCTGCCAGCAGACAGACCAGGGGCAGTAACAGGAGTGCACTGAATATGGTTAGAATTTAGGCAAAACTTAATATTAGGTTACAGAAAGTCATATCTACCCAAGCTCCAGACTGTAACTGACCCCCATTACATATGTTTTGGCTGTTCTTCCTGAGAAGGGGTGCACAAGAAGCAGAACTGGATGGAGATCTATTTGTGGGGAATACTAAACAGCGTAATCGCCTGGGATTGGGAGTGTTACACCGACTACAGGAAGTATAAGTCCATGTAGTTCACAGGTACCGGCTTCTGTATCACAGCGTGCACAATTTTATTTTTTTTTTCATTATGATGTGTGTTATGTTCCTAGTGTAAATAAGATTACAGCAATTATTTCAATTAGCGTTGAGGTATTTACCAGGATACATGCTCTGCAAATATAATCTCTCAGAATTGAAGTGATCTCCATTATAACCTCTGCACAGTGGCTTTTTCTTTTTCTTTCAAGTATGTGTTATCATATCCTTTTTTACCATGTTTTTTTTTTAATTTATTGTCTGTCACGTCCTCTGTGTTACTGGTTAGTGCATAATAGGCTCTCACATGCCAGATTTGATGTGGATTTTACCATAATGGAAAAGCTCAAGAGAAATCAGCATTGACAAATGCCAATGTCTGTTGTGGGAAATGTACAGTTGTGGCCAAAAGTATTGACACCCCTGCAATTCTGTCAGATAATACTCAGTTTCTTCCTGAAAATGATTGCAAACACAAATTCTTTGGTTTTATTATCTTAATTTAATTTGTCTTAAATGAAAAAACACAAAAAGAATTGTCCTGAAGCCAAATTGGATATAATTCCACACCAAACATAAAAAGAGGGTGGACAAAAGTATTGGCACTGTTCGAAAAATCATGTGATGCTTCTCTAAATTGTGTAATTAACAGCACCTGTAACTTACCTGTGGCACCTAACAGGTGTTGGCAATAACTAAATCACACTTGCAGCCAGTTGACATGGATTAAAGTTGACTCAACCTCTGTCCTGTGTCCTTGTGTGTACCACATTGAGCATGGAGAAAAGAAAGAAGACCAAAGAACTGTCTGAGGACTTGAGAAACCAAATTGTGAGGAAGCATGAGCAATCTCAAGGCTACAAGTCCATCTCCAAAGACCTGAATGTTCCTGTGTCTACCGTGCGCAGTGTCATCAAGAAGTTTAAAGCCCATGGCACTGTGGCTAACCTCCCTAGATGTGGACGGAAAAGAAAAATTGACAAGACATTTCAACGCAAGATTGTGCAGATGTTGGATAAAGAACCTCGAATAACATCCAAACAAGTTCAAGCTGCCCTGCAGTCCGAGGGTACAACAGTGTCAACCCATACTATCCGTCGGCATCTGAATGAAAAGGGACTGTATGGTAGGAGACCCAGGAAGACCCCACTTCTTACCCCGAGATATAAAAAAGCCAGGCTGGAGTTTTCCAAAACTTACCTGAAAAAGCCTAAAATGTTTTGGAAGAATGTTCTCTGGTCAGATGAGACAAAAATAGAGCTTTTTGGGCAAAGGCATCAACATAGAGTTTACAGGAGAAAAAAAGAGGCATTCAAAGAAAAGAACACGGTCCCTACAGTCAAACATGGCGGAGGTTCCCTGATGTTTTGGGGTTGCTTTGCTGCCTCTGGCACTGGACTGCTTGACCGTGTGATTGGCATTATGAAGTCTGAAGACTACCAACAAATTTTGCAGCATAATGTAGGGCCCAGTGTGAGAAAGATGGGTCTCCCTCAGAGGTCATGGGTCTTCCAGCAGGACAATGACCCAAAACACACTTCAAAAAGCACTAGAAATTGGTTTGAGAGAAAGCACTGGAGACTTCTAAGGTGGCCAGTAATGAGTCCAGACCTGAATCCCATAGAACACCTGTGGAGAGATCTAAAAATGGCAGTTTGGAGAAGGCACCCTTCAAATATCAAGGACCTGGAGCAGTTTGCCAAAGAAGAATGGTCTAAAATTCCAGCAGAGCATTGTAAGAAACTCATTGATGGTTACCAGAAGTGGTTGGTCGCAGTTATTTTGGCTAAAGGTTGTGCAACCAAGTATTAGGCTGAGGGTGCCAATACTTTTGTCTGGCCCATTTTTGGAGTTTTGTGTGAAATGATCAATGTTTTGCTTTTTGTTTCATTCTCTTTTGTGATTTTTCATTTAAGACAAATTAAATGAAGATAATATTACCAAAGAATTTGTGTTTGCAATCATTTTCAGGAAGAAACTGAGTAATATCTGACAGAATTGCAGGGGTGTTAATACTTTTGGCCACAACTGTACATAATAATGGAACATTTACACTGCATGATTATTATATTCCTAGGAACACTCATTTCATGATAATTGTGCAGTTTAAGGGCGCAGCCAGACGGCCGAATAAATTAGACTACTATCAGACTGCAACATTTAAATGGAGTGGTCACCCACAATGTAATTTTAGAGAATTAATGGCTTTCAATGGCAGCTAGAAGTTACCTGAAGGTTCCCCATTACGGTTACTGTGACTCGTCCGTGAAGCTCAGCCAACGTCGGACTGGAGCAACTTCGGCCCACCAGAGAAACTCATTCTTGGGGCCCACTATGTAGCTACGTAGAAATAAATACAAGACCACCAATTGTGTGGTAAAACACGCTAATATCAGGGTATAATATAAGGTAGTACACATCTTAATTATGTCACAGGGGTTGGGGTAGAATCATAGAATCATAGAGGGATAGCCCCCTCATAGAATATAATGTAGCCCCCTCATAGAATATACTAATGTAGCCTCCCTCATAGAATATAACGTAGCCCCCTCATAAAATAATGTAGCCCCCCTCATAAAATATAATGCAGCCCCACCTCATAGAATATAATGCAGCACCCCACAAAATATAATGTAACCCCCCCATAAGGTATAACACAGTTCCCACCATAGAATAAAATGTAGCACCCTCATAGGGTAAAATGCAGCCCCCCCATAGAGTATACTGTAGCCCCCTCATAGGGCATATTGCTGACCCTCTAATAGTATGATGTAGCCCTCCAGAATATAATGTAGTCCCCTGAAAGAATAATGCAGCCCCTCCACAGAATATAATGCAGCCCCCCACAGAGTATACTGTAGCCCCCTTGTACAGTAATATGTAGCCCCCAAGAATATAATGTAGTCCCCTGAGAGAATAATGCAGCCCCCCATAGAGTATACTGTAGCCCCCTCATATAGTAATATGTAGCCCCCAGAATATAATGTAGTCCCCTGAGAGAATAATGCAGCCCCACCACAGAATATAGTGCAGCACCCCATAGAGTAAACTGTAGCCCCCTCATAAAGTATGATGTATCATGTAATCCCCTGAGAATAATGCAGTCCCCCCACAGAATATAATGTAGCCCCCTCATAAAGTATAATGCAGCCCCTCTCCACCCCATCATTGTCCTCATCACCACCTCCATCATTGCCTTCTTCCCTATCATTCTCCCCCACCACCCCATCACTGCCCATTCCACCACCTCAGTCATTACCTCCTCCCCAACACCATCATTGTCCATTTCATCACCTCCATCATCAACTCCATCATTGCCTCCCCCACCACTATCACTGCCCATTTCATCACCTCCATCAATTGCATCCCTCACCACCATCATTGCCCATCACCTCCATCATTGCCTCCCCCACCATCATTGCCTATCACCTCCATCATTGCCTCCCCCACCATCATTGCCCATCACCTCCATCATTGCCTCCCCCACTGCCATCATTGCCCATCACCTCCATCATTGCCTCCCCCACTGCCATCATTGCCCATCACCTCCATCATTGCCTCCCCCACCAATATCATTATCCTTCCCCACCACCCCTCTCTCTCACACACACACACAAAGCACCACATCACTATCTCACCCTCACACATGAAGCACCGCACCACATACACATACACAGGCACACAGACACACAGCACAGATCACCTCCCCGTAGCAGCAGCACATCCCAGCAGCCTCTTCCTCGCAGGCAGCTTTCTGCCTGAGACAAAATGACCTCCAGCAAGCCACAAAAGTGCATGTGTCTGCACAAATGGGTAGAAACTGACTCGACTGGGATGGTCTGAGTGCTCGATGTCCAGAGATGGGGGTTGTGCTCACAGCCCAACACCGTTCAGGAAGCTTGGCATTTGGCAAAGAACACCAGGAATGGCAAATTCGCCACTGGCGCCCTGTGCTCTTCACAGAGCAGGTTCACACTGAGCACAGGTGACAGACGTGACAGAGTCTGGAGACACTGTGGAGATTGATCTGCTGCCTGCAACATCTTTCAGCATGACCGGTTTGGCAGTGGGTCAGTAATGGTGTGGGGTGGCATTTCTATGAAGGGCCACACGGTGTTGGGCTGTGAGCACAACCCCCATCTGTGGATGTCGGGCATGCTTACCATCCTCATGGAGTCAATTTCTAACCGTTTGTGCAGACACATGCACATTTGTGGCCTGCTAGAGGTCTGGCAGTGCTCCTCCTGTTCCTCCTTGCATAAAGGCGGAGGTAACGGTCCTGCTTCTGGGTTGTTGCCCTCCTATGTCCCCTTCCATGTCTCTTGGTGTACTGACCTGTCTCCTAGTAGAGCCTCCAGCCTCTGGACATTACGTTAACAGACACAGCAAACTTTTATGAATGGGTCACCGAGGAGGATGGCAGGAACAGGCTAAACCACCAGAAGATCAGAGAGGTTGGTAACTAAGCAAATTGCAGACCCCTGAACCTATCAACATAACTAGCAGTAGCCGCGGAGCGTTCCTACGATGCCCTAGACGCTTTGTCACACCTGGAGAACTAACTAAGCCTAAAGACAGAAAGGTGAAATCTAAACTGCCCCAGAGCAGACCCCAAAGGAATAGATAGCCCCCAAACATATATTGTCGGTGAGACAAGATGAGACACAAACACAGGCAGAGAACAGACTGAGCAAACGGTAGGGCCCAATTTGTCTAGACAGGACAGGACAGAAAAGATACTGTCTGCAATCACGCACAAAACCCTAAAAAGCCAACACTTCTGATATACAAAAAAACTGAGGCCACACGACCTCACCCCCGCTAGATCAGCACTCTGGTATAAACTGGAAGCAAAGCAAAAAGATACTGTTAGGGACGGTGGAATGCACTAAATATAAAATAATAGAAAGTGCGTTCGCCGTCCGGGGTCCACCGTGCAGTAGGTGTTAAAACCGCTGCTAGACAATGGCAGACGCGCTATATGGCGGTATAATGCGTATGGGTTCAACGTCACCCGATGTGCGCAGAGCGGACTCTGTTAACTCACAGAGGCACTGTAACATAAACAGAAACACTGAGCCTGTTAGACTCACAGGTCTCAGAGAAATTGCACGCACGGTATCAGGTCACAGGACATGGGTCCCAGACAGGGGACAGCATCCGTCTAGACCTACCGTGCGTGCGGCGTCGCTACTACGGACATCGGTAAATGCTGCTGAATGCAATGCAGCGGCAGACACAGCCACTATGCGATAGTGCCATGAGAGAAGTGACACCACCGGACACTAGTGTAGAGGTGCGGTCTGCACAGTGGCCTAAGGTTTGCCACTGACTGGCGCTGACTCTTTCTATAGTTCCCTATCTACATGCGTAATATCAGAGGGAGGGGAATCTTAATAAGTCAGTCACCAGAATCATACATCATCACCATTCACACATCTAGAAAGAAGAGTCTATGCTAGCGCATGGCCGAGTGGCCATGCGGGCCTTTCATAACTGTGCGCTGCAGGGAACTTCCAGATCTCTGAAATGGACCAATCAGATCAGAAGGACCTGAGCACGTGACTCCCGATCTCCAATGGGAGATCGTCGCGTGAGCATGCCCAGTAGCGGGACGAGAGAACTTAGCCTCTGGAGTGGCTTGCTGCAGGACAGCCTGCGCTGGATGCAAGGCTCTGGATTCCTGCGTGCAGCTGCAGGAATCCAATGCCTAACAGATACAGCTTGTTCAGTCCCCTGTTATGTTAGTAACATATGAAGCAGGGCCCAGCGCTCCCCCAGCAGGGAGCACGCTGAACCTTTGCAACCAAGCAGAAAGTAGAAAAAAGGCACAACCAGATTAGATGCAAAGGATTAGCAAAAGAATCACTTAACTGAACCATGCAGATCAGGCAGGGGACAAAAGAACTCCAAATGCACAAGGAGGAAATCACCAGCAACCACCAAGAGCAGCCAGCTTAATTATATGCTCCCAGCCAGTAATCTCAGGTTCCCAATTATCGTCATCAGGTGGGGAACTTCTATTAACCTGGCCAGCTCCACTACTCTCAGTAACCACCAGAGGGAGCAGAGGGAGCTTCGGTTCAGAAATCAAAACCAGGGAATTCACAACAGCAAACCTTCTTGACATAGCTCGCATTGATGTGCCATCCTGGATGAGCTGCACTACCTGAGCCACTTATGTGGGTTGTAGAGTCCATCTCATACTACCGCGAGTGTGAAAGCACAACCAACATTCAAAAGTGACCAAAGCATCAGCCAGAAAGCGTTGGTACTGAGATGTGGTCTGTGGTTCACACCTGCAGAACCACTCCTTTATTGAGGGTGTCTTGATAATTGCCAATAATTTCCATCTGTTGTCTATTCCATTGGCACAGCAGCATGTGAAATTGATTGTCAATCAGTGTTGCTTCCTAAGTGGACAGTTTGATTTTGCTGAAGTTTCATTTACTTGGAGTTATATTCTATTGTTTAAGTGTTCCCTTTATTTTTTGAGCAGTATATGTGATCAATGCCACTTTGTCATAGAATGCTGACATCCAAGAGAATTCAGGTGCCCTTGAGGGCAACCTGCAAAGAAATCATATTGTTAAACACATCCTAGCCTGGTAGTGTAAGTAATGACAATTGCACAAGGTCAGCTACTTATTATGTCAGAGTTGCTGTACTAAAATTTCTTACACACATTGAAAAACCTTATGAATGCCCTAAAAATGCAAAAGATATTATTCAAAAATTTTATTTTGCAGTTATTCTTTAAAATATCAAAATACACAAGATTATCACACATGGATTGAAAAATCTACTTTAAAAAATAAGATTTTGAAATGTACAGTAAGTAATATCTTCCCTATAAGAGATTTCCCTTTCGTGGGCAAGGGAAACCTCTTAAAGTATATGTATTATCTAAATTGTATGTACGAATTCAAAATCAAAAACGTATATATCAATTTTATAATATATCCCCATATGCTGTATATAAGTCTAACACCCAATGATTGTATACCAACAGAAAGGAGGGTGGTTGAGGCTTGACAAGTATCCAAACCACCATCATAGATGAAACAATGAGTATCCAGGAATACAACAGAAAAATGCCACCAAAAGATGAGATGATAAGAGAAAGCCTAAGGGCCCCGTCACACATAGCGATTTCGCTAGCGAGATCGCTGCTGAGTCACAAGTTTTGTGACACAACAGCGATCTCACCAGCGAGAACGCTGTGTATGACAGCGATCAGCGACCAGCCCCCCTGCCGGTATTGCTGATCGCTGCAAGAAACCTCTGGACATTTCTTTCGTCACTGATCTCCCGCTGGCCAGCACGCATCGCTGCGTGTGACAGGCGGGAGACCAGCGATCAGCTGGTAACTAACGTACACATCGGGTATCCAAGGGACGCGCGTTCCTTGGATACCCGATGTGTACGTTAGTTACCAGCGCGCTGATGCAGGGAGATGGTAACTAATGTACACATCGGGTATCTAAGGGATGCACGTCCCTTGGATACCCGATGTGTACGTTAGTTACCAGCTCCCTGCATCAGCGCGCTGGTAACTAACGAACACAGCGATGCCGCGCGCTTGACGTCGCTGTGCTGATTGCTGGTGAAGCTGTCTGTGTGACAGCTCACCAGCGATCACATAGCGACTTACCAGCGATCCTGACACGTTTATATCGTTGTCGGGATCGCTGGTAAGTTGCTATGCATGACCCCAGCTTAAGGCAGCAACAACAACAGATTTGGAAGGAAGAACAGGAACATGAAGCGCCATGGCAAGACATGCCGCAGCATGGAATGTACCATCGACAGATAATGTAATGGAGGTGGCAGACATGCAGAAATCCTACCAATGGCTAGAGAAAGCTGGACTCCGAGACAGCACAGAGGCATTAATCATAGCGTCACAAGAGCAAGCACTAAGTACCAGATTCACAGAAGCTACCACACAAGACAAGACCCAAGGTGCAGATAATGCAAAGAAACCTCAGAAACAGTCCAACACATAAGGTGAAATGTGAAATGCAAATGTGTCTATTTACCTCTATTTTTCATTAGTCTCCTGTTGACGTGTGTATCAAAACTGATATCTTAAAAAAAATTGCCACACATTGCTAGCTATATTGAATTTATACATAACATCTCTATAAGGGTACTTGTCAAAAAAAGCACCAATTTTTTTTTTCATAAGCATAAAGCATTCAATTTGAGAAAAGGTGATGTTAAGGGACGTGGATGTGGTGGTGCCTCTCAAGGCCGTGTTCCAGATCAGAAGGTGAATGGATCTCATTCTAGATTCCTATCAAAATGTGATCAGCACGATACACCACTGATGAACCCAGACAAGTGCGAGGATGTTGTGGGTTGGATAGCAGACAAAGGCTCCAGTGTGTTGACAAGCAGCACCGCAAAGTCTTCCACATGGTCCAGTCTAAGTAGCCAAAAGGCTGGGCCTCTGAATCCTCAACCTGGTCCTCTTTCCTCCCACCATCAAGGGTCCCAGGTGACATATTACCCCAATGCTGGCCACTCTGAGGAACTGTTGACATTCCATCATAATTTGTCTGGCCTCTCAATATGCACCATTAAATAGAGTCATGAGGAGATGGAGTGCAATGATGCCCAAACATTTGAGCACCCATACCAGGAGAAAGCCACATTGGGGAAGGTCAATTCATGTCTGAAGAGGTGAAGGATAATTATGGCGTACAGTTGGCATTACGTCAGCCTCAAATCGCAACTCAGAAGAAGGATCAGACTGAGGAATTGGAAAACGACGTGGTCGATGAAAAGGCCACTGATCCAACCTGGCACAGTGGCACAACAGTGCAGAGATGGATGGATCCCTAGCAAGAAAACAGGCAAGAAGAGGTAGTGGTTTGACCAGAGGGAGACTCAATCAACTCTTCCACAGTCTCTCTACTCGGCTAGATAATAGGCCAAGGCTGTGTTGTTGCCCTGTATGGCAGTTTTTTCTGAAAGGGCTTCAGACAAACAACTGTAATTTTTACCATCTGCCAAAATAAGCTAAGAAGAGGCAAGAACACTGTCAACCTGAGCACCACCATCATGCAAAGGCACATGGCTGCCAAGCACCTCAGTAGGTGGGCGGAACGCCTGGGAGCAAAATGTTTGTCTGATGGTGAAAACTCTACCCCTTCCCCTGTGTTACATCCTTCCCAATCTGCTGTCCATGAAGCAGGCACTGATGCCTCCTGCCCACGACCTGCAGTTGCATAGATACAACAGTCAGCAGCCTCGTCCAGTTCATTGTACCAGCACAGCAGTAACTTGTCCCTGCCACAGAAGTTTAACAGAAAGCAGAAATATCCACCCACCCAAAGTCCAAAATTCTAAGCACCCACATTGCCAGATTGGTAGCCCTAGAAATGTTGCTGTTTTGACTTGTGGAAGCTGAGCCTTTCCACGACCTCTTGGCGGTCGCTGCACCACAGTACTTGATTCCCATCCAACACTATTTTTCCAGGTGTGCCGTCAATGTGTTACATAAGCATGTGTTACACAATATCAGCTGGGCTCTGGCTAACGCAGTCACAAGGAATGTCTACTTTACCACAAGTACATGGACAAGTTCTTGCGGACAGAGATGCTACATTTACCTTATGGCACACTTGCTGAACCTGGTGGAGTCTGACACAGAGTCAGATACTGGGACATTACACATCCTACCCACATCAAGAATAGCAGTCCCTATGTCCATCAGGGTTTCAGTCTCCTCATATTACAGTTCCTATCCCTCCTCCTCCTGCTCAGCTGAACTAGCCTCCCCATCTCTCCCCAGCAGGGAGGTCTGTAGCACTGTCTTGGCGAAGCAGCAGCACGTTCTGCTGAAGCTCATCTATTTAGGTGATAAAGCTCATAACCCAGCCAAGCTGTTTAAGGGGATTAAAGAACTGATATCTGATCAGTGGCTTTCCCTGCTGAACCTTCAACCAGGTTTGGTTGTGTGTGATAGTGGGTGTAAGTTGGTGGCGGCTTTAAAGCTCGGCAAGCTGGTATTTCATGCATGGCCCACGTGCTGAACTTGGTTGAAGACCATTTTTTAAAAATATACCCAGACTTGCCTGACCTACTTGCCAAGGTACTGTCATGATCCATTTTTGGATCTGTGGCAGATCTGGATTCTCACATATAAACTTTTTTCCTTTCAGGCCATCGGGGGTTAATGTCTGTTTTCCCCCCGGTGGCCGCTGGTTTAATTAGATTGCTGTGGAGTTTGCTGATGCAGGTGGTGACCACTCCCACCATCCTTAAAAGGTCACCTGATGCATCAGCTGACCTTTGGTGTTAGAGTTCATGCTACAGCCACCTTACTGGAGGAAGGAGCTTACTGAGAGCAGTGGTGCCTCAGCAATTGATGGTGTATCTGGTGTTGTGATTCTGCTGTGCTGTGCTTTACAGCAGAAAGCTAAGTATTGTATTTTTGTTACCCTGTTCCTTTTGCTGTCTGTTTATCCTTACCTTGTGTTGTATTAGTTCAGCGGTGGTACCAGTGTGCTCACTTGCCAATTCACTACTTAGGGATAGGTGTAGGGCAAATGAAGTCTAAGGTATCTTGCTTGGCTACAGGTTGAAAAAACCTGTATAGGGACATCAGGGAGATCAGGGCACATCCTTTGGAGAGTGCAGGAGGTGTCCATTCCCCTTTCCCTATCGCAGGGCCCACCATTGTAATTGTGTCTCCGGAGTTCCCATGATTGTTTTGCTGTTTGGTGACCAACGAATCGTTGGGTCGTGTCGCACTGGTCAGTGAGTCCGTGACAGGTACTGCATGTCAGCGCACATTTCTTTCGCCAGACTAGCTTTGCTGCTGCAGTACTTTAATTTGCCTCCTCACCAACTAATTTCTGACCTGCCCACACTGCTATCCCTACAGTGGAAGACATTGGAAGACTCCAGACTGTGGAAGAAATATTTGAAGACACAGAATTTACCAAAATGTGAGTATACAAGCTAACGTCTGTGTGTCCGTTTTTCTCCCTGCAGTCTGTAATCATTTCTGTCTCTTTCTTGCAGCATTCATTACCATATCACCATGGCCTCAAGTCCAGAGCACACCGAGCACACTGGACAGGAGTCTGAAGTGAGTACATTTGCAACTGATTGTTAAGTATTCACTGTCACTTTACATATGTGGCAAAATCATGTATTTTCTTTTACAGACCACTTTAACAAGTGTAGAGGAGCAGGATCAGGAGCAGCAGACTCAGGCCCAAGCTCCGATGGCAAGACTGCGTGTAAGGTTTTTTTTTTTTTCCTTCACTGTTTATAGTTTTTATTGACTGTTTTTTCTTTCTCTTTTTTTTTTTTTAATTGTTTTATCTTTCCAACATTAATGTCTTTCTTTCATTTCTAGATTTCACAATGGGAAGAGGACTACCTGGGCAACGACCTCCTGATCACATTAGTGCAGGAGTGAGCTGCGTTATGGGACACCCGGAAGCAGCAACACTCGGACAACATGGTGATTCGGCGTCTGTGGAATGAGGTGGCCCAAGTGATGATGGATGACTGGGACAACGCCACACCACGAGTCAGAAAGGAATTTCGTAAGTATTGCAAAGTGGCCCGATGAGGCAGTGAACCTGTAAGGCCTGGATCACATAACCGTGTGTGATGCAATAAGCTCCTCCAGCCTGAAGTGCATTGTTTAACCCTTTTTTCCCTTTCACAGTGAACAAAGTCAGAACCCGTTGGCGTTCGATGAAGGATCGCTTCACAAGGACCTGAGACAGGAGATCCAAGTTCACAGTGGAGCTGCAGCAAGGATAAGAAAATTAAAGTATCACAGGATGCTGGCTTTCCTGAGACCTGTCCTTGCTCAGAAAGCGTAAGTATTTTTGTGATGTATTCCATTGTGTTGTATTCCCTAATCTGAATTTTTCTATTCCACAGGAGTTGGCGCTTGAACAATTGTTATTTTTTCGTAGTAATGTTTTCCTTTTCTTTTCTTTTCACAGAACCTGGAGCAGCACCCTCGAACATGGATCATCCTCTGGAGCGGTCCTTCAGTGAACAGCCTCGGACCAGTCCCAGCCATCCACCAGTGATGCAGCAAGTGGGCCGGTGTCACAGGCTGGAGAACAGGCAGCTGGTCCATCTGGTGTTCCCCTGTCCCAGGCCTCTGCCTCTTTTTTTGTTGGGTCTTCCCTCCAGCGGCAGAAGGCCTCAGACAGGACACTCATGCCCGAGTTTTTTCACTTGAGCTCGGTCTTCCAGAATAGCCTGAAGGTGGTGGGAGATAGAATTGAAAGTGGTTTAGCCCATATTGACACACTTCTCCAGGCTGTCAACCAACGCCTTGACTATCTGGAAGCCGTCCCCCAGAGACCAGCACACCATTTTTTTTCTGCGATCGAGCGGGGCATGTCAGAACACCTTATGCCTGATGTCCAGCTCAATGTGATGCAGGCCTGCAATGCTGCTTACGTTCAGGCTATGCAGCAGGCTCGATACTACCCGCATCCACACGTTTTACCTCAATTCCGAGTTCTGCTGCATATCACTGTACAGCCACTACCATGCCTAGTCCTGCCGCACACCACTACAGCGCCACCACCATACCATGTGCTTTTGAAAGCCACTCCACCACCACGCCGAGTCCTGGTCCTGCACGGACGTCCACCACCACCACCATGCCGGTAATGGAAACAACACAGCCGTCCAGCGCCACCACCATGATGGGTACGGAAAGTACATGGCCGTCCACCGCCACCACCAAGCCGGTTACGCAACCCACCACTCCCACCCTTCCAAGGAGAAGAAGGAGCTAGTAACTAACTCATGGAAAACACAAAAACAAGAGACGGGAAGCGAGACGTGAAAAAAGAACTATCATGCTACCTCCATCACCCTCACCTCCCAATGTGTCTGTGTTGTCCAATTTGTCTATCCCTTCCAATATGTCTTTTCTGTCCCATGCTTCCACTCCTAATGTGTCTACTTCCATCCTTGACCTCCCAGACCCCACATATTTTGTTGGCCCTTCCCCAAGAACCCCTTCATTGTCTACCCCTAGTCAATCCTCCCATTTCCACACCCCCCAGGTCCATAACATTTCCCCCTCATTATTTTGTAAAAAGTAATTTTTTTTTTAAATAAAATTGTATTGTTTTTCCCCTATCACTGCTTGTTCTTTGTCTCGTTCGTCGTCGGCAACACACACATCGCCGTCTACACACATTGTGCATTTGCCACCTCATAGCTCCATGACACACAATCTGCTCCTCCCTTTTCTTTCTTTGATTAACACTGTAGCTTTGCTTCTTGTGTCTGTCATGGAGCTATGAGGTGTCAAAAACACAAAGAGGACTGAAAATCCTCAAAAAAATTAATTAATACAGAACAAAGGGTCAGGGGTCAGCAATGCTTACCTGCCTAGGTGTCAGCACTAGTGCACTCAGGATGCTGGGTTTTCTGGACAATAGGTTATGCAGACTGAAGAGACGATGGAGGTAATGAGAAGTCACCTACCATAGCACTGACAGAGAGAACAGGTGTAGTGTAAAGCATGGGTGACATACATAACCCAATCAGCTGTCTGTGGATGGATACCATGTTTTGGCATAGGTGGTTTCCTTCATTGGAGACTGCCCTTCCCGTGGTTGTTCCTTCCCGGTGAAAGACCTGGCTAGTCATTGCTTGCGTTGAGAAACATGTGATGGTATCTCCGTGGCTGTTGATTTACATGTTTTTGCATATTTCCCATAAGGGATGGGGGCATTGCTCTAGCATCACTGCGTTGAGAAACATGTGATGGTGTCTCCGCAGTGTTGGATGTTGATCTCCATGAGGTCATTCATCCTCATTTTTCACAGTCTTTACTAGGCATTGCTCCTACTAGCCAGTTTCCTACTCCACACTGATGAGGAGCAATACCCCGAAACAGCTGTCTGTGGATGGATACCATGTTTTGGCATAGGTGGTTTCCTTCATTGGAGACTGCCCTTCCCGTGGTTGTTCCTTCCCGGTGAAAGACCTGGCTAGTCATTGCTTGCGTTGAGAAACATGTGATGGTGTCTCCGCGGCTGTTGATTTATATTTTTTTCATACATAACCCAATCTGCATGAAACAAATAGTGAACAGGTGTTTCACTAGAGGTTTTTATTGTCAGCAAACATTAAAGGTACATTTTAACATTCCAGGTCCATAACATTACATAAAGTTACAAGAATGTTTTACTAAACCATTTCATCTTGCCATGCCACACTTCCAATATCAGAAACGAAATAGGCTGCAAGTGTATCCCTTATTTGGGCAACTTCCCTTGTTGTCCTCATAGGGTGATGATGGTAATCTGACAACAGGTTACAAACAGGTTCATCAAGTTCGAAGTTTGGTCTCTCTTTAGCCATTATGTAGTTGTGGAGAACCACACACGCCTTGACCACCTCATCGACTGTCTCAATTTTGAGATTAATTGTTGTCCCTAAAATGCGCCACTTTGAGACAAGCACACCAAAGGCACACAACAGTTCTTCGTGCCCTGATCAGTCGGTAATTAAAAATTCTTTTGGTGTGGTTCAAGTCCCGACTGGAGTATGGTTTCAGTAGGCTTCCACAGATCTGAAAGGCTGCATCCCCAACCACAACAAATGGCATTGGCGGCCCTTCAGTGTTGGGAAGAGGTTGTGGCAGGGGGAAATCAAAATTATTCCCATACAACCGTTGGCCCATGTCCGAGTTTTAAATGTGTGGGAGTCATTACGATGGCCAAAAGATCCAATGTCCATGATGACAAACCTACAGTCCGCAGCTGCAATGGCAATGAGCACTATAGAAAAATATTTTTTATATAATTAAAGTACTCAGATCCCGTTCTAGCAGGTTTCGTAATCCGAATGTAATTTCCCCTACTGTTTGGGAGCAGTGGATGGAAAACATAAAGTTCCAAGAATTCTTCTGCTGTTTCCTGCCAGATTTCCGTGGTGGGTAGGGGGATAAATTCCTCATGCAGCATGTCCAACAAAGCCCGGCAGGTGTCTGCAACAATCTCAGAAAGGGTGGAAACAGCAATCCAGAACTGGAAATGGAGCAATGATAGGCTCTCTACGGTAGCCAGAAATCTGCTGACCAGAGAAAGAAAAAAAAATTCAGTTGATATACAAATGCAGATTCCGATAGAAACTCTCCATGTGAAGCTCGATCTTGACGCAGGATACAGGAGCAAAATCTGAGGATTTCATCTGTACAAGGGTCTATATACAGAAATCCCATGAGACAAGCCCATTGGGCATGGCTTGTGTCAAGGAAAATCTCCTGGAAATTTTTTTCCCTATGGAACGCATGCGCATAAAAACAGCAAACGCATGCAAAAACGCCTGCAAATGCATACAAACGCAGCGCTTTTTTACGTCTTGAGTAAGCTGATGCGTTTAAAAAACGCTGCATTAGCATGCATTTCCATGCATTTTTTAATGCGTTTGTGGTTGCGGATGATACGCTGTGGGCTCAACCGTAAATGTGAACCTAGCCATAGGCTATCTGGGACCATTGTTTTGACAATTGCTAACCTTCAGGGTTTTTTCCAAGCAATGTGTCAAGAGAACACCTTGCTTCAGGAGCCATATAAAACAAAAGAGAATACTTTGTGCATATGCCACTTATTGAAGAAAGGAATCAGATGAGGATGTCAGAAATCATTCTGATGTTCAAGCAATACATAGTAAAGCAAGTTGCAGCCAATTACAATGCTGATACTACAACATAAAAATCCATCATGTTGTTCTCTACCATGGAAGGACTACAACAGCAGATGATCACTTCATGTCCCATTAGTAACTGAGGGAAAAGAAAGACACGGTGTTAGGGTTGGCGGAATGTACCAAATAAGAAATAATAATAAGGTGCGTTCGCAACCAGGGTCCACCGTGCGGTGATGGAGAAATTGCAGCTAGCACAATGGCGGAGCAAGGCTGCGAGAAAAAACTTTAAGCACACTGAGATAAATGTCACTCAGTGTGCACAGAGTGCAAAGTGACAAGCTCTGTTACACCACAGAGCGGTACTATGAAACAATGCACAAAGGACAATACCCTGTTAGACTGCACAGGCATATAGAAAAATAATAATTGGGGTCCCTATAACTTAACTTCCCAGGGAAGACTAAGCTGGTGGTTGACCCTGCTCTGACACACGGTGTGCTTTAGCACACATGCCTGAGGAAGCCCGATGCAGATGCTAAGTTCAACCAGGAGTTCCCACCCTGCACTGCGTGTCTAGACAAACACTTGCAGTGCTAATAGCGGCACATGTGCACACAGGGTGGTAACATATACACCAAACACACATGATACTCCTGAGGACCTTTTATACACAAAGCTCATGTCCAGACAGACAGGACCTTGCCTGTGGACCAATCTGAAGCTGCCATATCACCAGAGCAGCTGTCGTTCGAGCACCAATGAGAAGGCGGCACATCCCGGACATGTTCAGTAGGGTGAAATCTGTATTTAGACTCCAGAGCGCAACGCTGCACGTGTAAACCACTAGTCACCATAGGCTTAGCTGTAAAGCCAACAGTAACTCTACATGCAGCACAAACCTGGACAAGGCATTGAGACAGAAGTCTGTGCTGAGCAGCTATCCCAGCGGCTGAGCCTGAATATGAGACAAGGCTTGGGATCTATCCTTTGCAGCGGGAGAATCCAGGCATTTAATACAAGGATCCAGTGGTCCAAGGAGTGTAAATGTTGGATCACTGAGTAGAGGAAAAAATTACTTCTCAGAAAAATCCATACTGTATATCTATTGCATAGTTTTGGTGCAAGCAACATCAACATATTGACCTTCCTGCAAGATGTTAACAGTGTAGAATGGTGGATGTGGAGTAATGGGATGGGGAATATTATTACTGTCCTTAGATCTTAATCTTATGAGGAGAGGTAGGTTAGTTACAACATGTCAGCACCTTTATCTAATTTTTGGTAATTGCAAGAAGCTTTCCTGTTAACATAGGCCAATAATTCTGCAGAAAGATTTCAGTACCTTATAAAATCTATGGCATGACAAATTACTTCAATCCTTAAGGCCAAAAGAGGTGCAATGTCGTACTAGATGAGTGTCTCTAATGAAGTCAACATTTAGTGTATGCAATGTACTTCGTATAGTGCAGCACTATAATTTCTCCTGTAGCTTATTTGGAAATGATTTAGCTAAATTTACATTTGTACATTATTAATGGTCAATAAGCTTTTCTGCTGACCAGTTTATTGGAGAAAAGTGTAATGAAAAAATACAGTCTTTCTAGATGCCTAAGTGAGGGTTTTGTGGTTAATAGATATTTCTGTTAATTAGAATATTTTCCAAAAAAGCTTTCAGCATCTTTGTATTTGATCCTAGATAACGCTGTGCCTGTTCTATGTCTATAATGGAATTGTCTGGAAATGTTCATTCTCCATTATGTATAGGAAACATTTTATAGAACATTTAAAATTATTCTGCTTGTAGTTTAAAAGCTGTGACAGTAACATCCCTGTTAATCGAGTAAACACAATTTCACTGGCAAACTATTGTACAGTATGGCATTGTAGAGACACTTTCTTTTGGCAAACATGTTATCACTAATACATTAGATATATTACATTAAAGGAAATAACTGGGACTTAAAAAAAATAAAAAAAATGCCTAAGCAATACTTTTTAAAAATACAGGGCACTTATTGAACAGTCTGGTATCTCCTTCAAATGCTAAATGTATCTGTGGCCTACAAATTGTGGCATTTCAGGGCTAC
This sequence comes from Dendrobates tinctorius, assembly GCF_039654945.1. NCBI lineage: Eukaryota > Metazoa > Chordata > Amphibia > Anura > Dendrobatidae > Dendrobates > Dendrobates tinctorius. The sequence goes on along the minus strand of NW_027361686.1, from coordinate 6,405,985 downwards.
ATTCTACTATATTTTCTGTGTGTGACCTTATTTCTATACTCTATTTTGTGGGGTACAAATTTTAAAAATACAGGCCACATATTGAACAATCTGGTATCTCAGTCAAACACCAGATGTATCTGTGACCTACAATTTGTGGCATTTCAGGGCTATATTCCACTGTATTTGCTGTCTTTGACCCTATTTCTATACACTATTTTGGGGTTCAAAGTTTAAAAAATACAGGCCACATATTGAAGAGTCTGGTATCTCAGTCAAACGCCAGATGTAACTGTTTCCTACAAATTGTGGTACTTCAGGGCTTCATTCCACTGTATTTGCTGTCTGTGACCCTATTTCTATACACTATTTTTGGGGACAAAATAAAAACACAGCCACATATTTTACTGTGTGGTATCTCCGACATGCCTCATGTATCTTTGGGCTACAAATTATTTAATTTGAGGCTTCCATTCACCTTTTTTTGCTGTCTGTTACCCTAGGTCTATATGTTATTTTGGGGGAAAAAATAAAAAAAATACAGGCCACATATTGAACAGTCTGGTATCGCAGTCAGACGCCTGAACTATCTGGGGGCTACAAATTGTGGCATTTAAGGCCTGCATTCCACTGTATTTGTTGTCTGTTACCTTAAGTCTATACACTATTTTTGGGGAAAAAATAAAAATACAGGCCACATATTGAACAGTATGGTGTCTCGGTAAAAATACTTCCGTTTGAAGTTGTTATGGCTGCTTCATGACTGTGTCTTAAATGCAACAACTACTACCACCATCATCATCTTCTGCCTAGAGGCAGTCACTACACAGATAGAAAGTATGTGGAGCAGAGCGTGAATGATTGGTCGGTGTTGTACTCTGTCTCTGGATTATGAAGGCGAAATCTCCTCGACTAAATCATAACTGGAAGAGCCAGAGCAAGAGCACGTGGAAGAGCACGGGACCAGGACTCTCAACTGATGAAGCCTTGTTGTTCCTGGGCCGGACTCTGACAATCCAACACCTAATAAAACTGAACTTGTTGGACGAGGACGTCAAAAAGCAGCCCTTGCAGTTTCTAGAACAGAAGCTAGAGATTTTGACATTTCTGCTGGATTTCAAGAGGTGTCAATTGGAGAACGTAGTAGTTGTAGATGTGACTTCTACTATATGGATGTTTCCACTATATGGATGTTTCCACTAGACAATCCATCCAACATGTTATTGAATAAAAATCTTTTTTTTTTTTCGCAACTCTGTTCAGCTGTGCACAAACTATGTCAAATTGGTAGCTAGACCCCAGTGGGTCTTCTCACAGTGTCATGTTGACTACAGTCCACAGATGTTATGTAGATCCCTAACCTCACCTCTACTTTACCAGCATGATGAATTAATAGGAAAAGCATGTGGTATTGATGGAGCTGTTGTTTTCTTGACAAAGAAACAAAATAAGATCAATGAGGTGGCTAGCCACACACGCAATGGAGAAATAGTAAAAATGACAATTACTTTCAGATTTGAGTTAACACACACTTCACCAACTTGCTTTCACCTTTACATTATATTCCTAAGCCTTGAAGAAGATGAATGTATTGAGAAGCAAATAGGTATGAATAATTATCACCCAAATAATGTTACAGAAGTCAGAACATACACAACCTATCTGTGGGGAAATGTTTTATCACCAAAATTTTGAAGTATGAGACTAGTGTCATCTTGTGGATTTATATGAGTCAAAAAATCCTTCATAGTGAAACTGTTCTGGATGTAATGTACAATTTGCTCTTGAAAATTAGAACATGCCTTCTATGATGCTTGCATTAACGAACTGATTGTCCAGATATGTATGGACTTAGGATGACCGGGCTGCGGTACCTGTGCTGCGCCGGGTCCGGAACTGTCAAGGCTGTGTCCCCTGTTTCCCAGGGGAAGGAATAGGGAAACGGACAGGCTCCATTAGCCAGGAAGAGGGGGCTTGTTTAGACAGGGAACCTGGCCGGAACATGAGGTAAAAAACACTCAAAGCAGGGGTGAGTCCCTAGCGGTCAGCGTGTGAGCAGCAAGGGGGGCAGTGCACTACGCTCCCGAAGTGCCGGCGCTGCGACGAACTGCAGCAGACAGACCCAGTGACCTAGAGGCAAGGAGGCTAGCTTAAGAAAAAGCAGGCACAACAGCAGAGATTTTTTGTGTGGACAAGCAGCGCATAGGAGGCTGAGCAGCGTGCTCCGTCCTTAGATCACTGGCGCCACAAATTACTGTTCCTGTTGGCTCCCGCCACTAAAAGCGGTACTGCCAGAGAGCGAAGTGCCATGTGCCCAGTAACCACCAGAGAGTGAGGCATTGTGCACTCCATGACCTTGAGTACAGCACACGTGTGCAGTAGAGAGAAACAGTTCATGCCACGTGTTAAGCTTTGCAAACAATAATTATAAGGCATGGAGGAATGACAGAGGATGTTGGTATGGTCAGCAAGGTACTCCCTCAGCATCTTCCCAAACTTTGCACTCCTAGTGAGAGTCACTCGCGCCTCACGGTCAGAGCGATAGGAGGGTCTGAGAAAGCTTTCTCAGAACTTTGCCAGTGTTCCATTGCCCCTGCTGGTTTGGAGTTGTGTCTCACTCACCTGTACTCCTTGCTTTGCCAATGAACTGTGTCTGTGACCTCTACTGCCAGCATTTTCAGATGAGAATTTTTTTAATAATTTCACAAGAAGGACTCTCTGGTCCTCCAACATTTTAGTACACCTGTCTGCCTCTGGAATAAGAGATATAAAGTTCTCCTTGTAGCGTGGGTCTAGAAGTATCACCAATCAGTATTGCCAGTCACCCAAAATTTTAAGAACGCAAGGGTGATGGGAAATGCAGCGTAACATAAACTCAGCCATGTGTGCAAGGGTGCTAACACCTAACAGTTAATACTTCCGTGTCATCACCAAGAGGATGACTGACCATGCTCTCCTCCTCCTTCTTGTCCTCAGGCCTCCACAACTTTCCACTAACCTCAGTACTATCGCTGTAAATACATCATTGTAAATACACCCCTGTAGTTTATATCTCCCCCACCTCATTGTAGATTGTAAGTTGTCACGAGCAGGATCTTTTTTTGGTTTAATTATTGTTATCGTTGTTACATAGAGTAGATTGTAAGCTGTCCCGATCAGTGTCTTTTATTTTGGTTTAATTATTGTTAACGTTGTTACTTGGGACTGTTGTGTTTGAAACTGTTAAACTCTTCTGCTCACGAATCCTTTCCAACATCTTCAGTGTAGAGTTCCAACGCATGGGGACATCACACTCCAGTCGGTGAGCCAGAAGCAGCAAACGCTGCAGAAAAACGGCAAGAGCGGATGAAGCTCTAGCTGACTTTCTAAAATGGGTACACAGGGCATCGTACTTTCCCTAGCAGATCCGGCAGCTCCGTGTCGCTTTTCATAAACCGCTGAACAATGAGGTTAAAGGGAACCTGTCACCCCCCAGGCGGTTTTAACTAAAAGAGCCACCTTGTGCAGCACTAATGCTGCATTTTGTCAAGGTGACTCTTTTAGTTGGGGTCCCTTCCACTGCTGAAAGAATCGTTTTTATAATTTGTCACTGATACTTCTAGACACCTCTCAGCCATCAGTCATTTCCTCCATTCTTCTGGGCGCCACCTCCTCAGCGTTCAGTTACTTACCCGGCGCCTGAGCTGTAATCTTGTTTCTTGGGCATGCACAGTTAGCGCTGCCCATCCACTGATTTCACATGATGTCTTCCTTCTCACGCCTGCATGGACATGCAGCCCCAGATCCCGCCCCACATTCATTCCTTTAGTTTACCCTCAGAAGAGACTGAGGGTAAACTAGAGGAATGAATGACAAATTATAAAAACGATTCTTTCAGCGGTGGAAGGGACCCCAACTAAAAGAGTCACCTTGACAGAATGCAGCATTAGTGCTGCACAAGGTGGCTCTTTTAGTTAAAAATGCCTGGGGGGGTGACAGGTTCCCTTTAAGCACATGGGCCAGTCATGGCACATGTGTGAGCTCGCCTCGTCTCAGAGCAACCACCAGGTTTCGGCCATTGTCACACATGACCATGCCTGGCTGTAGGTTCAGCGGTGTCAGCCACAGATCTGACTGCTCTTTCAGAGCTGTCCACAACTTTCAGCATTGTGTGGTTTGTCACCTAAGCATATTAGCTTCAGCACAGCCTGTTGCTGCTTGGATGAGGCAGTGCTACAGTATTTCCAGCTTGTCTCTGATGTGCTACTTTTGGAGATGGAGGCTGAAGAGGCGGAGGAGGTGCAGAAGCTGTAGACTGTGTGGGCACAGTGCCGCATCTGTCATGAGGCAATTTGAGCCATCAGCTCAGGCGGCACCAAGAACTTGAAGAGAGGGGGCGGCAGTGCGGCGCCACTCCCCGCAGTCAGATAACATGCCATGCAACAGAGGCTGTATACAGGGAGAACTAGCGCTCCCAGCCATAGCTGAATCTGGCTGCTCTGCCCTGTGCGTCCTCACACCTATCACAAGACAACTCCCTCATGCAGCACAGCACACTCCAGCCCGCATCACCCTTCCCCTCACATGACCAGTCACATGACTGTGACATCATCACAGGTCCTGTAGTCACTCCTCTCTGGCTAATGCTCGGGTTACAGCGAAGTTTGTGCAGCCAAAAAGAGGGTCTCACCCCTCCCGAGCTGGGCACCCCATCACATGAAGTGCGCCCCCCGGCTATGCGGATAGCCCCCTCAGTGTCCAAGATGCTGCTCTGCTCCATCCATTCCCACGGTCACATATTGGTGTGAGCCAGGCACAGCGCAGTGTCATGTCTGCAGTGCAGATGTGGAGTCCTCGTCCTGGACTCCTGCCTATAAGCAGTGATGGAGCACTGCTGCTGTTCTATCCAAGTCTGTGGGATCTGTTCCCAGAGATTCTCCTGCTGATCAGCACTACAACTCCCTGTATGTGGCATGCTGCCCATTGCGTGTTCTATTAGGTATCACCCCCTGTATCTGACTGGGCACCTATCCAGTATATAGCCCCGCTTTCCAACATCCACAATACAGCTGCCATTTGTCTGCTAATGGCTGCTGCCAGGGCTGTGTGCCTGCTGCTGTGCCATGGACACGGCGAGGGATGAGCCTCGCTTCACCTCCATGCAATATATTACACGCCCCATAGTGTTCAATATAGTATAATGCATCCCACAGTCCTCCATATTGCAAAATGCACCCCCATAGTCCTCATTCATTCTTGCGCTCATCTCCAGCCCTGGTCAGTGCGGGTAAACAGGAGAGCGTACGTACCAGGTCCTGTGCAGAAGTTTGAAAAGGCCGCCACCGCGGCACGCAAAGGACACCCGCCTGAGCCTCACTCTGCCTGACGCTGGCCAGTACCAGCGTCAGAGAACTGCGCTCTTCTCACCAATCCCCGGCTGGTATCCGCTCCAAGTCCTCAGCACCTCAGACGCTGGCTGGACAGTGGACCCACCTCATCAAGATGAAAGCTTTTTTATGTATACAGCAGTTGCAGATGGACTTGTATAATGTGTATAGACAGCTTTATGTACAATATAGAGGAGATACTGCTGTATATAATCACTGTATCACCTGTATGTATGTACAGCAGTCTATATATGTTATATAGGTGATACTGCTGTGTATATATACTGCGACTATTCACTGCAATCACAGTATCACCTATAGTATATACAGCATTTGCAGTTTGACCTGTCTAATGTATATTGACTCTTGTATATACAATATATAAGTGATACTGCAGTTACAGTGGGGAAAAAAAGTATTTTGTCAGTCAGCAATAGTGCAAGTTCCACCACTTAAAAAGATGAGAGGCGTCTGTAATTTACATCATAGGTAGACCTCAACTATGGGAGACAAACTGAGAAAAAAAAATCCAGAAAATCACATTGTCTGTTCATTTTATTTGCATATTATGGTGGAAAATAAGTATTTGGTCAGAAACAAAATTTCATCTCAATACTTTGTGATATATCCTTTGTTGGCAATGACAGAGGTCAAACGTTTTCTGTAAGTCTTCACAAGGTTGCCACACACTGTTGTTGGTATGTTGGCCCATTCCTCCATGCAGATCTCCTCTAGAGCAGTGATGTTTTTGGCTTTTCGCTTGGCAACACGGACTTTCAACTCCCTCCAAAGGTTTTCTATAGGGTTGAGATCTGGAGACTGGCTAGGCCACTCCAGGACCTTGAAATGCTTCTTACGAAGCCACTCCTTCGTTGCCCTGGCGGTGTGCTTTGGATCATTGTCATGTTGAAAGACCCAGCCACGTTTCATCTTCAATGCCCTTGCTGATGGAAGGAGGTTTGCACTCAAAATCTCACGATACATGGCCCCATTCATTCTTTCATGTACCCGGATCAGTCGTCCTGGCCCATTTGCAGAGAAACAGCCCCAAAGCATGATGTTTCCACCACCATGCTTTACAGTAGGTATGGTGTTTGATGGATGCAACTCACTATTCTTTTTCCTCCAAACACGACAAGTTGTGTTTCTACCAAACAGTTCCAGTTTGGTTTCATCAGACCATAGGACATTCTCCCAAAACTCCTCTGGATCATCCAAATGCTCTCTAGCAAACTTCAGACGGGCCCGGACATGTACAGGCTTAAGCAGTGGGACACGTCTGGCACTGCAGGATCTGAGTCCATGGTGGCGTAGTGTGTTACTTATGGTAGGCCTTGTTACATTGGTCCCAGCTCTCTGCAGTTCATTCACTAGGTCCCCCGCGTGGTTCTGGGATTTTTGCTCACCGTTCTTGTGATCATTCTGACCCCACGGGGTGGGATTTTGCGTGGAGCACCAGATCGAGGGAGATTATCAGTGGTCTTGTATGTCTTCCATTTTCTAATTATTGCTCCCACAGTTGATTTCTTCACTCCAAGCTGGTTGGCTATTGCAGATTCAGTCTTCCCAGCCTGGTGCAGGGCTACAATTTTGTTTCTGGTGTCTTTTGACAGCTCTTTGGTCTTCACCATAGTGGAGTTTGGAGTCAGACTGTTTGAGGGTGTGCACAGGTGTCTTTTTATACTGATAAGTTTAAACAGGTGCCATTACTACAGGTAATGAGTGGAAGAAAGAGGAGACTCTTAAAGAAGAAGTTACAGGTCTGTGAGAGCCAGAAATCTTGATTGCTTGTTTCTGACCAAATACTTATTTTCCACCATAATATGCAAATAAAATGAAAAAAAAACAGACAATGTAATTTTCTGGATTTTTTTTTCTCAGTTTGTCTCCCATAGTTGAGGTCTACCTATGATGTAAATTACAGACGCCTCTCATCTTTTTAAGTGGTGGAACTTGCACTATTGCTGACTGACTAAATACTTTTTTTCCCCACTGTATATACAGCAGTATCACCTAAATAATGTATATACAGTTGTCTCAATGTGATATATATTCAGCAGTTGCGGTGTCTCCTATATGATATATATGTGTGTCTCCTATGTGATGTATGCATCATAATATAGTATAATAATGTCTTAATTATAATGTAGAGTTGTGTGTGTATATAGTATAGTATACATATATATAGTATATATAGAGCTGTTCATATAGTATATTTCTGTGTATATAGTATAGAATCCACACTATATACACTGGCAGATCTCTACACTATATAGTATATACACAGCTCCACTCTACATTCCTTACCACAGTATATAGTGTGGAGCTGTGTATGTTGTGTACACGCCTCTTGTCCTGTATACATGGTGTAAATATAAGTATCTACTCTAAGTGTGTCTATATGTATGAAAATAAGAAGCACTCCAACTAATTGTGGAAAGTGACGTACTCTTTATTAGCCCATGTGGCAACGCTTCACATCCATAACAGAATATTTCTCTGCTATGGAATTGAAATATTACCACATGAGCTAATAAAGAGTCCTCCACTTTTCTCTTATTTAATCGGTGTGCTGATTATTTTTATAAATCCCTTTGAATTGTGGGTGTGTGTCCTAAAAGCATTTCACCCACTGGTTAATATTTGGTGGTGCTCAGTTATGACACGTATCAAGGCTGACATCACCACCTGCCGTCGGGGACATGGCATGATATGGGGCTCGTAAGTCATGGGGCCCCAGTGCCAGCACCGACACAGTTGAAAATAATGATGAGTGAGGGAGCCATCCGCAGATGCTCCCTCTCCCATCATTCCCCCTCTGTGTCTGAGCTCTGTGATGTCTTAGCTCAGAGGGCACAATTACATCACTACAGCGTATCCTTTGACCCTTTGCTCTGCTTGGCACAGAGTATGCTGAGGAGACCAGAGCAGTGGGGTACAGGGAGAAGTGAGTATTTGATGATTTTTTTGTGTATGGAGTATTATATAGGGCCATTATACTGTATGAGGTAATATTTGGGGCCCATGATAGTGTATTGAGTAAGATATGGGGCCATTATGCTGTATGGAGCAATATATGGGGCCCATTATACTGTATGGAGCATTATATGGGCCCATTATACTGTATGGAGGAATATGTGGTGCCCATAACACTGTATGGATGGTTATATGGTGCCCATGACACTGTATGGAGGACTATGTGGTGCCCATTATACTGTATGGAAGACTATGTGGTGCCCATAATACTGCATGGATGACTATGTGGTGCCCATAATACTGTATGGAGCACTGTGTGGTGCCCATAATACTGTATGGAGGACTATGTAGTGCCCATAATACTGTATGGAGCACTATGTGGTGCTAATAATACTATATGGAGGACTACGCGGTGCCAATAATACTGTATGGAGGACTACGTGGTGCCAATAATGCATTATGGAGGACTATGTGGTGCCCATAATACTGTATGGAGGATTATGTGGTGCTCATAATACTGTATAGAGGACTACGTGGTGCCCATAATTCTGCATGGAGGCATAGGTGGTGCCCATAATTCTGAATGGAGGGATATATGGTGCCCATAATTCTGCATGGAGGACTACATGGTGCCCATAATTCTGCATAGAGGGATATGCGGTGCCCATAATTCTGTATGGAGGACTATGCGATGCCCATAATACTGAATGGAGGACTGTGTGGTGCTAATAATACTATATGGAGGACTACATGGTGCCAATAATACTGTATGGAGGACTACATTGTGCCAATAATGCAGTATGGAGGACTATGCGGTGCCCATAATACTGTATGGAGGACTATGTTGTGCCCATAATACTGTATGGAGGACTATGCAGTGCCCATAATACAGTACTGTATGGAGGACTATGTGGTGCCCATAATTCTGTATGGAGGACTATGCAGTGTCCATAATACTGTATGTAGGACTATGCGGTGTGCATATTTCTGTATGGAGGACTACATGGTGCCCCATAATTCTGTATGGAGGACTATGTGGTGTCCCATAATTCTGTATGGAGGAATATGTGGTGCCCATAATTTTGTATGGAGAGATACGTGGTGCCCATAATTCTGTATGGAGGACTATGCGGTGGCCATAATTCTGTATGGAGGACTATGCAGTGCCCATAATTCTGTATGGAGGACTATGTGGTACCCATTATACTGTATGTAGGGATATGTGGTGTACTGTATGCTGTGCCAGGCCTGCCATTGCCATTAATGATCCCTCTTCTGGATTCTTCTGTGTGGTTCTTGCATGTGTAGTGATGGCAATGACACCCTAGTGTTCAGACATCTTTTCTCTATTTCTCTAAATTAAAATGTCCACTATTGTACACATTTTTACAGGATAGACATAAATCTGTATGAACCAGATTAATTTCTACCGATTTTAAAAATTTACTACAGGGGGCGCCGTTGTGCAGTTCGCCTCAGGCGGCAGAGAGGCTAGGTTCCCCCCTGCTGGCTGGAGCCATTTTTTACCAGCTGCAGCAAGTCATATGCCTGAGACGTGGCAGGACGTGATTCCACAAAAGAAAAAAAGAAATACCCGTTGTGCACTTACATATATGTTATCCGACAGTCAGGCAAGGATCTCACCTCTCGGCTTTTCATAATCCAGTTCATCATCCTGACTGAGGTCCAGGTAGGCCTTCTGGACATCTCCCATCAGGAAGGGGGCCACCACTTCAGCCCACAGGGTCATCGGCATATTCTCCAGCTCTGCAGTGCACTCGAAGATAGTGAGGAAAGCCTCCATGTCATCCTCAGGACTCATCTTCCTCAGTGCTGACTGAACTTTGTATCGGGCCTCTGAATGGAATGCGGTCGCTGGTGTGGATGTCTCTTGCAAAGCTGCAATTTGTTGCAGGATCAGCTCATTTGTTTTGTGCTGCTGCTGGTGATTGTGCTACTGCAAATGGAGCTGATCCTGCTGCCTTTGTTGCTGCTCTTGCTGTCATTGCCCTTGTTGCCGCTGAAACTGCAGCTGCTGCTCTTGCTGCTGCAGATGAAACTGCAGCTGCTGCATAAGGGCCTACAGTATTTCCTCCATCTTTTCAGCAGGCTTGAGCTGTAGTGTTGCAGGCTTGATTACTGACATGCAGCACATTGTGGTATGCCTCAGTTCACATTACCATCATTCTACAAACAATTGTAGTGAAGCTGGGTTGGTGCAGTGTGACAGACAGACAGTGATCCAGGAAAGTTCAAAACAAAGTCTCTTTTAATAGTCAGAGTACACACAAACAGAAAGTAAAATAGGATCCTCCAGATCACAGCCAGGAAACATGGAAGTCCGTAACTGGGACCGGTTACCATGGGCGACTGCACCGCCGTGTACGATGAGGGGTGCCACGCGTTTTGGCTTTGCTTGGCTCTGTGTTGCTTCACACAGGCTGAAGCTATGGCAGAACTCTCTGCTCTGCAGGTTTGCAAAACAAGACTGACACACCCAACCCTTTGCTGCTGGGGTTTTCACAAGGAACCTGTGGCAGTAGGCCACATGGAAAACCCATCCGGGAAGTAAATGGACCGCCCCACTACCATCCTGTAGTACATTTAAGAAATAAAAGCCAGTGGCAGGTTTTCCTAAATCTGCCTTGGACAAATAGCTTGCCCAAGACCAACCCTTACTTTTATTTTGCATTGCAATCACAGCTATACCTGTGACTGCAACACACTCCCGCGGCCTCAATACCCTGTCTCTGCTTAACTACTGTCTGGACTTCTAGTTGAAGTTATTCACCCCTGGAACTGCTGTGACCTGTAAGGGATACTGACATCACCTTCTCCTCTAGGTCTGTGCTTCTGTGGGCTGCTGTGCGGGACTTGTGCGGGACTTACAGCCCAAAAGGTACACATAGTGACCTTCTCTTGTTAATGCCATTCCTGTAAAAAGCTGGACTTCCACATTTAAGTGCCGAGTGCATTCCCACCTTTATGATTGCTGGACTTCTACACTTTTGTGCTGTGTGCGTGCTCATTCTTAATATTGCTGGACTTCCTCATTTAATGCAGTGTGCTTACTCTCATACTTTCTGCTTGACTCCTACGTTTAGTTCCTTGTATACACCTGCATTATATTACTGTTGGACTGGTTATATTAGCGGTCATGCCTCACTCTTCAGTTACTCTGGATATTTCTATATTGAGCTGTGTTTTCGTTGCAATTGCAGGAAATGCTCTGTTAGTTTTGCTTTACTTGCATCATTCCATATTATGCTGTGTTTTTTTGTTGCAATTGCAGGAAGTGCTCTGTTAGTTTTGCTTTACTTGCATCATTCCATATTATGCTGTGTTTTCGTTGCAATTGCAGGAAATGCTCTGTTAGTTTTGCTTTACTTGCATCATTCCATATTGTGCTTCGTTTTCATTACTATTGCAGGAAGTGCCCTGCTAGTTTGGTGACAATTGTTAAATATACTTATTTGCATCAACTTTGGTCTCAGTGTCATATTATCCCATGCAATCAGATCCCATTGTACCCATATAATTGTTACACTGGTCACAGGAAGCAGGAGCTGGCTGCTGCAGCAAACTCCAGTGCCCGCTGCTAAAGAGAAATGAATATTCACTGCACTGCACTGAACTATCCTAACTCGAGTGGGCTAAAGGTCCTGTCAGAGTCTGCCACTAGTTCAGTTTTGGTAGATTCCTCCACAGCTATCCTCAAAACTATGAATTGCTCTTTTAATTCTTGTAGCTCTGTTTGTGGAAGACGTTTTCTGCCGGTAATGATCGGCACCGTCATTCCGTCCTTCACCTTCAACCCAGTAATAAACTGTGTTAATTCCTGAAGGAATGTTACCATGACATCCTCATCTCTCTCTTCTAACTTATACATCTGTTCATTAATGGCTGTTAAGAGATGTCTGCTGGTGCATGCCTTAAATGTCTGTTCTTCTGACATATTTACATGTTCTGCTACAGCACTTAATTCTTCATAAGTTAACTGAAGAAGCAACTTACCAACACTGTTAACCTGTGTTTCCACACCCATAGTTGCCTGGTTCTGCCATTGTGCTTTGTTTCAATACTGGTCCCCTTAAATTGGTATAGCACTGATGAGTTGAGGTTCTGTGGTGCTATATGTTTCAATAGTTGTGCCTCTGCTCACTACAGTCTTATTTCCTCGCAGGATTCACCGTACGAGCCACCAATGTTCTATCTCTGCCATTCAGTGTATGGAAGCAGGGCAAAAGAACATGAGTTTTTTGGTGGAATCTTGAAAGAAGTTTACTCAAGGCGACCATTAACCAGAATCTTTCACAGTGGATGTGAGGAAACAGTTTCCAGGCAGAGGTTGATTATAAGATGTTAATCAAGTTTCTTTCCATCACTCAGAATCATTTCCCTTTATACAATGTTTCCAGCAAACAGATTATTATTATTATTATTATTATTATTATTATTATTATTATTATTATTATTTATATAGCACCATTGATTCCATGGTGCTGTACATAAGAAGGGGTTACATACAAATTGCCGATATCACTAACAGTAAACAAACTTACAATGACAGACTGATACAGATGGGAGAGGACCCTGCCCTTTTGGGCTTACATGCTACAGGATGGTGGGGAAAGAGAAAGTAGGTTGATGGGTTGCAGTAGCTCCCTGTTATGATTGGGTCACCGAGGAGGAGAGCAAGCCCAAGCTAAGCCACAGAAAACCAAAGAGGTTGGTAACTAAGCGCATTATATAGGGCCATTATACTGTATGAGGTAATATTTGGGGCCCATGATAGTGTATTGAGTAAGATATGGGGCCATTATGCTGTATGGAGCAATATATGGGGCCCATTATACTGTATGGAGCATTATATGGGCCCATTATACTGTATGGAGGAATATGTGGTGCCCATAACACTGTATGGATGGTTATGGTGCCCATGACACTGTATGGAGGACTATGTGGTGCCCATTATACTGTATGGAAGACTATGTGGTGCCCATAATACTGCATGGATGACTATGTGGTGCCCATAATACTGTATGGAGCACTGTGTGGTGCCCATAAAACTGTATGGAGGACTATGTAGTGCCCATAATACTGTATGGAGCACTATGTGGTGCTAATAATACTATATGGAGGACTACGCGGTGCCAATAATACTGTATGGAGGGCTACGTGGTGCCAATAATGCATTATGGAGGACTATGTGGTGCCCATAATACTGTATGGAGGATTATGTGGTGCTCATAATACTGTATAGAGGGCTACGTGGTGCCCATAATTCTGCATGGAGGCATAGGTGGTGCCCATAATTCTGAATGGAGGGATATATGGTGCCCATAATTCTGCATGGAGGACTACATGGTGCCCATAATTCTGCATAGAGGGATATGCGGTGCCCATAATTCTGCATAGAGGGATATGCGGTGCCCATAATTCTGTATGGAGGACTATGCGATGCCCATAATACTGAATGGAGGACTGTGTGGTGCTAATAATACTATATGGAGGACTACATGGTGCCAATAATACTGTATGGAGGACTACATTGTGCCAATAATGCAGTATGGAGGACTATGCGGTGCCCATAATACTGCATGGAGGACTATGTTGTGCCCATAATACTGTATGGAGGACTATGCAGTGCCCATAATACAGTACTGTATGGAGGACTATGTGGTGCCCATAATTCTGTATGGAGGACTATGCAGTGTCCATAATACTGTATGTAGGACTATGCGGTGTGCATATTTCTGTATGGAGGACTACGTGGTGCCCCATAATTCTGTATGGAGGACTATGTGGTGTCACATAATTCTGTATGGAGGAATATGTGGTGCCCATAATTTTGTATGGAGAGATACGTGGTGCCCATAATTCTGTATGGAGGACTATGCGGTGGCCATAATTCTGTATGGAGGACTATGCAGTGCCCATAATTCTGTATGGAGGACTATGTGGTACCCATTATACTGTATGTAGGGATATGTGGTGTACTGTATGCTGTGCCAGGCCTGCCATTGCCATTAATGATCCCTCTTCTGGATTCTTCTGTGTGGTTCTTGCATGTGTAGTGATGGCAATGACACCCTTGTGTTCAGACATCTTTTCTCTATTTCTCTAAATTAAAATGTCCACTATTGTACACATTTTTACAGGATAGACATAAATCTGTATGAACCAGATTAATTTCTACCGATTTTAAAAATTTACTACAGGGGGCGCCGTTGTGCAGTTCGCCTCAGGCGGCAGAGAGGCTAGGTTCCCCCCTGCTGGCTGGAGCCATTTTTTACCAGCTGCAGCAAGTCATATGCCTGAGACGTGGCAGGACGTGACTCCACAAAAGAAAAAAAGGAATACCCGTTGTGCACTTACATATATGTTATCCGACAGTCAGGCAAGGATCTCACCTCTCGGCTTTTCATAATCCAGTTCATCATCCTGACTGAGGTCCAGGTAGGCCTTCTGGACATCTCCCATCAGGAAGGGGGCCACCACTTCAGCCTACAGGGTCATCGGCATATTCTCCAGCTCTGCAGTGCACTCGAAGATAGTGAGGAAAGCCTCCATGTCATCCTCAGGACTCATCTTCCTCAGTGCTGACTGAACTTTGTATCGGGCCTCTGAATGGAATGCGGTCGCTGGTGTGGATGTCTCTTGCAAAGCTGCAATTTGTTGCAGGATCAGCTCATTTGTTTTGTGCTGCTGCTGGTGATTGTGCTACTGCAAATGGAGCTGATCCTGCTGCCTTTGTTGCTGCTCTTGCTGTCATTGCCCTTGTTGCCGCTGAAACTGCAGCTGCTGCTCTTGCTGCTGCAGATGAAACTGCAGCTGCTGCATAAGGGCCTACAGTATTTCCTCCATCTTTTCAGCAGGCTTGAGCTGTAGTGTTGCAGGCTTGATTACTGACATGCAGCACATTGTGGTATGCCTCAGTTCACATTACCATCATTCTACAAACAATTGTAGTGAAGCTTGGTTGGTGCAGTGTGACAGACAGACAGTGATCCAGGAAAGTTCAAAACAAAGTCTCTTTTAATAGTCAGAGTACACACAAACAGAAAGTAAAATAGGATCCTCCAGATCACAGCCAGGAAACATGGAAGTCCATAACTGGGACCGGTTACCATGGGCGACTGCACCGCCATGTACGATGAGGGGTGCCACGCGTTATGGCTTTGCTTGGCTCTGTGTTGCTTCACACAGGCTGAAGCTATGGCAGAACTCTCTGCTCTGCAGGTTTGCAAAACAAGACTGACACACCCAACCCTTTGCTGCTGGGGTTTTCACAAGGAACCTGTGGCAGTAAGCCACATGGAAAACCCATCCGGGAAGTAAATGGACCGCCCCACTACCATCCTGTAGTACATTTAAGAAATAAAAGCCAGTGGCAGGTTTTCCTAAATCTGCCTTGGACAAATAGCTTGCCCAAGACCAACCCTTACTTTTATTTTGCATTGCAATCACAGCTATACCTGTGACTGCAACACACTCCCGCGGCCTCAATACCCTGTCTCTGCTTAACTACTGTCTGGACTTCTAGTTGAAGTTATTCACCCCTGGAACTGCTGTGACCTGTAAGGAATACTGACATCACCTTCTCCTCTAGGTCTGTGCTTCTGTGGGCTGCTGTGCGGGACTTGTGCGGGACTTACAGCCCAAAAGGTACACATAGTGACCTTCTCTTGTTATTGCCATTCCTGTAAAAAGCTGGACTTCCACATTTAAGTGCCGAGTGCATTCCCACCTTTATGATTGCTGGACTTCTACACTTTTGTGCTGTGTGCGTGCTCATTCTTAATATTGCTGGACTTCCTCATTTAATGCAGTGTGCTTACTCTCATACTTTCTGCTTGACTCCTACGTTTAGTTCCTTGTATACACCTGCATTATATTACTGTTGGACTGGTTATATTAGCGGTCACGCCTCACTCTTCAGTTACTCTGGATATTTCTATATTGAGCTGTGTTTTCGTTGCAATTGCAGGAAATGCTCTGTTAGTTTTGCTTTACTTGCATCATTCCATATTATGCTGTGTTTTTTTGTTGCAATTGCAGGAAGTGCTCTGTTAGTTTTGCTTTACTTGCATCATTCCATATTATGCTGTGTTTTCGTTGCAATTGCAGGAAATGCTCTGTTAGTTTTGCTATACTTGCATCATTCCATATTGTGCTTCGTTTTCATTACTATTGCAGGAAGTGCCCTGCTAGTTTGGTGACAATTGTTAAATACACTTATTTGCATCAACTTTGGTCTCAGTGTCATATTATCCCATGCAATCAGATCCCATTGTACCCATATAATTGTTACACTGGTCACAGGAAGCAGGAGCTGGCTGCTGCAGCAAACTCCAGTGCCCGCTGCTAAAGAGAAATGAATATTCACTGCACTGCACTGAACTATCCTAACTCGAGTGGGCTAAAGGTCCTGTCAGAGTCTGCCACTAGTTCAGTTTTGGTAGATTCCTCCACAGCTATCCTCAAAACTATGAATTGCTCTTTTAATTCTTGTAGCGCTGTTTGTGGAAGACGTTTTCTGCCGGTAATGATCGGCACCGTCATTCCGTCCTTCACCTTCAACCCAGTAATAAACTGTGTTAATTCCTGAAGGAATGTTACCA
Organism: Dendrobates tinctorius; assembly: GCF_039654945.1. Lineage (NCBI taxonomy): Eukaryota > Metazoa > Chordata > Amphibia > Anura > Dendrobatidae > Dendrobates > Dendrobates tinctorius. Next base: position 6,389,040 of record NW_027361686.1, on the reverse strand, counting down.
TGACATCCTCATCTCTCTCTTCTAACTTATACATCTGTTCATTAATGGCTGTTAAGAGATGTCTGCTGGTGCATGCCTTAAATGTCTGTTCTTCTGACATATTTACATGTTCTGCTACAGCACTTAATTCTTCATAAGTTAACTGAAGAAGCAACTTACCAACACTGTTAACCTGTGTTTCCACACCCATAGTTGCCTGGTTCTGCCATTGTGCTTTGTTTCAATACTGGTCCCCTTAAATTGGTATAGCACTGATGAGTTGAGGTTCTGTGGTGCTATATGTTTCAATAGTTGTGCCTCTGCTCACTACAGTCTTATTTCCTCGCAGGATTCACCGTACGAGCCACCAATGTTCTATCTCTGCCATTCAGTGTATGGAAGCAGGGCAAAAGAACATGAGTTTTTTGGTGGAATCTTGAAAGAAGTTTACTCTAGGAGACCATTAACCAGAATCTTTCACAGTGGATGTGAGGAAACAGTTTCCAGGCAGATTTTGATTATAAGATATTAATCAAGTTTCTTTCCATCACTCAGAATCATTTCCCTTTATACAATGTTTCCAGCAAACAGATTATTATTATTATTATTATTATTATTATTATTTATATAGCACCATTGATTCCATGGTGCTGTACATAAGAAGGGGTTACATACAAATTGCAGATATCACTAACAGTAAACAAACTTACAATGACAGACTGATACAGATGGGAGAGGACCCTGCCCTTTTGGGCTTACATGCTACAGGATGGTGGGGAAAGAGAAAGTAGGTTGATGGGTTGCAGTAGCTCCCTGTTATGATTGGGTCACCGAGGAGGAGAGCAAGCCCAAGCTAAGCCACAGAAAACCAGAGAGGTTGGTAACTAAGCGGATTGCAGACCCCTGATCCTATCCGCACAACTAGCAGTAGCCGTGGACCGTGCTTACGATGATCCTAGATGCCTCAGCACAGCCGGAGAGCTAACTAAGCCTAAAGCAAGAAAGGGGAAATCCAAACTGCCCCAGAGCAGACCCCAAAGGAATAGATAGCCCCCAAACATATATTGTCGGTGAGACAAGATGAAAGCACAAACGCAGGCAGGAAAATAGACTGAGCAAATGATGGAGCCCACACTAACTAGACAGGACAGGAAAGGAAAGACACTGTCTGCAAAAAACCCTGCAAAAAAGTCCAACACGACTGATGCAAAAATGCAAAAAATACTGAAGTCGCACGACTTCGCCCACTATATCAGGACTCTGGTATATTCTGAAAGCAGAGCAAAAGAGGCCAATATAATAAGGGACAAAAACAAATTGGCACAAGCAGTAACATATGGATGGTGACTCAGCACAGCCCCAGCCCGAGCTGGCTGACCCACACAAAACTGATATAGACAAAACCCAGATCAAATGTTAACAGAATAGCAAATGAACACTTAGCTGAACATGCAGGGACTGAGCTGGAAACTAAGACCTCAGGAGGCAGGAAGAAAATCACCAGCAGGGATAGAGGGAGCCGGCTGTCTTAAATCCCAATCTGAAACCCCAGATCTTCAATCGTCGTCCTCATTATCAGGCAAGCCTCTGTTAATCAGAACAGCTCCATTACCTCCAGTAACCACCTGAGGGAGCCCATAAAGAGAACTCGCAACCCCTCTGTCAATTTGACCAGCTCCACTACCTTCAGTAGTAACTAGAGGGAGGCCACAAAGTGAATTCACAACAGTTCCTGTGTTGGTTGAGGTGATATCTCTGGTAGTGCTGAGGAGGTAGCGGGGTCATTGCAGGCTGTAGGCTTTCTTGAAGAAGTGGGTTTTCAGGTTCCGTCTGAAGGATCCGAATGTGATTGATAGTCGGACATGTTGGGGCAAAGAATTCCTGAGGATGGGGGCTATTCGGGAGAAGTCTGGGAGGTGGTTGGGTGAGGAGCGAATAAGTGTGGAGGAGAAGGAGGTCTTGGGATGACCGGAAATCACGTGAGGGAAGGTATCGGGAGATTAGTTCAGAGACATATGGGGGAGACAGGTTATAGATGGCCTTGTAGGTCAGTATTAGCATATTCACTCAACATATCCAGTTCAAATTACTGAGGCCAGTGAAGAGATTTGCAGAGGGGAGATGCGGAGGAGTAGCGAGGAGAGAGATGAATTAGTCGGGCAGCAGCAGCAGTAATGAAGTTCAGATTTCATAAATTCAATATGTGAGATATAAAAGTCTCTTCACAGACAAATTCTCTTCATACACTGAGTAGTACTATACCTTCATCATGCAGTGAGGTGTAGGGGGTGAAATGAGTCTGGTGTTGGTTTTCTAAAGTTCTTATCTTGAGGCAACAATGATTGCTACTGGTTGTCCTGGCTGACTCTTTGCTTCCAGCAGTCATTTCCCTGAAAGAACTGGCCTGGGTAGCTCATCTTAGTTCGGTCTCAGAGGAGACTCTCTTTGACACTGCTTCTTCCTACAGAATCTGGACACAACTTTCCCAGAATCCCCTCTGGCTGTGATAACCACTCTTTGTTTATGTTATTCAAGTATGTAGCTATCGGTTTGAACAATTTTGGTGTTTTTTATTTTTTTTGGGGGGAGGGAAGTGGCAATGTTACTTTTAATACTCTAGATTTTTTCATTTTCTCATACAAGTAAAGCACGCAACAGTCTGACAGTTCTATATACTGTTGGGGCACACTCAAGGGGTGTGCAGTTATCTTAACTGTTTGCTGCCAAATCTGATATCAAATGGATGTATGCGTATGAGGAGAATGACCACACTCGACCGTCAATGGCAGTCAAAAAAGTAGCTCTCTTTATTAATGAAGTTACACATGTTTATATAGATAACTGCTTATCTTCAAGATCATTGCTAAAAGCTGGAGTTATTACCTTCTTGGTTCAAGGTTCTAGCAATTTCCATTGCCTTTTATGTTTCTGCTATTTGTACCTGTACAATAATCTTTATTAGCGAAAGCAGAACAAACAGATCAATGTACATAAAAGCACAAGCGCCTTATGAGGTCTCTAACTATAACATAGGTGTGGTCCAGGTTGCCAGCACCATTTTTGTATATCTTCATTAATTCTTTACTTCCTTAACAATACAGTATATTAGGAAATTTTATAATCTTTTTAAAATTATTTATTAATATGACAGTAGATTTTTAAAGATATCTCATCGGAGAAAAAAAATGGATATTTCTGATAAAATGTGAGCAAATGATACATGCTGCAGCTGTAACTTTCATCTATTCTGGGAAACAGACTTCAAGAGGAATATGGAACATTTACATCTAATCAATTAGTTAATGGACAATGTAAAAATGGCATCTTAAATAACAGACAAGCTAATTTTCTTTAGTAATTTGCACACTTTGGAATTCATTGCTTTGCCTATAATTGAAATTTTGCTGGGTGCAAGCTGCAACAATGAAAAGTTAGTCAGTAAAATCGGTCACCCAAGAAAGAATGAAGCAGGCCGTACAACCTCCTGCAACCTTCTCACTTCAGCAATCACTAGGAAAGATTTGTGACATAATACTATTATGCTGGCTTTATCTTTGTAAGATTTCTTTGATGGCCTAGATAGTGTCTATGCGATGCTGAAATAGCTTTTACACTTCAGAATAGAAGATCCACATAATAACAGGATTTACAGAACATTTTTCTTTTGCTTTTGCAGCTTACAGACTTAAGTGCAGTATATTACATTGAAGATATACAGGATATACTGTATCAGGTAGCAACACAACTTAGACAGTCATTTGCTGAATAGAGTTTGAGTAATCTTTAAAAATTGGATGATTTTGTTTGAAATATCTTTAGTTTATTATTATGATGCAAAACACATAAAACATGTATTATTTGGAATTTGAAAATAGAGGGGGAAGCCAGCACTGCTTAAGGTTAGAACGCATAAATTGGAGTGCATATGCACATAATGTCTAGCAGTATTCAAAAATGAGATATTTAGCAAAAAAATTGATCAATTCAATTGAGCCACCCCGCCGCGCCAAGGCAATCTCATATGGGGGGTCCTACTCTATATATTTTTAATAAATGCTGTGCCATTACGGCCTCCTAAATACATTTAGAGCATGACCACATCAAGTGCAATCTGTACCTGAACATTGCTGGATCGCTCCCATGAAGCCAGATGAAGCAAGTGCAGATGAAGGCCAACCAGGTCTGAACACAGACATATCAGGAATGGCCTCCACACATTGCCTGACCAGCAAACATAGATGAAGGGCGATGTTGGTCCAGACACAGGTGCACAATTAAATAAAGCTTGGGGCAGGGTGGGGCTGCCGTGTGTGTGCACAGCAGCCTAAACCATCACAATGAACACAGAAAAATTATGGCTGACATAACCAAGCGTGCACGGCAGCAGTGGTGGTGAGCCACAAACCAACAACAAGAAAATAGAGGGGGAAGCCAGCACTGCTTAAGGTTAGAACGCATAAATTGGAGTGCATATGCACATAATGTCTAGCTGTATTCAAAAATGAGATATTTAGCAAAAAAATTGATCAATTCAATTGAGCCACCCCTCCGCGCCAAGGCAATCTCATATGGGGGGTCCTACTCTATATATTTTTAATAAATGCTGTGCCATTACGGCCTCCTAAATACATTTAGAGCACCTGTGTCTGGACCAACATCGCCCTTCATCTATGTTTGCTGGTCAGGCAATGTGTGGAGGCCATTCCTGATATGTCTGTGTTCAGACCTGGTTGGCCTTCATCTGCACTTGCTTCATCTGGCTTCATGGGAGCGATCCAGAAATGTTCAGGTACAGATTGCACTTGATGTGGTCATGCTCTAAATGTATTTAGGAGGCCGTAATGGCACAGCATTTATTAAAAATATATAGAGTAGGACCCCCCATATGAGATTGCCTTGGCGCGGCGGGGTGGCTCAATTGAATTGATCAATTTTTTTGCTAAATATCTCATTTTTGAATACAGCTAGACATTATGTGCATATGCACTCCAATTTATGCGTTCTAACCTTAAGCAGTGCTGGCTTCCCCCTCTATTTTATTATTTGGAATTTACCTTTAAAATATTTGCCATCATATAGCTGGACCACCACCAGCTTAGATTTGTCTTTTGTTAAGAACAAATGAGTGCCATCATTTAGACGAGTGTACTATGTAGTAGAGTTGAGTGGGTCTGATGAGATTCAGGAACATGAGAGTTTTCAGGGTATAAAAAATGAAGATGAAGAAAAAGAGCTAATGCTCGCTTTACCACTCACTTATGCTAATCAGTGGTCCATGGCGAATCTTCTTACCACCGACACATACTGCCTATTTAAACTTGAACATGAGGCATGGGATGAGACCAGATGAACTCAGGGTTGTTCCAGATTAAAGTGGCTCATCAGAAGTTCAGGGCACACATTGTGGTGTAACATTGTTGCCATGACATTAGAATGCACATGTCATACCGACCTAGTGATGCACTGTAGCCAAGGATGCCCGGCTATGACTAGGCACAGTGCATCTCTGCCCCTGCATATTGTAAGGATGTGGCGATGTCATACCATCACGATATGGCACCATGACCTTACGATGAGCACTCCAGCCTAGACTTGGCATGGAATGGCCTGCACACCAATTAAATCTGATAACACATAATAACCGTAGAAAAATGCTTTATTGGAAAACACAACACACGTGTTAAAAACAATTAAAAAGGACAAAGGAAGTCCATGTAACACCCCTGCATATAATAATCACATACAGCCATAATAGGTATAGAGCCCTTTTTGTATCATTAAGAGTACAGACAATGACATTTTGAATTTTTTCTCTTACATTTCATGGTTCTCTCCATGCAAGGCTTTTGCACCCTCATATATAGAACCCATTGATTGTTTGGTGCACCCCACACCTTTTTATACAACATATTAGACTTGGCATGGGACAAATAAAAAGAGGTTCCACTCAAACAAATTTGCTCATCTCTACTTTGTTGAACTGAATACTTATTCTTTACGATCCTTCTTTCCTCCACATACATGCAAAATTTCATATATTATGAAGAAGGAGAAGAAAAAACAATCTGCTGCCAGATATATCTGGTAAGTTGGAATGCCCCCATACACACAAAACAATCAGCCTGTTTTACTGGAATTGTGTTTGGATAACTTTACTCTAAAATATATGGGAACCTTAATACTCATTGATTGCAACAGACAAGTGTTCACAAAATGTTGTTATATTGAAATCTAGGACTAGTTTATTCACAAGTTGAACTCCCAGACTCCAAATAATGTGACTTTTAATCCATCTCTCACTAAAAACCTATAATGTTCTTATTTCATGATCATGTTCAACACCTATTAGCATTTTTGTATACATATGCACTGGATAAAAAAAAAGTCTACACAGCTCTGTTAAAATGCCATTTTTGGTCAAGTAAAAAAAAATCATACTAAGAAGAATCATCAATATAGTCTATGTTGGTCTATGTTATACAAAACAGAAGCCGCGGAGACACCATCACGTGTTTCTCAACGCAAGCAATGACCAGCCAGGTCTTTGCCCGGGAAGGAACAACCACAGGAAGGGCAGCCTCCAATGAAGGAAACCACCTATGCCAAAACATGGTATCCATCCACATACAGCTGTTTCGGGGTATTGCCCCTCATCAGTGTGGAGTAGGAAACTGGCTGGTAGGAGCAATGCGTAGTAAAAAGACCATGAAGAGGAGGATGAATGAACTCATGGAGATCAACATCCGACACTGCGGAGACACCATCACGTGTTTCTCAACGCAGTGATTCTAGAGCACTGCCCCTATCCCTTATGGGAAATATGTAAAACATGCAAAACAGAAGCCGCGGAGACACCATCACGTGTTTCTCAACGCAAGCAATGACCAGCCAGGTCTTTGCCCGGGAAGGAACAACCACGGGAAGGGCAGCCTCCAATGAAGGAAACCACCTATGCCAAAACATGGTATCCATCCACATACAGCTGTTGAGAAACACGTGATGGTGTCTCCGCGGCTTCTGTTTTGCATGTTTTACATATTTCCCATAAGGGATAGAATCACTGCGTTGAGAAACACGTGATGGTGTCTCCGCAGTGTCGGATGTTGATCTCCATGAGTTCATTCATCCTCCTCTTCATGGTCTATGTTATACAGGCCTCATCCACAGGCCCCAAAAAATTTATTCGGTTACTAACATCATACAGTAGGGGAGATCTCACTTTGTAATTGTTTTGAGCATCTAGTCTATTTTATACAATCCTCATCCACCCAACCAAAAAAAGTTCTTTTGTTACTAAAGTCATACAGTGGGGAGATCTCATCTTGAAATTGTTTGTAGCATCTAGTCTATGTTATACAGGCCTCATCCACAGGCCCCAAAAATGTCTTTGATTACTAACATCATGCAGTAGGGTAGATCTCACTTTGAAATTATTTGAAGCTTCTAGTCTATTTCATACAGACCTCATCCACCCAACAAAAAAAAGTTCTTCTGTTACTAACATCATACAGTAGGGGAGATTTCATCTTGAAATTTTTTGTAGCATCCAGTCTATGTTATACAGGCCTCATAAACAGGCCCAAAAAATATCTTTAGTTGCTAATGTCATACAGTAGTGTACATCTCACTTTGAAATTGTTTTGAGTATCTAGTCTATTTTATACAGTCCTTATCTACAGCCCCAAAACAATTTCTTCTGTTACTAATGTCTTCTGTTACTAATGTCTTACAGTAGGGGAGATCTCATTTTGAAATTGTTTGGAGAATATCTTCTATATCATAAAGGCCTTATCCCCACTCAAACAATTCTTTCTTCTGTTACTAATGTCATAGAGTAGGGGAGATCTCATTTTGAAATTGCTTGTAGCATCTAGTCTATGTTATACAGGCTTCATCCACAGCCCCCCCAAAATATCTTCTGTTACTAATGTCACACAGTAGGAGAGATCTCATTTCGAAATTGTTTGTAGCATCTAGTCTATGTTATACAGGCCTCATCCACAGGCCCAAAAAATGTATTTGGTTAAGAAGGTCATACAGTAGGGTCGATCTCACTTTGAAATTGTTTGGAGCATCTAATCTATTTTAAACAGGCCTCATCCACCAGAAAAAAAAAAAATTCTGTTACTAACATCATAAAGCAGGGGAGACCTAATTTTGAAATTGCTTGGAGCATATCTTCTTTGTCATATAAGCCTCATCCACACTCAAAAATGATTTGGAACTAACGTGATTCAGCACACCATATTTCACCTTGTCATTTAGTGCCGCTGAAATTCAGCTGTTTGCAGAGCTAGTACAGAGTAAAAAAATCTAATTTTTGGATGTTAATACTGTGCTCCTGCCGCAATACCTGAGCAACATGACTAGGAAAAAGCAAGGTCAAGGTGGAAGGGAGATTAGGCTTGGAATTTAAGGTGGACTTGGGTAGGTAGTAATGTTTGTGAAAAACACTAGTCAATAGTGATGAGCAAATATATTCGGCACTATTCGTTACTCGGCGAGTAATTTGCTATTTGAATTTGTTATATTTGAATGACCTGCATGTTTGGTGCTTTATTTGCATTCAATGAACATGCTGGGCTTGTTTACCAATCACAGTAATGCCGACACCATCTTTGGTGTGGCAATACTGTGCTTGACTTCCCAAACACCGGTTGTTTACAGTTACAGAGGGGCTAGGTCTACTAGAAGGAGTGACTCATAGGCACAATCTAAAAGAAAAACACAAAATAACCATTTTGTACTTAACTTCATTTCTACCTCGAATTGCCACTGGGATTGGATTTGTGAGATTTTGAATAAACATTGGCCTATTCTATGCACCAACAGTGTTCTGGCAGCACATTTACCTTCATCTCCACGCATGATCTAGCAGAGAAGCAAGAACCTTCAGGACCACCTAGTAAGAAACCACTATGTGGCAAAGCAAAATACAATCTTTAACCTGGATGGTCCTAAACATGGCTGCTTCCCCTGTGGTTCATTCATGGCATACCTTAACATCCTTAGGTGTGGGACCTTTGTATCTTCCAATGGGAGCAGGGAATACACAATTCGTGATTTTATCACCTGCAACACCACTTATGTTATTTACCCTGTTCCCGTATCTACATGGGTCTCACATCTAGGGAACTAAAACCTAGAACTTGAGAACATATACATGACATCTTGGCAGCCAAGGAGGTCAGAACTCAGGACTTTACCAAGGCATTTTTGGGCCTGCAATGGGTCCGATCCTAGTGGGCTGAGGGTAAGGGAGATTGTTCGAATTCATGGGGTGGCAATTAGAGTTGAGCAACTTTAGTCAGATCGGATTTCATGAAACAAAATTAGTTTCAGATGAAACTGGTCCGACTAGGGCAAAAAAAAGTCGGAGTTTCATCCGAAACCCGACCCCAATGCAAGTCAATGGGGAATAAAAGTCGGCATTGAGTGGATTAATGTAATCCGCTCAATGCTGACTTTTATTTCCCATTGACTTGCATTGGGGTTGGGTTTCAGACGAAACTCCGACTTTTTTTGCCCTAGTCGGACCAGTTTCGTCTGAAACGAATTTTGTTTCATGAAACCCGATCCGACTAAATTCGCTAAACTCTAGTGGCAATCTAAAACAGATGTTAGCACAACGTGAATCTAGGTGGATTGTTGTCACCCTTGACACCATGTCCCCCAAAAAGGTTTAATGAAAAGCTTAGTTTCAGTCCCTTCTTGTGACTAAGCTCTGATATTGCCCGCTGATATTGTACCCAATGAACTTTTTCCTTTTTGAGTTGCCCTTTTGTTTTTCTTTTTTACCTTTTTTAAAACATTCTATTTTGAAGTCCTTTGCCCTCATTCTTGTTTTTAATTATTTGTCTTCGTCTTTTTAGTTTTTTTATTGTGTTAGACTACATGTGCATTACTATCGTGAACATCTCCGGGACCAGCCTTTCTTCAGCCTGCTGTTTCTTTTTTAAATGTGACCTGTGATGATCTGCTATCTGCCATAGAAAGAATAATATAGATATGGACAGGTGATGCTTTTTGCTGCAACCTTTGGAGTTGAATACAGAAAAAAGATGTGTACGTCTTGGATACAGAATGTTGATTTTCTTAATATATTTTATATAGGTATATTTATTCTGCCTGTTCCTTTCAGTACCATTGAGTCTATTTGCCATGTATAATGACATTATTTTTTTTTCACTCATTATCTCATCTGCACACTTGCTCTTCAATTATTTTTTTTGCTTTTTTGGTTCTTTATTCTTTATTTTCTCATTGTTTATTACTCTACATATTGTTATTAATCCTATCTTTACTGAGTGTTTTACTATTTATTCATTATTTCTCTTTTTTAAATTTTATTTCACCTCTTTCCTTAACTTTTTAAACCAGTGGATTTTTTCTATATATTTAGACCTCTTATTATGGCCCCATACGTGTAAATCATGTTTATTGATTGACGTTATGTTATCAACACTCACATATAACACATATTCTTAGCACATATCTTCATGGTGTGTCACTCAGTTTTGGTAATGTGGCTTACTATCGTTATATGGTCGTAGCTAGAGTTGAGAGAAACGGGTCTGCCAAATTCAGAATTCGCCGACTTTGGCTAAAGTCGGGTTTCGCCTATCAAAACCCGACCACAGCATGAGGTTGGCCATGAGTTTGCCAACTTGAGTGCCAAAGTCACGTTTCCCACAATGCTTCCTCCGCCTTTTCTCAGCCAATCATCAAGGACGCACACTGTGGGCAACGCGATTACATAGGCAGCGGCCCCCACCATCTTAGAGAAGGGCATCCAAGTGATTGTGACGCCACACAAAGCCAGCCAGTGGCTATTAAAGGCCGTGCCCGCCGACCGCCATCTTACTTCTGCTGATCTTAGCATAGGGAGAGGTTGCTGATGCTCGTTCTCAATAGGGAGAGTGTTTAGGCAGGAAAAGAAAAAAAAAGTGCTTCTGTTGATAGCAATTTTCACTGTACAACACAACAGTACAGTGTGCAGTGACAGGGGTAGCTATATTTGTGTGCAGCAGCTCTGTTGGTGATTAGGCTGCCTTATAAGGCTCCCTGATGGCACAGCAGTGTGCAAACAGCAATGCAGCTGAGTGCTTTTTTGAAAGCAAAAAAACTTTTATTCCTTTTCTCTGCACAGTTACCAAGAGTTCATTTTTTCACACTTTTGTGTGCAGCAGCGCTGGTGGTGATAAGGCTGTCTTATAAGGCTATGTGGTAGCTGTACTGCTGTGTACAATATCAGATATCTGCTGTTCTTATTACGATCATATGTACACAGAGTCAGCATGTGTCTGTGAGACTCCATAAATACATATACGGACATTTCCATTTCTCCATGCACCGTATTGAGCTGTCCGATTCTCAAACAGTATCAGATATCTGCTGTTCTCATTACGGTCACATCTACACAGAGTCAGCGTGTGTCTGTGAGACTCCGTAAATACATATACGGACATTTCCATTTCTCCATACACCGTATTGAGCTGTCTGATTCTCAAACAGTATCGGATATCTGCTGTTCGCTTTACGGTCACATCTACACAGAATCAGCGTGTGTGTGACATTCCGTGAATACATATACGGACATTTCCAGTTCTCCATACACCGTATTGAGCTGTCAGATTCTCAAACAGTATCGGATATCTGCTGTTCGCTTTACGGCCACATCTACACAGAGTCAGCGTGTGTCTGTGAGACTCCGTAAATACATATACGGACATTTCCATTTCTCCATACACCGTATTGAAATGTCCGGTTCTCAAACAGTATCGGATATTTGCTGTTCTTATTAGAGTCACATCTATACAGAGTCAACGTGTGTGTGCGACACTCTGTAAATACATATACGGAGATTGACAGTTTCACAAACAACGTATACAGCTGTACACTTCTGATACAGTATCGTATATCTGCTTGTTGGATTATGGTGAAATACATACTGGGTGAGCGTCTGTGACTCACAAAGTATATACCTAGAATTCACTTTTTACATACACCTTACACAGCTGTACACTCTTCATACAGTACCATTACTCTGCTGGTATTTTTGGTACATTTTCCCAAACATGAGGAAGTATGGTGGAAGAGGCCGCGGACGAGAGTGGTGGGGTGCAGCTGGTACTGATGGTGGTGGTGGGGCATCGGCTGGTTCTGGCAAAAGCACAAAGCAGCTAAGGCAGGAGGTGTTGAGCCTGTGTCATCGTCTGGCACAAGAAGGCCTTTAAGGTTCTCTTTTCTGGGAGTAGGTAAACCACTTTTAAAGCCAGAGCATCAGGAACAGGTTTTGGCTTACATTGCCGAAACAGCCTCCAGCTCTATTGCCTCCTCTTCTGAAGTTACAAAAACTGCAAGCACAGAGTCGTCAGTGCAGGCTTCTGGTCAGGAATGATACCTTTCCTTGTTTCCTTCACCCACACCAAAAGTGAAGGATGCCGCAGCACATACTTCAGATTACTCCATGGAGCTCTTTTCACATAGCATTCCTGGGTTATCAAGTCAAATCCTGAATTCCCCAGTCCAAGATGAATCTGACATGGAGTGCACTGATGCACAGCCACTGCTAGATGATTCCGCTGGTACATTCACCCACAGCACTACATTGCCCTCGCAGTCCTACTGAGCCCGAATGAGACCCTGATGAAACTCAGGTGCCCCTTCCCACATACTATACCACTTACATGGTGATACAGAGGAAGGTGCAGATGACATTGAAGACGAGGTCATGGATGACCCATTTGTTGACCTAGATTGGCATCCATTGGGGGAAGAGGGTGCCGGTGACAGTAGGTCAGACTCAGAACAGGAGAAGGATCCGCAGCAGGCATTGTCATCGCAGCAGCGGTTATCCGGCAGGCCCGTAGCTGTCAAAAAACTTGGTAAGAAAACTAAAAGAGTTGCAGGACAGCTTGGCCAGATGGTCAAATTAGCACAGCGTGCAAGCCCTGAAAATTTGTACCATAGTAGGAAGAATGCAGTGTGGCACTTTTTTGAACAAAATCCTGCTGATAACGCAAAGGTTATCTGTAAGAAGTGCCGAAGGACCTTTAGCAGAGGGAAAAATCTACGAAATTTGAATACCAGTTGCATGCTTAGACATTTAGCCAACATGCACTTGCAAGCGTGGAGGGACTACAAAACCTTAGGTAGCACATGTGCACCAGCTCCGACTGAAGTTAGCCGGCAACACTCCATCGCTTCCCCCACTGTAAGGCCACCGGTAAGCACACCAACATCAAGAAATGTTGAGGTGTCGTCAGTAGGCCAAAGCAGTCAGGGAATCACAATATTTTCGCGAGGAAACATTGAATCTAGGCCATCAACACCCTCACCATCACCAACCCCATCTCAGTCCGTCAGGTCCAACGCTAGTTCCCCTGTATGCAGCTCTCAAGTCCAGCTCACCCCTACCAAACACTCTCAGTAGGACAAGAAAGTACTCATCCTCTCATCTGCGCACAAAGGCTTTGAACGCCTACATTGCCAAACTGATCTCATTAGAGATGATGCCCTTCCGTTTGGTTGAAAGTGAAGCTTTCCGAGAGCTCATGACCTACGCTGGCCCACGCTATGACCTACCCAGTCGCCACTTCTTTTCTCGAAAAGCCATCCCTGCCCTCCACCGGCATGTGAAAGATTGCATTGTCCATGCACTAAAACAATCAGTGAGTGGAAAGGTGCACCTCACAACAGATGCATAGACCGGTAGGCATGGCCAGGGCTGTTATGTGTCCATCATTGCGCACTGGGTTAATGTGGTGGATAAAGGCTCCACAGGGGACAGCGACGGTGGAACAGTGCTGCCTACCCCACGGTATAGGAAACAGTTGGCTGTAGGCGTTCGACCCTCCTCCTCCTGAAGCGAAAGCTCGTCGACAGAACGCAGTCGCATGAGCACTCCATCCACATCTGTCAATGTTGCACACGAGGTGTCCCACTATCGAACAGCTAGTGGTAAGCAGCAGCAGGCTGTTTTAAAAATGATGTCTTTGGGCGACAGCCGACACATCGCGGAGGTACTGGTCGACTACTTGCAGCGACAAACTGAGTCACGGCTGGGCAGTCTACATCTTGAGCCAGGCAAGGTAGTCAGTGATAATGGGCGGAATTTTGTGGCAGCCATAGCCCTTGCCAAACTCACACACATACCTTGCCTGGCTCACACCTGGAACCTGGTGGTGCAGTGCTTCCTAAATAATTATCCAGAGTTTACATCCCTGCTCCATAAGGTGCAAAGACTGTTCTCGCACATCCGTCGCTCGACCGTCCACTCCAGTTGTATGCAGAAGCTGCAGCGAATACTCCACCTCCCCAAGCACCGCCTAATCATAGACATTGCTACAAGATGGAACTCCACCATGCACATGGTTGAGAGGCTGTGCGAACAGAAGGCAGGCTATAAATCATTTGTGGGAGGATACATGGGCAGGCAGTTTGAGGGCAGACATGGAGTTTTCAGGTGTGCAGTGGTCAAAGCTGAAAGACCTCTGTAAAGTCCTTCAGTGTTTTGAGGAATGCACACAGCTGGAAAGCGCAGACGGCGCCATCATAAGCATGACCATACCACTTATGCGTCTGCTCATGCAAACTTTGATGCACATTAAGGATCAGGCATCTGCAGGTGAGGAGCAACAGGAGGAGGAGGAGGGAAGCCTTGATGACAGTCAGCCATTGAACTGTCGTGGACGAGGTGGAGGAAGAAGAGGAAGATGAGGAGGAGGATGATTATTTTGGGGAGGAGGATGCTTCTCAGGGGGCAAGAGAAAATGTGGGCATGCCAAGGTCAGGTACAGGGTTTGTACGTGACTGGAGGGATGTGGATTTGCCAGAAAGTGCTCCTCCACCCACCACTGGCAGTGCAGCATTGACACCTGGAACATTGGCCCACATGTGTGATTATGCCTTGCGGATCCTAAAAAGGGACCCCCGCATTGCCAAAATGATGAGGGATGACAACTACTCGTTGGCCAGCATCCTCGATCCACGCTATAAAGGCAAATTACACAACATCATGCCACAGGAGAACCTAGAGCTATTATTGGCTAACAAACAAGCAACTCTGGTAAACCATTTGTTTGAGGCATTCCCAGCACACAGCAGCGGAGCTGGTTCTCCCATGAGCCGTAGAGGGCAAAATGGAAGATGTGTTTGTGGTGCACACAGCCGAACTGGCGTTGGAGACAGGGGCTTCCTGACCATGTTGTGGTCTGATTTCTCAAGTACCGTGCACACGACAGCTAATACACAATCGATTGCAAGTGACAGGAGACAGCAGTTGTCAACTATGGTTACAAACTACTTCTCCTCCCATATCGAGGTTCTCCCTCACAGGTCATTCCCCTTTGATGGGCCTCAAAACTGGACACATGGCCTGAATTGGCACAATATGCCTTACTGGAGCTCGCTTGCCCTGCTGGTAGTGTGCTATCTGAAAGAGTCTTCAGTGCTGCTGGATCAATCCTGACAGAAAAAAAGACCCGTCTGTCGACCCAAAATGTTGATGATCTAACCTTCATTAAAATGAACCATGCATGGGTTTCAAAAGATTTTGTCCCACCTTCCCCTGATAACACATAGGTTGCCAGAAAAAAGGCTCGCTTTTGTCCTCCTCTTCCTCGGACTTCTCCAATTCCTCCATTTGCAGCAGCTGAAACTCCAGCCTACACATCAACATATGCCATTTTTTAAACCTCCCTAACTGGGCTGCCCCCTCCCAGGACCGGGGTCACCAACTGCCGCACCCGGGCAAGTTCTGTTGCCCTGAACAGCTGTGTGGCCCCAACTTTGGGCGACGGCACTGGCACAGGGCCTCTCATAGTACAATAAAGTGTCTCTGACGGTAGGGGGGTCCACTCACCGTCAGACACACTGGCGTACTATGAGGGGCCCTGTGCCAGTACTGGCGCCCACGAGTGGGTCCCCCCTGCTTGCTCAGGGACACAGCACTTGCAATACTTACCTCTCCTGCTCCACTGCTGTGTAGTCTGGCCAGATAAATCCTTCACAGGGACGGCCACTACAAATTTGGTGTACTGATCAATGATGGATGTAGCTATGTCCTGTCCTGCTGGCCTCTACCTTCAGATTACCAATGGCTACCATTTGTAATGGACATCAACTCACAATCGGATGCAGTGGTGCTTTCTGAGCACCTTTCACAGTTTTCAAAGTCACAGACGTGTGGCATTCCTGCCACGATTTTTCAATGTCTCCTCTAATGGCAATCCAATAGAATCCCCTATGACCTGTTGCTTCTGTGTTTTGCACTCCAAAGTGACCAGACAGATCATGATAGGCAGTGAGGACCATGTCTACAGCTCTACCTGTGATCACAATTTGATGGAGATGAGTAACGGTGATTGGATCGATGCTACTGCGATATAGCAACCCTTTCTTCACTAATTTGCATTTTAGCTGTATCCACAGTAAAAGTTATTGAGGGTCAGCATCGACTCTGCGAATTCTCCTGGGAGGTTTTCCCATGATTAGTAATTCCAACAGTTCTGAAATCACTCGACTTTCCGTCTGTACTTTTATACATCTAGCTTTCTCTAGCGGAGAGTCTAGACTGGCTGACTGACACTGAAATAAATACGAAGATTTCAAAGTACTCCAACACTGTATACTGTTGTACGTTTCGAATACATTTCCCTTTTTCTCATTTTTATATTCTGGTGTAATCCATACTGAGCCTGTGAGAGTTTGTGTCTTACTCTGGTAAAATATAATGAGATTTAAAATGACACCAACACTGTATGCAGCTAAACGCTTGTAAAACATTACCCTTTTCAAGTTTTTATATTCTTGTGTAATCCATACTGAGCCTGTGATTGTTTTTGTAAATCTCCATCTATATTTCAGGATTCAAACAATTACCCCTAGACTGGAAAAACCTGGGATCTGCTGATACAGTACCTTTTTCCAACATTTTGTATTACGGTTAAATCCATACTGACTGATAGATCGACCAAGTAATAGAAGACAGAGATGCCCGTATGAAAGGTTCTGCAGCCCTAAGACCACCTTCCAAATCCCTGCTGGACTCAAAGATACCCGCTTCTTCCGCATGCGGGGACAATTACCGTAAAAGCTACCACTGTGAATGAGATTAAGAATCAGCAATGGAATTCCTAATACCTGCCACCTGTGAAGCCGTCACATGAGCATTAAGTGATAAACAAGTCAAAATTAACTGTCGTAGGACTCGAATCACTGGAGGTGAGGACGCCGTCAAGCTGGTAATGGACCACACAACTCCCATGTTGTCACAATTAAAACAGATCCTTCTGTCATGAAACTCCTCCTTCCATAGGTTCACAGCCACCAGTATAGGCAAAATATCCAACCAAGCAATATTCCTAACAAGGCCCAGCTGAAACAACTCCTCAGACCACGCAGCCGCACACCACAGGCCCCTAAAATATGACACAAAATACACTCCATCACACGCATCTGTGTAGAACTCCAAGTCATCATTTACAACTGCCTCCTCCATGAGCAAAAAAAGTCCGTGGTATTGCTCCAAAAAATAGTCCCACAATTCCAAATCAGCCTTATGTTCACTGTAAAGCCGAACAAAATGATGTGGAGCCCGCACTCCCGCTGTAGCGCTCGGCAACCGCCGAGAAAAGACTCGACCCATTGTAATAATGCGACAAGCAAAAGTCAAATTTACAAGTAGTGACTTGCACCTATGTCAACGACAATTTCTTCAACCGTCTTGCCCGAGACACCTCATCCCGCAACACCTTTAACTTATCCTCCATCAAATGGAACTCACATTTTAACGAATCAATCACGATTCACAAAAACGATAGGCACATACAAGGCCCCTCTGTTTTACTGGGAGCAAGCGGTACAACAAAACGCTCCGCCACCCATTCCACTGCTCTAAGTAACCTTTCCCAACAACTAGAATTAGCCCGACCGATACACAAACAATCATCCAGGTAATGGATCAAGGAATCAAAAGCCGATACTTCATGGACAACCCATTCGAGAAAAGAACTGAATGCCTCAAAAAACACACAAGACACCGATCAACCCACGGTCAAACACCTATCAACCCAAAAACACCACCCCAGTAATACACCAACAACTTAACACTATACGGATGAACATGGATCAACATAAACGCCGACTCAATATCCGTTTTAGGCAAAAGTGCCCCCTTCTAACATTTCTGGACAAACTTTGCGGCCTCCTCAAATGACTTATAAAACAAAGAGCACAGCTCCGGGTCAATTCCATCAGTTACCAACCTACCACGAGGCAAAGACAGAGGATGAATGAGCCTGAACTTATGCTGCTGTTTCTTAGGCACTACACCCAGGGGCGAGTGTTAGCAGTCAGATTTCTACCTCTCCTATGTTGAAATCTAGACCCTTACATTCTGCAGTCTACCGCGCTTCATCTGCTGCAGAGGAGATTGCAGAGGAGAGTGCCTTGCGGCAACTCTCTCCAGAGGCTAAGTCCTTTGTTCCCCTCACTGATGAAAATAGAAACAAGGAGGGCACCACAAAATATACAAATGGGATCCTCCTGCAGTCAGCAAAAAAGTAGTAACAAATATATATAGAAAAGCTACTGACCAAAAACAAGCAGGGATCACCAAGAGAGATAATAATAAATTTTATTTTAACAACCATTGACAACACAAATATAAAAACAGTTAAAAGTCATAACACATGACAAATCCTACACAAGGCTTCTAATAAAGCCAAACAAACATCCCCCAAGGCACTGAAATAATTTGGGCAAATAGATGTAAATAATCTGAACAGAGCTAGAAATGACAGAAGATAGTCAATAACAAAGATTCAAAATATGCTTAGTTCAAAATAATGGCATAGAGGTTAACCATGTACCAATAAGTAGACACTCAAAAAATGTCCCGCAATGCTGCTGCAGCAATGTAAATAGATATACAATTACAAGGACAGATTCAGGTGACCAAAATAAATGAAAGCAAATAACGCCATGTGAAAAATAGACACATAGAGCATGCTCTACAAAAGATGCAGCAGCATTGCGGGACATTTTTTGAGTGTCTACTTATTGGTACATGGTTAACCTCTATGCCATTATTTTGAACTAAGCATATTTTGAATCTTTGTTATTGACTATCTTCTGTCATTTCTAGCTCTGTTCAGATTATTTACATCTATTTGCCCAAATTATTTCAGTGCCTTGGGGGATGTTTGTTTGGCTTTATTAGAAGCCTTGTGTAGGATTTGTCATGTGTTATGACTTTTAACTGTTTTTATATTTGTGTTGTCAATGGTTGTTAAAATAAAATTTATTATTATCTCTCTTGGTGATCCCTGCTTGTTTTTGGTCAGTAGCTTTTCTATATATATTTGTTCCCCTCACTGATCATGCTCATGGGACGAGCTCCCATTGGAGTTCGGTAGACAGGTGCTCAGGTCCTGTGTCAAATCCTATTGGCTCCTCTTGGAGCCTTGGAGATTTCCGGAAGGTCCCGTTTGGTATAAAAAGCGCGCATGGCTATTCCGCCATGCGCTAGTATTTTTCATACTTGCTGCTGTATGTATGGTGATGGATGCTTAGACTGGTGACTGACTTATTAAGAAACCCCTTCCCTCTGATAATACGATTGTGTGAGTGTTTGGGTTCAGCCAGTAGCAGCGCTAGCGCCAGCGCGCCTTAGCACCATCTTGCTCAGCAGCTTAGCGTCTGCATTGCGCCAGCATTATTGCAGCGCCTTGCCTGCGGCTCAGTTCTTGCCACGCTGCAGTTGCAGCTTATTTCTGCGTCCGCAGTTGCGACGCCATGCACCTCATTTTACGGTTGGTCTAGACCTCAGCATATTGGTCAGCTGACCTCAGATTTGAGATATCACAGGTGATTAACAAAGGAGGGGCAGGAATTTTAAACTCCTCACTGAAAACGGACAACAGTTCCGACTTAACCCCATTCGGAAACCTACTTACATAAGGGACCATCGTGGCCAGTTTCAATGGTGTCTACCCCTTTTGAATTAGCACTCTCACTCTGCTTCTCCTTTCTGCTTCCTAAAGCATCTGGAATCAACATGCAATGGGATCAAAGGTGCTTGAATTTGCATCAATGTAGCCCCAAATTTTCACTGGCCATCATTCAATTGCCAGCAAAGACCCTGCTTCTGGCTGACCGATTGCCCCGACTGACCCACTTGCCCCTTGTCCACTGCTTTGTGCATTTGATGAACCTGCACCCCCGGCACCCCAAGGAAAGGAATGGCCGAACTTAGTCAGTGTCATAACCTTCAA
This sequence comes from Dendrobates tinctorius, assembly GCF_039654945.1. Lineage (NCBI taxonomy): Eukaryota > Metazoa > Chordata > Amphibia > Anura > Dendrobatidae > Dendrobates > Dendrobates tinctorius. Next base: position 6,368,782 of record NW_027361686.1, on the reverse strand, counting down.
CCACTGATGTATGTCTTTCTTTTTCCACTGAATTGCCGGATGAACCGCCTTCCTATGCCTAAACTGTTTGTCATAACCGAGCCAAGCCTGAACCCCCTACACCCTATAAGCCTCCCCACTCGAATCCAAAAAAACAAAAAAGACAAGAACAATTCTCAGGCGCCTTCTCTCCAACCACGCTAGCCAAAATATCGAATGCCTGTAGCCAACTAGATAATCTGTGCGGAATCAATCGCCATCCCCGTTTTTCCTCCTCCTCTAATTGGCTATCATCCTTCTTCCCTTTGTCCAAGTTCAACTTTTCCAAAGGAAGCAGTGACAAAAGCACGACATATTCGTCCTTCTATATCTTTTCCTGCACCTCCTTCTTACGATGAGCGCCCAGTGGGCCCTCAAAGCATACATATACCTCCCCATGCGCCCTGTCATCTACATGGATCCGACATTCCTTTTCCTTCTCAGTCTGAACTGAAACAGACACAGGGTCAGCTCGGCCAACTGACACCCCGGTAACCGCCCCCTACAAACTGGTCCCTCGCTATTGCGACCCCACCCAAGCGGCTAAATGCATCTGGGGTGCTACAAATCCCTCCATCCGCGACAACAAATCCCACATGGAAGTCAACATCTCCCCCAGCCCCCCAATCCATGAAGGAACTTGGTCCACAACTCCCTGACCTAATACCACCGGCCGGCCCCCCAACCCCCTCCCGACAGCAGGAGACCTCACTAGAGATGAGGACAAACAAGACATGGAGCCATACTCACAGGGCTCCTATGACGCTGTGACTCTTCCAGCTGCCAATCCTGTATCCCGCTGTGCGTCGACTCCGGAGCTTCCGCTCAGACCCTCTTTCCCCAGAGGTCCGCCACCTTGTGAAACAGGCTTTCTCGACGCCACCGCCCTCACGGGGAACTCCATTCAGGGCCATTTGCTTCTCCAGCCCCCGCTGAGGCAAGTGGGCTGCACAGCCACGGGGGCTTCCGCCTGCGGACACCCACCCCCCGCAACCCCAACCGACTGCCTGACGCACCGTCCATGCTGATCCAACGCCGTTGTTCCGGTCAGGGTGCCCGAAGAACTGGGCATAGCTGACAGCCTCGGGCAACCCCCCCTCCGGGTAACTCCCACTGCCGCCCCAAGAAGAGGAAGCAAACCGCCCGGCTCCATGACGGCCTGCCGTGATGTCATTGTTCATCCCCGACCCGGTGAGTGCAGACCCCGCCTCCTGCTCTGCTCAGGGAGAAGGACTTGCAACCGCCACTGGACCCAGCCCAGCTCGTGGATTCCTCCCAGTCTGGGGCCTGCCCGTACGCTTACCAGCAGGCCCTGGAAGGGGCTCCGTCACCAGCGCTGGGTCCTGGGATCTGCGTCGGGAGATAAACGCTCCATGGCCCTTGACCGCCGCCTCACATGGGAAGAGACACCAGTGGCCGAGCCGCTGCTTCCACCGATGATCCCTGCAACCTGCGCCTCGATCCACCTGGCAGGCTGCAACTCCGCTGCAGTGTGCAGCCTCTCCAATCCAGCTGATATGGACTCCATGCCATCTGGGCGTGGGACAGTCTCTGCAGCTCTGTAGCGCCCCACTTCAAATACCCCCCTTATTTCCATACTCCACCCCCCAGGGACAGTTAACCCCCTCCCTCCAACCCACTGTCATGTGGGCTTCCACTTACGCCTCTGGGGAGGGGGGTTTGGCTCACTTTGGCCCCTGTCTTTAGGGAGACACTTAGGCCTTTAAACAGAAGTTCTTATGTGCTTGTGCTGAACGCAATTGTTGGATACAGTTAGTGTGCAGCAACAGGGGAGGATTTTCTTGTGTGCAGCAGCGCCGATTATTAGCCTGCCTTAGGCTGGTTTCACATTTGCGTTTTTTAGCGCTGGAAAAAAACGCTAACCTGCGCATGCGTTTTTTCCCCTATATTTAACATGGGTGCGCATACCTGCGCGCTGCCATGCGCATGTATGCGATTTTCATGTGCTGCGTTTTTTTGGGGTATGCGTTGGTATTTTCCAGACGCAGCATGTTGCATTTTTTGGCCCTGCAAAAAAGCGCATGCGCACATATGCGCACGTTTTGCGCTAAAAATGGCCATTATAGCCTATGGGTGCGCATATGTGCGCATTGGCATGCTTATGTATGCGTTTTTTTGCACAAGCGTTTTTTTTTTTTAACCATGGAATTTAGGGGTTTGGGTTAGAGTTAGGGTTAGTTAAAGGGGTTTAGGGTTAGGGTCAGGGTCAGGGTTAGGGTTGGGGTTAGGGTCAGGGTTAGGGTTAAGTATGGTTTGGTTAAGGGTTAGGGTCAGGGTTAGGGTTAGGGTTAGGGTTAGGGTCAGGGTTAGGGTTAAGTATGGTTTGGTTAAGGGTTAGGGTCAGGGTTAGGGTTAGGGTTAGGGTTAGGGTCAGGGTTATGGTTAAGTATGGTTTGGTTAAGGGTTAGGGTCAGGGTTAGGGTCAGGGTTAGGGTCAGGGTTAGGGTTAGGGTTAGGGTTAGTTAGGGTTAGGGTTAGTTAGGGTTAGGGTTAGGGTTAGGGTTAGGGTCAGGGTTAGGGTTAGGGTTAGTTAGGGTTAGGGTTAGGGTTAGGGTTAGTTAGGGTTAGGGTTAGGGTTAGGGTCAGGGTTAGGGTTAGTTAGGGTTTAGGGTTTGGGTTAGGGTTAAGTATGGTTTGGTTAAGGGTTAGGGTCAGGGTTAGGGTTAGGGTTAGGGTTAGTTAGGGTTAGGGTTAGGGTTAGGGTCAGGGTCAGGGTTAGGGTTAGTAAAGTCTTGGTTTGGGTTAGTGTGAGGGGCCACCTAATGTTGGAAAAAAACGCAAACGCGGTAAAAACGCACTAAAAACGCTTACAAACGCATAAACACGCTGCGTTTTTTTCATGCATGCTCATAAAAATGCTTGAAAAAAACACAGCAGTTGTATGCTTTTGTATGCGTTTTTTTAATGCGTTTTTTTGCGGGAAAAACGCGCTGCAAAAAAAAGCAAGTGTGAAACTAGCCTTATAGCAGTATTGCTGTGTGTACACTGCTGTGCAGACAGCTTTTTACACAGCAATAATACTTTCATTCTTTTCTTCTGCACAGTGAACGAACGCTCATTATTTTCCACACCGTATACAGCTGTACGCTCCTCACACAATACCGTGTCCCGGCTGGTATCACGGAGAAATACATGCTGACTATATGTACTGTATGTGACTCCAGAAATATATAGGGCGATTTACATTTTCACTTATACTATATACACCTGGTATCTGATGATACAGTACCTTTGTTCTAAATTTTTTAGGACAGTATAATCCACAGTGAGTGAGCATGTGTGGTTTAGTCCTTCAATGTATACATAGATAAAAAGTTTACCCTATACTATATACACCTCCTATCTTGTGATACAGTACCTTTGGTCGACATTTTGTATTACGGTCAAATCCATAGTAAGTGAGCGTCTGAGGGTGACTACGGAAATATATACGCAGATTTAAATTGTACCTTATAATATATATACACTTACTATCTGCTTATCCTGTACCTTTTTTCAACATTTTGAATTATGCTCAAATCCAGACTGAGTGAGCGTGTGAGGGTGACTCCGGAAATAGATCCCAAGATGTAAAATTTGCCCAACACTGGAAAAAGCTGCATGCTAATGATACGGTACCCTTTTTTGCTATTTAGATTCTGGTGTAATCCATTCTGAGCCTGTGAACGTCTGTCTGTAACTCCAGAAATATATTTGTAGATTTAAGATTACCCCAACACTGCATACAGCTGTACGCTTGTGATACCTTACCCATTTACTGCTTTTTATATAGTGGTGTGATCCATTCTGAGCCAGTGAGAGTCTTTTCTGACTCTGGAAATATATACTGAGATTTACAATGACCCCTACACTGTATACAGCTGTACGCTTCTGATCCATTACCCTTTTACTGCTTTTTATATTGTGTAATCCATACTGACTCTGAGGCCGTCTGTGTCTGCCTCCTGAAATAAATAAGGAGATTTATAATGTTTAAACAATTCTATATCTACCTTGTATCTGGTGATACAGTAACCTTTTTATACTTTTTATATTCTTGGCTAATGCATACTGGGACTGAGAGCATATGTGTCTGCCTCCTGAAATACATACGGAGATTTTTCTATTTTAAGTATACTACATATACCTTGTATCGGTTAATCCAGTACCCTTTGAGTGATGGGTGGAGGATGAATTTCGGGCACAAAGGGTACTGGATTAACCAATACAATGCATCATACACTGGAGCATCATCCATGAGGTCCATCATATACTGGAGCATTCCAGATTGGGGACATCATACACGGGAGCAGCATTTACGGGGCCCATTATACAGTGGAGCATTAGAAATGGAGCCCATTATATATGGAGCATTATTAGGACCCATCATACACTGGAGCATCATCCATGAGGCCCATCATATACTGGAGCATTATAAATGGGGCAGATCAGACACTGGAGCAGCATCTATGGCTCACTTTATACACTGGAGCATTAGAAATGGGGCCCATTATATATGGAGCATTATTTGAGCCCATCTTACACTGGAGCATCATCCATGAGGCCCATCATATACTGGAGTGTTGTGAATTCACTTTCTGGCCTACCTCTGGTTGCTAGTGAAAGTAGTGGAACTGGTTGCATTGACAGAGGAATCGCGAGTTCTCTTTCCAGGCTCCCTTTGGTGGTTACAGGAGGTAGTGGAGCTAATCTAATTGACAGAGGCCTGCCACCTGATCATGAGGATGACTATTGGACATCTGGAGTCTCTGAATGGATTTAAGACAGCCAACTCCCTCTATCCCTGCTGGTGATTTTTCCTGCCTCCTGAGGTCTTAGTTTCCAGGTCAGCCCCTGCATCCTCAAGCTAAGTATTCTTTGATATTGTTCACATTTGATTTGGTTTTGTCTATTCAGTTTTGTGTGGTCAGCCAGCCCCGGCTGGGGCTGTGCTGAATTTCCATCCTTATGTTACTGCTTGTGCCAGTTTGCCTTTTGTCCCTTATTAGAGTGGCCTCTTTTTGCTCTGATTTCAGAATACGCCAGAGTGCTGATATAGTGGGTTAAGTCTAGTGACTTCATAGTTTTTTGCTATCAGAAGTGTTGGACATTTTTGCAGGGTTTTTTGCGTGATTGCAGACAGTGTCTTTCCTTTCCTGTCCTTTCTAGTTAGTGTGGGCCCCATCGTTTGCTCAGCCTATTTTCCTACCTGTGTTTGTGTTTTCATCTTGTCACACTGACAGTATATGTTTTGGTGCTATCTATTCCTTTAGGGTCTGCTCTGGGGCAGTTTAGATTTCCCCTTTTCTTGCTTTAGGCTTATTTAGTTCTCCGGCTGTGTTGAGGCATCTAGAATCATCGTAGGTACGCTCCACGGCTACTGCTAGTTGTGTGGATAGGATCAGTGGTCTGCAATCCGCTTAGTTACCAACCTCTCTGGTTTTCTGTGGCTTAGCTTGGTCTTGTTTTCCTCCTCGGTGACCCAATCATAACAGAATCACAAGCCTAAACCGCAGATTCTAGGGTACTCAAAAGCAGGAGAGAATTGTAAAAAAGTGTCAGAATTTTTTTTATATATATTTTTTCCTCTTTTTCTCTGGGGCCGTAGGAGGATTTTTTTCTTTAATGGAGATTAAGCAATTGTCTGATCGTGTTGAGCAGCTCGTTGAAGTGCGGGGAATTTTCGCCTATCTCGCTCAATGACCTGCTGTTGAACCAAAAATCCCAACTCCTATTGTGTTTTCTGGGGATCGGTCTAAATTTTTGAATTTTAAGAATAATTGTAAATTATTTCTTGCCTTGAAGCCTAACTCATCGGGGAACTCTGTGCAGCAAGTTAAAATTGTCATCTCCTTGATGCGCGGCAATCCCCAGAATTGGTCTTTTTCTCTGACACCTGGAATCCTATTCTGACTAATGTGGACACATTTTTTCAAGCCTTGGGTTTGTTGTATGATGAACCTAATGTTATTGATCAAGCTGAGAAAACCCTATTGGCATTGAACCAGGGTAAGGATTCTGCAGAGTTACACTGTCAAAAATTCCGAAAGTGGGAGGTTCTTACTACATGGAATGACGGTGCCTTAGCAGCTCTCTTTCGGAAGGGTTTATCAGAGACCGTAAAAGATATTATGGTGGGATTTCCTGTTCCCTCTGGTCTTGATGATTCTATGTCATTAGCCATTCAAGTTGATCGGCATTTACGTGAACGTAAAACTACACGAGAGGTGTTGCCTCCTTTTGAACAAACGTCTGAACCCATGCCATGTGATAGGGTTTTGTCTAGGGCGCAATGTCAGGCGTTTAGAAGACGTAATAAACTGTGTTTTTTCTGTGGAGACGACTCTCATACTATTTCTGTCTGCCCTAAACAAGAGAAATGCTTTGCACACACATTTGCTGTGGGCAGTGTACAACCTAAGTTCCTTTTGGCAATTACTCTGATCTGCTCCTTATCCACATTTTCTGCTAAGGCTTTTGTGGATTTAGGAGCAGCTTTGAATCTGATGGTTTTGGACTTTGCTAAATGTTGTGGTTTTCCCATGATACCCCTGCGGACGGCTATTCCTTTGAGGGGTATTGATGATACTCCTTTGGCGGAGAATAAACCCCAGTTTTGGACCCAGATGATAATGCGGGTTGCCCCGGACCACCAAGAAAATTGTAAATTTTTGGTGCTGCACAATTTACATGATACTATTGTTCTAGGTTTTCCCTGGTTGCAAACTCATAATCCAGTTTTGGATTGAAAATCTGTGTCTGTGGTGAGTTGGGGTTTCAGTGTGTTCTTAGTGACACTCCTGTTTTCTCCACCTCTCCCCAGTCTCATGATATTCCTGATTTAGCTGATTTCTCTGATGCATTTAAAGTAGTGAGAGTAAGTCTGCGTCTTTGCCTCCTCATAGGATTTATGACTGTGCAATTGATTTATTGCCGGGTGTAAATTTCCCAAGGGTCGGCTTTTCAACTTATTGGTACCCGAACATGATGCTATGCGATCTTACATCAAGGAGTCATTGGAGAAGAGTCATATTAGACCATCCTCTTCACCCTTAGGTGCTGGGGTTTTTTTTGTGACCAAGAAAGATGGTTCATTAAGGCCTTGTATTGACTATCGTTCCCTTAACAAAATCACGGTTAAATATCTGTACCTGTTACCCCTGATTTCTTATTTATCTTCTAGAGTTAAAAGTGCCTGCTGGTTTACCAAGCTTGACGTCAGGGGTGCGTATAATCTTATCCGCATCAAGCACGGGGATGAATGGAAGATGGCGTTTAATACTCCGGAGGGACATTTTGAGTACCTGGTGATGCCTTTTGGGCTCACTAATGCCCCTTCTCTCTTCCAATCCATTATGAATGATATTATCCGGGACTTTGTGGATAAGTTTTTGATCATCTATCTGGATGATATTTTGATCTTTTCCAGTAATTGGGATTCTCATGTGGAACATGTCGGGACTGTGTTCTGGATTTTGAGGGAAAATTCCCTGTGTGTTTAAGGGATCGAAATGCCTCTTTGGTGTACAGAGGATTTCATTTTTGGGATTTATTTTGTCTCCATCGGCTATTGAAATGGACCCGGCCAAGGTACAGGCCATTTATGATTGGGTTCAGCCCACTTCTTTGAAGGCTCTCCAGAAGTTTTTGGGCTTTGCTAATTTCTATGGTAAATTTCTAGGTAATTTTTCTGGTATTGTCAAACCACTGACTGATCTGACCAAGAAGGGCGCTGATGTGCTGAATTGGTCTCCAGAGGCTGTCTCGGCATTTCAGGAGCTTAACCAGAGATTCACTTCTGCTCCAGTTCTACGGCAACCTGATGTCTCACTCCCATTTCAGGTGGAGGTAGATGCTTCTGAGATTGGTGCAGGAGCTGTTTTGTCCCCAAAAGATCCGGTGACTTCTAAAATGAATCCCTGTGCCTTCTTTTCTTGAAAATTCTCCCTATCTGAATTTAACTATGACGTGGGGAATCGGGAATTGTTGGCCATGACATGGGCATTTGAAGAGTGGAGACATTGGTTGGAGGGAGCTAGACATCAAGTTGTGGTCCTCACCGACCAGAAGAATTTGATTTATCTTGAATCAGCCAAACGCTTGACTCTAAGACAGGCTAGGTGGGCCTTGTTTTTCACGCGTTTTAATTTTGTGGTCTTTTTTCTTCCGGGCACTAAGAATGTTAAGGCAGACGCCCTTTCTTGGAGTTTCTTTGCGGATTCTCTTGTTGTGACCGAGCCTACTGCCATCCTAGGTGAGGGGGTAGTTCTTTCCGCTATCTCGCCCGATTTGAAACGTGCCCTGGAGGAATGATGTCTGAAATTCATTGCTCCGCGTTGGCTGGTCATCCAGATATTTTTGGTACCAGATATTTGGTGAGTCGGTCTTTTTGGTGGTCTGCCTTATCTCGTGATGTCAGGAATTTTGTGCAGTCCTGTGGGACTTCTTGTTGGTCTAAACCCTGTTCTCGTTCTAGTGGGTTGTTGATGCCCCTGCCGGTGCCCAAGAGGCCATGGACCCATATCTCAATGGATTTTATTTCTGATCTTCCTGTCTCTCAGAGAATGACTGTTATCTGGGTGATTTGTGATAGATTTTCTAAGATGGTCCATCTTGTACCACTCCCAAAGTTGCCATCTTCTTCAGAGTTGGTGCCCTTGTTTTTACAACAGGTGGTTCGGTTGCATGGGATTCCTGAGACCATTGTGTCGGACAGAGGAGTCCAGTTTGTTTCCAGATTTTGGAAAACTTTTTGTTCCAATCTGCGAATTCAGTTATCTTTCTCCTCTGCATTTCATCCTCAGACCAATGGGCAGACTGAGAGAACAAACCAGACTTTAGAGTCCTTTTTGAGATGTTTTATATCTGCTGATCAGGATGACTGGGTCTCATTTTTGCCCTTGGCCGAATTCGCGGTAAACAATAGGGCTTGTTCTGCCACTTTGATGTCACCCTTTTTTTGTAACTTTGGGTTTCATCCTCGATTTTCTTCCGGGCAAGTGGAATCTTCGACCTGCCCAAGTGTGGACACTGTGGTAGAGAGAATGCAGCAGATTTGGGACCAAGTGGTGGATAAGTTGTCCCTCTCTCAGGAAAAAGCCCAGCGATTTTCCAACCGGCATAGAAGCATTGGTCCTCGGTTTAAAGTGGGTGATATGGTTTGGTTGTCGTCAAAGAATATTTCTATGAAGGTTGCGTCTCCAAAGTTCAAGCCAAGATTTGTTGGACCTTATAATATTTTGGAGATTCTTAATCCTGTGTCTTTTCGATTGGCTCTTCCAGTTATGTTTAAGATCCATAACATGTTTCATAAATCTCTGTTGAAGAGGTTTGTTGAGCCAGTAGTTCCAATGGCGGCACCTCCTGACCCTGTATTGGTTAAAGGCAATATGGAATACGAGGTAGATAAAATATTGGATTCTTGTTTGGCTAGACGGAGACTCCAGTACTTGGTCAAATGGAAGGGTTAAGGCCAGGAGGATAATTCTTGGGTCTCTGCTTCTGACATTCATGATAGATTGGTTCGTGCTTTTCACTGGGCCCATCCTGATCGGCCTGGTAGCGTGGATGAGGGTTCGGTGACCCCTCCTCAAGGGTGGGTACTGTTGTGAATTCACTTTCTGGCCTACCTCTGGTTGCTAGTGAAGATAGTGGAGCTGGTTGTATTGACAGAGGAGTCGCGAGTTCTCTTTCCGGGCTCCCTCTGGAGGTTACAGGAGGTAATGGAGCTGATCTAATTGACAGAGGCCTGCCACCTGATAATGATGACGACGATTGTACATCTGGAGTCTCTGACTGGATTTAAGACAGCCGACTCACTCTATCCCTGCTGGTGATATTTCCTGCGTCCTGAGGTCTTAGCTTGAGCATGCAGGGACTGAACTGCAAACTAAGTGTTCTTTGCTATTGTTCACATTTGATTTGGTTTTGTCTATTCAGTTTTGTGTCGTTAGCCAGCCCCGGCTGGGGCTGTGCTGAATTTCCATCCTTATGTTACTGTTTGTGTCCGTTTGTTTTTTGTCCCTTAATAGATTGGCCTCTTTTTGCTCTGATTTCAGAATATGCCAGAGTGCTGATATAGTGGGTGAAGTCTATTGACTTCATAGTTTTTTGCTATCAGAAGTGTTGGACATTTTTGCAGGGTTTTTTGCGTGATTGCAGACACTGTCTTTCCTTTCCTGTCCTTTCTAGTTAGTGTGGGCACCATCATTTGCGCAGCCTATGTTATGAACGAGTCACCATAGGAGGCAAAAACAGAAATGCTAGCTAAGTCCAGAAAATGAGAGAAGTTGGCAGCTATCGGATTGCAGACCCCTGAACCTATCAACAACAACTAGCAGTAGCCGTGGGGGGTTCCTACGGAGCCCTAGACCCCTTGATCACAGCCGGAGAACTACATAGCCTAAAGACAGAAAGGGAAATCTAAACTGCCCCAGAGCAGACCCCAAAGCAATAGGCAGCCCCCAACATATAATGACGGTGAAGCAAGAAGAAAAAACACTAACACGGATAGAAAGATAGACTGAGCAAATGATGGGGCCCAAGCTAACTAGATAGGACAGGATAGAAAAGCTGCTGTCTGCAATCCGCCAAAAACCCTATCAAAACAAGAGCCAACAGACTGACAGGGAAAAAGGCCCTGAAGACGCTAGGCTTCAAAAAGACTATGTTAGTACTCAGGTATTTTCTGAAGACAGAGCAAAAAGACACAAAGGAATTCAGCTCACCCCATCAGGGAATGGCAGAATTCAGAAGAGCAAGGCAAAATAAAACCAAAACACAAATGCAAAAACCAAGGCAGAAAACTTAGCTTTTGAGGAGCAGGAATCAGACTGGTCTCCTAGAATCCCTCAGAGAAATCACCAGCGAGGCAGAAGGGCGTCAGCTGCCTTATATCCAGTCAGCAATTCCCGTCACCCAGTCATCCTCTACCAGCTCAGGTGTTTGGTAATGTTAGGCGTTGGATTCCTGGCACTGCACAGCAGGAATCCAGAGCAAGACATCCTGCGGTCTCCCATTCTCCTCCGACCGCTCGGGCTCCTGCTCAGCAATCTCGGCTAGTCAGGCATTTCCCTCAGACTCGTTCTGTGAGCCTGGATGTTGCTGCCACTTCTGGTGCAGCAATGGTGACGCAACCTGCTTCGCAGGGAACTGCTCCAGAGGCTAAGTCCTCATGCCATGCTACTGGGCATGCCCGCAACTTGTCCTCTCAGTGGAGAGCAGGGGTCACATGTGCAGGTCCTATGTCGGATCTGATTGGTCCTTCCTATAGTACTGGAAGGTCCCGGAAGCGCATGGCTATAAAAAGCCCGCATGGCGGCTCGGCCATGCGCTAGTGTAGCATATTATGCTGTGTGTGTATGGTGATGGATGCATGTACTGGTGACTGACTCATTTGAAACCCCTTCCCTCGGTTAATATGAATGGTGACAGATTGTTGGGTAGTCAGCTCCAGATTGTGGCAAGCTACACGCCACTGTGCCTCCTGCACTGCACACTAGCGTCCGATGGTGCTCGGTCATTCCGGCGCCGTCGTTCAGCAGCCATAGTTATTGCCGCGCTGCGGTAGCAGCGTCCTTGGCGTCTGCGGTTGCAACGTCACTCGCTGGGTATCCTGTGAAGTGAACAGGGCCAGCGTCCTCTTACATCTCTATTGAGTTGGCGACTCTGTGTGTGAACAGAGCCGCTCTTAGCGTTCGGGTGACGTTAACCCGAGCGCAGTACCTCACCTTTTGGTGCATCCGCCATTACTCAGCAGCGGTCTTGTCACCTACCGCACGGTGGACCCCGGGCAGCGAACGCACCTCCTATTATTTATATCTGGTGCGTTCCGCCGACCCTAACATTACACTAGCGCCAGGGTCTGGCTAGTAATCACGGATGAACAGCGACTGCTGCAGTACATTCGGCAGCTGCAGGGCAGGTTGGCGGCTCTCGAGCGTTCAGCCTCAGCTGCGGATGTTACTGCAGTCGCTGTTCAGGCAGCCACAGAGGCTGTCTCCCGTGTGACCACAGCCATCCCTGTCCCGACTTTGTCCCACCTCCCGCTGCCCGAAAAGTTCTCGGGTGATAGTGCAGCTTGTAGGGGTTTCGTAAACCAGTGCTCTATACAGCTGGAGCTGCTGGCCGCCCGATTCCCCTCTGAGCGGGCTAAAGTGGGATTTATTATTTCCCTTCTGTCGGGCAGGGCTTTGGAGTGGGCCACACCGCTGTGGGAGCGTGGTGATCATGTGGTGCTGTGTGTCTTGCGGTTCTTTGACTCGTGGTCCCAGGAAGACCTGTTTCAGAGTGTCTCCCATGACACCGCGCTCCGGCTGCTGGCACTGTCACAGGGCTCGTCCATGGTCAGTCACTTCGCCATCCAATTCCGGACGCTGGCCTCAGAATTAGAGTGGCCAGATAAGGTCCTCATTCCGGCATTCTGGAGAGGTTTGGCTGGCCATGTGAAGGATGCTCTGGCCACCAGGGAGATTCCCGCTACACTGGAGGAGCTTATCACTGTCTCCACCCGAATAGATCTTCGCTTCACCGAGCGAAAGTTGGAACGGGACCAGTGTAGGCAGAGGTTTAGGTTGGCACCTTGTTTTTCTAAACCTCTGGAATCTTCCGATCGGGCATCCGAGCGTCAGGGGGCTTCCCGTGAGGGATCTAGGCTCCGGTCCGCTCGAGCTCCTGTGAGCTGTCATATGTGTCGGCAGTCCAGTCACCTTGCCAACCAGTGCCCACAGCAGCAGGGAGAACGCTCGCGCCTAGTGGCCGTAGGAGGTGGCGCACTAGAGTCAGCGACGTTTTCCTCCAAGCTGTCCTTTAAGGGGACTCTTGGGTTTGATTCTTCCACTCTGGCGATGGAGGTTTGCGTGGATTCCGGGGCGGAGGGCAATTTTATGTCATCAGCCTTCGCCCAACGGCACGCTATACCCCTGGTTATGATGTCTACACCAGTCACCGTCAGAGTGGTGAACGGCACCACTCTACCCTCACAGATAACTCACCAGACCGTCCCCTTGGTACTCTCAGTAGCTCCGTCTCATCAGGAGACGATATCCCTCCTCGTCATGCCCGAGGGTATTTACCAGGTACTTCTAGGGGTTCCCTGGCTGCGGTATCACTCCCCCCATATAGAGTGGTCCTCAGGGAGGATTATTGGGTGGAGTAAATCATGTGAGGGTAGATGTCTGAGGGAGTGCATTCAGGTTGCCTCCACCGAGGTTCCCGCTGATCTCTCCTCGCTCCCCAAACACTATCGACAGTATGCAGACCTGTTCTCCAAAAAGGCGGCGGAGACCCTTCCACCGCATCGCCCCTATGACTGTCCTATTGACCTCTTGCCTGGTGCTGAGCCTCCCCGTGGTCGAGTCTATCCCCTATCTCTCCCGGAGACTGAGGTCATGTCTCAGTACATCAGGGAGAATCAGGCAAGAGGATTCATTAGGAAGTCAGTGTCACCAGCGGGGGCGGGATTCTTCTTCGTCCAGAAGAAGAGTGGGGAACTACGTCATAAAATCATAGAATCATAGAATCGTAGAGTTGTAAGGGACCTCCTGGGCCATCTGGTCCAACCCTCTGCTCAAAGCAGGATTCGCTAAATCATCCCAGTCAGATGTCTGTCCAGCCTCTGTTTGAAGACTTCCATTGAAGGAGAACTCACCACTTCTCATGGCAGCCTGTTCCACTCATTGATCACTCTAACTGTCAAAAAGTTTTTTCTAATATCTAATCTGTGTCTCCTCCCATTCAGTTTCATCCCATTGCTTCTAGTCTTTCCTTGTGCAAATGAGAATAAAGTTGATCCTTCTACAATGTGACAGCCCTTTAGATATTTGTAGACAGCTATTAAGTCTTCTCTCAGTCTTCTCTTTTGCAAACTAAACAATCCCAAATCCTGCAACCTTTCCTCATAAGACAGGGTTTGTAGACCGGTCACCATTCTGGTCGCTCTTCTCTGAACTTGCTCCAGTTTGTTGATGTCTTTTTTAAAATGTGGTGCCCAAAACTGGACACAATATTCCAGATGAGGTCTGACCAAAGAGGAGTAGAGGGCTTGCATTGATTACAGGGGTCTTAACGCCATCACCGTTAAGAATAAGTATCCTCTGCCCCTGATATCAGAACTGTTTGGAAAATACCCTCGCTCCTCGTAGCCTATCAAACTTGATCTGCGGGGGGCTTTCAACCTGATTCGCATCCGTGATGGGGATGAATGGAAGATGGCATTTAACACCAGAGACGGGCACTATGAATACCTGGTGATGCCCTTCGGCCTCTGCAATGCCCCGGCCGTCTTCCAAGACTTTGTGAACGATATCTTCCGGGATATGCTTACCACCTCGATTGTAGTCTATCTGGATGATATTCTCATCTACTCTCCAGATATTGACTCCCACCGGAGAGAGATTTGCAAAGTTTTCGATCGCCTGCGGGCGAACTCCCTCTATGCCAAGTTGGAGAAGTGTGTGTTTGAGCAGGAGTCCTTGCCTTTCCTGGGCTATATCATCTCCGCCCAGGGATTGGCCATGGCTCCTGCCAAGCTACAGGCGGTGATGGATTGGCAGGAACCTCATTCTCTCAAAGCGGTGCAGAGCTTTATGGGGTTCATAAATTATTATCGCCAATTCATCCCCCACTTCTCGACTTTGGTAGCACCCTTGGTAGCCCTCACCAAGAAGGGTGCAAATCCCAAGTTGTGGTCGGCACCGGTCTCCAAGGCCTTCTCCACCATTAAGTCCCATTTCGCTAGCGCTCCCATTCTACATCGCCCCGATGTAGACAAGCCCTTCATTCTGGAAGTGGATGCCTCTTCCGTCATTGCTGGAGCGGTCCTGTTCCAGAAGGACACGCAAGGTCGGAAGCATCCATGCTTCTTTTTCTCCAAGACCTTCACACCGGCGGAGAGGAATTATGCCATCGGGGACAGGGAGTTGCTAGCGATGAAGTTGGCCTTCTCGGAGTGGAGACACCTCCTGGAGGGGGCTCGCCACCCTTTCCAGGTGTTCATCGACCACAAAAACTTGGTGTATTTACAAACAGCCCAGCGGCTAAACTCTCGCCAGGCTAGATGGTCTTTGTTCTTTTCCCGGTTCCATTTCACCCTCCACTTTCTCTCCGGGGAGAAGAACGTCTGGGCCGATGCTCTCTCCCGCTCCGTGGTGTCATCGGAGGAAGAGGAGGAGGAGCCTCGGCTGATCGTCCCATCCGAGAGCCTGAGGACTGTGGCTCCGGTTGCCCTTGAGTCAGTACCTCCGGGCAAGACATTTGTCCCTGCCCGTCTGCGACCGGAGGTCCTCTCTTGGGCTCACTCGTCCAGAGTGGGTGGACATTTTGGGACAAAACGGACCTCTGAGCTTTTGGCGAGGACGTACTGGTGGCCACATATGGCCCGTGACGTCAAGGACTATATTGAGGCATGCGTCTCTTGCGCCCGGAATAGGTCCTCTCGGCAGCGGCCCGCTGGGCTTCTTTTCCCTCTGCCGATAGCAGACAGGCCCTGGGAGATGGTCGGTATGGACTTTGTGGTGGGGCTACCCAAGTCCAGCGGCAGCACGGTCATTTGGGTTGTCACCGACCATTTCTCTAAGATGGTGTACTTGGTACCTCTCTCCCGGTTACCTTCAGCACGGGGCCTGGCAGTTTTGTTCATCAAGCACGTTTTCCACCTGCACGGCATGCCGGACAAGATTGTCAGTGACCGAGGCCCTCAGTTTGCGTCCCGGTTTTGGAGAGAGCTCTGTTCTCTACTCAGCATTGAGCTGAATCTCTCCTCGGCCTATCATCCCGAGACGAATGGGTTGGTAGAGAGAGCCAACCAGACCTTGATAACATATCTTCGACATTTTGTCTCGGCCAGGCAGGACGACTGGGCATCCTTGCTGCCGTGGGCAGAGTTCGCGTTGAACAATGCTGTGGCCGACTCCACCGGTCAAACCCCATTCCTCCTAAATTATGGTCAGCATCCGCGCGTCCCTGTGCCCATGCCCGTGTCTTCCACCGACTCCAGGGTGGTAGACTGGGCGGTGGAGGCACGTGACATTTGGGATCGCACCCAGGATGCTATCCGAGCTTCCAAGGAGAGAATGAGGATCTCCGCTGACGCACACCGGCATCCTGCTCCAAGCTTCTCCCCTGGCGACATGGTATGGCTCTCTACCCGAAACATTAAACTGCGGGTTGAGTCACCCAAGTTCGCGCCACGATACATTGGACCATTCAAGGTCCTTGAGCGACTTAGCTCGGTGGTCTACCGCCTGGCTCTTCCCCCACATTTGGCCATCTCGGACGTGTTCCATGTGTCCCTCCTCAAACCAGCTCACATGGCCCGGTTTTCCGAGCCATCTGCCGGGTCATCAGACTTATCATCTGACGAGTTTGAAGTTAACGCCATCGTGGGGTGCAGGTTTGTCCGTGGCAAAAAATTTTATTTGGTGGACTGGAATGGTCATGGTCCCAAGGCTCGGACCTGGGAGCTGGTGGAAAACATTCACGCACCGCTCCTGATCGCGGCTTTTAAGCGCAGTGAGGCTCAGAGGGGGGGGCCCTAGGAGGGGGGGTAATGTTAGGCGTCAGATTCCTGGCACTGCACAGCGTGAATCCAGAGCCAGACATCCTGCGGTCTCCCATTCTCCTCCGACCGCTCGGGCTCCTGCTCAGCAATCTCGGCTAGCCAGGCATTTCCCTCAGACTCTTTCTGTGAGCCTGGATGTGGCTGCCACCTCTGGTGCAGCAATGGTGATGCAACCTGCTTTGCAGGGAACTGCTCCAGAGGCTAAGTCCTCTTGCCGTGCTACTGGGCATGCCCGCAACTTGTCCTCTCAGTGGAGAGCAGGGGTCACATGTGCAGGTCCTATGTCGGATCTGATTGGTCCTTCCTATAGTACTGGAAGGTCCCGGAAGCGCATGGCTATAAAAAGCCCGCATGGCGGCTCGGCCATGCGCTAGTGTAGCATATTATGCTGTGTGTGTATGGTGATGGATGCATGGACTGGTGACTGACTCATTTGAAACCCCTTCCCTCGGTTAATACGAATGGTGACAGATTGTTGGGTAGTCAGCTCCAGATTGTGGCAAGCTACACGCCACTGTGCCTCCTGCACTGCACACTAGCGTCCGACGGTGCTCGGTCATTCTGGCGCCGTCGTTCAGCAGCCATAGTTATTGCCGCGCTGCGGTAGCAGCGTCCTTGGCGTCTGCGGTTGCAACGTCACTCGCTGGGTATCCTGTGAAGTGAACAGGGCCAGCGTCCTCTTACATCTCTATTGAGTTGGCGACTCTGTGTGTGAACAGAGCCGCTCTTAGCGTTCGGGTGACGTTAACCCGAGTGCAGTACCTCACCTTTTGGTGCATCCGCCATTACTCAGCAGCGGTCTTGTCACCTACCGCACGGCGGACCCCGGGCGGCGAACGCACCTCCTATTATTTATATCTGGTGTGTTCCGCCGACCCTAACAGGTAATCAGCCTCACTACCTTCCTTCACCAGAAGAGGGAGCTCATCAGACCTCAATGGTGAAGGGGAAAATGAACTCATAACAGCCTATTTTCCTACCTGTGTTTGTGTTTTCATCTTGTCTCACCGACAATATATGTTTGGGGGCTATCTATTCCTTTGGGGTCTGCTCTGGGGCAGTTTAGATTTCCCTTTTTCTTGCTTTAGGCTTACTTAGTTCTCCGGCTGTGTCGAGGTGTCTAGAATCATCGTAGGTAAGCTCCATGGCTACTGCTAGTTGTGTGGATTGGATCAGTGGTCTGC
Source organism: Dendrobates tinctorius (assembly GCF_039654945.1). NCBI lineage: Eukaryota > Metazoa > Chordata > Amphibia > Anura > Dendrobatidae > Dendrobates > Dendrobates tinctorius. The sequence goes on along the minus strand of NW_027361686.1, from coordinate 6,351,022 downwards.
AATCTGCTTAATTACCAACCTCTCTGGTTTTCTGTGGCTTAGCTTGGTCTTGTTTTCCTCCTCGGTGACCCAATCATAACACTGGAGCTTTCCAAAAGGGGGGACATCAGACACTGGAGCAGCATTTACGGGGCCCATTATACACTGGAGCATTAGAAATGGGGCCCATTATATATGGAGCATTATTAGGGCCCATCATACACTGGAGCATCACCCATGAGGCCCATCATATACTGTAGCATTCCAGATTGGGGACATCAGACACTGGAGCAGCATTTACAGGGCCCATTATACACTGGAGCATTAGAAATGGGCCCTAATAATGCTCCATATATAATGGGCTCCATCATGCACTGGAGCATCATCCATGAGGCCCATCATATACTGTAGCATTCCAGATTGGGGACATCAGACACTGGAGCAGCATTTACGGGGCCCATTATACACTGGAGCATTAGAAATGGGGCCCATTACATATGGAACATTATTTGGGCCCATCATACACTGGAGCATCATCCATGTGGCCAATCATATACTGGAGCATTATAAATGGGGCAGATCAGACACTGGAGCAACATCTATGGGGCACATTATACACTGGAGCATTAAAAATTGGGCCCATTACATATGGAACATTATTTGGGCCCATCATACACTGGAGCATCATCCATGTTGCCAATCATATACTGGAGCATTATAAATGGGGCAGATCAGACACTGCAGCAACATCTATGGGGCACATTATATACTGGAGCATTAGAAATGGGGCCCATTACATATGGAGCATTATTTGGGCCCCTCATACACTAGAGCATCATCCATGAGGCCCATCATATACTGGAGCATTATGTGGAGCTCATCAAATACTGTATGGAACATTATATGTGGCCAATTATTCTCTATGGAGAAATATATGGGACTCATTATTCTGTATGGCGAACAATGTGGTGGCCATAATACTGTATGGAGTAAAATACTGTCCTTTTTTTGCGCTATTCTACTATTTAAAATAGATCAGTCATGTCATGTAAGCAGTGAAGTATTTGTCATTGTACTAAACCTATATTTCTGAGCCGTATCAGAGCATCATGAGTTGTGGTATGTGTTAAAGGGGCGCACTGACACTCTTTGGCCGGGTTTTAGGAAGTTTCACCCCCAGCAGCTCGCCCCCAGCAATTTGACCCCAGCAGTTCGCCCCCAGGTACATTTCGCCCCCGCACATTTCGCCCCTATCATTTCGCCCCAGGAGGATTCGCCCCCGCACATTTCGCCCCTGTACGTTTTGCCCCCAGCATTTCACCCCCAGCAGTTCGCCCCCAGCAGTTCGGCCCCGCCAGTTGGCCCCTGGATTTTTTGCCCCCAGCAGTTCGCCCCTGGATGTTTCGCCCTCAGCAGTTCGCCCCCGGATTTTTCGCCTCCAGCAGTTTGCCGCTGGATGTTTCGCCCCCAGCAGTTCGCCCCCGGCAGTTCACCCCCAGATGTTTCGCCCCAGCAGTTCGTCCCCGGATGTTTCGCCCCCGGAAGTCCGCCCCCGGATGTTTCGCCTCCAACAGATCACCCCGGTAGTTTGCCCCCGGATGTGTGTACCTTGTTTTGCCCCCACAATTTTGTGTTTGGATGTTTCGCCAGTTTGTCCTTGTGGTTCATGAATTCCCGTCCGTCATCAGTTCACATGTCACAAAAGTACTGTACAGAGTGCTGCACTTTTGTGACATTTTAAATCAACTGTTTCCATCTGTAAACCTCACAACTGATTGCATTATAGTGTCAGAGCATTTTGCCGCAATTTTAACAAGACATTTTCCAAAACATTTCTGAAACGTTTTTGTGTTACAAAAACATAGCATGAAAAAAATAAACGGATTCAAAAAATGTAGTGTGAATAAGGCCTGATTTAGGTGGGGAGTGTAAACCACTCTAAAATCAAAACATTTTGTGAACTTTTACCTGTCCCAGCACTGAGCTGCTTTTTTGCAAGTTTTGTTGCAGATGTAACAATTTTCATGTCAGGTGTCCTGCAAGTTACTTTAGACTAGCTTTTATTCCATCTTTACATCAGAATATAGCAGTATCTAAAATCTCTACAAAGAGAGAGGTGTACTAGCACAAAACATCAGTCAGCTTCCACAGCAATTCACTTTCTACAAGTATGAATTCAGTTCTATCCAAACGTGGGAAGAAGAAGTTGGTCTACGAGAATCACATTTACATATTTTCCAAACGGATGGCTGACGATGTCCATTCCATCTGGGTCTGTGAAAAATGGTCGACTTGCAAGCAACCAATCCCCACAACCACGCAGCACAAGCAGCAAGACCTGAAGCAATCCGACATGTCAATGAGGCGGTCACCAGGGCAAGGACAACACAGGAGACACCACCACAGATTCTCACAGAAGTCATTTCAGGAGCCCATTCTAATGTAGCACTTCTCCCAAAGAAAGCATCACTGAAGAGAACGATACGATTATCAAGGCAACTTGGCAATATTCGAAGGTTGCCCCAAACCCTTGATCAACTTGATATTCCCCAGGAGTTCCAGGGGATCAATATTGATGGTATCCAGCAGCAGTTCCTTCTGCATGACTCTGGTGAGCATTTAACATTTCCATTATATAGAATTATTGCAAAGTTTATGTTGCACAAATATGAACAATTATCTATTACAAAGTTCTGATATAGAATACTATGTGATTATTTTACCTTAAAGGGAAACTTTGAGGATAGTGTAATGTAGGGTGAGGCCTACTGATTCCAACTATGCCTCTCTTTTTTAGTTGCAGTCTGATTCTCTGCTCATCTTCAAAGTAGAAGTCCTGCCTTTGAGACACAGTGGTCTGCCATGTTCATAAGCAGAGTGGTAACCTTGTCCACCAACCATGATTTGCAGGTATCCAGCCATTGTCAATCACAACCAGAGGACAAGGTTGTTGTATCAAACCCGCATCACTAGATGTCAATTTTAGTGTAGAATTTTCTGCTATAAATTAGCTGCATATTGTCTGCTGCAACTCCTTAGTGCATGTGAATGAACCTTAAGGATTCATTAACATGTCTCCTAACGTCTGCCCTGCCCCTTTAGCCATGCCCCCTGCCACCAGCCAGAAATGAAGTTCCAATGCTGAATTAGTGCTGGGAAGAGGGTACACCATGCCCCTGTAGGTGCCGGTCACTTACCGGAACATGGCAGGTTAATTAATCTTCACCACCTGCTGCCACACGCTGCTTTGATACAGGACCTGGAATGATGTATGCAATCATGTGATCGCTCACGTCTCAGGATCTGTATCGAAGCAGAGTGAGGAAAGCAGCGCAGCAGCAGGCGGTATTAGTTTACCCTTGCCATGCTCCAGGAGGAGACAGGCACATACCAGAGCATGATAGATCCAGGGGGCCCGCTGTTCATGGGCGCATTACACCCCTTGGCGGCAGGCCCCTGACGGCCCAAGGGCAGTGGCGTCCCCTGCCTGCATGGTAGGTACGCCACTGCTGCACTGCATGTCATTTCTTTTAACTGTGCATTTTTTCCTGAGCATGTGGATGGGATTTAGACATTTACGCTGCATATGACCCCGACCTAATGAACCATTGAGTTAGTATGCTTTTTTTTCACAAATACTTCATACATGTTTGCTTGTTTTTCCTGATGTAAACCTTTTATTATCATGGAACTCTGTATTTTGCTTGTTTCTGCCGCCGATATTCCTTTCACGACTTTGAAAATGTGACATTTTTGTATCTTGGAGGCATTTTTAAACAGGAATATATCATTTTCCACTGGGACAATACATGTCGTAGAAAAAACTATTGTTTAGCTCCTTCACACCAGATTTTGCTTTAATTTAATGTTTTTGCTATAAAATCAGAAAATCTGAAACTAAATGTGAGTTGTTCATATGTCACATTAAAAACGTATGCTTCTGATTAGGAAAATTTATTGTGAATTCATCCCAAAATTCTCTGTCGTGCATCCGCCCTTTTTGCGCTGCACCGAGCGCACAAAAATGCAACACAGTGTGCTTGGCGCACGTGGGCGCAACGCAAAAAGGGTGGATGCACGTGCAAAAGTCTACCAGCGCACGACCAGCGTACCCAACGCTAAGTATAGGGTATGCTGATCGCATGCAGCTGACAGGAGGTGGCGCGGCCGGGTACAGAGCTTAGCAGCGACCCTGCGCTGCGCCCAGTAACGCTAGTGTGAAACTAGCCTAAGTGTCCAAGAAAAAATATGCAACTCCAGGTAGAGAAAAGTTAATCCATGTGACAGAAATGACCAGAGTACATATTAGAGATTTGAAAGCTAAGGTATAAGGAATATATATAAAAGAAAAAGTGTTGCTATATTACCTTAAGTAGTGGCGGTACTCCATCGCGCGTTTTGCATTTGCTTTTTCAAGGGGAGTGTGTTTTTTAATATAATCAGGTAAAATTACCTTTGGGTATCTCTTATACAGGGTGCCGCTACCTCCTGGACTAGCGCGTCTGCCCCAACGCGCGTTTCAGCTCCTTTCTCAAGGGGCCTGCTACCAACCATGTGTTTCCATTATTTATATCTCCCAGCCACAGCATGGTATACCACGCGACCGGAAGTGACACTCACCACCCGACGTGTCACATCCGGGTGGTGAGCGTTACTTCCAGTCGCGCGGACCAGAAGTGACCACGGTTATCTGATTATATTTGTGGCGTATTATTGTAATTATGGGTATGAGAGTTATTGCCAAGCAAGCGGCATTGTTTTATGGTGGACATCTAGATCATAATCTGTGATGTCGCCTATACACCTTGTGATATAATTATGGCTATATTAATATTTGTAGTAGTTTATTATTAGGGCTTTTTCAGTTCTGCCCCTTGTAGCTGCAATATATTGATGGCAGTCCCTGTGTCTATCCGTTTTCGTGGTAGCTGTCTCTTCCTGAATTTGCACGTTAATTATGAATTAATTAATGGGTGTAACTGTAGTCTCCTACTTCTCCAGTTTTGGCAGTATGGTTTTAATGAATTTGTTTCAATAAAAATTATATTTTTACACACACAAATAATTGCCTTGTGATCATCCTTTTTCCTATGGTTCTATGAGGTAACGACAGACGCGGAGGGTCCTCTTCAGTCCTCTTCCATGCACTTCCACATTGTGTGAATATGTCATCGTTCCCGAGGGAATCCCTTTCATTATTCCTAGCTAGGGATTCCCTTGATCAAGAAGACTCTCCACATAGGTAGGGACCTCGGCAAAGGGGAGAGAAGCGATTTTTCTTTTTTGATGAGCAAACTCCAAACATTGCCTGTTTTTGGTCGGTGTGGTTGAACCCAAGCAGGCAATGTTCGATACGAAACCTGAACTTTCCAGATCGGGTTTGCTCATCACTAGGTATAGTATGATATGTAATGGATGACAAAAAGAAGCCATTAAGTGTAACACCAATAGTACATGACAGTAAAATGATGGTCACTTGTCTTAGATCAGGGGTGTCAAACTCATATTCACCAAGGGCCACAGCAATTTAATGGTTGTCCCCAAAGGGCCATTTGTTACTGAAAGACCAGATGCACACAATCGAGTCCCATACAGAACATGCATTTCTCTGCACAGAGCAGTGCATGCCCCTGTATAAGGCATGTCATGGTGGATCAGCTCTTTACCAAGCGCTGTCACATCTTCCCTGGATCTCACTGAAATCATGGAGAGCTATGGCTGCAGCTTCCAGTCACTTGTCCTTGTCGTTGGTGCTGAAAGCTGCTGATAAACAGCCGGTTCAATGCAGAATACTACTGGACCCTATTCTTGGCCTAATCTGAGGAATGGGCATCAACAGAAAAAGGGATCCTGAAGTGAGAATACCACTTTTATCTGCTGCTTCATTCTTTGGTATACTGGCAGAGTGTTTTGTGAGGGCTAATCCCAAACCCCCCTTCTGAAGTCCTGATAAAGAGGTTCTGTAGAAGCTGGTTAACCACCACTTTAGTTCAGCAAAGCCAATATCTCAGTTCTGCAGAGATGGTTGGTGGGATTAACCCTGTAGTCAGTCAACAGTCCCGCTGCTTCTATACATAGCGTGCATTAAGGGGGTATTCTTATGCCGAACAGCAAAATAAGGCAGCATGCTTTCAGCAATCATGTTGTCGTAAGCATGCTGCCGATCTTCCCCTCCTGGTACTTATCTAGAGGTCTTCTGCTCATCTTTGTCTGATCTTCTCCTGGCTGTGTGGGCTGGCGATCGTCATGCTGGATCCAGAGGCCACCACGAGTCCTCTCCTTCTTCCCAGCGTCCTCTTCTTCTGCTTGATCTCATCACGGCATTGCGCATGCGCAGCAGTGTTTTGGTGACAGGAGAGGCATCCTGCTTCCTGGATTGACTGATGGATGGGGCAGGAGTGACGTCATGTCAGTGAGCGGCCAGGAGATATTCGGCCTCACTGCCGCGGCATTCTTCATGCTTCATGGATCAGTGATCCAGGCAAGATGAAAAGACAGCCAGAAGCAGGAGAAGACGTAACGGGGAACCGCTAGACTGCACTCCGGGACCCAAGGAGCTGCAGCTGTGACAGGTAAGTATGTCAGTTTTTTTGTGTTCTAGGGTGATAATACTCCTTTAAGGCCAGCCAATATAGCTGCTGAAAAGGCAGCCACAAGAATCCCCAGCAATTGGGGTCCTGTATAATTTACCCCAGGTATGTTCAGCCTTAGATGTTTTGTTCCCTGCATGTTGACCCCAAAAGCTGAGGGTGAAACATCTGGGGGGTCAAAATGCTAGGGGCAAAACATCAAATGGTGACACATCCAGGGACAAAATGCTGTAGGTGAAACATCCGGGGGCAAACTGCTGGGGGCAAAAAATCCAGGAGCGAAACATCTGGGGGCGAAACATCTGGGGGTAAACTGCTGGGGGCGAAACATCCGGGGGTGAACCGCTGGGGGCGAAACATCCGGGGGGCAAAACATCCAGGGGCGAACTGCTGGGGGCAAACTGCTGGGGGCAAAACATCCGGGGGTGAACTGCTGGGGGCGAAACATCCGGGGGCGAACTGCTGGGGGCGAAACATTGGGGGCGAAACATTGGGGGCGAAACATCCGGGGGCGACACATCCGGGGACGAACTGCTGGGGGCGAAACTTCCGGGGGCGAACTGCTGGGGGCAAAACATCTGGGGGCGAAACATCCGGGGATGAACTGCTGGGGGCGAAACATCCGGGAGCGAACTGTTGGGGGCGAAACATCCGGGGGCAAATTGCTGTGGGCGAAACATCCGGGGGCGAACTGCTGGGGGCGAAACTTCCGGGGGCGAAACTTCCGGGGGCGAAACATCCGGGGGCGAACTGCTGGAGGTGAAACATCCGGGGGTGAACTGCTGGGGGCGAAACATCCGGGGGTGAACTGCTAGGGACTGCTGGGGGCGAAATGTGCGGGGGCGAAACCTCCTGGGGGCCAAATGCTGGGGACGAAATGTGCGGGGGCAAAATGTACCCGGGGGCGAACTGCTGGGAGCGAAACATCCAAATCCCCTTTGGCCCAGGGCACACAAAAACCTGGAGCCAGCCCTACCCCCCCACAACTTTAGCCAAATAACCCCCAGTTTTCAATGCATAAATATTATTAAGTAAATTAAGGTTGACAAACTTCAGTAATAAGAATTGATGTAGTTGGCATTGAAATGGGCACTGTAGGTGTGTTTCCTGTCCTCCACTCCCTGCCGACTTTGCTTCCTCACGGACTTGCAATGGGTTTTGCGTTTCAGTCGGCCTCCGACTTTTCCCTATAGTCGGACGATTTCGTTCGACCCGACTTTTGCAAAAGTCAGGTTTCATGAAACCCGACTCGACCATAAAAAAGGCAAAGTCGCTCATCTCTATATGCGATATTTATATATATTTAGGTACATATTGTTATAAATATGATGATGCACACATCCAGGCACATGGCATATGTGTAATCGCACTATACATGTGTGTTTTTTCTATTTCCCCTTTTTTCCCTATTGGTGTTATGTATTTTAATAATACTTTTCTATAATAAAATTTCTATGATTTTTTTGTAAAATTTGCCTTTTGATCATAGTTTCTTTGTTCTGGTCCTTTATGACATAAACGGGGGGCGTGGCCTGAGCTGGCGATGGTGTATCACGCACGGCTCAGGATCTCTGAGGAGGCATCTCCTAAAGCGACACAGCTCCGGATTTACCCACAGGCAATGCCCTGTCTGTCTGGATGTGTTTGGGATGGAGCAAACAAAACAAAGCAAAACAAAAGCGAAACAAAATCGCTCTCTTCGATAACCCACGGAAGGATTGTTTTCTCGTTACTCAGAGTTACATTCTGATACCCCTTGTCTGAGCTTTGGACATTAAAAAAGACATTTTTGAAATCTGAGGCCTTTTCCCGCCATTTTACTGCAAGGTGGCACCATTTTGAACCGTGAATGAAAAAATCCTTTCCCAGCTCCCTTCATTACCCACTGGCTGTCCTTTTTCTCATAAAAAGTCTCTCCACACTTGTCTACCACATTTTAAAGATTTTTATTGTCTTTTGGAGATATTTTTTTACAAAAATCCTGTCATATACCAGCTGATTGGCGGAAGGATACAAAATAGTCCCCACCCTGTTCCTAATCTGACAGGATTTCTCTCGTTGCATAATTAAAAGACATTGACTTTTACTTTTTTTTTTTTAGAATCTCCACTTGTCTGTTTTAGACCTTTTGGAAGTCCCAGGGTGTCCTAATTTAGCTATATTCCCCTGCTTTGTGCAAGGCTGCGGAAGCTATAGCGGCTGCGGAGGGATCTCTTTCATCTCAACGTCCTGTCTCAAGTACGCCATTTTCCTGTCATAACAGATCTGTGAGGCGGAAGGACACAAAATAGTCCGTGATTTGTGCCTACTTCTATGTTACCTCCGCTCCCCACCGCTCCTGTGCGGCTCCACTGGGGTGATCTGCCTTTCTTCAGCAGTGCCGTGTATCAGCTGCCGGCTCCCCTGTGGCATATTTTATGAGCGGGGACTGACATCACTGAGCCCTGTGTGAAGACTAGTCGCCTGTCACGGCTGCATTTAAAGTCACAGGGAGCGCGTCTATATCGGCGCGCAGTTAATAACGGATTTTACTGTATGCATCATACAATATTAAAACTGCCATCTTATTCTGTGGTGTATCTCATTCCTCACGGTCCCTTTTATAAAAAGGCATAGGAAGACACAAGAATTTTCTATATTTTTAACGTTTATTCAGTATAAACATCACCAATAATATCAATTCTCTCTAATATAATCCCTGCAAGGCAGGATTCAAAAAAGGGCACAAGATGAGTCACAAGGCTACTCCAGTGTCCAAATGAACGAAAGTGTCTAATACGACTCCTCAAAAAGCACAAAAATTTCAGGATTCTTACAATCCTCACTTTAAAGATCAAGTGGATATCGTTAACCCATTTAAGGCCAGATCTCCTCATAAAGAGGTCATGAATACATCTCTATCATCAAAAAGGAAAAATACTGGTAAAACTTCTGAAAAATTCACATCGCCAGCCGACGCTTCAAGTCCTGAGTCTGGAGATAATTCACCAAACCTTTCGCCGGAAAGGTCAAAATTTAAGATTGATAACACCAATCCTCCTCCTTCCCAAAATCTGGATGTTATATCCATACACTCTTACATGGATACTCTCGCCCAGAAAATCACATCCAGTATGTCTCAATCATTTGAAAACCAAAATAAAATTTTACAGTCCACCTTGGATAAATTTAGCAGCAGGTTAGACAACCACGAAAAATGGCTAACTGTAGTGGAAGAACACACTGATGATTTATCAAGAGACACCCATGACCTCAAATCTGAATTTCACAGACTTAAAATTAAAGTTGCGGATATAGAAGACAGGAACAGACGAAACAACTTGAAAATAAGAGGAATACAAGAATCTATCTCACCGGATAAACTAGAAGACTTCGTCAAGACAATTTTCCAAAAACTACTACCGACACTTACAGACCAAGATCTCATCATAGATAGGATCCACAGACTTCCCAAACCACGGAATATCGGTAAAGATCTACCTAGAGATACCATCTTAAGGGTGCACTTCTTCAAGATTAAGGAAAAAATTCAACAATCGGTTAAAGATCTAGGAGGTTTTCCAGAACCCTATGTTCACCTTTAGCTATTTACGGGTCTTTCAAAGGAAACAATTGATGGAAGAAAGTCTTTTAAGCCAGTCACTTCCACCTTGAGGGAAAATAATATCCCCTATAAATGGGGCTTCCCACTTAAACTTTTGATAATCTACAAAGGAAAGACGACCGTCCTATTCTCACCTAAAGAAGGAAGAGATTTCCTGTCCTACTACAGGATACCTGACCGCCATAGAATCTCCAACTCTCAAGACCCTGGGCCCTTGTCAGTGAAGGGATGATCCAACAGAGAGACCTGGCTAATATATTTACTCACCTTGTTATAAGGCCTCTCTACACTTGATTAGTTGGTCAATGTATTGTACTGTACTGCTTATTATTCTTCTTTCCACAGGTTTTCCCAATTCTCTACTATTTTATGGACTCATATATCACATGAGATTATTTTCCTTCTGGGAATAGTGTTGTTATGCCAAGGGATGCCCCAATGGGATCCATACACAAACTTTCCCCACTAAGGAATTAGAGCCTTCCGGATCGGCTCTTCCTGAAGGACAATTTTGTTCTTATTGTTTTTTGTGTCTCTTTTGTTTTTGGTTTCAAATAGGTATATAGTTTGAGGTTTTTGGACAACTAAGTTCTACAAAGGTAGGTGCACTCTGGTTTCTGCATTTCCTCTACCCCACTTCATACGAACCCAGCCTTTCTTGTAACATGAAAATAAAATTTGTATCATACAATGTCAGGGGGTTAAATAGCCCTTGGAAGAGATTTTCCATTGGTAGGGAGATTAACGGGATGCATCCTGAGGTTGTATGCCTTCAAGAAACTAAGTTCAAAAATGACAACCACCCTTCTATAAATCTCAAAAATTTCCCATTTGTATTTGAATCTTGTGGCCCACGAAAGAAAGCTGGGGTTTTAACCCTGATTAGTAACTCAATTTCCTTTGAATTGCTTTCTGAAGTAAAAGACAAAAAAGGACATTATCATATTCTCCTGTGCAAATTGAACGGCCAAACCCTCACAATAGTTAATACTTATGTTCCCACCATCAGACAAATTAGCTTCCTGAATAAGCTAATGAAAAAATTAGACACCTTACGATCAGGAACCCTACTTTTGTTAGGGGACTTTAATATGGTGCCAGATGGTGTACTAGTCTCCACCTCTCCCAGCAGACAAAAAATGCAATCCTTGAACAGCTGGATTTATAATCACGAGCTATTCGACTCATTCCGTTGTTTGAACACCACATCTAGAGAATTTACTCATTTTTCTGATGGCCATCAGTCGGCATCTAGAATAGATCTGATACTCACAGATTTCTTCTGCTTGCCAAGGTTCTCCTCCAGCTCCATACGTAATAAATTTATTTCAGATCATTCCCCGGTAACTGCAAAACTGATAATAGGGTCCCCAATTCTTCCCTAATTCATGTGGAAATTCAACTCCTCTCTGCTTCATAACCCCACCATCAAATGTGAAATCAGCTCAGCCTTACAAAATTATTTTAGTGAAAATGAATCAAACCTCCTCAATCCGTTTACCTATTGGAATGCTCACAAGGCGGTGTTGAGGGGAGTCTTGATTCAAATTTCCTCCAGACAAAAAAAAATTAATAGGGATGAAATCCTTACCCTACAACAGTCTATTAAATCTAAAGAAGAGGAACTATGTCAATCCTCTGTTTCCTCTAACAAACAAGCTGTATTATCAGAACTTACTGATCTCAGGTTGCAGTTAAGGAAAATCATATTCAATTTTTACGACTCAGCTATTAGATCAGCAAAATGCTAACATTACTTATCTATAAATCGCCCTTCAAAATACATGTCAAACAGAATTAAGAATATACGGACACGGAATAGATTTGACAGTATAACTTCCTCTAATGGTACATCCCTGGTCCACCCTAAAGATATTGTAGGAGCTTTTGCCGATTATTACAAAAATCTGTACAATATCAACCAAGACAACTACAATATCCAGCCATCTACCTCAGAGATTCTTTCCAACATGAACCTTCCAAAGCTTAACCCTGAAGACTTATTATTTTTCTCTTCTCCCTTCAATGAACAAGAAGTCCTAGATACCATGAACAAACTTAAAACATTCAAATCACCCGGCCCAGACGGGTTTAGTAATGATTATTTCAAGTCTTTTAGTAATATATTAACCCCCCACCTTGTCAAAGTATTTAACTCAGCTTTCCAAACAGGTCAATTTCCTAAAGTGATGCTGGAAGTGACAATTATCGTAATCCCAAAACCAAATTCTGACACTTGCCAAATTTTTAACTATAGACCTATATCCCTCATCAATACAGACGTAAAAATGTATGTAAAGATACCTGGCCAATAGACTAAATCAATTCCTCTCGAGTTTAATTTCCAATGATCAGATAGGCTTCATCAATGGAAGACAATCCATAGATGGTACGAGAAGACTCATTAACATAATTCAGCTTATTTCCTCGAACAAGCTCAGGGCCATTGTTTTCTCTCTTGATGCTGAGAAAGTGTTCGACCGCCTTAATTGGTCATATCTCGAAGCAACTCTCAAAAAATTCGGAATGGCTTCTCAGATCACGAGATGTATTATGGCTTTGTACTCCGGCCCTGGTGCGAGGGTTTATTCCAACAATCATCTTTCCTCTACGCTTACTATAGCTAATGGGACCAGACAGGGTTGCCCATTGTCACCATTGCTTTTTGCATAAGCTATTAAACCTCTGGCCCAACTATTCATGACCAGCACAAAGATCTCGGGAATCAAAACTTTGCACAGAGATTTTAAAATAGCGTTGTATGCAGATGATATTATTCTTACCCTCACAGATCCAAGCAACTCTATCTCTGCCTTACAAACCTTAATCCAGACTTTTGCTAAAATCTCTTATTTTAAAATAAACAACTCAAAATCCAAAATACTTGGCTTTAACCTAGGATCAGACCAAGAGGAAATTGAGGGCCTCTCACCTTGGGGGTGGGCCACTGATGGGCTGACATATCTAGGCCTAAAATTCATCAAAAAACGTAAACTCTCTAATAAAAATAAACTTAGAGCTGCTTACTAAAAAGCTTTTTAATGAATTCCGTACATCTAGAGATGATGGGCTTTCTTGGTGGGGAAGAATCATGATGGTCAAGTCGTATATTTTCCCAAAAATCCTATACCTACTTCGCTCACTGCCTTTAAAAATACCCACTTCCTCTCTCACAAACCTTCAAGCCTCATTAAACTCCTTTATATGGAATAACAAAAGACCCAGAATAGCAAAAAATATTCTATACAACCATAAATCTTATGGTGGAGCTGGTTCCCCAAATATTATGGCCTATTACATTGCAAATTTAGTCAAACAAAGCTCATACTGGTGGCCTCATGATACGACACCAGCTTGGCATGAAATAGAACTGTTCTTTAATAATTATAAACCTCTTCACCTAATAATTCTGAACCAACTCCTTCATAAAAAATTAATTACAAATTCTCATCCGATTTTTCAAGCTATTTCTGAAGCTTGGAAAAAATTTTCTGCTCCAAAAAGAGGCTCTATCAAAGAAGTCACAATAAAAAATCTGGCTCTATCAGTCATTTTTCAAGCGTCTCATCAGGCCATTGACCCCATTTGGTCTGAACTTGGACTTAAAAAAAATTAAAGATTTATGTGATGGCGTTACTTGTACACCTTACAATAAACTCAAGGAAAGATTTCAATCTGCTACCCCTGCTTTCTTACAATATGTTATCCTCAAAGACATAATCCATGAGCTCCTTACTATCTACCCGAGAATCTCTGAACCAGCAGTTAACCTTATTTGTAATATAGATCATAGTATTTTTTGGAGTTTTGAATACACGTACATATGGTGTAACAATAGCTTTGAAGCGGTAAAGACTCAAAATATTGTCAAATGGGAAACCGAATTGCACATGACAATTGACCCTTCTGACCTTTAACAGGCATGTACCCTCTCGTATGCCTCTTCCATTTTCTTATCACTACAAGAGACCCACTTCAAGCTTTTAACGAGATGGTATTTTACCCCCGTTAGACTTTATAGAATCAACCCTGACAATTCTCCGCTCCGTTGGAGGGGTTGTGGAAGGCCTGGAAATATCTTGCATATATTTTGGCAGTGTCCCAAAATTGTTCCTTTTTGGAGAAAGATTTCTAACCTTATCAATTTTATCCTAGGAACACGACTTATTTTGTCTCCTCGTCTGGCCCTTCTTTCTCTGGACGCAGACAAAATTGATACTTCTAACAGGCTATTGATTATGCACATTTTACTAGTCTCCAAACATAGTATTGCCTTTCTTTGGAAAAACCCAAACCCCCCACAAATGAATGAAATTATAGACAAACTTAGCCTTCATCATTCTTTTGAATTGAAATTTGCGAATGTGCATGATCAATTTGCTAAATATTCTATGAAATGGTTTAGATGGCTGGAGTTGTTCTCTTAAGTCTTCACCCAGAGTGCACCTGCCTAAGGCCCCTTGTGTTTGGGTCTTTAAGCATATAATATATTAATATATATGTTCCAAATACCTACCTTTATAATAATTCACTGCATAATATGCTTCTGCATTAACTTGTTTCATTTTATGTCTTCTTTATATTTGGACATTATTGTCCTTCCTTTTTCCTTCTTTCCCTTTACATTTTTCCCTCCTCCCCTTTTTTTTCCCCATCTTTCCTCCTCCATCCTCCCCATTTATTGAAACTCAAATAAAACATTTGGAAAACCTTTATGACATAAACACATAATGAAGAACTAAAGCCTCGATACTGGACTCTAGACTACAGCAGTATACCCTCAGAAAAAATCCGTAAACACCAAAGATGGATCACATAAGATGGCAGGTACAGATTCCCATCTATGCATAAATGTGAACCCATATGTCAAAACAACCAAACTTTGTACTTATCTGTGACCATCAGTTGCTGCATAGTTATAGCCCATAAGTACATGATAGTATGATCACTCAGAAGAAGTCCGCCCACTCTCAACACGTTTCCCCCTCTGCCAGTTCATCAGGAGAGACTCATTGCAGTCATAGCGGTCTGGCAGTGGAACGTTGTCCAATTCATGAGGCTGCACATATGGCTACGCACTACTCCTTTTTATATCTCTGGTTCCATGCAATCAGGCGTTTCCTGTTTAGCGTCACCATTTGTACATTATTTTTTGCGTTTTTTTATGCTTTTTTTTTACAGGAGCATCTTCCTGTTCATAGAATATAGTTAGAAATGTGGATTTTTCGTGAAATTAATGAGCATGCTGCGTTTTTTTACCACGATGCGTTTTTTTTGCGGAAAAAACAAAAAGTGCGGAATTCATTAAAATGAATGGGATGCTTCTTGGAAGCGTTTTTTAAGCATTTTTACCAGTAAAAACGCTTAAAATATTTGAAAAAACCGCTTACCTGGGTACACAGCCTTTTTCTTTCTAAACACCTATATCTGATTGCATAAAACATTCTACTGCATCCATGAAGATCTCCTAAACAAGTGGATACAGGCCATCTGGCTCTCTTTTTCTGATCTTACGTCTTATAGGGAGATATATGAGAATAGGGACAGCCGAAGCACGAGCGGGGTGCCATTCTCGCATTTCTTAGGGTGCCAACCTCCACACCTAGGTAGGTGATCAGTCAGGCCAAGGTATCTATAGGGCCAGGTCACTCGTTTCCACACACCGGCTGAGTGTATTTGTAATTAGTGTGCATCACTATATATCAATTTTGTATATATTGTTTTTTGTCCCTTCTCGTTCCGTTTTTCTTTTTTTTGAGGCTCTTATGGGCTGTTTTTGCAGGAATGTTCCTGCTGTAGTTTGTTATATCTGGCCAGATAAATTACAAATGAAACTGATCTGCCCAGTCAAAAAGCAAGTAAATTTTGTCATCCATTCTTCTTAAGTAATATTAGAAGCCCAGTTCTGTTAAGCCCATGGATTAGGGGATATTTGTATCAAAAATCAGTAGTAGGATTTTTTAAAGGTACTTAAAAAAAGTTACATGTTAACATGGGAAAGAAAAAGGATCTCTGCTGCCAAAAAGCATCAAATAGTGCAATGCCTTGGTCAAGTGATGAAAACATTAGATATTTCCAAAAAAATTAAGCGTGATCTTCGTACTGTTAAGAGATTTGTGGCTGATTCTGAGCACAGACGTATTTGTGCTGATAAAGGCAGAATGCGGAAGGTTTCTGCCAGGCGTTCATGGGATTAAGAGAGCAGCTGCTAAAAAGCCATTACAAACCAGCAAACAGATATTTAAAGCTGCTGGTGCCTCTGGAGTCCCTCGAACCTCAAGGTGTAGGATCCTTCAAAGGCTTGCTGTCGTGTATAAACCTACTATTTAGCCACCCCTAAACAGTGCGCAAAAGCAGAAACTGTTGCAGTGGGCCCAGACATACATGAAGACTAATTTTCAAACAGTCTTGTTTACTGATGAGGGTCGAGCAACCCTGGATGGTCCAGATGGATGGAGTAGTAGATGGTTGGTGGATGACCACATGTCCCAACAAGGCTGCGACATCAGCAAGGAGGTGGAGGAGTCATGTTTTGGGCCGTAATCACGGGGAAACAGCTGATAGGGCCCTTTAAGGTTCCTGAAAGTGTGAAAATGACCTCCGCAAAGTATATAGAGCTTCTGACTGACAACTTTCTTCTATGGTATGAAAAGCAGAACCGTGCTTTCAGGAGCAAAGTCATCTTCATGCATGACAATGCACCATCTCATGCTGCAAAGGAATACCTCTGAGTCATTGGCTGCTATGGGCATAAAAGGAAATAAACTCATGGTGTGGCCACCATCTTCCCCTGACCTCAACCCTATAGAGAACCTCTGGAGTATCATCAAGCAAAAGATGTATGAGGGTGGGAGGCAGCTCACATCAAGACAGCAGCTCTGGGAGGCTATTCTGACTTCATGCAAAGAAATAAAAGCAGAAACTTTCCAAAAACTCACAAGTTCAATGGATGCAAGAATTGTGAAGGTGATATCAAAGAAGGGTTTCTATGTTAACATGTAACTTGGCCTGTTAGGATGTTTTGGAGTTAAATAGCTTTTTTGTTCAGTGAATATGACCTCCTCATGTGGAAAATTCCACAAATGAGCATTTTCACATCTTTCAAACATATCAAATGTTTAGAAATTCTACTGTGCCTAATAATTTGGAACAGTGCATTTTGAGTTTTTATTCATTTTGGTGATTATACTGTTATCATTGGGAGGTTTCTTCAATAAAATTCGATGTATATTCTAACGGGTTATGACCTTTTATTAGACTGACTGTCATTTGCACCGACCACTTAGGAAAATCTGAGAAAAATATAATTTGCATAATAATTTGGAACATGGTGTAAGTGAGACATGGGAGACGACCACTATGGCTTAATAGAGCTGTGAAAAGCAAATGGATAGGTTCTAATTAATTATTGGGAGACTCTTGTAAAAATTATGGAAATGATTCATGTATTGAGTTAAATATTTATTGAAGTCTAATTTTTCAAAGCATGTGGACACATTAATTCTGAGCGCTGTAAGTAACATATTTTCTAAGTTTTTAAGTGCAATTTTGGTGCAACGTTTTGATGGCAAAATAGCAAGTAAAGCGGCTAGGTCAGCATAAGTTCCTGTAAGTGTGTACAACTTTTTTTTCTGCTGAAGTCGCTATGACTTCAAAATTTTGCATGCAGTACTGTGATTAGTGGTTTCTCCACTGATTAATTCAAACCGTATTTTAAGGGTAAAGTAAAGGGGTAATTTAACCCTTGTAACTAGTACAGAAATATAATCTACAGCCTTCAAGAAAACTTTATTTCTCATTTTGTACAGCGTGACGTGTGAAATCAAGGTAGTCATAACTATATGATTTATTGCTCTTGGTTATAGCATACTAAACATTGCAGCACGTTATTAAACATGCCTGAGGATGTTAGTAGCACAAAAAGGGCCTAAAGCGACGTTTCAATGAGGAAAATTTTTATTACATTTCTTGATAGCTTCCAGAGAGAAACCTGCAAGAAGATTAGAAATTTTTGTTTAAAAAGTCTAAAATATATCTGGTATCGTATAGGAAATTACTATTTTGTTTTTCTCTCCTACCAAATATTAAAGCAGAAATAGAGAAATGAAAAATATATAAATGTCAGTGTTGAGTCAGTTATTCGCTTTGAATTCTCTAATCCTAAACAGTGTGGCCAAATAGCTATGATGTGGGATAACAGTTTAAGCATGCAGAATCAAATAGAGATGAGTGAATCGATTCATTGAGAATCAAATTCTTGTAAAATTTTATGAAATTCCCAAGTCCTGAACATTTTGAACAATTCACGATTTGCCGAAAAAAATGCTTGCTACAATTTTGCACATTTCAGACGATTGCATCAGTTACAAAAGGCTCACATGACTTTAAGTGTGACCACGGGTGGGATTCAGCCGGTTCTCCCCGTTTGGTGGAACCGCTTGTTAAAAAAGCAGCCGGTTCCCCGAACCGGGGAAATTGAGAGCCACGATCCGGTACTTGTACGGCTGTGCCCTCTGCACTGTGATGCGGCCGGCAGCAGACACAGCTGCCCGCGTCACAGTGTATCGGGCCGGGAGCTGTGCACGGCCGTCACCTTCACAGCTGCGCAGCTCCCTCTCTACTTCCGGGTCAGGTGTCGGGCCTGCGCGATGACATCATTGTGCAGATGCCGACATGTACCTGGACACTGGATGCAGAGAGGCGCTGCTGGTAAGCTGCTGTGAGGTAAGTATGGGAAGCTTTTTTTTATAATGAATTCAGTGGGTGAGGGGGCAGCACATGATGGAGGGGGGTGCGGGGGCTGAGCCTGTACATGATGGAGGTGGGTGAATGGGGCTGCATATGATGGAGGGAGGTGCGGGGGCTGTACATGCTGGAGGGGGGTGCGGGGGGCTGTACATGATGTTTGGGGTGAATGGGGCAGTACATGATGGAGGGGGGTTTATGGGGCTGTATATGATGGTGGGGGGTGAATGGGATTGCACATGTTGGGGGGGTGCAGGGGCTGCACATGATGGAGAGGGGTGCTGGGGCTGTACATGATGGAGAGGGGTGCGGGGCTGTAAATGATGGAGGGTGGTGAATGGGGCTGTACATGATGGAGAGGGGTGCGGGGGCTGTACACGATGGAGGGGGTGAATGGGGCTGCATATGATGGAGGGAGGTGCGGGGGCTGTACATGCTGGAGGGGGGTGCGGGGGCTGTACATGATGTTTGGGGTGAATGGGGCAGTACATGATGGAGGGGGGTTTATGGGGCTGTATATGATGGTGGGGGGTGAATGGGACTGCACATGTTGGGGGGGTGCAGGGGCTGCACATGATGGAGAGGGGTGCTGGGGCTGTACATGATGGAGAGGGGTGTGGGGCTGTAAATGATGGAGGGTGGTGAATGGGGCTGTACATGATGGAGAGGGGTGCGGGGGCTGTACACGATGGAGGGGGGTGAATGAGGCTGCACATGATGGAGGGGGGTGAATGGAGCTGCACATGATGGAGGGAGGTACGGGGGGCTGCATATGATGGAGAGGGGTGCGGGGACTGTACATGACAGAAGGGGGTTTATGGGACTGTACATGATGGAGAGGGGTGTGGGGGCAGAGCATGTACATGATGGAGGGGGTGCGGGGGCTGCACATGTTGGAGGGGGGTGAGTGGGGCTGTACATGATGGAGTGGGGATGTACATGATGGAGTTGGGGAGTGAGGCTGTACATGATGGAGTGGGGCTGTACATGATGGAGTGGGGCTGTACATGATGGAGTGGGGGGAGTGGAGCTGTACATGATGGAGTTGGGTTAGTGGGGCTGCACATGATGAAGGGGGAGTGGGGCTGTGCATGATGGAGTGCAGCTGCACTTGATGATGGGGAGTAAGGGGGATTGCACATGATGAAGGGGGACTGCACATGATGAAGTGGGGGTAAGGGGGACTGCACAGGATGAATTGGGGGTAAGAGGGACTGCACATGAATTGGGGGGTAAAGGCGACTGCACATGATGTGGGGGTGAGACTGACTGCACATGATGATGGGGGAGTGGGGCTGCACATGATGAAGTGGGGGTAAGGGAGACTGCACATGATGAAGTGGTGGGAGTAAGGGGGACTGCACATGATGAAATGGAAGGGGGATAGGGGGCTGCAAATGATGAAGGGGCACTGCAGATGAAGTGAGGGGTGATAGGGGACTGCAACGGAAGAAGTAAGGGGATTTCAAATTAAAGTGGGGGGACTGCAAATGATGATGTGGGGGAGTGAGTGACGGGGCAAATCAATTTAATTGAATGTGGTGGGTGAGGAGAGCAAATGATGAATTGAAGATGGGGGGTGAGGAGAGCAAATGATCTATCTAGAGAACAAACAAAGAATTTTGAGTGTGGGGGAGTAAGTGATGTATTGAATGTGGGGTAGAGCAGTTGATAATTAATAGAGGGTGGGAGAGAAAGACATGACAATGCGTTCAGCCCTGCACACTTGCAACCTACTTCTATAAGCCCTATATTAGCCTTAGGCTGCCGGTATTCACCTGCACACCTGCAAGCTACTATTATATGACCCATACGGGCCTTTTGCTACCGGTCTCAGTACAGATATTTTCTACAGGTATATTTTTACACCGGTCTCAGTACAGACATCTTCCACAGGCAAATTGCTTCAGCAATCCAGTGGGAACCTCTCTTCATTTCCTTATGGAATATATTGCATCTAGTTGAATTACCAGCACAGCACACCTTAAGGGTAGCTGGAAGCCTGCTATATGCCTACACCATATTTGGAAGCAGGAACTTACAAAAAAATTATTTTGCTCGTGGACATACACTTGTTCATACTATATAGACAGCAGTCGGACTGACAAAGGCCAAGTGTAGGCCGAAACGTCTTTTTGTAAAGACTGCACATAAATAAAAACTTCACTTAAAAAGGACAATTCAGTTGAGTGCCAAGTTACTTTATTATTATTTACTTGGGTCTGGATAACCTACTTGTGCACCTTGTGGTAGTGCCATGCTATACTTGACACATGACAATGAATTGAGGCGGGAGGGGCATGTAAATATAATGAATCGGGGTTAGGGTTAGAGCGGGAAGTACATAGTAGCGGGCGTTGAGGTTGAAGTGCCTGGTAATGAATTGGGGTAAAGAGTACAGATGCTAATTAATTTATATATTAAATGGGGAAAGTGGCATTTATACTTAGTGGGTGCACAGTAGTGGATTATAATTTATATTTGGAATGGTGGGTTGCATAATAACCAATTATGTATTAATGGTGGGTGCATGTCTGTATTCAGATGTGTAGCGTAGAAGAAAGGGAAAAAGTGGGGAATGTGTTCTGCCAGCCGTGCTCTTGGTAACGGTGTTATTTCATGCATAGACGAGTCCTGGCTGAAAGAAGTCATGGCGGTCTGTGCTGGATGAAAAAGAAAAGCAAAGATGAATGACTTCAGCTAGAGACGTCACTGGTGAGTCAGTGTGTTACCTGTACAATGACAGTAAATACAGAGTTCCTGTATACAATTGCACTTAGTATTGTGTTTTTAATTAACCCCTTAGCGAAAGAGCCAGTTTGCAGCTTAATGACCAGGCCAATTTTTACAATTCTGACCACTGTCCCTTTATGAAGTTATAACTCTGGAACGCTTTAATGGATCCTGCTGATTCTAAGACTGTTTTTTCGTGACATATTGTACTTCATATTAGTGGTAAAATTTCTTCGATAAGTCTTGTGTTTATTTATGAAAAAAATGGAAATATGGCGAAAATTTTGAAAATTTTGCAATTTTAAAACTTTAAATTTTTATGCCCTCAAATCAGAGAGATGTGTCTCACAAATTTCTTAATAAATAACATTTTCCACATGTCTACTTTACATCAGCACAATTTTGGAAGCAAAATTTTTTTTGTTAGGAAGTTATAAGGGTTAAAAGTTGACCAGCGATTTCTCATTTTTACAAAACCATTTTTTTTAGGGACCACATCATATTTAAAGTCTTTTTGAGGGGTGTACATGACAGAAAATACCCAAAAGTGGCACCATTCTAAACACTAGACCCCTCAAGGTGCTCAAAACCACATTCAAGAAGTTTATTAACCCTTTAAGTGCTTCACAAGAACTAAAGCAATGTGGAAGGAAAAAATTAATATTTAACTTTTTTTTGCAAAAAATTTACTTCAGAACCAATTTTTTTTATTTTCACAAGTGTTAAAAGAGAAAATCAACCAGAAAATTGTTGTACAATTTCTCCTGAATACGCCGATACCCTATATGTGGGGGTAAACCACTATTTCAGCACACGGCAGAGCTCGCAAGGGATGGAGCGCCGTTTGACTTTTTCAACGCAGAATTGGCTGGAATTGAGATCGGATGCCATGTTGCGTTCGGAGAGCCCTTAATATGCCTAAACAGTGGAAACCTCCAACAAGTAACCCCATTTTGGAAACTAGACCCATTAAGGAACTTATCTAGATGTGTGGTGAGCACTTTGAACCCCCAAGGGCTTCACAGAAGTTTATAACGTAGAGCCGTGAAAATAAGAAATCTATTTTTTTCCACAAAGATGATCTTTTCGCCCCCAAATTTTTATTTTTTACAAGGGTAACAGGAGAAATCATACCCGCACAGTTGTTATGCGATTTGTCCTGAGTACGCCGATACCCCATATGTGGGGGGGAACCACTGTTTGGGCGCATGGGAGAGCTCGGAAGGGAAGGAGTGCCATTTTGGAATGCAGACTTTGATGGAATGGTCTGCGGACATCATGTTGCGCTTGCAGAGCCCCTGATGGGCCTAAACAGTGGAAACCCCCCACAAGTGACCCCATTTTGGAAACTAGACCCATTAAGGAACTTATCTAGATGTGTGGTGAGCACTTTGAACCTTAAAGTGCTTCACAGAAGTTTATAACGTAGAGCCGTGAAAATAAAAAATCCATTTTGTTTCCACAAAAATGATCTTTTCGCCCCCAAATTTTTATTTTTACAAGGGTAACAGGAGAAATCATACCCGCACAGTTGTTATGCGATTTGTCCTGAGTACGCCGATACCCCATATGTGGGGGGGCACCACTGTTTGGGCGCATGGGAGAGCTCGGAAGGGAAGGAGTGCCATTTTGGAATGCAGACTTTGATGGAATGGTCTGCGGGCATCATGTTGCGCTTGCAGAGCCCCTGATGGGCCTAAACAGTGGAAACCCCCAACAAGTGACCCCATTTTGGAAATTAGACCCCCTAATGAACTTATCTAGATGTGTGGTGAGCACTTTGAACACCCAAGCGCTTCACAAAAGTTTATAAACACAGAGCCGTGAAAATAAAAAGTCTTTTATTTCCACAAAAGTGATTTTTTAGACCCCAATTTTTAGACCCCCAAAGTTGGCAAATAGTGGAAACCCCTCAATTCTTGCTCCAACCCTAACCCCAACACACCCCTAACCCTAATCCCCACCATAACCCTAATCCCAACCCTAATCCCTAATCCTAATTCTAACCCTAATTCTAGTTCGCCCTAACCCTAATTCTAACCCTAGTCGTGACCCGAGCCCTAACCCTAGCCCTAGCACAACCCTAACCCTAGCCTAACCCTAGCCCAACCCTAACCCTAGCCCAACCCTAACCCTAGCCCAACCCTAACCCTAGCCCAACCCTAACCCTAACCCTAACCCTACCCTAACCTAACCTAACCCTAGCCCTAACCCTACCCTAACCCTAACCCTAGCCCTAACCCTACCCTAACCCTAACCCTACCCTAACCCTAACCCTAATGGAAAACTGAAAAAAAAAATATTTTCTTTATTTCATTATATTGGCCTATATAAGGGAGTAATAAACAGGGGGGTTATGTACTATTTTTTTTATTTTGATCACTATGATCGTTTATCATAGTGATCAAAATAATGTATGGAATCTGCCAGCCGGAGCCGGCAGACTCCCGGCGGGCGCACTGCGCATGCGCCCGCCATTTTCAAGATGGCGGCGCCCATCGGAGGATGCCGGCGGGACGTGGGACCACCGGGAGGGGACGGAGGGCCACGGAGAGGTACCGGGGGGGGATCGGGGACCCTATTTCTCTCTCCTCTGATGTGCGATCACATCAAAGGAGAGAGAAATTAAATGTAAAATCGCGGCTTTTTTTTTTTTGCGGTCGCCGTTATAGGGTTAATAACGGCGATCGCAAAAGCGGGGGTCGGTAAAAACTGACCGATTCATGTTATCTGGGGTCTCGGCTACCTCTGGCAGCCGAGACCCCGGAGAAAATCCGACACTGGGGGGCGCTATTCACTTAAATCACAGCGCCGTGAATTAACGGCGCTGTGGTTTTAGTACCCTTAATTACCGCCGTTAAAAGGCGTATCGGCGGTCGTTAAGGGGTTAATGATCAGTATTGTAGTATTCAGTGACTATCTGGTGGTAATATGTGATCTGGTGATGGTGTGGCACTATTGTTCCTTGTATGTGGTATTATTCAGTCACTATGTGGTGGTTATATGTGGTCTGGCCATGGTGTAGCGGTATTTGTTCCTTGTATGTGGTATTATTCGGTCACTATGTGGTAGTAATATGTTGTCTGGCTATGGTGCGGCGTTATTTGTCCCTTGTATGTGGTATTATTCGGTGTCTATGTGGCGGTAATATGTGGTCTGGCCATGGTGCGGCATTATTTGTTCTTTGTATGTGGTATTATCTGGTCACTATGTGGTGGTAATAAGTGGTCTGGTCATGGCGTGACAATATTTGTCCCTTGTATGTGGTATTAATGGTTGTTTAAAAAAATTTTAATGTATGTGACTCATTCCCTTAAAGAAAAATACATAAATATATATTTATTTTTAATAGTTTAGAGTAGAGTAGGGCCCGGCCGAAAGAGTCTACCGTGTCGTGGTATCAGCTTAAAAATTATTTTGGCCAGAACAAAAGCTGCTGGTTATATGTGTGCTCTGGTGTTTGATGGGAACTGTTAATATCTGCAGCTGTCTCACTTGACTGACCGGCTGGCCAGGCTGTGCATTACATTCTTAGAAATATATGCAGTTGACACACTCGGGTTAGGAGAGCCGCTGGCCAGAATGTGCACTGTTCTGATCTCATTCCAATTTATGTTTTTTCATCTGTTTGACTGCGCCCCTACTTGTATATGTTTGAGGAAAAGGTGTGTGTAAATGGGTGTGGCTTAAAAATTGGGTGCGGCTTAAAAAATGGGTGTGGTTTTCCTACACATATACAGAGAACCTGTTAAAAAATTGAATCCCACCCCTGGGTGTGACAGTGTAGGTGTAACCATATTGCACTACAGCTGTCTGTATAAAAATCAAGGCAAGGAATGCAGCAGTCCTTTTGGATGGATCCAGGACAAAAAGAGGATGTCATATTGTCACGATTCATTTTTGGATTAGTGGCAGCTCTGGTTCTGCTGTAATTTAACTGTAGCTTTTTTCCTTTTGGGCCAGCAAGGGATAATGTCAGTTTCCTTGCTGACAGCTACTTTGGTGCTGGTCAGCTGATGTGGGTGGGGACAACTCCCACCATCCTTTAAAAAGTCACATGACCCATCAGCTGACTGTCGGTAATAGAGTTTTCTTTGCAGACCAGCCTAGGATTTTGGAGCTTTCTGATGTCAATGGTATAGTTGCTGCTGCTGGAGGGTTTTTGGATTTCGGGATCTTTATCCTCTGCTGTCTGGAGCTTGGCAGCAGAGCAAGTCGTTGAGCATTATTTCCCTTTATTTTGTCAGTCGTGTTCATCACTTCCCCTGTGCTGTTACCATCTGCAGTGGTGAGGCTAGTGAACTTGCCAGCCAATGCACTGGCCAGGGTATATTAAGGTGACAATAAGGGACAAGGCACAGCGGGGGGAAGGACCCGCATACGGTGTTAGGGTAGTTTAGGGACAGACAGAGGTTGGAGTCAGGAGGTCCCTCATCTCTCGTTCCCTACTGTTAGTTAGTTACTCCACATTCAATGCCCTTGTTGGTATATGTTGTGTTACCCGCTGGATTCATCTGTGTCAATCATGGCAGATAGTAAGAGAAATCCCTAAAATATTAGATAAATACTCCAGACAGTAGTATGTTTACAACGGCAACACTTAACGTAAATCTGTCATCAGGTTTTGGCTACCTCATCAGAGACCTTATAAGGGCAGAAACCCTGTTTCCAGTGATGTGTCACTTGCTGATTAGTTTAGTTTTTCTACAAACATTGTTGATAAGCAGAAGATTATCACTAGAGAACTAGTAAATATGCTGCCAGGTAGTCCAACCATAACTAGTGATGAGCAAGAGTGCTTGTCATTACTCGTGACTCGCTCAAGTATCAGTGTGCTCGGGATGCTCGCTACTTGGCGAGTATTTTTTTAATGTTCGAGTGGGAGCTCGGGTCCTTGCTCTGTTTGTTTGGCAATTTTTAGACAGCCAATGAACATGTGGGAATTACCTGCCAGTCACTGTAATGTCGTAGCCATCTTGGTTGTGGCAGTACTGTGATTGGCTGGCCACATAGCGTCATCAGGTCTATATAAGACTCGTGATGCTATACTTGGAGCGCCCCGCAGGGCCGGGGGTTACTCGGTACCCGGCCGGTCAAGCTTTTTTACAGGGGAAGTGTGTCACGGTGGTGATAGTGACCCGGTCCATGGCCCTGGGTGTCCAGTGTAGATGGAAGTTCAATGAGGGGGAAAATGGTAGGATAATTATAGGGAAAGGGGAGAATCATGACGCCACCGTTAGTATTCGGCTAGGGTAGCCGACACTGCTATACAGATCCTCTGGAACGGTGGTACGGCAGCAGAGATGGTGTAGTTCTCCACGGGCAGAGCTGTGTCCCAGGGCAGCTAGGATGTTACTTGGTGAGTTGGTGACTGTGATGTTATGTGCGATGTTAAGCAAGTGGGACGCGAATGACACAATTGTCACAGTGAGGTGCAGTTTCACGGCTTTTACTCACACTTGACCTGTGCGCTCAGGTGTCCCGCTTAGCACTGTGACCTCCAGGAAAGGGGTCCAGCCAACTCTCTTTCTGGTCATCTCCCTGTGAGAGTCTTTCCTTTCCTCTCACCTAGCACCTTCACAACAGTGTCCCTAAGCCAGCAGGCTTGGACCTTGCTGGGTGACATGGATCAGGCCCCTGGATCCTCTACCTGGCCACCTTTTCAGTGAATTGATGTGGATGTGGCTGAGGTACTTACAGTCACCTCAGCCTCAGGCTTGCCAGCTGAGTCTGTCTTCTTCTCCACTGGGCTCAGGGACCGGTACCCGCACTGCGGCCTAATCCTTCCAAACAGGAGCGGGCCCCACGGGTGGCTGCTGCACTTCCCGTGCCCCTCAGGACTCCTTCTGTTCTCTCTAAACTCCCTTTCAGTTCTTCTTCCTTCACTCTGGCTTTGACTCCTCTTACTCCTTCGCTGTCCCGTCACCAACTGACTGAATCTTCCAGAAAGATCCTTTACCTCAGGCTTAACTCCGCGCACTCACTGTCATCTCTCTGTCACTGATTGGCTACAGTCCTTGTCACCCCATCTCCTTAGCTCCTCCCCTTCTCTACCTTTCTCACTCACCTACCAACACCCTTTCCTAGCCAGTCTGGGATGAGGCCATCCTCCCAAAGGGTACACCCAGATGCCCTGACTGAACTAGCGTGTGTTGCGTGCAAGTGTTGAAGTCCCAGGTGGTGCTCCCTCCTTACCTGAGGTTGGGATACCACACCTCTGGATGAGGTCCAGTACCTCTGTGGACCCTCAGGGGCGCCACATACTCATCACACTGTACCCCGGAAACAGGCAGAGTAGGGAGAGGTGCTGGTGAAAGAAGAAAAAAAGTGGTAGACTAGCTCCCCAATTATTTGGACGTAGTAAAAGTGGAGTTGTCAGAAGCCATGAACGGATCCAGTCAGAGCACCTGCACATGTACAAAGTTGAAGGCAAAAACAATTTAGCGAGAATAGAGGTTTTCTTTTTAAAGTAAAACTTAGCATTTATTCAAATATAAAAAAACTCCAAAAATACAGGCAATGTAGTATAAAATACTGATAACAGGACCTACTGATTTTGAAAATCTGTCTTATTCATGGTCTGTCTTGTCTGCTGGTTGTCAGGGAATATATAAATCAAAAAAGGATATTAATGTGCTGTGTTCAAGTATCATGTGATATGATAGCAGACAGGTGTCAGCATTAAATTAAAATAAGTGCAATGGACAGGAAAAATAGCATGGAAATCAAACCAAATAATATGGTCATATAAACAGCAATAAAAAAAAATTCAACAATGCAGGATTAAATCCTGTCTTAGGTTTAACCCAGAAGGTGTGCGGGTTTCAAGCATAAAGATCCAGTGTTCATCAGTGTACGTCTGAGATCCCCTCCATGATGTGGCCTATATACATTTTCTATACCCGAAAAGCTGAAGCCTTTTACATCTCTCTCCTGTATTCTAGAAAAATGTTTAGATACAGATGATGTGGTAATGGTTTTGGGAATATTGGCATCAGAGAGATGATGACTGATTCTTTTTTTCAGAGGACCCATTGTACAGTCCAAACATTGGACCTTCCAGATGGTACACTTGATCAGATAGATTACAATGAACATATTGCAATTTATGAAGTCATGAATAGAGATGAGCGACTTTGCCTTTTTTCGAGTCGAGTCGGGTTTCATGAAACCCGATTTTCGCAAAAGTCGGGTCGAACGCAATCGGCCGATTATCATGAAAAGTCGAAGGCCGACTGAAACACGAAACCCAATGCAAGTCAATGGGGAAGAAAAGTCGGCAGTGAGTGGAGGACAGGAAACACACCTACAGTGCCCATTTTAATGCCAAAAACATCAATACTTATTACTTAAGCTTGACAACCTTAATTTATTTTATAATAATAGTTAGGCATTGAAAACTAGGGGTTATTTGGCTAAAGTTGTGGGGGGGTAGGGCTGGCTCCAGATTTTTGTGGGCCCCAGGCCAAAGAGTGTCAATGGGCTCCTTTAACACATGCCACAATTCATGATCCTCTGATACGGCAGAGAAATAGCGTTATAGTACAAGGAAAAATACTAAAATACTTCACTTCTTACATCACATGACTGATATCCATTTTAAATTGTCCAATAGCTCCAAAAACGGACAGTATATTACTCCATACAGTATTATGGCCACCGCATAGTGCGCTATACAGAGTAATGAGGCCCATATATTTCTCCATACAGAATCATTGGTCCCATATAATGTTCGATGCAGTATATGATGAGCTCCACATAATGGTACAGTATATGTTGGTCCCCATGGATGAAGCTCCACTGTCTTATGGGCCCAAATAATGCTCCATATATAATGGGCTCCATTTCTAATGCTCCAGTGTATAATGGACCCTGTAAATGCTGCTCCAGTGTCTGATGTCCACCTTTGGAATGCTCCAGTGTATGGTGGGCCCCATATATCATTCTCCAGAGTATAGTGCTCCCCAAAAATTGCTCCCAACCTTTAAAACAATTAAATAAGTCTCCTCGCTAGGGAATCCCTGTAGTAGTCTGGACTCCTCGTCGTCCTCATCTTCCATCTCTCTGCACTTTGACTGTTTAGGCAGAGGGCGTACAGACGTGATGTCATCACGCTCTCTGACCAGAATGTCACTGTCAGGAAACGCGGAAGACGTCACGGCGGTGGAGCAGGGAGAGGTAAGTATTTCAACTTTGCAAGTGCTGTGATCCTGAGCAAGCAGGGGGGGGCCCACTCGTTGGCGACGGCACTGGCACAGGGCCCCTAATAGTACGGCGGTGTGTCTGACGGACGGCGGTGTGTCTGATGGCGGGTGGGCCCTCCCACCGGCAGAGACACTTTTGCGTACTATGAGGGGCCCTGTGCCAGTGCCATTGCCCATGAGTATGCCACCCCCCCACCTGCTCAAGGAACCTTCACTTTCATCTGCACCTTCCCTCTTTGTCACCGTGTAAGGTGGTATAGTATGCGGGAAGGGGAACCTGAGTTTCATCAGGGCCTGATTCTGGCTGTGTAGAGTGCGAGCGGAAAGTAGAGGTCTGGGTCAATGTACCAGCAGAATTATCTAGCAGTGGCTGGGCATCAGTGCACTTGTGGCGCCCCCAGGAGTACGGTCGCCACAGTGGCATTACCTTCCTCCTATGGAGTGTGATGTCATGCTTGGGAGCAACAAAGGATCTCTCTAGCAGTTTAATCAACACACAACACAGTTCCCACTCCAGGCCAGCAGGGAGAGCTCTGAACCTGACTGCTGAGGAGCTGCTCTCTGTGGTCAGGAGGAAGGAAGTTAGGGCAGTCTGAGAAGGGAAGGGGAAGTGTGTGGATGTGAGAAGGGGAGCTGGAGGATGAGCAGAGTTAAGGCTCACTCCTAGATGGAGAGCATGGTCTGGATTCCGGTCTCCGAGTTTGTAGGGACGGTCCCGCAGCACAAACCGGAGGAATAGCAGCTGTAAAATGCTCTGTACCCAACTAAGGCTCGGAGGCCCCAGCAGCGACTTGTGTGAACCAGAAGGAAAAGGCTACGGCTGCCTGCCATACAAGAAAGTTCCAAAAGAGAGTCAACAGGGGGAACTTCAGTGAACTCAGTACTGCGAGTACCTCAGATAAGCGCTAGAACAGAGGCCAAACTACCTATCTGCAGAGAGAGAATTCCTAATTTGCTTCCAAGCTGACCAACTCCTTCTCCATCTGTACTCTGGGTCCTGGACGGCACTTACCAAGTACAGGTAAAGGAACAGCACGACTGTGTCTGTCATCTTTCTCCTGCACCTGTCGCACGGCTTTGCTACATCCTGCACTGCATCTACCAACTCTTTCATCTGCCCTGCGACTATTGCCCTACCTGTGCATGGCTTCTACATCTTAGCTGCACTACAACATCTGTCCCAGAGAAGCGACACTGCAGCGCTGGTCAATTTGATCAGAAACCACAGGTGGTGTCACGTATCATTCACCTATAAACGTTATTCACCCCTTTGCATGGACGCCCAGGGCCACAGACCGGGTCACCACCACCATCACACATCCTTCTGAGACACCGGCCCGGTACCGATTAACCCCACTGTCCTGGCTGGCCACCCACACTCCATGTCAGATTCATCTTGGACTGGGGAATTCACAATTTGACTTGATAACCCAGGCATGGTATGATAGAAAGAGCTACATGGACTAATGTGAAGTGTGGCCTGCTGCATCATTCACTTTTGGTGAGGGTGAAGGACACAAGGAAAGGGGTTCTTCCTGACCAGGAGCCAGCACTTGACGACTCAGTGCTTGCATTTTTTGAAACTTCAGAAGAGGAGGGCATATTAGCTGGAGTCTGTTTCGGCAATGTAAGCCAAAACCAGTTCCTGAAGCTCCAGCTTTAAAAGTAGTTAACCTACTCCCAGAAAAGGTAGCCTTCCAGGCCTTCCGGAGCCAGACCATGATGCAGGCTCAACACCTCCTGTCTTAGCTGCTATTGTGCTTTTGCCACTACCAGCAGATGCACCACCACCATCAGTACCAGCTGGCCCCCCCATGCCCACGTCCACGGCCTCTTCCACCATACTTCCAAATTTTGGAGAAAATGTACCTAAAATAACATCAGATATATGGTACTGTATCAGAAGCGTACAGCTCTATACAGTCAAAGGATAATTGTCAATCTCCCTATATATTTCATGAGTCACACAGAGATGCTCACAGGCTCAGTATGGATTAGACAAGAATATAAAAAGTAGAAAAAGGGTACAGTATCATCAGATAGCAGGTATATATAGTATAGTTTAAATATTCTAAATCTCCATATATATTTCAGGAGGCAGACACAGACGCTCTCAGGCTCAGTATGGATTACAACACAATATAAAAAGCCGTAAAACGGTAATGGATCTGAAGCATACAGCTATACACAGTGTAGAGGTCATTGTCAATCTCAGTATTTATTTCCACTGTCAGAAACAGACTCTCGCTGGGTCAGTTTGGATTAGACCAGAATATAAAAAGCAGTAAATGGGTAATGTATCACAAGCGTTGAGCTGTATACAGTGTTGGGGTAATTTTTAAATATACATATAAATTGCAGGAGTAACCTACAGACTCTCACACGCTCAGGATGGATCACACCACAATATAAAAAGAAGATCCGCAAGAAATAATCACACATGTGGGACAATGTTCCAGGTGTCAATGATACACTTAGAGTGGTGGGTGGAGGACTTCCTGGCAGAAAGGGTACAGTATCACCAGATACCAGGTATATAAAGCATACATTAAAAATGTACGAATATAAATTCAGGAGTAGTGTTGAGCCACCCCGCTAGTGTTCGAGTTCGGTTCGGTTCGTCGAACAGGAGGCAAGTTCGTCGAATGTTCGTCGAACGTTCGACGAACACCGTCGAACCCCATTGAAAACAATGGCAGGCAAACACAAACACATACAAACACATAGAAAACAATTACGAAACACCTTAAAAGGTGTCCCAAAGAAGAGAAAATGCTCAGAAGACACAAATAACATATGGAAAAGGGCAACTACATATAGAAAAGAGGTGGAGGAGTAAAAGGAGGAGGAGGAGGAGACACAGAAATAGGAATGTCATGCTCTAATAAAGTCAAGAAAGGCTGGAATATAAATCTGAAATAAAAAAAAATCTAAAATTCTAAAATCGAAGACGATCATATCCCATCGGACTTCCCACCATAAATTATGCCAACTACCGATCGGGCGGCGTTATTCCCACGACCCTCCGAACAGCGTCCATGAAGGCAAAGTGTTTGGTTTCTGGGGGCAGTATGGTTGCAAAGCTGAACCTTAAAGGAATGTCCAGAAGGGCACCACCAGGAGTGGAGCCTGTGGCTTAATTGGACTCCACACGGGCAACCTCAACCATGCCAGCCACGGAAAGGATGGACAGATTGGAAGCTTTGTTGATTCAGTGGGTGGTGGTGCATGACCGTTTTTGGTTGTGTTAGCGATTTGTCAGCTTAATTCCTTTAACGAACAAGACTCCGGCATGCCCTCGCTGTCCGCGTCCAGCTTACTAGAGGGCCACGCGAGGCTCTGGCATGCGAGATCGAGCAATAACAGGTCTGTCATGCCCTTACATGTCCGGGGCTGCATGCACACTACACTGAAAGGACCAGCGTGTGTCGCTTACAGGTGCAGATAACTCGCTGAACCCCAATAGTGATGGGGATCTGGGATGCCAATTCTTCCCCGCGAACGAGGATTTCCCAGTAAGTGCAGGTCAACTGGAATTCTGGAATTAGGCCTAACCGGCATTCCAGAAAGAATGTGAATAAAATAAGTGTCCAAACCACAGGTGCTGTAGCTTGCTTAACAGCTGGGCTCCTCTGCTGAGTAGCACGCAGTTCTTACATAAACAGGTGCATAGCTTGGTTTACGGGTGGGCAACTCTGCTGAATAGCGGACAGTGCTTACATAAACAGGCGGCATAGCTAGGTTCACGGGTGGGCTCCTCTGCTGAGCAGTAGACACAGGTACTAGATCCAAAGTATTCACTGGGCTAAATGCAGTCAAAAACTAGTTCTTTCATAAACAGGCGGCATAGCTAGGTTCACGGGTGGGCTCCTCTGCTGAGTAGCAGACACAGTTACTAGACCCAAAGTATTAACTGGGCTAAATGCAGTCAAAAACTGGTTCTTTCATAAACAGGCGGCCTAGCTAGGTTCACGGGTGGGCTCCTCTGCTGAGTAGCAGACAGTGCTACAAGGCCCAAAAGGATTTTCTGGACAAGATGCGGTAAAAAATTATTAGAAACTCACACGGTATAGCTCCTTGACAGGTGTACTACACCGCTGGCTACCAGACACCGCTACTATGCCATGAAACTGTCTATTAACATTGAAAACCATTATTAATGTGAAAATAAAGTTACAATTTTGGTGAACGAACTGTTCTCGAACAGAACCTCCAACAGCCGAATTTTAAGCAAAGTGTTCGAGTTCAATGAACGGCTCGAACACCGCCCAAAACAGCTCGAATTTGAACTTGGTGAACAGGTCGACTCAAACACCGCTCATCTCTAATCAGGAGGCAGACTCAGACGGTCTCAGGCCCAGTATGGATTCGACAAGATTGTAGAAAGTTGAGAAAGGGTACAGTATCACCGGATAACAGGTATATATGTAGCATAGTTTACACATTAAAAATCTATGTCTATATATCAGGAGGCAGACTCAGATGGTCTCAGGCCCAGTATGGATTCGACAAGATTGTAGAAAGTTGAGAAAGGGTACAGTATCACTTGATACCAGGTATATATAGCATAGTTTAAACATTAAAAGTCTCCGTGTATATTTCTGGAGTCCGACAAAGACACTCACAGCCTCAGTATGGATTAGACAAGAATCTAAAAAGTAGAAAAAGGGTAATGTATTCGAAGCGTACACCAGTATACACTGTTGGGGTATTTTTCAATCTTCATATATATTTCAGTCTCAGTAAGACAGTCCAGACTCTCCAAAAGAGGAAACGAGATGGATACAAGTACAGACGGAAAGTCGAATGATTGCAGAAATTTTGGAATTACTAATCACGGGAAAAACTCCCGGGAGAATTCTCAAAGGCGATGCTGACCCTCAATTACTTTGTCTGTGGAGACAGCGAAAACAGTTCTTGTGAAGAAAGGTTTGCTGTATCGCAGTACCGTGGATCCCATCACCGTTACTCATCTCCATCAAATTGTGATCACAGGGAGATATGTAGACATTGTCCTCACTGCCTATCATGATCTGTCAGGTAACTTTGGAGTGCAAAAGACAGAGACCACAGGCCGTAGGCGATTCTATTGGATTGGCATGAGAGGACACATTTAAAAATGTAGGCAGGAATGTCACACGTCTGTGAGTAGGAAAACCGTGAAAGCTGATGATAAACCACCAATGCATCTCATTGTGAGTCAACGTCCATAACCAATGGAAGCCATTGATCATCTGAAGATAGAGCCCAGCAGAACAGGGCATAGCTATGTCTTAATCATCATCTATCAGTTCACCAAATTTGTATTGGCAGTCACAGTGAAGGATTTAACAGCCCAGACTACACAGTGGTGGAGCAGGGAGAGGTAAGTATTGCAAGTGCTGGGGCCCTGAGCAAGCAGCGGGCCCCACTCATGGGCGGTGGTACTGGCACAGGGCCCCTCATAGTATGCCGGTGTGTCTGATGGCGGGTGTGCACCCCCACCGTCAGAGACACTTGATTGTACTATGAGGGACCCTGTGCCAGAGCCGTCGCCCAAGAGTGGGCCCACCCACCTGTCCAGGGCAATGGCACTCGCACGGGTGCGTGCACCAGGTGGTGACCCCAGCCCTTGGGGGGGGAGGCAGCCCAGTTAGGGAGGTTGAAAAAATGGCATATGTTGATGTTGGACATTCAGCAGCTGCAAATGGAGGAATTGGAGAAGTCCGAGAAAGAGGAGGACAAAAGCGAGCCATTTTTCTGGCAACCTAAGTGTCAACAGGGGAAGGTGGGACAAAATCCTTTGAAACACATGCATGGTTCATTTTAATGAAGGTTAGATCATCCACATTTTCTGTCGACAGACGGGTCCTTTTTTCGGTCAGGATTGATCCAGCAGCACTGAAGACTCTTTCGGATAGCACACTAGCAGCAGGGCAAGCAAGCTCCTGTAAGGCATATTGTGCCAATTCAGGCCAGGTGTCCAGTTTACAGGCCCAATAGTCAAAGGGGAATGACTTGTGAGTGAGATCATCAATACGGGAGGAGAAGTAGTTTGTAACCATAGTTGACAACTGCTGTCTCCTGTCACTTTCAATCGATGCAGTATTAGCAGTCGTGTGAGCGGTACTTGAAGAATCAGTCCACAACACGGTCATGAAACCCCTGTGTCCACTGCCACTTCGGCTGTTTGCACCACGAGCACCTCTTCCATGTTGTCCCCTATGGCTCGTGGGAGAACCATGACCGCCGTTGTGTGCTGGGAATAACTCAAACGGTTTACCAGAGTTGCTTGTTTTTTAGCCAATATTAGCTCTAGGTTCTCCTGTGGCTTGATGTTTTGGAATTTGCCTTTATAGCGTGGATCCAGGATGCCGGCCAACCAGTAGTCGTCATCGTTCATCATTTTGGCAATGCGGGGGTCCCTTTTTAAGATCTGCAAGGCATAATCAGACATGTGGGCCAATGTTCCAGGTGTCAATGATGCACTGCGAGTGCTGGGTGGAGGAGCACTTTCTGGCAAATAATCATCCCTCCAGTCAGAGCACAAACCCTCTACCTGACCTTGCCACGCCAACATTTTCTCTTGCCCTCTGAGAAGCATCCTCCCCTAAATAATCATCCCCATCATCCTCCTCCTCCTCCTCTTCCTCCACCTTATCCAGGAGAGTTCCCTGAGCAGACAATGGCTGTCTGTCATCAAGGCTTCCCTCCTCCCCAGACACCTGCTCCTTAATGTGCGTCAAAGTTTGCATGAGCAGACGGATAAGTGGGATGCTCATGCTTATGATGGTGTCGTCCGCGCTTACCAGCCGTGTGCATTCCTCAAATCGCTGAAGGACTTACAGAGGTCTTTCAGCTTCGAGCACTGCACACCAGACAACTCCATGTCTGCCCTCAAACTGCCTGCCCGCGTATTCTCCTACAAATGCATTACAGCCTGCCTCTGTTCGCACAGCCTGTGAACCATGTGCAGGGTGGAGTTCCACCTTGTTGCAACGTCGATAATTAGACGGTGCTTGGGAAGGTGGAGCAATCGCTGCAGCTTCTGCATATGACTGGAGTGTAGCGGCGACCGGTGGATGTGCGAACACAGTCTTCGCACCTTATGGAGAAGGGCTGTTAACTCCGGATAATTATTAAGGAAGCACTGCACCACCAGGTTCAAGGTGTGAGCCAAGCAAGGTATGTGTCTGAGTTTTGAAAGGGCTATGGCTGGCACATAGTTCCAGCCATTACATCTTGAGGCAGGCAAGGTAGTTAGTGATAGACTGCCCAGCCATGACTCAGTTTGTCGCTGCAAGGAGTCGGCCAGTACCACCGCTGTGTGTCTGTTGTCGCCCAAACACATCATCTTCAACACAGCCTGCTGACGCTTACTACTAGCTGTTCGATAGTGGGACACCTCGTGTGCAACACTGGCAGCTACAGATGGAGTGCTCGTGCGACTGCGCTCTGTGGACGAGCTTTTGCTTCTGGAGGAGGAGGAGGGTCGAACGCCTACAGCCAACTATTTGCTATATCGTGGGCTAAGCAGCACTGTCCAACCGCCGCTACCCCTGTGGATCCTGCATCCACCACATTAACCCAGTGCGCAGTGATGGACACGTAATGGCCCTAGCCATGCCTACTGGACCATGCATCTGTTGTGAGGTGCACCTTTCCACTCACTGATTGCTTGAGTGTATGGACAATGCGGTCTTTCACATGCAGGTGGTGGGCTGGGATGGGTTTTTGAGAAAAGAAGTGCCAACTGGGTAGGTCATAGCGTGGTACTGCGTATGTCATGAGCTCGTGGAA
Source organism: Dendrobates tinctorius (assembly GCF_039654945.1). Taxonomy (NCBI): domain Eukaryota; kingdom Metazoa; phylum Chordata; class Amphibia; order Anura; family Dendrobatidae; genus Dendrobates; species Dendrobates tinctorius. Next base: position 6,313,388 of record NW_027361686.1, on the reverse strand, counting down.
AGCTTCGCTTTCAACCAACCGGTAGGGCATCATTTCTAACTGAACGCCCACATTGCCAAACTAATTTAAACAGTGTACGCAGATGAGAGGATGAGTACTTTCTTGTCCTACTGAAAGTCTCTGGTAGGGTGAGCTGGACTTGAGAGCTGCATGTGGTGGAACTAGCGGTGGACATGGCGGACTGAGAGAGAGTTGGTGATGGTGTTGGTGGTCTTGCTGATGGCCGAGATTCAGTCTTTCGTAGCAATAACATTGTGATTCCCTGACGACTTTGGCCTTGCGACGACACCTCAACATTTGCTGCTGGTGGTGTGTTAATCGGTGGGCTTATAGTGGGGGAAGCGATGTAGCGTTGCTGACTACCTTCATTCGGAGCAGGTGCACATGTGGTATGTGAGGTTTGGTAGTCCATCCACGCTTGCAAGTGCATGGTGGTTAAATGTCTAAGCATGCAACTGGTATTCAAATTTCTCAGATTTTTCCCTCGGCTAAAGGTCTTTGCACACTTCTTACTGATAACCTTTGCCTGATCATTAGGATTTTGTTCAAAAAAATGCCACACTGCACTTTTTCTACTATGGAAGACATTTTGATGCCTTGCATGCTGTGCTAATTTGACCGTCTGACCAAGCTGTCCTGCAACTCTTTTGTTTTTTGTAAACCGTTTTTGGACTGCTATGGGCCTGCCAGATAACAGCTGTTGCGATGTCGATGCCTGCTGCGGATCCTCCTCCTCCTCTTCTGAGCTATTGGCAGCGGCACCCTCTTCCCCCAATGGATGTCAATCTGGGTCAACAACTGGGTCATCCATCACCTCCTCTTCAATTTCATGTGCACCTTCCTCTGTGTCACCGTGTAAGGTGGTATAGTATGCGGGAAAGGGCATCTGAGTTTCATCAGGGTCAGATTCTGGCTCAGTACACTGCGAGGACAATGTAGTGCTCTGAGTGAATGTACCAGCAGAAAAAACTGGCAGTGGCTGTGCATCAGTGCACTCCATGTCAGATTCATCTTGGACTGGGGAATTCACAATTTGACTTGATAACCCAGGCATGGTATGTGAAAAGTGCTCCATGGAGTAATCTGTGGTGTGGCTTGCCGCATCCTTCACTTTTGGTAGGGGTGAAGGACACAAGGAAAGGTGTTGTTTCTGACCAGGAGCCTCCACTGATGACTCAGTGCTTTTATTTTTTGAAACTTCAGAAGAGGAGGCGATAGAGCTGGAGGCTGTGTCAGTAATGTAAGCCAAAACTTGTTCCTGAAGCTCCGGCTTTAAAAGCGGTTTACCTACTCCCAGAAAAGGGAGCCTTCGAGGCCTTATGGAGCCAGATGATGACGCAGGTCTCAACACCTCCTACCTTAGGTGCTATTGTGCTTTTGCCACTACCAGCAGATGCACCATCACCACCACCACCATCAGTACCAGGCAACCCCCGCCCTCTTCCATGACCTCTTCCACCATACTTCCTCATTTTTGGAAAAATGTACCCAAAATACCACCAGCTATATGGTACTGTAAAACAAGGTACAAGGTGTATATAGTATTGGGGAGAATCGGAAACTCCTTAGAAATGTTAAGAGGCTGAACTATTATCTTAGGCCCCCTATAGATTACACCTCAATTTAACAGGCTGAAATAGGCAGGTGCATGACCAGGTACAAGGTGTGTATATAGTATTGGGGAGAATTGGAAGCTCCCTAGAGATTTTAGGAGGCTGACAATGATGCTCTATGTCCAAGTATGGCAGCAGGCAGCCTAATAAGCAAGACTGCTGCACACAAAAGTGTGGAAAAATGAACGCTTGGTAACTGTGCAGAAAAGAGGAAGAAAAGTATTTTTGCTTTTTAAAAAGCAGTTTGCACAGCAGTGTGCAAACAGCAATGCAGCTATCAGGGAGCCTTATAAGGCAGCCTAATAACCAACAGAGCTGATGCACAAAAATAGAGCCTCCCCTGTCACTGCACACAAAGTGTTGTGTTGTACAGTGGAAATTGCTACCAGCAGAAGCAGTTTTTTGGTTCTTCTTCCCTGCCTAACGCTCTCCCTACAGAATCAGCAGCAGCAGCAGCTCTCCCTATGCTAAGATCGGCATAAGTAACATGGCGGTCGGCGTTCATGCCCTTTTATAGCCCCTGTGATGCCACACAAAGACAGCCAATCACTTGCATGCCCTTCTCAAAGATGATGGTGTCCGATGCCCATGTCATCGCGTTGCCCACAGTGTGTGTCCTCCATCATTGGCTGAAAAAGGGCGCTGGAAGTATCATTTGAAACGCGACTTTGGCGCTCTGGTCGCCGACCTCGTGGCCGACCTCACGCTATGGACGGGTTTCGTTTCATGAAACCTGACTTCAGCGAAAGTCGGCGACTTATGAATTTGATCGACCCGTTTCGCTCCACTCAAGTCATGAATAGAAAAGTGTTATTTTTATGTATAGACCAAAAATCTTGTTTTCTATGTATATTTGTAAGCTTTGTTTTGATTTGCTCCACATTTAAAGAAAACCCTTTAATTTTCCACCAGGTTTGTTGTGTATTCAGACCACTATTGAAGATGCTGGGTGAAAGCAGCAATCCCAAGATTGGCACTTTTCTTGCAACATAATGAATGTCCTTGGTAAGTATACTTTTTATATTGTTATCTTTATTTAACATTAGTATATTTTTTTATAATTGAAATAATGTTCTGATATTGAGACCTATGTTCCATTGTAAAGAAAGGCATTGGGGGTATTAGAATTTTTACTGAAATCTTTTTTTTACCATGCAGTAGATTGTTACAGTCAATTCTAGATACTGTATGGTGTACTCTAGCTAAAGATGAAATGGGGTATCCTCTGCTGTGAAGTCCATTACAAGTTTTAGTAGATTCATACTGAACTGTTTACTCCTCTGAACAATTACATCTAATACGAACAAGCTCCCCGAATAGTATATTTTTAATGGAGTGAGCAGGGTGACAGAATTGTGCCATTATTGTAAAAGCTAAGGAAAAAAGAAGGCGCAATAGGGTCTTATCCGGGTGGTGAATCAAATAAATGTAAGAAATCCACTCACCTGTTCCAAGAGAAGTAAAGGCATAAGAACCAAATGTCAGTCTGCTGCACGCCCGAAGGTCCACTCCGTGACCGCCAATATGAATCCTTATGGATAAAATAACTTTCTCGGACTTACTGTGCGCTGCTAGACAAAGTTCAATTCAACACACATGCAGTGTTGAATTGAACTTTGTCTAGCAGCACACAGTAAGTCCGAGAAAGTTATTTTATCCATAAGGATTCAGAATTGTGCCATTAGGATAGAGTTAATAGCAGTCATCTTTCTATAAGATACGATGTTCACTCAATGTTTGCTAATGTCAGTCGATAATTATAAATCCCTAAAATTAATTTTGGTATTCTCAAAAAAAATGAGTTTAACTGCAAAAAAATTAAATTAATTAAACCAATTAAAATTGTAATTGTTTATGTTCTGGACAAATTGTAGGGTTTCCATTTCTGCCCCCTACCCCACATATCAAGAGGATATCATCAATATAGCAACCACACCATATTATTTTGTCACAAAAATTATTATTGTCACTGTAAATTTAAATTTTTTCCCATTGTGACTAGTAATGATGAGCAAATATGTTCGGGAAATGATCGCCAAACATAAATTTGGCACAAATATGTTACATTCGAATTCATGATCGGTAACACGAACATTTTTCTTAAAATTGGAAAAAGTCAGTAACATTCAGAAAAAGATAAAATAAAAGCTGGTATTTCATGTGCCACATTCAGTAAAATCACACTGACAGGTTAGAATAGGATAGAATAGATATATACACATAGAATACAGTAAATATACAATGCGGAAAAAAAGTATTTCGTCAGCCACCAATTTTGCAAGTTCTCCCACTTAAAAAGATGAGAAAGGCTTGTAATTGACATCATAGGTAGACCACAACTATGAGAGTAAAAATGAGAAAACAAATCCAGAAAATCACCTTGTCTGATTTGGCAAGATATATTTTGCAAATTAAGATGGAAAATAAGTATTTGGTCATCAATATTTTGTTATATATCTTTTATTGGCAATGACAGAGGTCAAACGTTTTCTGTAAGTCTTCACAAGGTTTGCACACACTCTTGGTGACATTCTTCATTGCAGATCTCCTCTAGAGCAGTGATGTTTTGGACCCGTGGCTGGGCAACGGAGACTTTTAAATCCCTCCAAAGGTTTTCAATGGAGTTGAGATCTGGAGACTGACTAGGCCACTCCAGGACCTTCACATGCTTCTTACGAAGCCACTCCTTCATTGCCCTGGTGGTGTGCTTGGATACTGCCCCTCTAGGCTAACAACATCAGCTCTCAGCAACCCCAGAAAAAGCACATCTCTAAGATGCACCAATTCTGGCACTTAGCCTTGCTCTTCCCACTTGCCCTGTAGCGGTGGCAAGTGAGGTGATAGTTGGGGAGGTTGATGTCACCTTTTGTATTGTCAGGTGACATCAAGCCCCGAGGTTAGTAATGGAGAGGGGTCAATAAGATGCCATTACTAGCCCCATAGTCACATTGCAAGAAAATACAGAAACCCAGAAAAAAGTCCTTTAATTGAAAGAAAGACACAGACTCCCTTAATAATCTTAAATAAACCATAATTACATCCCCGCCTAATTCCTCTGAAACCCTTGTTCTCCTGAGATAAACCAAAAATAATAAAACAACAATATACCATACCTGTTTGTCGTTCTGTCCCACGCCGTAATCCATGTCTGAGGAATAAATAGTTTTCAACCTGGATGGTGCCATAATGTGACCGTGCAAGCCAAGAATCACTGGTGACTTAACTGTGAGCACAGCATCAGTGACGATCGGTGACGTCACTGAGGTTCCGTTCCCAACCAGGCTAAACTGCGGTTACCTCGGTGAGATTCCCGCTAGCAACGTGAGAAAGTCACACGGTGCAGAGGCGAGTTCACACAGTGATTTTCTCACAGTGCTAGCGGGGATGCCGCAAGGTTTACACACACTGTTGGTGGTATGTTGGCAATTCCTCATTGAAGATATCCTCTAGAGCAGTTATGTTTTGTGCCTGTCACTGGGCAACACAGACTTTCAAATCCCTCCAAAGGATTTCTGAGGTTGAGATCTGGAGACTGACTAGGCCACTCCAAGACCTTCATATGCTTCTTACAAAGCCACTCCTTCATTGCCCTCTTACTGTGCTTGGGATCATTATCATGCTGAAAGACCCATCTACATTTAATCTTCAATGAGCTGGCTGATGTAGGGAGGTTTGCACTCAAAATCTCACGATACATGGCCGCATTCATTCTTTCATGTACATGGATCAGTCGTCCTGGTTCCTTTGCAGAGAAACAGCCCCAAAGCATGATGTTGCCACCCCCATGCTTCACAGTAGGTATGCTGTTCTTTGGATGCAAGGGAACCACCTCATATGTGAATTGACTTTAAGGGCTCTATATGATGGAAAGTGACAACCTTCTAAAAACTGCACCCCTCAGGGTGCCCAAAGCCACATTCAAAAAGTTTATTTACCCTTCAGGTGCTTCACGGGAATTTTTGGAATGTGGAGAAAAATGAATATTTAACTTTTTTTCACAAAAAATTACTTTAGACCCAATTTTTTTTATTTTTACAAGGGTAAGAGGAAAAAATAGGCATGACAATTTGTTGTTCAATTTGTCCTGAGCATGCCGATACCCAATATGTGGTGGAAAACAACTGGGCACACAGCAGAACTCGGAAGGGAAGGAGCGCCATTTGACTTTTTGAATGCAAAATTTGCTGGAACAATTAGCAGACGCCAAGTCATGTTTGGAGAGTGCCTAAACAGTGAAAAAACCACACAATTGAAACCATTTTGGAAACCACACCCCTCGAGAAACTGATTGTGATTTGTGGTGTGAATATTGAATAGTCAATTGTTTCGCAGAAGTTTATACCGTTGAGTCTAGAAAATTTAAAAAAAAACACATTTTCCACAAAAAATGTTTCTTAGTCCCAAATTTTGCATTTTCATAAGGGTAACAGGAAAAATTACACCATCCAATTTGTTGTTAAACTTCTCATGAGTATGCCGATACCCCATATGTGGGGAAATGCTGCTTTTGAGGCACAGTGCAAAACTCACCTGGGAAGAAGAGCCATATTGAAGTTCAGATTTTGCTGGAATGGTTTGAGGGTGCCATATCACATTAGCAGAGCCCCTGAGACAACAGAAAAACAGAAGCCCCCATTTGTGAGCTCAATTTACAAACTACACTCCCTAATGAATTCATCTAGGGGTTAGTGATCATATTGATACCACAGGTGTGTCACAGAATTTTATAACATTGAGCATTGAAGAAAGAATAAATTACATGTCTCTGGAGACATGCACCTGTAAGTTAGGCGGGCTCTCATCGCTTCAGAAATGCCAAACATGTGGAAGCAATATGTGGTTTAGGTACAATGTGGGGCTCAGAAGGGAGGGGGGCATTTTGATTTGGGAGAGTATAATTTGCTGAATTTCTTTTGAGGGGCGAGGAGCCATTTAGCTTTTCCAGAGACTTTGTACCACCAGTAATGTAGAAGCCCCCTATATTTCTGTTAACAGATGACAGACCTGAATGGGGACTTGCTTTTTTGTGGATTGAGTTGAAGCTTTTATTGGGAACATTGGCACTCTATGTTGAACACTTACTTTGGGGTTTCCATCTAAATCTCCAAGTGACGTGATTCAGATGAAACCACTTAGGGATCCACTCACTATAATGAGGCAGCAGAGTTACTCTGGACTCCATCAATTCAACATTGTCCTTCTTTACAGAAGGGCGCAAAACTGTGGCCGATGGAACTTTTATGCATGCCTATAAAGACAGACACCGCCGGATCACAGGTCTTATGTATCCACAGTGCCTCCATCTGATTCATTATAAGGAATCTTCCATGGAAGATTCTGTCTCAATCACGTATTTCAGATATTTACATGGAAACCCAGGCATAAGCGCCCAGCGTAGAGTGCAGGTTAAAGGTGGACCAAGTCTGACTGCAATCTTTGAGAGGCAGAATGAAAAATTCAACAGCAGGTAAAGAATTGGTTTTATTTATTTTTACGCCATTTCTTGTGTAGTTTAAGTGAATAGGCTATTCTTCAGGTCGATGCGATTACAGCGATACCAGATTTATATCAGGTTTTTAAGTTTTGCTGCTGTCACACACTAAAACACGCTTTTTATTGCAAAAACTAGTTTTTGAATCACCATATTTTGAGAGCTATAATTTTTCCATATTTCAGACCACAGAGTCATGTGAGGGCTTGTTTATGGCAGGACAAGTTGACATTTTTATTGGTACCATTTTCAGACACATGACATTATTATATTTCTGTTTTGATTTTTAAGAGACAGAATGAGCAAAAACCAGCAATTCATGAAATTCTTTTATTACAGTGATACCCCATTTATATCTTTTTTTGTTTTACCACTTTTACACAATACTATTTTATAGAAAAAAATAATAATTTTTGCATTGCTTTATTCTGAAAGCTATAACTTTTTTATGCTGATGGAGCTGTATGATGTCTTGTTTTTTGCAGGACAAGATGACGTTTTCAGCGGTACCATGTTTATTTATATTTGTCTTTTTTATCACGTTTTATTTCTCTTTTTCTTCGGTGGTATGATGATAAAGGATTGTTGTTTGCCTTTTTTATGGAGATCAATAAAGTGGTTAACTAATGGGACAGTTTTATTTATGGGTGCAATATATTTATTTATTTATTTTACTCATTTATATAGCGCTACTAATTCCACAGTGCTTTACATACATACAGATATATGTTATTATTATATTTTTTTTAATGTTTTAAAAAAAGGTTTAAATTTTTTTTTTTACTTTTTTATTAACTATAATTACTTTGTCCCACTATGATCTCACACTTTGTACTGATGAGCGGTAGTACCCTGAAACACAATGTCTTCAAATTGAGATTCTGGTTTATCTTTTATCCTACGTCATGTAACAAGGCTCGTTAAAGGGTCAACATTGACTTCTGGGATTGCTACTTCCAGTAGGTGGCACTAGAGTTCTAGTTCTCTTCCTCTCTGAAGAGACAATTTGCATAATTAGCATATATCCCAGAGGAGCACTGCAGCTTTAAGTCTTCTCATCTCGACATGCTTAGCATGTTATTCTCCGCAAGCAGAAATTATACTTCTTGGATATATTTCAATTAAATGACTTTATTCTGGCTGTGTGTTTTTTTTATACAATATGACTATCAGGTTAGTAGAGTTGGTATTCACCACTCACATGTGCTGAATTTTGTTGTGGGCATGAAAGACAGAAGTTTAGAAAGGAGACATATCTCCTCTTCCATTAACTTGTGCAAAAGATAAATTTATGATGTTATTATTCTCTTTTTGAGTGTCTCGGTCTCAGGTCTATCATTTAGTGGATCTTGTTTGAATTTTTGCATTCCGTATGCACTGGGTGTTCCTGCTCTAAAAAAACCCTACTAGAACATTGGAAGTTTCTAGCTCTTTGATATCGTCCCCTATTGTTAGATCTACGAGGACCTTGTGCATATGAGTAGTTGATAAATCCTTGATATTGGAAGTTATGAGCTTCTACTTCACCTTCAGATTGTTCACCTTCTGATCAGGATATTTCCGATGGAGGATCCCTTAAGCAGTTGCTAATGAAATTGTGGGCAGTTTGTTCTCTAAATTCTGTTAAATTGCGTGTAAATTGATCATATTTTCTCTCTATAATTGTACACTGCAATTTTTTTTTCAGTTTGATTTAAGACTCCCTCTAGTCTATCTTTCCTATGTTTTTTAAATCAAAAAGTAAAGATCATGGTAGCCAGCATGTTGGACAACCAGGTCATACAAGAGAGCCAGAGTCCCTGGGTGGCGCTAGTAGTCTTAAGAAGGACAGCTCCCTCCGATTCTGTGTCCATTGCAGAAAATAGAATACTCACACCATACGGGACACCTACCCTATCCCCCGGATCAAAGAATCACTATCCACTCTCGGTCAGGCTAAGTACTTTTTGACCCTCAATTTGGCCAGTGGATGCTTGCAAGTACCAATGGACGATAAAAACAAGGCAAAGATGGCGTTCATCCTCCCGATGGATCTCTATGAATTTAACAGGATGCCGTTTGGCCTTTCCAATGCTCCCAGAACATTTCAAAGATTAATGGAACATTACATGGGTGACCTGATCTTTGAGTCAGTGTTGTTATATCTGGACAATGTGGTGGTGTTTGAGATGTCATTTGACGATCATCTGCAGAAGCTATGGCTGGTACCTCAGCGACTTTGTGACCATAGAATGAAGATCAAGCCCAAGAAATGCCAATTTTTCCAAGACCGTATAGAATACCTGGGTGATGCGGTGACTCCTGAAAGAGTACAACCAGCTGACAGTAAGGATTATGCTACCCAGAAGTGTCACAGTTGAAAATATTGTGAGAGGTGAGAGCCTTTTTGGGACTGGCAGGATATTACCAATGGTTTATCCCCAAATTCACCCATCTGGTCGGTACTTTGAACAAGCTCCTGAGAGGCACATCTCGAGAACCCAAGAATTGTCCCATTAAGTGGGGTGGTATGATTGGTTTTCTGTGGCATAGCTTGGTCTTGCTTTCCTCCTCGGTGACCCAGAGAGGTTAGTAACTAAGCAGATTGCAGACCCCTGATCCTATCCACACAACTGGCAGTAGCCGTGGAGCATACCTACGATGATTCTAGACGCCTCGACACAGCCGGAGGACTAAATAAGCCTAAAGCAAGAAAAGGGGAAAACTAAACTGCCCCAGAGCAGACCCCAAAGGAATAGATAGCCCCCAAACATATATTGTCGGTGAGACAAGAAGAAAACACAAACACAGGTAGGAAAATAGGCTGAGCAAATGATGGGGCCCACACTAACTAGAAAGGACAGGAAAGGAAATACTCTGTCTGCAAGCATGCCAAAAAACCCTGCAAAAATGTCCAACACTTCTGATAGCAAAAAAACCCTGAAGTCACTAGACATATTCTGAAAACAGAGCAAAAAGAGGCCAATCTAATAAGGGACAAAAAGCAAACTGGCACAAACAGTAACATAAGGATGGAAACTCAGGACAAAACCAAATCAAATGTGAACAATAGCAAAAAAACACTTATCTTGAGCATGCAGGGACTGAACTGTAAACTAAGACCTCAGGAGGCAGGAAAAATCACCAACAGGGAAAAAGGGAGTCGGCTGTCTTAAATCCAGTCAGAGACTCGAGATATCCAATCATTGTACTCATTATCAGGTGGCAGGTCTCTGTTAATTAGATCAGCTTCATTACCTCCTGCAACCACCAGAGGGAGCCCGGAAAGAAAACTCACGACTCCTCTGTCAATACAACCAGCTCCACCACCCTCACCAGCAACCAGAGGTATACCAGAAAGTGAATTCACAACAGTGGGGGCCCTCAAAAATAGAAGGCCTTTGATGATGTGAAAGCCGCCATAACCAATTCTGGTTTATGCCCAGTTTGATACTTCATTCCTGTTCTATGCAGAGGAAGCCTGCATGGTCTGGAACAGTGTTGTTGGTTCAAGACAGCTGAGAAAGAGTGGTTGCATATGGAATACACTCCCTAAGAGACACAGAGCATAACCCCGCAAACTATAGTTCATTTAGGCTAGAGCTACTGGCCTTGGTTGGGGCAAGGACCGAACGATTTGGAAAGTACCTAATGGGTGCTGAAGTGGTAGCAATGACTGACAACAATGCATTGTCCTATCTGGAAGATGCCAGTCTTGGGGTGCTGAAGCAGAGGTGGATGGCATGGATGACTAAGTTCAACTACCATGTCAAGTACCGATCAGGAACTGAAAATGGAAATGCAGACGCATTTTCCCGGGTTCTGATGGAACCGCCAGATGGAGTATTGATAATGAACTTGACAACAATGAGACCCCTGACCTAGGCATGCTGCCTGTCTTCCAGAGCACAGTATACTCAAGTGGGGTTATTTATGAAATGCCCACAGTGCTCAGAAAATCTTATTCAGATTGGGAGCAAGGCCAGAATGAGACAGAGATGTGAGGTCTCTGAAATGCTGGGTCAAGACCAATATTTAGCCCCAACTAGAGGAGTGGGAAGGACTGTCCCTGAAGGGGAAAAAAGCATTGCATCAATGGGATAAGCTGAGTGTGATCCAGGGCCTCTTGTGTCATAACATTTACCTACACTCAAAGTTGCTGCATCGCCAACAGGTGATCTTGGATTCAGTAGCTGAGCAAGACGTCCATGAGAGAGGGGCTCATTTTGAGAGCAAAAAGACTTATACGTGGCTACAGAGAATGGTATGCTGCACAGACCTAGAAAAGATAATAATTGAAGTGTGACGAAAATGTTCAGCATGTGGGTTGCGCAGGAGTCTGTAAGAGTCTGTAATTTGCTCTATTGAAAATGTTCATGATAGACCAGTGATGGCGAACCTTTTAAAGACCGAGTGCCCAACTGCAATCCAAAACCCACTTATTTTTTGCAAAGTGCACTGAATACTGAGGTTTTAGATTAGAAAGACAACTCGTACATTAGTGCGCTATAGAGTCAATATCAAAAAGCTTTTAAGTGCTGCAATGCAAGCCTTAGATACTAGCCACCAATTGTAGTGAAGGTATGCTCTTGAGAATGAAGAGGGGTTTTAATCAAAAGTAAAATTGGAAAGTTGTTTGTTTTTACAATCTCTTTGCAATTGTAACCCTTCATCATGAAGAGAACAAACCCTTTAAGGAAGAGATATCAAACTCAAATACACAGAGGGCCAAAGCTTGCAGAAATTTGAAGCCCAACCTTGATATTTGTTAAAAAAAAGATTCTACAATTGAGGAAGTTTTTCCTTATCAAATAAAATGATTACCTTTTGGAATTATAGTGGATTAATATAATATGTTATGTAACAATAGTAAAAAGCATATGGCCCAATGGCCTAATTTAAATATGTATTAACAAAAGATAAAAAAAACTTGCATAAAACAGATAATAAAATATTATGTAAACAAAAGTGCTCCCAAACACAGTATGATATCCCCACAGTGAACTCCTCCACATGCACAGTATGATGACCCTACTGTACCCCTCTCCTTCAGTTCCCCCCAAAAAGAATGGTGACCCCATCACAGTATGATTCTCCAACTACAATCACCACACAGCCCTCCATACAGTATAACTGTTAGGGACGGCGGAATGCACTAAATATTAAATAATAGAAAGTGCGTTCGTCGCCCGGGGTCCACCATGCAGTAGGTGTTAAAACCGCTGCTAGACAATGGCAGACGCACTATATGGCGGTATAGTGCGAACGGGTTCAACGTCACCCGATGTGCGCAGAGCGGACTCTGCTAACTCACAGAGGCGCTGTAACATAAGCATAAACACCGAGCCTGTTAGACTCACAGGTCTCAGCGAAATTGCATGCACGGTATCTGGTCACAGGACACGGGCCCAAGACAGGGGACGGTGTCCGTCTAGACCTACCGTGCGTGCGGCGGCGCTACTGCGGACGCCGGCAAGTGCTGCTGAATGCTGTGCGGTGGCAGACACAGTCGCTATGCGATAGTGCCGTGAGAGACGTGACACCGTCGGACGCTAGTGTAGAGGTGCGGTGTGCACAGTGGCCTAAGGTTTGCCACTGACTGGCGCTGACTCTTTCTATAGTTCCCTATCCACATCATATAATATCAGAGGGAGGGAAATCTTAATAAGTCAGTCACCAGAATCATACATCCATCACCATTCACACATCTAGCAAGAAGAGTCTATACTAGCGCATGGCCGAGAGGCCATGCGGGCCATTTATAGCCGTGCGTTGCCGGGACCTTCCAGATCTCTGAGATGGACCAATCAGATCAGGAGAGGGACCTGAGCACATGACTCCCGATCTCCAATGGGAGATCGTCTCGTGAGCATGCCTAGTAGCGGGACGAGAGGACTTAGCCTCTGGAGTGGTTTGCTGCTATTGCTGACCCAGACGTGGCAGCAACAACCAGTCCTACAGAGCTGGTCTGAGCAGAGCATCTGAGATGCTGAGATTGCTGTGCAGGCTCCTGAGTGGTCGGTGGAGAATGGGAGACCACCGAATGCAAGGCTCTGGATTCCCGCTGTGCAGCTGCAGGAAACTGACGCCTAACAATAACAGGCATATAATGTAGAATGTAAATCTGCAAGGACAGGGTCCTTTCTCCTCTGTACCAGTCTTTCATTGTAAATTTGTTTACTGTAAACTATATCTATAGCTTTGTATGTACCCCCACTTCTCATGTACAGCACCATGGAATTAATGGCGCTATATAAAATAATAATATAATGTCCTCCATACAATACAATGGCTCCATAAAGTATAATGGCTCCACATAGTCCTCCATACAGTGTAATGGGCCCACATAGTGCTCCATGCAGTATAATGGCCCCACATGATGCTCCATACTATAAAATAGCCCCACATACTGTATAATGGCCCCACATGATGCTCAAACTCTATAATGGACCCACTTGATGCTCCACACTCTATACAGTATGAAACACTATGTGGGACCTTTACAATGTGCCCACATAGTGCTCCATACAGTATAATGGCCTCACATTAAAAAAGTATATACTTGTGTATAAGCGGAGGCACCTAATTTTGACAGGTAAAACGTATTGACTCGAGTTTAAGCCATGTATGCGCTGTCCCTTAATCCCTGTTCTGGTATGCATGGTTCTTCATCCACATCCTTGTCTGCATTGGCTCCTTATCTCCATCCTTGTATGAATGGCTCCTTATCCCCTATCCTTGTATGCATGGATCCTCATCCCCATCTTTGTATGCATGGTGTCATGGTTTGTTGGCTATGTTCTGGCTTGGAGTCTCTGGGGTTAAAACTGGTAGCCTCCTTTTGGCTTCTAAGAGGCTTTTTATTGCCTCTTTGTTGGTCCATGCTTTGTCGGTTATACTTCTGCCATCGGCTAAGTTAAGCGACCCCTGTGCTTTTGTGTGCCTGTGCCTTGTGCCTGTATCTCAGTGTTTGTTGTATGGTTCTGATCCGGTCTGTTTTCTGATTACGAGTTTGCCTGCTGATTTTGTACCTGTTTTTGCTTTCTTGGTCCTGACCTCTTCCTGTCCCTGCTTTCTGCTTATCCCCTCAGGTACTGTCTCTGCCTGCCCGGTATTCTGATTTTGCCTAGTTCACTACTCCTTTCTTGTCTGTGCTCCTTTTGTTTTACCTCATTCAGGGCTCTGGTCTTGCTGCCGCTCTCCACAGCTCCATGCTCCTGCCCTACAGGAGGCTCCGTCTCTGTCTCCTTTGACCCGTGGTCATGTGCCACAGGTCCTGTAGCAGCGTTCCCCTGAGCGTTAACGAAGCCCTGCTAACACGCTTGATCACCAAGTGATTTCCTCTGGCTTCAGCCCCTTCAGAGTGCGGAGTAATCCTCTCCCTGCTGCCTGGCCTTACCTAGCTCTGGTGAGTGCCCGTTTGGGGTTTCAGCTGACACCCTGACTGTATGACACATGGCTCCTTATGCTCATCCTTGTTTGCATGGCTCCTCTTCCCTATCCTTCTATGAATGGCTCCTTATCCCCATCCTTGTCTGCATGTTTCCTTATCCCTATCCCTATCCTTGCATGCATGGCTCCTCATCCCTATCCTTGTGTGGTAAAGGCAGGTACGCGGGATGCAGTGACGAGATGCGAGACGGATTGAACTTTAGGTAGTAACTTTTATGGATTAATGCCGATAGGGCTATACTAAGCAACCAAACAAAATAACAAATCGTCCTCGCAGGGACCCAATACAAGCGAACACAGGTAATGAGAACATGACTACTCCGGCAATGGACGGTCACTATAGGGCCGCGGTATGGCCAACTACGAGTCCTTAGCTATATTATGTCACTTATCTGTCCTGATGTCCCTCGGCATCCTGGACGATGGTGCTTTGGCGTCGCAGCCGCTGGGCCCAGCTGCTGAGGATCTGGCGTAGTCTATGGGCGTGTCGGCGCCCAAGTGAAGCAGGGGCACAAAAGGCCCTAGAAGAGATCTTTGGCGGAGTGTCCCCAAGCAGAGTCAGCGGAGTACCACCTGGGAGTGGGAGAGTTGAGTCCACAGCTTTCAAACCGGGGCAGGCAGCGACGGTGCTGAGTGGCAGTTGGTAGGCCACTGGCGCAGCCAGCGGCTGCACTAGGGAGCCCTCAGCAGGCGACGGCCCGGCCCTTGCCACAGACTGGAGCGGGGCGGTGGTGGCTGTGGGCGGCAATGGACATGCCGCAGCCGCAGTCGGGAGTGGAGCAGTAATGGCTGCGGGCAGCAGCTGGCAGGCCGCAGCCGCGAGCTGGAGTGAGGCGGCAACGGCCGTGGATGGCCATGAACAGGCCGCAGTCGTGGGCTGAAGTGTGGCGGTAATGACCGCAGGTGGCTGCGGGCAGGCCGCAGCCGCGAGCTGAAGTAAGGCAGCGACAGCCGCGGGCTGGAGTGCAGTGGTGGTTTCTTGTCAGTCGGCTCGGCGACGTCTCCCTGCCGTCCACCGTAAGTCTCTCTCCTGTCGCTGTTATCTCCTCTGGTTACTGCTCGTGGTTCTGGCTCCTTGGTGCTCCCATGGTCTCCTGCTCCTTCTCTCCCGTACTGCTGACTCACTTTGACTGGCGTACTCCGACCCTTTTATATAGGCTCCTCCCCAACCGTCCTGTCTGTCTCAGCAGTCCATCTCTTAACTCTGCTCCCCGGAAACAAACCCCCTAGGAACCTAGATGACGGTCCCCTTGGTTCCGGCCCGGACACTCGGCGGGGGCCCTTCCTCCTACACTCCCCCATCCTGCATGCTCGCCAGTCCTTGGGCGAGGGCCTTAGTAGGCTTGGGTTAGCCTTTGGAGACGAAAGTTCTCATTGCCATACAAATTGGTCGTGTTCGCAACGTTCGGGGGGGTTTCCAGCTGTTGGCCGCTCGGAGCGTCTTAATTCGACTGTGGTGGAGCTTTCTGGAGTGGTGGAAGGTGGTGGGCTGGTCGATTCTGGCGGGCTAACTGGGCCTACTGGGATGTCATTTCTTGGAGGACCCGCGGGTACTACTGGGAAATCTTCTTCTTCATCCAGGTCCCAGATCATTGGCAGTGGTTCGGGGACTTGAGGAGTAGGCTCGGGTCGCATGGGGTCGGTGGATGTACAGGGCCATAACATATTACGGCGCACAGTGCGAGTGGGAAGTGTCCCGTCTTTTTCAGATTTTATTTCGTACACAGGCCTGTCGGAGCTTATTCGGTGCAATACTCGGTAAGGACTTTCTTCCCACCGAGGTTCTAACTTGTTCTGGGGGTGCTGGTCTAGTATGAGTACTCGATCCCCAGTCTGGAAGTTGGTGGGCGGAAGAAGAGTTCCTCCTGGATGTTCTAGGTCCTGGAGTTTTGTATGGACGATTCGGTGGAGGGCTTGTAGCCGGTGTTGGTGGTTGCGGACCCACGATGACACCCCAGTCCAGGGTTGGGGTTCTTCTGGGTTCAATTCTACCTCTGTGATTCCTTTACTTCTCGCCCAAATAGCAGTGAGTAGGGGGTATAGTCTGTAACTCGGTGAATCCGGTTGTTATAGACCCACACTAGTTCAGGGACATACTCAGGCCAGCAAGCCTTCTGGTCACTCTCCAGGGTATGCAACATTTGAATTAGCGTCCGATTAAATTGTTCGCAGGCCCCGTTTCCCTGCCGGTGGCATGGCGTGGTCCGGGATTTATTGATACCATAGAGATGATGTAACGCCTCCATGACTTTCCCCAGGAAGTACGCTCCCTGATCTGAATGTATCCATTGAGGGCAGCCGTACACTTTGATAAAGTTTTTACAGATTGCATGAGCGGCTGACTCCGCAGTTTGATCTCAGGTGGGGTTATCATAGCAAATCTGGTGAAATGTTCCACCATGATGAGACAATGTTCATACCCCTGGTATGCGGGACCAATGGTCAAATAGTCCACAGTCAAAAGCTCGAAGGGTGCTGATGTCACTATTGTCTGCATCGGGGCCCGTTGTGCGGGTGGTTTAGCTAGCTCGCATAGGCGGCAGACCCGGCAGGTTTCATCCACAGCAGGGTGCAAGCGCGGATGGTAAACTATCTGCTGCAACCATTGCAAGGTCTTTTGAGTTCCGAAGTGAGCCCCCTTTTCATTGGCTTCCTGAGTCAGTTCACTAAGTTGGGCTCCGGGCACGACTACCTACCAAGTTGTTGCCGACGTCGCCTGTGATACCGTCTTACGATACAATAGTCCTTTTTTGATGACTAGTTTCTCCCATTGGTGTAACATCAGCAACATATCCTGAGTCAAGGTTTGTCTCTGAGAGTCGGTGGGTAGTCTGCCGGTGGTGACCCATCGGCGTAGGAGCCCAATTTCTTCATTTTCTTGCTGCTGTTGGATCCATTGGTCATGGGATTGTTCCAGCATACCCCTTGGGGGTCCTAGATGGGATTCTTCCTGTGTGGCAGCCATGAGCACGGCGGCGGTGAGTGCGAATGGCGTCTCTTCTCCTTCCAATTCGTCATCTCGACTTTTCCCTGGGATTGTATGCTGGATCCTTAGAGGGCGTCAGCGTGTACAATTTCTGCTCCTCTTTTATAGATGATCTTGTAGTTGAACTTGGTCATCCAGGCCACCCATCGCTGCTCCAGGGCCCCTAGTTTGACATTTTCCAAATGGGCCAGCGAGTTGTTGTCGGTCCGCACCACCACTTCGGAGCCCGCCAGGTACTCTGCGAACCACTCCATCATGGCCCACACTACCGGGAGGAGCTTGAGCTTAAAGGAGCTGTAATTGTCAGGGTTACGCTCAGAGTCACGACGTGATCGACTACCATAAGCGATCCCTCTCTCCCGGCTGTCTTGACAACACAGCCCCTAGCCCGTGGAGGCTCCCATCGGTGTGTAGTATGAACAGTTGCAAGAAATCCGCATAAGCTAACACCACGGCACCCGAGAGTGCAGCCTTAAGGTCTTGGAAAGCTTCCGCTTGCGGTTGTTGCCACTGGAATTTCCGCCCATTCACCCCGTCAGGAGCCCCCTTTAGCAGGTCCTGCAGGGCTCAGGCTCGGCGTGCAAAATTCTTTGCAAAACGACAGTAGTATCCGGCCAACCCCAGGAAGGCCCGCACGTCTTTTACCGTCTCGGGGGTAGGTCACCCCTGGATGGCGGCAACCTTTGCCAGGGACGGTCTAACACACTCGGCCGAGAAGGTATGTCCCAGATATTCGATCTGAGTGCGAAACAGGTGGCATTTCTGGGGTTTACCTTCAACCCGTACTTCTGCAGCCGGCCGAGCACCTGCCCCATCTGCCGCAGGTGGTCCTCAAACGTGGCAGCATAGATGATGATATCGTCCAGATATTTCAGTGTGGCCTCAAAGTTGATGTCTCCCAGACACCACTCCATCAGCCGTTGAAAGGTCCCCAGGGCGCTGGCCAGCCCAAACGGTATCCGATTGAACTCAAACAGTCCCATGGGGAGAATGAACGCCGTCTTGGCCCTGTCTTCCTCCGACATGGGCACCTGCCAGTACCCACTGGCCAGATCTAAAGTCGAGAAGTACGTCGCCTTCCCCAAGGCGGACAGGGACTCGTACCCGCTGCCCTGCATGGAAGAGTCTTTGATGGTACAGGCGTTTAGCTTCCGATAGTCCACACAGAACTGCAGGGTGCCAGCTTTCTTGCGGACCAACACGATTTTGGCCTCCCAGGAGCTCTGACTTTCTCATATGACCCCCTTCTGGAGCATTTGGCCCAGTAAAGTTTTCATCTCCTGGTATAGCTGTGGAGGGATTTACCGATACCGTTCCCGGATGGGGGCCGTTCCTGCCGTAGTAATTCCATGTATGATGGCTGTGGTGCATCCAAAATCATCCTCGTGGTTAGCAAATACCTCGTGGTATTGTCCGAGTAGTGTCTCCACCTGGAGAAGTAGGGCTGGGGTCAGGCCAGAGAGTTCGGCCCGCATTCTTTCCAGGATGATTCGGCCCTTTTCCTGGGTCGATGACTCAGCAGTCTGCAGAGTTCGGATAGTCACTGCCCAAGGGTCCTCGGGTTGCACCTTTAATTGGACCGTAGGGACTGGCAGCACCTCACCTTACCAGCTTGGCCATTTCAGCCCGGGGCTTTAAGACGATGTTTTGTTCTTCTAGGTTGACGCAGCGCACCAGGACGGTCCCTCTCCGAACCGTGGTCAGGGAGCGGGCCACCAGTATGCCAGGATGCAGGCGTTCTGAGTAGCATGGCTCCACTTGCATCTCCACACCCTCCAAAGGTACCGGGGCCCAGATAGGCAGGGCCACCACTGTCTGCCTGGGGGGCAGCACGAGCGGTGGAGCCGCTGGCGCGATGACTTTGCCCAGTGCCTCGCCTTCCTGGCAATACTGGAGAACTCACAGCTCCCACACCAGCTGCTGGAAGACCTGCCCTTGGGCCGTACGGGAATCCCACTGCTTCAGGGTCTCTTGTGTGGGGTCGTTGAGTAAATTGCCAAACTCCTGCAGTATGTTCATACCCAAGATGACTGGATGTTTGTTATTGGTTTCCCCTTGGGTCAGGATCACTCCCCGGCGGCCGAGGGATTTGCTACACAGTGTCATCTGCATCCAAACTACTCCAGCAACAGGGACCGGTAGCTGATTGGTGGCTACCAGTCTGATCATGGACCCCCACTGGGGTCTCGCTGCCCCGGGAAAATGCTGCCGAAAATAAGTTGCAGGCATGGTCATGACTTGCGACCCCGTGTCCACTAGGCACCATACGGCACAGCCCTCGACCTCTGCCCATACTACAGGACACTTTGCGACCAGATCTTCGGGACTTCCACCGCCCCATGTCATGGCCTCTGGCTCGGAGGAGCATCCCCCCAGCCCGGAGCCCTCTAGTTTAATGGCCGCCGGGGTGGACATCTCCCACGCTGCGGACACTCTCTCGCCTGACACCCCACCTCAGAGAAGCCAATACGTGGGTTCACTCGGACCTGCTCCCGTAATGCCTGCTTTATTAACGGATCTCGGAGTCCAGTCACTAACAGGTCACGTAGGGTAATGTTGATGGATCCTACCCCTACGCCGTCCTTCCGCTCGATTGCCGTGTATAACTCCTGGAGGACATTCATATACTGGGTGATGGTCTCCCCCTCTCCCTGCATTCGACTGAACAACCAGGTCCTCAACTCTCCCACATTTGTTGGATCCCCATGGGTATCTTCCAGAATCCGCAAGACCCTAGCAAAGGTGTTGTGGTGTCCCGGGGGCCTCAACATTACTGAATCCCAGGCCTCCCGATCTAATGCCATGAGAGCTACCTCAGCTTCCAGGTCAGGGGTCATCGGATGCATTCGGAAGAGCCCTCGCATTCGCTCTGTCCAGCTCCACAGCATGGTGTTGGAGATGGAAAACCTAGGCAGGTTGCTTAGCATAGCCCCCAAAGAAATGCTGGACCGGGGGCCCCCATTTGTTATGAATGAGTCACCAGAGGAGGAAAAAAACAAAAATGCAAGCTAAGTCCAGAAAACCGGAGAGGTTGGTAGATTTCAGACCCCTGATCCTATTCACAACAACTAACAGTAGCCATGGAGCGTTCCTATGGTGGTCCTAGATGCCTCTTCACAGCCAGAGAACTAAATAAGCCTAAAGAAAGAAAGTGGAAATCTAAACTGCCCCAGAGCAGACCCCAAAGCAGTAGACAGCCCCCAACATGTATTGTCGGTGAAAACAGATGAAAACACAAACACAGACAGAAAGACAGGCAGAGCAAACGATGGGGCCCAACTAACTAGATAGGAAAGGACAGAAAAGATGCTGGCTGCAATCCGCAAAAACCCTACCAAAAATGTCCCAACAAGTCTGATAGGAAAAAGGGCCCTGAAGTCACTAGACTTCAAAATCCCTATATCAGCACTCCGATATATTCTGAAGACAGAGCAAAAGAGATTTAACCGATCTGGGACAAAAATGGAAATTCAGCAGAGCCCCAGCCGGGGCTGGCAGAACACAAAACTAAGCAAATCAGGCAAAATCTCATGCAACAATAACAGAGCAAAACTTAGCTTTAGAAGACAGGAACTGAACTGGAGGCCAGAGCTCAGAGCAGAGAAATCACCAGCAACCCTACAGGGCGTCGGCTGCCTTATATCCACTCAGAGATTCTGGATGTCCAATCGCAATCCACCTGTTCAGGTGACAGGTTTCTCCCATCCAAATCAGTTTCACCACCTCCTTTCACCAGCAGAGGGAGTTCATCGGACATCAAAGGTGAACGAGAAAATGAGCTCACAACACCCATTATTTGCGGAATCTACGGCCCCGCTCTAGTCTGGGGCGCCGTCGTCCACGCTCAGAGACTGCATCCTGCCGACTACGCCAAATGTGGTAAAGGCAGGTACGCGGGATGCAGTGACGAGACGCGAGACGGATTGAACTTTAGGTAGTAACTTTTATGGATTGATGCCAATAAGGCTATACTAAGCAACCAAACAAAATAACAAATCGTCCTCGCAGGGACCCAATACAAGTGAACACAGGTAATGAGAACACGATTACTCCGGCAATGGACGGTCACTACAGGGCCGTGGTATGGCCGACTACGGGTCCTTAGTTATATTATGTCACTTATCCGTCCTGATGTCCCTCAGCTTCCTGGACGATGGTGCTTCGGCGTCACAGCCGCTGGTCCCAGCTGCGGAGGATCTGGCGTAGTCTTCGGGCGTTTCGGCACCCAGGCGAAGCAGGGGCATAACAGGCCCTAGAAGAGTTCTTTGGTAGAGTGTCCCCCAGCAGAGGCAGCAGAGTACTGCCCGGGAGAGGAAGAGTCGAGGCCGTAGCCCCCGAATCGGGGCGAGCAGAGGCGGTGCTGAGTGGCGGTTGGTAGGCCACTGGCACAGCCAGCGGCTGCACTAGGGAGCCCGTGGCGGAGACGGCCCGGTCCCTGCCACAGACTGGAGCAGGGCAGTGGCAGCTGCGGGCAACAATGGACAAGCCGCAGCCGCGGTCGGGAGTGAAGCGGTAACGGCTGCGGGCAGCAGCGGGCAGGCTGCAGCCGCAAGCTGGAGTGAGGCGGCGACGGCCGTGGGTGGCCGTGAACAGGCCGCAGTCGTGGGCTGGAGTGAGGCGGTAACAGCCGCGGGTGGCTGCGGGCAGGCCGCAGCCACGAGCTGAAGTGAGGCGGCGATGGCCTTGGGCTGGAGTGAAGCGGTGGTTTCCGGTCGGTCGGCTTGGCGACGTCTCCCTGCCATCCTCCGTGAGTCTCTCTCCTGTCGCTGTCCTCTCCTCTGGTTACTGCTCGTGGTTCTGGCTCCCTGGCCCTCCCATGGTCTCCTGCTCCTTCTCTCCCATACTGCTGACTCACTCTGACTGGCGTACGCCAACCCTTTTATATAGGCTCCTCCCCCAACCTTCCTGTCAGTCTCAGTGGTCCATCTCCTAACTCTGCTCCCCGGAAACAAACCCCCTAGGAACCTAGATGACGGTCCCCTTGGTACAGGCCCAGACACTCAGCGGGGGCTCTTCCTCCTACATTTGTTTGCATGGCTCCTTTTCCCCATACTTGCATGCATGGCTACTTATCCCCAATCTTGTTTGCATGGCTCCTTATCCCTGTCCTTGTATGTATGGCTCCTCATCCCAACCATTGTATGCATGGTTCCTTATCCCCATCCTTGTTTGCATGGTTCCTTACACCCAATCTTGTCTGCATCGCTACTTATCCCTCTCCTGGTATGCATGGCTCCTTATCCCCATTCGTGTGCGCATGGTTCCTCATCCCTATCCTTGCATACATGGTTCCTCATCCCTATCCTGGTATGCATGGCTCCTTATCCCCATCCTTCTCTGCATTGTTTCTCATCCCTATCCTTGCATACATGGTTCCTTATCCCTATCCTTGTAGGCAGGGCTCCTTATCCTCATCCTTGTATGCATGGGTCCTCAACCCTGTCCTGGTATGCATTGCTCTTCATCCCCATCCTTGTATGCATGGTTCTTCATCCCTATAATATTATGCATGGTTCCTCATCCCTATCCTTGTAAGTATGGCCCCATCCTACTCACCTTCCCTGCACACCCTCGCAGCATCTATTTCCTATTCCAGAAGCATCTGTGGCTGAGCGATGATGTGTCCCCGATCATTAAGGTAATGAATATTCACCTCTGTCCATGCCTATGAAAGTGGAGAGAGGTGAAATTTATTACTTTAATGAGCGGGTACTCGTGATAGCCCGGCTACTCCTGGGAGTCGGCAGCTGTGGCATAAACTGTGTGAACTGTAAGAGAAATGAATATTCCCTGCCAGAGTTAGACAAACCAGAAAGGCAGACTTCTCTAACACCGCAATACATCATAAGGAAAGGATTCAAGATCCTGTGACAGGTTGGGAATGCAAACAGAAAGAGAAACTGTCTTACACAAACTTGTTGTGCCAGATTGATACAGGAATTCAAAAGGGCTACCAGCCGGATGAGATTGGTGAATGCTATCAGCACGGGACTGACCCTCTGAAATATGCTTGAAATGAAAAGTCACTTAACATTACCACAACTGTAGATAATTTTAGAAGAAGAGAGCACTTCAGAACTTTTCCACGGACTCATTAACATCTCCCAGGAAAACAAAGAGTCTCCTCAAAGTTTCTTGTTCTGAGCAATTGAACTTAACCTGAAAATGCCTGTAGTATGCTTATCAAAATCCTGCTGTCAGGTTCACTTTGACGGTGTTAAACTGATTAAAATGACACTTGGGGTGGAGAAATCCATATTGTGGTTCATGTATAATTAGTGTCAGAATTTTTCAGTTAATGATATGTCCATGCTCTGGGTCAGGACTGTAGGCAGTCTTATTTTCCTGTTCTAAGCTAGAGAAACCAAGAAAAGAACATTTTTTGTGCTTTGGGGCTGGCCTGTGGGTAGGTCTTTCCTTAGTTTCTCTGGCTAAAGGCCCCGTCACACTAAGCGACTTACCAGCGATCCCGACACCGATATGAAGGTGTCAGGATCGCTGGTAAATCGCTATGTGATCGCTGGTGAGCTGTCACACAGAAAGCTTCACCAGCGATCAGCACAGCGATGCCGAGCGCCCGGCATCGCTGGCCATCCTGTAAAAAATAGAATCAAAATAAAAAATATAGTTATTCTCACCTTCCGATGTCGCGTTCAGCCATCCCGCCTCTCTCCACGCTCCGGTCCCAGTGATCCTTTGCACGAATGACCGCGAGATGTCACAGTCTCGCGGGATAACAAAGTCTCGCGGTCATTCGTGCAAAGGATCACTGGGACCGGAGCGTGGAGAGAGGCGGGATGGCTGAACGCGACGTCGGAAGGTGAGAATAACTATATTTTTTATTTTTTTAATTATTTTTTACACCTGATCGCTGGTCTCCCGCTGTCACACACAGCGATGCGTGCTGGCCAGCGGGAGACCAGCGACCAAAGAAATGTCCAGAGATTTCTTCCAGCGATCAGCGATACCGGCAGGGGGGCCGCTCGCTGATCGCTGTCACACACAGCAATCTCGCTGGTGAGATCGCTGTTGTGTCACAAAAGTTGTGACTCAGCAGCGATCTCGCTACCGAGATTGCTTAGTGAGACGGGGCCTTTACAGCAGGAAGATAAGACCCTGCATATCACGTTACAGATGAAACAGTACCTAGAAGATCATGGCATTCTGGATTAAGTCTTAATAGAAAAGATGAATGAGGTAGCCAGTTTGGAGTCAGAGAATGAACAGAAGTCAAGGAAAGGTTTTGCTACCAAAACTACCAAAATAAATCAGCTGTATTTGGAGGCCCCTTGTTGTCAGTCAGAAGTCCGTCCTGGAGATTCTCCAGCATCACTACCGAGAGTGAACTCCAAATCAAAAACAGCAAAAGAGCAAAAAGGTTTTCCTGTCCAGGCCTCCAGATAAAAGCAGTGGACCCATATAATTAAGATGGCAACACAGGTGCAAGAATACCGATGAAACAACCGCTCACAGCCTACCAATACATGGAGGGGGGCGGTTGCCTGGTATGTTAATGCACAATAAAAAACTTGCTTGCGGTGCTGTTCACACTATGGCCATGCACAGCATCCAGGCCAGCCTAGCAGTGACACCCTTCTATTAGCTCAGGCGGGCTGGCCCAGCGCTATCATCGGTATCATCGGTATTTTTGCACCTGTGTTGCCTTCTTAATTATATGGGTCCACTGCATCCTGAAGGCCTGGACGGGAAAACCTTTTTGCTCTTTTGCTGTTTTCTATTATTGGAGGATTTTTAAGTCCTCTTTCTGTGCTATTTTAGTGAACTCCAAATCGCCAGCATAAGAGACAATAGCCGGTGCTGACTAGAAAGAAGTAATCAGAGAACTCTAAGCTGAGTTGACAGAGGTGAAGAAGTTGATTCGTACCAGACAAGAGCCAACACCTTTCAGACCCAGGGGTGGGATCCAAAATGGATGGCAATCCTCAATAGCAGGATATCTTCTATCAAATCAGAGTGCTCTTTGTGTCCATTGTTTAAAGTGTGAAAAAGAAGAACATTATTTCAAAGAATGTCAAGTGTCACAATTCCCGGAGTTACAAGACAGAAGGTTGCCAGTGTGGGCAACTGGTAACCGAGATAAGGAGGATGTCTCAGATGCAAACACAAATACCAACCCCCAGAATGGCTTATGAGGTTAAACAGCTGCATCAGCACTAGCCCCAAATGTGTGACCATCTTCAACAGCTGCAAGAGAGACAGGGGCATCAGCTACTTAATGCGAAGCGTGGGAGAGAGACTATGCATTCCTGGGAACAAGCAGATTCCTTGGTCAGTAAGGATAATCGGTAAAAGGTGCTTTATGCGATGCAAATTAGATGGACTTGTGGAATATAGGTGTCCAAGCGAGCCTCATAAATGAAGAATGGAGAAGGTTCCATCTGCCACACACCTGCCTTTATCCACTATAAGAACTCTTAAGACCAGTGGAACTCCATGGCAAAGCTGTCAATCAAACCAAAATCCATTTCATAGGCTGGGTGGAAGTGACATTTTAACTCAGGACCACGAAGAATAGCAACGCCATTAAGTTATTGGTACCCTTTCTTGTCACTAATTCTGGATAGTTTGTGAGGAAGTAATTGGCTCTCTGTCCTTGACTGGGGTAAGCCGTACTACCGAGGTTTTGTTGAAGAATCCAGTAGACCCTTGACATCATTCATCACACCATGGGGATTGTACAAGTGGATCCATATACCATTTGAGCTCAGCTCTGCCCCATGAGAATTTTAGAGGAGCATGAATGCATGTCTAGAGGGGTTAAGGGATGATATCTGCCAGCTGTACCTAGGTGACAATGTGGTACACAGTAAGGTCTTCGCTGAGCATGTTTAACACCTGAGGACCGTACTTCAAACTTATCAGCAACATGGTGTCAAGCTAACCTCAAATTAGTGTGCACTGTTCAAGAGACAATTTTGATTCCTAAGAAACATCGTGTCTGGAGATGGAACCAGCAGAAATTGCTCCAGCAATAGCCTTAAAAGACAGTCATCTACTGTGGAGTAGCTGATGAAGATCCTAGAATTCCTCTCCTGCTACAGAACTTACATCCAGAACTTTTCCCGGATTGCCGCTCCACTATGATGCCTCTTGGGGGGCAACAAATTCAGCAACGTCATTGGAGAGGAAAAATAGCACAGACAGGATTTGACCCAAAGGAAGAAACACAGTTTCATCTCAGCAACCATTTATCTTGATGTCAGATCATCAGGAAATATTAGAAGAACTAGTGGATTACCTTGTAAAACCACCCATAATGGGATATCATGACTTCAACCAACCATTTGTCCTTCATTGTGATGCTTTTCAAGTGAGACTTGGAGCTGCTCTGTATCAGCATGAAAATGGCAAACTGAGAGTCATTGGCTACGGTTCCAGAACGCTGACTGACATAAAGAAAAATTACCATATACATTCTGGAAAATGAGATTTCCTGCCATTGAAATGGGCTATTTGTTATCAATTTAGAAATTATCTGTATTATAGCCTAGAGTTTAAAGTATACACTGACAACATCCCTCTGACCTGCATCCTCACTACGGCCAAACTGATTGCTACAGGTCAGAGATGGGTAGCTGAACTAGCTGATTCTACTTCAGTATCAAGTACAGGCTCAAAAAATGTAATGCGGATTCAGATGGATTGTTGAGAATGCCGTTAGAACCTGAGTAGTTCATGCAAGAGTGCTCTGAAGAAGTCAGTATAGAAGCTATTGTGAGCACCACCAAAGCAGTACAAGTCCAGCATAAGGAATGTACACCGCTGTGGTGTTCACTGATAGTGGCAACTACCTTGAAAGCAAAGGAACAAGATCACCTCATGTCCATTCAACAGATATCGAAACAAACAATCTGAGAAGCACAATGGGAAGACCAAATAATTAGAAGAATTCTACCTTATGTGAAACAAAATCAGTTTCCGAGGAATCGAGAGAGTTACTCAGTCTCCAGCAGTAGCTGGTGACTAGCAGTGATGTCATCAAGGTTACTGCCAGTCACTGAAGCTGAAAAAGTCTCACAGTGAACTCACCTCTGCACCGTTAGACTTTTTCTCACAGTGCAGAGGTCACTGCAGTTCACTTTCCGGCTGGGAACGCAGCCTCAGTGACCTGCAATAACCTTTACGATGTCACCACTAGTCACTGAAGCTGTGCTTGCAGCAGCTCATTCACCAGTGGTCCTCAGCCTGGATGGTTGCATCTTGGCACCATCCAGGTTGAAAACTATTTATCCCCCAGACATGGATTATGGCGTGGGGCAGAATGATGGACAGGTGAGGGATATTGTTGTTTTTTTATTTTTGTTTTATTACAGGAGACGAGGGATTCAGTGGAATTAGGCATTAGGTGAGTATAAATGTGTTTTTTATTTGAAATAAAGCAAAACTTTTTATTTAAAAATAACATACTTTATTCTGGCTGTCTTTATTTACCATGTGACTATAGGATTAGTAATGGATAGGTGTCTTATAGACGCCTCTCCATTACTAATCCATGGGCTTCATGTTACCTGACAATACAAAGGTGACATCAACCCCACAAATATGAACCCCACTTGCCACCGCAACAGGGCAAGTGGGAAAAGCTGGGCAAAGTGCTAGAATTGGCACATCTAATAGATGCACCTTTTCTGAGTGACTGCCGGCTGCTAATTTTAGGCTTGGGGGCCAATACATATTGTCCCTTTCCAGCCTGAGAATACCAGCCCCCAGCTATCTGCTTTAGCAAGGCTGGTTGTCAAAAATGGAGGGGACTACATGCCGTTTTTTAAATGATTTATTTAAAAAAATGGTGTGAGGACCCCTCTATTCTTGATAACCAGATTGTTATTTATTTACAGCACAGGAGCTGGCTGATTCATACTCCTATCAGCCGCTCTTGCTCTCACTGTTTTTAGTGGCAGCAGGCATCCTGTTCTGGTACCCCAAACTGAACTTTTTGTAAGTTTTCGGCTGAACCCGCCTGACTCGAACATCCAGGTGTCTGCCCATCTCTATTCAGAATGATTAAAACATGGTGGCGGGAGAAATGTGTAGAGACATATAGTTTCTCCCACTGTTTTATTGACTCTGAATAAAGATTGCATCAGGAGCAGTGAGTGTTGCCCATTCTTTTTCTCTGGACATTTACATGATCCATTGGTGTCAGTTAAGGTACTGTCACACTTAAATGTACCAGCGATCCCGACCAGCGATATGACGCTGTCAGGATCGCTGGTACATCGCTAAGTGGTCGCTAGTGAGCTGCCACACAGGCAGATCTCACCAGCGACATCACAGGGGACGGGGGTAGCTACTTACCTGTCACACCAGGCGATCCTGCGTCCTCCCGCCCGCCTCCAGGCATCGCTTGTCGTCACAGCAGGAAGCGCCGCAGGAAGCTGACAACGAGAAACAGTCCTGAACGTTCTCGCGCGATCAGCGATAACCAGCCTGTATCGTAAGCCAGAAGCGGGAAATACGTATTAAATACCCACAGCTGTCATTCCAGTCCCTCAATAAAAGCAGTACCTGTGGGGAAATACACTCGAGCCAGAGGTACATGTGTGGGAGAGAGGGTCCCCGCCGAGTGTCCTGGTCGGAACCAAGGGGGCCGTCACCTTGGTTCCGGGGGAATTTGTTTCCGGGGGACAGAGTTCAGGGATGGACCATGGAGATTGACAGGTGGGCTGGGGGAGGAGCCAATATAAAAGGGGTGCGGAACGCTAGCCACAGTGAGTCAGCAGAACGGGACAGAAGGAGCAGGAGAACGTGGGAGCGACTGAGAGCCAGAGTGACTCAT
Source organism: Dendrobates tinctorius (assembly GCF_039654945.1). NCBI lineage: Eukaryota > Metazoa > Chordata > Amphibia > Anura > Dendrobatidae > Dendrobates > Dendrobates tinctorius. The sequence goes on along the minus strand of NW_027361686.1, from coordinate 6,284,067 downwards.
CGGAGCCAGGAAGGAGGCCAGAGACAGGAGAGACACTCCCCCTGGACATCAGTGGGACGGCGCCGAGACGACAGTCCAAGAACCTCTCCCCCGCATCAACCAGCGGCTGCTGCCGCCTTACACCAGCCCACGGCTGCGGCTAGCCCACGGACACTCGCGGCCATTGCCGCCTCGCTCCTGCCCGAGGGTCCCAGCGGCCATTGCTGCCTCACGTCAGCCCATGGCTGGGGCCTGTTCCCCGCCGCCCGCAGCCGCCCCGCTTCTACCCACTAGTTCTGTGCCATCGGCGGCCACCACTGTCCCTCTCCAGTCAACGGCAAGGGCCGGGCCGTTGCTCGCCGCGGGTCCCCCGTTGCAGTCGCTGGCTGCGCAGGTGGCCTGCCAGCTGCCACCCCGCATCGCCGCTGCTTGCCCCTATCTGGAGGCTGCGGCCCATTTGTCCAAGGACTCCTCCAGGGCCTGTTGTGCCCCTGCTTCACCGGAGCGTTGGAACGCTCGAAGACTACGAAAGATCTTCAGGGGCTGGGCCCAGCGGCTGCTACGCCAAGGAACCATCGTCCAGGACGCTGAGGGACATTGGGACGGTTAAGTGACACTATAGCTAAGGACCCGTGGTTGGCCATTACGCGGCCCTATAGTGACCGGCTTTGTTCTTTTACTTCCGTGTTTGTTTGTATTGAGTCCATGCGAGGACAAACCCTGTTATTTGTTCGGTTGCTTAGACTACCCCTGCGAAAAGTTACCTATAAACCTACAAGAGTTATTATCAAAAGCACAAAACCGTCTCGCGTCTCGTCACTGCATCCTGCGTACCTGCTAGTACCACACATGTTTACACAATGCAGATTTTGAAGTTACATAGGACACAAAACGCGGATGCTAGACAGAGCCGAAAAGAGAGAAAGCCAAAACGCAAAGGGAAATACTGTAAAACACATCTAGTAGGAAACCATCATTAGTCTTTCCAATGACATAAAGTAAGAATATCTAAGACATACATAAATCTTCTAGAAATATCTGCTTATCTTATACGGTGACTAAAACTTAGAAATATATTGGACAAAGGTTTCAAGCGTGTTGGAAAATGAAATAAATCACTAGGTAGTCTATTGTCCCCAAGTTTATAACTATCATTGGTAAAATCTGCTAATAAAAATTGGTTATTCCTGAAGAGGTTTTCCGAATGCGGTGGTTCATCTTTATCACTATATTTCAAAGACAACATATTTTTCTCATCAGATAGGACCAGAGCGCATGTGATAAAAAGTTTCATTAACTGCAGTTCAGAGCACGTCCTATTCATGGTCCAGCGCATCTGCGGCAATCTCCGTTACGAGGGATGCACATCTAGGAAATTAAAAGTTAGGATTGCTGAACACACAGCGACGACTGAGAAAGGGTTGTCTAGTGCTTCAGAGATAAGCAATTTGTGGAAAAAAGAAATTGCAATTTTTCAACTGCAATAAAACTGAAAAACATAGAGGCCAATGAAAGCAGGGAATCGGGACACTAAAGTATATAATGGAGAGGCATTTTGGATCGAAGATCTGGGGAACACAGGCCCCAATGGTCTAAATAATAAAAGTGACTTTTTGTAGCTATATTGAGACAGATGTAGACATGTTTTTTCATCTAAGGATTTTTTTCCCCTTTCTTTTTTTACAGTTGATTGGTAGATCAGCAAATAATCGTGGTTTACTTAGGACACAGCATTAAATACTGTATATACTGATGCATCTTATATTCCAATGTAAGTTGTGAGCAGAGTCCTGTCCACATAGTATGACCCATAATACGTTTCTGTATGGAGTCATTTTTCCTACATTATAACTGATATATTGTATATTTATTAAGTGCAGATTAGAGAAACAGACTTTGTAACATCTTACATTTAAATGAGCAGGGCATTGTTCACACTATGTAATATAAAATACATCTTCTGCATTCCTTGCACTAGTCTTAAGGAACACACACTGTGGAACATATACATGACTTATCTTGCTGTTTGATATAATGTGGGCAGCACATTGTTCACCTAAAAGGGAATCTGTCACCAGGTACTTCATCTGAAAGCAGCATGATGACAGAGATTTTGATTCCAGTGATGTGTCACTTACTGGGCTACTTGCTGCAGTTAAAAAAGAAAATAACTGTTTCATCCGCTGCAGATCAAACAGTTTTCTGAATTCTGAGCCCTATATACAGTTGTGGCCAAAAGTATTGACACCCCTGCAATTCTGTCAGATAATACTCAGTTTCTTCCTGAAAATGATTGCAAACACAAATTCTTTGGTATTATTATCTTCATTTAAATGAAAAAATGAAAAAAAAACAAAAGAGAATGAAGCAAAAAGCAAAACATTGATCATTTCACACAAAACTCCAAAAATGGGCCAGACAAAAGTATTGGCACCCTCAGCCTAATACTTGGTTGCACAACCTTTAGCCAAAATAACTGCGACCAACCGCTTCCGGCAACCATCAATGAGTTTCTTACAATGCTCTGCTGGAATTTTAGACAATTCTTCTTTGGCAAACTGCTCCAGGTCCAAAACATCAGGGAATCTCCGCCATGTTTGACTGTAGGGACCGTGTTCTTTTCTTTGAATGCCTCTTTTTTCTCCTGTAAACTCTATGTTGATGCCTTTGCCCACAAAGCTCCACTTTTGTCTCATCTGACCAGAGAACATTCTTCCAAAACGTTTTAGGCTTTTTCAGGTAAGTTTTGGCAAACTCCAGCCTGGCTTTTTTATGTCTCGGGGTAAGAAGTGGGGTCTTCCTGGGTCTCCTACCATACAGTCTCTTTTCATTCAGACGCCGACGGATAGCACGGGTTGACACTGATGTACCCTCGGACTGCAGGGCAGCTTGAACTTGTTGGGATGTTAGTCGAGGTTCTTTATCCAACATCCGCACAATATTGCGTTGAAATCTCTTGTCAATTTTTCTTTACCGTCCACATCTAGGGAGGTTAGCCACAGTGCCATGGGCTTTAAACTTCTTGATGACACTGCGCATGATAGACACAGGAACATTCAGGTCTTTGGAGATGGACTTGTAGCCTTGAGATTGCTCATGCTTCCTCACAATTTGGTTTCTCAAGTCCTCAGACAGTTCTTTGGTCTTCTTTCTTTTCTCCATGCTCAATGTGGTACACACAAGGACACAGGACAGAGGTTGAGTCAACTTTAATCCATGTCAACTGGCTGCAAGTGTGATTTAGTTATTGCCAACACCTGTTAGGTGCCACAGGTGAGTTACAGGTGCTGTTAATTACACAAATTAGAGAAGCATCACATGATTTTTCGAACAGTGCCAATACTTTTGTCCACCCTCTTTTTTATGTTTGGTGTGGAATTATATCCAATCTGGCTTTAGGACAATTCTTTTTGTGTGTTTTCATTTAACACAAATTAAATGAATATAATAATACCAAAGAATTTGTGTTTGCAATAATTTTCAGGAAGAAACTGAGTATTATCTGACAGAATTGCAGGGGTGTCAATACTTTTGGCCACAAATCTAACCCCTACCACTGACTGGCTGCTTTCTGCAAAAAGTTACCATTGAGTTTTGAGGGTGGAGTTACAGAGCTCATGAATATGGAGGACTACATGGCAGCAGTTTACTAGTCCTCTAGTGATAATCTCCTTTTATTTTAATTTTATTAAAGTGACAAAAAGCAGCCTAATGAATGATACATCGCTGGAATCAGGATTTCGGTCTCCACATTGTTAGTGACAGATAAGGCTTCAGAAACCGGGTGATGATTCCCTTTAAATGACACTTATAAGGCTATGTGCCCACATTGCAGAAATGCTGCGGAATTGTCCGCAGCATTTCCGCAACTCCCCGCCGTGGGTAAAACCCATGAGAAATTCGCATGAGTTTTCTCGCAAAACAAAAGGGTTTTGTAAGCGCTTTTAGCTTGCAGAATGCTAGCGCTTTTCCAAACGATCTGAAGCATCGCTTGGAAAAGTGATTGACAGGTTGGTCACACTTGTCAAGCATAGTGCTTGACAAGTGTGACCAACTTTTTACTATTGATGCTGCCTATGCAGCATCAATAGTAAAAGATAGAATGTTAAAAATAGTAAAAAAAAAATAGGGATATACTTACCCTCTTTCGGCCCCCGGAGTCCTCCCGGCCCTCAGCAGAGCTGCTAGCAGGCTCCATTCCCAGGGATGCATTGCAAGAATCACCTCAGATGACATAGCAGTCACCCGATTGCTACGTCATTAGAGGTCAATGTATCCCTGGAAACGGAACTTGCTGGCAGCGCCAAGAGGGCCAGGACGACTCAGGGATATACTTACCCTCTGTCGGCCCCCAGAGTCCTCCCGGCCCTCAGCAGAGCTGCTAGAAAGCTCCATTCCCAGGGATGCATTGCAAGAATCACCTCAGATGACATAGCAGTCACGCAATCGCTACTTCATTAGAGGTCATGCGCGCAATGCATCCCTGGAAGCAGAACTTGCTGGCAGCGCCAAGAAGGCCAGGACGACTCAGGGATATACTTACCCTCTGTCGGCCCCCGGAGTCCTCCCGGCCCTCAGCAGAGCTGCTAGCAAGCTCCATTCCCAGGGATGCATTGCAAGAATCACCTCAGATGACATAGCGGTCACGTGATCGCTACGTCATTAGAGGTCATGCGCGCAATGCATCCATGTAAACGGAACTTGCTGGCAGCGCCAAGAGGGCCAGGAGGACTCAGGGATATACTTACCCTCTGTCGGCCCCCGATTTTTCATTTTAAATCTATTTTTCACAGGAATATGGTACCCAGGGCACAGAGGAGAGTCTCCTCTCCTCCAGACCCTGTGTACCATCCGCACATGAAAAGCTCACTTTTCTAATGGTGGGAATTGCCACATGTGTAAAGTGAGCATTTCAATGCAATCCTATGGCAGCGGAATAGCCGCAATTCCGCAAAATTAATGGACATGCTGCGGATTTTATCACTATGTGATTCCACAGCGGAAAAATCCGCAGCATGGGCACAGCATTTGCAGATTGCATTGAAAATCAACGTGATGTGTTTTGTTAGCTATTTTTAAGCGTTTCCGTGGCAGCAAAAATGCTTAAAAAACGCAACATGGGCACACAGCCTAACGCGCCATCCTCACTGTGTAGATCGACCTATGATTGCTTGCCATATTTTTATCATGGGGTAAAGGTGTATTTCTCCTGTGATATATTGTATGAAACAGAGTCCTGGTTCACACTGTGTGGCATGCAGTTTTTTTCTTAATACATTGTTGATAGCACACTGAATATTTGACCATACTAATGTCACTTGTAGAATATTAGTTTATTAGGCTATTCAATCTTAGGTTCAAATACTGTCTTCAATGTGCAATACATGAGTTCCTATACTCACACTGAAACAGTCAGTTATTTGCCGGTCGGAGTTTCCTTAATATTATCTAGGCTTTGTGAATGTGTATCATATACTGTATGTAATGTACACGCATTCCTAGCTATGTAACAAAACACTGTTGTGACTATAGAGAATGTGCACTTCACTACATATACTAAAATATGTTCTTTCTGCTGCATGTATTTGTTCTATTCTTTTACTGTAATATGTTAGGTCTGCAGTCTTGAATGTTTTTAAACTTCTGTTTTGTTTGCACATGCATAAATGCTCTCAAGAGCTGCTTTAAGCCCAAAATGTGTTGGGATTTTTGCCCATGTTCTTATGATTGATAATATGAGGTTTTTATGAAGTTGTGAATAATATTATAATGAATTTTATTCATTAAATGCCGGACTGCTCTTTGTTTTTGGGGGTACACACAGAAACCTCAAGCTAAACACAATCTTCATTAGACATAATGCATACGCACTGAATGTTACATGCACACACACACTACATGTTACACACGCATTCACACACAAGATCAAAGTTGGGTGCTAGGGCCCACAAGAAGAATTTCTCTAGGGACCTACACTACAGCTGTATGCAAGTATATCTTAGAAGTTGGTTTATATTAAAGAGGTTCTTCTGTGAAAAAAAGCTATCACTTATCAATAGTGATCATTATAACTATATTATTGATCATGAGGAATGTGGAGACATGGGTGACTCACCGGGTGCTCTAGTCCACTGGCCAGAGAGCATGGAGGAGGGCTCTTCCCACTTTCTCATAAGCATAATACTATTCAGACAACATGGGGCACAGGGTGAAGGTAGCACAGTGTGGCAATACTTTATAGAACAGCCAAACAGACAATAACATATAGAAAAGTTCTAGCAAAATACCCAAGATGGTGCAAAATAACAGAGTCTCACCCTTCTGCTGACTCGCAGGGATTAGAGACTCTAGAGTTCCAGGGCCGAATGCCCCCACCTGTGGCACCCCGCTTCTGGAGGGCAACCATAGAGAGGTGATAATGACAAGCTTAGGAAGCTGACAGTCCATTGAGGCACATGGCCAGGTGCACATCCATGGAGTCAAGTGACAGATGGGTGCCAATCCCGGCTTCCCCAAACACGTCTATGGGTTCAATGCTCCAAACAACAGAGTCCAACACCTGAGTGCATCTTTTCCTCCAACCGGATCCAACACCTGAGTGCAGCTTTCCAGCAACAGAGTCCTGCATCTGAGTGCAGCTTTCCAGCAAAAGAGTCCAGCATCTGAGTGCAGCTTTCACCATAGCTGCCACTCCACCAAGCTTTGCAAGAACTCCTTGCTGACACCATAGCTGCCACTCCACCAAGCTTTGCAAGAACTCCTCACTGACACCATAGCTGCCACTCCACCATGCTTTACAAGAACTCCTCGCTGACACCATAGCTGCCACTCCTCCAAGCATTGCCAGAATTCCTCGCTGACACCATAGCTGCCACTCCAGGATACTGACTTAGCTGCCAGGAACTCTCTCTAGTTTCCTTCTTCACCAAGGATGGTTGGAAAACACCAATATGACCAACAGTGGGTGAGAACACCTGACAACCCTTTAACAGGTGTAAGACTCTGGCTCCTAACTATAGAGATTCCCGTGCAGTAATGCTTACCACCACCGGGGGCAAACTAGAACAAAAGACACCACTGTGTAATAACCCTAATGGCCCCCAGGGGCAAAACCAATTCTAAGCAACCAGCTCAAAGGAAAAAAGGTTACTTATTCAAAACCTGTCATATCCAACCTGGATCATGACAGTACTCTCCCTCAATGAGGGGCCTCTGGACCCTCAAGACCGCTCCTCATCAGGGAACCCCTAAAGAGGGGACGCCCAGATCCAGAGTTCACCTCTGCAACTACCTGTACTTCAGGTTAAAGAAGAATGGGCACCGCTGGTATTGGCAATGTATGTTCTGGAGGCGTTGCACATCCCTAGAGCACTGTCCTGGGGAGCGAGTTGTGTATGAGCATGTTTGGAGGTAAAACAAGCTAGCAAGACTCCGCACACACTTCTACTGGATGTTATTTGGTGGTCACCCATACACGCTCGTTCACACACTGGTCAGGACCAGAATGTTTATTGCCACTCATTACTTTGTCAAATACTGTGAACTTTTACTGGAACTGACAACAGAGGCATCCCCCTGTGTCACCACACTCACACTCCCACTATTCACCAAGGAAAACAACACCCTCTGTTATGATTGAGTCACCGTAGGAGGCAAAAACAGAAATGTTAGCTAAGTCCAGAAAACCAGAGAGGTTGGCAGCTATCGGATTGCAGACCCCTGATCCTATCCACAACAACTAACAGTAGCCGTGGGGGGTTCCTACGATGCCCTAGACCCCTCGATCACGGCCGGAGAATTAAATAGGCCTAAAGAAAGAAAGGGGAAATCTAAACTGCCCCAGAGCAGACACCAAAGCAATAGGCAGCCCCCAACATATAATGACGGTGAAGCAAGATGAAAACACTAACACAGACAGAAAGATAGACTGAGCAAAGACGGGGCCCAAGCTAACTAGATAGGAAAGGACAGGAAGGCTGCTGTCTGCAATCCGTGAAAAGCCCTATGAAAATAAGAGCCAACAGACTGACAGTGAAAAAGGCCCTGAAGACGCTAGGCTTCAAAAAAGCTATGTCAGTACTCAGGAATATTCTGAAGACAGAGCAACCAGCAAAAGGAGATTCAGCTCACCCCAGCAGGGAATGGCAGAATCCAGAAAAGCAAGGAAAACAAAAACAAAACACAAATGCTAACAGGCAAAGCAGAAAACTTAGCTTTAGAGGAGCAGGAATCAGACTGGTGTCCTAGAAGTCGACAGAGAAATCACCCGCAGGGCAGAAGGGCATCGGCAGTCTTATATCCAGTCCGTGACTCCACTCAGCCAGTCATCCTCATTAGGCTCAGGTGCCTGATAATCAGGCTCATTACCTTCCTTTACCAGAATAGGGAGTTCACCAGACCTCAGTGACGAAGGGGAAAATGAACTCACAACAGTACCTCCCCCTTGAGGAGGGGTCACCGAACCCTCAACCACGCCACCAGGGCAATCAGGGTGAGCCCGATGAAAGGCACGCACCAATCTTTTGGCATGAATATAAGAGGCAGAGACCCAGGAATTATCCTCCTGACCATAACCCTTCCACTTAACCAAATACTGGAGTCTCCGTCTAGCCAGACGGGAATCCAGTATTTTCTCTACCTCATATTAAATGTTACCTTCAACCAATACAGGGTCTGGAGGTGCCACCCCAGGAACAACTGGTTCAACAAACCTCTTCAACAAGGACTTATGGAACACATTATGGATTTTAAATGTGACAGGAAGAGCCAAACGAAAAGAGACCGGATTAATAATCTCCAAAATCTTGTAAGGTCCAATAAATCTAGGCTTAAACTTAGGAGAAGCCACCTTCATAGCAATATTTTTTGATGATAACCACACCATATCACCAATCTTAAACTGGGGACCAATGGTCCTATGTCGATTGGAAAACCGCTGGGCCTTTTCCTGGGAGAGAGATAACTTATCCACCACTTGGTCCCAGATCTGGTGCATTCTCTCCACCACAGTGTCAACACCTGGGCAGGCAGAAGGCTCCATCTGCCCTGAAGAAAATCGAGGATGAAACCCAAAGTTACAAAAAAAAGGTGACATCAAAGTGGCAGAACTAGCTCTATTATTTAAAGCAAATTCGGCCAAGGGCAAAAATGAAACCCAATCATCCTGATCAGTGGAAATAAAACATCTCAAATACGACTCCAAGGTCTGGTTTGTTCTCTCTGTCTGCCCATTGGTCTGAGGGTGAAAAGCAGAGGAGAAGGACAACTGAATTCCCAGCTTGGAACAGAAAGTCCTCCAAAATCTAGACACAAACTGAACTCCTCTGTCAGATACAATGTTCTCAGGAATCCCGTGTAAGCGAACCACCTGTTGCAAAAACAGGGGCACCAACTCAGAGGAAGATGGCAACTTAGGGAGTGGTACAAGATGAACCATCTTAGAGAACCTATCACAAATCACCCAAATAACAGTCATTCTTTGAGAGACCGGCATATCAGAGATGAAATCCATTGAAATATGGGTCCATGGCCTCCTGGGGACCGGCAAAGGCATCAACAACCCACTAGAGCGAGAACAAGATTTAGACCGGGAGCAAGTCCCACAGGACTGCACAAAATTCCTGACATCATGAGACAAGGTGGGCCACCAAAAAGAGCGACTCACCAGATTTCTAGTACCAAAAATACCTGGATGACCAGCCAATGCAGAGCAATGAACTTCAGACATCACTCTCTTCTTCCACTGGTCAGGAACATACAACTTTCCACTGGGACAACGCTCAGGTTTGTCCTCCTGGAACTCTTGCAGAGCAAGTCTCAAATCGAGCGAGATGGCAGAAAGAACTACCCCTTCGCCTAAGATGGTAGCAGGCTTGGTCACCACAGGAGAATCAGCAAAGAAACTCCTAGAGAGGGTGTCTGCCTTGACATTCTTAGTTCCAGGAAGAAAAGAGACCACAAAATCAAAACGTGTAAAAAACAAGGCCCACCTAGCCTGTCTAGGGTTCAAGCGTTTAGCCGACTCTAGGTAAATCAAATTCTTGTGGTCAGTGAGGACCACAACTTGATGTTTAGCTCCCTCCAACCAATGTCTCCACTCCTCAAATGCCCATTTCATGGCCAACAGTTCCCGATTCCCCACATCATAGTTACGTTCAGATGGAGAGAACTTTCGGGAAAAGAAAGCACAGGGATTCATTTTAGATGTTACAGGATCCTTTTGGGACAAAACAGCTCCTGCACCAATCTCAGTAGCATCCACCTCTACCTGGAACGGGAGTGAGACATCAGGTTGCCGCAAAACCGGGGCAGAGGTAAATCTTCGCTTCAGCTCCTGAAAGGAAGCAACAGCCTCCGGAGACCAATTCAACACATCAGCACCCTTCTTAGTCAGATCAGTCAATGGCTTGGCAATACTAGAAAATTTTGCAATAAATTTCCGATAAAAATTAGCAAAACCCAAAAACTTCTGGAGGGCCTTCAAAGAAGTGGGCTGAACCCAATCATAAATGGCCTGTACCTTGGCCGGGTCCATTTCAATAGTTGACGGAGACAAAATAAATCCCAAAAATGAAATCCTCTGTACTCCAAAAAGGCATTTCGATCCTTTGACATACAGGGAATTCTCCCTCAAGATCCGGAACACAGTCCGAATATGTTCCACATGAGAATCCCAATCCTTGGAGAAGATCAAAACATCATCCAGATAGATAATCAAAAATTTATCGACAAAGTCTCGGAAAATATCGTTCATGAAGCACTGGAAGACAGAAGGGGCATTAGTGAGCCCAAAAGGCATCACCAGGTACTCAAAATGTCCCTCCGGAGTATTAAACGCCGTCTTCCATTCATCCCCCTGCTTAATGCAGATAAGATTATACGCCCCCCTGAGGTCAAGCTTGGTAAAACCAGCAAGCACCTCTAACTCTAGAGAATAGATCCGAAATCAAGGGTAACGGATACTGATATTTAATAGTAATTTTATTGAGGGCTCGATAATCAATGCAAGGCCTTAAAGAACCATCCTTTTTGGCCACAAAAAAAACCCGGCACCTAAGGGTGAAGAGGATGGTCTAATGTCACCCTTCTCCAACGCCTCCTTAATATAGGACCGCATAGCCTCGTGCTCGGGTACAGATAAATTGAAGAGCCGACCCTTGGGAAATTTACACCCCGGGCTTAGTTCAATTGCACAGTCATAACTCCTATGAGGAGGCAAGGACGCAGACTCATTCTCACTAAATACATCATAAAAGTCCGCCAAATAGTCAGGAACATCATGCGACTGAGGAGAGGTGGAAAAAACCGGAGCCTCACTAAAGGCACACTGACAACCCCAACTCACCACAGACACAGATGTCCAATCCAAAACTGGATTATGAATTTGCAACCAGGGAAACCCCAGAACAACGGCATCATGCAGACCATGCAACACCAAAAATCTGCAATTTTCTTGATGGTCTGGGGCGACCCGCATGACCACCTGGGTCCAAAACTGAGGTTTATTTTTAGCCAAAGGAGTAGCATCAATCCCCCTCAAAGGGATAGGCGTCTGCAGAGGTGTCATCGGAAATCCACAACGTTTAGCAAAATCCAAGTCCATTAGGTTTAGTGCTGCTCCCGAATCCACAAAAGCCTTGGCGGAAAATGTGGACAGGGAGCAGATCAGAGTAATTGCCAGAAGAAACTTAGGTTGAACACCACCAACAGAAAACGTGTGTGCAAAGCGTTTCTCTCGTTTAGGACAAACAGAAATAATATGCGAGGCATCTCCACAGAAAAAACACAGCTTATTACGCCTTCTGAACTCCTGACGTTGCGCCTTAGACAAAACTCTATCACATTGCATAGGTTCAGATGTCTGTTCAACCGGTGGCAACACCTCTCGTGCAATCCTGCGTTCACGTAAACGCCGATCAACCTGAATGGCTAATGACATAGAATCGTCCAGACCAGAGGGAACAGGAAATCCCACCATAGTATATTTTACGGCTTCTGACAAACCCTTCCGAAAGAGAGCAGCCAAGGCATTATCATTCCAGGTAGTAAGGACCGCCCACTTTAGGAACTTTTGACAGTACAACTCTGCAGAATCTCGACCCTGGTTCAATGCCAACAGGGTCTTTTCAGCCTGATCAATAGCATTAGGTTCGTCATACAACAATCCCAAAGCTTGAAAGAATGTGTTCACATTAGTCAGAATAGGATCATCTGGTTTCAAAGAAAACGCCCAATCCTGGGGATCGCCACGCAGCAAAGAGATGACAATTTTAACCTGCTGCGCGGAGCTCCCTGACCAGTTAGGCTTCAAGGCAAAAAATAATTTATAATTATTTTTGAAACTCAAAAATTTAGATCGATCCCCAAAAAATACATCAGGTGTAGGGATCTTTGGTTCAACAGCATGCGAACGAGCAAGGTAGGCGGAAGTTCCCCGCACTTCCGCAGTGAGCTGCTCCACACGATCAGACAATTGCTTTATCTCCATTGAGAGAAAAAAAAATTCCCCCTACGGCCTCAGAGATATAGGGGAAAGAATATACACACACTTTTTTTTTTTTTTTAAACACAATTCTTTCCTGCTATTGAGTACCCTAGGATCTGCTGTATGGCGGGTGATTCTGTTATGATTGAGTCACCGTAGGAGGCAAAAACAGAAATGTTAGCTAAGTCCAGAAAACCAGAGAGGTTGGCAGCTATCGGATTGCAGACCCCTGATCCTATCCACAACAACTAACAGTAGCCGTGGGGGGTTCCTACGATGCCCTAGACCCCTCGATCACAGCCGGAGAATTAAATAGGCCTAAAGAAAGAAAGGGGAAATCTAAACTGCCCCAGAGCAGACCCCAAAGCAATAGGCAGCCCCCAACATATAATGACGGTGAAGCAAGATGAAAACACTAACACAGACAGAAAGATAGACTGAGCAAAGACGGGGCCCAAGCTAACTAGATAGGAAAGGACAGGAAGGCTGCTGTCTGCAATCCGTGAAAAACCCTATGAAAATAAGAGCCAACAGAATGACAGTGAAAAAGGCCCTGAAGACGCTAGGCTTCAAAAAAGCTATGTCAGTACTCAGGAATATTCTGAAGACAGAGCAACCGGCAAAAGGAGATTCAGCTCACCCCAGCAGGGAATGGCAGAATCCAGAAAAGCAAGGAAAACAAAAACAAAACACAAATGCTAACAGGCAAAGCAGAAAACTTAGCTTTAGAGGAGCAGGAATCAGACTGGTGTCCTAGAAGTCCACATAGAAATCATCCGCAGGGCAGAAGGGCGTCGGCAGCCTTATATCCAGTCCATGACTCCACTCAGCCAGTCATCCTCATTAGGCTCAGGTGCCTGATAATCAGGCTCATTACCTTCCTTTACCAGAATAGGGAGTTCACCAGACCTCAGTGACGAAGGGGAAAATGAACTCACAACAACCCTCCAACCCCTCTTACTACGAGGCCTGCGCCCCTCTGGGTTGGCTAATGGCGAGCGTTGAGACTTGCCTCTACTCCCCAGCAGCATACCTGCAGCCACAACTGGAGGGGATGGGGATATGGAGGAAATATACACTCCCTGTTCGCCTTCCTCCACACGACCAGGAGGGGGCGGCTTCTTCGGTGGTATTGAAGGTTTGACGTGAGCCCCGCGGACTATAACACAAACCCGCCCACCACAGGGACGTACCCCTTCACTTCGGGGAATACTAAGCAGCACCATGGGACACCCATTCCTCCCACCTGCCTGGGTGTGTCTGCGTGCATGAGCAAGTCCCACTTACCAGCAGGGACTCTGGGGGCTTCTTTGTCATAGCCGCAATTTGATTTTCTGGTTGAGCCAGAGGGAAGACCCCAGACCCTGATAACTGCTACTGGACCTACTTCAACACACCATGCAGCTCCTCACTCACCTCAATGAGGCCCAGAAGCAATTACTCACTGGCCTGAACTTGGCCAAAGGCCTACCAGAAAAAAAAAAGTAAGGTTGGTGATAATGTCATGGTCACGTGAGACTGGACACACCGCCTCCAACAGGGCGAATTTATATGACACGCATGACCCTGGATACACCGCCTCCAGCAAGGCGAATTTAAATAATAGAATGTGCAGCCGGATACACCGCCTCCAGCAGGCGAATTTCAGTAGTTCACGTATGTCTGGATACATCGCCTCCAGCAGGGCAAATTTCAGAATAAAGGGGAAAACCAGGAAAACAATTACAATGGTGGCCCTGCGATAGGGAACGGGGACATGGAGACCTCGTGCACTCCCCTGAGTCAGTGTCTCTACACTCCTAACGATCCCTAGGCCGGTTCCGCACCAGGCGCCGATCAGGATACCTGAAATCCCTAGCTCGCCCTGAACCAATCCCTTACTAGTGAAGTGGACGGTGCAGAAACTAATCCCACCACTGCACTAAAACACACATTGAGGAAAGTGAGAAACAGAGAAACACCACTTAGTTTTGCTCTGTTGCTAATGCTCCAAGCAACGTGTCCGACACCTGAGTGGATCTTTTCCTCTAACCAGATCCAACACCTTAGTGCAGCTTTCCAGCAACAGAGTCCTGCATCTGAGTGCAGCTTTACAGCAACAGAGTCCAGCATCCGAGTGCAGCTTTCCAGCAACAGAGTCCAGCATCTGAGTGCAGATTTCACCATAGCTGCCACTCCACCAAGCTTTGCAAAAACTCCTCGCTGACACCATAGCTGCCACTCCACCAAGCTTTGCATGAACTCCTCGCTGACACCATAGCTGCCACTCCTCCAAGCTTTGCCAGAACTCCTCGCTGACACCATAGCTGCCACTCCAGGATTCTGACTGAGCTGCCAGGAACTCTCTCTAGCTCCTTTCGTCACCAAGAATAGTTGGAAAACACCAATATCACCAACAGTGGGTGAGAACACCTGACACTCCTTTATATCTAGGAGCCAGAGTCTCACACCTGCTAGAGATTCCCGTGCAATAACGCTCACCACCACCGGGGGCAAACTAGAACAAATGACACCACTGTGTAATAACCCTAATGGCCACTGGGGGCAAAACCAACTCTAAGCAACCAGCTCAAAGGAAAAAAAGGTTACTTATTCAAAACCTGTCATATCCAGCCTGGATCATGACACACATACTTCAAACATAAAGATACCAAATGTAAATTTTTGGTGAAGAATCAACAACAAGTGGAACACAATTGTGAAGTTGAACGAAATTTATTGGTTATTTTAAATTTTTGTGGAAATTCAAAAACTGAAAAGTGGGGCATGCAATATGCGTGCAATATTATTCGGCCCTTTTACTTTCAGTGCAGCAAACTCACTCCAGAAGTTCATTGTGGATCTCTGATTGATCCAATGTTGTCCTAAATGACTAATGATGATAAATATAATCCACCTGTGTGTAATCAAGTCTCTGTATAAATGCACCTGCTCTGTGATAGTCTCAGAGTTCTGTTTGAAGCACAGAGAGCATCATGAAGACCAAGGAACACAACAGGCAGGTCCGTGATACTGTTGTGGAGAAGTTTAAAGCCGGATTTGGATACAAAATGATTTCTAAAACTTTAAACATCCCAAGGAGCACTGTGCAAGCGATCATATTGAAATGGAAGGAGTATCATACCACTGCAAATATACCAAGACCTGGTCGTCCCTCTAAACGTTCATCTCAAACAAGGAGAAGACTGATCAGAGATGCAGCCAAGAGGCGCATGATCACTCTGGATGAACTACAGAGATCTACAGCTGAGGTGGGACAGTCTGTCAATAGGACAACAATCAGGCCAGGATCACACACAGCGAGATACGGCCGAGTCTCGCAGGTTAAAACCAAGCTCTGGCACCGGCACTCTGGAGCGGAGCGTGCAGCCGCACAGCAATACATGGAGCTGCACGCTCCGCTCCGGAGTGCCGGTGCCAGAGCTTGGTTTTAACCTGCGAGACTCGGCCATATCTCACTGTAGTGTGACTCCGGCCTCAGTTGTACACTGCACAAATCTGGCCTTTATGGAAAATTTGCAAAAAGAAAGCCATTTCTCAAGGATATCCATAAAAAGTGTTGTTCAAAGTATGCAACAAGCCACCTCGGAGGCACACCAAACATGTGGAAGAAGGTGCTCTGGTCAGATGAAACCAAAATCGAACTTTTTGGCAACAATGCCAAGCGATGTTTGGCAACACAACTCATCACCCTGAACACACCATCCCCACTGTCAAACATGGTGGTGGCAGCATCATGGTTTGGGCCTGCTTTTCTTCAGCAGGGACAGGGAAGATGGTTAAAATTGATGGGAAGATGGATGGAGCCAAATATAGGACCATTCTTGAAGAAAACCTGTTGGAGTCTGCAAAAGACCTGAGACTGGGATGGAGATTTTTCTTCCAACAAGACAATGATCCCAAACATGAAGCAAAATCTACAATGGAATGGTTCACATATCCAGGTGTTAGAATGGCCAAGTCAAAGACCAGACCTGAATCCACTCCAGAATCTGAGGAAAGAGCTGAAAACTGCTGTTCACAAGCGATCTCCATCAAACTTCACTGAGCTCGAGCTGTTTGCCAAGGAAGAATGGGCAAGAATTTCAGTCTCTCGATGTACAAAACTGATAGAGACATACCCCAAGCGACTTGCAGCTGTAATCGCAGCAAAAGGTGGTGCAGCAAAGTATTAAGTTAAAGGGGACGAATAATATTGCACGCCCCACTTTTCAGTTTTTGAATTTCCTCAAAAATTTAAAATAACCAATACATTTCATTCAACTTCACAATTGTGTCCCACTTGTTGTTGATTCTTCACCAAAAATTTACATTTGGTATCTTTATGTTTGAAGCATGATATGTGGGAAAAGGTTGAAAAGTACCAGGGAGCCGAATACTTTCGCAAGCCACTGTACATTTGAAAGTCAACATAAAGATAATAGTCTGTGCCTTCTGGCCTACTGAAAATAGATGTTTGGATAATTAAGTGTTGTGTCATCACAGGGGTTATTCTCCATTTATCCATTTCTGGTGCTGCCAAGAAAAGCTTAGCATGGTTCTCGGCAGCAATATAAGAAGTTAATACACAACATGACAATGCACAAATTTTTTTTCACTGGAGAACCCTTTTACGTACATCTCTCTGTGTAAAAGTATGCTGCAGATTGGAAGGTAATCTGACAGCATCCTTATGTCTCATAAACCGGACCCATGGTTTTATCCCACTCTTTAACAGCTTCCAACAAGCTATTTGTTTTCAGTTTAATCAATTTCGGTAAGATAGTTTATTGAATTTGGCCAGGAAGTTCATCAGGCTATAATTCAATGGATGTTTTCTTCCGCTACACTAGGTGTTCTACTATTCATGTTATCACAATCCTGTGGGCATGAGTTTCATGATTTATATGAGTGGAGTCAGCACTGGCTATTTTCAATTCTCTACCTCCCTGACAATGTGCAGAAAGCCGGGTGTTTGCACCCCAGATTCATCAGCACTCTGCACATATCAATGAAGGCAGTGGTAACATAGGACACTGCTAGCTATGAGATTTGCAGGGGAAGTGATGATGGTTGGCTGTATCCTGCATCGACACTGCTTATATGAGCATGCGCAGAGCGGCAATGATACCAGGGAGCATAATGATGCCTGGCTTATGGCATGTTGTTGTCATGCCGTTCTCACCACATTCCCCTGGAGCCAGGGCTTAGCGCCTGACGGCATCACTTCCGGTATTGCGGCCGGTCCGGGTGTCCCGTCGAGTGCACACACACACCTCCTGAGCTTGACTCTGTGATTGTTCACTCAACTCCATGACTTTAGCGAGCGCGCATGCGCTTCCCCATAGCCTGACTGCAGCCACGCCATCTGACGTCTCATTGGTCCTGGAGGACCTGACCTGGAAGTCCCAGCACACATGCCCTATATCAGGCTGCCTCTTCTTTTAGGTGGTGCTGGATTATCATTCTGGCTTCCTTGCTAGTCCTGCTTGGTCCCTGCTTGGCCACTCTCTGTACTCAGGTCCCTTGCTCTGTGCTCTGGCATGCTTCCCAGCATGCGCTCTGCTTTGCTTTGTACCCAGGCATGCTTCCTTGCACGCGCTCTGTTTTCCCTCATACCAGGGCGTGCTTGTCAGTGTATGCTACACATACTTTTGTACCCAGTGTGCCCCCATGTACATGCCTTGCACTACCCTGTACCCTGTGTGTCCCCGTGTATACGCTTAGCACTATCCTGCACCCTGCGTGCCCCCATTTCCACGCTTTACACACTCCTGTACCCAGTGGGCCCCCATTGTCCACGCTTTGCATACTCCTGTATCCTGCATGTTCCCACCTGTACCTTGCTAGACACACTCTCTCGCGTCTTCTGTGAGCCAGCCACCTGGTTCCAGCAGTCTTGGTACTTTACCCCTCTGGATCTGCCACTGACACTCCCTGTATAGGGGGTGGTCCTCCCTAGGTCAGCTCACTCAGGGTGGGTTGCTATCAGGACCAGAGCGTCCGCTCCAGGAGTCATCACAGTTGTCAAGTATGGTGGAGACTTCCAAAGTCGGCAGTCAGAATTGATAGTCAAGGGAAAGGAGACAGCTGTCTGCTATCCCTTGGCTGGTTGTTATAAATATGGGGTACCCCATGTCATTTTTTTCATTTATGTTTTTATTAACAAGTACAGTAAACCACACATGCAAGGCACTGCTTCACTCCTTCACTTAGACCTTCGCCTTCTGGTTCAAGACTATTTTTATATTTTCATATGTTATTTTCAGACATTTTCCTATCCATGTTTGTTTGCAGGGAAATTGTCCTGCTCTTAACCCTATTTTGCTTCCTTTTGCAGCTCCCTAACCTTTACTTTGACAATTTTACAGCCATTTTACAGCACCAAAGCACCAAAGTTTGGGTTTCCATTGACTTATATGGTTGTCGTGTCCGGGTTCCAGTTCTCGTACCTTCTACTGGTCCACTTATCCCTAATCTCCATATACAAAACATTCCATCATACCATTATATCAATAACACCACATACAAGGACAATTACTGCCTCACCATGCCCTGACCACATATTACCGCCACATAGTTATTGAATAATACTACTGTTAATTAAAACCACAGTACTAAGACTAATATTATCACCAGTGACATTATACACAGAAGCTCTGTAGACAGTATATAGTGTAAGTGTACAGGTAAATTCAGTCGCTTACCAATGAAGTCTCCAATTAAAGTCATTATTCTTTTTTTCTTCTTCATCCAGCACAGACTGCTATGACTTCTTAAAGCCACAAATTGCCCCTGCAGAATTGAACAAACAGGTATTTATGCCTGATCAATTATAGAGCCTGTAGGTGAAAACGAAATTTACCATAGTCCTACGTTAATTACCTGCACAGTAACTGTGCCCCCAAAAATAAAATATATTACCATAGCAATGTCTTTTGTGACCCTTTCACATTAGAAATGCCCCCCTCTGTAGCATCCGTACAATATTAATGTATATATCACATTTTGTGGGCCCCATACAAGAGCAAACATCTTCTCTGTGCTAGCATTCATACAGTAATAATGTCAATCTTTATGCTCAGATGAAACAGCAGAATCATAGAATCATAGAATCGTAGAATTGGAAGGGACCTCCTGGGCCATCTGGTCCAACCCCCTGCTCAAAGCAGGATTCGCTAAATCATCCCAGACAGATGTCTGTCCAGCCTCTGTTTTAAGACTTCTATTGAAAGAGAAAAAGAAAAGAGAAGCCAGCATTGCCAAGGTCAGAACGCATAACATAAAGTGCATTTGCACATAACATCTAACTGTATTCAAAATGAGATATTTAGCAAAAAAATTGATCAATTCAATTGAGCCACCCCGCCGCGCCAAGGCAATCTCATGTGGGGGGTCCTACTCTACGTTTACGTAGATGAAGATGAAACGTGGCTGGGTCTTTCAACATGACAATGATCCAAAGCACACCGCCAGGGCAACGAAGGAGTGGCTTCGTAAGAAGCATTTCAAGGTCCTGGAGTGGCCTAGCCAGTCTCCAGATCTCAACCCTATAGAAAACCTTTGGAGGGAGTTGAAAGTCCGTGTTGCCAAGCGAAAAGCCAAAAACATCACTGCTCTAGAGGAGATCTGCATGGAGGAATGGGCCAACATACCAACAACAGTGTGTGGCAACCTTGTGAAGACTTACAGAAAACGTTTGACCTCTGTCATTGCCAACAAAGGATATATCACAAAGTATTGAGATGAAATTTTGTTTCTGACCAAATACTTATTTTCCACCATAATATGCAAATAAAATGAAAAAAAACCAGACAATGTGATTTTCTGGATTTTTTTTTCTCAGTTTGTCTCCCATAGTTGAGGTCTACCTGTGATGTAAATTACAGACGCCTGTCATCTTTTTAAGTGGTGGAACTTGCACTATTGCTGACTGACTAAATACTTTTTTTCCCCACTGTATATCTTAATGTCCCCCATTATGTCAAAAATAGAATAATATTATCCACCTATGTGGCCTGTATGTTAAATATTGTCCTCCCTCTGCGGCACCCTTACAGTATAATGCTCCCTCTTGGACATCCATATAGTATAATGTATCCCTCTCTTGGGTCCCCATATTTTGGCCTCAATATTATGATTATGTCCCTTTATCTTCACATAGACATTAAAAATAATGAATCCTCTCATCTGTCCCCATCCTCCTCCATAACTTGAAACTACATTGTGACACTTGCTTGCTTGTACATCATTGCACCGCCTATAAAGAGATGCCAACATCAGCTGTCAGCCTATATTAGACTAGTGGCTTATGTAGGTATAGCAGTGCAAAGTGCCAATCACTCTGTATTCTACAATACATTTCAATTAAATATACTTCAAAGGATGCACATTCAGCAAAAAATAGTTTTCACATTGGTGGACGCCCTTCCTCCATGGGTATGGTAAGGCAATCATTACATGCCTAGTTTGGGTGCTTGTGGGATGGGGGCTCTGGGCAGTTGTCTAGATTGATCCTCCTCTCTCAAACAAAGGACCTTAGTTCTGAAGTAGGAGATGTCATGACTGATGTTCTTGTAGAAGACCTACAGGTATGTTCCCACGGTCAGTAGACACTGCGGGTTGGATGCTGCATACATCTGCAGCATACAATCTGTAGCGTCCAGATGTTACGGCATAGTGGATGGTATTTCAAGAAATCCCCTGTCCACTAGTCGTGCACTAACGCCCGTGGACCACCCACGGAGACGGACATGCGGCATGTCTTTCCAGACCACAGCATATCAATTTACACGAGTCTCCACAAGATAAATTTCACCCATACAATGTATTGGACGTGGTGATTCTGCACGGTTCAATGAACACATGCGGATTCACCTGCGTTCAAATGCCGGCAGCTCTTTGAACGTAGCGGACATGTGATGCGTTCAAATCGCTGCTGATTACTGATCATGGGGACGTAGCCTAACAGTGCCTAGAAAGTCTGTTGGTGGTGGTGAAATTTCCTGTGTGCGGGCATCTCGGATGTGGGAATTAATGTCCATGTTGCCGTAGGAACAAACTATTGTAGCATGTAGGCTGTGCTATTGGAAAATAAGCCCTGTACATTCTGGCACATATCACTTAGGAATTATGTCACTTGATCATGAGGGGAAAGCAAAATCACAAGCAACATGAGCAAAGCTCAAGCTTTCCTTTTTTTCTCATCTTTCTTGTAGCCAGTCTGCATTCACAAATAATGCCATAATCTGGCCATTGTCATTAGCCTTGTCATCATCATCTTCACCTACTGCTTTCTGTCATGGTTCAGGGTTCTAACATTTGAGCTTGTGCTTTGTGCTTGGCTTCTCTATCTGCTGAGCCAATGCAGTTGCATTGTCTTTTAGGTTAACAGGTGCTTTCATTTATTCATTTGTTTGCCCTGTCACCTTTCGGGTGTGGCTATATATATAGTTTCCCCCTGCTGGTATTTCCTGCTAGTGATAGTTTCATTTAAATGTCCAGCCATGCTGCCATAGTTTAAGCCAGTCAGTGAAAGACTGATTGTGCTTTACACCCTGCACCTATTTTCTATTTCTTGTTTAGGAAGTAGGTGGCATATTCTATAGCAATACTTACCTTATCGTCTCATTGTATTTCGTGGTTTGTTTTTATTCACTCTGGGATCTCTTTCTATCTCAGCATACATTCCCGCTTGTAGGTAAATTGCACTCTGCGCTGCCCTCCGATTCCTTAGGAGGATCAAAAAAGGGCTCAACTGCATTTCTGGAAGCATAGGTCCAAGTTGCCATCGTTCAGCCTGTTGTTAGGGATATTCCAGCCCATGTAGGAACCACTAGGGACTGCAGGGTCATAATCTCTGTTCTGTACAGGAACTGACTTGGTCAGTTGAAGTTTCTAGTGGTTTAACTATTTCTCATGTGAGCTGTTAAAGAATCATGACACTTTTCTTAGAGCTGACCCTTCACTGCCTGTCACTTCCTTGCCTGCCTCATCATACTTTTGTACTCGGCGGTTTCTGCTGCTGCCTTTGCCATTACACAGCCATGTCAGCCTCACATCTTCTTTCTGCTCTCTGTGTTTTACAGTTATAATGTACTACCTCTTTCTTTCTTACTTTCTTGAAGCTACACCAACATGAAACAGCATCTAAGATATTGCTTTTGCGCAGAAAAATGCTGACAAGCCACTACGTCTTCATTTTCAAAATAGCATTCTTGTTCCTGCTCCCTATAAAAAGTGGTAACTTTTGAATGGCTTCATAAAAAAGCTTTTGTAATTGTTTAATCTTTTTGACAACAAAAAAATCTGTTGCGGAATGCAATAAAGGGATATTTTTAACACGCCAGTTCTTCACTTTTAAAACAGATATCCTATTCCTGTTTCTTTAGTAAAAGTTTTCACAAGCTGTCCAAAAATCCTATTGCTTACTTATTTAGCAAAGAATAAAGCTCCTTAAACTCCTCAAAAAATAGATCATTTTTGCAGCCCCATATGAAAAAGCCACATCTTCTTCCATTTGCGCCATCTGTGTATAAACCCAGGAAAGGCAGGTGATTGCTTCCAAAGAGGGATAACTTTTAGACTGTTTTTACAAAAAGATTGCTTAAAATGTCTGATACTTCTGTGTCCTTTTGTCTTCCCTTATTCACACACTGACGTCAACTTTGACACATGATAAGGTTTTTAATACTAGACAGTGTAGGACCGCCCCGACCGCAGAGTCACCTTGTCGATGGTGGGACGGCTTTTATGCTATATTTGATCAAATACAGTATTACTAAGAACTCTGTATTACTTAAATGCACTATTGCTTTTTATTTATTTAATTACAACAGGGTTTTTCTCATTTTGTCTTTTGCAGGTTTTGTATACTTCTCTGTGTTGCTAAATATACTGTTGGTAACCACTGGTTACATTCTTTTATATCCTTTCCAGATAGGTAGCAGTCACTTGGACATGACATTAGCAAGTATTTGTTTGCATTAATGAGCTCAAAAGGGGTTCAATAGAATCCTAGGGGACCTCCAAGTGTCATTTATAGGTTTTGGGTATGGTGGTTCACAATTGAGAAAATTTGTTGAAGCTGTTAAATTCATGTTTCGGCTAGACAAGTAAGGATAATTAGCTGGAATATTCGGGGTCTTGCTGACAGGAGTAAGCGAGCGGTTGTCTGCAGCATCTGGTTTCCTTTAAACTGTCTATTATTTGTCTAATGGAAACACTCCTGGTCAGGGAGAGGATTGGGGCTATGAGGTGATTCGGCATTCATTTCATGCTACATACTCTAACTACGCAAGGGGGTATCGGTCCTGGTTCACACTTAGTTTATGCTTGGATGTGACAATCAGTTTTTTAATTTGTATACATTAACCTTCTTACTGAGCACTCCACCTGTTAGCTGCATACATTTTTAATCACAGCAGGGCCACCACCCCTCCACAGAGATATAGATTTCAGTCTAAGGAGAGGATTTACATATGTTTCCATACAGATGAAGACTTTAGTCTAAGTGAGGATTGGCATTAGGTTAGGGTCCTGGAACATGAGAAACGCCTTACCGTGGCTTCCAGGTACACATAAATTGGCCATTTTATGCGCTAAGCTTTTTCAATTTTTCATATTTCTAATGCAGTAATGCTCTTCATTTTTCATATTTCATATTTGCATGCTATGGCGATAAAGAGTGCTGCCTTTTTTTGTTTGAGTAAAAATGAATCTAGATGGGAGGAGAGTTGGGCGTTGCGGATTTGAGCATTGCGGAAAGTGATGCTGTGAGTCAGCCCACCCCGGAGATGCAGCGGTGTCTAAAGGGGTCCCAAGAGGCTTTGAACAAAATCCATTTTAAAATTGCAAAAAAGAGGCAAGAGTTTCAGAGGGTTGCGTTTTTTGAAGATGGTGAAAAAGTGGGAGACCTGCTGTCCTTGATTACTTCTGCTCAGAAGGGTTCGTCCTATGTGTATAGTCTATATGATGGAAGTAATGGGGAGGTGGTGGAAACAAGGGATATTTTAGGCATATTTAGGAGGTTTTATGGTGAGCTGTACAGTTCTAAACGTTCGACTTCTAGGGAATAGATTCTAAATTTTTTGGAGGATGCAGGGTTGATGCAACTTAGCAAGGAGGAGAGGAGGAATTTGGAAGAACCCTTAACAGTGGATGAGCTGGAAGAAGCATTGGCTTCAATGGTGATTGATAAGGCCCAGGGGCAGACTGTCTACCAGATGAAATATATAAGCAGCACAAGGATGTTTTGCTACTTAGACTATGTGAGGTATTTAACCTTTTCACTCGCGGAGCTTTTTTTGATTTTTCGTTTTCGTTTTTCGCTCCCCTTCTTTCCAGAGCCATAACTTTTTTATTTTTCCGTCAATATGGCCATGTGGGGGCTTATTTTTTGCAGGACGATTTGTATTTTTAAACAACACCATTGGTTTTACCATGTCGTGTACTTGAAAATGGGAAAAAAATTCCAAGTGAGGTGAAATTGCAAAAAAAGTGCAATCCTGATCACGTGATGGGGTCGGCGATAAGCTCACTTCCGGCCCCGTGGCCGGAAGTGCTATTTAAATGCCTGCTGTCAGCTTTGACAGCGGGATTTAACTAGTTAATAGGCATGGGTGGAAGGCAATTCCGCTCGCGCCTATTGTGGGCACATGTCAGCTGATCATAACAGCTGACATGTCGTGGCTTTGAGGTGGGCTCACCACCGGAGCCCACCTCAAAGCAGGTGATCCTTACCGATGACGTACTATTCCGTCATCGGTAAGGAAGGGGTTAAGAGTGCCTTTGGGGAGGGGCAGCAGCCAGAGTCTATGATTGTGGCTTTGCCTAAAGAAGAGAAGGGTGTCCGGAGACTGGATTTGTCATGGCAGGCAGGCTGGCGAGGGTTGTGGCCAAAGTGATTCACCCAGACCGGTCTGTGTTTATGCCTAATAAATCTAGAGCCATTAATTTGAGGAGGTTATTCCTAAATATCCAATTGCCAGTGGATAAAGTGAGTTGTAGAGCGGTGGTTTCTTTAGATGCACATTACGCATTTGATTGTGTAGAGTGGGAGTTTTTGTAGTTCGTTCTTGTGCAGATGGGTTTTGGACCGATTTTCATCTCCTGGGTTAAGCTGCTATATTCCTCCTCGATGGCTAGAATAAGGGTGAACGGAGAAAGATCGGAGAAATTTGATCTTTCTAGAGGGACATGGTAGGGATGTCAGGATGTCCCTTCTCTCCATTAGCGTTTGCAATCGCGATAAAGCCTTTAACTTCAGCAGCTCTCTGAATATGAGCAGCCAGTGGCTCTAAGTATGGCCCTGTGGAGGAAAAGATTGCGTTATTTGCCGATGATGTTCTGTTTTTGGAGGATCCCCTTGAGTCGTTGCATCAGGCGGTAGCTATTGTTGAGCAGTTTAGAGCTATGTCTGGACTGAGGATAAATTTGGGTAAATCTAATCTTATGATGGTGGACAGAGATAGAATGGGTGAGTTGGGAGAGTTTGGTTGTTCTAAACTGAGAGTCGCTGATCAGTTTAAATATCTTGGAATTCAGATTGCTTTACCGATCAAGGAATATTTTAGGTTAAATGTGCTTCCGCTTCTGTGAAAATTTAAGGATAAGGCCAAGGCTTGGTTTGGGCTGTGTCTCTCAGTGTTGGGTGAGACGAACTTGTCCAAAATGATACTTATGCCGAAATTCCTATATGTGCTCCATAACTCACCGGTTTGGCTCCCATGGGGTTTGTTCCAAAGACTTAACTCCATATTTCGAGATTTGGTTTGGGGTGGACGTCAACCCAGAATTAAATTAGAAATATTGCAGAGGACTAAAGATAGGGGGGTCTGGCTTTGGCAAATCCTTGGCTATACTTCCTGGCGTCTTAAGGCCAACATATTAGAGGTTGGGGATCAGTTGATGGGGGATTTCAGTGCAGGCTGTCCTTAAATATGTGGTTCAGAGGTTTCCTTTGGTCCAGGGTTTGGAAGATGGTAGTTTTGGGCAATTGGGCAGGAGGTTCCCCACTCTGTGTCTTGTGCAAAAAACATGGTCTAGAATCAAAAAGATTAGAGGGATTTCTGAATTGACTATATATACTCCTGTTTGGTTGAATGAAAATTTGGGTGAATTTGATAAGTTGGGTGTCAGGGTCCTGACAGCGCCGGCGTACAGCCTCCGCTAAGCAGGGACCCACTCGCACTGCAGGGACCCCTGGGGACAAGAACAGCCGGAAAATAAAGATGCACAGGACCTGAAAGTAGAAGTTTAGCAAGCTGGCACAGGACCTACGGTCATGTGAACCGTCATGTGACTGCAAGGGGGGGGACTTAGCGTCCTGCTTTCAAAGAAGGTAGAAAATTCAAAGTCGGGCAAAGCGGGGGTCATGCACAGTACAGGCAAGCGAGGTACAGGAGGGATAAACAGACGGGAGGTCAGACAAAGCCAAAGGTAATACACAAGATATCAGCAAAGTACCAGGGATGAGACAGAATGGATAGTCAGGGCCAAGCAGAGATCAAAACCAAACAGACGTAGAAGGCACCAGGCAGAATCCAAAGCAATATCCAGAGAACAGACCGAGTCGTACACAGAGAATCAAGCAACCAGAGCACAGCACTAACACACTCAGGGGTCACCACACAATGCCAAGGGCGAAAGTATAACTGACGGGGGATGGGAGCTTCCTGAGGCTATAAGAAGCCTCCCCAGAACCAATGAGAGGCCTCCATAATAGGTCCCAGGTGTGCAGGTGAGAGTCTGCACTGAGGTCAGAACATTATCCCCAGCAGTGCCGGTCACCCAGTACTGGTATCATGACAGTACCCCCCTCTCAATGGCGGGCCTCTGGACCCCCAGGCTTACCCGGGTATCTAGCATGGAAAGCCTGAACCAGGTGATCCGCATGCATCAACCGGGCCGGCACCCAGAACCTGTCCTCCAGCACATACCCCTTCCAATGAACTAGGTACTGTACTGACCGCTGTACCAGCCTAGAATCTATGATGTGACCAATCTCATATTCCACATGTCCCTCAACGGAAACCGGAGGAGCAGCGGACTCGGATACTCCCCGGACTGCTTCAAATGGTTTCAGTAGAGATCTATGGAAGACGTTAGGGATCTTGAAAGAGGGTGGAAGGCACAGCCTGTACGCTACTGGGTTGATTTTTTCCACAATCTTGTACGGGCCAATGAATTTGGGGCCCAACTTGGCTGACGAAATCTTTAACTTAATGTTTCACGTGGAAACTTTCTCTCCAACCTGAAACATGGGACCAGGTGTTCGTTTCCTGTCAGCGAAAAACTTATACCTGCCTTGAGACCTAGATATACGCCGCTGGACATCTGCCCATGTATCTTTTAACCCCTGAACAGAGTCCTCAGCCCCTGGGCACCCCGTATCCAGATGAGAAAACTCACCAAAATGAGGACTGAATCCATAGTTGATCAAGAAAGGGGACATACCAGTGGATTGACTCACCCGACTATTGAAGGCAAATTCAGCCAACGGCAGTATATCACACCAGTCATTCTGTCTAGCAGAAGTCAGACATCTGAGGATCTGTTCCAGAGACTGATTAGTGCGTTCCGCTTGACCACTACTCTCAGGATGGTGTGCAGACGAAAAGGACAGAGATATCCCCAATTTTTTGCAGAAAGCATTCCAAAACTTAGCCACAAACTGCACACCACGATCAGACACCACATTCAGGGGTAGCCCATGCAAGCGGACCACATGCTGCACAAACAATCTGGATAAGGTCTCAGCAGAAGGTAGTGCGGACAGGGGTACAAAATGAGCCTGCTTTGAAAATCTGTCCATCACTACCCATACCACCGTATTACCCCTGGAAGAGGGAAGATTGGTAATAAAATCCATGGACATGGTCCATGGTCTTTCGGGAACTTCCAAGGGCATCAGCTCCCCCGCCGGCCGGCTATGGGAGCTTTTAGAACGAACGCAGACCCCACAACCAGAAATGAACTTCTTTATATGAGAACCAAGAGTAGGCCACCAGAAGATCCTAGCCACCGCCAGTCGCGTGGCTGATATACCAGGGTGAGCACACAACTTGGATTCGTGGAACTCTTGCAAGAGTTTAAGGCGAAGTTGCTCTGGGACAAACGACTTGCCCCCCTGGCTTGGCCGCAGGAGCCAGCGACTGGGCCCCCTCAATTTCCCGTTCCAATTCAGATGAGATCCCTGCTAACACCACCCCAGGGTGCAGGATGGAGGACGGTGGCTCAGAGGCAGACACAGGGTGAAAACTATGAGATAAGGCGTCAGCCTTGACATTCTTTGACCCTGGACGGAATGTAATAGCAAACTGGAAACGAGAAAAAAAAAGTGACCAACGGGCCTGTCTGGGCGTTAATCTTTTAGCAGACTCAATGTATGACAAATTTTTGTGATCAGTGATCACAGTAACCGGGTGACTGGCCCCCTCCAAAAAGTGCCTCCATTCCTCAAACGCCAACTTGACCGCAAGAAGCTCTCTATTGCCTACATCATAATTTCTTTCAGCAGCAGAGAACTTCCTGGAAAAGAAAGCACATGGCCTGAGGTTGGTTACAGTGGCAGACCCTTGGGATAACACTGCCCTCACTCCCACCTCGGAGGCCTCCACCTCCACCACAAATGGTTTGGAAGGATCTGGCTGTACCAAGACAGGAGCAGACATAAAACATTTTTTCAGCGTCGCAAAGGCCTCTTTTGCAAGTGAGGACCAATTTCTCACATCCGCACCTTTGCATGTTAGATCCATGAGAGGTTTGACCACTTGCGAAAACCCCCGGATAAATTTGCGGTAATAATTGGCGAACCCCAAGAAGCGCTGAAGACCCTTAAGATCTCGGGGTTGCACTCCATGCGCAATGGCCTGCACCTTCTTGGGGTCCATGCGAAAACCCTCAACGGATACAATTAAGCCCAAAAAAGACAATTCTTGCACACAGAATACACATTTCTCCAATTTGGCATACAGATGATTTTCTCTCAGTCTTTGGAGAACAGTTCGTACATGTTCCAAATGAGAATGCTTGTCAGAGGAGTATATCAAAATATTATCTAAGTAGATAACGACAAAACGACCAATGAGATCCGAGAATACCACGTTGATGAAATTCTGAAATATGGCGGGGGCGTTGGTAAGACCAAATGGCATGACTAAATTTTCAAACAGTCCCTCGGTCGTGAGGAACGCAGTTTTCCATTCATCCCCCTCTCAGACCCTTATCAAATTATATGCCCCCCGAAGATCCAGGTTAGAAAACCACTTTGCCCCTGATAGTTGGTTACACAAATCGGGAATCAATGGAAGGGGGTACGTATTCCTTACCGTAATCTGATTAAGCTCCCGAAAATCGAGACAGGGACGTAACCCGCCATCTTTTTTCTTTACAAAAAAGAAACCTGCCGCCACAGGTGAGACTGAAGGATGTATGTGTCCTATGCGCAGACTTTCAGCAATGTACTCCTTCATAGCCAAGCGCTCAGGACCGGACAAATTAAACAGACGGGCTTTAGGTAATTTAGCCCCCGGGATCAACTCAATAGCGCAAAGGGTCTATGTGGCGGTAACGTCTCGGCCTCGCTTTCGGAGAATACATCTTCGAAGTCCTTCAGGCATTCCGGAATACCTTCCAGCTCGACAGATGATACAGACACAGATTTAACAGGTTCAACCAGCAGTGCAGATTTATCACATAACTTAAAATCATTAAACCCCCATTGGACAATCTCCCCCGTTTTCCAGTTAATAACTGGGTTATGACGTTGTAACCAGGGCATGCCCAACACCAACCCTGCAGGTAGATTGTCCACAGCAAAACAACTTAGGTTTTCCACATGAATAGCGCCCACTCTGAGCGAAAACAAGTCAGACATAAAGAGAATTCCCTCCTTAGTGAGGGAGAGGAGTCAATGGCCATCACCTTGATCGGAACATTGAGCCTAACTGTCCCTATCTTACAGTGTGTGACCAATTGGGAGTCAATGAGGTTAATTGATGATCCGCAGTCCACGAAGGCTGTAGAGGAAAAATAACTACCGTCCACAAACAGTTCCACATGCAGTAGCACTTTAGAAAATGAGCAAAAGGGTACCTGAGGGTCTGAGTAGTCTCCCCGTTGACTACCCAGACCTAGTCGTTTCCCGCCGACCGGGTTGAAGACGGGAAATCAGGACACTCCCTTTTCCAATGTCCCGTTTTACCGCAGTAAAAGCATAACTGCTTGTCCTTCCGGCGTTTCCTCTCCGTATCCTTCAGGGAGAGGGCGCTTACATCCATGAGCTCAGGGGCAGTCTCTTTTCCACTGGGGAACAATGGAGTTTCCACCTGCATCACCCCTCTGGCCCGCAGCCTGCGGTCCATCCGGACGGCCTGGGTCATGGCGTCCTCGAGAGAGTTAGGTGGGGGATGTAACGCCAAGGCATCCTGCAGCTGCTCGGACAAGCCTCTGCGAAAGAGTCCTCGGAATGCGGCGTCGTTCAAGAGACCTCTGCGGACCAGCGGCAGAATTCAGTACAAAACCACTCAGCTGAGTGTTTCCCCTGACAGACGCTTATCACCATGTCCTCTGCCAATCGCACTCGGTCAGGCTCATCATAAATGTGCCCGAGGGCCTCAAAGAATGCATTCACAGACACTCTCTCAGGGGCAGTGGGAGGAAGGGAGAAAGCCCAATCTTGTGGGGACCCTCTTAACAGAGACATATTGACCCCAACCTTCTGACTTTCGTCCCCAGAGGAACGTGGTCTCAAACTAAAAAAAAGTTTGCACCCCTCCATGAAGACCCTGAACTCCTTTTTGTTTCCAGAAAAAAAGTCAGGCAGTTTAACAGGTGGTTCTGGGGACACCAAAACAACATCACTCGCCCTAGCCCCCAGAGCCCCACAGCTAGAGCTCCCCGCACTGTCTCAGAAACCTGCTGCTGAGAACGAGCCAGAGCTTACTGCTCCAGAGATAAACCCCGAAACATCTGACTCAGACTTTTCATCTGGTCAACCAGAGACTGTATGGGATCCATAACTCTCTGCATAAAAAAACCCAAAAAAACTTAATGGTCAGTTATAATGTCAGGGTTCTGACAGCGCAGGCGTACAGCCTCCGCACAGCAGGGACCCACCCGCACTGCAGGGACCCCTGGGGACAAGAACAGCCAGAAAATAAAGATGCACAGGACCTGAATGTAGAAGTTTAGCAAGCCGGCACAGGACCTGCGGTTATGTGACCGGTCATGTGACTGCAAGGGGGGGCTTAGCGTCCTGCTTTCAAAGAAGGTAGAAAACTCAAAGTCGGGCAAAGCGGGGGTCATGCACAGTACAGGCAAGCGAGGTACAGGAGGGATAAACAGACGGGAGGTCAGACAAAGCCAAAGGTCATACACAAGATATCAGCAAAGTACCAGGGATGAGACAGAACGGATAGTCAGGGCCAAGCAGAGATCAAAACCAAACAGACGTAGAAGGCACCAGGCAGAATCCAAAGCAATATCCAGAGAACAGACCGAGTTGTACACAGAGAATCAAGCAACCAGAACACAGCACTAACACACTCAGGGGTCACCACACAATGCCAAGGGCGAAAGTATAACTGACGGGGGATGGGAGCTTCCTGAGGCTATAAGAAGCCTTCCCAGAACCAATGAGAGGCCACCATAATAGGTACCAGGTGTGCAGGTGAGAGTCTGCACTGAGGTAAGAACATTAACCCCAGCAGTGCCGGTCACCCAGCACTGCTATCATGACATTGGGGAGCAAAAATCTTAATCGCGAAAAAGGATTTATTATCTATCGCAATTATTGGTAAATCAGGTGTTAAGGTCATTTGAATCCTTGCAAGAGGAATTCCAGCTGCCAGATACGGACTGTTTTTTTAAGAATTCAACATGCTTATAGGCAGCAGAGGAAGATTAGTGCGCTGATGGTTCAGAAAGATATTTTATTAGACTATATTTGCATGGATGGGACCACGAAATGAGTGATCTCCATGATTTATGAGGACCTACTGCACTCCTTTTTAATGCGACACCCTATTCGGGCAAAGGATAGATGGGAGCAAAAATTGGGAGTATTTGAAGATGAAGTTTGGGAGACTATTTTAGAATGTATTCCAAAATTGTCACTTAGCGAGCCTGGTCGTATGTTACAATTATTTACCCTACATAGAGCTTACAGATCTGAGTTTTTATATAGGGTTGGAGTGAGAAGCACTTCTGAATGTCCGAGATGCTATAACCTGTCTCCTCCATGTATCTCTGAATTAACCCCTTCACCCCCAAGGGTGGTTTGCACGTTCATGACCAGGCCAATTTTTACAATTCTGACCACTGTCCCTTTATGAGGTAATAACTCTGAAAAGCTTCCATGGATCCCACTGATTCTGACATTGTTTTCTCGTGACATATTGTACTTCATGTAATGGTAAAATTTGATTCAAATAACTTGGGTTTATTTGTGGAAAAAAGGAAATTTGGCAAAAATTTAGAAAATTTTGCAATTTTCCAACTTTGAATTTTTATGCCCTTAAATCACAGAGATATGGCACACAAAAAGCTTAATAAATAACATTTCACATATGTTTACTTTACATCAGCACAATTTTGGAACCAAAATTTTTTTTGTTAGGAAGTTATAAGTAGAGTTGAGCGAAACGGGTCGGTCAAATTCATAAGTCGCCGACTTTCGCTGAAGTCGAGTTTCATGAAATGAAACCCGACCATAGCGTGAGGTCGGCCACGAGGTCGGCGACCAGAGCGCCAAAGTCGCATTTCAAATGATGCTTCCAGTGCCCTTTTTCAGCCAATGATGGAGGACGCACACTGTGGGCAACGCGATGACATGGGCATCGGTCACCACCATCTTTGATAAGGGCATGCAAGTGATTGGCTTGCTTTGTGTGGCGTCATAGGGGCTATAAAAGGGTGTGCACGCCGACCACCATCTTACTTCTGCCGATATTAGCATTAGGGAGAGGTTGCAGCTGCTGATTCTGAATAAGGGAGAGCGTTAGGCAGGGAAGTAGAGCAAAAAAACTGCTTCTGCTGTTAGCGATTTCCACTGTACAACACAACAGTTTGTGTGCAGTGACAGGGGAGGCTATATTTTTGTTCATCAGCTCTGTTGGTTATTAGGCTGCCTTATAAGGCTCCCTGATAGCTGCATTGCTGTTTGCACACTGCTGTGCAAACTGCTTTTTTAAAAGCAAAAATACTTTTCTTCCTGTTTTCTGCACAGTTGCCAAGCATTCATTTTTCCACACTTTTGTGTGCAGCAGGCCTGCTTATTAGGCTGCCTTCTGCCATACTTGGACTGAGAGCATCATTGTCAGCCTCGTAAAATCTCTAGGGAGCTTCCAATTCTCCCCAATACTATATACACACCTTGAGCTTGGTCATACACCTGCCTATTTCAGCCTGTTAAATTGAGGTGTAATCTATAGTGGGCCTGAGATAATAGTTCAGCCTCCTAAAATCTCTAGGGAGCTTCCAATTCTCCCCATGACTATATACACCTTGCACCTTGTTTTACAGTACCATATAGCTTGTGGTATTTTGGGTACATTTTTCCAAAAATGATGAAGCATGGTAGAAGAGGCCGTGGAAGTGGGCAGGGGTTGCCAGCTGGCACTGATGGTGGTGGGGGTGCATCTGCTGGTCATGGCAAAAGCACAATAGCACCTAAGGCAGGAGGTGTTGAGCGTGCGTCATCATCTGGCTCCACAAGGCCTCGAAGGCTCCCTTTTCTGGGAGTAGATAAACCGCTTTTAAAGCTGGAGCTTCAGGAACAAGTTTTGGCTTACATTGCTGACACAGCCTCCAGCTCTATCGCCTCCTCTTCTGAAGTTTCAAAAAATAAAAGCACTGAGTCGTCTGTGGAGGCTCCTGGTCAGGAACAACACCTTTCCTGTGTCCTTCACCCCTACCAAAAGTGAAGGATGCGGCAGACCACACTACAGATTACTCCATGGAGCTCTTTTCACATACCATGCCTGGGTTATCAAGTCAAATCATGAATTCCCCAGTCCAAGACGAATCAGACATGGAGTGCACTGATGCACAGCCACTGCTAGATTTTTCTGCTGGTACATTCACTCAGAGCACTACGTTGTCCTTGCAGTGTACTGAGCCAGAATCTGACCCTGATGAAACT
Organism: Dendrobates tinctorius; assembly: GCF_039654945.1. Classification (NCBI taxonomy): domain Eukaryota; kingdom Metazoa; phylum Chordata; class Amphibia; order Anura; family Dendrobatidae; genus Dendrobates; species Dendrobates tinctorius. The sequence goes on along the minus strand of NW_027361686.1, from coordinate 6,249,481 downwards.
CAGGTGCCCCTTCCTGCATACTATACCACCTTACACGGTGACACATAGGAAGGTGCACATGAAATTGAAGAGGAGGTGATGGATGACCCAGTTGTTGACCCAGATTGGCATCCATTGGGGGAAGAGGGTGCCGCTGCCAATAGCTCAGAAGAGGAGGAGGAGGATCCGCAGCAGGCATCAACATCGCAACAGCTGTTATCTGGCAGGCCCGTAGCAGTCCAAAAACAGTTTACAAAAACCCAAAGAGTTGCAGGACAGCTTTGCCAGACGGTCAAATTAGCACAGCGCGCAAGGTCTTCTATAGTAGGAAGAGTGCAGTGTGGCACTTTTTTGAACAAAATCCTAATGATCAGGCAAAGGTTATCTGTAAGAAGTGCGCAAAGACCTTTAGCCAAGGGAAAAATCTAAGAAATTTGAATACCAGTTGCATGCTTAGACATTTAACCACCATGCACTTGCAAGCGTGAACGGACTACCAAACCTCACGTACCACATGTGCACCTGCTCCAAATGAAGGTAGTCAGCAACGCTACATCGCTTCCCCCACTGTAAGCCCACTGGTTAGCACACCAACAGCAGCAAATGTTGAGGTGTCGTCGCAAGGCCAAAGCAGTCAGGGAATCACAATGTTATTGCTACAAAAGACTGAATCTAGGCCATGAGCAAGACTACCAACACCATCACCAATCCTCTCTCAGTCCACCATGACCACCGCTATTTCCACCATATGCAGCTCTCAAGTCCAGCTCACCCTACCAGAGACTTTCAGTAGGACAAGAAAGTACTCATCCTCTCATCTGCGTACACAGTGTTTGAACGTCCACATTGCCAAACTAATCTCGTTAGAGATGATGCCCTACCGGTTGGTTGAAAGCGAAGCTTTCTGCGAGCTCATGGCCTACGCAGTACCATTCTATGACCTACTCAGTTGGCACTTCTTTTCTCAAAAAGCCATCCCTGCCCTCCACCTGCATGTGAAAGAACGCATTGTCCATGTACTCAAGCAATCAGTGAGTGGAAAGGTGCACCTCACAACAGATGCAAGGTCCAGTAGGCATGGCCAGGGCCGTTACATGTCCATCACTGCGCACTGGGTTAATGTGGTGGATGCAGGGTCCACAGGGGACAGCGGCGGTGGGACAGTGCTGCCTAGCCCACGGTATAGGAAACAGTTGGCTGTAGGCGTTCGACCCTCCTCCTCCTCCAGAAGCGAAAGCTCATCCACAGAGCGCAGTGGCATGAGCACTCCATCCGCAGCTGCCATTTTTGCACACGAGGTGTCCCACTATCGAACAACTAGTGGTAAGTGTCAGCAGGTTGTGTTGAAGATGATGTGTTTGGGCGACAACAGACACACCGCGGAGGTACTGGCCGACTACTTGCAGTGACAAACTGAGTCATAGCTGGGCAATCTACATATTGAGGCAGGCAAGGTAGTTAGTGATAACGGCCGGAATTTTGTGGCAGCCATAGCCCTTTCAAAACTCAGACACATACCTTGCCTGGCTCACACCTTGAACCTGGTGGTGCAGTGCTTCCTCAATAATTATCCAGAGTTAGCAGCCCTGCTCCATAAGGTGCGAAGACTGTGCGCGCACATCCGCCGGTCGCCTGTACACTCCAGTCATATGCAGAAGCTGCAGCGATTGCTCCACCTTCCCAAGCACCGCCCGATTATCGACGTTGCAACATGGTGGAACTCCACCCTGCACATGGTTCAGAGGCTGTGCGAACAGAGACAGGCAGTAATGCATTTGTGGGAGGATACACGGGCAGACAGTTTGAGGGCAGACATGGAGTTGTCTGGTGTGCAATGGTCAAAGCTGAAAGACCTCTGTTAAGTCCTTCAGTGTTTTGAGGAATGCACACGGCTGGTAAGTGCAGACAACGCCATCATAATCATGAGCATCCCACTTATGCGTCTGCACATGCAAACTTTGACATACATTAAGGAGAAGGCGTCTGCAGCCGAGGAGGAAGAGGAGGAGGGAAGCCTTGATGACAGTCAGCCATTATCTGCTCAGGGAACTCTCCTGGACAAGGTGGAGGAAGAAAAGGAAGAGGTGGATGGGGATGATTATTTAGGTGAGGAGGATGCTTCTCTGGGGGCAAGAGAAAATGTTGGTGTGGCAAGGTCAGATACAGGGTTTGTGCGTGACTGGAGGGATGTGGATTTGCCAGAAAGTGCTCCTCCACCCAGCACTCGCAGTGCATCATCGACACCTGGAACATTGGCCCACATGTCTGATTATGCCTTGCAGATCCTAAAAAGGGACCCCGCATTGCCAAAATGATGAACGATGACGATTACTGGTTGGCCAGCATCCTGGATCCACGCTATAAAGGCAAATTCCAAAACATCATGCCACAGGAGAACCTAGAGCTAATATTTGCTAACAAACAAGCAGCTCTGGTAAACCATTTGTTTGAGGCATTCCCAGAACACAGCAGCAGTGATGGTTCTCCCACGAGCCATAGGGGGCAACATGGAAGAGGTGTTCGTGGTGCACACAGCCAAAGTGGCGTTGGACACAGAGGTTTCACGACAATGTTGTGGACTGATTTTTCAAGTACCGCTCACACGAGTGGTAATACTGCATCGACTATTCCCCTTTGACTATTGGGCCTGTAAACTGGACACGTGGCCTGAATTGGCACAATATGCCTTACAGGAGCTCGCTTGCCCTGCTGCTAGTTTGCTATCCGAAAGAGTCTTCAGTGCAGCTGGATTAATCCTGACAGAATAAAGGACCCGTCCGTCGACCCAAAATGTTAATGATCTAACCTTCATTAAAATGAACCCTGCATTGGGTTTCAAAGGATTTTGTCCCACCTTCCCCTGCTGACACGTAGGTTGCCTGAAAAATGGCTCGCTTTTGTCCCCCTCTTCCTCGGACTCCTCCAATTCCTCCATTTGCAGCTGCTGAATGTCCAACATCAACATATGCCATTTTTTCAACCTCCCTAACTGGGCTGCCTCCCCCCCCCGAGGGCCGGTGTCACCACCTGGCGCACGCACCCGTGCGAGTTCTGTTGTCCTGGACAGTTGGGTGGGCCTACTCTTGGGCGACGGCACTGGCACAGGGTCCCTCATAGTACAATCAAGTGTCTCTGATGGTGGGGGTGCACACCCGCCATCAGACACACCGGCGTACTTTGAGGGGCCCTGTGCCAGTACCGCCGCCCACGAGTGGGCCCCCCCTGCTTGCTCAGGGCCCCAGCACTTGCAGTACTTACCTCTCCCTGCTCCACTGCTGTGTAGTCTGGGCTGTTAAATCCTTCACTGTGACTGCCAATACAAACTTCCTGAACTGGTAGATGAAGGTTAAGACGTAGCTATGCCTGCTGGGCTCTATCTTCAGATGATCAATGGCTTCCATTTGTTATGGACGTCGACTCACAATGAGATGCAGTTGTGGTTTATCATCAGTTTTCACGGTTTTCCTACTCACAGACGTGTGACATTCCTGCCCACATTTTTAAATGTGTCCTCTCATGCCAATCCAATAGAATCGCCTACGGCCTGTGGCTTCTGTCTTTTGCACTCCAAAGTTACCTGACAGATCATGATAGGCAGTGAGGACAATGTCTACATCTCTCCATGTGATCACAATTTGATGGAGATGAGTAACGGTGATGGGATCCACGGTACTGCGATACAGCAAACCTTTCTTCAGAAGAACTGTTTTCGCTGTCTCCACAGACAAAGTAATTGAGGGTCAGCATCGCCTCTGAGAATTCTCCCGGGAGTTTTTCCCGTGATTAGTAATTCCAAAATTTCTGCATTCATTCGACTTTCCGTCTGTACTTGTATCCATCTCGTTTCCTCTTTTGGAGAGTCTGGACTGTTTTACTGAGACTGAAATATATGAAGACTGAAAAATACCCCAACAGTGTATACTGGTGTACGCTTCGAATACATTACCCTTTTTCTACTTTTTAGATTCTTGTCTAATCCATACTGAGGCTGTGAGTGTCTTTGTCGGACTCCGGAAATATAAACGGAGATTTTTAATGTTTAAACTATGCTATATATACCTGGTATCCAGTGATACTGTACTCTTTTTCAACTTTCTACAATCTTGTCAAATCCATACTGGGACTGAGACCGTCTGAGTCTGCCTCCTGATTAGAGATGAGTGGTGTTCGAGTCGACCTATTCGCCAAGTTCAAATTCGAGCTGTTTTGGGCGGTGTTCGAGCCGTTCGTTGAACTCGAAAACTTTGCTTAAAATTTGGCTGCTCGAGAGTAGTTGAGTAGTAGTTGTTGAGTAGTTGTTTCAATTTTAAAACCAAATCCTCATTCTCTCTTGAGTTGACAGCCACACTCTGGTCTCCACCAAATACCTCATTTAGTTTTGTAAGCCGCGCTTTTTCGCGGGTCTTATGATCCATATGATCAGGTAGACAAGCTGTGAATATACACAGAAAAATAGTTATTTTTACCCAAGGTGTCATACCTAGTTGATCAAACCATCTACTACAAAATCAATCGGGCAACTCCACATGAAACAAACCTACAAAATACAGGAGTTCAAAAGCACCTGGATTCAAAAAATCCCAATGACTCACAAAAAACTATTTTCTTGTGCAAAATCCATTAAATTTATTAAGTGTCCTCATAAAAACACATATATATACAAAACAATGAGTACATAAGGTGGAAGACTGACAGCAAAATCACCTGTGCAGTTGGTAATCATAACAACTAACACCATATAGGTGAAGCGGACGAGAGGCAATGCCTGATGTCATAGTATAACATTACAGGGATAACAGTGTATCTTGAAAGAACTGTATGTAGGGACGCATCTGATCCCAATCTGCATAGTGCACAGGGAGAACAAGGCTCACCAATGGTATACCTGAGACCTCTCTAATTACCCAGTCTTTTTAATACCATGCCAAAGCATCCTAGTGTAGAACTGAAAGTCTCTTACCCATGTGGGAGTTACAGGTGATGCTGACTAGGCCCCGACGCGTTTCGCTCCAAAGGGCTTCATCAGGGGGCTGTGTGACTTATTTTGTGGGTTAGGGACCCTTTTATAGAGGCGCTAATCATACTGACGCGCGCGGCCATTCCTAGCCTCGCATGCGCGGTGAACACGGAATCCCCGCCGCGTCATTTCCGGCCATCCCGGAAATCGACGCGCGTCATGGCATCCACGTCACTATGGATACCCAACGGGCGCTGAAGCCGTTCGGATGCCTTCCATGACGCGAAGGGCATGTTCACCACGCATGCGCCAGCCACAAAGAGCCTTAATTGAAGAAGTGAGTGAGCGCAATGGCAAGGTGCAATTATACACGCATGCCTGGCCATATTAATAAGAGCCAAACATAATTGTCTCGACCATTGATCTTTAAGAGGACTGCACCAAGAAAACATCCACAATACACATTACGTTTACAACCATTGTGACCAGTAGAGTTGAGTGACTTTTGGTTTTTTAGGGTCGCGTTTCGTTTCGTGAAACCCGACTTTTCCAAAAGTCGGGTCGAGCAAGATCGTCCGATTATAGGGAAAAGACGGGGTCGTCCCGAAACACGAAACCCAATGTAAGTCAATGGGGAATAAAAGTCGGCAGTGAGAGGAGGACAGGAAACACACCAACAGTGCCCATTTGAATGCCAAAAGCATCAATTCTTCTTACTTAAGCTTGTCAACCTTAATTAACTTCATAATACAAGTTACGCACTGAAAAATGGGGGTTATTTGGCTACAGACTGTGGGGGGGAGGGCTGGCTCCAGGTTTTCATGTGCCCTGGGTGAAAGAGCGCCCCTTTAACACATACCACAACTCATCATGCTCCGATACGGCAGAGAAATAGCGGTATAGTACAATGAAAAATACCTCACTTTTTACATCTCATGACGAGGCCCATCTATTTCTCCATACAGAATCATTGGTCCCATATAATGTTTGAAACAGTATATGATGAGCTCCACATAATGCTACAGTATATGTTGGTGCCCATGGATGAAGCTCTACTGTCTTATGGGCTCAAATAATGCTCCAAACATAATGGGCCCCATTTCTAATGCTCTAGTGTATAATGGGCCCTGTAAATGCTGCTCCAGTGTCTGATGTCCACCTTTGGAATGTTCCAGTGTATGGTGGGCCCCATCTATCATTTGTATGGATAGCGTTTACATTCAAAATATATGTCTCAGGAGGCAGGCTCAGACGGTGTTAGGCCCAGTATGGATTGCACGTGATTGCACAAAGGTTAGAAAGGGTACCGTTTCCCCGGATAACATGTATGGATAGCGTACACATTCAAAATATATGTCTCAGGAGGCAGGCTCAGACGGTGTTAGGCCCAGTATGGATTGCACGTGATTGCACAAAGGTTAGAAAGGGTACCGTATCCCCGGATAACATGTATGGATAGCGTACACATTCAAAATATATGTCTATACATCAGGAGGCAGGCTCAGACGGTGTCAGGCACAGTATGGATTTGACGGCCCAGATTACACAGCGGAGGAACAGGGAGAGGTAAAGATTGCAAATGCTGGGGCCCTGCCCAAGCAAGGGGGGCCCACTCGTGGGCGTCGGTACTGGCACTGGGCCCCTCATAGTACAGCGGTGTGTCTGACGGCGGGTGTGCACCACCACCGTCAGAGACACTTGATTGCACTATGAGGGACCCTGTGCCAGTGCCCGCGCCCAAGAGTCGGCCTACCCACCTGTCCAGGGCAACGGCACTCGCACGGTGTCGTGCGCTAGGTGGTGACCCCGGCCATGGGGGGGGAGGCAGCACAGTTAGGGAGTTTTAGAAAGTGGCATATGTTGATGTTGGACATTCAACTGATGCAAAAGGCGAAATAGGTGAAGTACCAGGAAGAGGTGGACCAAAGCAAGCCATTTTTCTGTCACCCTATGTGTCATCAGGGGAAGGTGGGACAAAATCCTTGGAAACCCATGCGTGGTTCATTTTAATGAAGGTTAGATCATCCACATTTTGGGTTGACAGACGGGTCCTTTTTTCTGTCAGGATTGATCCAGCTGCACTGAAGACTCTTTCCGATAGCACACTTGCATCTGGGCAAGCGAGCTCCTGTAAGGCATATTGGGCCAATTCAGGCCAGGTGTCCAGTTTAGCGGCCCAATAGTCAAAGGGGAATGACCTGTGTGGGAGAACATCGATATGGGAGGAAAAGTAGTTTGTAACCATAGTTGACAACTGCTGTCTCCTGTCACTTTCCATCGATGCAGTATTACCAGTTGTGTGAGCGGTATTTGAAAAATCAGTCCACAACATTGTCATGAAACCCCTGTCTCCAACGCCACTTCTGCTGTGTGCACCACGAACACCTCTGCCAAGCTGCCCCCGGCCCGTACGGCTCGTGTGAGAACCATCACCGCTGCTGTGTGCTGGGAATGCCTCAAGCAACCGATTTACCAGAGTTGCTTGTTTATTAGCCAATATTAGGTCAAGGTTCTCCTGTGGCATGATGTTTTGTAATTTGCCTTTATAGCGTGGATCCAGGATGCTGGCCAACCAGTAGTCGTCATCGTTCATCATTTTGGCAATGCGGGGGTCCCTTTTTAGGATCCGCAAGGCATAATCTGACATGTGGGCCAATGTTCCCGGTGTCAATGATGCACTGCGAGTGCTGGGTGGAGGAGCACTTTCTGGCAAATCCACATCCCTCCAGTCACGCACAAACCCTGTACCAGACCTTGCCACGCCAACATTTTCACTTGCCCCACGAGATGCATCCTCCTCCCCTAAGTAATCATCCCCATCATCATCCTCCTCCTCCTCTTCTTCCTCCACCTCGTCCAGGAGAGGTCCCTGAGCAGACAATGGCTGAATGTCATCAAGGATTCCCTCCTCCTCTTCCTCCTCATCAACATTGGCTGCAGACGCCTGCTCCTTAAGGTGCGTCAAAGTTTGCATGAGCAGACGCATAAGTGGGATGCTCATGCTTAGGATGGCGTCGTCTGCGCTTACCAGCCGTGTGCATTCCTCAAAACACTGAAGGACTTTACAGAGGTCTTTCAGCTTCGACCACTGCACACCTGTCAACTCCATGTCTGCTCTCAAAGTGCCTGGCCGTGTATCCTCCCACAAATGCATTATGGCCTGCCTCTGCTCGCACAGCCGCTCCACCATGTGCAGGGTGGAGTTCCACCTTGTTGCAATGTCGATAATGAGGCGGTGGTTGGGAAGGTGGAGCAATCGCTGCAGCTTCTGCATACGAACGGAGTGTACAGGCGACCGGCGGATGTGCGCGCACAGTCTTCGCACCTTCTGGAGCAGGGCTGTTAACTCCGGATAATTTTTGAGGAAGCACTGCACCACCAGGTTCAAGGTGTGAGCCAAGCAAGGTATGTGGCTGAGTTTTGAAAGGGCTATGGCTGCCACAAAATTACGGCCGTTATCACTAACTACCTTGCCTGCCTCAAGATGTACACTGCCCAGCCATGACTCAGTTTGTCGCTTCAAGTACTCGGCCAGCACCTCGGCGGTGTGTCTGCCGCCCAAACACATCACCTGCACCACAGCCTGGTGACGCTTTCCACTAGCTGCTCGATAGGGGGACACATCATGTGCAACAGTGGCAGCTGCAGATGGAGTGCTCGTACGACTGCGCTCTGTGGACGAGCTTTCGCTTCTGGAGGAGGAGGAGGAGGAGGAGGGTCGAACGCCTACAGCCAACTGTTTCCTATACCGTGGGCTAGGCAGCACTGTCCCACCACCGCTGTCCCCTGTGGACCCTGCATCCACCACATTAACCCAGTGCGCAGTGATGGACACGTAACGGCCCTGGCCATGCCGACTGGACCATGCATCAGTTGTGAGGTGCACCTTTCCGCTCACTGACTGCTTGAGTGCATGGACAATGCGGTCTTTCACATGATGGTGGAGGGCTGGGATGGCTTTGCGAGAGAAGAAGTGGCGACTGGGTAGGTCATAGCGTGGTACTGCATAGGCCATGAGTTCGCGGAAAGCTGTGCTTTCCACCAACCGAAAGGGCATCATCTCAAACGAGATTAGTTTGGCAATGTGGGCGTTCAAACCCAGTGTACGCGGATGAGAGACTGAGTACTTTCTTGACCTACTCATAGTGTCTGGGAGGGTGAGCTGGACTTGAGAGCTGCATATGGTGGAAGTAGCGGTGGACAGGGCGGACTGAGAGAGGGTTGATGATGGTGATGGAGTTGGTGTTCTTTCTGATGGCCTAGAATCAGTCTTTCGTTGATATAACAGTGGGATTCCCTGACTGCTGTGGTCTTGCAACGACACCTCAACATTTGCTGCTGTGCTAACCGGTGGGCTTACAGTGGGGGAAACAATGTAGCGTTGCTGACTACCTTCGTTGTGATCAGTTGCACATGTGGCACTTGAGGTTTGGTGTTGTGTCCACGCTTGCAAGTGCATGCTGGTTAAATGTCTAAGCATGCAACTGGTATTCAAATTTTTCAGATTTTTCCCTCGGCTAAAGGTCTTTGCGCACTTCTTACAGATAACCTTGGCCTGATCATGAGGATTTTGTTCAAAAAAGTGCCACACTGCACTCTTCCTACTTTGGCAGACATTTTGCGGCCTAGCACGCTGTGATCTTTTGACCCTCTGGACAAGCTGTCCAGCAACTCTTTTGATGTTTGGAACCTGTCTTTGGAGTGCTCCGGGCCTGCCAGATAACAGCTGTTGCGATGTCGATGTCTGCTGTGGATGCTCCTCATCTGAGCTATTGGAAGCAGCACCCTCTTCCCCCAGTGGATGCCAATCTGGGTCAACAACTGGGTCATCCATCACCTCCTCTTCTATGTCATGTGCACCTTCCTCTGTGTCACCGTGTATGGTGGTATAGTGAGCGGGAAGGGGCACCTGAGTCTCATTAGGGTCAGAATCTGGCTCTGTACACTGCGAGGACAATGTAGTGCTCTGAGTGAATGTACCAGCAGAATCATCCATCAGCGGCTGTGCATCAGTGCACTCCATGTCAGATTCATCTTGGCCTGGGTAATTCACCATTTCACTTGATAATCCAGGCATGGTATGTGAAAACAGCTCCATGGAGTAATCAGTAGTATGGCCTGCGTCATCCTTCAATCTTGGTTAGGGTGAAGGACACAAGGAAAGGTGTGGTTCATGAACATGAGCCTCCAATGACGACTCAGTGCTTTTACTTTTTACAACTGAAGAAGAGGAGGCGATAGAGCTGGAGGCTGAGTCAGCAATGTAAGACAAAACTTTTTCTTGATGCTCTGGCTTTAAAAGCGGTTTGCCAACTCCTAGAAAACTAAGAGTTCGAGGCCTTATGTAGCCAGACGATGACGCAGGGTCAGCACCTCCTGCATTCGGTCCTATTTTGCTCTTGCCACTACCATCAGATTCACCACCAACACCATCATTACCAGCTGCCAACCCCCGCCCAATTCCACGGCCTCTTCCACCAGCCTTCCTCATTTTTGGTAGAAATGTAGACAAAATCCAACAAACTATATAGTAATGTAAAACAAGGTACAAGGTGTCTATAGGACAGGGGAGATTTTGAATTTCTGAAGACACTTGTGGACACTGGACACTTTTGGATTGTGTGAGGCCCACTGATATCTGAGCGCTATGTGACAGGCTCGATGGCACAGCTGTGACCAAAGTGACTAGAGGATAAGGGAGATTTTGAATCTCTGCACACACTTTTGGACACTGGATGGACACTTTTGGATTGTGTGAGGCCCACTGATATCTGAGCGCTATGTGACAGGCTCGATGGCACAGCTGTGACCAAAGTGACTAGAGGATAAGGGAGATTTTGAATCTCTGCACACACTTTTGGACACTGGACACTTTTGGATTGTGTGAGGCCCACTGATATCTGAGCGCTATGTGACAGGCTCGATGGCACAGCTGTGACCAAAGTGACTAGAGGATAAGGGAGATTTTGAATCTCTGCACACACTTTTGGACACTGGATGGACACTTTTGGATTGTGTGAGGCCCAATGAATATCTGAGCGCTATGTGACAGGCTCGATGGCACAGCTGTGACAAAAGTGACTAGAGGATAAGGGAGATTTTGAATCTCTGCACACACTTTTGGACACTGGATGGACACTTTTGGATTGTGTGAGGCCCACTGATATCTGAGCGCTATGTGACAGGCTCGATGGCACAGCTGTGACCAAAGTGACTAGAGGATAAGGGAGATTTTGAATCTCTGCACACACTTTTGGACACTGGACACTTTTGGATTGTGTGAGGCCCACTGATATCTGAGCGCTATGTGACAGGCTCGATGGCACAGCTGTGACCAAAGTGACTAGAGGATAAGGGAGATTTTGAATCTCTGCACACACTTTTGGACACTGGATGGACACTTTTGGATTGTGTGAGGCCCACTGATATCTGAGCGCTATGTGACAGGCTCGATGGCACAGCTGTGACCAAAGTGACTAGAGGATAAGGGAGATTTTGAATCTCTGCACACACTTTTGGACACTGGATGGACACTTTTGGATTGTGTGAGGCCCACTGATATCTGAGCGCTATGTGACAGGCTCGATGGCACAGCTGTGACCAAAGTGACTAGAGGATAAGGGAGATTTTGAATCTCTGCACACACTTTTGGACACTGGATGGACACTTTTGGATTGTGTGAGGCCCAATGAATATCTGAGCGCTATGTGACAGGCTCGATGGCACAGCTGTGACAAAAGTGACTAGAGGATAAGGGAGATTGGATTGCTTTTAAAAAAGCAGTTTGCGGAGCAGTGGGTAAACAGCAATGCAGGAATGTCAGGAAGCCTTAGAAGGCAGCCCAACAACCAACACCACTGATACACCACTATATAGCCTCCCCTTGCACTGCACACACAGTGACTGGTGTGTTGTGCAGGCCAAATTGCTAGCAGCAGAAGCAGTTTTTTTGTCTTCTCAGCAGGACAAAAAAAAAAAATTGGGATTGCTTTTAAAAAAGCAGTTTGCGGAGCAGTGGGTAAACAGCAATGCAGGAATGTCAGGAAGCCTTAGAAGGCAGCCCAACAACCAACACCACTGATACACCACTATATAGCCTCCCCTTGCACTGCACACACAGTGACTGGTGTGTTGTGCAGGCCAAATCGCTAGCAGCAGAAGCAGTTCTTTTGTCTTCTTCCCTGCCTAACGCTCTCCCTACAGAATCAGCAGCAACCTCTCCCTATACTAAGATCGGCAGAAGTAACATGGCGGTCGGCGTGCACGCCCTTTTATACCCCCTGTGACGCCCACCAAAGCAAGCCAATCACTTGCATGTCCTTCTGAAAGATGGTGGTGACCCGTGCCTATGTCATCACGTTGCCCACAGTGTCCGTGGATCCTGATTGGCTGAAAAAGAGCGCAAAACAAACTTTTGAAACGCGACTTTGGCGCGTAAGTCGCCGACCTCGTGGCCGACCTCATCCTAGGGTCGGGTTTCGTTTCATGAAACCCGACTTTGCCAAAAGTCGGCGACTTTTGAATTTTTTCGACTCGTTTCGCTCAACTCTAGTGACCAGGACAAAAAGGAACATGTACAAAGAACATGTACAAAAAATAATAATAACTATATATTAAATAAATAACATAGGTAAGTAACAATTAGGAAAATAAAATAATATAGAAAACAAGGTATAAAAAAATAAAAAAATAATGAAATAAAAGAAAAAGAAAAATAACAACTAATAATAAAAAATCAAAAATAATAAAATAAAATAAATAAACCGAAAAACATTGGTCAGTCCTTATGACGGATGCTTCTCTGAGTAAAATTCTTCCTAACCGTCCACTCATGACGGCAAGGAGGGGAAAAAATCTGAAGGACTTACTTGTTAAGAGCCACTATGTAGCAGCTAGTCCTAACCCCTTTGGTGCATCGAAACAACGCTGGGGTTGTTACCCCTGCGGCACATGCCGTGCATGCAGTAATATTATACGGACTTTTGATTGTACATCGTCTGATGGTGGCAAGGAATACCGCATCCTGACCTATATCTCATGCAGCTCACGATATGTTGTAAATTATGCGACATGCCCTTGTAATTTGATTTATGTGGGCTTAACATCTCGTGAGCTGCGTGTGAGGACCCGGGAGCATGTCAGGGATATCCTGGCGGCTAAGGCCTCTTTCACACATCAGGTTTTCGCCGTCAGGCGCGATCCGGCGCTTTTGACAAAAACCGGATCCGGCGAAATGCAATGCCGGATCTGGTTTCCCCCCCATTGACTTGCATTTCCGCCAGATCGCACCGGATGGCCATGCGTTTCATCCGGTTTTCGCCGGATCCGGCAATGTGTCGCAATCCGTCGTCTGTAAAAAAACGGCTACTGTAACGTTTTTTGTCTCCGGCGAAAAAGCAGGACACGCCGGATCCGGCGCGTCCGGCTTTTTCACACAATGAAAGCCTATGAGCGCCGCAATGTGCCAGATCCGGCGACAGCCGGATCCGGTGGCCGGATCCGTTTTTTTTGGTCTGAGCATGCTCAGTAGCTCTGCCCACAAGACACATATATAAAAGCATGACAGTGGGACCCTCAGCCACATCCAACATGCCACCCAAGACAGGAACCAGGCGCAGGAGAAGGCAGGAGACCACTGCAGCACCATCAGCACCACCACCACCCCAAATGGAGCAGCAAATGGAACATGCTGAGGAGGGGAGTCCAGCAGCAGACGAGAGACGGTAATTATCAAATCCCCCATTCCTCCAAACTAGGGCCATGGAATATCAAGATATTCATTGGCCCTTTGTTTCTCTTTATTCAACAGCCGCCCAAGAGATGCAGCAGCAGCAGCACTGGCAGCACTGGCAGCAGCAGTAACACCACCCACAGGCATGGAGTCTGGCCAGCAGGAAGACAGCACATCTTCTTCTGGGAGCCCTCCCTCACATCGTCAGCGTTTGACGGTAAGTTTTTATTTCCAAAATCCATCATCTCTGTAATATATGTCTATTCATTGCCTTTTATTTCAAAACAGGAATCACAAGCTGAAGAGGAGCTCCCAGAAGAAGAAGGAAGGGGTGGACAGACACCTGGAGTGGGCTCACAATTGGTAAGTTTTTTGCATCAAACACAGAAACACAACATCACACTACACACAACACATAGAAAACAATGTTCTGCAGACCACACACAGCAAACAAATGCCTACATCCAAACACATAAATTTTTTTCTTTTCTTTTCTAGTCTTCCCAATCTGGTGCTCGGCCAAGAGGTCCTCGCAGTGCCTCCCAGGGTCGTCGGCGACAGCAATGCGGCGGTCACCAGCGTGTAAGTATAATATTTTTGCTTTGTTTTGTTGCACTTTTTATTTCTGTGGAGGCTAATTATGTTATTTTTGTCTTTTTCTTTAACAGCCTTCACAGCGTGCTACCGACTCTGACGGTGAGGATGGAGGAATCGATGTGGACCACCTCATCGATCTCGTCAGAGAAAGGGAGCCGCTCTGGAATATGGCTGACGGCCGCCATGCTGACCTGATCGTTACCCGACGACTCTGGGAGGAAATCTGTTCGCTCCTTGTGGACCGCTGGGAGGACCTCGATGCTCGGGCCCAGATTAAAGAGCGTAAGTATATAGAGTACCGGTTGCTTGATGTAAACCAGTGTTTCCCGAACTCCAGTCCTCGTGGTCCCCACGGATCATGTGTTCAGGATTTCCATTTACTATGAAAATCCTGAAAACATGACCCCTGGGGACCATGAGGACTGGAGTTTGGGAAACACTGATGTTGTATACTAACCACTCCTTTCTCGTTTCAGGGGACAGAATTGTGAAGCGGTGGCGGTCTGTGAGGGATCGTTTCAAGAAGGAGTTCAATAAAGAGATGCGGGCCCCGAGTGGATCTGGAGGACGCAGGAGCAAGTACAAGTACGCACAAGCCCTGTCGTTCCTCCGGGATACAATGGTCACCAGAAGGTAAATATTACACACCACATGTGAAAAAAAAATGTTTAGATGTAACAATTTTTTTTCAGCCAGGGCCATGCCATGTCACTTTTTTAATTGTTTTTTTTTCTCTTTATTCCACAGCACGGTGAGCAGCACTCGGGAGCCTGCACGGTTGGACCCTTCTGAGGCGATCCCTGAGGAGACCGGCACCGAGGGACACTTCGACCGCCCCGGTACATCTGCACCTTCACAGCCTTCCCACACATTCGACCCCTCTGTCCCATCCACCAGCACAGGAGCATCGTGGCCGCCTACATTACATGAAGCTGCTGGTGGGGAGATCGCTTTCCCTTTACCCCACCCTTCTGCCCCTGCCACCTCTAGTACACCTGCGGGTACTGGGCGGCAGCGGCAGAGGGGTCAGGAAAAGACTTATGCGCCAGAGTTCTTGCATCTGAATGCATCTTTCCAGAACTGTCTAAAAGTCTTGTCAGAGCAAATCTCCGCAGGCTTTCAGCAGATCAACTCCAGCATTCTGGAGGTGAAGACACTTCTGCAAACCATGCATTCAGAAGCAAGATCTTCGCCAAACCACACCTTTTTCAGGTCTGTTGTGGAGCGCATGGAAACGCTATCTCCTACCCAGCAGATGCATGTAATGCATTCATGCCACGGTGCTCTCCAGCACGTTACCTCCCAACCTCCTCTTCCCACCCCAGTAGTTCCTCCACCTGCACCCCCTCCAGCCACTTTCCATCCTCCCCCTCCTATTACATACCATCCACCTCCCCAGTACCAGCAACCTCCCCAGTACCAGCAACCTCCCCAGTACCAGACATCTCCCCACTTCCAGCAACCTGCCCCATACCAAACTCCTTCCCCATACAACTTGCCATCAACATCATCTGCTCCTACAGTCCCTGCCCAACCCTCCACTCCACCACCCACCACCTCTTCTGCCTCCCACATGTCCACCCATTCTGTAGCTTTTTCCACACCTTCACCTCTAACTGTTCCTTCCCCACCACGATCCCAGTCCTCTCTCCACACTCCCAGTGTTGAAGTTTCCCGCAGCCCCTCCAGCAGTATTTCCACCCCACACTACACAGATTTATAATATGTGTGTATTTTAATAAAAATGACCAGTTTTATGGTTTCAAAGCTTTGTTTTTAAATTTTAATAAACTTTTTTAATAGTTTACTAAAAAAAACATTTTTCAATAAAAGTTAAATTATTTAACACTGGTTGTCTGTCATTTCTTTCTGCGGCGAAAAAGGTTAAATACAGGGTATTTAAAAGGTAATATGGTATTCAAAACCAGGTATATAACTGTGGGTAAATTTTAGCTTTTTGCCACAGTTGTGTTCCTGGTTGTGTTTGAAGCAAAGTATTTTACCTAAAAAGTTGTGTTTATTGTTGGTGATTTCCTAACAATGTACACAACTTTTGTTAAAAGGTGAAATACTTTGCATAAAACACAACCAGGTACACACCTGTGGCCTAAAGGTAAAAATATTAAGACCATGACAAGATAGCTAACTTTGGTTGGCAAAGGTATATACTGTTGGTACAGAAGGTACACAAGATTGGTTAAGGGCACAAATCTTTCACACTCTGTCATCCTGCCAGTGTACTCTGCCTTGAGGTGACATAAAGTATAGTGCAAAATTGTCCCTCATTACTGAAACCGTCACAGAACTTCTAGTGGTAATGTCATGGTAATCTTGCAAGGTGATTTCTTCAGAGGTGTCCTCAATGGAAATGGGTTCCTTGCAGATAACAAAATTGTGGAGTACCACGCAAGCTTTGATCACCTCTTCCACAGTTTCTCTCTTGAGATTGATCGCAGTCAATAGGACCCGCCATTTGGCTGTCAGAATACCAAAGGTACATTCAACCATTCTTCTTGCTCTTGTGAGGCGGTAATTAAAAATGCGTTTTGTTCTTGACAATCCTCTGCTACCGTATGGTTTCAAAAGGTGTTCTGACAGCTGGAAGGCTTCATCCCCTACACAGACAAATGGCATAGGTGGACCAGATGTTTGCGGCAGCGGTCTAGGGGATGGGAACTGGAAGGTGTTTCCATACAGTTTACGCCCCATGGCAGACAGTTTGAAAACTTGAGAGTCATTGGAGCGGCCATAGGCCCCAATATCAACAGCAATAAATTTGTATTCCGCGTCAGCGATGGCCATGAGGACAATTGAAAAATATTTCTTGTAATTGAAATATTCCGATCCCGATCCGGCTGGCTTTACAATGTGGATATGTTTCCCGTCCACAGCGCCCAAGCAGTTGGGAAACTGACATATCTGTTGAAACTTTTCTGAAATTTCAATCCACCTCTCTGTTGTGGGCTCTGGTAAAAACTCTTCAGCTAAGGAGTCCCACAGTGCATGGCATGTCTACTTCACTATTCCAGATATGGTGGAAATCCCGAGTCTGTACTGGAAATGCAGTGACGAAAGGGATTCTCCAGTTGCAGGAAATCTGTGGGGAATTAAAAAACAATAAATTAGTTTAAAATCACAGCATTACATACCAAAACTCAGCTATAACACTTGGAGCTGCAAACTACCACCAACAAGATTGCAGTGAAAGTGTGCTCTGATGCGAGCATATCCAATAAATGTGGCTTACCTTAAAGTCACCATCAGACGCTCTGTGGGTGAAACAGAGAAGCGGCAATAGGTGTCCGCTTTTCTTGTGAGGTGTGCAATGCGCTCCACCAAGTAATCAAAATTCTCCATTTTCATCCGAACATATCCAAAAAATTTATCCGGGTTTCGTCTAAGGTCCATGCAGAGTGTAGAATAGACCCCACGCGTCATTCTCTTGGCTGTGACGGGGTGGATCCACAAACGTCGTCTACGATGCCTGATGTGCTGCTGTCTTGCTCTCTCCTTCTCCAGAACAATCACCCTCAAACGATTTGCCTCCGCTGTAAAATCCGCCAAATTCTTCACAATATTTCCAATCACAACATCCATCTTCGCCAGTAACTTGCTCTTCTCTCCAACCTGCACTTTCTCCTCTACAACCTGTCAAAGGAGGGCTGTAGGAACACGCTATATATAGTTTTCCAGTAGCCAATCCCGTTCGGAAGGCCACAAGGGGTGTTTTTAAAAACCGGATCCGGCGTAATCCGTCGAAAAACGGATGAACCGGATGAGACGGATCCGGTTTTGTCTGTCAAGAACAAGACGGATCCGGCAGAAAAACGGATCCGTCACATCCGGTTTTAGGAAATATTTGCCGGATCCGGCGCTCCGGCATGACGCCGGATCGCGCCTGACGCCGAAAACCTGATGTGTGAAAGTAGCCTAAGGAATCCACGGATATCCCTGGCTTAAAGACAATCCCCAGACCCTTTAGACTCTGTCATGGTTCAGATCCATCTGGATTACAGATACGTGGGATTGATCGGGTCCATGGTGGGATCAGGGGCGGTAATTTGAAGCGCATGTTGGCACAACTCGAGTGTCGATGGATTGTTCCCCTCGGCACTATGCACCCTAAAGGTTTAAATGAGAAATTATCATTTTCATCATTCCTATAATCTGCCCTTGTTCTCTCTCGATTTTATTTGGTGTTGTGGGTTGTTTTTATTAACATATATTTTTTTATTCGTTTAGTTTGAGTATATATGACTATTTGGAATATTGAAGACGATTTCTTTCATCATGCTGTGAAGATTTGGACCCTGTTTGCAACAGATCTGAAGAAGAGCTATCTATAATCTTAATACATTGATATGTTCAACCTAGTATCATGTTTTATGTTGTATCATATCATACGTTCTTTTTGATTCGTATATGAGATAGTAATATGCTTTTTGTGGTAGGACATTTTCGGTTTATTTTATTTAATTTATTTTATTTTCTTATTTTTTCATTTTTTATTATTAGTTGTTATTTTTCTTTTTCTTTTATTTCATTATTCTTTTATTTTTTTATACCTTGTTTTCTATATTATTTTATTTTCCTAATTGTTACTTACCTATGTTATTTATTTAATATATAGTTATTATTATTTTTTGTACATGTTCTTTGTACATGTTCCTTTTTGTCCTGGTCACAATGGTTGTAAACGTAATGTGTATTGTGGATGTTTTCTTGGTGCAGTCCTCTTAAAGATCAATGGTCGAGACAATTATGTTTGGCTCTTATTAATATGGCCAGGCATGCGTGTATAATTGCACCTTGCCATTGCGCTCACTCACTTCTTCAATTAAGGCTCTTTGTGGCTGGCGCATGCGTGGTGAACATGCCCGCCGCGTCATGGAAGGCATCCGAACGGCTTCGGCACCCGTCGGGTATCCATAGTGACGTGGATGCCATGACGCGCGTCGATTTCCGGGATGGCCGGAAATGACGCGGCAGGGATTCCGTGTTCACCTCGCATGCGCGGCTAGGAAGGCCGCGCGCATCAGTATGATTAGCGCCTCTATAAAAGGGTCCCTAACCCACAAAATAAGTCACACAGCCCCCCGAGGAAGCCCTTTGGAGCGAAACGCGTCGGGACCTAGTCAGCATCACCTGTAACTCCCACATGGGTAAGAGACTTTCAGTTCTACACTAGGATGCTTTGGCATGGTATTAAAAAGACTGGGTAATTAGGGAGGTCTCAGGTATACCATTGGTGAGCCTTGTTCTCCCTGTGCACTATGCAGATTGGGATCAGATGCGTCCCTACATACAGTTCTTTCAAGATACACTGTTATCCCTGTAATGTTATACTATGACATCAGGCATTGCCTCTCGTCCGCTTCACCTATATGGTGTTAGTTGTTATGATTACCAACTGCACAGGTGATTTTGCTGTCAGTCTTCCACCTTATGTACTCATTGTTTTGTATATACAGTGGGGCAAAAAAGTATTTAGTCAGTCAGCAATAGTGCAAGTTCCACCACTTAAAAAGATGAGAGGCGTCTGTAATTTACATCATAGGTAGACCTCAACTATGGGAGACAAACTGAGAAAAAAAAATCCAGAAAATCACATTGTCTGTTTTTTTTTCCTTTTATTTGCAAATTATGGTGGAAAATAAGTATTTGGTCAGAAACAAGCAATCAAGATTTCTGGCTCTCACAGACCTGTAACTTCTTCTTTAAGAGTCGCCTCTTTCCTCCACTCATTACCTGTAGTAATGGCACCTGTTTAAACTTGTTATCAGTATAAAAAGACACCTGTGCACACCCTCAAACAGTCTGGTCTTCACCATAGTGGAGTTTGGAGTCAAAGAGCTGTCAAAGGACACCAGAAACAAAATTGTAGCCCTGCACCAGGCTGGGAAGACTGAATCTGCAATAGCCAACCAGCTTGGAGTGAAGAAATCAACTGTGGGAGCAATAATTAGAAAATGGAAGACATACAAGACCACTGATAATCTCCCTCGATCTGGTGCTCCACGCAAAATCCCACCCCGTGGGGTCAGAATGATCACAAGGACGGTGAGCAAAAATCACAGAACCACGCGGGGGGACCTAGTGAATGAACTGCAGAGAGCTGGGACCAATGTAACAAGGCCTACCATAAGTAACACACTACGCCACCATGGACTCAGATCCTGCAGTGCCAGACGTGTCCCACTGCTTAAGCCTGTACATGTCCGGGCCTGTCTGAAGTTTGCTAGAGAGCATTTGGATGATCTAGAGGAGTTTTGGGAGAATGTCCTATGGTCTGATGAAACCAAACTGGAACTGTTTGGTAGAAACACAACTTGTCGTGTTTGGAGGAAAAAGAATACTGAGTTGCATCCATCAAACACCATACCTACTGTAAAGCATGGTGGTGGAAACATCATGCTTTGGGGCTGCTTCTCTGCAAAGGGGCCAGGACGACTGATCCGGGTACATGAAAGAATGAATGGGGCCATGTATCGTGAGATTTTGAGTGCAAACCTCCTTCCATCAGCAAGGGCATTGAAGATGAAACGTGGCTGGGTCTTTCAACATGACAATGATCCAAAGCACACCGCCAGGGCAACGAAGGAGTGGCTTCGTAAGAAGCATTTCAAGGTCCTGGAGTGGCCTAGCCAGTCTCCAGATCTCAACCCTATAGAAAACCTTTGGAGGGAGTTGAAAGTCCGTGTTGCCAAGCGAAAAGCCAAAAACATCACTGCTCTAGAGGAGATCTGCATGGAGGAATGGGCCAACATACCAACAACAGTGTGTGGCAACCTTGTGAAGACTTACAGAAAACGTTTGTGATATATCCTTTGTTGGCAATGACAGAGGTCAAAGTATTGAGATGAAATTTTGTTTCTGACCAAATACTTATTTTCCACCATAATATGCAAATAAAATGAAAAAAAAAACAGACAATGTGATTTTCTGGATTTTTTTTTCTCAGTTTGTCTCCCATAGTTGAGGTCTACCTATGATGTAAATTACAGACGCCTCTCATCTTTTTAAGTGGTGGAACTTGCACTATTGCTGACTGACTAAATACTTTTTTGCCCCACTGTATATGTGTTTTAATGAGGACACTTAATAAATTTAATGGATTTTGCACAAGAAAATTGTTTTTTGTGAGTCATTGGGATTTTTTGAATCCAGGTGCTTTTGAACTCCTGTATTTTGTAGGTTTGTTTCATGTGGAGTTGCCCGATTGATTTTGTAGTAGATGGTTTGATCAACTAGGTATGACACCTTGGGTAAAAATAACTATTTTTCTGTGTATATTCACAGCTTGTCTACCTGATCATATGGATCATAAGACCCGCGAAAAAGCGTGGCTTACAAAACTAAATGATGTATTTGGTGGAGACCAGAGTGTGGCTGTCAACTCAAGAGAGAATGAGGATTTGGTTTTAAAATTGAAACAACTACTCAACAAAAAAACGAGGTTATGGTGGAATAAGTCCTTTTTGGAGCGGTATATAGATAGAGGCCTGGTACCCAGAGGACTCCGGGTACAGGTATTTCCCTCCTTTTCTATTGAAGACGCAACTTTCAAAAAGGAATGGGAGGAATTATCCTCAAATTGTTCAAGAGGATTTATGGGTCTTTTGATCAAGTCTAATGAAAAAATTCTCAAAGATCTGGAGATAGAAATTGGTTTGATACAGACTGATCTTAGTAGTAAATTAACGACTGAGGCCCTTACTAAATTGAATAAGGAACTGGAGGATGACTTCATAAGATGGGAGAAGGATATTGTTGCCTCTAAAACTAAAAAATACCAGAGGGATGTGGCCGATTATTCAAATGATCGGGTCTATAAATGGAAGAAGAAACAGACACCAGTCAGGGGGACATCCAAAATTCATCGTAATTCATTTTCATCGACATCCTCTATAGATGAGGATGGGTCAGTTGGTTCCTCTCTTTCATCGGTTTTAGATGAGAGGCTAGGGAAAATGAAATTTGGCCCGAGGAAGGGTAATGCACGACATAAAAGGACAATCACTCCTCCACACTCCCTGGAGAAGAAACCTAAAAATAAACTTGAGGTAATTAATTTATCCAACCATATACTCTCACAGTCACAGCTTGAAGTCTTAAGCAGAGGCCTCACGTTCGTTCCCACTAACTCTTTTGACTTTTTTTCAGCGATGAAAGATTTACAACTTTTCCTGAGAAAAGTGATTTTGCGTAAGTTACATTCTAAACCTGAAGGCTGTATGGATTTGACCACTACTCAGGAATTGGATGCTGTAACTATATTGGAGGAGCTTGAGACGGGTGCACCTTCTCCTAGTACAGGTACCTTTCCTGCATCTCTCTATCCCAGATCGGCCACGTTTCCCTCCTTCTCTATCTGTCCTCAGGTAGATATCGTTAACAAATTAGTTCTGGAGGATTTTAAGAGTCTGCCCAGGAATAGATATGGACACAATCTCACTAATGCACAACGTCATGCTATTAAAGAGCTTAGCAGTTTAAGGGACATTGTTATTAAGCCAGCAGATAAGGGGGGGAACGTGGTCATCTGGCCAGTGGGGATGTATGAAAGAGAGGCATTCCGGCAGTTAAGGGATCGGGAAGCCTACATTCAGCTTCCAGGCAATCCGGTAGAGAAGTTTGTGGGGGAACTATTTAAAATTTTGGATGAGGCATTAACACAAGGCATAATTCCCAAAAAAATCTTTGATGGCCTGTTGGTTGAAAATCCGGTAATATCTACATTCTATCTATTGCCGAAGGTACACAAAGATCCTGTGATACCCCCGGGACATCCGATTGTCTCTGGCATTGGAGGGCTATGCGATCCTATTTGTAAATTCATAGATTATTATTTGCAACCCCTAGTGGAATCGCTGCCCTCTTATGTCAGAGACACTACGGACGTCCTGAGGAAGATAGATGGGTTGTGCATTGATTCAGACATGCTCCTTGCCACCATAGATGTTGAATCACTTTATACTAGCATCCGTTCCTCGGACGGTCTTTTGGCAGTGGAGTATTTCCTAGGTATGAGTAATTATGAGCCTGCGCTGCGCTCACTGATCCTGGAGCTTTTGGAGTTTGTGCTTACACACAATTTTTTTACATTTAAGGACCGTTTTACCTACAACAGCGGAGCACTGCGATGGGTGCGGCCTGTGCACCGTCATACGCAAACCTCTTTTTGGGGTATTGGGAGCGTGAGGTTTTCGGTGGTGGTGCGCCGGCCGCATCCCATGCGCAGTGTTGGTATAGGTTTATCGATGATGTTTTTTTGATTTGGCAGGGCCCAGAGGCTGCCCTCTTGGACTTCATCCGTATACTCAATCAGAACATGTACAACATCCGATTAACGTATAAAATCAATGCTGAAACCATTGATTTTTTGGATATTAAGGTTATGGTGGATGGGGAGGGCAGAATACAGACAGATATTTTTCGTAAAGACACTGCGGTTAATGCTTTATTGCATGCAACCTCTGCCCATACCCCATCCACCATCCGAGCAATCCCTACCGGACAATTTTTAAGAATGAGGAGAGTGTGTTCTACGGATGCGGCCTTTGAGGGTCAGTCTCGGGACCTTAGCTCCAGGTTCAGTGAGCGGGGCTACAGTAATAGATGTATCAAGCAAGGCTATCGTCGTGCCCGGGGTACTCCACGCAGCCAATTACTTTGTGGATCTGAGCGAAATAACAACCAAGAGCAACCATTAAGATTTATTGCAACGTTCAATAACCAATGGTCTGATATGCGCCAAATCCTTCAGAAACATTGGTCAATCCTTATGACGGATGCTTCTCTGAGTAAAATTCTTCCTAACCGTCCACTCATGACGGCAAGGAGGGGAAAAAATCTGAAGGACTTACTTGTTAAGAGCCACTATGTGGCAGCTAGTCCTAACCCCTTTGGTGCATCGAAACAACGCTGGGGTTGTTACCCCTGCGGCACATGCCGTGCATGCAGTAATATTATACGGACTTTTGATTGTACATCGTCTGATGGTGGCAAGGAATACCGCATCCTGACCTACATCTCATGCAGCTCACGATATGTCGTATATTATGCGACATGCCCTTGTAATTTGATTTATGTGGGCTTAACATCTCGTGAGCTGCGTGTGAGGACCCGGGAGCATGTCAGGGATATCCTGGCGGCTAAGGAATCCACGGATATCCCTGGCTTAAAGACAATCCCCAGACACTTTAGACTCTGTCATGGTTCAGATCCATCTGGATTACAGATACGTGGGATTGATCGGGTCCATGGTGGGATCAGGGGCGGTAATTTGAAGCGCATGTTGGCACAACTCGAGTGTCGATGAATTGTTACCCTCGGCACTATGCACCCTAAAGGTTTAAATGAGAAATTATCATTTTCATCATTCCTATAATCTGCCCTTGTTCTCTCTCGATTTTATTTAGTGTTGTGGGTTGTTTTTATTAACATATATTTTTTTATTCCTTTAGTTTGAGTATATATGACTATTTGGAATATTGAAGACGATTTCTTTCATCATGCTGTGAAGATTTGGACCCTGTTTGCAACACGATCTGAAGAAGAGCTATCTATAATCTTAATACATTGATATGTTCAACCTAGTATCATGTTTTATGTTGTATCATATCATACGTTCTTTTTGATTCGGATATGACATATTAATATGCTTTTTGTGGTAGGACATTTTCGGTTTATTTATTTTCTTTTCTTATTTTTTCATTTTTTATTATTAGTTGTTATTTTTCTTTTTCTTTTATTTCATTATTTTTTTATACCTTGTTTTCTATATTATTTTATTTTCCTAATTGTTACTTACCTATGTTATTTATTTAATATATAGTTATTATTATTTTTTGTACATGTTCTTTGTACATGTTCCTTTTTGTCCTGGTCACAATGGTTGTAAACGTAATGTGTATTGTGGATGTTTTCTTGGTGCAGTCCTCTTAAAGATCAATGGTCGAGACAATTATGTTTGGCTCTTATTAATATGGCCAGGCATGCGTGTATAATTGCACCTTGCCATTGCGCTCACTCACTTCTTCAATTAAGGCTCTTTGTGGCTGGCGCATGCGTGGTGAACATGCCTGCCGCGTCATGGAAGGCATCCGAACGGCTTCGGCGCCCGTCGGGTATCCATAGTGACGTGGATGCCATGACGCGCGTCGATTTCCGGGATGGCCGGAAATTACGCGGTGGGGATTCCGTTTTCACCGCGCATGCGCGGCTAGGAATGGCCGCGCGCGTCAGTATGATTAGCGCCTCTATAAAAGGGTCCCTAACCCACAAAATAAGTCACACAGCCCCCCGAGGAAGCCCTTTGGAGCGAAACGCGTCGGGACCTAGTCAGCATCACCTGTAACTCCCACATGGGTAAGAGACTTTCAGTTCTACACTAGGATGCTTTGGCATGGTATTAAAAAGACTGGGTAATTAGGGAGGTCTCAGGTATACCATTGGTGAGCCTTGTTCTCCCTGTGCACTATGCAGATTGGGATCAGATGCGTCCCTACATACAGTTCTTTCAAGATACACTGTTATCCCTGTAATGTTATGCTATGACATCAGGCATTGCCTGTCGTCCGCTTCACCTATATGGTATTAGTTGTTATGATTACCAACTGTACAGGTGATTTTGCTGTCAGTCTTCCACCTTATGTACTCATTGTTTTATATATATATGTGTTTTTATGAGGACACTTAATAAATTTAAAGGATTTTGCACAAGAAAATTGTTTTTTTTGAGTCATTGGGATTTTTTGAATCCAGGTGCTTTTGAACTCCTGTATTTTGTAGGTTTGTTTCATGTGGAGTTGCCCGATTGATTTTGCAGTAGATGGTTTGATCAACTAGGTATGACACCTTGGGTAAAAATTGCTCCTACTGGCCAGATTCCTACTCCACACTGATGAGGTGCGGAGTTTCCTGAATACCTTGAGTGTTGTCTCTTGGCCTTCCGGCATCGCCACTTCAGTGGCTTAAGCCGGTCGCTGCTTTTGGGAGATAGCCAGAAGGTTTCGGGGAGGAGACCCTTGGAGTTGTAGACGATGGGAGTCCGACTTCAATTCTTTGGGACCGGTGATAGCTGGGTCAAAAATGGATTCAGGATTGACATCGCTGAAGATAAGAAGTTGCATTTTTCCCTGGGATATTTGGTCAACATGGTGTTTTATGACATCCTGAAGATTCGGAAGTCCGATATAATATGCCTGCAGGAGTTTAGGAGAGAAGGCAAGTATGTACTGGTGCTATCTTCTATGGCAGCTTGCCAGAATTTGTTTACTGCCCTGAAAAATGGAGTGGCAAATCCTTTGCTGGAAGGTCTTACCTTTGCTGTGCTGTACTCTAAGGGAGATATCCCACTTGTAGTTTTCATGCACAACCCTTTTGTTTCCCTGGAGGACATTGCTTTATTTTTGAAAAGACATTGCATTTATGTTCAGTACTCCCACAGGGTCCTGAATGGAGAAGGGCTCTGGACTGGGAAGTACAAATTTTTTGTGAGATTTGGGATGGATCCCCAAGGCCCGGGAGGCATCCATTATCCCCCTCTTAATTTTTCAATTGGG
This sequence comes from Dendrobates tinctorius, assembly GCF_039654945.1. Taxonomy (NCBI): domain Eukaryota; kingdom Metazoa; phylum Chordata; class Amphibia; order Anura; family Dendrobatidae; genus Dendrobates; species Dendrobates tinctorius. The sequence goes on along the minus strand of NW_027361686.1, from coordinate 6,222,651 downwards.
TAAAATACTGTTTTTTTGTTCTTTCCAGATGCCCCGATGTATTGCAGGAGGTGTAAAAATTTCGGGCATACCCAGGATAGTTGCAAGGAGATGCCAACTTGCAGGAATTGCAATGCTTCTGGCCATATGGCAAAAGACTGCACAAATCCTGTTATGTGTAATGCTTGTGGTGAGGAGGGCCATAAGTATCGGGACTGTAAGGCCAGGATCAGTCCTAGGTCTTACGCTGAGGTCTCAGATGCGGCAGCTGCACCCCCTGCTGCTGTTGTTGACATTTCACAGGTTTCAGACGCAGAACTTATTGAGGAACCTGAAATCATGGAGGCACATGAGGAGGCCCTGCCCCAAACGGAGTCTCCCAGCCCAGAGGGGGCAGTTTTGGAAGCTACTGATGTTGAATGTAAGCTCCCTCTTCAGTCTGATATCTGTGGGGAGGGGGAGTTGGAGAGTACTCTTGGCAATACCCTCAGTGTATCTTGGTTTGCTACTGAGGAGGAGTTGGCCAGTTGTGGAGATCAAGGTGACTTCACTCTTGCGAGGTCCTCTGAGGATGAGGAGCCTGCAAATTCCTGTAAGAAGCCCAGAACGGATTGGGCAGACCCCGGTGAAGTTGGTTTAAGTCCAGTGAGTGAACGTAGTTACCCTCAGAATGTCTTCTCTCCTGACACCAATGCTTTTTTAGGCATTCCCGCAGACATAAACAGATTCAAGGAGTTTCAGTTCCAGATGGAAGACGAAAACGGCTGAAGAGGAAGTGGCGTGTTTGTCGTCATGTAAATAACACAGTCATGTTATGGCTCCCCAAGCTGGTTGGGGCATTTCGTCCCTGAATGTCAGGCAAATTAGATCCAAATTCAGGAGGGCAATCGTTCTAGATTATATTAAACAGATGAATGCTCACATCTTTTGTCTTCAGGAATGTTGGATTGTGGACGCTCCAAGCGATAAGGACTGGCCTTACGGACAGCATGTATGGTCTGGCTCATGTGTTAATAGGAATGATGGTGTAGGGATATTAATGGGTAACAGGGAGATTAGTTTAGATAGCTACACGGTGGTAGAGGTGGGTAGATGTATAATTGCACATGTTAGCTATAGGGGGTGGCGGGCTAGAATTATTAATGTGTACGACAGGACACTACAGGAAAAAGGAGCGACTGGCTCTTTTGGAAAAATTAAGTTTGTTTCTTCCGGGCAAAATGCCTACAGTTTTAGTTGGAGACTTTAATTGCACCACAGAAGGGAATTGTGACATAACTGGTAAAAAGTTATCCAATCTTATTTCTGATTTTTCCCTTCTAGATGCTGCTGCTCTGAAATTTGGCATCCCACCACCGCCAACGTACCATGCTGATAGGGGTGGTATTGCATCCAGGATAGATAAAATGTTGTTTTCCTAAAATATGTTGTGTATGAATTTTGAACAAAATGTTGTACCTTTTTCTGATCATGAGTGTTTGAGAGGTGTGTTTAGTGCGATTGATGACCGTATGTATGGGGGTGGGGTTTGGAAGCTGAATGTAAGAATGTTAGAAGATGAGGATGTGATGAATGAATTAAAAATAAAGTATAAAGAGTGGAGAGTATGTAAGAGGGATTTTGCGTGTGTACTGGAATGGTGGGACTGGGTTAAGGTGTGTTGCAAAAAATTCTTCAAAAAGTGGGGCTATAAAAAAGCTGCTGTTTATCGGAGTAGATTTAATGATTTAAACAGGCGCTTAGACTGGTTAAGGAAGTGTGGAGAAAGTGGCACGGATGTGTCTGATCTGCTGGCTGAGACAAAGAGTGAATTAAAGATTGTTATGGATGAAAAAGGGAAAGAAATCATCTATCGCACCAAAATAGAACATCTTGAGAAAGATGAAAAGTGCACGAGGTTCTTTTTTAAGAAAATGAATGGGAGAAAGGTTGATATGGATAAAATCCTGGATAGGAATGGTTTGTGTGTGTCAGGTGACAATGTGATAAAGGAGGTGAATAGGTTCTATAGCAAGTTATATGATAAAAAATGAATTGATTCTGGTCTTGTTTCAGAAGTGCTGAATGGGTTAGAGAACAAGTTAGGTAGTGGAGAATGTGATATTTTGAATGAGGACGTAATTATGGAAGAAGTAGAAAATGTGATGAAGAGTACTAAAAAGAATAAGACTCCAGGTAAAGACGAATTGCCGGTAGAATTCTATGTGAAGACGTGGGATTTTCTGGGTGCTGATTTGACTGAGATATGTAAGTATATGTGGGAGAGTGGTAAGTTGTGTGAATCAATGAAAGAGGGGGTGGTTGTGCTTGTGCATAAGAAAGGTGAGAGAAAGTGTTTAGAGAATTGGAGACCTATAACATTGCTGAACGCAGATTACAAAATCTATAGCAAATTGTTGGCTAATCGTATGCGTGAGGTGATTGGTAGTGTTGTGGATGAGGATCAAGTGTGTGCTGTGCCTGGAAGAAGTATGAGTGATAACTTATTGTTATTAAGGGATTTGATTGGAGACTGCATGGGAAGGAAACGGAAGTGTATGGTTCTGTCAATTGATTTTGAGAAAGCGTTTGATAGGGTCTCGCATGTGTTTTTGTTTAAAGTTCTGGATAGAATGGGATTTCCACAAAAATTTGTGAATGGGATAATGTCTTTGTATGATTGTGTGTCGAGTTTCTTGTTAATGGGTGATTGAGTGAGAAAGTGACTCCACCCGAAAAAAGGCAAAGTTGCTCATCTCTAGTTATAAGAGCTAAAAGTTGACCAGCGATTTCTCATTTTTGCAACACCATTTTATTTTTACGGACCACATCACATTTGAAGTCACTTTGAGGGGTCTATGTGATAGAAAATTCCCAAAGTGACACCATTCTAAAAACTGCACCCCTCAAGGTGCTCAAAACCATATTCAAGAAGTTTATTAACCCTTCAGGTGCTTCACAGGAATTTTTTGAATATTTAAAAAAAATAACCATTTAACTTTTTTTCACAAAAAAATTACTTCAGATCCAATTTTTTTATTTTACCAATGGTAACAGGAGAAATTGGACTGCAAAAGTTATTGTGCAATTTGTCCTGAGTACGCTGATGCATGATATGTGGGGGGGAACCACTGTTTTGATGCATGGCTGAGCTCAGAAGGGAAGGAGCGCCGTTTGACTTTTTCAATGCAAAATTGGCTGGAATTCAGATGGGACGCCGAAGGTCCCCGCGGCCATTTTGGATCGGTGACCTGCAGGATCCCTCCCTGCCGATGCTTCCCTAAACCCCTGGTACACTGCGATCGTGTTTGATCGCAGTGTGCCAGGGGTTGACATGTTGAGGGCGGTCCATGACCGCCCCTGACACATAGTGCCGGGTGTCAGCTGTGATAATCAGCTGACACCCGGCCGCGATCAGTGGCATTCACCACGTGAGTGCCGCTGATTGCTATGACGTACTATCCCATCCCTGGGGATTAAATCCCAGGGCACATGGACGGGAGAGTACTTCATATGGCAGAAAGGGGTTAATCTCCTGATATCTTCCCTCACGTAATCTCCGATCCTCCCAAGACCTCCTTCTCTCCTCCACACTTATTTGCTCCTCACCCAACCGCCTCCAAGACTTCTCCCGAATAGCCCCCATCCTCTGGAATTCTTTGCCCCAACACGTCCGGCTATTATCCACACTCGGATCCTTTGGACGGAACCTGAAAACCCATCTCTACAGGAAAGCCTACAGCCTACAATGATCCCCGCTGCCCCCTCACCATTACTGGAGCCACCACTTCACCATCACTGGAGCTGCTGCAATCCCCCAACCTACTGTCTCCTTCCCCACCATCCTGTAGAATGTAAGCCCGAAAGGGCAGGGTCCTCTCTCCCCTCTATATCAGTCTGTCATTGTTAGTTTGCTTACTGTAAGTGATATCTGTAATTTGTATGTAACCCCCTTCTTATGTACTGCACCATGGAATCAATGGCGCTATATAAATAAAAAATAATAATAATAATAATAATAATAATAATTTGGGCATCTTGGTTCCAAATGGCGTAAGTGTGTGGATGGTTTGGAGGGTCGGGGGGTGTATAAAGGTTTTTGGGTATCTGCCCTGATCCAGCTATATAGTACAGGGGGGGTGTATACTGCAATTCATTTTTTTTCTTTTTCCAGAGGGAGATGGTCAATGATATTCATGTATAATGAGGGGGTGGGGTGTTTCTTTTTTTTGGGGGGTGGGTGGTTGGGGTAATACAGAAACAAAAAATTTTATAAATGCCTAACTGTATGCTTATTGGCGTAAGTTGTATTTGATTAATTTGCTGAATAAAAAATATCTGATTTAAGGAAAACAATAAAATTTCAAAATATTTGCCTGCCTCTAGTCAGGACCTGTTCTGGAAAATAAATATATTTATATTGAATTTTAAATGTGTACAAAATAGAATTGAGGGAAACGGGTCGGTCAAATTCAAAAGTCGCTGACTTTAGCTAAAGTCGGGTTTCGACGATCGAAACCCGACCATAGCGTGAGGTCGGCGATGAGGTCGCCGACCCGAGCACCAAAGTCGCGTTTCAAATAATGCTTCCAGCGCCTTTTCTCAGCCAATGATGGAGGACACACACTGTGGGCAACGCGATGACATGGGCAGCAGCCACCACCATCTTAAAAAAGAAGGGCATTGAAGTGATTGGCTGGCTTTGTGTGGCATCACAGTGGCTATAAAAGGCCATGACCGCCGACCGCCATCTTACTTCTGCCGATCTTAGAATAGGGAGAGGTGCTGCTGCTGATTCTGAATAGGGAGAGCGTTAGGCAGGGAAGAAGAAAAAAAAATTGCTTCTGCAGATAGCGCTTTTCACTGTACAGTTAGTGTGCCGTGAAAGGGGAGGATTTTTGTTGTGTGCAGCAGCGCTGTTGGTGATTAGGCTGCCTTTTAAGGCTACCTGATAGCTGCATTGCTGTGTGCACACTGCTGTTCAAACTGCTTTTTTCAAAGCACTCCAACTTTTATTATTTGCTCTGGTCAGTTACCGAGTGTTCATTTTTTCACACACCGTATAGCGGTGTACGCTCCTCACAAGCTACCGTGTACCGGCTGGTATCATGGACAAATGCAAGCTATCTGTGTGTGACTCTGGAAAAACAAACCAAGGAGATTTTCCATTTTTCCAGATGTACACCTTAGAGTGCTGTCCACTTTTCAAACAGTTTCGTATATCTGCTGTTTGATCACGGTCAAAACTATACAGAGACAGCGTGTGTCACTCAGTATTAAAATAGACGGAGATTTAAAATTTTCCATACAGACACCGTATAGCGGTGTATGCTCCTCACACACTACCATGTACCGGCTGGTATCACGGACAAATGCAAGCTATCTGTGTGTGACTCTGAAAAGCGGACAGCTCTATACGGTGTAGGTCTGGAAAAATGGAAAATCTCCTCTTTTTTTTTTCAAAACATTTTCATATATCTGCTGTTTAATTATGGTTAAAACTAGACAGACAGAGACAGCGTGTGTCAATCCATATACAAATAGACAGAGATTTACAATTTTCCATACAGACACCGTATAGAGCTGTCCGATTCTCAAACAGTATTGTATATCTGCCATTCGCATTACAGTCACATCTATACAGAGTCAGCGTGTGTGTGTGTGACACTCTGTAAATACATATACGGACATTTCCATTTCTCCATACACCATATTGAGCTGTCCGATTCTCAAACAGTATTGTATATCTGCTGTTTGCATTACAGTCACATCTATACAGAGTCAGCGTGTGTGTGTGACACTCCGTAAATACATATACGGAGATTGTTAGTTACACAAAATACGTATACAGCTGTACACTTCTGATACAGTACCATATATCTGCTTGTTGGATTACGGTCAAATACATACTGTGAGAGCATCTGTGACTAACAAAATATATACGTAGATTTAATTTTTCAATACAACTTACACAGCTGGACGCTCCTCATACAGTACCATCTCTCTGCTGGTATTTTTGGTACGTTTTCCCAAACATGAGGAAGTATGGTGGATGAGGCCATGGACGTGGGCAGAGGGGCGCAGCTGGTACTGATGGTGGTGGTGCATCGGCTGGTTATGCCAAAAGCACAATAGCAGCTAAGGCAGGAGGTGTTGAGCCTGCCTCATCGTCTGGCCCAAGAAGGCCTGTAAGGTTTCCTTTTCTTGTAGAAGGAAAACCGCTTTTAAAGCCGGAGCATCAGGAACAGGTTTTGGCGTACATTGCCGAAACAGCCACCAGCTCTATTGCCTCCTCTTCTGAACGTTAGAAACCTGCAAGTCGTCAGTGCAGGGTTCTGGTCAGGAAAAATATCTTTCTTTGTGTCCTTCATCCCCACCAAAAGTTAAGGATGCGGCAGCCCACAATTCAGATTACTCTATGGAGCTCTTTTCACATACCATGCCTGGGTTATCAAGTAAAATCCTGAATTCCCCAGTCCAAGATGAATCTGACATGGAGTGCAGTGATGCACAGCAACTGCTAGATGATTCTGCTGGTACATTGACCCAGACAACTACATTGCCCTCGCAGTCTAATTAGCCAGAATCTGACCCTGATGAAACTCAGGTGCCCCTTCCCACATACAACTATACCACCTTACACGGTGACACAAAGGAAGGTAAAGAGGAAGGTGCAGATGACTTTGAAGAGGAGGTGATGGATGACCCAGTTCTTGACCCGAATTGGCATCCATTGGGGGAGGAGTGTGGCGCTAGCAATAGTTCAGATAAGGAGAAGGATCCACAGCAGGTATTGACATCGCAGCAGCAGTTATCTGGCAGGCCCGTAGCTGTCCAAAAACGTGGACCAAAAGCTAAAAGAGTTGCAGGACAACTTGGCCAGACGGTCAACTTAGCACAGCGTGCAAGGCCAGAAAATGTATACAATAGTAGGAAGAGTGCAGTGTGGCACTTCTTTGTCCAAAATCCTACTGATAAGGCAAAGGTTACCTGTAAGAAGTGCAGAAGGACCTTTAGCCGAGGTAAACAACTCCAAAATTTGAATACCAGTTGCATGCTTAGACACATGTGCACCTGCTCTGACTGAAGGTCGCCAGCAACGCTCCATCGCTTCCCCCACTGTAAGACCCACTGCCACCATTAAGAACACCACCAGCACTAAATGTTGAGGTGTCGTCGCAAGGCCAAAGCACTCAGGGAATCACAATGGTTTTGCAACACAACACTGAATCTAGGCCATCACCACCAATACCATCACCAACCCCCCTCTCACTCAGTCCAGTCCACCGCTACTTCCCCCATATGCAGCTCTCCAGTCCAGCTCACCCTACCAGACACTCTGAGTAGGACAAGAAAGTACTCATCCTCTCATCCGCGTACACTGTGATTGAACGCGTACATTGTCAAACTAATCTCATTAGAGATGATGCCCTACCGTCTGGTTGAAAGCAAAGCTTTCCGCGAGCTCATGGCCTACGCAGTCCCACGCTATGACCTACCCAGTTGGCACTTCTTTTCTCGAAAACCATCCCAGCCCTCCACTTGCATGTGAAAAACTGCATTGTCCATGCACTCAAGCAATTAGGGAGTGGAAAGGTGTATCTTACAACAGATGCATGGTCCAGTAGGCATGGCCAGAGCCGTTAAGTGTCCATCACTGCGCACTGAGTTAATGTGGTGGATGCAGGCTCCACAGGGGACAGCGGCAGTGGAACAGTGCTGCCTAGCCCACGGTATAGGAAACAGTTGGCTGTAGGCTTTCGACCCTCCTCCTCCTCCATAAGCGAAAGCTCGTCCACAGAGCGCAGTCGCACGAGCACTCCATCCGCAGCTGGCATTGTTGCACACGAGGTGTCCCACTATCGAACAGCTAGTGGTAAGCATCAGCAGGCTGTGTTAAAGATGATGTCTTTGGGCGACAACAGACACACCGCGGAGGTACTGGCCGACTACTTGCAGGGACAAACTGCGTCATGGCTGGGCAGTCTACATCTTGAGCCAGGCAAGGTAGTCAGTGATAACGGCTGTAATTTTGTGGCAGCCATAGCCCTTGCAAAACTCACACACATACCTTGCCTGGCTCACACTTTGAACCTGGTGGTGCTGTGCTTCCTTAATAATTATCCGGAGTTAACATCCCTGCTCCATAAGGTGCAAAGACTGTGTTCACTCATTCATCGCTCGGCCGTACACTCCCATCGTATGCAGAAGCTGCAGCGATTGCTCCACCTCCCCAAGCATCGCCTAATCATAGACGTTGCAACAAGGTGGAACTCCACCCTGCACATGGTTGAGAGGCTGTGCGAACAGAGGCAGGCTGTAATGCATTTGTGGGAGGATACACGGGCAGGCAGTTTGAGGGAAGACATGGAATTGTCGAGTGTGCAGTGGTCAAAGCTGAAAGACCTCTGTAAAGTCCTTCAGTGTTTTGATGAATGCACATGGCTGGTAAGCACAGACGACGTCATCATAAGCATGAGCATCCCACTTATGTGTCTGCTCATGCAAAGTTTGACGCACATTAAGGATCAGGCATCTGCAGTGGAGGAGGGAAGCCTTGATGACAGTCAGCCATTGTCTGGTCAGGGAACTGTCCTGGACGAGATGGAGGAAGAGGAGGAGGATGAGGGGGATGATTATTTTGAGCAGGAGGATGCTTCTCAGGGGGCAAGAGAAAATGTTGGCGTTTCAAGGTCAGGTAGAGGGCTTGTGCGTGACTGTAGGGATGTGGATTTGCCAGAAAGTGCTCCTCCACCCAGCAGTGCCAGTGCTTTTTTGACACCTGGAACAATGGCCCACATGTGCGATTATGCCTTGCGGATCCTTAAAAAGGGACCCACGCATTGCCAAAATGATGAAGGTTGTCGACTACTGGCTGGCCAGCATCCTCGATCCACGCTACAAAGGCAAATTACACAACATCATGCCACAGGAGAACCTAGAGATAATGTTGGCTAACAAACAAGCAATTCTGGTAAACCGTTTGTTTGAGGCTTTCCCAGCAAACAGCAGCGGTGCTGGTTCTCCCACAAGCTGCAGTGGGCACAATGGAAGAGGTATTCATGGTGCACACAGCCAAAGTGGCGTTGGACTCAGGGATTTCATGACCATGTTGTGGACTGATTTCTCAAGTACCGCTCACACGACTGCTAATACTGCATCGATTAAAAGTGACAGGAGACAGCTGTTGTCAACTAAGGTTACAAACTACTTCTCCTCCCATATCGATGCTCTCCCTCACAGGTCATTCCCCTTTGACTATTGGGCCTCTAAACTGGACACCTGGCCTGAATTGGCACAATATGCCTTACAGGAGCTCGCTTGCCCTGCTGCTAGTGTGTTATCTGAAAGAGTCGTCAGTGCTGCTGGATCAATCCTGACAGAAAAAAGGACCCGTCTGTCTACCCAAAATGTTGATGATCTAACCTTCATTAAAATGAACCAAGCGTGGGTTTCAAAGAATTTTGTCCCTCCTTCTCTTGATGACACATAGGTTGCCAGAAAACTGCCTCGCTTTTGTCCTCCTCTTCCTCGGACTTGCCCAATTCTGCCATTTGCAGCCGCTGAATGTCCAGCCTACACATCAACATATGCCATATTTTAAACCTCCCTAACTGGGCTGCCCACCCCCTCAAGGGCTGGGGTCAACACCTAGAGCACCCGGGCAAGTGCCATTGCTCTGAACAGGTGGATGGGCCCACTGATGGCCGACGACACTGGCACAGGGCTCCTCATAGTACAATACAGTGTCTCTGACGGTGGGGGGGCCCACTCGCCGTCAGACACACCAGCGTACTATGAGGGGCCCTGTGCCAGTACCGTCGCACATGAGTGTGCTCCCCCTGCTTGGTCATGGCCACAGCACTTGCAAGTTGCAATACTTACCTCTCCCTGCTCCACCACTGTGTAGTCTGGGCAGTTAAATCCTTCACAGGGATGGCCACTAGAAATTTGGTGTATTGATCGATGATGGTTAAGATGTAGCTATGGCCTGTCCTGCTGACCTCTACCTTCAGATGATTAATGGCTACCATATGTAATGGACGTCAACTTACAAGTGGATGCAGTGGTGCATTAAGATCACCTTTCACAGTTGTGATAGTCACAGACGCGTGACATTCCTGCCACCATTTTTCAATGTCTCCTTTCATGCCAATCCAATAGAATCGCCTATGGCCTTTGGCTTCTGTCTTTTGTACTCCAAAATGACCAGACACATCATGATAGCCAGTGAGGACCATGTCTACATCTCTCCCTGTGATCACAATTTGATGGAGACGAGTGTCAGGAACACCGCACTGCAGTTGCTCACTGAACCAGTGTGCGTGTCCTGAGTACAAAGACTGTGCATGAAGATACCTGCGGAGCGGGGTCTCAGTGGTGACAATGCATGCTCCAACCTCACAGGACCTGAAGCATGTGACTGCTGGGGGCGTGGCCTCAGCACCACAGAGCCAGGAGCTGCAGGGAAACTCCTAGAAAGGTAACTACTGGACAGTGTAACCAAGGGGCATAGACAGAGACAGAAACCAGATCAAGCCGGGTCAAGGCATGAGATAGCAATACAGTACCAAAGGGTTAGACAGAATGGATAGTCAGGACGTAGCAATAAATCAGAAAACCAGAACGGGCAATAGACGGTACAATAGGGGCAAACTGTAACGGAGTAATGATAGCCAAGCCCGGAGGTCAGAACCGGAAAAGACAATAGTGCCGAAATGAGAAATGGAGTACAGAGTGAGGGAACGGACCGGGTCATACACGGGAAGCAAACAAGCAATGCAGAATACACGCACACCAGGGGTCAGACACACCAGAACAACAGTATAGCTGACAGAGAACCCTGGTAAAGAGTGAGTATAAATACCCCTCCCAGATCCAGAAAGAGGCCACAAACACTTAACCCTGTGAGTGCAGGGCAAGAACCCTGTTCAAACCATGAAAGTACCCCCCTCTTAGCGGGGGGCCATTGGACCCCCAGGCTTGTCTGGGTATCTGGCGTGGAAAACCCACACCAGACGATCGGCATGCGCCGAACTGGCCGGAACCCATGACCGATCCTCCAGAGAGTACCCCTTCCAGTGTATCAGATACTGGAGTCTCCGGCGCACCCACCGGGAGTCGACAATGCACCCTACTTCATACTCCAACTGCCCTCTACCAGCACTGGTGGAGCATTTGATGAGGGATCCTCTCTCACCGTCCCCACAGGCTTTAACCTGTGGAAGACAACAGAAATTTTAAAGGAGGTGAGCAGCTGCAGTCGGTAGGGTACTGGGTTAACAACCTCCACAACTTTGTATGGGTCAATAAACTTGAGGCCCAGCTTTATAGATAGTAGCTTAAGCTTGATATTGCGGGTAGATAGCCACACCTTCTCCCCTACTGCAAATTCTGGACCTGACCCCTCCTCCTGTCAGCAAACCGCTTATAGTTTTCCTGGGCCTTGGAAATATTCCTCTGAACCTCCCTCCAAAGAATTCTAAGATGTTGTGTCGCACCCTCAGCTCCAGGACAACCTGAATCCATGCGGGAAAACTCTCCAAAATGTGGGTTAAACCCATAGTTGATCTGAAAGGGAGAATTCCCAGTAGATTGACTCACATGACCGTTGAATGCAAACTCTGCCATGGGCAATACCTCACACCAGTCCTCCTGCCTGGAAGAGGCCAAGCATCTCAGAATCTGCTCCAACGATTGGTTTGTGCGCTCCGTCTGTCCATTAGACTCTGGGTGGTAGGCAGAGGAGAAGTACAATGAAATCCCCAGCTTTTTGCAAAAAGCCCTCCAGAACCTGGCTACAAACTGTACCCCTCTGTCTGACACCACATTCATAGGCACTCCATGCAACCGAATTATATGCTGCATAAATAAACAGGCCAGGGTTTCAGCAGATGGTAACGCGGGGAGAGGTACAAAGTGAGCTTGTTTTGAAAACCTATCCACCACCACCCATATCACCGAGTTGCCCCTGGAAGGAGGAAGATTTGTGATAAAATCCATGGACAAATGTGTCCATGGTCTATCCGGAATTGGCAAAGGCACCAACTTCCCGGCCGGCTGGACCTGAGAACTTTTAGAACGAGCGCACACCCCACATGCAGTCACAAACTTTTTAATATCTGTTACCATAGAGGGCCACCAGAAACCCCTTGCAATTGCTCCCCGGGAAGCTGCAATCCCAGGGAGAGCACTCAACATAGAATCGTGAAATTCCTGCATAAGTCCGAGACGGAAACGTTCCAGTACAAACAATTTACCTGGGGGTTTACCACCTGGTGCCCGAGCCTGGGCCTCCAAAATCTCTCTCTGTAACTCAGATGAGATTTCGGCCACCACTACTCCTGGTCGAAGAATGGAGGAGGGAGGTTCTGGAGGGGACACAGAATCAAAGCTTCGGGATAAGGCATTAGCCTTGATGTTTTTAGATCCCGGGCGGAATGTGATGGTAAACTGAAATCGAGAAAGAAAAAGCGCCCACCGAGCCTGTCTGGTGGTCAAACTCTTTGGAGACTCGATATAGGCCAAATTTTTGTGATCAGTGAGGACTGTAATGTGATGAATAGCCCCCTCCAGGAAATGCCTCCATTCTTCAAAAGCCAACTTTACCGCCAACAACTCTCTATTGCCAACATCGTAATTTCTCTCGGCAGAGGAAAATCTTTTAGAGGAGAAGACGCAAGGCCTCAGATTAGTAAGGGTAGGAGGGCCCTGAGACAAAACTGCCCTCACCCCTACTTCTGAGGCGTCAACCTCCACGATAAAAGGTCTTGACGGGTCGGGTTGTACCAATACAGGTGCTGAAGAAAAGCACTTTTTTAATGTCATAAAATAATTTTTTGCGGCTACAGACCAATTTTTTACATCAGCTCCCTTGAGAGTGAGGTCCGTTAGAGGCTTTACCACCTGCGAGAAGCCCTTAATAAATTTCCTATAAAAGTTAGCAAAGCCTAAAAATCGCTGCGACCCTTTCAAGTCATGAGGCTGCACCCAATCTGTAACAGCCTGGACCTTCTTAGGATACATGCGGAACCCCTCCCCTGACACAATCAACCCCAGAAAGGATACTTCTTGCATGAAAAATTAGCATTTTTCCAACTTGGCATACAAATGATTCTCCCTCAGTCTCAGAGAACCATCCGCAAATGGTGCAAGTGAGATTGACTCTCCACCAAGTACACCAGAATGTCATCCAAATAGATGACCACAAAACGGCCAATTAAATCAGAGAAAATTACATTAATAAAATTCTGAAAAACAGCAGGAGCGTTGGTGAGACCAAAGGGCATAACCAAGTTTTCGAACAGCCCTTCAGTCATCAGGAATGCTGTTTTCCATTCGTCCCCTTCCCGGACTCTTATAAGGTTGTATGCCCCACGTAAATCCAGTTTAGAGAACCACTTGGCCCTGGTGAGTTGGTTACATAGATCAGGAATTAGGGGGAAAGGGTATGTATTTTTCACAGTAATTTTGTTTAATTCCCGAAAGTCGAGGCACGGCCGCAAACCACCATCTTTTTTCTTAACAAAAAAGAAACCCGCGACCACAGGTGAAACAGAAGGCCTAATATGCCCTTTGCGGAGACTCTCGGTAATGTACTCCATCATGGCTAGACGTTCGGGCCCGGACAAATTGAACTGGCGAGCCTTGGGTAACTTGGCTCCAGGGACTAGATTAATGGCACAATCAAAGGGTCTATGTGGTGGTAGCGCCTCAGCCTCACTTTCAGGAAATAAGTCTTCAAAATCTTTCTAGTACTCCGGAATACCTTCCAGATCGACAGACGACACAGACACAGATTTTACTGGGGTGACAAGAGTTGTCAAGTTACAACATAGACCGTTAGCCATACAACCCCACAAGTCAATAGTAGGATTGTGACATTGAAGCCAAGGCATACCCTGTACTAGTCCAGCTGGCAGATTATTTAGAACAAAACACCTTAATTTTTCCACGTGAGTGGAACCCACTTTCAGCAAAAAGGTATCTGTCCCTATCACCCAGGAGGGAATTTGTTTCATGACTGTCAGGTTAAAAGATCCTGTTAAGCCCCACAAAATCTAGGTCACCTTTGAAAAGAGGTGAGCCCAAAACGCCTTATATAAAACAATCCCATAGACCCTGCACCTGTCAAAGCTGCAAAAGGGGGATCAGGTATCAATAACCCATTGACCAAAACACTTCCTAAAACACAACCTGAAACACTTCAAAAAAAGAAAAATTTGGGGGGACACATTAAAACTCCTCCTCCAAATCAGCTCCTCACAGAGGAAATGGACACTTCCAAATCAAACAAAAGGAAGGGCACAGACGATCAGGAAAACACCTAGAGTCTTTCTTTTGAGAACTCCGACAGTGTCTCAGCTGACTATACCCCAAACACAAGCCCTGAAAGGCAGAGGCCTAGAAGGGACACTGGAGGTCCATTTCCTTCATTTGAGGTTCCCACTCCATCCATCAACCTGGGGGAATACAAGGGGTCCAATAAACAAGCCACTGAAGGATTCATGGCGGATCTCTTCCAGTATTTCAGTGATGCCCTAAAAATAGGGTTTGAGACTCAGGCTAAGGCCCTACAGGAAACTTGCAGGAATCTTAGCCAAAAGGTTGAGAAATATGAGGTAAAGATGGTACAGGCGGAGAAGGACATAGTCTACCTCTCAAAGGAAAATTCTCTCCTCAAAACTGAGGTTATTTCCCTTAAAAACAAATTAACGGATCTGGAGGACCGAAGCAAGAGAAATAACTTAAAAATACGAGGTATTCCTGAGTCGGTCTCCCAGGCAGATCTTTCAGATTACACTAAAAATGTATTCAAAAAATTATCGCCAAAATTGACAGAATTAGAAGTAAATATTGATCGTATACACCGCCTCCCACGTCCAAAAGGGGTCCCACAGGAAAAGCCTAGGGACACTATCCTCAGAGTCCATTTTTTTGAAACAAAGGAGAAGGTTCTAAAATCTCAGAGAGAGAGGTTCACCTCCAGAGCCATATAAAGATTTAAAGATTTTCCAAGACTTCTCCAAAGAGACAATGGACGCAAGAAGGTCCTTCAGAGATTTGACCTCTAAACTTAGAGAGCTTAGAGTGTCATATAGATGGGGTTTCCCTACAAAGCTATTAGTCTGGTATAATGACAAAAACTACCCCATCTACACTCCACACGAGGGTCAGAAGTTCATTAAATTTCTGATGGATGACCCAGCATTTAGGGATAGGGATTAGGACTGATTTTTATCTTATGTTCGAATTTCCATGGTGTATACTATTAATTTCCTTTTCATGAATATGAATATCTTATGACCCGTATTTACGGTTTATTTATGTCACTGTGGGAACTTGCCACTTAATTTTTTCTCACTTTTTCCCCCACACTAAGGTGAGACACCAACCGGTTTGGAGTCCTCCAGGAGAACGCTCAAGTTCCTAATTTTTTTTTCTGTATTTCACTGTTTTGCTTGTTTCCATTTTTCTGTTTTGATATTGCACTCTAACGATGAAAATCTTATCATACAATGTTAGGGGGCTCAACAGTCCAAATAAGAGGTATGCGGTATGGAAGGAGATCAACCGAACCCGTGCCGAATTGGTATGCCTCCAGGAGGTTAAACTGGCCTCCCATCAACACCCCATCTTCCAGCACAAGAACTTTCCACACATGTACAAGTCACTGTCCACAAAGAAAAAGGCTGGGGTCATTACACTGGTAGGTGGCACCGTTCCTTTTCAGCTCATCAAAGAGATACCAGACTCTTTGGGCAGGTTTCATATACTCATATGCTTACTCCATGAAAGGCCATGCACAATAGTGAATGTAAACGCACCTAACAAGGGACACATTCGTTTCTTGAACAAGCTAATCAAAAAAATAGACAAAGTCAAAACACACAGGTGATCTGATCTTACTAGGCGATTTTAATATTGTCCCAGATAGTAGCATGGATTCGTCCTCATTAGTTCGCCACAAGGTTCCAGCTTTGAAAAACTGGTTAATTCAAAATGAGCTTTATGATGCTTTTCGTTGCTTGAACACATCGTCTTGTGAGTATTCTCACTTTTCAGATGTACATAAAACAGCATCTAGAATCGATCTACTACCTACTACTTACTAATATATTTACTTTAACCAAAATTAAAGATATACAGTTCATGCAAAAGACCATCTCGGATCATACCCCGGTTCTCGCTGAGTTCCTCGTGGGTTCTCCCTCTGACAAGCCATTCCGCTGGAGACTTAACCCAGCCTTGTTATACAGTGGGGAAAAAAAGTATTTAGTCAGTCAGCAATAGTGCAAGTTCCACCGCTTAAAAAGAAGAGAGGCATCTGTAATTTACATCATAGGTAGACCTCAACTATGGGAGACAAACTGAGAAAAAAAATCCAGAAAATCACATTGTCTGTTTTTTTTTTTCATTTTATTTGCATATTATGGTGGAAAATAAGTATTTGGTCAGAAACAAAATTTCATCTCAATACTTTGTGATATATCCTTTGTTGGCAATGACAGAGGTCAAACGTTTTCTGTAAGTCTTCACAAGGTTGCCACACACTGTTGTTGGTATGTTGGCCCATTCCTCCATGCAGATCTCCTCTAGAGCAGTGATGTTTTTGGCTTTTCACTTGGCAACACGGACTTTCAACTCCCTCCAAAGGTTTTCTATAGGGTTGAGATCTGGAGACTGGCTAGGCCACTCCAGGACCTTGAAATGCTTCTTACGAAGCCACTCCTTCGTTGCCCTGGCGGTGTGCTTTGGATCATTGTCATGTTGAAAGACCCAGCCACGTTTCATCTTCAATGCCCTTGCTGATGGAAGGAGGTTTGCACTCAAAATCTCACGATACATGGCCCCATTCATTCTTTCATGTACCCGGATCAGTCGTCCTGGCCCCTTTGCAGAGAAACAGCCCCAAAGCATGATGTTTCCACCACCATGCTTTACAGTAGGTATGGTGTTTGATGGATGCAACTCAGTATTCTTTTTCCTCCAAACACGACAAGTTGTGTTTCTACCAAACAGTTCCAGTTTGGTTTCATCAGACCATAGGACATTCTCCCAAAACTCCTCTGGATCATCCAAATGCTCTCTAGCAAACTTCAGACAGGCCCGGACATGTACAGGCTTAAGCAGTGGGACACGTCTGGCACTGCAGGATCTGAGTCCATGGTGGCGTAGTGTGTTACTTATGGTAGGCCTTGTTACATTGGTCCCAGCTCTCTGCAGTTCATTCACTAGGTCCCCCCGCGTGGTTCTGGGATTTTTGCTCACCGTTCTTGTGATCATTCTGACCCCACGGGGTGGGATTTTGCGTGGAGCACCAGATCGAGGGAGATTATCAGTGGTCTTGTATGTCTTCCATTTTCTAATTATTGCTCCCACGGTTGATTTCTTCACTCCAAGCTGGTTGGCTATTGCAGATTCAGTCTTCCCAGCCTGGTGCAGGGCTACAATTTTGTTTCTGGTGTCCTTTGACAGCTCTTTGGTCTTCACCATAGTGGAGTTTGGAGTCAGACTGTTTGAGGGTGTGCACAGGTGTCTTTTTATACTGATAACAAGTTTAAACAGGTGCCATTACTACAGGTAATGAGTGGAGGAAAGAGGAGACTCTTAAAGAAGAAGTTACAGGTCTGTGAGAGCCAGAAATCTTGATTGCTTGTTTCTGACCAAATACTTATTTTCCACCATAATATGCAAATAAAATGAAAAAAAAAACAGACAATTTGATTTTCTGGATTTTTTTTTCTCAGTTTGTCTCCCATAGTTGAGGTCTACCTATGATGTAAATTACAGACACCTCTCATCTTTTTAAGTGGTGGAACTTGCACTATTGCTGACTGACTAAATACTTTTTTTCCCCACTGTATATACCAGAGTACAAGCAAGAGATAGAAAACGTTCTCTTAAACTACTTCAAGGAAAATGTATCTGGTGAAGTAAATCAGTTCACGGTCTGGAATGCCCATAAGGCGGTCCTGAGGGGATGCCTTATGCAGATCCTCTCTAAACATAAGAAGAGAAATAGGGAAAAAATTACAAACCTACAGGCCCAAATTAATGATCTAGAAAAAAAACAAACCAACTTGAAAGTTCCTTCCCAAACCATCCAGGCTGAGATTTTGAGACTTAGACAGAGTCCAAGATCTGAAATCTACCAGGAATACGATGCAGCCATCAAAGCATCTAGGTATAAATTGTATACATCTCTCAACAAGCCTACCAAGTTTATGATGAGGAAATTAAAAAGAGAAAGATTCAAAAAAAGGATAATTAAGATTGTATCTCCCTCGGGTGATCCCAAAATTCACCCTAGGGACATTGTCAACTCGTTTGCAGATTTCTTTAAAAATCTTTATAACCTGAAAGATGACCCCCAAACACCAGTGGTTAACTCGAATTTTGTGGATTCTTTTCTACAGAGTATCGATTTACCAAGAGTCGATGAGCTGGACTTGAATTATGTCAATAGCCCTTTAACAAAGAGTGAAATAGTTGACGTTATCAAGAAACTGCAGTCCCAAAAATCACCAGGGCCGGATGGCTTCTCTGGGGAATACTATAAATCCTTTTCAAAAATTTTAGCTCCACAGTTGGCTTCCGTCTTTGGTCTGGCATCCTCTCGGGTTCCTTCCCAAAGGAGATGTTAGAGGCAACAATTGTCATGATACCAAAGGAGGGGGGAGACCCCAAGAGGATGCAGAACTATAGGCCAATCTCTCTCATAAACAGCAATATTAAAATCTATTCAAAGATCATCGCAAACCGACTAAAAAACATCCTTCCACGTCTGTTGGTGGATGATCAAATAGGGTTCACAGAGGGCCGCCAGGCCTCAGATGGGACTAGAAGGGTGTTGAACCTGATAAATTTAGCTAACAATTCGAGAACCGAAACTGCATTTCTGGCACTGGACGCCGAGAAGGCGTTCGATAGACTAAACTGGCTATATTTAAAAACAACTCTCGCTAGATTTGGCTTTGACGAGAAGTTTCTATCAACAGTCTTCGCCCTATACTCGGGTCCTAGTGCCAGGATCTATGCAAACAACTTCCTTTCTGACTCATTCGACATTACTAATGGCACAAGACAGGGGTGCCCCCTGTCTCCCCTTCTATTTGTGCTTGCCATAGAGCCCCTAGCCGAAAAAATTAGATTAAACAATGATATTAAAGGCTTTGAAATGCCATCACGAAATTTTAAAATCGGGTTATTCACAGATGATCTCTTCCTCACACTTCTTGATCCCGCAAATTCCATTAAAGCCCTTTCAGATGAACTAGAAAAATTCTCTAGAGCATCCTATTTTAAGATAAACCCACACAAATCCAAATTTATAACTCTAAACATGAAACAATCCGAAATTAACAAAATAAAGACTCAAACCCAGTTCATTTGGGAGGAAAAAGAGATTGTCTATCTAGGGATTAAAATAGCAGGATCAATCCAAGCCACAGTTAGGGCCAATTTAGACAGCATTATAAAGACTATTACAGGCAATCTATCCTTTTTGGCTCAGTTAGAGACTTCCATTTTTGGGAAGATACTGGCAGTCAAAGCCTTTATCCTTCCCCAAATTTTATACATATTTAGGACTTTGCCAGTTAGTTTTCCACGCCAATCCATTGATAGAATTCAAGAGCTCATCCGACTATTTATTTGGAAAGGTAAGAAAGCAAGAATATCTGCAGACTTACTTTATAAAAATAAAAAACATGGGGGCGCAGGACTGCCCAACATATACGCTTATTATCAGGCCTCACTTATTAAACAGAGCTGGCACTGGTTTATGGAAAACATGACACATCCGGCTTGGTATGGCTTGGAGAGAGATGCTAGTGATAGAGGTTCCACGCGAAAGCTTTTCTTTTACTTCCTTCTGCAAAAGCACAGTGCAAACTCATCGCATCCTATATTTCGGTCGATAATCTCAGCCTGGAGGGATCTCATTAAGCCGACTAAAAATATCAAAAAAGCAGAGCAAATCTTAAAACTACCCCTATCTTCATTTGCACTGATGGATGATCTCCCAATGCCAGAGGTATGGGGGAAATCTGGAATCAAAAAGGTGGGGGATGTTTTTAGTGGAGTGGAGTTCTTGAAATTCAGTGAGATCAAGGCTAAATATAATCTACCATCATCTGAGCTGGTCTTTTACACCATGTTGAAAGACAGAATTTTGAAAATCATAAAAGGGAAGACTTTAAATTATGAAATGCTAACTTCACTGTTGTGCAACCTTAAAAATAAAAACCTCTGGAGTCTACGTAATTTGTATAGATCTGTCGTCAAGGACCTAACGAGCCACAAAAACATATACATAAAGAGATGGGAGTCCGATTTAGGTGCTGATATCCGTCTCGAGAATTGGAACAATGCCATCAAATTCACTTACAATTCCAACATATCAATGGGTCTTCGCGAGGGTTATTTTAAACTGTTAAATAGGTGGTACTATACCCCAATAAGGTTATCACATTTTAACACAGAATTATCTTCCTTGTGCTGGAGAGGTTGTGGACATCAAGGGAACCTCTACCATATATTTTGGGGTTGTTCAAAGATCAAAAACCTCTGGTTCCAGGTCACACAGCACATTAACCTCATTGCTAAGGACTTCACAATTACGCCTGAAAGAGCACTTCTTTCACTAGACATGGAACAATTTGATGATTCGGTAAGACATATTATCATCCACATCCTCCTAGTGACTAAGACCATTTTAGCACAATGGTGGAAGAAAGTCGAGGTTCCTAAGTTTTCGGATGTACTTGATAAAATAGGCCAACATAGTGATTTAGAACTCAGATTTGCAATTAACAACAATCACATCCACAAACATACAAAAAAATGGAAGACTTGGAACAACAAATTCCATATCAAATAGACTTATTAAGAGGTATTATATTTTGAGGCCTAAACATGGCCGTTGTAGTACCGGCATGTCGTATCTCCTTCCAAGAATGTTACCCCATAATAAGGATTGTCGATTTTCTTTTCCTTTTTTGTTGTTATTTGCTATATGCTATTTAATGCCTATTTGTGAGTTCTCTAGTTTTAATTTTTTTCCGTACCTGTACAAGGTTCTTTACTTCCCATTTCCTTTCCTCCCTTCCTACCTTCCTTCCCTTACCCTGTTTAATGACTGAAAACCAATAAAATTATTTGAAAAGGAAAAAAAAAAAAAAAAAAAAAAAAGATCCTGTTAAAATTGTGGCAATTGATTCTTCTCCTATCTTATGAAAAGTCACAACTTTGGCATCGATCAGATTAATAGAAGAACCACAGTCAACAAAGGCGGTAATCCCAACCGGACCGCCTGTAAGTTCTAGCTCCACCAGAAGCAGAATTTTAGTAAGTGAGGAAAAGGGTACCTGGGAGTCTGGGCAACCTCCTCGATTGTTACCCAGACTCGTTTTCCTGACAGCTTCACTGAAGAAGGGCAAGAAGGACAGTTCCTTCTCCAATGTCCAGTGGATCCACAATAAAAGCACAATTGGTTGTTTCTACGGCGTCTCCTCTCTTTTTCCTCCAATGACATGGCACCAACCTCCATGGGCTCAGGACTAGATGCAGAGTCTCTCAGATTGGAGAATAAAGGGGTCTCCTGCAGCATGAGCCCTCTTGCCCGCAGCCAACGGTCCATGTGGACAGCCTGGATCATAGCGTCCTCCAAAGAATCCGGTGGAGGATGAAGGGCTAGGGCATCTTTCAAACGTTCGGTCAGGCCTCTACAGAACAAACCCCAGAGGGCAGCATCAACCCAGGAGACCTCCGCTGCCCAGCATCTGAACTCAGAGCAGAACCATTCAGCAGAGTGCCTCCCCTGTGTCACACTCATCAACATATCCTCTGCCAGACGCACTCTATCAGGCTCATCATAAATGTGCCCCAGAGCCTCAAAGAACAAATTCACAGACAGACGTTCAGGAGCAGAGGAAGAGAGAGAGAAAGCCCATGCCTGTGGAGCCCCCCGAAGTAGGGAAATGACGACCCCCACCCTCTGGATCTCATCCCCGGAGGAGCTGGGCCTCAGAGAAAAAAAAGCTTGCATCCTTCCCTGAACGACCTGAACTCCCTTTTATCCCCTTAGAAAGGGTCTGGCAATTTGACCGGAGATTCAGGGGATGCCAATGACACATCTCTATCCCCAGCACTAGTAGCCCCTGCAGCGAAAGCCCCCTGCACAGAATCCACCAACTGTTGCTGGGTATGGGCCATCGTGCGCTGTTCCACCTTAAGTATGTGGAAAATTTGGGTCAGGTACTTGACCTGATTAGCCAAAGCTTGTATGGGATCCATGAGGATAACACGCTTTTTTTTTTTCCTTCAGAGGAAAAAAAAACCTGAAATGGTCAGCTATAATGTCAGGAACACCGCACTGCACTTGCTCACTGAGCCAGTGCGCGTGTCCTGAGTACAAAGACTGTGCACAAAGATACCTGCGGAGCGGGGTCTCAGGGTTGACAATGCATGCTCCAAGCTCACAGGACCTGAAGCATGTGACTGCTGGGGGCGTGGCCTCAGCTCCACAGAGCCAGGAGCTGCAGGGAAACTCCTAGAAAGGTAACTACTTGGCAGTGTAACCAAGGGGCATAGACAGAGACATAAACCAGATAAAGGCGGGTCAAAGCACGAGATAGCAATACAGTACCAAAGGGTTAGACAGAATGGATAGTCAGGACGTAGCAATAGATCAGAAAACCAGAACGGGCAATAGACGGTACAATAGGGACAAACTGTAACGGAGTAATGATAGCCAAGCCCGGAGTTCAGAACTGGAAAAGACAATAGTGCCAAAACGAGAAAAGGAGTACAGAGTGAGGGAATGGACCGGGTCATACACGGGAAGCAAACAAGCAACACAGAATACACGCACACCAGGGGACAGACACACCAGAACAACAGTATAGCTGACAGAGAACCCTGGTAAAGAGTGAGTATAAATACCCCTCCCAGATCCAGAAAGAGGCCATGAACACTTAACCCTGTGAGTGCAGGGCAAGAACCCTGTTCAAACCATGACAACGAGTAACGGTGATGTGATCCACGCTGCTGCGATAAAGCAATCCTTTCTTCACAATGAACCATTTTCGCTGTCTCCACAGACACAGTAACTGAGGGTCTGCATTGCCTCTGCAACATCTACCAGGAGGATTTCCCACAATGAGTAATTCCCAAATTTCTGCAAACACTCGACTTTCCGTCTGTATTTGTATCCATATAGTTTCCAGTAGCGGAGAGTCTGGACTGGCTTACTGAGATTGAAATATATATGAAGATTTAAAAGTACCACAACACTTTACACTGATGTACGCTTTGAATACCTTTCCCTTTTTTTACTTTTTAAATTCTGGTGTAATACATACTGAGCCTGTGATTTTCTGTGCCTGACTCCCAAAGTATAGATGGAAATTTACAATTACCCCTAGACTGGATACACCTGGTATGTGCTGATACAGTACCTTTGTTCAAAATTTTTTATTACGGTATCATCCATAGTGAGTGAGCGCGTGTGGTTTAAGCCTTCTTTATATACGGTGAATCGGAGATACCAATTTTTACCCTAGATTCGATACAGCTTGTATCTTGTTATACAGTACCTTTGTTCGACATTTAGTATTATGGTCAAATCCATACTGTGTAAGCGTCTGAGAGTGACTACGGGGCTATGTATACGGAGATTTCAATTGTACCCTATAATATATATACTTGATATTTTGTTATCAAAGACCTTTCTTACAACATTTTTTATTATGGTCAAACCCAGACTGAGTGAGCGTCTGGGGGTGACTCCGGAAATATATACCGAGATTTCAAATTTGGTCAACACTGTATACAACTGTACACTTCTGATACAGTAAACTGTTTTGCTATTTAGATTCTGGTGTAATCCATAATGAGCCTGTGAACATCTGTCTGAAATATATTTGGAGATTTAAGATTACCCCAACACTGTATACAGCAGTACGTTTGTGCTACATTACCCATTTACAGCTTTTCATATACTTGTGTAATCCATACTGGGCCTGAGAGCATTTGTGTCTGCCTCCTGAAATATATACAGAGATTCCTAATGTTTACACTATACTATATATACCTTGTATCTGGTGATACTGTACCCTTTTTCAACTTTTTATTTTATTGTGTAATCCATACTGAGCCTGTGAGCGTCTGTGCATGTCTCATGAAATACAGTATATACGGAGATTTACTGTTATCCCTAGACTGTATAGAGCTGTACGCTTCTGATACAATACCATATATACAGTGGGGAAAAAAAGTATTTAGTCAGTCAGCAATAGTGCAAGTTCCACCACTTAAAAAGATGAGAGGCGTCTGTAATTTACATCATAGGTAGACCTCAACTATGGGAGACAAACTGAGAAAAAAAAAATCCAGAAAATCACATTGTCTGTTTTTTTTTCATTTTATTTGCATATTATGGTGGAAAATAAGTATTTGGTCAGAAACAAGCAATCAAGATTTCTGGCTCTCACAGACCTGTAACTTCTTCTTTAAGAGTCTCCTCTTTCCTCCACTCATTACCTGTAGTAATGGCACCTGTTTAAACTTGTTATCAGTATAAAAAGACACCTGTGCACACCCTCAAACAGTCTGACTCCAAACTCCACTATGGTGAAGACCAAAGAGCTGTCAAAGGACACCAGAAACAAAATTGTAGCCCTGCACCAGGCTGGGAAGACTGAATCTGCAATAGCCAACCAGCTTGGAGTGAAGAAATCAACTGTGGGAGCAATAATTAGAAAATGGAAGACATACAAGACCACTGATAATCTCCCTCGATCTGGTGCTCCACGCAAAATCCCACCCCGTGGGGTCAGAATGATCACAAGAACGGTGAGCAAAAATCCCAGAACCACGCGGGGGGACCTAGTGAATGAACTGCAGAGAGCTGGGACCAATGTAACAAGGCCTACCATAAGTAACACACTACGCCACCATGGACTCAGATCCTGCAGTGCCAGACGTGTCCCACTGCTTAAGCCTGTACATGTCCGGGCCTGTCTGAAGTTTGCTAGAGAGCATTTGGATGATCCAGAGGAGTTTTGGGAGAATGTCCTATGGTCTGATGAAACCAAACTGGAACTGTTTGGTAGAAACACAACTTGTCGTGTTTGGAGGAAAAAGAATACTGAGTTGCATCCATCAAACACCATACCTACTGTAAAGCATGGTGGTGGAAACATCATGCTTTGGGGCTGTTTCTCTGCAAAGGGGCCAGGACGACTGATCCGGGTACATGAAAGAATGAATGGGGCCATGTATCGTGAGATTTTGAGTGCAAACCTCCTTCCATCAGCAAGGGCATTGAAGATGAAACGTGGCTGAGTCTTTCAACATGACAATGATCCAAAGCACACCGCCAGGGCAACGAAGGAGTGGCTTCGCAAGAAGCATTTCAAGGTCCTGGAGTGGCCTAGCCAGTCTCCAGATCTCAACCCTATAGAAAACCTTTGGAGGGAGTTGAAAGTCCGTGTTGCCAAGTGAAAAGCCAAAAACATCACTGCTCTAGAGGAGATCTGCATGGAGGAATGGGCCAACATACCAACAACAGTGTGTGGCAACCTTGTGAAGACTTACAGAAAACGTTTGACCTCTGTCATTGCCAACAAAGGATATATCACAAAGTATTGAGATGAAATTTTGTTTCTGACCAAATACTTATTTTCCACCATAATATGCAAATAAAATGAAAAAAAAAACAGACAATGTGATTTTCTGGATTTTTTTTTCTCAGTTTGTCTCCCATAGTTGAGGTCTACCTATGATGTAAATTACAGATGCCTCTCATCTTTTTAAGTGGTGGAACTTGCACTATTGCTGACTGACTAAATACTTTTTTTCCCCACTGTATCTGCTGGTATTTTGGGTCCATTTTCCAAAACATGAGGAAGTATGGTGGAAGAGGATGTGGACATGGGCGTGGGGGGCCACCTGGTACTGATGGTGGTGGTGGTGCATCTGCTGGTAGTTCCAAAAACCACAATAGCAGCTAAGGCAGGAGGTGTTGAGCCTGCGTCATGGTCTAGCTCTGGAAGGCCTGTAAGGCTCCCTTTTCTGGGAGTAGGTAGACTGCTTTTAAAGCCGGAGCATCAGGAACTGTTTTTGGCTTACATTGTTAAAACAGCCTGCAGCTCTATCACCTCCTCTTCTGAAGTTTCAAAAAATGCAAGCACTGAGTCATCAGTGCAGGCTTCTGGTCAGGAGCAATCCTTTTCCTTGTGTCCTTCACCGACACCAAACGTGAAGGATGCGGCAGCACACACTTCAGATTACTCCATGGAGCTCTTTTCACATACCATGCCTGGGTTCATTAAAAATGGGGCTCATCATATACTGGAGCAATGTAAATGGGGCAGATCAGACACTGGAGCAGCATCTAAGGGGCCCATTATACACTGGAGCATTACAAATGGGGCCCTTTATATATGGAGCATTATTGGAGCCCATCATACACTGGAGCATCATCCATGAGGCCCATCATGTACTGGAGCAATGTAAATGGGGCAGATCAGACACTGGAGCAGCATCTATGGGGCACATTATGCACTGGAGCATTAGAAATGGGGCCCATTATACATGGAGCATTATTTGGTCCCATAACACACTGGAGCATTGTCCATGGGGACCATCATATACTGTAACATTATGTGGAGCCCATCATATACTGTATGGAACATTATATGTGACCAATTATTCTGTATGGAGAAATATATGGGGCTCATTATTCTGTATGGCGCACAATGTGGAAGCCATAATACTGTATGGAGTAATATACTGTCCTTTTTTTGAGCTACTGTACAATTTAAAATAGATCAGTCATGTCATGTAAGCAATGAAGTATTTGTCATTGTACTATACCTATATTTATGTGCCATATTGGAGCATCATGAGTTGTGGTATGTGTTAAAGGGGCACACTGACACTCTTTGGCCCAGGGCACACGAAAACCTGGAGCCAGCCTAACCCCCCACAACTTATCTAAGGGGCACATAATACACTGGAGCATTACAAATGGGGCCCATTATATATGGCGCATTATGTGGAGCTCATCACATACTGTATGGAACATTATATGTGACTAATTATTTGGTATGGAGAAATATATGGGGCTCATTATTCTGTATGGCGCACAATGTGGTGGCCATAATACTGTATGGAGTAATATACTGTCCTTTTTTTGAGCTATTGTACAATTTAAAATACATCAGTCATGTCATGTAAGCAGTGAAGTATGTGTCATTGTACTATACCTATATTTCTGTGGCGTATCGGAGCATCATGAGTTGCAGTATGTGTTAAAGGGGCGCACTGACACTCTTTGGCCCAGAGCACACGAAAACCTGGAGCCAGCCCAACCCCCCCACAACTTTAGCCAAATAACCCCCAGTTTTCAATGCGTAACTATTATTAGGAAGTAAATTAAGGTTGACAAGCTTCAGTTATAAGAATTGATGTTTTTGGCATTGAAATGGGCACTGTAGGTGTGTTTACTGTCCTCCACTCCCTGCCGACTTTGCTTCCCCATTGACTTGTATTGGATTTCGTGTTTCAGTCGACCTCCAACTTTTCCCTATAGTCGGCCGATTTCGTTCGACCCGACTTTTGCGAAAGTCCGGTTTCATGAAACCCGACTCCACCTTAAAAAAGGCAAAGTTGCTCATCTCTAGTACAAAAGTAACACATTTCAAATTCAGCAAATTTGAGTTTTTTCTTTAAATAATGTGCAAGCTACTATACGTCTTTTGGCAGGTAAGTGAAATTAAGTGGAACACCTAATTGTGTTAAAGCAACTTTCAGTAATAAGATAATGTTTTATAAACATTTCTAATTAATTACTATTTGCTAAAGAATTTCATCAATGTTATTACACGCTACTAATGGAGTATTACACTAATAATACAATTCTCCTATTGCAACCAAAGATGCTAATTTATAAATGGAAATTATAATTTTTTTTCAAAGGTTTTCAGTGTGGGAAATCTGATATATGATCTGCTATTGTTATCTTGCATAGACAAACACACATATACACTCACACACTTTTTTATTTGTCTAAATTGTTGCAAATCGAACAGCTGCTGGCAAAATTGCAAATAAATTACATACTTTTATTATGCAACTTTTGTGCAATTAAATGTCACAAGATCAATGTAAATCCTGTATGTAGACTGGCGTATATGTGTAAGTACTCTGATTATGGGAATATCACAATGCAGGGCATTTATCACTTTGTATCTTGAAATAATATCATTAGAATATTGGTTAACAGTGGAGTGTGCAGTTGCATAATAGAATGAATAAAATGTTGACTGTATTTACAACCAATTGATCTAATTTGATAATGTGCTTAATAGACCCTTTTCAATTTTAGAAATGAAAAATTTATGCTGTTTCAACCCCGAAAAATGCCTTTTGAGCGCCAAAATTTACTATGATTGGAATTGGCCCACTGGAGTTGGTGTGCAAGTCTAGATTTAGGCTATGTGCCCATGTTAGCGTTTTAAACCTGACACAAAACCAGATTCCTTCCCAGAAAATGCACGTTTTATTTCCTCACATTTTTGGCACAAAAAAACGTGCGTTTTTGACGCATTTTTTTCCACGCGTCTTCTGGGCCCATAGGAAATAGCTAAAGACGCGGACTACTCCGCAAAATTAATGAACATGCTGCGTTTTTAGCCGCTAAGCTTTTCCTTAGAAGCAAAAAAACGCATCCATTGGCACAAAAAGGCCAAAATGCATTAAAATGAATGGGATGCTTATTTTAAGCGTTTCTGAAGAGTCTAATCCGGAACAAATGCTTCAAAACCGCTAACGTGGGCACACAGCCTAAAGGTGTTGTCATGAACTAGCTGGTAGAATGAAGAGGCAGCACCCACACATAGTGATCAGCAAGAGTTTCCGCTTTAATGAAATTCCGAAGGGGGTTATATACACCCCTAAACAGAAAGGGCTTTATGCCAAAAAGCAAGCAACTGTTTTCTGGGATTTATTTAGACATTAATGTGTCTAAGTGTCGGGTTTGATTCACTTTCTCACACACTGGGAATGTGTAAGGGGGTGTTAGATAAATTTAGGGTACAAAATGGGGACTGAGAAGGCAAAATGGAACCTGCTTTCCCACAGTGTCTCCATTATTTTTAACTATTTATCCACTGTCCATTATCTAGTGTAATTTGCTGCTATCAGCTGAGACTCCCAGATGGATCACAGGAAGGGAGATGGGTCTTTCTCTCTCTGATCGTTCTGTAATGTTTGTCAAACTACATGCTGGAATGAAAGCAAGAGGTTTTCAGTTAAGAACGGCCAAGACATTGCACAATGGCAGGAGCAACATGTGCTGATAAGTGATGAAATGGAAGTCCAGGCAGCTATTGTTCTGGCATATACTGTATCTGATACAAAGGAACAGCTAAAGAGCCCGTTATGCCGCTAGCAATATCGCTGTAACGTCACTGGTTTTGTGACGTTATAGCGATATTGCTAGCGATATCGCTACATGTTATACTTACCTCCGACCGGCTCCCCCGCTGCTCATTGCTGATCGCGCGAGAGCGTCCTGGACCATTTCTCGTCGGGCGCTTCTTGCTGGGCTTCCTGTGGTGCCGACGAGCGACGCGTGGACGTGGGCGGGAGGACGTCAGGATCGCCTCGTCTGACAGGTAAGTAGCGACCCCCGACCACTGCTATCTCGCTGGTGAGATCTGCCTGTATGGCAGCTCACTAGCGACCACTTAGCGATGCACCAGCGATCCATATTGTTGTCGGGATCGCTGGTGCATCGCTAAGTGTAACGGTACCCTAACTAAAGAAAGAGAGTGTGCAAGTCACAGAGTGTAAGAGTTTTCTAAATGTTAGACTGGTATGTGCATCCTCAGAAGTTTTTAATGTTTGTGGGACACAAGGGCAGTAAGGTCACCCTTTTATCACAGATTTTGAGGTCTACTTTTTATTCAAGCTAGCATTTAATGGTAAACATAGATAAAACCCCAATTCCCGAAAATGTTTGGAGTGCACTATGTAAAATGTAAGACATCCATTTATGACACCTGCTGTACATGTACGGTGCCACATAAGGAACTTTCCAGCAACCTGCCATATATGTACAGCGCAATGATAACATTGGCTCATTGGCAGAGCCAGTATGATCATCAAAGTGCGTCAGCTACATGTTAGAGGTGACACCCTGCAGAAAGGCTTATGATCTGTGCTAGCAGTAATTGCAGGAGTTTAACCCCTCTGATACCTCTGTCAATAGCAACAGCAACATGGATCGGCTTACAGAGGGAGGGAGCTCCTTCTCTGCTCTGATTGACACAACACAATTGCAATCTTGTTATGCTGATGGTTACCATGGTTACCATGGTGACCCCCCATTCCCCCCCCCCCCCCCGGCTAAAAGCTGGTCATGGTGTTAAGCAGGTATGGTGGTCTGTAAGTTCTTGCTGAGATCAGGAGCAGACACCCCTCCCCCATGTGTGCGAGAGAGTGATTTAATACCCTACAGCGCAAAAGAACTGCAGATTATTAAATCAGTGATTAGGACAGGGCAAGTTGATTAGGACAAGGTAAACAAAGTACAAAAAAAGTTAAAACAAAAAATTGTAATAAATGTTTAAAAAAAAAATCACAAAATAAAGAACAAATTAATGAAAAAAATGACACCAATAAATACATATATTAAAGTAAAAACAAAACAAATAAAGTACAGATATTTAATATAAGATAACAAATATACACTGGCGCTTCCTGATTAAAAATAGGATGGATATGTTGTGAGGAAAAGAAAACGAAGAGAGCAGCTGTAGGTACACGTACTGAGTCTGTGCACACCCAGAAGAAATAAGAATAAAAAATGGCTAAAACAAAAGAATACCTGAGCAACCTATCTATATCCAGATACTTCAAATTTTTGTTCCTTAAGGGGATTTGTAATGTTGTAAGTATCACACCATCTTACATCCACTTTAATTGGTGGCTTTTCTAACAACAAGTATTGATTAATGTCATTATATGCTTAGTTTATTTGTTCATAATTTCTGGTTATTTATATGCGTCCTTTATTTTTGCTCCTTAAGGGGATTTGTAGTGTTGTATCTGGATATAGATAGGTCGCGCAGGTATTCTTTTGTTTTAGCCATTTTTTATACAGATATTTAATATTGCTGCATCCGGAATGACCCGATCTATACAACTGTACCACTATTTAACCACTGTTAACACTGTAAAAAAATCAATAAAAAGTGACAAAAAAACTATGCTTTTCATCTTTCAGCTAAACAAAAAGTAGAATAAAGCATGAAGGTCAAATGTAGTTAAAAATGTATTTTCATCTTCTTGTCCAGGAAACCACCATGCAGCAGAGTCTGTGGAGAAAGAAAAAGCTATAGCTTTCATTGTATAACTATCCAAAAACAATGTTTTTTTTTTTAAATTGTTTTCAATGTGTAAAAATGGCAAAACAGAAAACAAGATGGGTCGCCCTCGCTGGCTTCACCCAGGGCTATGGGGTACTCGACACTGGGCTGGTGTCAGGGGGATGATGTGTCACAGCAGTGGTGACCCGGTCCGTGGCCCTGGGTGCCCAATATCAATGGCGGTGATGTTTGTAATGCAGTTTATAAGGAAAGTTCATGACGCCACCTGTGGTGTTTGGCAAGTAAGATGTTAGCCAACGCTGTGTGCAGATCCTCTGGGGCTGATGGTGTGTCGCAGCTTAGATGGTGTAGCTCCCCACAGGTGAAGCTGTAACCCCAGGGCAGTGTATAGGTGGTTGGCACGGGGATGTAGCAGTGCCGACAGGGTAGGAAGCAGACATGACACAGCGGGGTGCAATTTCTGTACCTTTACTCGATAACTGCAGTCCAGGGTCCTGATTACAGATGGTATTGGAGCAGGCTAGCCTGGAAGCAACTCAGGGATTCTCTCTCACTGACGGGCTGTGCAGTCTCCTTCCTAGCGCTTGTGTAGTGTGAAGCACTCCAGTACTCAGTTACTCTGAAGTTCCTCCTGTCAGATGTTCCTAGAACTCCACTTGCACGGCAGACAGCTGTAGCCTCTCTCTCTCTGGGACTCCTCTTTCTCTCTCTCTGAATCCCCGGCTCTCTATCCATTTTGCTGTTGTGCCTCAAGACTTAGATGGGAGTAGGGCATTTATAGCCTCCTACTCCTCTGGTATCTGTGGCAGAACCGTTAGTATCCGTATCACCGTGGAGACCAGACTCCAGTTCTTTCGCTCTCAAGCTGAGGGAGCTCGCCTTCTGCAGCTCAACCTCCAGCTTCTCCTACACGTCTGCACACTTCACCCTCTGCAGACTAACTCACTCTCCTTCCTCTTGGCCCACAGAGAGCACTCCTCCCCTGAATCCTGGGTCAGAGCTCCCCCTGTTGGCCAGGAGTGGAACGGTGTTGCATGTATGGATTGACTGTGAGAGAGACCCATCATTGCCTCCAAGCCTGGCATTACCCTCCCCGGGAGGAAGGCAATGCCAGTGTGGCACCCATACTCCTGGGGGCACCACATTCCCCCCTAGTGAAAGTCAGCACTCCTGGGCTGAACAAAAAAAATAAACATATGAATAATACACAAATACTTAAACAATAATAATTTGTACAAGATTTAAAAGGAAAAATTCACAAAAACCAAGTGTTTCCAAAAATGGTCCTATGATGATAAGTCCAGCATCAATGTCCATGGTCCATTCCTGGGCAAATGGTAACTATTTATAAAGAAAGTTTTTGACCACACACAAGTCCTGTGGTTCAGTGTCCATAAAAGTTAAAAGGGAACTCTTACAGGTTACCTGTAGGCACAAAAGCTTGAAAAACAGTTACATATTTACACTTCAACAGTTTCAACATTTACATTTACTTTATATGCAGAACCTAACTGGTAATATTCCCTGTGTGGTACGAGTAGATCTGTGTAACACTGGTGCTGTAGTGTGTGAGGTATTGGGTACACTACTGGGGATTCTACATGGCACAGGGATATGTGATTGTCTAGTGACTCTTGGACTCACTAGGGGCACAACAGATTCACCACTGGCAGGGCGAGGGTTCTCTGGCTCCACTGCTGGTGTGGCTTCTGCTACATGATTTTCCTGATCCTCTCGAGTCACGTCCTCCTGTGCTTCCACTTGGGGAAATAACAACACTGGTACCACTATTGCATCATTAATTCTAGTCCAATTCGCAGGGAATTCCCCGAGCACTGTGCTGACCTTCTCTTCGGCCTCTACGGGTTGGAGGTTATCTGATTTTTCTTTTCTCTCTTTTAACTGGTCAGGGCACAACTTCAAATGATCCCTGGATACCGCTGCAGAGGTCTCTCCTCCATCTTTACTAACAAGGCATACTTTAGCATTATCAAAGTTTGAGGGCACAATGGTATAAGGTTCAGCCTCCCATTGATCATCCAGCTTGTGCAACCTCCTCTTCCTTTTGAGGACTTGTTCTCCTGGCGAAAAGGGGACAGCAGGTGCATTCTGATTGTAAAGCTTCTCCTGCCTTTGCCTTGCCTGGGCCAGACTCTTCTCTACGCACTCCTGTACTCTTCTGTACTGCCGCTGCCTCTCCTGATCCCAGTCAGCATCTGGCGATGTAGCTTCCGGTGTGAGGACTCCCATGTCCAAATCCACAGGCAGCCTACCCGGTCTTGCTCTCATCAGGTATGCTGGAGTACAGTTGGTAGAGTTCACTGGAATATGGTTGTAGAGGTCTACCAGATCTGGCAACTTCTCAGGCCACAGATTCCTCTCCTCCAAGGGCAGCGTCTTCAGCCGGTCAGTCACCACCTGGTTCATCTTCTCGC
This sequence comes from Dendrobates tinctorius, assembly GCF_039654945.1. NCBI lineage: Eukaryota > Metazoa > Chordata > Amphibia > Anura > Dendrobatidae > Dendrobates > Dendrobates tinctorius. The sequence goes on along the minus strand of NW_027361686.1, from coordinate 6,188,855 downwards.
ACATGCCATTGGTCTGTGAGTGATAAGGTGTTGTCCGGATCTTCTTACAACCATACAAGTTGCAGAACTCATGGAACACTTCCGCCTCGAAAGCTGGACCTTGATCTGTGAGTACTCTTTCAGGATACCCATGTGGCCTACAGAAGTGCTGCTGGAAAGCTCTGGCTACTGTCCTGGCAGTGAGATCTTTGACAGGCACAACTACCAGGAATCTTGAGTAGTGGTCCACAATGGTAAGAGCATAGCTGTAGCCCGACCGGCTTGGAACCAGCTTCACATGGTCCATGGCTACCAACTCAAGGGGCTGTTTGGTGATGATTGGCTGCAGGGGAGCTCTCTGGCTGTCTCGATCCTTTCTGCGCAGGTTACATTGTCCACACTCCTGGCACCACCTCTCAATGGCTTTCCTCATACCAGCCCAGTAAAACCTTTCTCGGAGCAATGCTTCCAACTTCTTCCATCCGAAGTGTCCAGCTCCTTGGTGGTATGCTTCCAGGACCATTGAGGCCTCTCTCTTTGGGACTATTACCTGCCAGACCAGTTCATGTGTGCGGGCATTGATACTCCTCCGACACAGCTTCCCTTCATAAATGAACAGCCGGCCTCTCTCCTTCCACAACTGCTGAGTTTCTTCAGGAGCATCCAACTCTGGACGTCAGTCAGCTCGCATCAACAGCTCCTTCACCAGGAGGACTGCAGGGTCACTATCTTGCATTTCTGCCCAGTCATGATGGGGCAAAGGATTCAGGGTGACTTCCTTCAAGCCAGACCGTCTGTCTCTCACTGCTTGAGCACGTTGGGCCGCCAGTGGCCGGTGGAAGGGAGGTAGCTCTATCTCTTCAAGAGCCTCAGGGTCTTCTCCTGCATCTGGTAGGTTAGGCGTCCTGGACAACGCATCAGCATTGGCATTCTTGTGCCCTGCTCGGTACTTGATAGTGAACTCGTAATTAGACAGCTGAGCCATCCATCGCTGCTCCAGTGCACCTATCTTTGCAGTGTCCAAGTGGGTCAATGTATGGTTGTCCGTGAAGATTGTAAACTTGGCGGAGGCTAGGTAATGTTTGAATCTTTCGGTGACAGCCCAGACTATGGCAACTTGAAAGAACTGTAGTTATCAGGGTTCCTTTCGGTGGGACGCAACTTCCTGCTGGCGTAGGAGATCACTCTTTCTTTTCCGTTCTGTACCTGAGACAGTACCGCTCCTAGTCCCACATTGCTGGCATCTGTGTACAGCACAAATGGTTTCTCATAATCTGAGTAGGCCAAAACTTCGTCACCTGTGAGAGCCATCTTCAATCTTGTGAAGGACCTCTCCAACTCTTCGGTCCATTTAAAGGTGGAATTTTTCTGCTTGTTTTTCTTGGACTGACCCACCAGAAGGTTTTGCATAGGGGTGGCTAGTTCAGTAAAGCCCTTGATGAATCTTCGGTAGTAGCCTACCAGTCCAAGGAATTGGCGTACTTCATGAAGGTTGCTGGGCTTCGGCCAGTCCCTGATAACTGTGACCTTGTCAGGATCTGGTGCCACACCTTCTGCACTGACCAAGGTACTGTACCTTGGGCTTCAAGAGGTGGCATTTGGAGGGCTTCACCTTGAGGCCAAAATTGGACAAAGCTACATCAGCCAGGTGTTCCAGATGCTCTTCATAGGTTTTGGAGAAAACAATGGCATCATCCAGGTACAGCAGGACCGTTTCAAAGTTCATGTGTCCCAGGCAGCACTCCATCAGCCGTTGAAATGTCCCTGGAGCAGTGCAGAGCCCAAATGGCATATAATTGAACTCACAGAGACCCATTGGAGTGGTAAATGCTGTTTTCTCCTTATCTGCCTCTGCCACGGGAACCTGCCAATACCCACTGGTGAGATCCAAGGTGGAAAAGTAATTAGCAGTTTTAAGTGCAGCTAAGGATTCCTCAATCCTAGGTAATGGGTAGGCATCTTTATGTGTAATGCTGTTAATTTTCCTGTAATCAACACACATTCTCATAGTACCATCCTTTTTCTTTACAAAAACTATTGGAGCTGCCCAGGGGCTACAACTGTCTCTGATAACCCCAGCCTCCTTCATCTCCCTCAACATACTCTTAGCACACTGGTACTGTGTTGGGGGTATAGGTCTGTACCTCTCCTTTATGGGTGGATGGTCCCCCATGGGGATATGATGTTGGACCCCTTTTGCCTGCCCAAAATCTAGTGGGTGTTTGCTGAATACCCGCTCATGCTCTTGTGTCACTCTGTAGACCCCATTTCTCTGGTATGAAGGTGTAGAGTCAGTTCCCACCTGCAGTTGCTGACACCACTCCTCTGGCTGTTTCACAGAACCATTGTCCTCCCCCTGATCAGATGGGACCAAAGGCTCTGCTGCCTGCAAAGAGTTGTTGTTAATGGTGAGCAGCTTAGCAACTGTGGCGTACCGAGGTATCGTGGCTTCCTCTTCCCCACAGTTCAAAAGACGTACAGGTACTCTCCCTTTTTTTACATCAACCACCCCTCTGGCTGTCAGAACAGTGGGCATACTTTCGGAGTATACTGGTTCTACCAATGCCTGGTAATCTCTCCCTCTAAGGCCTATAGCTGCCCGACACCATACCAACATTTCACATCTGGGGGGTATTGCAATGGGGAAGGCATCACTCACTCTGACGCTGCCAATCTCTCCGCCAGAGAGTTCCACCTGTTGTCTTTGCATCAGGGCTCGGATCTCCTTCTGCAGGACTCATTGTTCTCCGGAACCAGCAGTCTCAGCCACCTGTTGCAACAAGACAATAACCTCGGACAGACAGTTTTCATTTACATTGGTACCAAGAGTCATCATAGGGTTACATTCACGTCTATCAATATCAACAATTATCAGACCTTGAGACTTTAGTTCCACCCTCCCCACTTTAACAGTAATCTCCTTACATCCAATCTGTGGTAAGGTTTGACCATTACTAGCAACTACTTTCAGTTCATCAGTGGGATCACGGGTGAGTTCAGAATCAGCCCAATATCTTTTATACAGAATATAGGGCATGGTGGTCACCTGGGAGCCAGTGTCCAGCAAAGCATTCATAGGGATACCATCAATCACCACAGGAAGGATTGGTCTCCCTCCCATGTACTTGGCTCTCCAGTTCCTTGGGCCTGGGGATCCTACTCCTGGGGGTTGGCCCTCTGCCCCAGGGGTTGCTCATTTAAAGGACAGTACCTTGCAAGATGACCTGCCTTGTGACAGCGACGACAGATGGGACATCCGTCCTGGTCATAGCGATCGTTGTTCCTTCCTCGAAGTGGTGGGGCTCTCCTCCTCCGGAGCCACGGGACATCCTCTGGACTTGAAGCAAGCTGAATCTTGTCTTTGGAGGACACCTGCAGGGACTGCACGGTTTTAGTGAGTGCAGCCATTCCTTTAGTCAACTCCTGGACCTGTAGACGTAGCTCCTCAGTTGGGTCTTTGTCCAGAGTTTGTGCATCGGCCTCCTCAGGGATGGAAGGAAAGGATGTTGCTTCCAGATGATAGGTGATCGCTGGGCATCTAGGGGGCGCTTGACGGCTGTCAGTGGATTCCTGCAGTACCCGGATAGCCCTGTCCTTAAATTCAGCAAAGTCCAGATCAGGGTTTTGCAGGGTGATTATATGCAACTGTCCTCGGTGGGTACTGGACAGGAGTCCTTCAATGAACTGCTCCTTCAACAGTTTATCTTCTTCCTTTACGCTGTCAGGATCAACTTGCTTAACTGCTCGCAGCGCCTTCTGCAGGTTGAGAGCGTAGACCCTGATACTGTCCTGTACCCTCTGCTTGCAGCCAAAGAACCTCATCTTGATTTCAGCGGTAGGCGGGTGTCAAAAGTGCTCTTCAGCTTGGCCAGGACCTTTACCACAGTCTCTTCACCAGTGTCCTGCCAGGCTTTCACTTCTCTCAGCGCTGCACCCGTTAGCTGTCCAATCAGGATATTTACTTTCTGACTTTCAGACAGGGGGTAAACTTTAAACACGCTGCACAGTCTCTCTTTAAATTCACCCAGGGTGTGTGACTCACCTGAGTACTGCAGTAGCCAGGCTGCTCCCGGTATGTAGTGCATAGACAGCGGCATGATGGGAACCACCGCGGCAGGCACTCCTCCTTGCGGTGCTGCGGGGTTGGCGGCGGCGTCCGCCGCTGCATCACCTTGTGGCGCGGACATCTTCTCCCCCCTCGTTAACGTAAGCCAGGGCCGGGGGTTGTGTGAGCTCACCGGCGGCCACTTCACAGGCCCGACGCTCCGGGCTGTAGGCCTCAGCTCCTCCTCCTCTCGCACGCTCTTCTCTCTTCCCACGCGGCACTTCACTGCTTCGCGCTCTGTGGCAGGCTCTGCCCACGAAGGCCTGCCCCTTCTTCCTGCGCGCCAAGCAGCGCGGCAATGGTGGCAACTGGCGCCAAATTCACACTGTCTTTTTCACATACACAGTCTGTGGCACACAGGACCCGGGGATACCGGGCTCCGTAATCCTGTTCGTGATGCCAAAATTGGGTCGCCCTCGCTGGCTTCACCCAGGGCTGTGGGGTACTCTGTACCGGGCCGGTGACAGGGGGATGATGTGTCACAGCAACGCTGACCCGGTCTGTGGCCCTGGGCACCCAATATCAATGGCGGTGATGTTTGTAATGTAGTTTATAAGGAAAGTTCGTGACGCCACCTGTGGTGTTTGGCAAGTAAGATGTTAGCCATCGCTGCGTGCAGATCCTCTGGGGCTGATGGTGTTTCGCAGCTTAGATGGTGTAGCTCCACACAGGTGTAGCTGTAACCCCAGGGCAGTGTATAGGTGGTTGGCACGGGGATGTAGCAGTGCCGACAGGGTAGGAAGCAGACACGACACAGTGGGGTGCAATTTCTGTACCTTTACTCGATAACTGCAGTCCAGGGTCCTGATTACAGATGATATTGGAGCAGGCTAGCCTGGAAGCAACTCAGGGATTCTTTCTCACAGACGGGCTGTGCAGTCTCCTTCCTAGCGCTTGTGTAGTGTGTAGCACTCCAGTACTCAGTTACTCTGAAGTTCCTCCTGTCAGATGTTCCTAGAACTCCACTTGCACGGCAGACAGCTGTAGCCTCTCTCTCTCTCTCTCTCTGAATCCCCGGCTCTCTATCCGTTTTGCTGTTGTGCCTCAAGTCTTAGATGGGAGTAGGGCATTTACAGCCTCCTACTCCTCTTGTATCTGTGGCAGGACTGTTAGTATCCATACTACCGTGGAGACCAGACTCCAGTTCTTGCGCTCTCAAGCTGAGGGAGCTCGCCTTCCGCAGCTCAACCTCCAGCTTCTCCTACACGTCTGCACACTTCACCCTCCGCAGACTAACTCACTCTCCTTCCTCCTGGCCCACAGAGAGCACTCCTCCCCTGAATCCTGGGTCAGAGCTCCCCCTGCTGGCCAGGAGTGGAACTGTGTTGCATGTATGGATTGACTGTGAGTGAGACCCATCATTGCCTCCAAGCCTGGCATTACCCTCCCCGGAAGGAAGGCAAAGCCAGTGTGGCGACCATACTCCTGGGGGCGCCACAAAGACATAAATGTGTCATTGCTGTAATCGTACTGATCCGAAGAATAAAGTGGTCAAATCACTTTTACTAAGCAGAACGGCATAAAAACAAAAAACAATTAACAATTTCAAAATTGCTGGTTTTTGTTCATTGTGCCTCCAAAAAATCAGAACATGAACGAATTGAAAAAGTTAGGTATCTGAAAATCATACCAATAGAAACAACCACTGTTCCCACAGAAAACAAGCCAAGACCTCACATGACTCTGTCAGCAGAAATATAGAAAAAAATATAGCTCTCAAAATATGGAGATGAAAAAACTAGTTTGATTTTTAAAAAAAAACCTCTTCTATTGTGTGATAGCAGCCAAACATAAAAACCATATAAGTGTACTATAACTGTTATCGCACCAATCTACAGAATAAAGTAGTTTCATCACTTATACCGCACAAGGAATGGCAAAACAAAATAGAATTAACAAATCAGCAACTGGTGAAGAATTGGTTTTATTTTGTCTTCCAAAGATTGCAGAAAGGCTCGGCTCACATTTCTCCTCTGCTCTGCGCTGAGCGCTTAATCCGGTACTTCCATGGAAATCTCTGAAATTTGTGATTAGGACAGAAATCCCAACAAAACATTCCCTAAAATGAGGCACATGGAGACACTTTGGATATGGTCTGGCCTATGATTCAGCAGTGTCCATCTTTTTTTAGCATGCATAAAAGCCTGGTCAGTCCCAGTTTTATGCACCTTGAAAAAGAAGGACAATAGCCAGATGGAGTCCAGAGTATAGCTACTGCCTCATTGTAATGACTGGACTCATTGTGGGTAGAAACTAAATCACATCACTCAGAGATTTAGATGGAAACCCCAATATAAGTGCTCAGTGTAGAGTACCATGTAAATGTGATCAAAAATGTTATGTAAAATGCTCACAACCAAGCTTCAACTCAATCCACAAAATAGCAAGTCCTCGCTCAGGTCCACCATCTGTTACACAAAATATAGTGAGCTTCCATGTCACTTGTAGCACAAAGGTTCTGGAAAAGCAAAAATGGCTCCTTGCCCCTCAAAAGAAATCATGTGAGATCTTTGTTCCCAAATTCCCATAATGTGCTTAAACCACATTTAGCATTCACATCTATGACATTTCTGTAGCAATGAGAGTCCGCTTAATTTATGTGTGCATGTCAATGTGGCGCCCAGCGTCTTTATCGCCACAAAAAGGTTAAATATGTACTGTTTTGCATGCGTTTTGTAAGCAATGGGAGTTATGCTTTCTCTGCTAGAGACCACAACACATACACGCAGTTCACCTCACTCTCTTACTTGTCTGAAGCTTAGAGCTTTGCAGACGTACCCTAACTGGGAGGGGGAGGAGCGGAATTGTTGTTTTCAGTGAAGAAGAAGGAGAGAATGGAGAACGCTCCTGAAAGCCATGACATGCGCTTCCTCCAGGAGCAAAGCTAAGAAGAATCAGGGAGTCAGCCCCTAGGCCATCCATGCTTTCTGAACAGGGTGGTTACCTGAGAGACTGTGTGAGTTTATACAACCAACAGCAGAATGTTTTCCCCGGGAAGACTGCAGCAAACTAGGATCAGTGAAAGATTGTACAAGAAGGAACTTGAGCTTCACACAGGATCCAAGCTGCAAGTTGCCAGAGGAGGAATACACAGTGAGTAGTGGCTATGCTGGAAGTTCTAGACTACGGGAAGCCTTGGTCCCAGAAGGGATTAGAATAGCAGGAAGCTTACACTGAGTCACAGCAGAGGGAAGGATAACTCCCATTCTGCAAGGCTGACAGTAACCTGGTGAGAGTTGTAATATCTCCTCTGAACTGCACCTGAACTACAGTAAATGATAAAGTGACTTTCCTTGTCTCCTGCCTTATTACTCCGTGCCTTCTACTTCCATCACAATCTCTGGGGGTCAGCCCTGGTTGGAGAGGGTTAAACTTCTGCACTGCCACACCATCTACTCCCCAGGGATCATCTGCAGTGCCGGCTATACTACAGTCGAACACTCCAACTGGCATCACAAATCACTACATAAACATCATTCCTAATCAATACTACCCTTTTACATGACCACCTGGGGTCACGGACCGGGTCACTGCCACTGTGACACATCCCTTTAAGATGACTGGCTCAGTACTGAGTATCCCACGGCCTCTGGGGCGCGTCATCTCCAGAAGCATCTGCAATGTACAGACACTAGAATGTACTAGGCACTACAAAAGCAGTTTGCAATTTTCATTCAGCAACATCTATTGCTATTTGTTTCTAGAAAATATTCATGGAGTCAAAATCAACACTACGCCTGTGGACAAATTCCCAGAGGGGTGCAAATTCCAAAATGGTGTCACTTGAGGGAAGTAGAGTTGAGCGAAACGGGTCGAAAAATTTCAAAAGTCGCCGACTTTTGGCAAAGTCGGGTTTCATGAAACGAAACCCGACCCTAGGATGAGGTCGGCGACTTACGCGCCAAAGTCGCGTTTCAAAAGTTTGTTTTGCGCTCTTTTTCAGCCAATCAGGATCCACGGACACTGTGGGCAACGTGATGACATAGGCAGGGGTCACCACCATCTTTCAGAAGGGCATGCAAGTGATTGGCTTGCTTTGGTGGGCGTCACAGGGGTTATAAAAGGGCGTGCACGCCGACCGCCATCTTACTTCTGCCGATCTTAGCATAGGGAGAGGTTGCTGCTGCTCATTCTGTAGGGAGAGCGTTAGGCAGGGAAGAAGAAAAAAAAACTGCTTCTGCTGCTAGCGATTTTGCCTGTACAACACACCAGTCACTGTGTGTGCAGTGCAAGGGGAGGCTATATTGTGGTGGATCAGCGGTGTTGGTTGTTTGGCTGCCTTCTAAGGCTTCCTGACAGCTGCATTGCTGTTTACCCACTGCTCTGCAAACTGCTTTTTTAAAAGCAATCCCAATTTTTTTTTGTCCTGCTGAGGTACTGAGCATGCATTTTTTCACACCATACAGCGGTGTACACTCCTCACACAGTACCTTGTAACGGCTGTTATCCCAGCCACAGTGAAGCTATCTGTGTGTCACTCTGTGAGAATAAGTCGAGGACATGTTCCGTTCTTACAGACCTGCACCCACTAGTTTTGTCTAGCTTTCAAACAGTTAAATATATTTGCTGCTTGATCACATTCAAAACTATAGAGAGACAGCGTGTGTCAGTCCGCATACTTAAAAAACACGGAGCTTGACAATTTTACGTACACCGGACAGCCGTGTACGTGCACGCTCCTCTCAGTACCGTGTAACAGCTGTTATCACGGCCACAGTGAAGCTGTGTGTCACTGTGGAAGGATAAGTGGAGGACTTGTTCCGTTCTTACAGACCTACACTCTAGGGAGATTCCTATTCTGCCCAATTCTACATACTCCTTGTAGTTTGTGATACACTAGCCAATTTCTGCCTGTGACATAGCGCTCTGATATTCAGTGGGCCTCACACAATCCAAAAGTGTCCAGTGTCCACTAGTGTGTGCAGAAATTCAAAATCTCCCTTATCCTGTAGTCACTTTTTCACACCTGTGCCATCGAGCCTGTGACATAGCGCTGTGATATTCAGTGGGCCTCACACAATCCATAAGTGTCCAGTGTCCACAAGTGTGTGCAGAAATTCAAAATCTCTGTGATTCTGTAGTCACTTTTTTCACACCTGTGCCATCGAGCCTGTGACATAGCGCTCTGATATTCAGTGGGCCTCACACAATCCAAAAGTGTCCACTAGTGTGTGCAGAAATTCAAAATCTCTGTGATCCTGTAGTCACTTTTTTCACACCTGTGCCATCGAGCCTGTGACATAGCGCTCTGATATTCAGTGGGCCTCACACAATCCAAAAGTGTCCAGTGTCCACTAGTGTGTGCAGAAATTCAAAATCTCCCTTATCCTGTAGTCAATTTTTCACACCTGTGCCATCGAGCCTGTGACATAGCGCTCTGATATTCAGTGGGCCTCACACAATCCAAAAGTGTCCAGTGTCCACTAGTGTGTGCAGAAATTCAAAATCTCTGTGATCCTGTAGTCACTTTTTTCACACCTGTGCCATCGAGCCTGTGACATAGCGCTCTGATATTCAGTGGGCCTCACACAATCCAAAAGTGTCCAGTGTCCACTAGTGTGTGCAGAAATTCAAAATCTCCCTTATCCTTTAGTCACTTTTTTCACACCTGTGCCATCGAGCCTGTGACATAGCGCTCTGATATTCAGTGGGCCTCACACAATCCATAAGTGTCCAGTGTCCACAAGTGTGTGCAGAAATTCAAAATCTCCCCTGTCCTATAGACACCTTGTACCTTGTTTTACATTACTATATAGTTTGTTGGATTTTGTCTACATTTCTGCAAAAAATGAGGAAGGCTGGTGGAAGAGGCCGTGGAATTGGGCGGGGGTTGGCAGCTGGTAATGATGGTGTTGGTGGTGGATCTGATGGTAGTGGCAAGAGCAAAATAGGACCGAATGCAGGAGGTGTTGAGCCTGCATCATCGTCTGGCTCCATAAGGCTTCGAAGGCTTAGTTTTCTAGGAGTTGGCAAACCGCTTTTAAAGCCAGAGCATCAGGAAAAAGTTTTGTCTTACATTGCTGACTCAGCCTCCAGCTCTATCGCCTCCTCTTCTGAAGTTGCAAAAAGTAAAAGCACTGAGTCGTCATTGGAGGCTCATGTTCATGAACCACACCTTTCCTTGTGTACTTCACCCCAACCAAGATTGAAGGATGACGCAGGCCATACTACTGATTACTCCATGGAGCTGTTTTCACATACCATGCCTGGATTATCAAGTGAAATGGTGAATTACTCAGGCCAAGATGAATCTGACATGGAGTGCACTGATGCACAGCCGCTGATAGATGATTCTGCTGGTACATTCACTCAGAGCACTACATTGTCCTCGCAGTGTACAGAGCCAGATTCTGACCCTGATGAGACTCAGGTGCCCCTTCCCGCACACTATACCACCATACACGGTGACACAGAGGAAGGTGCACATGACATTGAAGAGGAGGTGATGGATGACCCAGTTGTTGACCCAGATTGGCATCCATTGGGGGAAGAGGGTGCTGCTTCCAATAGCTCAGATGAGGAGCATCCACAGCAGACATCGACATCGCAACAGCTGTTATCTGGCAGGCCCGGAGCACTCCAAAGACAGGTTCCAAACATCAAAAGAGTTGCTGGACAGCTTGTCCAGAGGGTCAAAAGATCACAGCGTGCTAGGCCGCAAAATGTCTGCCAAAGTAGGAAGAGTGCAGTGTGGCACTTTTTTGAACAAAATCCTCATGATCAGGCCAAGGTTATTTGTAAGAAGTGCACAAAGACCTTAAGCCGAGGGAAAAATCTGAAAAATTTGAATACCAGTTGCATGCTTAGACATTTAACCACCATGCACTTGCAAGCGTGGACACAACACCAAACCTCATGTGCCACATGTGCAACTGATCACAAAGAAGGTAGTCAGCAACGCTACATTGTTTCCCCCACTGTAAGCCCACCGGTTAGCACAGCAGCAAATGTTGAGGTGTCGTTGCAAGGCCACAGCAGTCAGGGAATCCCACTGTTATATCAACGAAATACTGAATCTAGGCCATCAGAAAGAACACCAACTCCATCACCATCATCAACCCTCTCTCAGTCCACCCTGTCCACCGCTACTTCCACCATATGCAGCTCTCAAGTCCAGCTCACCCTCCCAGACACTATAAGTAGGTCAAGAAAGTACTCAGTCTCTCATCCGCGTACACTGGGTTTGAACGCCCACATTGCCAAACTAATCTCGTTTGAGATGATGCCCTATCGGTTGGTGGAAAGCGCAGCTTTCCGTGAACTCATGGCCTATGCAGTACCACGCTATGACCTACCCAGTCGCCACTTCTTCTCATGCACAGCCATCCCAGCCCTCCACCATCATGTAAAAGACCGCATTGTCCATGCACTCAAGCAGTCAGTGAGTGGAAAGGTGCACCTCACAACTGATGCATGGTCCAGTCGGCATGACCAGGGCCGTTACGTGTGCATCACTGCGCACTGGGTTAATGTGGTGGATGCAGGGTCCACAGGGGACAGCAGTGGTGGGACAGTGCTGCCTAGCCCACGGTATAGGAAACAGTTGGCTGTAGGCGTTCGACCCTCCTCCTCCTCCTCCAGAAGCGAAAGCTCGTCCACAGAGCGCAGTCGTACGAGCACTCCATCTGCAGCTGCCACTGTTGCACACGAGGTGTCCCCCTATCGAGCAGCTAGTGGAAAGCGTCAGCAGGTTGTGTTGCAGATGATGTGTTTGGGCGACAGACATACCGCCGAGGTACTGGCCGAGTACTTGAAGCGACAAACTGAGTCATGGCTGGGCAGTGTACATCTTGAGGCAGGCAAGGTAGTTAGTGATAACGGCCGTAATTTTGTGGCAGCCATAGCCCTTTCAAAACTCAGCCACATACCTTGCTTGGCTCACACCTTGAACCTGGTGGTGTAGTGCTTCCTCAAAAATTATCCGGAGTTAACAGCCCTGCTCCAGAAGGTGCGAAGACTGTGCGCGCACATCTGCCAGTCGCCTGTACACTCCGTTCGTATGCAGAAGCTGCAGCGATTGCTCCACCTTCCCAACCACCGCCTCATTATCGACATTGCAACAAGGTGGAACTCCACCCTGCACATGGTGGAGCGGCTGTGCGAGCAGAGGCAGGCCATAATGCATTTGTGGGAGGATACACGGTCAGGCACTTTGAGAGCAGACATGGAGTTGACAGGTGTGCAGTGGTCAAAGCTGAAAGACCTCTGTAAAGTCCTTCAGTGTTTTGAGGAATGCACACGGCTGGTAAGCGCAGACGACGCCATCCTAAGCATGAGCATCCCACTTATGCGTCGGCTCATGCAAACTTTGACGCACCTTAAGGAGCAGGCGTCTGCAGCCAATGTTGATGAGGAGGAAGAGGAGGAGGGAATCCTTGATGACATTCAGCCATTGTCTGCTCAGGGACCTCTCCTGGACGAGGTGGAGGAAGAAGAGGAGGAGGAGGATGATGATGGGGATGATTACTTTGGGGAGGAGGATGCATCTCGTGGGGCAAGTTAAAATGTTGGCGTGGCAAGGTCTGGTACAGGGTTTGTGCGTGACTGGAGGGATGTGGATTTGCCAGAAAGTGCTCCTCCAACCAGCACTCGCAGTGCATCATTGACACCGGGAACATTGGTCCACATGTCAGATTATGCCTTGCAGATCCTAAAAAGGGACCCCCGCATTGCCAAAATGATGAACGATGACGACTACTGGTTGGCCAGCATCCTGGATCCACGCTATATAGGCAAATTACAAAACATCATGCCACAGGAGAACCTTGACCTAATATTGGCTAATAAACAAGCAACTCTGGTAAATCGGTTGCTTGAGGCATTCCCAGCACACAGCAGCGGTGATGGTTCTCACACGAGCCGTACGGGCCAGGGGCAGCTTGGCAGAGGTGTTCATGGTGCACACAGCAGAAGTGGCGTTGGAGACAGGGGTTTCATGACAATGTTGTGGACTGATTTTTCAAGTACCGCTCACACACCTGGTAATACTGCATTGATGGAAAGTGACAGGAGACAGCAGTTGTCAACTATGGTTACAAACTACTTTTCCTCCCATATCGATGTTCTCCCACACAGGTCATTCCCCTTTGACTATTAGGCCGCTAAACTGGACACCTGGCCTGAATTGGCACAATATGCCTTACAGGAGCTCGCTTGCCCAGCTGCAAGTGTGCTATTGGAAAGAGTCTTCAGTGCAGCTGGATCAATCCTGACAGAAAAAAGGACCAGTCTGTCAACCCAAAATGTGGATGATCTAACCTTCATTAAAATGAACCATACATGGGTTTCCAAGGATTTTGTCCCACCTTCCCCTGATGACACATAGGGTGACAGAAAAATGGCTTGCTTTGGTCCACCTCTTCCTGGGACTTGACCTATTTCGCCTTTTGCATCAGCTGAATGTCCAACATCAACATATGCCACTTTCTAAAACTCCCTAACTGTGCTGCCTCCCCCCCCATGGCCGGGGTCACCACCTAGCGCACAACACCGTGCGAGTGCCGTTGCCCTGGACAGGTGGGTAGGCCGACTCTTGGGCGCGGGCACTGGCACAGGGTCCCTCTTAGTGCAATCAAGTGTCTCTGACGGTGGTGGTGCACACCCGCCGTCAGACACACCGCCGTACTATGAGGGGCCCAGTGCCAGTACCGACGCCCACGAGTGGGCCCCCCTTGCTTGGGCAGGGCCCCAGCATTTGCAATCTTTACCTCTCCCTGCTCCTCCGCTGTGTAGTCTGTGCCGTCAAATCCATACTGTGCCTGACACCGTCTGAGCCTGCCTCCTCATGTATAGACATATATTTTGAATGTGTCCGCTATCCATACATGTTATCCGGGGATACGGTACCCTTTCTCACCTTTGTGCAATCACGTGCAATCCATACTGGGCCTAACACCGTCTGAGCCTCCCTCCTGATGTATAGACATGTATGGATAGCGTACACATTCAAAATATATGTCTATACATCAGGAGGGAGGCTCAGACGGTGTTAGGCCCAGTATGGATTGCACGTGATTGCACAAAGGTGAGAAAGGGTACCGTATCCCCGGATAACATGTATGGATAGCGTACACATTCAAAATATATGTCTATACATCAGGAGGCAGGCTCAGACGGTGTTAGGCCCAGTATGGCTTGCACGTGATTACACAAAGGTGAGAAAGGGTACCGTATCCCCGGATAACATGTATGGATAGCGTACACATTCAAAATATATGTTATCCGGGGATACGGTACCCTTTCTCACCTTTGTGCAATCACGTGCAAGCCATACTGGGCCTAACACCGTCTGAGCCTGCCTCCTGATGTATAGACATATATTTTGAATGTGTACGCTATCCATACATGTTATCTGGGGATACGGTACCCTTTCTCACCTTTGTGCAATCACGTGTAATCCATACTGGGCGTGACAACGGCTGGCGAGCTGTTAAGCAAGCTACAGCACCTGTGGTTTGCACACGTAAGTTTTTCATTTTTTCAGGAATGACGGTTAGGCCTAATTCCGGAACTGCGGTTGACCTGCACTTACTGGGAAATCATCATTCGCGAGTAATAATTGTAATCAGTGATCCCCATCACTAACGTTGTTCAGCGGGTTATCTGCACCTGTAAGCGACAAACGCTGGCCTTTTCAGTGTAGCGCACATGCAGCCACGGACATGTAAGGGCATGACACACCAGTTATTGACCAATCTCATGTGCCAGAGCCTCACGTGTCCCTCAAGTAAGCCGGACTCGGACCACGGGGCATGACGGAGTCTCGTTCGTTAACGGAATTAAGCTTGCAATGTGTGCATCTTTTCTGTAGCTGGCATGGTTGAGGTTTCCCAGTTGGAGTCGAATTTAACCATAGGCTCCACTCCTGGTGGTGCCCTTCTGGACATTCCTTTAAGGTTCAGCTTTGCAACCATACTGCCCACGTAAAACAAACACTTTGCCTTCATGAACGCTGTTTGGAGGGTCATGACTCGTGGGAATAACGCCGCCCAATCAGTTAACCTGCTAGAGAGATCCTTTGTTGCTCCCAAGCATGACATCACACTCCCTAGGAGGAAGGTAATGCCACTGTGGCGACCGTACTCCTGGGGGCGACACAAGTGCACTGATGCCCAGCCACTGCTCGATGAATCTGCTGGTACATTTACCCAGACCACTACATTCCCCTCGCACGCTACACGGCCTGAATCTGACCCTGATGAAACTCAGGTTACCCTTCCCATATACAGTTCCATCTTACACGGTGACAAAGAGGAAGCTGCAGATGAAAGTATAGGTTCGGCCCACCCGCCATCAGACACACCACCGTACTATCAGGGGCCCTGTGCCAGTGCCGTCGCCAATTAGTAGGCCCCCCCTGCTTGCTCAGGATCACTGCACTTGCAAGGTTGAAATACTGTGCAGTGAGATGGAAGATGGGGACGACGAGGAGTCCAGACTAGTACAGGGATTCCCTAGCGAGGAGACTTATTTGATTGTTTTCAATGTTGGGACAGCAATTTTTGGGGAGCACTATACTCTGGAGAATGATAGATGGGGCCCACCATACACTGGAACATTCCAAAGGTGGACATCAGACACTGGAGCAGCATTTACAGGGCCCATTATACACTAGAGCATTAGAAATGGGGCCCATTATGTTTGGAGCATTATTTGGGCCCATAAGACAGTGGAGCTTCATCCATGGGGACCAACATATACTGTAGCATTATGTGGAGCTCATCATATACTGTTTCGAACATTATATGGGACCAATGATTCTGTATGGAGAAATAGATGGGCCTCGTCATGAGATGTAAAAAGTGAAGTATTTTTCATTGTACTATACCGCTATTTCTCTGCCGTATCGGAGCATGATGAGTTGTGGTATGTGTTAAAGGGGCGCTCTTTCGCCCAGGGCACATGAAAACCTGGAGCCAGCCCTACCCCCCCACAACTTTAGCCAAATAACCCCCATTTTTCAGTGCGTAACTTGTATTATGAAGTTAATTAAGGTTGACAAGCTTAAGTAAGAAGAATTGATGCTTTTGGCATTCAAATGGGCACTGTAGGTGTGTTTCCTGTCCTCCTCTCACTGCCGACTTTTATTCCCCATTGACTTACATTGGGTTTCGTGTTTCGGGACGACCCCGACTTTTCCCTATAATCGGCCGATCTTGCTCGACCCGACTTTTGGAAAAGTCGGGTTTCACGAAACGAAACTCGACCCTAAAAAACCAAAAGTCGCTCAACTCTAGAGGGAAGGTTTTGGAACTGTATATTGAGTCTGCAAATTTCCATATTTTTTGGACAATAAGATGCACCACACCATAAGATGCACCTAGGAACAAAGATCAATGATTGTTCACTGCTCTCCAAGCCCAATGGAGTGGAGAGCAAAGAATATTAATTCCCTTAAATAGCGGCAGCTGCAGCTGCTTCTAACAGAGTGTCCGCTATTAAAAATAAATTAATATTCACTGCTAGCCATTCCCATGGGTGTGGAGAGCAATGAATATTCATTTCTCTTTAGCAGAGGGCACAACCAGCTCCTGCCTCCTGCCTCCTGTGAATTGCTGCTCTGCCGCTTCCGCTCTGCCACCTCCCCATCCACAGCCACAGCTGGTACATTCGGACCATTAGATGCACCCCCCACATTTTTGGAGGAAAAAGTGTGTCATACAGTCTGAAAAATACAGTTCTCTATTAAAATTTTTGCTCCAAGAGTGAAAGAGCACTCTGTCCCTCCAGAGTCTCGCCATGTGGCTAAATAGTTCTGTACAGCCACATATGAGGTGTTGCCATATTCAGCAGAAATTTTGTGACACATTTTGGTGTCATTTACACCCATTTCTCAGTGTGAAAATATAACATCTGGGAAATCTGGGGCTAAAACTATTCAAATAAATAAATAGATAAATTTATAAACCACATAGAACAGCATTAACCAAAATAATGATCAAACAAAATACTAGGGCACTTCCAATCAGGCTAAAAAAATAAGAAGAAAAATAAACTTTAAGTCCGATAACTTAATATAATAAATTCTTTATTCATAGAAAAAAACAATAAACCAATAAAAATATTAGATAGGGAAAATATATAGAAAGACTGGTAAACATTCACGATAGTAACAGACTGCCCATTTGTAATTAGGACAGAAATCCCAACAAAACATTCCCTAAAATGAGGCACATGGAGACACTTTGGAAATGGTCTGGCCTATTATTTGGCAGTGTCCATCTTTTTGAGAGTTCCTAAAAGCCTGGTCAGTCCCAGTTTTATGCACCTTAGAAAAGAAGGACAATAGCCAGATGGCTGCTGCCTCATTATAATGATTGGATCCATTGTGGGTATAAATTAAATCACATCACTCAGAGATTTACATGGAAACTCCAATACAAGTGCTCTGTGTAGAGCACCGTGTAAATGTGATCAAAAATATTATGTAAAATGCTCACAACCAAGCTTCAATTCAACCCAAAAAATAGCAAGTCCTTGCTCAGGTCCTCCATCTGTTAAACGAAATATAGGGGACTTCCATGTTACTTGTAGCACAAAGGTTCTGGAAAAGCAAAAATGGCTCCTCGCCCCTCAAAAGAAATCCAGTGAATTCTTTGCTCCCAAATCCAAATGCCCCTCCTATCTGAGCCTCACAATGTGCTTAAACTACATTTAGCATTCACATTCATGACATTTCTGTAGCGATGAGAGCCTGCTTAATTTATGTGTGCATGTCTCCAGTAGCACCTACAATGTACAGGCACTAGTATGTACTAGGCACTACGATAGCAGTTTGCAATTTTCATTCAGCAACATCTATTACTATTTGTTTCTGGAAAACATTCATGGAGTAAAAATTAACACTACGCCTGTGGACAAATTCCCAGAGAGGTGTAAATTCCAAAATGGTGTCACTTGAGCGGAGTTTTTGGAAGTTTAGCCTCTGTATATGGAGTCTGCAAATGTCCATATTTTTTGGACTATAAGACGTACCACACCATAAGATGCACCTAGGTATAAAGATCAATGAATGTTCACTGCTGTCCACGTCCATGGGAGTGGAGAGCAGTGAATATTAATTCCCTTAAGTAGCGGGCACACGTCAGAACCCAGGAGCTGCAGGAAACCGGCGGCTGCTTTTAACAGAGTGTGCTATTAAAAAGAAATTAATATTCATTGCTAGCCACTCTCATAGGTGTGGAGAGCAGTGAGTATTAATTTCTCTTTAGCAGAGGGCACAGCTGATTCCTGCCTCCTGTGACTTGCTGCTCCTCCCCATTGCCGCTCCCCTACCTCCCCATCCACAGCTGGTACATCTGGACGATAAAACGTGCCCCCCAATTTCCTCCACATTTTTGGAGAAAAAAAGTGCATCTTATAGTTTGAATATACAGTGTTCTAGGAAAATCTTTGCTCCAAGAGTGAAAGAGCACTCTGTCCCTCCAGAGTTTTCTTGTGTGGCTGAACAGTACTGTACAGCTACATATGGGGTGTTGCCACCTTCAGCAGAAATTTTGTGACACATTTTGGTGCCATTTAAACCAATTTCTCAGTGTGACGATCGGTCTCCCCTTAAGGGGATCAATGCCCTTGTGTATCTTAGGCAGGGAGTAGAATGTCGCCGTTACTGGCCATTTCGGGAACATGTAGTCAAACTCATTTTTAGAGATAAGTTTCAATTCCAATGCCCCTTTCAACAGCTCCGACAATTTCGAACTGTAATCCTTGGTAGGGTCTCCTCTCGGCATCTCATATGTGGATCTATCAGACAAAATGGTCAGACACATCTGGACATATTTGTCTCTATCCAGGATCACCATATTACCCCCTTGTCGGAGGGTTTTAGCACAATCTGATTATTATTACCAAGTCCCTCTAATGCTTTTCTCTCACAAAAGGGGAGATTTGGTGGAGCCCTTTCTTTTTTCGGATCAATATTACAGATCTCCTCAGAGACCAACTGCAGAAAAATATCAATACTACTTGTATCACTTATCGGCGGCATTTTTTTACTTTTTGGCTTCAAGTCAGAAAAGGGATCCACCCCAATTTCTCTCTGACCCTCTTCAGCCAACTCGGCCAGAAGCATCACATCAGGATATTCATTCTCAGTTAACCCAAGTTGTTGACATTTATTTTTTTCATTAAGAGCAAAAAATTTTTTCCATTTTAGTTTCCTTGTAAATAAATTAATATCTTTAATCCACTCAAAGGGATCAAATCTCGTTGTTGGAACAAATGAGAGACCTCGCTTTAGAACTCTCGTTTACACATCTGACAGAATATAGGAGGACAGGTTAATTATTTGATTATCATTGTTTTTATCAACCATACCCCTTATTTGGAGTACGTTTGATTGGTGCGTTTACGCAATTTGTAAGGAGCTAAACCTCTCGTTTCTAAAAAAAGATGCCGAGGAGCAAGCCGAAGATGAGGGTGTACCAGTAGCAATGAGTTTGACTACTTGTTGACGAAATGGCCAGTCATGGCGACATTCTACTCCCTGCCCAAGATACACAAGGGCATCGATCCCCTTAAGGGGAGACCGATCGTCTCAGATATCGATGCCTTGTGTCAAAATTCAAGTGTCTATTTGGACAGACTTTTGAGACCTTTTGTGACCTCCCTCCCTTCTTATCTAAGGGATACAATGGACCTTCTTAATAAATTGGAAGGAATAACGGTTGATCAAGGTGCTATAATATCCTCTATCGATGTCGAGGCACTGTATAGTAGCATTAGACATACGGAGGGCCTAAAAGCGGTCAAACATTTTTTGAAAGGGAGGGGGGTACACTTTGGAGCACAAAATAGATTTTTGTTGGAACTCCTGGAATTTGTACTGTGCCATAATTATTTTTTATTTAATGGCAGGTACTACCACCAGCTCAGGGGCACAGCGATGGGGAGCCCTTGTGCCCCCACTTATGCTAACTTGCTTCTGGGCTGGTGGGAGGACATTATTGTCCTTGGGGACGAGGATGTGGTCTGGTCCCCAAGAATTGTATTCTGGGGGCGTTATATCGACGACATCTTCGTCCTCTGGACAGGTGATGGAGCATCATTTAGTACTTTTGTGGAGGTTCTTAATAAGAACGAGATGGGACTGTTCTTCACCCACGAGGTGGGTGGAGATCAGATTACCTTTTTGGATGTCCACATCTCTATCTCCAAAGATGGTTCCTTAAAGACTTGTCTCCATCGAAAACCGACCTCAACAAATAGTCTCTTGAGATGGGAGAGTTACCACCCCCCACCCCTGAATCGGGGGATTCCTAGGGGACAGTTTCTTAGAGTACGAAGGAACTGCTCAGAGTGGGGTGATTTTGAGTCACAGTCAAGAGACTTATGGGGGAGATTTAGAAACAGGGGATACCCTGTGAGGGTGATTGAACCTGCGTATAAATATGCCAAGCAAAGTAGGAGAACGTCTCTCTTGATCCCGAGGATAAAGGAGGACTCAAATATGGTGAACAGGTTGATAGGGACTTATGATGACCAGGCTGGGAGAGCTATGGATATTCTGAAGAAATATTGGTCGATTCTGAAAACCGATGGAGATATATGTAAGTGTATCAACCCAGGACCGTCGGTTACATACAGGAAGGGCAAGTCAATTCAAGATCGAGTGGTAAGTATCCACCTGGAACCTCAGAGGAGAGAAGGTACATGGCTACAGAATAGAGGAATTGGCACATATAGATGTGGACACTGTAGCTTTTGTAAATTTATATGTCCATCAAAACTTTCTGTAGTGCCCACACTAAAAGGTTTTATCAAATGAGAGACTTTGCGAACTGTAAAACGACAGGGGTGGTCTATCTGTGTACCTGTTCGTGTCCACTTAACTACGTGGGAAAAACTAAGCGTGAATTACGCGTACATATAAGTGAACACTAGGGGGACATTAGACATAAGAGGGATACTGCCCTTGTGCGTCATGTTAATCTAGTACACAGGGGAGATGAGAAACAGATCAGTTTTCACGTTAGTGAGAGAGTTCAGCCCGCAGTGAGACAGGGGGATTGGGACAGGAAGATCCTACAGCGTGAAACACGCTGGATCTTCTGGCTTGAATCACAAAGCCCGAATGGCCTGAATGAACAGTTAAATTTTACCAGTTAGCTATAATTAATGGGTTTCTGCATTTTTCCAGCATACTTATATTGCTCTTTTTGAGCATTTTAGGACAATTTTGTCGTGATTTTTTTCTTGTTGTTATATATCAATCTTGTTATTTATTGGACATAAAAAATGTGGTTACTTCAAATTTAGGGGGCCTAAATCATGGACATTGTTACTGAGTAGAGAACTGAGTATTATATTTAAAATCTGTATTATATTACTGAACTTGTTGTCCAATATTTTTTATTGATTAATTAGTCCCATTTGGGATCATTCACATTTGCTCTTTTTTGTCTGCGTCTTGTGTGATGTAATTTAGTCACTTATAGCCTGTGGGAAAGGGCCTCATCTGAGCGGCAGCACTATACTTGGGTACGAGCATAAATTTTTATGTTATCAGGAGGTGTACACCTGGAATTATTTAGTATTAGAAGCGTCTGCATGTGTGTCCTGTATACACCTGAGCTTATGATAGATTATATGTGGAACCGCTTTATACATGAGAAGCGCAGAGTACTGGGTGGATTAAGACCTTTAGATTACGTGTCTACAAGCTGGACATGGTGATGCTCAGCGCCCTTCCCTTATGCTTGGAATCATCCTACATAGGAGTGGTTTCAGCGCGCAGCATTATGTGGATGTAATCCACTGAGACACATGGCTATGTGTGAGACTACATAATACTCAGTGCCCCGCCTCTTAATTACTTTATTCCGGTTGGTGGAACGCAGTTTGAGTGACAGATGGACATCACATTGGATTACAGCGCACCGGAAGTGGGCGTTAGCACATCTACGCTGAATCTTTAAATGACGGCGGTCTGAGCGCCCGGAGTAAGCCGCACACTGCATTGCCTCTACGGCCGGGGATATTGGGTCCCCACTTTCTAACCCCTGATGAACCGTCATTAACGCAGAGGGGGAAATGCGTCGGGTTTCTGTCTGCATCATGGCCGATAAGTATGCGCTGCCCATATTGCTGTTGATTTACCTCATGTGGCATTTTTTGTAATGAACAATGTTAACTCCTCAATACCCACGACTGGTGAACTGATGAGCATTGCTGTGTTATTTTACACATGAATCTTTATGGTCTCTCGCACCATTGTGAGGAATGTTGTTAGCATTATCTGTTTATGTAACATATGGGTTTCCTAAAAAGGACAATTGTACTATGCTATTTCTTTCCTGCCACATGGGGAACCAGGGCTTCTGTCTGCATTGATGGCTGAGAAGTATGCACTGCACATTCTGCTTTAGACAGAGTTTCATGTGATATTTTTTTCAATGAACAACGTTAACCCTTTGATCTATGAACCACTGAATACGGCTGTATTATTTTTTACATGAATTTTCATGACCTCCAGCATTTCTAGGGGGAACATTTTCAACACAGTCCGTCTTTATAATTTGCTGACTGTTTGGAAAGGGTCATTGCATTGTGCTATTTTTTGTTTGTCAAATGAAAAATTAAGAAGTTCAGAGGGGATGTGATTTTGTAACCTCATGAAGGATTGCTTTATATTGGTTACACCGTTATTATATGTATGCTGGATGAGGTGGACTGAACCTCATTAAACCCTGTGCATGTGCAAACAGCTGCTTGACAGACACTAATTGGCTGCTATTTTTGTGCAGTGTCTGCAATATTATTCGTGCTGGTCCTAAACTGTGGACTATTATTTGTATTTTTTGTACACTGTTGACTTTAGATATTAATCTCTCTGTAGACGTTTTTCTTGTACATTCCCTATATTAGGGTTTATTATTGCAGGCTAGCATTTTTTGACTACGAGATAAGTCCTATTTTTGACCTGCAGAAAACCCAGTTTTTGAAAAATATTTACATGTAAGAGACTTTTTAGGCTACTAGATAAGTTTGCAGTGTGCTTACTACGAGATAAGTTTACAGCACTAAGCACTTTTTTGAACGAGACTAATTGTCTCCTCACTTTTTTCTAATTTTCGGTATTGTGGGTGTGAGTGTGTGTACTTTTTTGTGTCCCCAATTTTTGTATACATAAAGTGGTCTAGGGGGTTATTAGGGACGCCGACGTTGAGCGGGGGCGCCATATCGTCTACAACTAGGGTGCCAACCTCCACGGTCAGGAAGGGCCTTATTAGGGCGTACTAGGGCGATGTAGCTTTTTGCCATTCATTTTGTGAATTAATTAGAATGTCCAAGGTTGACTTATATGCTTGACCCCCTGTGTATCTTGGTAATTGTACTTTTATATGTTTTTTAGTGATTCAATTAAAAGTTAATTTTTAAGGATTATCCTTCCTCTGCTTACTCACAGAAAGTAACATTCACGGTTGATAGGAAATACAAACTCAGTGTTGCTGCAACAAGAATGGATGGCCATTATCAAGTCCAGGATCCAGTGTAATTACTTTATAAAATGCATGGTCAACCAGGTTGGGCATGGGCCAAAAACCTAGGCAGGTTAATTATGTATACAAAAAAAGAGAAAATGGGCAATACGCCTCAGCCAGCTCACCGACAAGCCAAGGAGCTCGAAACCATGTCCGGACAAGACGTGCAGCATCCAAGAAAATGAAGAGTCTGTGATCCAGCTCCTTAAAATTGCAAATTTTTTATTGATCCTTAAAATAGATGAATTCAAAAAATTCCTCAATAGTGAGAGTACACAGAGTGCACATGCAGCATACAGCTGTATGCTGCATGTCCACTCTCACTATTGAGGAATTTTTTGAATTAATCTATTTTAAGGATCAATAAAGAATTTGCAATGTTAAGGAGCTGGATCATAGACTCTTCATTTTGTAGGTTAATTCTGTGTTGACCCCCTGCAGGAAACTTCAGTCATTCTTGTGGACTTGCGAGCAGTGAAAGAATTGTGAGCCTGATGACAAAAAAAGATGAAAAAAAGAAGGCTAAATTTTAAACCGTTTTTATATTGCAAAGAATAAAAAATCAGTTTCTGCAATGTGTTAGTTAAAAGGCTGTTGATTACTTCCGAATGGCTTATTACTAGAGATGAGCGACTTTGCCTTTTCTCGGATCGAGTCGGGTTTCATGAAACCCGACTTTCTCAAAAGTCGGGTCGAACGAAATCGGCCGATTATGGTGAAAAGTTGAAGGCCGACTGAAACACGAAACCCAATGCAAGTCAATGGGGAACCAAGGTTGGCAGGGAGTGGAGGACAGGAAACACACCTACAGTGCTCATTTTAATGCCAAAAACATCAATTCTTATTACTTAAGCTTTTCAACCTTAATTTACTTTAATAATAGTTAGGCATTGAAAACTGGGGGTTATTTGGCTAAAGTTTTGGGGGGTAGGGCTGGCTCAAGATTTTCGTGGGCCCTGGGCCAAAGAGTGTCACTGGGCTCTTTTAACACATGCCACAATTCATGATCCTCTGATATGGCAGAGAAATAGCGGTATAGTACAATGAAAAATACTTCACTTCTTACATCTCATGACTGATATCCATTTTAAATTCTCCAATAGCTCCAAAAACAGACAGTATATTACTTCATACAGTATTATGGCCACCGCATAGTGCGCTATACAGAGTAATGAGGCCCATATATTTCTCCATACAGAATCATTGGTCCCATATAATGTTTGAAACAGTATATGATGAGCTCCACATAATGCTACAGTATATGTTGTTACCCATGGATGAAGCTCCACTGTATTATGGGGCCAAATAGTGCTCCATATATAATGGGCCCCATTTCTAATGCTCCAGTGCATAATGGGCCCTGTAAATGCTGCTCCAGTGTCTGATGTCCACCTTTGGAATGCTCCAGTGTATGGTGGGCCTCATATATCATTCTCCAGAGTATAGTGCTCCCCAAAAATAGCTGTCCCAACATTGAAAACAATTAAATAATTCTCCTCGCTAGGGAATCCCTGTACTAGTCTGGACTCCTAGTCATCCCCATCTTCCATCTCTCTGCACTTGGACTGTTTAGGCAGAGGGCGTACAGACGTGATGTCATCGTGATCTCTGACCAGAATGTCACTGTCAGGAAACGCGGAAGACGTCACAGCGGTGGAGCAGGGAGAGGTAAGTATTTCAACTTTGCAAGTGCTCTGATCCTGAGCAAGCAGGGGGGCCCACTCGTTGGCGACGGCACTGGCACAGGGCCCCTCATAGTACGGCGGTGTGTCTGACGGCGGGTGGGCCCTTCCACCGGCAGAGACACTTTTGCGTACTATGAGGGGCCCTGTGCCAGTGCCGTCGCCCATGAGTATGCCCCCCCACCTGCTCAAGGAACCTGCACTTTCATCTGCACCTTCCTCTTTGTCACCGTGTATGGTGGTACAGTATGCGGGAAGGGGAACCTGAGTTTCATCAGGGTCAGATTCTGGCTGTGTAGAGTGTGAGGGAAATTATCACGGTCACGTGTGTCTGGATGCAGCGAGTACCGCAAGGTGGACCCATATGACACATGTGACCCTGGATACACCGCCTCCAGTGGGGCGAATTTAAATAATAAACACGTGCAGCTGGATACACCGCCCCCAACTGGCGAATTTAGACATTACACGTATATACAAGTCTGGAAACCCCGCCTCCAGTAAGGCGTATTTAAACAATAAAGGAAACCTGGGAAACATTAACAATGGTGGGCCCTGCAATAGGGAATAGGGAAGTGGAGACCTCCTGAGCTCCCCTGAGCCAGTGTCCCTGCCCTCCTAACGTTCCCTATGCCGGTTCCGCACCGGGCGCGCACAGGAACCTAAAACCCTAGCTCGCCCTGACCTAAACCCTCACTAGGGAATTGGTCGGTGCGGAAACTAATCCCACCACTGAACTAAAACACACATGAGGAAAGATGACAAAACAGGGGAAACACCACTTAGCTTTGCTCTGTTGCATGCGCTCCTAGCAACAGAGCCCACCACCTGCGTGCATCTTCTCCTCCACCTGGATCCATCACCATAACTGGATCCTTCACCATAGTGCAGCCTTGGAGCAGAGTCCACCACCAATTGCAGAAGTCCAGTAACAGAGTCACAAAGATGAGTTCAGCTCCTGCCCAAAAGTCAAGCATGCTTGAGTCCAGCTCTCAGCAACCAAGTCCCGCATGCTGAGTGCAACTCTCTCCATCGTCGCCACTCCACCAAGCCATGCAAGCACTTCCTGTCGACACCATAAACTGTGACTCCACCACGCCATGCCAGCCCTTCTTGCAGACCACATAGCTGCCACTCGTCCCCTCTGGCTGGGCTGCGCAGGACTCATGTTCAGCTCCTTTCTCACCCCAGGCTTACTTGCCAAATGAACACACAATATCACCAACAGTGATCAAACACACCTGGCTCTCTTTTATAGAGCCTAACACCTGATTTGTAATTAAGTGCACATTGAACCAAAGAAACTAAAGTGCACTACCGCTCACCACCACCGGGGCAACTTAGAATGAACGACACCACGTGTAATAATTCTAATGGCCACCGGGGGCAATCACACCACTTTGGCACGAAGCCAAAGGAAAAAAGTTCACTTTGTGAATTTAAACTGTCAGATCCAAACTGGATCATGACAGGAATGTAGTGGTCTGGGTCAATGTACCAGCAGAATCATCTAGCAGTGGCTAGGCATCAGTGCACTTGTGGCGCCCCCAGGAGTACGGTCGCAACAGTGGCATTACCTTCCTCCTAGGGAATGTGATGTCATGCTTGGGAGCAACGAAGGATCTCTCTAGCAGTTAAACCAACACACAACACAGTTCCCACTCCAGGCCAGCAGGGAGAGCTCTGAACATGACTGCTGAGGAGCTGCTCTCTGTGGTCGGGAGGAGGTAAGTTAGGGCAGTCTGTGAAGGGAAGGGGAAGTGTGTGGACGTGAGAAGGGGAGCTGGAGGATGAGCAGAATTAAGGCTCACTCCTAGCTGGAGCGCATTGTCAGGATTCCGGTCTCCGAGTTTGTAGGGACACTGATGGTCCTGCAGCAGAAACCGTATGAAGTACCAGCTGTAAATGCTCTGTTCTCAACTAAGGCTCGGAGGCCCCAGCAGCGATGTGTGTGAGCCAGAAGGAAAAGGCTATGGCTGCCTGCCATACGAGAAAGTTCCAAAAGAGAGTCAACAGGGGGAACTTCAGTGAACTCAGTACTGCGAGTACCTCTGATAAGCACTAGAACGGAGGCCACACTACCTATCTGCAGAGAGAGAATTCCAAATTTGCTTCCAGGCTGACCAACTCCTTTTCCATCTGTACTCTGGGTCCTGGACAGCACTTACCAAGTACAGGTAAAGGAACTGTACGACAGTGTCTGTCATCTTTCTCCTGCGCCTGGCGCACAACTCTGCTACATCCTGCACTGTACACCAGCTACCAACTCTTTCATCTGCCCTGCGACTACGGCCCTACCTGTGCAGGGCTTCTACATATTAGCTGCACTACAACATCTGTCCCAGAGAAGCGACACTGCAGCGCAGGTCAATGTGATCAGAAACCACAGGTGGCGTCACATATCATTCACCTATAAACGTTATTCACCCCTTTGCATGGACGCCCAGGGCAACAGAACGGGTCATCACCAACAACGTGACACATCCCTCTGAGACACCGGTTCGGTACCGATTAACACCACTGCCCTTGCTGGCCACCGACACTCCATGTCAGATTCATCTTGGACTGGGGAATTCACGATGTGACTTGATAACCCAGGCATGGTATGATAGAAAGAGCTACATGGACTAATGTGAAGTGTGGCCTGCTGCATCATTCACTTTTGGTGGGGGTGAAGGACACAAGGAAAGGGGTTCTTCCTGACCAGGAGCCAGCACTTGACGACTCAGTGCTTGCATTTTTTGAAACTTCAGAAGAGAAGGGCATATTTGCTGGAGCCTGCTTCGGCAATGTAAGCAAAACCCAGTTCCTGATGCTCTGGCTTTAAAAGCAGTTAACGTACTCCCAGAAAAGGTAGCCTTCCAGGCATTCCAGAGCCAGACCATGACGCAGGCTCAACACCTCCTGCCTTAGCTGCTATTGTGCTTTTGCCACTACCAGCAGATGCACCACCACCATCAACACCAGCTGGCCCCCCCATGCCCGCATCCACGGTCTCTTCCACCAAACTTCAAAATGTTGCAGAACATGACCCCAAAATAACATCAGATATATGGTACTGTATCAGAAGCCTACAGCTCTGTACAGTCAAAGGATGATTGTCAGTCTCCATATATATACCATCAGTCACACCAAGATGCTCACAGGCTCAGTATGGATTAGACAAGAATATAAAAAGTTGAAAAAGTGTACAGTATCATCAGATAGCAGGTATATATAGTATAGTTTAAACATTCTAAATCTCCGTAGATATTTCAGGAGGCAGACACAGACGCTCTCAGGCTCAGTATGGTTTACAACACAATATAAAAAGCCATAAAACGGTAATGGATCTGAAGAGTACAGCTGTACACAGTGTAGGGGTCATTGTTGTCAATCTCAGTATTTATTTTCACAGTCAGAAAATATCTCTCACTTGGTCAGTTTGGATTAGACCAGAATACAAAAAGCTGTAAATGGGTAATGTATCACAAGCGTAGAGCTGTATACACTAGTGTTGGGGTAATTTTTAAATGTACATCTAAATTGCAGGAGTAACCCACAGGCTGTCATACTCTCAGGATGGATCACACCACAATATAACAAGATCCGCAAGAAATAATCACACATGTGGGACAATTGTTGAGAGTTCATTTTTCTCTTCACCGTTGAGGTCTGATGAACTCCCTCCTCTGGTGAAGGAAGGTAGTGAGGCTGATTACCAAACACCTGGGCAGCTAGATGATGACTGGGTGGCTGGAATTGAGGACTGGATATAAGGCAGCCAACGCCCTTCTGCCTTGCTGGTGATCCTGCTGGATTCTTGGAGACCAGTCTGATTCCTGCATCTCAAAGCTAAGTTTTTCGGCTCTGCTTTGTACACTTCAGTTTTGTTTTTGTTTTGCCTTGTTTTTTGGGAGTTCTGCCATCCCCGGCCGGGGGTAAGCTGAATTCCATTTTTGTCTCTGATCTGTTGATCTTTTGCTCTGTCTTCAGAATATACCTGAGTGCTGATTTAGTCTTTTGAAGCCTAGCGACTTCAGGGCCTGTTTTTCCTATCAGTCGGTTGGCACATTTTGGATAGGGTTTTTGCGGATGGCAGACAGCAGCTTTCCTATCCTGTCCTATTTTAGTTAGCTTGGGCCCCATCATTTGCTCAACCTATCTTTCTATCTGTGTTAGTGTTTTCATCTTGCTTCACCGTCATTATATGTTGGGGGCTGCCTATTGCTTTGGGGTCTGCTCTGGGGCAGTTTACTTTTTCCCCTTTCTGTCTTTAGGCTATGTAGTTCTTCGGCTGTGATCGAGGGGTCTAGGGCACCGTAGGAACCCCCCACGGCTACTGCTAGTTGTTGTGGATAGGTTCAGGAGTCTGCAATCCGATAGCTGCCAACCTCTCTGGTTTTCTGGACTTAGCTAACATTTCTGTTTCTGTTTAGTATTTTGTTTTTTCCTCCTTCGGTGACTCATCATAACAGAATCACCAGCCATACCGCAGATCCTAGGGTACTCAATAGCAGGAGAGAATTGTTAAAAAAAAAAAAAAAAAAAAAAAAGTGTGTCAAAAATTTTTTTTTTTGTGCATATTTTTTCCTCTATATCTCTGAGGCCGTAGGGGGAATTTTTCTCTCAATGGAGATGAAGCAATTGTCTGATCATGTGGAGCAGCTCGCTGCTGAAGTGCGGGGAATTTCCGCCTATCTTGCTCATTCACATGCTGCTGAACCAAAGATTCCTACTCCTGATGTGTTTTTTGGGGATCGGTCTAAATTCTTGAATTTCAAGAATAATTGTAAATTATTTTTTGCCTTGAAGCCTAACTCGTCGGGGAACTCCGCGCAGCAGGTTAAAATTGTCATCTCTTTGCTGCGCGGCGATCCCCAGGATTGGGCGTTTTCTTTGAAACCTGATGATCCTATTCTTACTAATGTGAACGCATTTTTTCAAGCCTTGGGGTTGTTGTATGATGAACCTAATGCTATTGATCAGGCTGAAAAGACCCTGTTGGCATTAAGCCAGGGTCGGGATTCGGCAGAGTTGTACTGTCAAAAATTCTGAAAGTGGGCGGTCCTTACTACCTGGAATGATGGTGCCTTGGCAGCCCTCTTTCGGAAGGGTTTGTCAGAAACTGTAAAGGATACTATGGTGGGATTTCCTGTTCCCTCTGGTCTTGACGATTCTATGTCATTAGCCATTCAGGTGGATCAGCGTTTACGTGAACGCAAAACTACACGAGAGATGTTGCCACCTGTTGAACAAATGTCTGAACCTATGCAATGTGATAGAGTTTTGTCTAGGGCGCAACGTCAGGAGTTCAGAAGGCGTAATAAGCTGTGTTTTTTTTGTGGGGATGCCTCGCATATTATTTCTGTCTGCCCTAAACGAGAGAAACGTTGTGCACACACGTTTTCTGTGGGTGGTGTTCAACCTAAGTTTCTTCTGGCAATTTCTCTGATCTGCTCCCTGTCCACATTTTCCGCCAAGGTTTTTGTGGATTCGGGAGCAGCTCTGAACCTGATGGACTTGGATTTTGCTAAACGTTGTGAATTTCCTATGACACCTCTACGGACGCCTATCCATTTGAGGGGTATTGATGCTACTCCTTTGGCGAAGAATAAACCTCAGTTTCGGACCCAGGTGGTAATGCGGGTCGCCCCAGACCATCAAGAAAATTGCAGATTTTTGGTGTTGCATAATTTGCATGATACCATTGTTCTGGGGTTTCCGTGGTTGCAAATCCATAATCCAGTTCTGTATTGGAAATCTTTGTCTGTGGTGAGTTGGGGTTGTCGGTGTGCCCCTCAGTGATGCTCCTGTTTTCTCCACCTCTCCCCAGTCACATGATGTTCCTGACTATTTGGCTGACTTTTATGATGTATTTAGTGAGAATGAGTCTGCGTCTTTGCCTCCTCATAGGAGTTATGACTGTGCAATTGAGCTGAACCCGGGGTGTAAATTCCCCAAGGGTCAGCTTTTCAATTTATCTGTACCCGAGCACGAGGCTATGCGATCCTATATTAAGGAGTCGCTGGAGAAGGGTCATATTAGACCATCCTCTTCACCCTTAGGTGCTGGGGTTTTTTTCGTGGCTAAAAAGGATGGTTCATTAAGGCCTTGTATTGACTATCTTGCCCTCAACAAAATTACTGTTAAATATCAGTATCCGTTACCCCTGATTTCTGATCTATTCTCCAGAGGTAAAGGTGCTTGCTGGTTTAACAAGCTTGACCTCAGGGGGCGTATAATCTTATTCGCATTAAGCAGGGGGATGAATGGAAGATGGCGTTTAATACTCCGGAGGGACATTTTGAGTACCTGGTGATGCCTTTTGGGCTCAGTGATGCCCCTTCTGTCTTCCAGTGCTTCATGAACGATACATTCCGAGACTTTGTGGATAAATTTTTGATTATCTATCTGGATGACATTTTGATCTTCTCCAAGAATTGGGACTCTCATGTGGAACATGTTCGGACTGTGTTCAGGATTTTGAGGGAGAATTCAGTGTATGTCAAGGGATCGAAATGCCTTTTTGGGGTACAGAGGTTTTCATTTTTGGGATTTATTTTGTCTCCGTCAACTATTGAAATGGACCCGACCAAGGTACAGGCCATTTATGATTGGGTTCAGCCCACTTCTTTGAAGGCCCTCCAGAAGTTTTTGGGTTTTGCTAATTTTTATCGGAAATTTATATCTAATTTTTCTGGTATTGCCAAGCCATTGACTGATTTGACTAGGAAGGGTGCTGATGTGCTGAATTGGTCTCCGGAGGCTGTTTCTTCCTTTCAGGAGCTGAAGCGAAGATTCACTTCTGCTCCGGTTTTGCGGCAACCTGATGTCTCACTCCCGTTTCAGGTGGAGATGGACGCTTCTGAGATTGGTGCAGGAGCGGTGTTGTCCCAAAAAGATCCTGTGACATCTAAAATGAATCCTTGTGCTTTCTTTTCCCGAAAGTTCTCCCCATCCGAACGTAACTATGATGTGGGGAATCGGGAACTGTTGGCCATGAAATGGACATTTGAGGAGTGGAGACATTGGTTGGAGGGAGCCAAACACCAAGTCGTGGTCCTTACTGACCACAAGAATTTGATTTACCTGGAGTCGGCCAAGCGCTTGAATCCTAGACAGGCTAGGTGGGCCTTGTTTTTCACACGTTTTAATTTTGTGGTCTCTTTTCTTCCGGGCACTAAGAATGTCAAGGCAGACGCCCTCTCTAGGAGTTTCCTTGCTGATTCTCCAGTTGTGACTAAGCCTGCTACCATCTTAGGCGAGGGGGTAGTTCTTTCTGCCATCTCGCCCGATTTGAGACGTGCTCTGGAAGAGTTTCAGGAGGACAAACCTAAGCGTTGTCCAGTGGAAAGTTGTATGTTCCTGACCAGTGGAGGAAGAGAGTGATGTCTGAAGTTCATTGCTCTGCATTGGCTGGTCATCCAGGTATTTTTGGTACTAGAGATCTGGTGAGTCGGTCTTTTTGGTGGCCCGCCTTGTCTCATGATGTCAGGAATTTTGTGCAGTCCTGTGGGACTTGCTCCCGGTCTAAACCTTGTTCTCGCTCTAGTGGCTTGTTGATGCCTTTGCCGGTGCCCAGGAGGCCATGGACCCATATTTCAATGGATTTTATCTCTGATATGCCTGTCTCTCAGAGAATGACTGTTATTTGGGTGATTTGTGATAGATTCTCTAAGATGGTCCATCTTGTACCACTCCCTAAGTTGCCATCTTCCTCTGAGTTGGTGCCCTTATTTTTGCAACAGGTGGTTCGCTTGCACGGGATTCCTGAGAACATTGTATCTGACAGAGGAGTTCAGTTTGTGTCAAGATTTTGGAGGACTTTCTGTTCCAAGCTGGGAATTCAGTTGTCCTTCTCATCTGCGTTTCACCCTCAGACCAATGGGCAGACGGAGAGAACAAACCAGACTTTGGAGTCGTATTTGAGATGTTTTATTTCTGCCGATCAGGATGATTGGGTTTCATTCTTTCCCTTGGCCGAATTTGCTTTAAATAATAGAGCTAGTTCTGCCACTTTGATGTCACCTTTTTTTTGTAACTTTGGGTTTCACCCTCGATTTTCTTCAGGGCAGGTGGAGCCTTCTGCCTGCCCAGGTGTTGACACTGTGGTGGAGAGAATGCACCAGATCTGGGACCAAGTAGTGGATAAGTTGTCTCTCTCCCAGGAAAAGGCCCAGCGGTTTTCCAACCGGCGTAGGACCATTGGTCCCCAGTTTAAGGTTGGTGATATGGTTTGGTTGTCATCAAAAAATATCGCTATGAAGGTGGTTTCTCCTAAGTTTAAGCCTAGATTTATTGGACCTTACAAGATTTTGGAGATTATTAATCCGGTCTCTTTTCGGTTGGCTCTTCCTGTCACATTTAAAATTCATAATGTGTTTCATAAGTCCTTGTTGAAGAGGTTTGTTGAACCAGTAGTTCCTGTGGTGGCACCTCCTGACCCTGTATTGGTTGAAGGTAACATGGAATATGAGGTAGAGAAGATGCTGGATTCCCATCTGGCTAGACGGAGACTCCAGTATTTGGTTAAGTGGAAGGGTTATGGTCAGGAGGATAATTCCTGGGTCTCTGCCTCTGATATTCATGCCGAAATATTGGTGCATGCCTTTCATCGGGCTCACCCGGATCGCCCTGGTGGCATGGATGAGGGTTCGGTGACCCCTCCTCAAGGGGGAGGTACTGTTGTGAGTTCATTTTTCCCTTCACCGTCGAGGTCTGATGAACTCCCTCCTCTGGTGAAGGAAGGTAGTGAGGCTAATTACCAAACACCTGGGCAGCTAGATGATGACTGGGTGGCTGGAATTGAGGACTGGATATAAGGCAGCCGATGCCCTTCTGCCTTGCTGGTGATCCTGCTGGATTCTTGAAGACCAGTCTGATTCCTGCATCTCAAAGCTAAGTTTTTCTGCTCTGCTTTGTACACTTCAGTTTTGTTTTTGTTTTGCCTTGTTTTTTGGGAGTTCTGCCATCCCCGGCCAGGGGTGAGCTGAATTCCATTTTTGTCTCTGATCTGTTGATCTTTTGCTCTGTCTTCAGAATATACCTGAGTGCTGATTTATTCTTTTGAAGCCTAGCGACTTCAGGGCCTGTTTTTCCTATCAGTCGGTTGGCACATTTAGGATAGGGTTTTAGCGGATGGCAGACAGCAGATTTCCTATCCTGTCCTATTTTAGTTAGCTTGGGCCCCATCATTTGCTCAACCTATCTTTCTATCTGTGTTAGTGTTTTCATCTTGCTTCACCGTCATTATATGTTGGGGGCTGCCTATTGCTTTGGGGTCTGCTCTGGGGCAGTTTAGTTTTTCCCCTTTACTGTCTTTAGGCTATGTAGTTCTCCAGCTGTGATCGAGGGGTCTAGGGCACCGTAGGAACCCCCCACGGCTACTGCTAGTTGTTGTGGATAGGTTCAGGGGTCTGCAGTCCGATAGCTGCCAACCTCTCTGGTTTTTCTGGACTTAGCTAGTATTTTGTTTTTTCCTCCTTCAGTGACTCATCATAACAGACAATGTTCCAGGTGTCAATGATACACTTAGAGTGGTGGGTGGAGGAGGACTTCCTGGCAGAAAGGGTACAGTATCACCAGATACCAGGTATATATAGCATAGTCTAAACATTAAAAATGTATGTCTATATATTCAGGAGTAGTGTTGAGCCACCCCGCTCGTGTTCCAGTTCGTTATGGTTCGTCGAACACGAAGCAAGTTCATTGAATGTTCGACGTTGTTCGTCGAACGTTCGACAAACACCATTGAAAACAATGGCAGGTAAACAGAAACACATAGAAAACAATTACAAAACACCTTAAAAGGTGTCCCAAAGCAGACAAAATGCTCAGAATACAAAAATAACATGGTAAACGGCAACTACATATAAGAAAAGAGGTGGAGGAGTAAAAGGAGGAGGAGGAGACACAGATATAGGCATGTCATGCCCTTATGAAGTCAAGAAAGGCTGGAATAAAAATGTAAAATACCAAAAAACAGTAAAAATCTGAAATCGAAGACGATTATATACCGTCGGACTTCCCACCATAAATTAGGCCAACTGCTGATCGGGCGGCGTTATTCCCAGGAACAGCTTCCATGAAGGCAAAGTGTTTGGTTTCCGGGGGCAGTATGGTTGCAAAGCTGAACCTTAAAGGAATGTCCAGAAGGGCACCACCAGGAGTGGCGCCTGCAGCTTAATTTGACTCTACCCGGGAAACCTCAACCTTGCCAGCTACAGAAAAGATTGAGAGATTGCAAACTTTGTTGATTCTGTGGGTGGTGGTGGATGTCCGCTTTTAGTTGTGCTAGTGATTTGTCAGCTTAATTTCATTAACGAACGAGACTCCGGCAAGCCCCCGCGGTATGCGTCAAGCTTACTAGAGGGACACGCGAGGCTCTGGCACGCGAGATCGATCAATAACAGGTCTGTCATGCCCTTACATGTCCGGGGCTGCATGCACGCTACACTGAAAGGTCCAGCATGTGTCGCTTACAGGTGCAGATAACCCTCTGAACCCCGTTAGTGATGGGGATCTGGGATTACAATTCTTCCCCGCGAACGAGGATTTCCCTAGTAAGTGCAGGTCAACCGGAATTCTGGAATTAGGCCTAACCGGCATTCCAGAAAAAATGAAAAAATTAAGTGTCCAAACCACGGGTACTGTAGCTTTCTTAACAGTTGGGCTCCTCTGCTGAGTAACATGCAGTTCTTACATAAACAGGCGGCATAGCTTGGTTCACTGGTGGGCTCCTCTGCTGAGGAGCAGACAGTGCTTCAAGGCCCAAAAGGATTTTCTGGACAAGATGCGGTAAAAAATAATTAGAAACACACATGGTGTAGCTCCTTGACAGGTGTACTACACCGCTTGCTACCACACACCGCTACTATGCCATGAAACAGTCTATTAACATTGAAAACCATTATTAATGTGAAAATGAAGTTACGCTTTTGGTGAACGAACCGTTCTCGAGCGGAACCTCGAGCAGCAGAATTTTAAGGAAAGTGTTCGAGTTCGACGAACGGCTCGAACACCGCCCAAAACAGCTGGAATTTTAACTTGGCGAACTGGTCGACTCGAACACTGCTCATCTCTAATCAGGAGGCAGACTCAGATGTTCTCAGGCCCAGTATGGATTTGACAAGATTGTAGAAAGTTGAGAAAGGATACAGTATCACCCGATAACAGGTATACTGTATATGTAGCATAGTTTACACAAGACAAACCAATGTCTATATATCAGGAGGCAGACTCAGATGTTCTCAGGCCCAGTATGGATTTGATGTGATTGTACAAAGTTGAGAAAGGGTACAGTATCACCGGATAACAGGTATATATAGCATAGTTTAAACGTTAAAAATCTGCGTGTATATTTCTGGAGTCCGACAAAGACACTCACAGCCTCAGTATGGATTAGACAAGAATCTAAAAAGTAGAAAAAGGGTTATGTAGTCGAAGCGTACACCAGTATAAACTGTTGGGGTATTTTTCAATCTTCATTTTTATTTCAGTCTCAGTAAGACAGTCCAGACTCTCCGCTAGAGGAAACGAGATGCATACAAGTACAGACGGAAAGTCAACTGATTACCGTGATTAGTAATTCTAAAATTTATGCAAAAACTCCAGGGAGAATTCTCAGAGGCAATGCTGACCCTGAATTACTTTGTCTGTGGAGACAGCGAAAACAGTTCTTGTGAAGAAAGGTTTGCTGTATCGCAGTACCGTGGAACCCATCACCGTTTCTCATCTCCATCAAATTGTGATCACAGGGACAGATGTAGAAATTGTCCTCACTGCCTATCATGATCTGACAGGTAACTTTGGAGTGCAAAAGACACAAGCCACAGGCCATAGGCGATTCTATTGGATTGGCATGAGAGGACACATTTAAAAATGTGGGCAGGAATGTCACACGTCTGTGAGCCGGAAAACCGTGAAAGCTGATGATAAACCACCACTGCATCTCATTGTGAGTCGACGTCCATAACAAATGGAAGCCACTGATCATTGGAAGATAGATGATGGTTAAGACGTTACCTATGCCCTGTCCTGCTGGGCTCTATCATTTCACCAAATTTGTATTGGCAGTCCCAGTGAAGTATTTAACAGGCCAGACTACACAGTGGTGGAGCAGGGAGAGGTAAGTATTGCAAGTGCTGATGCCATGAACAAGCAAGGGGGGCCCATTCGTGGGTGGCGGTACAGGCACAGGGCCCCTCATAGTACGCCGGTGTGTCTGACGGTGGGTGTGCACCCCCACCGTCAGAGACACTTGATTCTACTATGAGGGACCTTGTGCCACTGCCGATGCCAAAGAGTGTGCCTACCCACCTTTCCAGGGCAACGGCACTCGCACGGGTGCGTGCGCCAGGTGGTGACCCCGGCCCTGTTGTGGGGGGAGGCAGCCCAGTTAGGGAGGTGGAAAAAATGACATATGTTGATGTTTGACATTCAGCAGCTGCAAATGGAGTAATTGTAGAAGTCCGCAGAAGAGGAGGACAAAAGCAAGCCATTTTTCTGGCAACCTACGTGTTAGCAGGGGAGGGTGGGACAAAATCCTTTGAAACCCATGCATGGTTCAATTTAATGAAGGTTAGATCATCAACATTTTGGGTCGACAGACGGGTCCTTTTTTCTGTCAGGATTGATCCAGCAGTACTGAAGACTCGTTCAGATAACACACTAGCAGCATGGCAAAGGGGAATAACCGGTGAGGGAGAACATCGATATGGGACGAGAAATATTTTATTACCATAGTTGACAACTGCTGTCTCCTGTCACTTTCGATCGAAGCAGTATTACCAGTAGTGTGAGCGATACTTGAAAAATCAGTTCACAACATGGTCATGAAACCCCTGTGTCCAACGCCTCTTTGGCTGTGTGCACCACGAACACCTCTTCCATGTTACCCCCTACGGCTCGCTGGAAAAACATCACCGCCGCTGTGTGCTGGTAATGCCTCAAACAAACGGTTTACCAGAGTTGCTTGTTAGTTAGCCAATATTAGCTCTAGGTTCTCTTGTGGCATGATGTTTTGGAATTTGCCTTTATAGTGTGGATCCAGAATGCTGGCCAACCAGTAGTCGTCATCGTTCATCATTTTGGCAATGCGGGGGTCCCTTTTTAGGATCTGCAAGGCATAATCAGAAATGTGGGTCAATGTTCCATGTGTCAATGATGCACTGCGAGTGCTGGCTGGAGGAGCACTTTCTGGCAAATCAACATCCCTCCAGTCACGCACAAACCCTGTACCTGACCTTGCCACGCCAACATTTTTTCTTGCCCCCTGAGAAGCATCCTCCTCCCCAAAATAATCATCCCCATCATCCTCCTCCTCCTCTTCCTCTACTTCCTCCACCTCGTCCAAGAGACTTCCCTGAGCAGACAATGGCTGACTGTTATCAAGGCTTCCCTCCTCCTCTTCCTCTTCGGCTGCAGACGCCTGCTCCTTAATGTGCGTCAAAGTTTGCATGAGCAGACGCATAAGTGGGATGCTCATGCTTATGATGGCATCGTCTGCGCTTACCAGCCATGTGCATTCCTCAAAACACTGAAGGACTTTACAGAGGTCTTTCAGCTTCGACCACTGCACACCAGACAACTCCATGTCTGCCTGCAAACTGCCTGCCCGTGTATCCTCCCACAAATGAATTACAGCCTGCCTCTGTTCGCACAGCCTCTGAACCATGTGCAGGGTGGAGTTCCACCTTGTTGCAACGTCGATAATTAGACGGTGCTTGGGAAGGTGGAGCAATCGCTGCAGCTTCTGCATATGACGGGAGTGTACGGGCGACCGGCGGATGTGCAAGCACAGTCTTCGCACCTTATGGAGCAGGGGTGTTAACTCCAGATAATTATTGAGGAAGCACTGCACCACCAGTTCAAGATGTGAGCCAGGCAAGGTATGTGTCTGAGCTTTGAAAGGGCTATGGCTGCCACAAAATTCCGGCAGTTATCACTAACTACCTTGCCTGCCTCAAGATGTAGACTGCCCAGCCATGACTCAGTTTGTTGCTGAAAGTACTCGGCCAGTACCTCCGCGGTTTGTCTGTTGTTGCCCAAACACATCATCTTCAACACAGCCTGCTGACACTTACCACTAGCTGTTCGATAGTGGGACAACACGTGTGCAACACTGGCAGCTGCGGATGGAGTGCTCGTGCGACTGCGATCTGTGGACGAGCTTTCGCTTCTGGAGGAGGAGGAGGAGGGTCGAACGCCTACAGCCAACTGTTTCCTATACCGTGGGCTAGCCAGCACTGTCCCACCTCCGCTGTCCCCTATGGACCCTGCATCCACCACATTAACCCAGTGCGCAGTGATGGACACGTAACAGCCCTGGCCATGCCTACTGGACCATGCATCTGTTGTGAGGTGCACCTTTCCACTCACTGATTGCTTGAGTGCATGGACAATGCGGTCTTTCACATGCACGTGGAGGGCTGGGATGGCTTTTCGTGAAAAGAAGTGCTGACTGGGTAGGTCATAGCGTGGTACTGCGTAGGCCATGAGCTCGCGGAAAGCTTTGCTTTCAACCAACCGGTATTGCATCATCTCTAGTGAGATTAGTTTGGCAATGTGGGTGTTCAAAGCCAGTGTACGCGGATGAGAGGATGAGTACTTTCTTGTACTACTCAGAGTCTCTGGTAGGGTGAGCTAGACTTTAGAGCTGCATATGGTGGAACTAGCGGTGGACATGGCGGACTGAGGGTTGGTGAAGGTGATGGTGTTAGTGGTGTTGCTGATGGCCTACATTCAGTCTTTCGTAGCAATAACATTGTGATTCCATGACTGCTATGCCCTTGCGACTACACCTCGACATTTGCTGCTGGTGGTGTGCTAACCGTTGGGCTTACAGTGGGGGAAGTGATGTAGCGTTGCTGACTACCTTCATTCGGAGCAGGTGCACTTGTGGTAAGTGAGGTTTGGTCCGTCCATGCTTGCAAGTGCATGGTGGTTGAATGTCTAAGCACTGGTATTCAAATTTCTCAGATTTTTCCCTCGGCTAAAGGTCTTTGCGCACTTCTTACAGATAACTTTTGCCTGATCATTAGGATTTTGTTCAAAAACGTGCCACACTGGACTCTTCCTACTATGGAAGACATTTTGAGACCTTGCACGCTGTGCTAATTTGACCTTCTGGCCAAGCTGTCCTGCAACTCTTTTGGCTTTTGTAACACGTTTTTGGACTGCTACGGTCATGCCAGATAACAGCTGTTGCGATGTCGTTGCCTGCTGATCCTCCTCCTCCTCTTCTGAGCTAATGGCAGCTGCACCCTCTTCCCCCAATGGATGCCAATCTGGGTCAACAACTGGGTCATCCATCACCTCCTCTTCAATTTCATCTGCACTTTCCTCTGTGTCACCGTGTAAGGTGGTATACTATGTGGGAGGGGGCACCAGAGTTTCATCAGGGTCTGATTCTGCCTCAGTACACTGCGAGGACAATGTAGTGCTCTGAGTGAATGTACCAGAAGAAAAATCTAGCAGTGGCTGTGCATCAGTGCACTCCATGTCAGATTCATCTTGGACTGGGGAATTCACGATTTGACTTGATAACCCAGGCATGGTATGTGAAAAGAGCTCCATGGAGTAATCGGTAGTGTGGCCTGCCACATCCTTCACTTTTGGTAGGGGTGAAGGACACAAGGAAAGGTGTTGTTCCTGACCAGGAGCCTCCACTGACGACTCAGTGCTTTTATTTTTTGAAACTTCAGAAGAGGAGGCGAGAGAGCTGGAGGCTGTGTCAGCAATGTAAGCCAAAACTTGTTCCTGAAGCTCCGGCTTTAAAAGTGGTCTACCTACTCCCAGAAAAGAGAGCCTTCGAGGCCTTGTGGAGCCAGACGATGATGCAGGCTCAACACCTCCTGCCTTAGGTGCTATTGTGCTTTTGCCACTACCAACAGATGCAACACCACCACCACCATCGGGACCAGCTGGCAACCTCTGCCCACTTCCATGGTGTCTTCCACCATACTTCCTCATTTTTGTGAAAATGTACCCAAAATACCACCAGCTATATGGTACTGTGAAACAAGGTAGAAGGTGTATCTACTATTGGTAAGAATTTGAATCTCACTATAGATTTGAGGACGCAGAACTATTGTCTCAGGCCCAGTAGAGATTACACCTCAATATAACAGGCTGAAATTGGATGGTGTATGACAAGGTGGAAGGTGTCTATAGGATTGGTGAGAATTTGAATCTCACTATAGATTTGAGGACGTTGAACTATTGTCTCAGGCCCAGGAGAGATTACACCTCAATATAACAGGCTGAAATTGGATGGTGTATGACAAGGTGGAAGGTGCCTATAGGATTGGTGAGAATTTGAATCTCACTATAGATTTGAGGACGCTGACAATGATGCTCTCAGTCCAAGTATGGATGCAGGCAGTCTAATAAGCAGGACTGCCGTACACACAAAAGGGTGGAAAAGTGAACGCTTGGTAACTGTGTAGAAAAGAGGAAGAAAAGTATTTTTCCTTTTAAAAAAGCAGTTTGCACAGCAGTGTGCAAACAGCAATGCAGCTATCAGGGAGCCTTATAAGGCAGCCTAATAACCAACAGAGCTGATGCACAAAAATAGAGCCTCCCCTGTCACTGCACACAAAGTGTTGTGTTGTAAGTGGAAATCGCTAACAGCAGAAGCAGTTTTTTTCTTCTTCTTCCCTGCCTAACGCTCTCCCTGCAGAATCAGCAGCAGCAACAGCTCTCCCTATGCTAAGATCGGCATAAGTAAGATGACGGTCAGCGTTCACGCCCTTTTATAGCCCCTGTGATGCCATACAAAGCCAGCCAATCACTTGCATGCCCTTCCCAAAGATGGTGGTGACCGATGCCTATGTGTTAGGGCTGGCGGAACTCACCAAATTATAAAATAATAGTAGGTGCGTTCGCAGCCCGGGGTCCACCGTGCAGAGGTGGTATACTGCTGCTAGGTAATGGCGGAAGAATAAAGCAGTGTGGAAAGGTCACACGTGGGTTACGTCACCCCGTGTGAACAGGAGCGAACTCTGTTAACTTACAGAGCCGCACTACTGCTGAACATAAATGCCGGGGCCTGTTTAGCTCACAGAGCCCGGCGAAAGCGCGCACAGAAAGCAGCCACAGAACTCTACCCCAAAGACACAGGGTTAGAGTCCCTCTAGGCCCTCTGAGCATGCGACGTCGCAGCCACGAACGCCGCTATAGACGATGGCAATGGAGTGTGGAGCACGTGCACTGAGGCGTGCCAAGTCACTGATGATGCCTAAAGCCTGACTCAGACTCTGACCTACCTACACCTAAGCCTGGGCGCTAGCAGGCTAGGCTGCACAACACATGCGCACCAAGGGTAGGGGTTTCATAATGAGTCAGTCATCAGAGACATTCATACGTGCATACACCACTCACTCATCATAGTCTGAAATTACAGTCTATCCGAGCGCATGGCCGAGCGGCCATGCAAACCTTTTATAGCTGCGCGCGTCCGGGACCCTCCTGGCTTCTCGGATGGGCCAATCCGAACACGAGCAGGACCTGAGCACGTGACCTTCGATCTCCAATGGGAGATCACTCCACGGGCATGCTCAGTGGCCCGAAATGGGGACTTAGTCCCTGGAGAAACTCGCTGCTGAGCAGCATGCATTGCCATAGCTGTGCCAGAGGTGGCAGCAGCAGCAAGCAAACCCACAGAGCTGGTCTGGGCAGAGCGCCGGGACCGACGAGTTTGCTGAGCAACCTCCTCTGCGGCTGGGGAGGAATGGGAGACCGCCGGGAGCAGGGCTCAGGCGTTGGGTTCCTATTGCTGCACAGCGGGAATCCTAACATTGCCCCCCCTCTGTGAGCCTCGCTCCGTTCGAAATC
The DNA here is from genome assembly GCF_039654945.1 of Dendrobates tinctorius. Lineage (NCBI taxonomy): Eukaryota > Metazoa > Chordata > Amphibia > Anura > Dendrobatidae > Dendrobates > Dendrobates tinctorius. The sequence continues at coordinate 6,145,791 of NW_027361686.1, read as the reverse complement.
CGCAATGAGAAGTTGAGCGTGGATGTTCTCCACTGGCTTCCAGGTCCAAGCCTCTGGACCATGACCCTTCCAATCCACCAAATAAAACTTTTTGCCCCGCATCATCTTGCATCCCACAATGGCATTGACCTCAAACTCGTCAGAGGACAAGTCTGATGTCCCGGCAGGTGGCTCAGAAAACCGGGACATGTGAACCGGCTTAAGGATGGACACATGAAACGTGTCAGAAATAGCCAAGTGTGGTAGAAGGGCCAGGTGGTAGACCACGGGATTGATCTGCTCGAGGACCTTGAAAGGGCCAATATAGCGTGGTGCGGACTTAGTGTGGCTTTCTGCCCGAAACATCAGTCTGCGGGCTGAATCCGCTAAGTTGCCAGGGGCGAAGGTCAGAGCAGGATGCCTGTGTGCGTCAGCGGAGGCCCTCATTCTCTCCTTGGAGGCCTGGATAGCATCCTGCGTGCGATCCCAAATGTCATGTGCCTCCACCGCCCAATCTGCCACCCTAGAGTCGGTGGATGACACGGGCATGGGCATGGGGATGCGCGGATGCTGGACGTAATTTAAGAGGAATGGGGTCTGACTGGTGGAGTCGGCCACAGCGTTGTTCAAAGCGAACTCCGCCAACAGCAGCAAGGATACCCAGTCATCCTGCCTGGCCGAGACAAAATGTAGCAGATATGTCACCAGGGTCTGGTTGGCTCTCTCAACAAACCCGTTCGTCTCGGGATGATAGGCTGAGGAGAGATTTAGCTCGATGCTGAGCAGAGAACAGAGCTCTCTCCAGAACTGAGACGCAAATTGAGGACCCCAGTCGCTGACAATCTTATCCGGCATGCCGTGCAGGCGGAAGACATTTTTAATAAACAACGCTGCCAGGCCCCGTGCAGAAGGTAGCTGCGAGAGTGGCACCAGATGCACCATCTTGGAGAAATGATCGGTGACCAACCAAATGACTGTGGTGGGTCTGCCCAAGTCCAGTGGCAGCACCAAGTCCATATTGACAATTTCCCAGAGCCTGTCCGCTACCGGCAGAGGATAGAGTAACCCAGCGGGCAGCTGCCGAGAGGCCCGATTCTGGGCACAAGAGACACACGCCTGAATATAGTCCCTGACGTCATGGGCCATATGCGGCCACCAGTACGTCCTCGCCAGAAGCTCAGAGGTCTGTTTGGTCCCAAAATGTCCACCCACCCTTGACGAATAAGCCCTTGAGAGGACCTCCGGTCGCAGATGAGCAGGGACAAAAGTCTGGCCCGGAGGTACAGACTGGAGGGTGACTGGAGCCACGGTCCTCAGGCTCTCAGATGGGACTATCAGCCGAGGCTCCTCCTTCTCCTCCGATGACACCACGGAGCGGGAGAGAGCATCGGCCCGGAGGTTCTTCTCCCCGGAGAGAAAATGCAGGGTGAAGTGGAATCGGGAGAAGAACAAGGACCATCTGGCCTGGCGAGAATTCAGCCTCTGGGCTGTTTGTAAGTAGACCAAATTCTTGTGGTCGGTGAACACCTGGAAAGGGTGGCGGGCCCCCTCCAGGAGGTGTCTCCACTCTGAAAAGGCCAACTTCATTGCTAGCAACTCCCTGTCCCCGATGAAATAATTCCTTTCCGCCGGAGTGAAGGTCTTGGAAAAGAAGAAGCATGGGTGCTTCCGACCTTGCGAGTCCTTCTGGAACAGGACTGCTCGAGCACTGATGGAAGAGGCATTCACCTCCAGAATGAAGGGTTTATCCACATCGGGGCGATGTAGAATGGGAGCGCTAGCGAAATAGGACTTAATAGAGGAGAAGGCCTTGGAGACAGGTTCTGACCACAACTTGGGGTTTGCACCCTTCTTGGTGAGGGCTACCCAAGGGCGCTAGCAAGGTTGAGAAGTGGGAAATGAATTGGCGATAGTAATTTATGAACCCCATAAAGCGCTGCACCGCTTTGAGAGAATGGGGTTCCTGCGAATCCATCACCGCCTGTAGCTTGGCAGGATCCATGACCAAACCCTGGGCAGAGATGATATAGCCCAAGAAAGGCAAGGACTCCTGCTCAAACACACACTTCTCCAACTTGGCATAGAGGGAGTTTGCCCGCAGGAGGTCGAAAACTTTGCAAACATCTCTCCGGTGGGAGTCAATATCTGGAGAGTAGATGAGAATATCATCCAGATAGACTACTACCGAGGTGGTAAGCATATCCCGGATGATATCGTTCACAAAGCCTTGGAAGACGGCTGGGGCATTACAGAGCCCGAAGGGCATCACCAGATATTCATAGTGCCCGTCTCTGGTGTTAAATGCCGTCTTCCATTTGTCACCATCACCGATGCGAATCAGGTTGTAAGCCCGCCGCAGATCAAGTTTGGTAAACACTCTCGCTCCCTGTAGCCTATCAAACAGCTCCGATATCAGGGGTAGAGGATACTTATTCTTAACGGTGATGGCGTTAAGACCCCTGTAATCGATGCAAGGACGTAGTTCCCCACTCTTCTTCTGGACGAAGAAGAATCCCGCCCCTGCTGGTGACACTGACTTCCTAATGAATCCTCTTGCCAGATTCTCCCTGATGTACAGTATTGAGATATGGCCTCTGTCTCCGGGAGAGATAGGGGATAGACTCGACCCCGGGGAGGCTCAGCACCAGGAGAGGTCAATAGGACAGTGTCTCCGCCGCCTTTTTGGAGAACACGTCCGCATACTGTCGACAGTGTTTGGGAAGGGAGGAAAGATAGCGGTGGAGGCAACCTGGACGCATTCCCTCAGACATCTACCCTCACATGACTTAGACCAACCAAGAATTCTCCCCGAGGACCACTCTATATGGGGAGAGTGATACCGCAACCAGGGGACCCCTAGAAGGACCTGGTCGATACCCTCGGGCATGACGAGGAGGGATATCGTCTCCTGATGAGATGGAGACACCGAGAGTGACAGTGAAGCGGTTTGGTGGGTAATCTGTGAGGGCAGAGTCGCGCCATTCACTACTCTGACAGTGACTGGCTGGGACATCATAAGCAGTGGTATCGCATGCCGTTGAGCTAAGGCTGATGACATAAAATTGCCCTCTGCTCCGGAATTCACGCAAACCTCCACCGCCAGAGTGGAAGAACCAAACCCAAGTGTCCCCTTATAGGACAATTGGAGGAAAACGCCGCGGATTCTAGTGAGCCGCCTCCAACGGCCACTAGGGGTGAGCGCCTTCTCAGCCGCTGTGGGCACTGGTTGGCAAAGTGACCGGACTGCTGACAACCATGACAGATCACAGGGGCTCGAGCGGGTAGGGGCCTGGATCCCTTGCGGGAAACCCCCTGACGGTCGGACGCCCAATCGGGAGATTCCAGAGGTGTAGCAAAACTGGTTGCCAACCTAAACCTCTGCCTACACTGGGACCGCTCCAACCTTCGCTCGGCAAAGTGAAGGTCTATACTGGTGGAGACGGTGATAAGCTCCTCCAGTGTAGCAGGAATCTCCCTGGTGGCCAGAGCGTCCTTCACATGGCCAGCCAAACCTCTCCAGAATGCCGGAATGAGGACCTTATCTGGCCACTCTAACTCCGAGGCCAGCGTCCGGAACTGGATGGCAAAGTGGCTGACCATGGACGAGCCCTGTGACAATGCCAGCAGCCGGAGCGTGGTGTCATGGGTGACTCACGGACCCAGGAAGACATGCTTCAGAGTGTCCAAGAACCGTGAGGCACTCTGCACCACATAGTCACCACACTCCCACAGCGGTGTAGCCCACTCAAAAGCCCTGCCCGACAAGAGGGAAATAATCAATCCCACTCGGAGGGGAATCGTGCTGCCAGCACCTTCAGCTGTATCGAGCACTGGCTCACGAAACCCCTACAAATGTGCTATCACGCGAGAACTTCTCGGGCAGCGAGAGGCAGGACAAAGTCGGGGCAGGGATGGCAGTGGTCACACGGGAGACAGCCTCTGTGGCTGCCTGAACAGCGACCGCAGTAAAATCCGCAGCTGAGGATGAACGCTCGAGAGCCGCCAACCTGCCCTGCAGCTGCTGGATGTACTGCAGCAGTCGCTGTTCGTCCGCCTTTACTAGCCTGACCCTGGCGCTATGATAATGTTAGGGCTGGCGGAACGCACCAAATTATAAAATAATAGTAGATGCGTTTGCAGCCCAGGGTCCACTGTGCAGAGGTGGTATACTGCTGCTAGGTAATGGCGGAAGTATAAAGCGGTGTGGAAAGGTCACACGTGGGTTACGTCACCCCGTGTGAACAGGAGCGAACTCTGTTAAGTCACAGAGCCGCACTACCGCTGAACATAAATGCAGGGGCCTGTTTAGCTCATAGAGCCCAGGTAAAGCGCGCACAGAAAGCGGCCACAGAACTCTACCCCAAGGACACGGGGTTAGAGTCCCTCTAGGCCCTCTGAGCGCGCTGCGTCGCTGCCACGAACGCCGCTTTAGACGCTGGCAATGGAGTGTGGAGCGCGTGCACTGAGGCGTGCCAAGTCACTGATGATGCCTAAAGCCTGACTCAGACTCTGACCTACCTACACCTAAGCCTGGGTGCTAGCAGGCTAGGCTGCACAACACATGCGTACCAAGGGTAGGGGTTTCATAATGAGTCAGTCATCAGAGACATTCATATGTGCATACACCACTCACTCCTCATAGTCTGAAATTACAGTCTATCCTAGCGCATGGCCGAGTGGCCATGCGAACCTTTTATAGCCACGCGCGTCCGGAACCCTCCTGGCTTCTCGGATGGGCCAATCCGATCAGGCGCAGGACCTGAGCATGTGACCTTCGATCTCCAATAGGAGATCACTCCACGGGCATGCTCAGTGGCCCGAAATGGGGACTTAGTCCCTGGAGAAACTCGCTGCTGAGCAGCATGCTTGCCATAGCTGTGCCAGAGGTAGTATCAGCAAGCAAACCCACAGAGCTCGTCTGGGCAGAGCGCCAGGACCGATGAGTTTGCTGAGCAACCTCCTCTGCGGCTGGGGAGGAATGGGAGACCGCTGGGAGCAGGGCTCGGGATTCCCGCTGTGCAGCAACAGGAACCTGACGCCTAACACTATGTTATCGTGTTGCCCACAGTGTGCGTTCTCCATCATTGGCTGAAAAAGGGCACTGGAAGCATCCTTTGAAACGCGACTATGGTCGGGTTTCGTTTCATGAAACCCGACTTCAGCGAAAGTCGCCGACTTTTAAATATGACCGACCCATTTTGCTCAACTCTACTGATTACCCATAGCCACATATGTTAAGACCATTTTGACATTTCTAAGGCTGCATTTGAGTCAACCCCATCATGCAGTGGCCATGTTCTGGTTTTTTTCTTGTTTTAGTTTTTCTATCACCTCCTTCCAACAGCTATAATCTTTTGATTTTTTTGATTTTTCCATCAAAATTGTCATGTTCTTTGTGGGACAAGTTTAGTTTTATTCAAAAATACTTCATTTTATCATGTGATGCACTGGAAAGTGGGAAACAATTGTGTGTTTAACCCCTTTCTGCCATGAGACGTACTATCCCATCCATGTGCCCTGGGACTTAATGAGGTGAGCACCGCTGATCGCGGCCGGGTGTCAGATGATTATCACAGCTGACACCCGGCACAATGTGACAGGGGTGGTCACAGACTGCCCAGACACGTTAACCCCTTGTACACCGCGATCAAACATGATCGCGGTGTACCAGGGGTTAAAGGGAAGCATCGGCAGGGAGGGGGCTCCCTCCGTTCTTCCCTGAGCACCCCACGGCAGCGCAATGTGCAGCGCTGCTGCGGGGGGCTCCTTCCCTGCAGGCCCCCGAATCCAAGATGGCGACGGGGGTCTTCTGGGGCCTGCAGGGAGCCGGCTTCCTCAGTGCCTGCAAAGCGCAGGCATGAGGAAGTCTGCAGCAGTGCCTGTGACAGATCGCTGCCCACCTGGGACAATGTAATAAAGTAAAAAAAAAAGTGTTAAAATAATTTAAAAAAAAATAGCCAAATAAATTAGAAAAAAAAAATATTCCCCCGATCAATTCATTTTTTGGAAATTAAAAAAAAAAAACAATAAAGGTGCACATATTTGGCATCGCTGCGTCCGTAACGACCTGCCCTATAAAACTGTCCCATTAGTTAACCCCTTTAGCGAACCCCTTAAAAAATAAAAACAAAAAATGAAGCAAAAAATAATGATTTATTATCATACCGCCAAACAAAAAGTGCAATAACGCGAGATCAAAAAGACACATGTAAATATCCATGGTACCGCTGAAAACATCATCTTGTCCCGCAAAAAACGAGCTGCTATACACCATCATCAGCAAAAAAATAAAAAAGTTATAGCTCGCAGAATAAAGCGATGCAAAAATAATTATTTTTTATAGAAAATAGTTTTCATTGCATAAAACCGACAAAACATAAAAAAAGACCTAAATGAGGTATCGCTGTAACCATACTGACCCGAAGAATAAAGCCGCTTTATCAATTTTATCGCACGCGGCACGGTGTAAACGTACCCCCCAAAGAAATTCATGAAACGATGCGTTTTGTTCATTCTGCGTCCCAAAAATCGGAATAAAAAGCTATCAAAAAATGTCACGTGCCCAAAAATGGTACCAATAAAAACGACAACTCGTCCCGCAAAAAATAATACCTCACATGACTTGGTGGGTCAAAATACGGAAAAATTATAGCTCTCAATATGTTGTGATGCAAAAACTATTTTTGCCATAAAAAGCGTCTTTTAGAGTGCGACAGCTGTCAAATATAAAAACCCGCTATAAATATTAAATCAAACCCGCCGTTATCACCCCCTTCGTTAGGGAAAGATAATAAAATTAAAAGAAAATGTATTTATTTCTATTTTCCCATTAGGGCCAGGGCTAGGGCTAGGGTTAGGGTTAGGGCTAGGATAGGGCCAGGGCTAGGGTTAGGGCTAGGTCTAGGGTTAGGGCTAGGGTTAGGGCTAGGGCTGAGATTAGGGTTAGGGGTGTGTTGGGGTTAGGGTTGGAGTTAGAATTGGGGGTTTCCACTGCTTGGGCACATCAGGTGCTCTCCAAATGCAACATGGCATCTCAATTCCAGCCTATACTGAGTTGAAAAAGTCAAATGGTGCTCCTTCCTTTCCAAGCTCTGCCATGCGCCCAAACAGTGTTTTACCCCCACATATGGGGTATCAGCCTACTCAGGACAAATTGGATCCCAAAATTTGTTTTTCAATTTCTCCTGTTACCCTTAGGAAAATAAAAAATTGAGGGCAAAAATATCATTTTTGTGGAAAAAAATTAGCTTTTTATATTCACGCCCGGGCGTTATAAACTTCTGTGAAGCACTTGGTGGTTCAAAGTGCTCACCTCACAACTAGATAAGTTCCTTAGGGGGTCTAGTTTCCAAAATGGGGTCACTTGAGGGTTTCCACTGTTTAGGTACATCAGGGGCTCTCCAAAAGCAACATGACACCCGCAGACCATTCCATCAAAGTCTGCATTCCAAGACGTCACTACTTCCCTTTCGAGCCCCGACGTGTGCCCATACAGTAGTTTTCTCCCACATATGGGGTATCAGGGTACTCAGGACAAATTGGACAACAACTTTTGGGGTCCAATTTCTTCTGTTACTCTTGGGAAAATAAAAAAATTGGTGACTTAAATGATCATGTTTGTGGAAAAAATATGATTTTTGTATTTTCACGCCTGGGCGTTATAAACTTCTGTGAAGCACTGGAGGGGTCAAAGTGCTCACCACACATCTAGATAAGTTCCTTGGGGGTCTAGTTTCCAAAATGGTGTCATTTGTGGGGGGTTTCTACTGTTTTGGTACATCAGGGGCTCTCCAAGCGCGACATGGTGTCCGATCTCAATTCCAGCCAAAAACGTCAAATGGCGCTGCTTCCCTTCTGAGCTCTGCCATGCGCCCAAATAGTGGTTTACCCCCACATGTGGGGTATCAGCGTACTCAGGACAAATTTCACAATAACTTTTAGGGTCCTGTTACCCTTGGGAAAATAAAAATTGGGGGTGAAAAGATCATTTTTGTGGAAAAAATATGATTTTTTAATTGTACCGCTGTGCGTTATAAACTTCTGTGAAGCCCTTGTGGGTTCAAAGTTCTCACCACATATCTAGATAAGTTCCTTGGGGGGTCTAGTTTCCAAAATGGGGTCACTTGTGGAGGGTTTCCACTGTTTAGGTACATCAGGGGCTCTCCAAACGTGACATGGCGTCCGATCAGAATTCCAGCCAATTTTGCATTGAAAAAGACAAACGGCGCTCCTTCCCTTCTGAGCTCAGCCATGCGCCGAAACAGTGGTTCCCCTCCACATGTCAGGTATCAGCGTACTCAGGCCATAAAGCACAATAAATTTTGCAGTCCAATTTCTCCTGTTACCCTTGGTAAAATAAAAAAAAATTGAACCTGAAGTATTTTTTTTGTGAAAAAAAGTTAATGTTCATTTTTTTTTTTAAATATTCAAAAAATTCCTGTGATGCACCTAAAGGGTTAATAAACTTTTTGAATGTGGTTTAGAGCACCTTAAGGGTTGCAGTTTTTAGAATGGTGTCCCTTTGGGTATTTTCTATCATATAGACCCCTCAAAGTGGCTTCAAATGTGATGTGGTCAGTAAAAATAAAATGGTGTTGCAAAAATGAGAAATCGCTGGTAAATTTTTAAACCTTATAACTTCCTAAGAAAAAAAAATTTTGCTTCCAAAATTGTGCTGATGTAAAGTAAACTTGTGGGAAATGTTAGTTATCAAGTTTTTTGTGTGTCATATCTCTGTGATTTAAGGGCATAAAAATTCAAATTTGGAAAATTGCTAAATTTTTGCCAAATTTCCGTTTTTTCACAAATAAACGCAAGTTATTTGAATGAAATTTTACCACTAACATGAAGTAAAATATGTCTCGAGAAAACAATGTCAGAATCACCGGAATCCATGGAAGCGTTTCAGAGTTATTACCTCATAAAGGGACAGTTTTCAGAATTGTAAAAATTGGCCCGGTCATTAACGTGCAAACCACCCTTGGGGCTTAAGGTGTTAAATTGCAAAAAATAAAAAAAAGCGATTTTTCACAACTGTTTTTTGTTTTTTATTTACCATGTTTTCTAAAGGGAAAACTGACATGGTAATATGATTCTTCAGTTCAGTACGAGTACGTAGTTACCAAACATGCATAGTTTGTTTTTTATTTAAGTCAAAGAAAATTTGTAAAAAGGCAAAACTTTTCTTGTGTTGCCATTTTCCAAAACCCATAACTTTTTCATTTTTCAGGATATGGAGCAGTATGAGGGCCTATTTGTTGCACCCTGGGCAGATTTTTTTTACTGATACCATTTTGGGGTGGACACCATGTTTTGATTGCTTCTTATTGCAATCTTGAAGAGACTTAAAAAAACAATTCTGGCTTTTCTATTTTTTTTCCACATTACGTAGTGGATACATTTAATCTATATTTTGTTAGATCAGACTTTAAAAATACTCATATTTAGTATTGCTGCTTTTGTAAATCTTTTTTAAAGTTGTTTTTATTTTTAAGAGGAATGATTTGACCTTTTGTGTTTTGTTTCATTTTTTTTGTACTTTTTACACTCTAATATATACGTACCTTGTAATGTCTTCACATACGGCAGAAGTTCACCGACAACCATATTGGGATACCCAAGTGATGGGTGTCTCAATATGGAAACTGCTGGTGGTACCAGCCTCTTGCGCGGTACCATCAGCAGAACACCGTCACACCACACACACTGTTAGGCATCAGGATCCTACCTCTGCACTGGGTGGATCCCAAGCCTTGTCTTCTCCTGCGTCTCCCATTCAGTAGATGCTGCTCAGCAAAGACATCGGTCTCAGGGTATTGCTCAGACTCCGGCTATGCGTGTTGTTACCGCTGCCTCTCCAGGTTCAGCTATGGTAACTAACATTAGACAGTGGCGAGCAGTCAGTCCTGAGACTATGTCCAGGATTTCCTCTACTGAGCATGCTCGTGAGGTGGCGACCTCTCATTGGTGGTCAGTTGTCACCTGCTCAGGTCCCGCGCCAGCGCCGGATTGGCCCACAAGCAAGGTCCTGTCAGATTGGACTTAATCGAGGAACGTATTAACTCCTTTCTGACATCTGATGTACTATCCCGTCCACGGTACCCGGCGCCTATGACCGGGGACGGGATAGTACGTCATCGTGATCAGCGGGGACCCCGGGGGGGAGCGCCGCTGATCATGGCTGGGTGTCAGCTGATTATCCAAGTTAACCCCTGGCACACTGCGATCAAACATGATCGCAGTGTACCGGGGGATTAGAGAAGCATCGGCAGGGAGGGGGCTCCCTTTGTGCTTTCCTGAGACCCCCAGTGCAGCACAATGTGCCGGACTGCTCTGGAGGCCTCCTTCCCTGCAGGGAGGCGGCTTCCTCAGTGCCTGCAGAGCGCAGGCATGAGGAAGCCTGCTGCAGCTCCTGTCAGATCACTGTTGTGACACTTCAGACACTGCTGTGTCAGATCAGCGATGTCCCCCCCCCCCCCCGGGACAAAGTAATAAAGTAAAAAAATAAAAAAAAGTGTAAAAATAGTTTATAAAAAATCACTAAATTAATAAAAAAAAAATAATCCATTTTTAAATTCATTTTTTGGAAATAAAAAAAGAACAATAAAAGTACACATATGTAGTATCGCCGCATCCATAACGACCCACCCTATAAAAATGTACCACTAGTTAACCCCTTTAGTGAACCCCTTAAAAAATAAAAATAAAAAACAAAGCAAAAAATAATGCTTTATCATCATACCGCCAAAACAAAAAGTGCAATAGCGTGCGATCAAAAAGATGGATATAAATATCCATGGTACCGCTGAAAACGTCATCTTGTCCCACAAAAATGAGCTGCCATACAGTGTCATCAGTGAAAAAATAAAAAAGTTATAGCTCGCAGAATAAAGCGATGCAAAAATAATTATTTTTATATAAAATTGTTTTTATTGCATAAAAGCGCCAAAACATAAAAAAAATGACATAAATGAAGTATCGTTGTAATCGTACTGACCCAAAGAATAAAATTGCCATATCACTTATGCCACTAGCGGAACGGTGTAAATGCACCCCCAAAAGAAATTCATGAAATGCTGGTTTTTGTTCATTATGCATCCCAAAAATTGGAATAAAAAGCGATCAAAAATTGTCACGTGCCCGAAAATGGTACCAATGAAAACATCAACTTGTCCTGCAAAAAATAAGACCTCACATGACTCAGTGGGTCAAAACACAGAAAAATTATAGCTCTGAAAATGTGGTGATGCAAAAACTATTTTTACAATGAAAAGCATCTTTTAGCATGTGACAGCTGCCAAACATAAAACCCCGCCATAAATAGTTAATCAAATCCCCCTTTATCTCCCCCTTAGTAAGGGAAAAATAATAAAATAAAAAAATATATTTATTTCCATTTTCCCATTAGGGTTAGGGCTAGGGTTAGAGTTAGAGCTAGGGTTAGGGTTAGGATTAGGGCTAGGGTTAGGGCTAAGGTTAGGGCTGAGATTAGGAGTAAGGGTGTGTTGGGGTTAGGGTTAGAGTTAGAATTGGGTTTCCACTGTTTAGGCACATCACGTGCCCTTCAAAATTCAACATGTCGTCTGATCTCACTTCCAGCCAATTCAGCGTTGAAAACGTCAAATGGTGCTCCTTCGCTTCCAAGCTCTGCCATGCACCCAAACAGTGGTTCACCCCACATATGGGGTATCAGCCTACTCAGGACAAATTCTACAACTTTTGTGGTCCAATTTCTCCTGTTACCCTTGGAAAAATAAAAAATTGGGGGCAAAAATATCATTTTTGTGGAAAAAAATATGATTTTTTTATTTTTATGGCTCTACATTATAAACTTCTGTGAAGCACTTGGGGGTTCAAAGTGCTCACCATACATCTAGATAAGTTCCTTGGGGGGGGTCTAGTTTCCAAAACGGGGTCACTTGTGGGGTTTCAACAGATTAGGCACAATAGAGGCTCTCCAAATGCAACTTGACACCCGCAGACCATTCCATCAAAGTCTGCATTCCAAAACATCACTGCTTCCCTTCCAAGCCCTGATGTGTGCCCATACAGTAGTTTTCTCCCACATATGGGATATCAGCGTACTCAGGACAATTTGGACAACAACTTTTGGGGTCCAATTTCTCCTTTTACCCTTGTGAAAATAAAAAAATTGGGGACTAAAAGATCATGTTTGTGGAAAAAATATGATCTTTTTTATTTTCACGCCCTGGCATTATAAACTTCTGTGAAACACTTAGGGGTTCAAAGTGCTCACTAGAGTTGAGCGAAACGGGTCGAAAAATTTAAAAAGTCGACGACTTTTGGTAAAGTCGGGTTTCATGAAACGAAACCCGACCCTAGGGTGAGGTCGGCCATGAGCTCGGCGACTTTAGCGCCAAAGTCACGTTTCAAAAGTTTGTTTTCCGCCTTTTTCAGCCAATCAGGATCCACGGACACTGTGGGCAACGTGATGACATAGGCAGGGGTCACCACCATGTTTGAGAAGGGCATGCAAGTGATTGGCTTGCTTTGGGGGGCGTCACAGGGGGTATAAAAGGGCGTGCACGCCGACCGCCATGTTACTCATGCTGATCTCAGAATAGGGAGAGCTGCTGCTGCTGCTGATTCTGTAGGGAGAGCGTTAGGCAGGGAAGAAGACACCAAAAACTGCTTCTGCTGCTAGAGATTTTGCCTGTACAACACACCAGTCACTGTGTGTGCAGTGCAAGTGGAGGCTATATTTTGCTGGATCAGCTGTGTTGGTTGTTAGGCTGCCTTATAAGGCTTCCTGATAGCTGCATTGCTGTTTTCCCACTGCTCTGCAAACTGCTTTTTTAAAAGCAAGCCAAATTTTTTTTTTTGTCCTGGTGAGGTACTGAGCGTGCATTTTTTCACATCATACAGCGGTGTACGCTCCTCACACAGTACCTTGTAACGGCTGTTATCACGGCCACAGTGAAGCTATCTGTGTGTCACTCTGTAAGAATAAGTCGAGGACATGTTCTGTTCTTACAGACCTCCACCTTCTAGTTTTGTCTGTTTTTCAAACAGTTAAGTATATTTGATGTTTGATCACATTCAAAACTATAGAGAGACAGCGTGTGTCAGTCCATATACTTAAAAAACACGGAGCTTGACAATTTTACGGACACCAGACAGCGGTGTACGTGCACGCTCCTCTCTCAGTACCGTGTAACGGCTGTTATCACGGCCACAGTGAAGCTATCTGTGTGTGACTCTGTAAGAATAAGTTGAGGACATGTTCCGTTCTTACAGACCTCCACTCTAGGGAGATTCCTATTCTGCCCAATTCTATATACACCTTGTAGTTTGTCATACACTAGCCAATTTCTGCCTGTGACATAGCGGTGTGATATTCACTGGGCCTCACACAATCCAACAGTGTCCACAAGTGTGTTCAGAAATTCTACATCTCCCCTGTCCTATAGTGACATTTTTCACACCTACGACATTGAGCCTGTGACATAGCGGTGTGATATTCACTGGGCCTCACACAATCCAACAGTGTCCACAAGTGTGTTCAGAAATTCTACATCTCCCCTGTCCTATAGTGACATTTTTCACACCTGCGACATTGAGCCTGTGACATAGCGGTGTGATATTCACTGGGCCTCACACAATCCAACAGTGTCTACAAGTGTGTTCAGAAATTCTACACTCCCATGTCCTATAGTGACATTTTTCACACCTGCGACATTGAGCCTGTGACATAGCGGTGTGATATTCACTGGGCCTCACACAATCCAACAGTGTCCACAAGTGAGTTCAGAAATTCTACATCTCCCCTGTCCTATAGTGACATTTTTCACACCTGCGACATTGAGACTGTGACATAGCGGTGTGATATTCACTGGGCCTCACACAATCCAACAGTGTCCACAAGTGTGTTCAGAAATTCTACATCTCCCCTGTCCTATATACACCTTGTACCTTGTTTTACATTACTATATAGTTTGTGGGATTTTGTGTACATTTTTACCAAAAATGAGGAAGGCTGGTGGAAGAGGCCGTGGAATTGGGCGGGGGTTGCCAGCTGGTAATGATGGTGTTGGTGGTGGATCTGATGGTAGTGGCAAAAGCAAAATAGGACCGAATGCAGGAGGTGTTAAGCCTGCATCATCGTCTGGCTCCACAAGGCCTCGAAGGCTTAGTTTTCTAGGAGTTGGCAAACCGCTTTTAAAGCCAGAGCTTCAGGAAAAAGTTTTGGCTTACATTGCTGACTCATCCTCCAGCTCTATCACCTCCTCTTCTGAAGTTGTAAAAAATAAAAGCACTGAGTCGTCATTGGAGGCTCATGTTCATGAACTACACCTTTCCTTGTGTCCTTCACCCCAACCAAGATTGAAGGATGACGCAGGCCATACAACTGATTACTCCATGGAGCTGTTTTCACATACCATGCCTGGGTTATCAAGTGAAATGGTGAATTACCCAGGCCAAGTTGAATCTGACATGGAGTGCACTGATGCACAGCCACTGATAGATGATTCTGCTGGTACATTCACTCAGAGCACTACATTGTCCTCGCAGTGTAATGAGCCAGATTCTGACCCTGATGAGACTCAGGTGCCCCTTCCCGCATACTATACCACCATACACGGTGACACAGAGGAAGGTGCACATGACATTGAAGAGGAGGTGATGGATGACCCAGTTGTTGACCCAGATTGGCATCCATTGGGGGAAGAGGGTGCTGCTTCCAATAGCTCAGATGAGGAGGAGGAGCATCCACAGCAGACATCGACATCGCAACAGCTGTTATATGGCAGGCCTGGAGCACTCCAAAGACAGGTTCCAAAAATCAAAAGAGTTACTGGACAGCTTGTCCAGACGGTCAAAATAGCACAGCGTGCTAGGCCGCAAAATGTCTTCCAAAGTAGGAAGAGTGCAGTGTGGCACTTTTTTCAACAAAATCCTCATGATCAGGCCAAGGTTATCTGTAAGAAGTGCGCAAAGACCTTTAGCCGAGGGAAAAATCTGAAAAATTTGAATGCCAGTTGCATGCTTAGACATTTAACCAGCATGCACTTGCAAGCGTGGACACAACACCAAACCTCAAGTACCACATGTGCAACTAATCACAAAGAAGGTAGTCAGCAACGCTACATTGTTTCCCCCACTGTAAGCCCACCAGTTAGCACAGCAGCAAATGTTGAGGTGTCGTTGCAAGGCCAAAGCAGTCAGGGAATCCCACTGTTATATCAACGAAAGACTGAATCTAGGCCATCAGAAAGAACACCAACTCCATCACCATCATCAACCCTTTCTCAGTCCGCCCTGTCTACCGCTAGTTCCACCATATGCAGCTCTCAAGTCCAGCTCACCTTCCCAGAGACTATGAGTAGGTCAAGAAAGTACTCAGTCTCTTATCCGCGTACACTGGGTTTGAACGCCCACATTGCCAAACTAATGCCCTATCGGTTGGTGGAAAGCGCAGCTTTCCGCGAACTCATGGTCTATGCAGTACCACGCTATGACCTACCCAGTCACCACTTCTTCTCTCGCAAAGCCATCCCAGCCCTCCACCATCATGTGAAAGACCGCATTGTCCATGCACTCAAGCAGTCAGTGAGTGGAAAGGTGCACCTCACAACTGATGCATGGTCCAGTCGGCATGGCCAGGGCCGTTATGTGTCCATCACTGTGCACTGGGTTAATGTGGTGGATGCAGGGTCCACAGGGGACAGTGGTGGTGGGACAGTGCTGCCTAGCCCACGGTATAGGAAACAGTTGGCTGTAGGCGTTCGACCCTCCTCCTCCTCCTCCAGAAGCGAAAGCTCGTCCACAGAGCGCAGTCGTACGAGCACTCCATCTGCAGCTGCCACTGTTGCACACGAGGTGTCCCCCTATCGAGCAGCTAGTGGAAAGCGTCAGCAGGCTGTGTTGCAGATGATGTGTTTGGGCGACAGACACACCGCGGAGGTGCTGGCCGAGTACTTTCAGCGACAAACTGAGTCATGGCTGGGCAGTATACATCTTGAGGCAGGCAAGGTAGTTAGTGATAACGGCCGTAATTTTGTGGCAGCCATAGCCCTTTCAAAACTCAGCCACATACCTTGCTTGGCTCACACCTTGAACCTGGTGGTGCAGTGCTTCCTAAAAAATTATCCGGAGTTAACAGCCCTGCTCAAGAAGGTGCGAAGACTGTGCGCGCACATCCGCTGGTCGCCTGTACACTCCATTCGTATGCAGAAGCTGCAGCGATTGCTCCACCTTCCCAACCACTGCCTCATTATCGACATTGCAACAAGGTGGAACTCCACCCTGCACATGGTTGAGCGGCTGTGCGAACAGAGGCAGGCCATAATGTATTTGTGGGAGGATACACGGCCAGGCACTTTGAGAGCAGACATGGAGTTGACAGGTGTGCAGTGGTCGGAGCTGAAAGACCTCTGTAAAGTCCTTCAGTGTTTTGAGGAATGCAAACAGCTGGTAAGCGCAGACGACGCCATCGTAAGCATGAGCATCCCACTTATGCGTCTGCTCATGCAAACTTTGACGCACCTTAAGGAGCAGGCGTCTGCAGCCAATGCTGACGAGGAGGAGGAGGACGAGGGAATCCTTGATGACATTCAGCCATTGTCTGCTCAGGGACCTCTCCTGGACGAGGTGGAGGAAGAAGAGGAGGAGGATGATGATGGGGATGATTACTTAGGGGAGGAGGATGCATCTCGTGGGGCAAGTGAAAATGTTGGCGTGGCAAGGTCTGGTACAGGGTTTGCGCGTGACTGGAGGGATGTGGATTTACCAGAAAGTGTTCCTCCAACCAGCATTCGCAGTGCATCATTGACACCGGGAACATTGGCCCACATGTCAGATTATGCCTTGCAGATCCTAAAAAGGGACCCCCGCATTGCCAAAATGATGAACGATGACGATTACTGGTTGGCCAGCATCCTGGATCCACGCTATAAAGGCAAATTACAAAACATCATGCCACACGAGAACCTTGACCTAATATTGGCTAATAAACAAGCAATTCTGGTAAACCGGTTGGTTGAGGCTTTCCCAGCACACAGTAGCAGTGATGGTTCTCTCACGAGCCGTACGTGCCGGGGGCAGCTTGGCAGAGGTGTTCATGGTGCACACAGCAGAAGTGGCGTTGGAGACAGGAGTCTCATGACAATGTTGTGGACTGATTTTTCAAGTACCGCTCACACAACTGGTAATACTGCATCTTTTCTCTTGTTTTTCAGGTTCGAACGACTTCGAAGAATTAAGGACATCGTGAAATCCAAGGATTTCAGACGGGGAGTGTCATGTCCCACGACTTGGGAAATCATTTAATATTTGCATTGTTTGCGTTGCATCATCTGTTGCTAGGCAGAAGTTTGCCTTTCCCTGTATTTTGTCCCAACTCTCTCCCTGTAGTCCTGTGATGTATGTTTGTTCCCTCCCTTATTCTCCATTTTGTGATCGTCCCTCCATCTGTATGCATCTTCTTACATGTCCTCTGAAGAATATTCCTTTTTACCTGCTGCTTTCATCATAATACAAGAATTTCAGTTAAAGCATCCCTCTTTTCCTGGAGTCTTCTTACATGAGAACGTGGCTGAGTTAAGCTGTCTGATTAATCGGTATGAACGTGAGTACAGGTCGATACGGAAGGGGCCCAGAAAGAGAGGTCTATCCAGGCACCATACGTTCTACATATCCATGAGTCAGAATCGTAAAAAGGAATAACCTGCCTTCAGAGACAGTAACTCAAGGTCTGTGCTGATTCTCAGTGGAAAAGGATATTTTCCAGATAGACTGTAACCCAGTTCCAGCCAGACCCCAGCGCGCATAGAAGCCACACTGCAGCTGAACAGAGAGGAATATAACTCCCATCATTACACAGGACCCTGCAGCTGCTCCAGCATTAGATACAAAGTATCAACTCTGTGCAGAGTCTCTGTGTATTTCCTGTTGCTGAACAGTGGGAAGTATAACCCCCATCATCAACTCTTCCTGCCTGCAATCTAATCATGTCTGAAGCAAGGAATACAATGTCCCTACCAGACTTACAAGCACAGGAAAGAGACCCAGACCCCCATCCACCATCTAGCGAAAGGGGAAAACGTACAGTCAAACCCACATGGAAAGTCATGGAGAATTTAGAGACTGCAAAATGTGAATTATATAGTAATGTGTCTTCAGTATGGAAGAAAGTGCTGAGTCATACAGACACTGCATCAAGGCCTGCTTCTCATGAGTTACCACCAGAGGGAGTCCTAGAACAATTATGCACAGCATACCAAATGTATATGGAGAAGAGTGACCAATATATTATTCTCCTGAAGAAACTGAATCTCCCAGAGACTTTAAACGAATTGCAAGGTTTCCAGCAGCTTAATTCTGAAAGAGACTGCACTGTACGTGACATTAAAGCCAGGATAGAGGCTAGAATCGCACGAACACCAGATGCATCAACTCGCTCATCCAAATCGTGTAAGTGTCATGTCGGATGCTGTTCACACCACAGCGTCCGGCAGGCAGAGGTAGTTCCACCTCCAGCCACTATAGCCTCAGTGGCGCCAGCTTGATCTTCAGGCTCTCGGGGGTTAATCCTGCTGGAGACCAGGTTGGAAGGTTAGTCACGCCCACGGTCTTTAAATAGTCATACTGGCATATGGGCGTCGCCGATTATAGCTTGTGTTTTCATACCAAGTGGTTCCGGTCTGGAGTGGAGGTGTTGCAGAGAGAGAGATTCGTATCTGGTGTCGTATGATCCGTCGTTATCCTTTCTCCTTCCCATATTTGTGTTTAGTTGTGCCCTGTTCACATTACTGTATATTCCTGTGTGTGTGCGGCGCAGTGCAGTTTAAGTTCTCCCTGTCTGTCTTATTTGTGTAGGAGCTTTGGTGGTGTGTCTCCTCACTGGGTGGAGGGTGGAGGGTTAAGTGCAGGGCTGAGCAGGAGATAAGGAAAGGGTGGAGGCTCAGGCATTTGCACCTTCAGCAAAAACCCTGGGTTGAGGGTCAGACAGGGTTTCCCCTAGTGAAAGGGACACCACAGGGGCCCCGTGTATTTCTGCCTTAGTTGTCCTAAGCCCCGCGTGACATTATAATCGGCCCACATTTTTCAGGAGTCCATGGATCCCATGGATTCCATAACCCGCCAGTTGGCGGCGCTGTCCTTACAGGTCTCCGAGTTGAAAGGGGCAGTTCAGCAGCAGGGCCTGGTAGTAGCAAAGGTGCAAACGGCATCTGCAGGTATCGGTGCAGAGCCGAAGTTTCCGCTGCCAGAACGATTTTCAGGCGATCGCAGCAAATTTGTCGTATTTCGGGAGGCCTGCAAATTATACTTCCGCATGCGGCCAATCTCCTCAGGTAATGAGGCCCAGCGAGTAGGGCTGGTGTTGTCATTACTGAGTGGTGACCCCCAAGCATGGGCATTTTCCTTACCAGCTGATTCTGCTACATTTCATTCGGTCGATAATGTTTTTTCTGCCCTCGGGCTCATTTACGATGACCCTGACCGACTGGCTCTAGCGGAATCTAAAATCCGCGCCCTCCGCCAGGGGGAGCGCTTGGCAGAGGACTATTGTTCGGAATTTCGCCGCTGGGCTGTAGACACACAGTGGAATGACCCAGCACTGCGGAGCCAGTTTATTCATGGGGTATCAGGGAGGGTGAAACAAGCCCTCCTGATGTATGAGACTCCGGCATCATTGGAGTCTGCCATGAGTTTGGTGATACGTATTGATCGCCGTTTTCATCAGGGGGCACAGGAGATGCTACCTCTGGGGGAAAGCAGAGGTGCAGGTGTGGTTGAAGTAGATGAGTCCCCTGAACCTATGCAGATTGCTGGCGTGGCACAGGTTCAGCCTCGCGCTCCGGGATTCCGGAAGCCCGGAGCATGTTTCTACTGTGGTAAGAGAGGTCATTATGTTAACGTTTGCCCGGTACTACCTAAGAGGGTCACATCGGCGGAAAACTATTAAGCTCAGAGGGTATGGAGGAGACCCAACTGAGCGTATGCATATCCTCCATGATGGTATCTCAATGTATGCTCCCTGCCAAGGTTATTATCGCCGGCAGAGAGCTACCTATATCAGTGTTTGTGGATAGCGGTTCCGCTACCAATCTCATAGATGAGGAGTTTGCACACACCGCCGGGTTTAAGATCGAAAAACTTCCTCACCCCATACAGGTGGTGACCATTAATGCTGTTCCCCTCCCTCAAGGGGAGATAACTGAGTTTGTGGCAGAGGTGAAACTCCACATTGGGGTCCTACATTCTGAGTCGGTTACATGTAGGGTCCTCCGTAATCTCCCAGCTCAAATGGTCCTGGGTTTTCCATGGCTGTCCAGGCACAACCCGGTAATTGATTGGAAAACTCAGGACATAGTGCAATGGAGTGGTTTCTGCCAAGAAAATTGCTTGGCCACATGTGTGTCCGCCGTGACGCCCAGCCTGCCGGAGGCTTTGCAGGATTTCGCGGATGTTTTCTCTGAGAAGGGTTGCTCAGAACTGCCTCCACATAGAGCCTATGACTGTGCGATTAGGTTAAAACCCGGGGCCAAATTACCTAAGGCCAGGATGTTTAATATTTCTGGTCCTGAGAGGCAAGCTCTGAAAGACTACATCGCGGAGAGTCTGAGCAAAGGACACATCCGGCCTTCGTCCTCGCCTGTAGCCGCGGGGTTTTTCTTCATTAAGAAGAAAGATGGGGGGTTACGCCCGTGTCTGGATTTCCGAGAGTTAAACCAGATTACTATCCGTGATCCCTACCCAATGCCGTTAATCCCGGATTTGTTCAACCAGGTAGCGGGGGCGAAATGGTTTTCCAAGCTGGACCTCAGGGGGGCGTATAACCTCATAAGGGTCCGTCAGGGGGATGAGTGGAAGACGGCGTTTAACACTCCTGAGGGTCATTTTGAGAGTCTGGTTATGCCGTTTGGGTTGACCACCGCGCCTGCCGTTTTCCAACATTTTATTAATGATGTATTTGCTCATGTCCTGGGGAGATTTGTGATTGTATACCTGGATGATATCCTCATTTATTCTAGCGATCGGGACACTCATTTGGAGCATGTTAGGCAGGTGTTACAGTTGCTCCGGGAGAACCAGCTCTATGCTAAGCTGGAAAAATGTTTATTTTTTGTCCAGGAGTTGCCCTTTTTGGGATATATTGTGTCCGCAGCCGGTTTTAAAATGGACACCGCTAAGGTGCAAGCGGTGCTGCAATGGGAGAGGACGGAGAGTCTGAAAGCACTCCAGCGGTTCCTTGGGTTTGCGAATTATTATAGGAAATTTATAAAACACTTTTCGACTGTCGCCAAACCGCTCACGGACATGACAAAAAAGGGTGCCGATCTGGCGAACTGGCCTGAGGTGGCTATACGTGCATTTGAGCGTCTAAAGAATAGTTTTGCTTCAGCCCCCATTCTGGTGCAACCAGACGTGTCTAAACCTTTTGTGGTAGAGGTTGATGCGTCGGAGGTGGGAGTGGGGGCAGTACTGTCTCAAGGCTCGTCCTTGAGCGAGATGCATCCATGCGCCTACTTCTCCAAGAAGCTGTCGCCGGCCGAACGGAATTATGATATCGGCAACAGGGAGTTGTTGGCCATCAAACTGGCTTTTGAGGAATGGCGACACTTCTTGGAGGGGGCGGCTCACCAGGTCACAGTTATCACCGACCATAAGAATCTGCTCTATCTGGAGTCGGCCAAGCGTCTGTCTCCTAGGCAGGCTCGCTGGGCATTGTTTTTTACTCGTTTCAATTTTCTTGTGACGTACCGTCCCGGGGCTAAAAACACCAAGGCGGATGCTTTGTCTAGGTGTTTTCCGGGGGGAGAACCTCGGGAAGAGCCGGTACCCATCCTCCAGAAAGGGGTAGTGGTCTCGGCTCTCACGACGGAGGTAGAGGCGGAGATTGCCGAGGCCCAAGAGGAGGTACCACCAGGACTTCCCGCCAACAAATCATTTGTACCCCTGCATCTTCGGCTTAAGGTGTTGAAGGAACACCACGATTCGGTACTGGCTGGTCATCCAGGGGTGAAGGGCACCTTAGAGCTGGTATCGCGTCGTTTCTGGTGGCCCAAAATCCGGCAGGACGTGGTCTCGTACGTGGCAGCTTGCATCACGTGCGCTAGGGCTAAGTCACCCAGAACCCGTCCTGCTGGCACGCTACAGCCTCTGGGGGTACCCAATAGGCCATGGACAGAAATCTCCATGGATTTTATCACTGACTTGCCAGCCTCGGCAGGGAACACGGTCATCCTGGTGGTGTTGACCGTTTTTCAAAGATGGTGCATTTTGTGGCGTTGTCTTCTTTGCCCAATGCTAAGACGTTGGCTCAGGTATTTGTGAAGGAGGTGGTCAGACTCCACGGAGTACCATCTGACATAGTATCTGATAGGGGTACGCAATTTGTGGCGAGGTTTTGGAAAGCTTTTTGCTCAAGGTTGGGGATCAAGTTGTCACATTCATCGGCGTTTCATCCACAGTCTAATGGACAAACTGAGCGCATGAACCAAAATCTAGAACAGTATTTACGATGTTTTGTGTCCGACAACCAGGAGGAATGGTCTACTTTCCTTCCTCTGGCCGAATTCGCGTTAAATAATCACCGCCAAGAGTCATCAGGAGAGTCTCCATTCTTTTGTGTGTACGGTCAACATCCTCAGTTTTGTACCTTACGTCAGGGTGACTCCGGGGGTGTCCCGGAGGAGGATCAGCTAGGAGCCCAATTGTCATCAGTCTGGAGGTGGGTGAAACAGCGTTTGTACCTGGCACTCATGCTCAACAAACGGGTGGCTGACAGTAGACGCGTGCCAGGTCCGGACCTGTGTGTGGGTGAATGGGTGTGGTTAGCTACGAAGAACATAAAACTCAAAATTCCATCTTTAAAACTGGGTCCAAGGTTTATTGGGCCTTTTAGGATTTCTGCCATCATTAACCCAGTGGCTTATCGGTTGGAACTTCCTGCGATGTACAAAATACATAACGTTTTTCACAGGGCTTTATTGAAAAAGGTGGTAGGCTTGGTGGACACGACGCCGATGCCACCTCCACTCATGGTGGATGGCGATTTAGAGTTTGAGGTCGCCAAGGTAGTGGACTCTCGAGTAGTACGCCGTACTCTTCAGTATTTGGTGCACTGGCGGGGGTATGGTCCGGAGGAGAGGTCTTGGGTTCCAGCCTCAGACATACATGCGGATCGGCTGGTCAGTTCTTTTCACCGTCGTCATCCGGACAAGCCGGGTCCTATGAATCTTGAGGGCCCTGGGGTCCCTCGTAGAAGACGGGGTACTGTCATGTCGGACGCTGTTCACACCACAGCGTCCGGCAGGCAGAGGTAGTTCCACCTCCAGCCACTATAGCCTCAGTGGCGCCGGCTTGATCTTCAGGCTCTCGGGGGTTAATCCTGCTGGAGACCAGGTTGGAAGGTTAGTCACACCCACGGTCTTTAAATAGTCATACTGGCATATGGGCGTCGCCGATTATAGCTTGTGTTTTCATACCAAGTGGTTCCGGTCTGGAGTGGAGGTGTTGCAGAGAGAGAGATTCGTATCTGGTGTCGTATGATCCGTCGTTATTAGTGTTGAGCATTCCGATACCGCAAGTATCGGCTATCGGCCGATATTAGCGGTATCGGAATTCCGATACTTAGTTCCGATACTTTTGTCATATCGGATTCCGGAATCGGAATCGGAAGTTCCCATCATGCTATGAGCCTGCTTGCTTTGATTAAGCCAATGGGAATCCTCCGAAGTGTGGGCACATCCTGTTAGGCATGTAGGCATGTTAACTATTGGCATGGCTGTGATTGGCTGCCGAAATGATGTCATGATGCACTATAAAAGCCACCGCAGCCGCCATTTCTGGTCACTCTGCTGTGAATTCAGTTAGGGACAGGCTGCTGTAGAAGACTGTGAGGGACAGTTAGAAATAGCGATTCCACCAAACATCTAGTGCTTTACCCAGGCTACATAAACCACCACTGTAGCCTTCTTTGCCCTAGCAGCAGTGTTCACAGCTGTCTGCAAGGGCTGTGTGAGTGCAGCTCACGCTGTGGAGTGGGTCCTGCAGCCACGTCAGGCTGTAGGCCACCCAGTGTGATCACTGCTGCCTCATACATCTTTTATTTTTTGAGCTGCATTTTTTACATAATTTCAATCTAGTGTGCTTCCATCCGTATCCATATACGTTGGTTGCAAACACTAGTAGTAGACAGCGGAGCCTTTCTGCAGCCTTTCAGTGCTAGTGTCCACTTTGCTGCACTGTTCACGGCTGTCTGAGAGGTCTCTGACTGTGTGTGAGTGCAGCTCACGCTGAGTAGTATGTCCTGCAGCTACGTCTGGCTGTAGGACGCTCAGCGTGCGTCAGTGCCTCACACATATTTTTATTTGAGTGCAGCTCATTTTTTCTTCTATTAGTGTGCATCCATCCGTCTCCATCTACGGTGGTTGCAAACACTATATAGGAGTACACAGCGGAGCCTTTCTGCAGCCTGTCAGTGCCAGTGCCCACTTAGCAGCACTGTTGACGGCTGTCTGAGAGGCCTCTGACTGTGTGTGAGTGCAGCTCACGCTGAGTAGAGTGTCCTGCAGCTACGTCTGGTTGTAGGACGCTCAACGTGCGTCACTGCCTCACACATATTTGTCTTTGAGTGCAGCTCATTTTTTCTTCTCCTATTAGTGTGCATCCATCCGTATCCATCAACATTGGTTGGTTGCAAACACTATATAGGAGTAGATAGAGGAGCCTTTTTTTCTGGCTTGTGCCCTGCCGGCGCAGCCAGATTAGTATTACCCAATTTTTTTGGAGCCTCATCTTTTGCATTGTAGGTTACCTGCCTGCATTGTAATAGCTCCAAAAAGTTGGTGATACTATCAGTTTCAATTCTTTGTTCACATACTTTGAGTTTGTTTCCAACAAAGAAACCACAAAAAAACTTCACCAAACATTACATTTGGAACTTGTGTAGGCCACATCAGCTCCTATTAAAGTCTAGTCCACACACACACACTTCATAAAATTAGTGTTTCTTGTACCTGTAACCAGCTGTTCAGGAATAAGCACACTAAGGCCCCCCTTTGTACTTTTTTGCCTATCTTAAGCAGTCTTGCAAGATGAAGAAGGCAGGGAGTAAGGCGCGTGGGCGTGGGCGTGGAGTTTCAGCAGGGAGAGGACGTGGGGATTCTGCAGGGAGAGGACGTGGGGATTCTACAGGTAGAGGACGTGGGGATTCTGGGCCTGCTGCGGGCACCAGTGGATCAGCATCCCCCAGTTTTAGCAGGCAACAGTCCTTTATGCGCAGCTTTGTAGGACCTCAACGTACCCCACTGCTGCGGGAGGAACAAATTGAAGAAGTTGTCGGATGGATGGCAGCTAACGCATCGACTTCAATTACTTCCGCATCCTCTCAGGGTCAGAGCACCGAAGAGCAACCATCTGTCTCTTCACCACCTGCCAAAGTGCCCAGGCAGTCAGAGAGACATGGACAGGAGCCATCACAGTCTCTACTTCTGTTCTCGGAATCTGTTGGCTTGGAAAGAGGGGGCCAGCCAAGCAGCATTCCTGAATGTGAAGAAGAGGGAGTATGCAGTGATGCGCAACTTCTTTGTCCCTCTGAATCTGAAGAGGCGAGTGGGCCAGTGCCTATGGTCAGCACACCTCAGTACGCATCAGATGATGACGAGACTCAGTTGCCACTTTCTGGTGCGTACGGTGCTGGCGAGACAACCCCGGAGAAGCAGCTGTTTGAAGAGGGGAGGGAAGATGATGAGGTCCTTGACCCATCATGGCGTGAGCAACAGGAAGGTGGTGGGAGCAGCTCGGAGGAAGAGATTCCCCTACCGGCCAAAACAGGAGGCAGAGGGAGGGGGAAGACTTGGTTGCCTGTACCCTCCACTTCGGCACCCGTTAGGAGCATTCCTCCTTCCAAAGGCAAACCGGGCGCTCACAAGAGTTGCAGTGCGTGGTCCTTTTTTGACACAGTTGCAGATGACATTTGCTTTGTCAAATGCAAGCTGTGTCATCAGAGAGTCAAAAGAGGGAGAAATGTCAGCAACCTCAATACCACAAATATGTGGAAACATGTGCGCACCAAGCACGAGTTGGAGTTGCAGAGACACCCTGAAGACGTAGGCCAACGTACAGCACCACCTACCACCTCTTCAGTTCGTGTTGGGCCCTCTTCCTCCAGCTCACTCACTGCTGGTTCGGCTTCCTCACAGGATCGCCAAGGAAGAACCTCTGCCACTGTTGTCCGGAGACCCTGTCAGATTCCACCCATAGCAGCACGTTCCCATCCATCACAGCCATCGGTAGCACAGGCATGGGATAAAAGGCGCCCTTACTCGGCAAACCATCCCCGAGCACAGTCTCTGAATGCTGGCATTGCCAAACTTCTGGCAGTTGAAATGCTGTCATTCAGGCTGGTGGACACTGACACCTTCCGGGACTTAATGGCATTGGCAGTCCCCCAATACAACGTGCCCAGCCGCTTTTATTTCAGCAGGCGAGCCGTCCCTGCCCTGCAGAAACATGTTGAGGGCAAAATAAAACATGCGCTACTAAACGCCGTTAGTAGCAAGGTCCACCTGACCACCGATGCGTGGACCAGTAACCATGGACAGGGACGATACCTTTCCCTCACTGCCCACTGGGTCAATGTTGTGGAGCCGGGTACGGATCTGGAGAGTGGCGCTGTACGTGTTCTTCCAACGCCACGGATTGCAGGACTCCAGTCTGTACACATAGACTCCTCCTCCTACTCAAGTTCCTCAGAAACAGCAGAGCAGGAGCCTGTTACGACCGATATGAGCACAGCCGTGGCCAAACGTCAACAGGCTGTACTCAAATTAATTTCTTTGGGGAATCGAAGCCACACAGCGCAGGAGCTCTGGAATGCTATCAAGCTGGAGAGCGATGTGTGGTTTGGGCCAGCGAATCTCCAGCCGGGCTTGGTAGTGTGTGACAATGGCCGAAATCTGGTGGCAGCTCTTGGCCTAGGCAACCTCACACACATCCCATGTCTGGCACATGTTCTTAACTTGGTCGTGCAGAGCTTTCTGAGGGACTATCCGGATCTTTCTGCACTGTTGCACAAGGTCTGCATAGAGTGCGCTCACTTGCGACGTTCCAGCACGGCAAGATCGCGCCTCGCTGCTCTGCAGCAACGATTTGGCCTTCCGGAACATCGCATCATATGTGACCTACCCACCCGGTGGAATTCAACGTTACATATGTTGGAGCGGTTGTGTGAGCAGCAGGCAGCAGTCATGGAGTACCAGCTGCATCAGGCGCAAACAAGTCGCACTGTGCGCCGTTCACACTTCAGCACCATTGAGTGGGCCTCTATGAAGGACATCTGCCTCGTTTTGCGTGCCTTCGATGAATCCACGCGGATGGCGAGTGCAGATGATGCACTAGTCAGCATGACTGTCCCCCTTATCTGCCTGCTTCAACAAACACTGCAAGCACTAAGGGATGAGGTTTCAGAAGAGGTGGAGGATGAGGAGTCCCAAATGCCATCTGCTTCTGGACAGTCTGCGCTACGTGTTTCCTCACAAAGGCCTAGGCAGGGGACACTTTGTGAGGAGGATGAGGAGGAGTCGATGGAGGAGGAAGACATCTCTCCAGAGGAGGGAGGTACACAAACCTCTACTCAGTATGTACAGCGAGGGTGGGGTGATGCAGAGCAGGCCGAGGTCACGCCTCAAACAGGAGACAGCGGTTCTTTGGCAGTTGGGAGTCTGCAGCACATGGTTGATTTCATGCTGCAGTGCCTGAGAAACGACCGCCGCATCGCCCACATTCTCGTCTCGGCTGATTATTGGGTGTACACCCTCCTAGATCCTCGCTACCGGGACAGCGTACAAAGGCTCATACCAACGTTGAACCGGGAGCGTAAAATGCGGGAGTACGAAGAGTCACTGGTGCAGTCCATAATGTTTTCCATTCCACCCGACAGCATTGTTGCTAGTGCTTTACAAAGCAGCTCTGTGCGTCGAGGCAGTGGAGGAAACTCTGCACAAAGAGGGAGCAAAGGCAGCGCCGCAGCACAAGGCAAGACCACTATGGCCCAAATGTGGCAAAGTTTTGTGTGTCCACCACAATTGTCTACACCATCAGCGACGCCTCGAGTCAGCAGGAGGCAACGCTTCCGTCAGATGGTGTCAGACTACATGTCTTGCCCTGTCGCTGTACTCCCAGATGGCTCTTCCCCCTTCAAGTTTTGGGTCTCTAAGCTGGATACATGGCCAGAGCTTAGCCAGTATGCATTGGAGGTGCTGGCTTGCCCTGCTGCCAGTGTATTATCGGAATGTGTCTTTAGTGCCGCAGGTGGTGTACTAACAGACCGTCGCACGCGACTATCTTCCGATAATGTTGACCGGCTGACTTTTCTGAAAATGAACAAGGCCTGGATCTCCAAAGACTTTGCCATTCCTCTTACAGACTAAATTAGTGGTTGGCAACTGTATCCAGGTCTGCTGGTGTGTTCATTTTTCTACCACCTGAACTATAATCCCTTTGCTTCAACACAGCCAGTTGTCGCTCAGATGTGTCGTCTGCACAGAGAAACACACTAGCTCCTGTGTTAGTGGGGTTCAGTAATGCCAGCTGATCCACTGCTGTGTGGACGGCAAAGTCACCAGCTCCATCAACATTCAAACCACTACTGATTTTTAACCGTGCCCAACTTAGGTCTCTGGCTCCACTGTCTCTACTATTTCCCCTGACCTCCAACCCCGCCATCTACATCTCTGAAGTGGCGTCAGCACAATCTACACTTGTTCCTGTGTTCCTGTGGCTCAGTCCCATCAGTTTATCCCCTGATGTGTGTCCGGCAAGGTCTCCTGCTCTGTCCACATTCCCATAACCAGTAGTGGGAATGAGGACAGAGCTGGCGAACTTGCCGGACAAACATCAGGGGATCAACTGACGGGACTGAGCACCAGTAACACAGGAACAAGTGTAGATTGTGCTGACGCCACTTCAGAGATGTAGCTGGCGGGGTTGGAGGCTAGGGTAAATAGTAGAGACAGTGGAGCCAGAGGCCTAAGTGGAGCATGGTTAGAATCAGTAGTAGTCCACAACCTCCATAAAAACCGCTGCCCATTGGCCTCTGCATGCGGCATGCGTAATCCTGGGCTCCAACAGTGTCAGTTGGTGTTCAGAAGTGTCGTCTCCACAGAGCCAAACACATTTGTTCGAGTGTTAGTGGGGTTCAGCACTGCCAGCTGTTCCCCTGCTGTGGAGATGGCAAGTCTCCTGCTGCCTTCACCTGCCAAAATCCAGTAGGCCCCAGCCTGCTCCTCGCCTAATCCTGGGCTCCAACAGCGTCAGTTGGTGTTCAGAAGTGTCGTCTCCACAGAGCCAAACACATTCGTTCGAGTGTAAGTGGGTTTCAGCACTGCCAGCTGTTCCCCTGCTGTGGAGATGGCAAGTCTCCTGCTGCCTTCACCTGCCAAAATCCAGTAGGCCCCAGCCTGCTCCTCGCCTAATCCTGGGCTCCAACAGCGTCAGTTGGTGTTCAGAAGTGTCGTCTCCACAGAGCCAAACACATTCGTTAGAGTGTTAGTGGGGTTCAGCACTGCCAGCTGTTCCCCTGCTGTGGAGATGGCAAGTCTCCTGCTGCCTTCACCTGCCAAAATCCAGTAGGCCCCAGCCTGCTCCTCGCCTAATCCTGGGCTCCAACAGCGTCAGTTGGTGTTCAGAAGTGTCGTCTCCACAGAGCCAAACACATTCGTTAGAGTGTTAGTGGGGTTCAGCACTGCCAGCTGTTCCCCTGCTGTGGAGATGGCAAGTCTCCTGCTGCCTTCACCTGCCAAAATCCAGTAGGCCCCAGCCTGCTCCTCGCCTAATCCTGGGCTCCAACAGCGTCAGTTGGTGTTCAGAAGTGTCGTCTCCACAGAGCCAAACACATTCGTTAGAGTGTTAGTGGGGTTCAGCACTGCCAGCTGTTCCCCTGCTGTGGAGATGGCAAGTCTCCTGCTGCCTTCACCTGCCAAAATCCAGTAGGCCCCAGCCTGCTCCTCGCCTAATCCTGGGCTCCAACAGCGTCAGTTGGTGTTCAGAAGTGTCGTCTCCACAGAGCCAAACACATTCGTTAGAGTGTTAGTGGGGTTCAGCACTGCCAGCTGTTCCCCTGCGGTGGAGATGGCAAGTCTCCTGCTGCCTTCACCTGCCAAAATCCAGTAGGCCCCAGCCTGCTCCTCGCCTAATCCTGGGCTCCAACAGCGTCAGTTGGTGTTCAGAAGTGTCGTCTCCACAGAGCCAAACACATTCGTTAGAGTGTTAGTGGGGTTCAGCACTGCCAGCTGTTCCCCTGCTGTGGAGATGGCAAGTCTCCTGCTGCCTTCACCTGCCAAAATCCAGTAGGCCCCAGCCTGCTCCTCGCCTAATCCTGGGCTCCAACAGCGTCAGTTGGTATTCAGAAGTGTCGTCTCCACAGAGCCAAACACATTCGTTAGAGTGTTAGTGGGGTTCAGCACTGCAAGCTGTTCCCCTGCTGTGGAGATGGCAAGCCTCCTGCTGCCTTCACCTGCCAAAATCCAGTAGGCCCCAGCCTGCTCCTCGCCTAATCCTGGGCTCCAACAGCGTCAGTTGGTGTTCAGAAGTGTCGTCTCCACAGAGCCAAACACATTCGTTAGAGTGTTAGTGGGGTTCAGCACTGCCAGCTGTTCCCCTGCTGTGGAGATGGCAAGTCTCCTGCTGCCTTCACCTGCCATAATCCAGTAGGCCCCAGCCTGCTCCTCGCCTAATCCTGGGCTCCAACAGCGTCAGTTGGTGTTCAGAAGTGTCGTCTCCACAGAGCCAAACACATTCGTTAGAGTGTTAGTGGGGTTCAGCACTGCCAGCTGTTCCCCTGCTGTGGAGATGGCAAGTCTCCAGCTGCCTTCACCTGCCAAAATCCAGTAGGCCCCAGCCTGCTCCTCGCCTAATCCTGGGCTCCAACAGCGTCAGTTGGTGTTCAGAAGTGTCGTCTCCACAGAGCCAAACACATTCGTTAGAGTGTTAGTGGGGTTCAGCACTGCCAGCTGTTCCCCTGCTGTGGAGATGGCAAGTCTCCTGCTGCCTTCACCTGCCAAAATCCAGTAGGCCCCAGCCTGCTCCTTGCCTAATCCTGGGCTCCAACAGCATCAGTTGGTGTTCAGAAGTGTCGTCTCCACAGAGCCAAACACATTCGTTCAAGTGTTAGTGGGGTTCATCATTGTCAGCTGATCCCCTGCTGTGGAGATGGCAGTCTCTCCTGCTGTCTCCGCATTCCAAAGACAGTAGGCCTCTGCCTACACCCTCCTATTTCCTGGGCTTCAACACAGCCAGTTGTAGTTCGGAAGTGCCGTCCACACGGAAAGAGATACTTGCTCCCGTGTCTCAGTGGGGTTCAGTAACGTCAGCTGATCCCCTGCTGTGTGGATGGCAGTCTCTCCTGCTGTCACCTCATTCAAAATACAGTAGGCCTCTGCCTACACCCTCCTATTTCCTGGGCTTCAACACAGCCAGTTGTAGTTCGGAAGTGCCGTCCACACGGAAAGAGACACTTGCTCCCGTGTCTCAGTGGGGTTCAGTAACGTCAGCTGATCCCCTGCTGTGTAGATGGCAAAGTCTCCTGCTGCCTACACAGTCGTACCACTACTGATTTTTAACCGTGCTCCAATTAGGCCTGTGGCTCCACTGTCTCTCGTATTTCCCCTGTCCTCCAACCCTGCCAGTTACAGCTCCGAAGTGGCGTCTGCACAATCCACACTTGTTCCTGTGTTACAGGTGTTCAGTCCGGTCAGTTAATCCCCTGATGTGTGTCCGGCAATGTCGCCTGCTCTGTACACATTCCCATTATGGGAATGTGGACAGAGCAGGCGACATTGCCGGACACACATCAGGGGATTAACTGACCGGACTGAACACCTGTAACACAGGAACAAGTGTGGATTGTGCAGACGCCACTTCGGAGCTGTAACTGGCGGGGTTGGAGGACAGGGGAAATACGAAAATCAGTGAAGCCACAGGCCTAAGTGGAGCTTGGTTCAAATTAGTAGTCTACAACCGATCTTAAAATTTCTTCAATGCAGCCTCAGCCTGCTCCGTGCTTGTCCCTGGGCTTCAACACAGCCAGTTGTTGCTCGGAAGTGCTGTCTTCACAGAGTAAAACACTAGCTCCTGTGTTTGTGGGGTTCAGTAACGTCAGCTGTTCCCCTGCTGTTTTGATGGCAATCTGTCCTGCTGCCTCCCAATTGACAGCACATCAGGCCTCAGCCTGCTAAGTGCTTGTCCTGGGCTCCAACATCGCCAGTTGCTGCTCATAACTGACTTTGGCACGGGTACTCCCTCCTGCCCAGCTTGGTTCCAGCCCTGCCTGCTGTTTCCGGGAAGTGTCAATGTCAGTTTGCCACCCCAAGTTGCCATGTCGTGTTGCGGTTGGGTTAGCCGAGGCTAGGGTGCCAGCAGTTTAGGTGCTTCCTATGTGGACTGCGGGTTCTGGTAAGAAAGGCTTGTTCCATAGTGCCAGTAGGACAAGCACCCCCTGTAGGACTGTGTGATTCGGTAACTGCGGCCAGCTTGCGGCATGCCAACTTTGCTTTTCAGGGGTAACTTCTGATACCCCTCCGGGTTCCAGCACCGTCAGCTGGTTCTCGTCAGAGCCTTTGGCCTAGGTGCCTCCATCTCGGTATCCGAGTTCCGGCAACGTCTGCTGGTCCTTGGTAGTGCTTTGTAGCACAGGTACCTCCTGCTTAGTAACCGGGTTCCAGCACCGTCAGCTGGTCCTCGGTTGTGCCATTGGCTCTTATTCCTTCTGCTGCCCCTCCGGGTGCCAGCACTGTCAGCTGGTCCTCGCTATTTCCATTTGCTCTTGCAGCTTATGCTACCCCTCCGGGTTCCAGCACCGTCAGCTGGTTCTCGTCAGAGCCTTTGGCCTAGGTGCCTCCATCTCGGTATCCGAGTTCCGGCAACGTCTGCTGGTCCTTGGTAGTGCTTTGTAGCACAGGTACCTCCTGCTTAGTAACCAGGTTCCAGCACCGTCAGCTGGTCCTCGGTTGTGCCATTGGCTCTTATTCCTTCTGCTGCCCCTCCGGGTGCCAGCACTGTCAGCTGGTCCTCGCTATTTCCATTTGCTCTTGCAGCTTATGCTACCCCTCCGGGTTCCAGCACCGTCAGCTGGTTCTCGTCAGAGCCTTTGGCCTAGGTGCCTCCATCTCGGTATCCGAGTTCCGGCAACGTCTGCTGGTCCTTGGTAGTGCTTTGTAGCACAGGTACCTCCTGCTTAGTAACCGGGTTCCAGCACCGTCAGCTGGTCCTCGGTTGTGCCATTGGCTCTTATTCCTTCTGCTGCCCCTCCGGGTGCCAGCACTGTCAGCTGGTCCTCGCTATTTCCATTTGCTCTTGCAGCTTATGCTATCCCTCCGGGTTCCAGCACCGTCAGCTGGTTCTCGTCAGAGCCTTTGGCCTAGGTGCCTCCATCTCGGTATCCGAGTTCCGGCAACGTCTGCTGGTCCTTGGTAGTGCTTTGTAGCACAGGTACCTCCTGCTTAGTAACCGGGTTCCAGCACTGTCAGCTGGTCCTCGGTAGTGCCATTGGCTCTTGTTCCTTCTGCTGCCCCTCCGGGTGCCAGTACCGTCAGCTGGTTCAAGAGGACAAAGAACAGGAAGACAACCACCAAGATGCAGAACAACAAGAGAGAGAAGACAAAGAAGCATAAAAAAAACAAAGCAGAAGAACATTACGCATAAGACTAATACTCTGAGCAAATGATATTATCTTATTTATAAGCAGAAGAAGACTAAGCAGTGTATGGGGGTGAGTCCGTTCCTCCTCGTGGTGCCCCTGGAAAAGGCCTGCTGCTGCAGGCCAAACTGAACGCGGACAAATCCTGTTGTAAATCTTTTGTGACAGGCAGAACGGAAGGTGTAAACTTCTAACTTTTCTAGATAACAACTACAGGAATGCCTGACACAAACAAGAATATGATGAAGAAGAATAGGAAGAAGATGAAGAAGTTGAATATGTAGAATAATAATTGTTGAATAAGAAGAATATGAAGAATGTAAGAAAAGGAAGAAGAAGAATGTAAAAAAAGGAAGTAGAAGAATTTAAAAAAGGAAGAAGAAGAATGTAAAAAAAGGAATAAGAAGAAGAATGTAAAAAAAGGAAGAAGAAGAAGAATGTAAAAAAAGGAAGTAGAAGAATGTAAAAAAAGGAAGAAGAAGAAGAAGAAGAAGAAGAAGAAGGTAAAAAAAGGAATAAGAAGAAGAAGGTAAAAAAAGGAAGAAGAATAAGAAAGAAGAAGAAAGAAGAAAGAAGAAGAAGACATACATGTCTGGCAAAATATAAATGAGGCTAACATAGTCAATATCTTTGTAACTCCTAACATCTTTAAAAAAAAAGTTTAATTCCTGCTATTCCATTTGATTGGGCTAAACCTCTATGGCTTTAATGTCTCCTCCACCTCCCACAATACATTCTACATTATTCTTATTTGTTTTTCTTCATGTAGAATTAACCTACAAGGAAAGAAAGGGTTTTTTTTAATTCCGATATTTTGGCCCCATTGACTTGCATTGGTTGCCGGTATCGGAATCGGCGATACCGATACTTTTTTTTAAGATCGGCCGATCCATTCCGATCCGATATTTTCAAGTATCGGCTGGTATCGCTCAACTCTAGTCGTTATCCTTTCTCCTTCCCATATTTGTGTTTAGTTGTGCCCTGTTCACATTACTGTATATTCCTGTGTGTGTGCGGCGCAGTGCAGTTTAATTTCTCCCTGTCTGTCTTATTTGTGTAGGAGCTTTGGTGGTGTGTCTCCTCACTGGGTGGAGGGTGGAGGGTTAAGTGCAGGGCTGAGCAGGAGATAAGGAAAGGGTGGAGGCTCAGGCATTTGCACCTTCAGCAAAAACCCTGGGTTGAGGGTCAGACAGGGTTTCCCCTAGTGAAAGGGACACCACAGGGGCCCCGGGTATTTCTGCCTTAGTTGTCCTAAGCCCCGCGTGACAGTAAGCACTCAAAATGTTCATCTAGGTCAAGTTCATCAAAATATTCTACTCTTACTGAGCAGCTTATAAGAGCACGTGCTAAGGCTGAAACTACTAAGGTACAAGCTGCCTTTGCACAAAAGAGAGCAGAAATGGACGCAGCTGTTGCACAAAAGAGAGCAGAAATGGATGCAGCGGCTGCACAAAAGAGAGCAGAAATGGATGCTGAAGCAGCACGCATGGAAGCTCTAGAGAAGGAATGTGAGCATGCAACAGCCATGGCAGAATTAAAGGTACTCGAGCAGGCTATCAGTGGGAGTCAAAGAGACAGCATCAGTTTGTGTGAAATGGAGGCAGAAGACCCTATCGAACGCACAAGAGACTACGTGCTAAGCCAAGATGGCGAACCGCAGATCATCACTAACACTCCTGATGGTGTTGATGCTTCTCCAGAGCACCAGGATGCCGATCCACTTACAGAATCCTGCATTCAAGGTCAGTACAATGCTCCCAAACTTGAACTTCCTTCATATTCCAGTATGCGCCAAAACCCTGCATCTCACCAAACTCCACAGGCTAATACCTACATGCAACCCAATATGCCGGCAGGTCATTATACCCTCGACAACCACACAGTGCCACCTCCACATGTAACAGAAACTATACCCACCAAACCAGTTGCTGGAATAAATGCATATGCCACTCCATACTTCCCCATGTTTCAAGGCCAAGACGTCTCCACCTCTATGTACAACACCGCTCAGCCTACAATTGTGCATCCTAAGTCAGAAAGAACAGACATGTCCGACTTCGCAAGGTACATGATTCGCCGTGAACTTACTAAAACCGGTCTCACAAGGTTCAACGACCAACCTGAAAATTACAGAGGTTGGAAAAGTGCCGTAACTAGTGACCTCGGCATCACTGCTGCGGAAGAGCTGGACCTGCTGATCAGATGGTTAGGACCACAATCCACAGAGCATGTCAAGAGACTCAGATCTGTACATATCAGTAATCCAACGGCTGGTCTCATGGCTGCATGGGAAAGACTAGAGAGAAACTTTGGCAGTCCAGAAGCCATAGAGGATGCACTGTTCAAGCTACTACAGAGTTTTCCAAAGATATCAAGCAAGGACAGTTCAAAGTTCCTAGAGCTCAGTGACCTACTGTTAGAGCTCCAGCTGGCCAAGGCAGACACCCACCTACCTGGCCTTAGCTACCTGGACACTGCTCGTGGAGTAAACCCCATTATCTCCAAGCTACCTTACAATGTACAAGAGAAGTGGACTGCAATAGGGTCAAAATACAAGAAAGACCATCAAGTGTCATTTCCTCCGTTCTCCTACTTCTGTGAGTTTATAAAAGACATTGCAGAGCGTAAGAACGACCCAAGCTTTTCCTATGGAGAATCCAGTGGCCCAGCTTCACCTCCCTCTAAATACGTGAGCACACGCTCGAATGACAGAAACCGCAGGAGTCCAGTTTCAGTGAAGAAGACGGATATTCTTCCCTTACCAACATCAGCCCCAGGCAAGAGCAACAAGGGTGAAAAGATAGAGAACCCAAATCGTGAGTGTCCCATCCACAAGAAACCACATCCCTTAAAAAAGTGCATCGGCTTCAGGAAGAAACCGCTCCAAGAACGCAAGGAACTTCTAAAGAAGTTTGGGGTATGCTACAGATGTTGTGCTTCTACTGAACACCTTGCTAAAGACTGTAAAACTACAATTAAGTGTATGGAGTGTGACAGTGAGGATCACGTACAAGCACTCCACCCATACCGTCCAGACTCTACACGTACTCCTTCCCCCACCACGAGCCATGGCGGGGAGGACGCAGCTCAAACTGCAAGTCATACCACAATATCTTCTTCATGCACAGAAGTCTGCGGAGAAGGTCTCTGGGACAAGTCCTGTGCGAAGATTTGTCTGGTGAACGTATATCCCAACGGTCACCCAGAGAAAGCCGTGAAGGTGTACGTCCTCTTGGATGATCAGAGCAACCGATCACTTGCAAGGTCAGAACTCTTTGATATGTTTAACTTAAAGGGAAATGCTTACCCTTACACCTTAAGTACCTGCAGCGGTGTTACAGAGGTCTCTGGGAGAAGGGCCAGTGGTCTTATAGCGACATCCCTCGACAACACCGTGGAGATACCCTTACCCACACTTGTCGAGTGCAACCAGATTCCATCCAATCGAGAAGAGATCCCAACGCCAGAGGCTGCTCTTCATCACCCACATCTCAAGGGGATAGCAAACAAGATACCAGCCCTCAACAACAGCGCAGATATCCTGATTCTGCTTGGCAGAGACATTCTCCGGCTGCACAAGGTACGTCAGCAAATTAACGGACCACACAACGCACCATTTGCCCAACGCTTTGATCTAGGCTGGGTAATTATAGGCGATGTTTGCATACACAAGATGAAGAGACCTAATAACATCTCCTCTTACAAAACACACATCTTGCCAGATGGTCGCAGCACTCATTTTCAGCCATGCCCACATCATTACTGGGTGAAAGAGAAAGTGAGCAACACCAAGAGGCAACAGGAATCCTTCAACAACATGAACATGCTCCAGCCCTGGGACGAAAACCTCGGGTCAACAGTGTTCGATTCCACAAGTGAAGACAACAAGTTAGCACCCACAAGGGAAGATAAAGAATTCATAAAGGTTATGGACAAAGAATTTGTTCAAGATGACTCCAACAGTTGGGTAGCTCCTTTACCCTTTCGTTTCCCAAGAGCGAGGTTGCCAAACAACCTGCAGCAAGCAACTGCAAGGTTCTCATCCTTAAAACGTACCCTAAAGAGGAAACCAGAGATGGAGAAGCATTTCATTGACTTTATGCAGAACATCTTTGACAAAGATCATGCTGAACCTGCGCCACCACTGAAGGAAGGAGAAGAATGTTGGTACCTTCCATCCTTTGGTGTCTATCACCCTCGCAAGCCTAACCAGATCAGAGTGGTGTTTGACTCCAGTGCTCAGTATGAAGGCCTCTCTCTCAACAACCTGCTACTAACTGGACCCAACCTGAACAACAGCCTCCTTGGAGTATTGATCCGCTTCAGACAAGAACCTGTTGCTATAATGGCCGACATCCAGCAGATGTTTCATTGCTTCATCATGAAGGAAGACAGCAGAAACTATCTTAGGTTCCTATGGCACAAAGACAACAATGTCAACAATCAAGTCATAGACTACCGGATGAAGGTCCATGTCTTCGGCAACAGTCCTTCACCTGCTGTGGCGATCTACGGACTGAGACGGACAGCCCAGGAAGGTGAGAGAGAGTATGGATCCGATGCTCGTCAATTCGTAGAGAAGAACTTCTACGTAGACGACGGGCTCAAGTCCTTGCCCACAAGTGAAGAGGCAATTGACCTACTCTCCAGGACACAGGAAATGCTATCCACATCAAACCTCAGACTCCACAAGATCATCTCTAACAGTCAAGAGGTAATGAGCGCATTTCCATCTGAGGACCATGCCACGAACCTAAAGGACCTCAACCTAGGTTCTGATGTTCCTCCCACACAGCGCAGCCTTGGTCTACTGTGGGATATCAAACAGGACACCTTCACCTTCCAAGTGTCGCCCTGTGACAAACCCTTTACCAAACGAGGAGTCCTATCTGTCATAAACAGCATCTACGATCCTCTCGGGTTTGTAGCACCCATCACTATTCAAGGCAAGATACTGTTAAGACAGCTCACTGCCGAGAACACTGATTGGGACACCCCGCTGCCGACTCAGAAACAGCAAAGGTGGGAGACATGGAAGAAGTCCTTGAGGTTCTTAGAGCAACTCCAAGTCCCACGTTGTTATTCTCCAATGATTCTTACACAGAAGATTGGAGCTGCTACAGTTCCTCACGGGAATTTCGATAACAAGGACATTTACAAACGTCAGTGGAAGCAAGTACAACACATAGCTAACGTGTTTTGGCACCGTTGGAAGACCGAATACTTGCACCTGCTTCAAAACCGTCACAAATGGCAGACACCCAGTCCCAATCTCCAAGAAGGAGACCTTGTCCTCTTAAAAGACAAAGAGGCACATCGTAACGACTGGCCAATGGGTCTTATCACCAAGGTCATGCCCAGCGAGGACGGAAAGACTCGTAAGACAGAAGTTAAGGTGACAAAAGGGGGCTCTACCCGAACCTTCTTCCGTCCGGTCACTGATCTCGTGCTGCTTCTACCAAAGGAGGACGTCACATGAACTGAACATTGCTCCTGGACGTTGCTCACGGCGGGGAGCATACCTACTCATTCCCCAGTTTTATTGAACATTGACATTTTCCATTGGATTGAACTTTGAACATTGCCATTGGATTGCTGGGTTGGTGGAAGAGTTGGCATGTTTGCGGCTTCCACAATCCAAAGATGGGTATAATAGACTTGGACTTATCTTCCGGTGTGATCTAAGGGTCAACAACAACGAGTTGGACTTTAAAAATGTTTGATGTTTATTATTGCATACATGTTTTTCTTTTCTCTTGTTTTTCAGGTTCGAACGACTTCGAAGAATTAAGGACATCGTGAAATCCAAGGATTTCAGACGGGGAGTGTCATGTCCCACGACTTGGGAAATCATTTAATATTTGCATTGTTTGCGTTGCATCATCTGTTGCTAGGCAGAAGTTTGCCTTTCCCTGTATTTTGTCCCAACTCTCTCCCTGTAGTCCTGTGATGTATGTTTGTTCCCTCCCTTATTCTCCATTTTGTGATCGTCCCTCCATCTGTATGCATCTTCTTACATGTCCTCTGAAGAATATTCCTTTTTACCTGCTGCTTTCATCATAATACAAGAATTTCAGTTAAAGCATCCCTCTTTTCCTGGAGTCTTCTTACATGAGATCGTGGCTGAGTTAAGCTGTCTGATTAATCGGTATGAACGTGAGTACAGGTCGATACGGAAGGGGCCCAGAAAGAGAGGTCTATCCAGGCACCATACATTCTACATATCCATGAGTCAGAATAGTTACAAACTACTTTTCCTCCCATATCGATGTTCTCCCGCACAGGTCATTCCCCTTTGACTATTGGGCCGCTAAACTGGACACCTGGCCTGAATTGGCACAATATGCCTTACAGGAGCTCGCTTGCCCAGCTGCAAGTGTGCTATAGGAAAGAGTCTCCAGTGCAGCTGGATCAATCCTGACAGAAAAAAGGACCCATCTGTCAACCCAAAATGTGGATGATCTAACCTTCATTAAAATGAACCATGCACGGGTTTCCAAGGATTTTGTCCCACCTTCCCTTGATGACACATAGGTTGCCAGATAAATGGCTTGCTTTGGTCCTCCTCCTATTCTGCAAACTTAACCTATTTTGCCTTTTGCAGCAGCTGAATGTCCCACATCAACATATGCCACTTTGTAAACCGCCCTAACTGGGCTGCCCCCCCCCATGGCCGGGGTCACCACCTAGCGCACGAAACCGTGCGAGTGCCGTTGCCCTGGACAGGTGGGTAGGCCGACTCTTGGGCGCGGGCACTGGCACAAGGTCCCTCATAGTGCAATCAAGTGTCTCTGACGGTGGTGGTGCACACCCGCCATCAGACACGCCGCCGTACTATGAGGGGCCCAGTGCCAGTACTGACGCCCATGAGTGTGCCCCCCTTGCTTGGGCAGGGCCCCAGCATTTGCAATGTTTACCTCTCCCTGCTCCTCCGCTGTGTAGTCTGGGCTGTCAAATCCTTCACTGGGAGTGCCACTACAAATTGATTGAACTGAAAGATGATGGTTAAGATGTAGCTATGCCCTGTCCTGCTGGCCGGGCTCTAGCTCCAGATGATCAATGGCTTCCATTTCTTATGGACGTCGACTCACAATGACATGCAGTGGTGGTTTATCATCAGCTTTCACAGTTTTCCTACTCACAAACGTGTGACATTCCGGCGCACATTTTAAAACTGTGCCCTCTCATGCCAATCAAATAGAATCGCCTATGGCCTGTGGCTTCTGTCTTTTGCACTCCAAAGTTACGTGAAAGATCATGATAGCCAGTGAGCACCATGTTTACTTCGCTCCCTGTGATAAAAATTTGATTGAGATGAGTAACAGTGATGGAATCAACGGAAGTGCGATACAGCAAGACTTTATTCACAAAAAAATGTTTTCACTGTCTCAACACACAAATTAATTGAGGGTCAGCATCACCTGTGAGAATTGTGACGGAAGTTTTTCCCGTGAATAGTAATTCCTAGATTTCTGCAATCACTAGCCTTTATGTCAGTAATACAGTCCAGCCTCTCCGCAATAGGAAATGAGATGCATACAATTACTGAGACAGAAATATATATGAAGATTTAAAAATAACACCAAAAGTATATAGTTGTGTACGCCTCAAATGCATTTCCTTTTTTCCACTTTTTAGATTGCTGTGTAATCCATACTGAGAACACAGAGATTTTACATGTTTAAACTATGCTATATATACCTGCTATCCAGTGATAAATTACCCTTTCTCAACTTTTTACAATCTGGTCAAATCCATACTGGGCCTGAGAACATCTGAGTCTGCCTCCTGATCTATAGATATATATTTTTAATGTGTAAACTAGGCTACATATATACGTGTTATCCGGTGAAACTGTACCCTTTATCAATTTTCTACAATGTTGTTGAATCCATACTGGGCCTGAGAACGGCTGCCGAGCTGTTAAGCAAGCTACAGCACCTGTGGTTTGGACACGTAATTTTTTCAGGAATGACGGTTAGGCCTAACTCCGGAATTGTGGTTGACCTGAACTTACTGGGAAATCATCGTTCGTGGGGAATAATCTGAATCCCAGATCCCCATCACTAACGGAGTTCAGCAGGTTCTCTGCACCTGTAAGTGACAAAAGCTGGTCCTTTCAGTGTAGCGTGCATGCAGCCCTGGACATGTACGGGAATGCTAGACCTGTTATTGCTCGATCTCACGTGCTAGAGCCTCGCTTACCCCTCTAGTAAACTTGACGCGTACTGCGGGGGCATGCCGGAGTCTTGGTTGCTAATGGAATAAAGCTGTGAAATCGCTAGCACAACTACAAACACACATACCACACCACACACAGAATCGACAAAGCTTTCAAAGTGTGCATCTTTTCTTTAGGTGGCATGGTTGTGGTTTCCTGGGTGGAGTCCAATTAAGCCACAGGCTCCACTCCTGGTGGTGCCCTTTTGGACATTCCTTTAAGGTTCAGCTTTGCAATCATACTGCCCCCAGAAACCAAAAACTTTGCCTTCATGGACGCTGTTTGGAGGTTCGTGGGAGTAACGCCGCCCGATCAGCAGTCGGCATATTGGTCGCCCTCCCAGGGCTGTGGGGTACTCGGTACCGGACTGGTGTCAGTGGGATGTGTCACAGCAGCGGTGACCCGGACGGTGGCCCTGGGCGCCCATGTAAATGGCGTGGTATAATGGTAAAGAGTTTATATAGATAGTTTGACGCCACCTGTGGTGTTCGGCAACATAGATGTTAGGCAGACGCTGCATGCAGATCCTCTGGGACTGATGGTGTTGTGCAGCAAAGATGGTGAAGCTCCCCACAGGTGGAGCTGGAGTCCCAGGGAAGTGTAGATGTAGTGATGGGGGAAAGGCACAGGCGGTGTAGGTGCTGGTACCCAGATGTAGCGGTGCTGGAATAACTGTAGGACACCAGAGCGTGCAGGTCCAAAGCTTTACTCACAGTCTGCAGGTTACACAGATGCCTGCTGTGTCCTCCGGGTCAGGACCTCAGCCAACCTCCGGGACCAAAATGGAAAGCTCCCTTCCAACACTCCGCCAACATGTACCTTCCTGAACGTCTCCTTTCTAGCGCTTGTGGGGGAAGCACTCACAGGACCGTGGTTCACTGAAGCGCCTCCTGTCTAACAGATGTTCCTCAGACTTTACTTGTATGGCAGACAGCTGTAGCCTTTTCCTTCTAGCTCCCACACGTCAATGCTGGGGCCTCCGAGCCTTAGTTGGGTACAGAGCATTTGTAGCTGCTACTTCCCCCGGTTTCTGCTGCAGGAACGTCAGTGTCCCTACAAACTCGGAGACCGGAATCCGGACCATGCGCTCCAGCTAGGAGTGAGCCTTAACTCTGCTCATCCTCCAGCTCCCCTTCTCACGTCCACACACTTCCCTTTCCCTGCACAGAGTGCCCTAACTTACCTCCTCCCGACCACAGAGAGCAGCTCCTCAGCAGTCAGGTTCAGAGGTCTCCCTGCTAGCCTGGAGTGGGAAATGTGTTGTGTGTTGGTTTCACTGCTAGAGAGATCCTTCGTTGCTCCCAAGCTTGACAACACACTCCCTAGGAGGAAGGTAATGCCACAGTGGCGACCGTACTCTTGG
Organism: Dendrobates tinctorius; assembly: GCF_039654945.1. Taxonomy (NCBI): domain Eukaryota; kingdom Metazoa; phylum Chordata; class Amphibia; order Anura; family Dendrobatidae; genus Dendrobates; species Dendrobates tinctorius. The sequence continues at coordinate 6,102,564 of NW_027361686.1, read as the reverse complement.
GGACGCCACAAGTGCACTGAGGCCCAGCCACTGCTGGATGATGCTGCTGGTACATTGACCCAGACAACTACATTCCCCTCGCACTCTACACTGCCAGAATCTGACCCAGAGGAAATTCAGGTTCCCCTTCCCACATACTATACCACCTTACACGGTGACAAAGAGGAAGGTGCAGATGAAAGTGCAGGTTCCTTGAGCAGGTGGGGGTGGCATACTCATGGGCGATGGCACTGGCACAGGGCACCGCATAGTACGCAAAAGTGTCTCTGCCGGTGGGAGGGCCTAAACAGCCAAGTGCAGTGAGATGGAAGATGGGGACGACAAGGAGTTCAGAGTAGTGCTGGGATTCCCTAGCAAGGAGCCTTATGTAATTGTTTTCAATGTTGGGACAGCAATTTTTGGGGAGCACTATACTCTGGTGAATGATATATGGGGCCCACCATACACTGGAACATTCCAAAGGTGGACATCAGACACTGGAGCAGCATTTACGGGGCCCATTATACACTAGAGCAGTAGAAATGGGGCCCATTATATATGGAGCATTATTTGGGCCCATAAGACAGTGGAGCTTCATCCATTGGGACCAACATATACTATAGCATTATGTGGAGCTCATCATATACGGTTTGAAACATTATATGGGATCAATGATTCCATATGGAGAAATATATGGGCCTCATTACTCTGTATAGCGCACTAAGCGCTGGCCATAATACTGTATGGAGTTATATACTGTCCGTTTTTGGAGGTACTGGAGAATTTAAAATGGATATCAGTCATGAGATGTAAGAAGTGAAGTATTTTTCATTGTACTATACTGCTATTTCTCTGCCGTATCGGAGCATCATGAGTTGTGGTATGTGTTAAAGGGGCGCTCTTTGGCCCTGGTCCCACAAAAACCTGGAGCCAGCCCTACCCCCCCACAACTGTAGCCAAATAACCCCCATTTTTCAGTACGTAACTAGTATTATGAAGTAAATTAAGGTTGACAAGCTTAAGTAATAAGAATTGATGCTATTGGCATTCAAATGGCCACTGTAGGTGTGTTTCCTGTCCTCCTCTCACTGCCGACTTTAATTCCCCATTGACTTACATTGGGTTTCGTGTTTCGGTCGGACCCCCGACTTTTCCCTATAGTCGGCCGATTTTGCTCGACCCGACTTTTGGAAAAGTCGGGTTTCATGAAACGAAACTCGACCCTAAAAAAACAAAAGTCGCTCAACTCTAGTGCTCACCATACATCTAGATAAGTTCCTTTCGGTGTCTAGTTTCCAAAATGGGGTCACTTGTGGGGGGTTTCCACAGTTTAGGCACATCACATCAGGGGCTCTCCAAAGGCAACATGACACCCGCAGACCATTCCATCAAAGTCTGCATTCCAAAGACTTAACTACTTCTCTTCCAAGCCCTGACGTGTGCCCATACATTAGTTTTCTCCCATATATGGGATCATTTTTGTGGAAAAAATATGATTGTTTAATTTTACGGCTGTACGTTATAAACTTATAAACCACATATGAGATATCAGCTTTCTCAGGACAAATTGGACAACAACTTTTGGGGTCCAATTTCTCCTCTTACCCTTGGGAAAATAAAAAATTTGGGGACTAAAAGATCATGTTTGTGGAAAAAATATAATTTTTTATTTTCACGCCCTGGCATTATAAACTTCTGTGAAGCCCTTGGGGGTTCAAAGTTCTCACCACACATCTAGATAAGTTCCTTTGGGGGTCTAGTTTCCAAAATGGTGTCATTTGCGGGGGGTTTCCACTGTTTTGGCACATCAGGGACTTTCCAAACGCGACATGGTGTCCAATCTCAATTCCAGCCAAAAAAGTCAAATGGCGCTGCTTCCCTTCCGGGCTCTGCCATGCGCCCAAATAGTGGCTTACCCCCACATATGGGGTATCAGCGTACTCAGGCAAAATTGCACAATAACTTTTGGGGTCCTATTACCCTTGGGAAAAAAAAATTGGGGGTGAAAAGATTTTTTGTGGAAAAAACATGATTTTTTAATTGTACAGCTGTACGTTATAAACTTCTGTGAAACCCTTGGGGGTTCAAAGTGCTCACAACATATCTAGATAAGTTCCTTGGGGCGTCTAGTTTCCAAAATGGGGTCACTTGTGGGGGGTTTCCCCTGTTTAGGCACATCAGGAGCTCTCCAAACGTGACAAGGTGTCCGATCTGAATTCCAGCCAATTTTGCAGCGAAAAAGTCAAACGGCGCTCTTTCCCTTCTGAGCTCTGCCATGCGCCCAAACAGCGGTTCCCCCCTACATATCAGGTATCAGTGTACTCAGGACAAATTGCACAATAACTTTTCCAGTCTACTTTCTCCTGTTACCCTTGGTAAAATAAAAAAATTGAACCTGAAGTTAAATAAAGTTAAATGTTCATTTTTTTTAAGCATTCAAAAAATTCCTGTGAAGCACCTGAAGGGTTAATAAACTTCCTGAATCAGGCTTTGAGCCCCTTGAGGGGTGCAGTTTTTAGAATGGTGTCACTTTTGGGTATTTTCTATCATATAGACCCCTTAAAGTGACTTCAAATGTGATGTGGTCTCTAAAAATAAAATGGTGTTGTAAAAATGAGAAATCGCTGGTCAACTTTTAACCCTTATAACTTCCTAAGAAAAAAAAATTTTGGTTCCCAAATTGTGCTTATGTAAAGTAAACATGTGGGAAATGTTACTTATTAAGTTTTTTGTGTGCCACATCTCTCTGATTTAAGGGCATAAAAATTCAAATTTGGAAAATTGCGACATTTTCAAAATTTTCGCCAAATTTCCATTTTTTTCACAAATAAACGCAAGTTATATGAATTAAATTTTACCACTAACATGAAGTACAATATATCATGAGAAAACAATGTCAGAATCACCGGGATCCATCAAAGTGTTCCAGAGTTATTACCTCATAAAGGAACAGTGGTCAGAATTGTAAAAATTGGCCCGGTCATGAACGTGCAAACCACACTTGGGGTAAAGGGGTTAAAGGTCATCTGGTGCTCGCATCGGCGCACTAAGATAACATGTGTTTGGTGTGTTGGTGGAAGCAGTACCACCCTGTTTGCATGTGTTCTGCTACCAGCTGTGAGAGTGTTTTAGACATTCAGTGTAGGGTGTGAATTCCCGCTTGAGCTTAGCACCTGCAAAGGGCGATTTAGTCACATGTGCAAGTTACACAAACCATGTGACAGGGCAGTGCACTCTGTGTGTGTGCTGCTCTGTGGAGTAACAGAGTGAGGTACTTAGCACGCTGTTCACATACCGAGTGACGTTTAACTCAGTATGATTACGGTGCTTGCTCGCAGCTACTCTCTGCCATTGTTTCCTAGCTGTAGTTCCTCCTTCACTGCACGGTGGAACCCGGGTTGCGATCGTACCTTATCATAATTTATATTTTACCTGATCCGCAAACTCTAGCACACACACCCGCACACTGTATACGCCGTACGCACCACACACACACACAAACAAACACACAGTGTATATGCTATGTGCACCACACATATACACACACACACAGCATACGCCGTACGCACCACACACACACACAAACAAACACACAGTGTATATGCTATATGCACCACACATATACACACACAGCATACGCCGTACGCACCACACGCGCACACACACTCTGTACATGCCACACATACCACACACAAAATATACGCTGTACGCAACCCCTTGCGCAGTACCACCAGCGTAACATCGTCACGAACACACCATCGGGATCAGCCAAGTGATTCACTGACGGCAGCAATCTTTGTACAGGAGGAGCACATGCACAGTTTTAATGTGACAGCTGCTATCTGTCTACACAAAGATGGCGGCGGTCTGATTTACTGTGCCTTCATGAATTCCATGCAGGCGCAGTGAATAATTCAGCTGATCCCGGTGGCAGATGCACGACGTGTCTACAGGCAGAAGAAGCCGGTCACATTAAAGAGGTTCTCCCATGAACGAAAGTTCTTTTTAAAAATTGTCTGTGTCTGACCATGTACGGAGCATACTACATCTCCTGGGCAGGAGAAGAAGCAAAAGACAATACTGACATTACAGCAGGGGATCACAGAGGATTCATTCTGTGAGGTAAAATATTTCACTGACTGTTTTTAAATAATATTTTACCTCACAAAATGTATCCTCTGCGATCTTTGTCTGTAATGTCAGTGTTGTCTTTGCTTCCTCCCCTGCCAAAGAGCTGTGGTATGTTCTGTACATGGTCAGACACAGACAATTTTTAAAATGAACTTTCGTTCGTGGGAAAACTCCTTTAAAAGGCAAATATCAACACCAACATGGTTCCTCCTAAAAAGTACGCCAATGACAATTAAAGGAAAGTAGCAAAGGCATAATGTCGAAGACAACAATGGGCAATTGAAACTCTTGAAGAGCAACAGCATCGCTGGGCAAAAGCAATGCATATAATCGTAGGCGTCAAGTACATGAGTCCCCTGATGCAAAAGTCATTAGATTATCACATGATGACATTAGGCAACAACAGCGCTGCAAGCAGAAATCTGCAGTCTTAACAGCAATACCATGCTCACAAGATGACCCATTGGAACCAGCACACCACACCGCCAAGTCTACAACTTCAAAGTTTATGAGGTTATCTAAGAAGGTATTTTCCCAATGCAAGCTACTTCAGGAGCAATGTCCAAGGGGGATAGCACATGGGTTAGACAGGTCAAAGAACAGAGCACAGACCGGAGAAGTCAGCGCATGGGGAAAGAGAGAGTGAATAGGTGGGTGAGCACATGGGGGGAAGAGATTCTCAACGCTCCAAAGCCTGCCCCCATCGTGACATTACCGCCCTCCCGATGCGATAGCATCGGACCTCCATCTAGTATTCAATAATTCCCTAAGGGAAATTGAAGTTGCAATCATCCAATTGCTTGTCCTATACATAGCATTGCATAAGCACTGCTATGTTTAGAGAAAATCACAATCTCATTTGGCATTCAAAGGAAGATCATAATGACAGGCACAGGGTGTCTTCAGCAGACCCTCAGCTGTCATGACAACTTATCGGCACCCCGTAATCACATCATGGGCATGCCAATGGGTGGAATGAAACGCCCTTCTGCTAGCGTGTGTTAATTGCAGCAGTGAAAGATTGACAGAGGGATATAACAAGTCAACAGCCATGGCTGAGAGCTCCAGATCCCCCTTGGCTGTTAAAGGCACATGATGGCTGATTATATCACCCGGCATATGCCAAGAAAGATGCAGGCTCAGCCTGCGAGCCGGCAACAAATTCAGTGAGCTGGCAAATGATGTACCACTTCATCATGTCAGTAAAGAATTTAATATATTCCTAGGAAATCTAAGACTGTTACACACGTGTTTGTAGAGCAAAAGGAAGATTTGTAGCATTAGTGACTTTGAGTGAAGAGATTAGCTGAGAAACCTATTTTTGGAAAAATTTGTCGAAGCTGGCAAATTTGATTTTTTTAAAAATGTGATCTACTGTAGCCTGCAGTTATTGCTTAGCAGGCATAGAAAAATTGCATTTTATTATATATGCTTTTTAAGACATTCCTATTACAATGGAAAATCCTCATTTTCTTCAACGATAGCAAGTTGTCCAAGTCACCGCATTACCATCACCATGATCTAATGCTGGTATGTTTAATGTTCTGTCTGGGACATTGTATTTGTTTCATAATATTTCATTTGTTTCAGTTATAAAGTGCAGATGTGTTGTAATACTTTTTACACCTTTTAACAAAACTGACAATAATATTTTTGACACTGCTCCATGTAAAATTTTTCAAAAATGTCTGGAGTATCAGCCAAAAAAATCATCTTAAGAAATATATATGGTAATAAAGACAAATGTCTATTCATAGTACTGTGCATATATAATTTAAAATGGTTTCAAACATTAGCTTTAGCAGTTGGTCAACCGTCACCTTTTCACATTTTTCAGTCCAATATTCTGTGCTAATTAATTTAATACCATAGCTCAGTTTTTATGTCACAAAGCTCAATATATCTTACACAGACATGATAAATGATAATGCCACCACTGCCTGAAGACATTTGTAGTAGAAGCTTAGGAGTATACTGAATTCTGGATTATTGTTATTGGGTTCAAATTATGTTTGTTATGTATATATATGTGTATATACTGTGTATATATATATAATATATATATATATATATATATATATATATATATATATACTATCATATTAAGACTGTTATTGACAGTTCAATAAACTTCTAAAAACCTCTTGGTGATGGCTCCTGGTAGTCAGAATTTCTTTATTGTAATTATGTTTTTATAGGAAAAAATGAGCTCTAACAACAGTAAACTTATATTGTAATCAGAGATGAACGAATATTTTGAAATTCCAATTCACTGACTTTTCCCGAAAAATTTATTAGCGGTTAATAATTGTGTACAAATTTCAATACTGGAAAACTTGTAATTGCTTGTAACCCCCCCCACCCTACCATTAGAGCCTACACTTTACAGGTAAGAAATAAATGACACCAGCGTCTATAATAACTTACAATTTAAAGAGGAGATGAAGATATAGAGACCTTCTCACTGACCATAAGAGCTTACGCTCTACAGGAGAGAGAGGGCAACATTATTCATAAGAGCTTATACTCTACAAGCAAGAAAGGACCGCACTGACCAGAAGAGGTGACTCCCTACAGAAGAGTTACCTAGCGGTTTGTCTCTGCCGTGCAAATTGTGATCCACGGGGAACTGCTGATCTGTGATGACCCATGTACTGACTGCCACTGTACAAGATATGACAATCTGAAAGATGCTACATACAGTGGGGAAAGAAGTATTTAGTCAGCCACCAATTGTGCAATTTCTTACACTTAAAAAGATGAGAGAGGCCTGTAACTGACATCATAGGTAGACCACAACTACGAGAGTCAAAATGAGAAAACAAATCCAGAAAACCACCTTGTCTGATTTGGCAAGATTTATTTTGCAAATTATGGTGGAAAATAAGTATTTGGTCACATAAAAATATGAATGATTTCTGTCTCTCACAGACCTGTAACTTCTTCTTTAAGAGGCTCCTCTGTCCTCCCCTCATTACCTGTAGTAATGGCACCTGTTTGAACTAGATTCATAGTTGGACATTATAGAAAAATAAAAACTAGTAATGCTTGCTAACTAATTTTGAATGGTTTAAAAACCTGTAGAAAAACGAGGACAGTTATCATCCCCAAGAGAATGAAAGGAGCAGAGGTCGAGCATGTGCACTGCCATTCTATTCTAACAGGGATCAAAGCTCATAGACAATACTTTCTTTAGAATGTGGTACACAAGCGGATTTAAAACTTTCATGTATTTTATGGTTGCGATGCCAAAAATATTTGCTTTCTCACAGCTTAAAAAGTAAGCCATTGATTCAATATATACTATTTTATTTACTAGTAACTTTTTTTTCACTCATAATTAGTGCTACTACAAATCTTCACTAATCTCTTGCATTCTTTCTAATTAGTGGGGAATCTATCCCACAAAACTACTGGATTATTACATCTCTCAACAAGCATCCTGCACTGAATCAGGACTCACAGTCTATCAGCAGTAAGTGCATTCAGGCCCGGATTGGCAATATAACCAACCGGGCATTTTCCCGCTGGGCCGCTGTCACGTGGGCCGCTGGCAGCGCCGATCATCTGGCCGCTTGCCAGCTGCTGCGGCCACTGTTGCTCCTGCCGCCGGCCCTCTGCGGGCACGGCGGTGAAAGTTTCCAAGTTCCTCCCGCACTGCAGGGAGATAAGCCGCCTCCCATCCTCGCCTTAGCATGAGACCCCCCTCCCCCCCGCAGCCACTCACAGCGTCGCACTCGCTTGCCTGCTCGCTCTGTTCGCAGGACCTGTGATGAGGTCACAGGAGGGGAGGAGTCAGGGGGTCACATGATCAGGAGCCTTTGTCCAGACCCCCGATCATGTCACCCCTGACTCCGCCCCTCCTGTGACCTCATCACAGGTCCTGTGCGCTCAGCCTTGCCTCTACCGTCTGCAAGACTCTGCTTTGCTGTTGTCATGGTGCTGGTTGAGGTAAGTATGTGTGGGGTCAGGTTTTACAGTGTGGATGTAGCAGAGCTGTGTGTGTACGAGGTGTACAGAGCGGAGCTGTGAGTGTACGAGGTGTACGGAGCAGAGCCGCGTGTGTACGAGGTGTACGGAGAGGAGCCGCGTGTGTACGAGGTGTACGGAGCGGAGCCGTGTGTACGAGGTGTAAGGAGCGGAGCCGTGAGTGTACGAGGTGTACGGAGAGGAGCCGCGTGTGTACGAGGTGTACGGAGCAGAGCCGTGTGTGTACGAGGTGGACGGAGCGGAGCCGCGTGTGTACGAGGTGTACGGAGAGGAGCCGCGCGTGTACGAGGTGTACGGAGAGGAGCCGCGTGTGTACGAGGTGTACAAGGAGGAGCCGCGCGTGTACGAGGTGTACGGAGTGGAGCCGCGTGTGTACGAGGTGTATGGAGTGGAGCCGCGCGTGTACGAGGTGTACGGAGTGGAGCCGCGTGTGTACGAGGTGTACGGAGTGGAGCCGTGTGTATCAGGTGTACGGAGCGGAGCCGCGCGTGTACGAGGTGTACGGAGAGGAGCCGCGCGTGTACGAGGTGTACAAGGAGGAGCCGCGCGTGTACGAGGTGTACGGAGTGGAGCCGCGTGTGTACGAGGTGTACGGAGTGGAGCCGTGTGTATCAGGTGTACGGAGAGGAGCCGCGCGTGTACGAGGTGTACAGAGAGGAGTCGCGCGTGTACGAGGTGTACGGAGAGGAGCCGCGCGTGTACGAGGTGTACGGAGAGGAGCCGTGTTTGTGTACGAGGTGGAGCCGCGCGTGTACGAGGTGGACAGAGTGGAGCCGTGTGTGTATGGAGTGCAGCTATATGTGTACGGGATGTACGGAGCGGAGCCAAGTGTGTACGAAGCAGACAAAGCGGGCTTTTCCCACGGACACAGGAGTACACGGCGGAGCCCCGAGGAGCATTTTAAAACACACACATGACGTTCCACCTGAAGTGATGTGCTGGAAGCTGACCGGAAATGAGATAATTTCTTGAGGAGATTGTGACGGAACCAGGAATGCTTCAGATCCATCACCGTGTCCTCCTCCGACAGCGCAGACAGCAGGATCGCCTTGGAATCGGGGATGCCGGCCATGTGAGCGGATCATGATATGTCCTGCACCGGGAGGCTCATGTGGGCACTACAATGGGAGCCGGGCTGCTATAGTATCTTTGTAGAATCTTTCTTTATTTCTTTCTCTCTTTTTCTTTCTTCTCTGTTCTTTCTTTCTTTCTTTCCCCTCCCCTTTCTTTTTCTCTCTGTTCTTTCTCTGTCTCTCACTGTTCTTTCTCTGTCTCTCTCTGTTCTTTCTTTCTTTCTTTCCCCTTTCTTTCTCGCTCTCTCTGTTTTCTTTTTTCTCTCTCTGTTTTCTCTCTTCCTTAGTGCCAGTCAGTGTGCCCATAATGCCAGCCACTGTGCCCTCAGTACCAGTCAGTGTGATCAGCAGTGCTAAATGGGTGCGATTAGGTGTGGACATGGGTGTGACTAGTTGTGAAATGGGTGTGGCTGGGCGTGGCCAAAATTTGCGGCAGCGCACTGTGCGCGCCGCAGTCTTTGTCCATCTTTCCCTTCTTCAAAAGTTGGGAGGTATGATAGGGGCGGCTATGACCAGGGGGTCTGGTTGCCCAATAGAGAGCAGTTCTGCCAGGAATTCTGTAATCATGCATACAAAAGGGGACAGAGATTTGGGAGGAGTACTGTACCTAAAAGCAATAAATAGGACTGAGCTGAAATACTGGGCACAGCTGTGACTACATGTTATATAGTCGTGTTAATCTCCTCTCACTTCTTGTAAACTACAAGTGTACAAATATATTATATAGTCACCATGTGACTAGTGGGCCTGTGTAACTTCAAATGCCAGGGCTGAATTTTAGTCCCAGTCCGGCCTTGAGTGCATTTATATATAAATATATATTTTTTACTCTTATGACCATATAGATTTATTGTCCATATTGTTTTATGCTTATAAATTAGCACGGTGATTATTATGGTTTTTATTACTAGTTTTTGGACTCTAACAGGTTATACACAGAACCTGTCCTAATCACCAGCAGCTTTTTATATAACACCAGTTCTTTTTCCCAGCGTGATCGGAATACTGAGTACCTGCCTCTGTTAGCATACTTAGAGCGGTACCTCTCTGTGTAGTAAGTACTATACCCTGTTAACATCACAGGGAAGTTAGCACGAGAGTTGAGCTCACTCTGCGACTAAACTGAGCTAACCACACGCACGAATGAAGCAGATGCTGAGCCAAAAGAAAGAACTCATATAATGCTAGATACAATACCCTATTGCTTTCATAGAGAAGTATAGCAAAAGGGTTAAGCTTGCTTTGCAACTGAACAGTGCTAACTGCACACCAGAATGAAACAGATGCAAAGCCAAGCGGCTGCTACCCCTTAGTCCAGATACTAGGGAGTCTGTGCCTAATGGCACCCTAAGCAAGCTAGAGATTCTGGTGTTGAGCCATGGGAATGAAACCTCATGAGTGTGCAACCTGCCTGCCAGTGTGTACTAAGGCATAGCATAAACAGACACACGCAAATGCACAGAGTGATAGAGTATCCACACATGCACATCAAACATGAATGACACTAGCATGCCCACATGTGCTGCTGAGAGATTTTTATAAGCTGGGCTCCACCTCAAACACTCAAGCCCAGTCAGTCGCGGCGTCGCCCACGGTCCAACCTGTAGCTGCCACCTCACCAGAGTAGTTAATGTCCGACCACCAATGGGAGGATGCCACATCACGGACATGCTCAGTAGGTGATCTCTGGACTTAGACTCCCGAGTGGAAGGCTGCATCTGTATATCACAGGTTACCATAGACTTGGCTAGAGAGCCAGCAGTAACCAAATGTATACCATGAGCCTGAGAAAGACATTGGGACCGACATCTGACGTCTGTGCTGAGTAGTGAAGCTAAGGCCGGGGGACCACCACAATGCAGGGAGAATACAGTACACAAGATGAGGTGCAAACAACAAAGAGTTAATTTATTTACAGGCAAGGAATGCAGTGTTAGGAAGGTGTAAACAGGGGTATGCAATGACATACAATTTACAAAAGTGATATTCTCTAGGTGGGACATCAAATGGCACAGTGCACCAACTATTACAGATCAGTGTATTTTTCCAAAAGGCAAAACAATACAATAAAGTACAGTATGCTGCTACTCTAATGATAGCCTACCTGACCTCTGCTACACCAACCACATGGCTACCATGCTCTATCTATTGCAGCCTATCCTAATCCCTAACATGTGCGCACATGGGGTTAACACTCACAGTAACATTGGTGTCTCATTCCCTTCCTGGGCAGCCCCCTGCAATTCCCTGCAAGAAGATGCGACGTCCTCCTGGATGTTCTTGTCCTTGTGTGAAGATCCCAAGAAATGGTGAATTCCCTCCTCTTGAATTCCTTCCTTCTATATATTCGTGGCTACTCACAGCAACACAGGAAAGCCACCTTTGTTATCCCCAGAAGGGTCTACACAATCCCACAAGTTCAGTCAGTTTGAAGTTGCATGTTTTCTCTTCATAGCTCCAAGCAGGTCAGATTACCTACGATGCCTTAGCTCTCCGGCTGTGCCGAGGTGTCTAACTAAGCCTAGAGCAAGAAAGGTGAAATCTACGCTGCCCCGGAGTAGAACCACCAAAGGAATAGATATCCCCCATACATATTGTCAGTGAGACAAGATGAGACACAAACGCAGACAGAAAATAGACTGAGCAAATGATGGGGCCCAATCTGACTAGATAGGACAGGAAAGGAAAGACACTGTCTGCAATCATGCAAAAACCCTAAAAAATCCAACACGTCTGATGTACAAAAAACACTGAGGTCTCACGACCTCTCCCCCACTATATCACAATTCTGGTGAGAACTGGCAGCAAAGCAAAAGAGACTAATATAACAGGGGGCTGAACAAACTGACACAAGCTGTAACATATATAGCGGGATCCAGCACAGCCCCAGCAGGGAGCTCGCTGAACCCTCACAGCAAAGCAGAAAGAGGCAAAACTAGATCAGATGCAAAGGATTAGCAAATGAACACCTTAACTGAAAAATGCAGGATCAGGCAGGAGACAGCAGACCTCAGAATGCACAGGGAGAAACTAATCACCAGCAGCCACTGAAAGAAGCCTGCTCACTTACATACTCCAGTCAGTAACCCCAGATTTCCAATCATCGTCATCAGGTGGCAGACTTCGGCCAGCTCCACTACCCACAGTAACCATCAGAGGGAGCCCCGACTCAGAAGTCAAATCGAGAGAGTTCACAACAGGTGCTGACTCTTAAAGTGGCAGTTTGCCTCTACTGTCCATAGCAACGCCACCCCCTTACATGCCTCCCTACTTAAAGATGGATGTCCTTGACCATCACAGCATCAAGGTTACAGCAGGATGAAGAAATTTGCAATGCAGAATGGCACCTATAGGGGAGGCAACACAAGCAGAAAAACAGACAGAGAACACTGTTCTACATAACGGACTGGTAGAACCCCTGCAGTAGACCTCTGGGATCTCCGGAGGTCTTGAGTCTCTTCCAAAGGAATACTTGCTGTAGGAGTTGTGGGCTCTTGTCTGGACTCATCATCACATGGCGGTAGTCGTACCTCCAGAGGATTACCATCTCTGTCCGGCTGAGGACCCCCACGGTGTTAGGGTCGATCCACCATTCATCATTGATTTCACCAGCAGGCAAGACAGGTTCAGGAAGTGGAGCAACGTCTTCAGGCGGCACTGGTGCAGGACGGGCCCCAGACCCGCATGGCCACAGCATATTTCTGTGAAGCACTGTAGGGGTGGACACCCCATTCTCAACCTGCACCTTGTAGACCAGACTGTAAGCATACACTCGCTCGATGACTTTGTAAGGCTGTACTTCCCATCTCTCGCTTAGTTTACCCTTGGGGCATTTCTCTCTGACTAATACTCGGTCCCCGGGCTGGAGCGGTATCTCTTGAATCAGTTTACGGCCCGTATGTTCTTTGTCCTGTAGCTGCTGACCCACCAAACTCCGTATTGTTTGCAGTCATTTCTGATGTTCTTTCACCCATGAAGTGACGTTTCACTCCATCAGCTCCTCTGGCTGTTCCAACTTCAATTCCATGATCTCTCGTCCAGCTCTTCCAAACAGCAGCAGATAGGGGGTGTAGCCCGTGGTGGAATGGACACGATTGTTGTAGGTCCAGACCAACTCTGGCAGGAAATCTGGCCAGCATGCCTTCTTGTCCTCTTCCAATTTCCTCAGCATTTGAAATAAGGTTTGGTTGAAGAGTTCACATGCTCTGCTGCTAGAGGATGGTAAGGGGTGGTCCAGGGCTGCTCAGTGCCATATAAACGATACAGTTCTTCCATCACTTTGTCTTGGAAACATGCACCTTGGTCAGAGTGGATGCACTTTGGGCACCCATACACTCGACAGTCTGATGTCTAGTCAGGGTGAGTACTGCGAACTTGGAGAAATGGTTGGTCATCACCAAACAGTACTGTGGCCCCCGGGCTGAGTGTCCCATGAGGAGATAGTCGATCATCAAGACTTCTAGCAGTTCCTTAGTATGTATGGTCTGGATGGGTGCCCTTTCTTCAGTACTCTTAACAAGGTCACATACCCGACATTGCCGGCACACCTCTTCTACCATGGACTCCAACCGGGGGCAGTACACGTGCTGCTGTTACCACTGGTAGGTCTTTGTGGACCCAAAGTGGGCTCCGAATTCATGGGCATCTTTAGCCACTTCTTGGGCAATTCCTCCTGGGATGACCACCTGCCACCTTACTTCAGTATCTTTCGGCTGTTGCCTCTTGCGATATAGCATTGATTCTCGCATCTCTAGCCTATCCCACTGGTGTAAGACACTCTTCATCTCAGCGTCCAGACTATCTCTCTCTTGTTTGTCTTGATCGAAATATGGATAGGCCAAAATCGGGGCAGAAGTAAGAGCATTCTTTATTGCCTGGAAGGCCTCATCTCGCCTCTGGTCCCAGGGAATGCTCTGGGTCTTCGGCACTCCAGCGGTCCCCCTCAGCAGTTCGTTCAGAGGACCTGCCATCTTTGCGAAACTTTGACAAACCGTCGGTAGTACCCGGCAATTCCAAGGAAGGCCTGGAGTTCCCGCACGGTTCGAGGAACTTGCCACTTCTGGATAGCAGCCTCTTTTTCTGGTGAAGGCAGAACTCCGTCTTGTGACACCATGTGGCCCAATACAAAAATGGTGGGGGGAACAAGAGGCGCAATAGTGCCCTATCACTAGTGACACTAGAAGTATGAGCGGTATAATACAGTTCCACTCACCTATTCCAGTTTTGTAACCCACAACTGGCTTGAGAGCATATCACAGAATCAGCTGCTGCAGGACCTCCACCAACCACTCGCACGTGGAAAAACCTTCAGAAAGTTGTGGGAAGCAGGGTGTGTTGCAGTCCGCGCTGCCGAGATTCACAAATCACCTGGGATGCAAGATGTTGTAGCAGTGTACTCCTTTATTTCCTCCTACGCGTTTCAGCGCCCTTCCTGGCACCTTCCTCAGGGACCCTGAGGAAGGTGCCAGGAAGGGCGCTGAAACGCGTAGGAGGAAATAAAGGAGTACACTGCTATAACATCTTGCATCCCAGGTGGTTTGTGAATCTCGGCAGCGCGGACTGCAACACACCCTGCTTCCCACACCATGTGGCCCAGGTACTCGATCTCTCCCTTGAAGAGGTGGCACTTCTTTGGCTTCACCTTCAGGTTATGAGCCTGCAGTCTTCCGAGTATCTGTCCAAGCCGGGCAAGATGGTCTTTGAACGAGGCAGAGAACACAATGATGTCATCCAGGTAGATCAGGGTAGCCTCACAGTTTAAGTCTCCCAAACACTTTTCCATCAGCCATTGAAATGTGCCTGGAGCATTGGTGAGCCCGAAGGGCATCCGGTTAAACTCGAACAATCCCATAAGGAGGATGAAGGCAGTTTTTTCCTTGTCTTTCTCTGCCACGGCCACTTGTCAGTATCAGCTTGCTAGGTCCAAGGTGGAGAAGTACTTGGCTTTCCCCAATGCTGTCAAGGATTCCTCGATGCGGGGTAACGGATATGAGTCTCGTACAGTGCAGGCATTGAGTTTCCTGTAATCTACACAAAACCGGATGGTCCTATCCTTCTTCTTGACAAGCATGACCCAGGCTGCACAAGGACTCTGACTAGAGATGAGTGACTTTGCCTTTTTTCGGGTCGAGTTGGGTTTCGCGAAACCCGACTTTCGCAAAAGTCGGGTCGAACGAAATCGGCCGACTATAGGGAAAAGTCGGGGGTCCGACTGAAACACGAAACCCAATGTAAGTCAATGGGGAAGAAAAGTCGGCAGTGAGAGGAGGACAGGAAACATACTTACAGTGCCCATTTGAATGCCAAAATCATACATTCTTATTACTGAAGCTTGTCACCCTTTATTTACTTCATAATACTAGTTACGTACTGAAAAATGGGGGTTATTTGGGTAAAGTTGTGGGGGGTGGGGCTGGCTCCTGGTTTTCATGTGCCCTGGGCGAAAGAGCGCCCCTTTAACACATACCACAACTCATGCTGCTCCGATACGGCAGAGAAATAGTGGTATACTACAAAGAAAAATACTTCACTTTTTACATCTCATGACGAGGCCCATCTATTTCTCCATACAGAATCATTGGTCCCATATAATGTTTGAAACAGTATATGATGAGCTCCACATAATGCTACAGTATATGTTGGTCCCCATGGATGAAGCTCCACTATCTTATGGGCCCAAATAATGCTCCATACATAATGGGCCCCATTTCTAATGCTCTAGTGTATAATGGGCCCTGTAAATGCTGCTCCAGTGTCTGATGTCCACCTTTGGAATGTTCCAGTGAATGGTGGGCCCCATCTATCATTCTCCAGAGTATAGTGCTCCCCAAAAATTGCTGTCCCAACATTGGAAACAATGAAATAAGTCTCCTCGCTAGGGAATCCCTTTACTAGTCTGGACTCCTCGTCATCCCCATCTTCCATCTCACTGCACAGTATTTCAACCTTGCAAGTGCTGTGATCCTGAGCAAGCAGGGGGGGCCCACTCATTGGCGACGGCACTGGCACAGGGCCCCTGATAGTACGGTGGTGTGTCTGACGGCGGGTGTGCCGAACCTGCACTTTCATCTGCAGCTTCCTCTTGGTCACCGTGTAAGATGGAACAGTATATTGAAAGGGTAACCTGAGTTTCATCAGGGTCAGATTCAGGCCGTGTAGCGTGCGAGGGGAATGTAGTGGTCTGGGTCAATGTACCAGCAGATTCATCGAGCAGTGGCTGGGCATCAGTGCACTTGTGTCGCCCCAAGGAGTACGGTCGCCACAGTGGCATTACCTTCCTCCTAGGGAGTGTGATGTCATGCTTGGGAGCAACGAAGGATCTCTCTAGCAGGTTAACTGATTGGGCGGCGTTATTCCCACTAGTCATGACCCTCCAAACAGCGTTCATGAAGGCAAAGTGTTTGTTTTACGTGGGCAGTATGGTTGCAAAGCTGAACCTTAAAGGAATGTCCAGAAGGGCACCACCAGGAGTGGAGCCTACGGCGTAATTTGACTCAACACGGGCAACCTCAACCATGCCAGCTACAGAACAGATGAACACATTGCAAGCTTAATTCCGTTAACGAACGAGACTCCGTCATGCCTCACGGTCCGAGTCCGGCTTACTAGAGGGACACGTGAGGCTCTGGCACATGAGATTGGCCAATAACTGGTGTGTCATGCCCTTACATGTCCGTGGCTGCATGTGCGCTACACTGAAAAGGCCAGTGTTTGTCGCTTACAGGTGCAGATAACCCGCTGAACAACGTTAATGATGGGGATCACTGATTACAATTATTACTCGCGAATGATGATTTCCCAGTAAGTGCAGGTCAACCGCAGTTCCGGAATTAGGCCTAACCGTCATTCCTGAAAAAAATGAAAAACTTACGTGTGCAAACCACAGGTGCTGTAGCTTGCTTAACAGCTCGCCAGCCGTTCTCACGCCCAGTATGGGTTACACGTGATTGCACAAAGGTGAGAAAGGGTACCGTATCCCCGGATAACATGTATGGATAGCGTACACATTCAAAAGATATGTCTATACAACAGGAGTCAGGCTCAGACGGTGTAAGGCCCACCATCCTCCTCCCCTAAGTAATCATCCCCATCATCATCCTCCTCCTCCTCTTCTTCCTCCAACTCGTCCAGGAGAGGTCCCTGAGCAGACAATGGCTGAATGTCATCAAGGATTCCCTCCACCTCTTCCTCCTCGTCAACATTGGCTGCAGACGCCTGCTCCTTAAGGTGCGTCAAAGTTTGCATGAGCAGACGCATAAGTGGGATGCTCATGCTTAGGATGGTGTCGTCTGCGCTTACCAGCCGTGTGCATTCCTCAAAACACTGAAGGACTTTACAGAGGTCTTTCAGCTTCGACCACTGCACACCTGTCAACTCCATGTCTGCTCTCAAAGTGCCTGGCCGTGTATCCTCCCACAAATGCATTATGGCCTGCCTCTGCTCGCACAGCCGCTCCACCATGTGCAGGGTGGAGTTCCACCTTGTCGCAATGTCGATAATGAGGCGGTGGTTGGGAAGGTGGAGCAATCGCTGCAGCTTCTGCATACGAACGGAGTGTACAGGCTACCGGTGGATGTGCGCGCACAGTCTTCGCACCTTATGGAGCAGGGCTGTTAACTCCGGATAATTTTTGAGGAAGCACTGCACCACCAGGTTCAAGGTGTGAGCCAAGCAAGGTATGTGGCTGAGTTTTGAAAGGGCTATGGCTGCCACAAAATTACGGCCGTTATCACTAACTACCTTGCCTGCCTCGAGATGTACACTGTCCAGCCATGACTCAGTTTGTCGCTTCAAGTACTCGGCCAGCACCTCGGCGGTGTGTCTGTCGCCCATACACATCATCTGCAACACAGCCTGCTGACGCTTTCCACTAGCTGCTCGATAGGGGGACACCTCGTGTGCAACAGTGGCAGCTGCAGATGGAGTGCTCGTACGACTGCGCTCTGTGGACGAGCTTTCGCTTCTGGAGGAGGAGGAGGAGGAGGAGGGTGGAACGCCTACAGCCAACTGTTTCCTATACCGTCGGCTAGGCAGCACTGTCCCACCACCGCTGTCCCCTGTGGACCCTGCATCCACCACATTAACCCAGTGCACAGTGATGGACACGTAACGGCCCTGGCCATGCCGACTGGACCATGCATCAGTTGTGAGGTGCACCTTTCCACTCACTGACTGCTTGAGTGCATGGACAATGCGGTCTTTCACATGATGGTGGAGGGCTGGGATGGCTTTGCGAGAGAAGAAGTGGCGACTGGGTAGGTCATAGCGTGGTACTGCATAGGCCATGAGTTCGCGGAAAGCTGTGCTTTCCACCAACCGAAAGGGCATCATCTCAAACGAGATTAGTTTTTCAATGTGGGCGTTCAAACCCAGTGTACGCGGATGAGAGACTGAGTACTTTCTTGTCCTACTCATAGTGTCTGGGAGGGTGAGCTGGACTTGAGAGTTGCATATGGTGGAAGTAGCGGTGGACAGGGCGGACTGAGAGAGGGTTGATGATGGTGATGGAGTTGGTGTTCTTTCTGATGGCCTAGATTCAGTATTTCGTTGATATAACAGTGGGATTCCCTGACTGCTGTGGCCTTGCAACGACACCTCAATATTTGCTGCTGTGCTAACCGGTGGGCTTACAGTGGGGGAAACAATGTAGCGTTGCTGACTACCTTCTTTGTGATCAGTTGCACATGTGGCACTTGAGGTTTGGTGTTGTGTCCACGCTTGCAAGTGCATGCTGGTTAAATGTCTAACCATGCAACTGGTATTCAAATTTTTCAGATTTTTCCCTCGGCTAAAGGTCTTTGCGCACTTCTTACAGATAACCTTGGCCTGATCATGAGGATTTTGTTCAAAAAAGTGCCACACTGCACTCTTCCTACTTTGGCAGACATTTTGCGGCCTAGCACGCTGTGATGTTTTGACCCTCTGGACAAGCTGTCCAGCAACTCTTTTGATTTTTGGAACCTGTCTTTGGAGTGCTCCGGGCCTGCCAGATAACAGCTGTTGCGATGTTGATGTCTGCTGTGGATGCTCCTCATCTGAGCTATTGGAAGCAGCACCCTCTTCCCCCAATGGATGCCAATCTGGGTCAACAACTGGGTCATCCATCACCTCCTCTTCAATGTCATGTGCACCTTCCTCTGTGTCACCATGTATGGTGGTATAGTGTGCGGGAAGGGGCACCTGAGTCTCATCAGGGTCAGAATCTGGCTCTGTACACTGCGAGGACAATGTAGTGCTCTGAGTGAATGTACCAGCAGAATCATCTATCAGCAGCTGTGCATCAGTGCACTCCATGTCAGATTCATCTTGGCCTGGGTAATTCACCATTTCACTTGATAATCCAGGCATGGTATGTGAAAACAGCTCCATGGAGTAATCAGTAGTATGGCCTGCGTCATCCTTCAATCTTGGTTGTGGTGAAGGACACAAGGAAAGGTGTGGTTCATGAACATGAGCCTCCAATGACGACTCAGTGCTTTTACTTTTTACAACTTCAGAAGAGGAGGCGATAGAGCTGGAGGCTGAGTCAGCAATGTAAGACAAAACTTTTTCCTGATGCTCTGGCGTTAAAAGCGGTTTGCCAACTCCTAGAAAACTAAGCCTTCGAAGCCTTATGGAGCCAGACTATGACGCAGGCTCAACACCTCCTGCATTCGGTCCTATTTTGCTTTTGCCACTACCATCAGATCCACCACCAACACCATCATTACCAGCTGCCAACCCCAGCCCAATTCCACGGCCTCTTCCACCAGCCTTCCTCATTTTTGGTAGAAATGTAGACAAAATCCTACAAATTGTATAGTAATGTAAAACAAGGTACAAGGTGTCTATAGGACAGGGGAGATTTAGATTTTCTGCAGACACTTGTGGACACTGGACACTTGGATTGTGTGAGGCCCACTGAATATCACAGCGCTATGTCACAGGCTCGATGGCACAGGTGTGAAAAAAGTGACTACAGGATAAGGGAGATTTTGAATTTCTGGGAGATTTTGAATTTCTGCAGACACTTGTGGACACTGGACACTTGGATTGTGTGAGGCCCACTGAATATCACAGTGCTATGTCACAGGCTCGATGGCACAGGTGTCAAAAAAGTGACTACAGGATAAGGGAGATTTTGAATTTCTGCAGACACTTGTGGACACTGGACACTTGGATTGTGTGAGGCCCACTGAATATCACAGTGCTATGTCACAGGCTCGATGGCACAGGTGTGAAAAAAGTGACTACAGGATAAGGGAGATTTTGAATTTCTGCAGACACTTGTGGACACTGGACACTTGGATTGTGTGAGGCCCACTGAATATCACAGCGCTATGTCACAGGCTCGATGGCACAGGTGTGAAGACTACAGGATAAGGGAGATTTTGAATTTCTGCAGACACTTGTGGACACTGGACACTTGGATTGTGTGAGGCCCACTGAATATCACAGTGCTATGTCACAGGCTCGATGGCACAGGTGTGAAAAAAGTGACTACAGGATAAGGGAGATTTTGAATTTCTGCAGACACTTGTGGACACTGGACAGTTGGATTGTGTGAGGCCCACTGAATATCACAGTGCTATGTCACAGGCTCGATGGCACAGGTGTGAAAAAAGTGACTACAGGATAAGGGAGATTTTGAATTTCTGCAGACACTTGTGGACACTGGACATTTTTGGATTGTGTGAGGCCCAATGAATATCAGAGCGCTATGTCACAGGCTCGATGCAGCAGGTGTGAAAAAAGTGACTACAGGATAAGGGAGATTTTGAATTTCTGCAGACACTTGTGGACACTGGACACTTTTGGATTGTGTGAGGCCCAATGAATATCAGAGCGCTATGTCACAGGCTCGATGCAGCAGGTGTGAAAGAAGTGACTACAGGATAAGGGAGATTTTGAATTTCTGCAGACACTGGACACTTTTGGATTGTGTGAGGCCCAATGAATATCAGAGCGCTATGTCACAGGCTCGATGCAGCAGGTGTGAAAAAAGTGACTACAGGATAAGGGAGATTTTGAATTTCTGCAGACACTTGTGGACACTGGACACTTTTGGATTGTGTGAGGCCCACTGAATATCAGAGCGCTATGTCACAGGCTCGATGGCACAGGTGTGAAAAAAGTGAATTGTAGAATTGGGCAGAATAGGAATCTCCCTAGAGTGTAGGTCTGTAAGAACGGAACAAGTCCTCCACTTATCCTTCCACAGTGACACACAGATAGCTTCACTGTGGCTGTGATAACAGCCGTTACACGGTACTGTGTGAGGAGCGTACACCGCTGTATGGTGTGAATAAATGCACGCTCAGTACCTTAGCAGGACAAAAAAGAATTTGGGATTGCTTTTAAAAAAGCAGTTTGCAGAGCAGTGGGGAAACAGCAATGCAGCTGTCAGGAAGCCTTAGAAGGCAGCCTAACAACCAACACCGCTGATCCACCACAATATAGCCTCCCCTTGCACTGCACACACAGTGACTGGTGTGTTGCACAGGCAAAATCGCTAGCAGCAGAAGCAGTTTTTTTGTCTTCTTCCCTGCCTAACGCTCTCCCTACAGAATCAGCAACCTCTCCCTATGCTAAGATCGGCAGAAGTAAGATGGCGGTCGGCGTGCACACCCTTTTATAACCCCTGTGACGCCCACCAAAGCAAGCCAATCACTTGCATGCCCTTCTGAAAGATGGTGGCGACCCCTGCCTATGTCATCACGTTGCCCACAGTGTCCGTGGATCCTGATTGGCTGAAAAAGAGCGCTAATCAAACTTTTGAAATGCGACTTTGGCGCGTAAGTCGCCGACCTCGTGGCCGACCTCATCCTAGGGTCGGGTTTCGTTTCATGAAACCCGACTTCGCCAAAAGTCGGCGACTTTTGAAATTGTTCGACCCGTTTCGCTCAACTCTAATGGACACGTAACGGCCCTGGCCATGCCTACTGGACCATGCATCAGTTGTGAGGTGCACCTTTCCACTCAATGATTGCTTGAGTGCATGGACAATGCGGTTCTTCACATGAAGGTGGAGGGCTGCAATGGCTTTGCGAGAAAAGAAGTGGCGACTAGGTAGTTCATAGCGTGGTACTGCGTAGGCCATGAGTTAGAGGAAAGCTCCGGTTTCCACCAACCGATAGGGCATCATCTCTAACAAGATTAGTTTGGCAATGTGGGTGTTCAAACCCAGTGTACGCGGATGAGAGACTGAGTACTTTCTTGTCCTACTCATAGTCTCTGGCAGGGTGAGCTGGACTTGAGAGATGCCTATGGTGGAACTAGCGGTGGACAGGGCGGACTGAGAGAGGGTTGATGATGGTGATGGAGTTGGTGTTCTTTCTGATGGCCTAGATTCAGTCTTTCGTTGATATAACAGTGGGATTCCCTGACAGCTTTGGCCTTGCAACGACACCTCAACATTTGCTGCTGTGCTAACCGGTGGGCTTACAGTGGGGGAAACAATGTAGCGTTGCTGACAACCTTCTTTGGGAGCATTTGCACATGTGGTACTTGAGGTTTGGTGTTCCGTCCACGCTTGCAAGTGCATGGTGGTTAAATGTCTAAGCATGCAACTGGTATTCAAATTTTTCAGATTTTTCCCTCGGCTAAAGGTGTTTGCGCACTTCTTACAGATAACCTTGGCCTGATCATTAGGATTTTGTTCAAAAAAGTGCCACACTGCACTCTTCCTACTATGGAAGACATTTTGCGTCCTTGCACGCTGTGCTATTTTGACCGTCTGGCCAAGCAGTCCAGCAACTTTTTGGCTTTTTGTAACCCGTTTTTGGACTGCTCTATGCCTGCCAGATAACAGCTGTTGCGATGTCGATGCCTGCTGCGGATGCTCCTCCTCCTCTTCGGAGCTATTGGCAGCGACACCCTCTTCCCCCAATGGATGCCAATCTGGGTCAACAACTGGGTCATCCATCACCTCCTCTTCAATGTCATGTGCACCTTCCTCTGTGTCACCGTGTACGGTGGTATAGTATGCGGGAAGGGGCACCTGAGTTTCATCAGGGTCAGAATCTGGCTCAGTACACTGCGAGGACAATGTCATGCTCTGAGTGAATGTACCTGCAAAATCATCTATCATCAGTGCACTCCATGTCAGATTCATCTTGGCCTGGGTAATTCACCATTTCACTTGATAACCCAGGCATGGTATGTGAAAACAGCTCCATGGAGTAATCTGTTGTGTGGCCTGCCGCATCCTTCAATTTTGGTTGGGGTGAAGGACACAAAGAAAGGTGTGGTTCATGACCATGAGCCTCCAAAGATGACTCAGTGCTTTAATTTTTTACAAGTTCAGAAAAGGAGGCGATAGAGCTGGAGGCCGAGTCAGCATTGTAGGCCAAAACTTGTTCCTGAAGCTCCGGCTTTAAAAGCGGTTTACCTACTCCCAGAAAAGGGAGCCTTTGAGGCCTTGTGGAGCCAGACGATGGCGCAGGCTTAACACCTCCTGCATTAGGTGTTATTTTGCTTTAGCCACTACCAGAAGATCCAACACCAACACCATCATTAACAGCTGGCAACCCCCGCCCACTAACACGGCCTCTTACACCACACTTCCTCATTTTTTTGAAAAATGTACCCACAATTCCACCAATGATATGGAACTGTAAAACAAGGTACAAGGTGTATATAGGACAGGGGAGAATTTAATTCTCCTACCACTTCTGGACACTGATGTATTGTGCCAGGCCCAATGTATATCACACCGCTGTATGACAGACTGAATTAGGCAGGTGTGAAAAATGTTATATAGGATGGGAGAAATGGAATGTCCTTACACACTTCTGGACACTGATGTATTGTGTGAGCCCAATGTATATCACACCGCTGTATGACAGGCTGAATTTGGCTGGTGTGTAAAATGTGATATATGACGGGAGAAATGGAATGTCCTTACACACTTCTGGACACTGATGTATTGTGTCAGGCCAGTGTATATCACACCGCTGTATGACAGGCTGAATTTGGCTGGTGTGTAAAATGTGATATATGACGGGAGAAATGGAATGTCCTTACACACTTCTGGACACTGATGTATTGTGTGAGGCCCAATGTATATCACACCGCTGTATGACAGACTGAATTAGGCTGGTGTGAAAAATGTGACATAGGACAACAGAAATGGATTGTCCTTACACACTTCTGGACACTGATGTATTGTGGGAGGCTGTTATGAATGAGTCACCGTAGGAGGCAAAAACAGAAATACTAGCTAAGTCCAGAAAACCAGAGAAGTTGGCAGCTATCGGATTGCAGACCCCTGAACCTAACAACAACAACTAGCAGTAGCCATGGGGGGTTCCTACGGTGCCCTAGGCCCCTCGATCACAGCCGGAGAACTTCATAGCCTAAAGACAGAAAGGGAAATCTAAACTGCCCCAGAGCAGACCTCAAAGCAATAGGCAGCCCCCAACATATAATGACGGTGAAGCAAGATGAAAAAACACTCACACAGATAGAAAGATAGGCTGAGCAAATGATGGGGCCCAAGCTAACTAAATAGGACAGAATAGAAATGCTGCTGTCTGCAATCCGCCAAAACCCTCTCAAAAACAAGAGCCAACAGACTGATAGGGAAAAAGGACCTGAAGACGCTAGGCTTCAAAAAGACTATATCAGTACTCAGGTATTATCTGAAGACAGAGCAAAAAGGAATTCAGCTCACCCAGCAGGGAAAGGCAGAAATCCAGAAAGACAAGGCAAAACAAAACCAAAACACAAATGCAAAAAGTAGAGCAGAAAACTTAGCTTTTGAGGAGCAGGAATCAGACTGGTCTCCAAGAATCCCTAAGAGTAATCACCCGCAAGACAGAAGGGCGTCGGCTGCCTTATATCCAGTCAGCAATCCCAGTCACCCAGTCATCATCATTCTGCTCAGGTGCTTTGTAATCAGCCTCACTACCTTCCTTCACCAGAAGAGGGAGTTCATCAGACCTCAATGGTGAAGGTGAAAATGAACTCACAACAGGAGGCCCAATGTATATCACACCACTGTATGACAGGCTGAATTTGGCTAGTGTGTAAAATGTGACATAGGACAACTGAAATGGATTGTCCTTAAACACTTCTGGACACTGATGTATTGTGCCAGGCCCAATGTATATCACACCGCTGTATGACAGACTGAATTAGGCTGGTGTGAAAAATGTGACATAGGACGGCAGAAATGGATTGTCCTTACACACTTCTGGACACTGATGTATTGTGTGAGGCCCAATGTATATCACACCGTTGTATGACAGGCTGAATTTGGCTGGTGTGAAAAATGTGACATAGAACGGCAGAAATGGATTGTCCTTACACACTTCTGGACACTGATGTATTGTGTCAGGCCAGTGTATATCACACCACTGTATGACAGGCTGAATTTGGCAGGTGTGAAAAATGTTATATAGGATGGGAGAAATGGAATGTCCTTACACACTTCTGGACACTGATGTATTGTGTCAGGCCAGTGTATATCACACCACTGTATGACAGGATGAATTTGGCAGGTGTGAAAAATGTTATATAGGATGGGAGAAATGGAATGTCCTTACACACTTCTGGACACTGATGTATTGTGTCAGGCCCAGTGTATATCACACCGCTGTATGACAGGATGAATTTGGCAGGTGTGAAAAATGTTATATAGGACGGGAGAAATGGAATCTCCTTACACACTTCTGGACACTGATGTATTGTGTCAGGCCCAGTGTATATCACACTGATGTATGACAGGATGAATTTGGCAGGTGTGAAAAATGTTATATAGGACAGGGCAGGATTGGAATCTCCCTAGAGTGTAGGGCAGTAAGAACGGAACAACTCCTCGACTTATCCTTACAGAGTCACACTCAGCTTCACTGTGGCCATGATAACAGCCGTTACACAGTACTGAGAGAGCAGCGTGCACGTACACCGCTGTCCGGTGTATGTTAAATTGTCAAGCTCCGTGTTTTTTTAGTATACGGACTGACACACGCTGTCTCTATAGTTTTGAATGTAATCAAACAGCAAATAGACTAGACTGTTTGAAAAACAGACAAAACTATAAGGTGGAGGTCTGTAAGAACGGAACAACTCCTCGACTTATCCTTACAGAGTCACACCCTTAGCTTCACTGTGGCCGTGATAACAGCCGTTACACGGTACTGAGAGAGCAGCGCACACCGCTGTACGGTGTGAAAAAATGCACGCTCAGTATCTCACCAGGACTAAAAAAAAAGGATTGCTTTTAAAAAAGCAGTTTGCAAAGCAGTGTGAAACCAGCAATGCAGCTATCAGGTAGCCTTATAAGGCAGCCTAACAACTAACAGAGCTGATCCACCAAAATATAGCCTCCCCTTGCACTGCACAGTGGCTGGTGTGTTGTACAGGCAAAATCGCTAGCAGCAGCAGCTGATTTTTTTTTTTCTTCCCTGCCTAACGCTCTCCCTACAGAATCTGCAGCAGCAGCATCTCTCCCTATACTGAGATCAGCAGAAGTAAGATTGCGGTCGGCGTGCACGCCTTTTTATACCCCCTGTGACGCCCCCCAAAGCAAGCCAATCACTTGCATGCCCTTCTCAAAGATGGTGGGGACCGCTGCCTATGTCATCACGTTGCCCACAGTGTCCGTTCTTCCTCATTGGCTGAAAAAGGGCGCTGAAGCATGTTTTGAAACGCAACTTTGGCGCTAAAGTCGCCGACCTCGTGGCCGACCTCACACTGAGGTCGGGTTTCGTTTCATAAAACCCGACTTTGGCGAAAGTCGGCGACTTTTGAATTTTTTTGACCCGTTTCGCTCAACTCTAGCTCTGACTAATCTGTACTACCCCTAAATCCAGCATCTGCCTCAGTAATGTCTTTACCTCCTGGTACGTCTTGGGTGGGATTTGCCGGTATCATTCTCGAATTGGACGAGAGTCCCCGGTCGGTATCTCATGTGTGATCACTTCGGTACAGCCAAAATCTTCAGCGTGACGGGCGAATGCAGCCTGATTTTCCCACAACATAGCTTCTATCGCACGCACACGCTCAGGGCCAAGAGCCTTCACATCCACTTCCATTTGATAAAGGATGACCCGCCCATTCCACTCGGAACAAAAGTTTTCCAGTGTATTGTGTTATTAATAAATTCTACAAAAACCCAACCAAACAAAATATAATATGCATTAATTAAAACCATGTTACCTTGAATCTAATTAAAAGAATGTAATATACAATTGTTAAAAAATAGTTACCATATTAGTCACAACATTATTTTGAAAAATAAAAAGAAAACAAAAACAGATTTTTTTTAAAGAGCAAAAAAAACACATAAAAAAAGGAGAGAGGCAAAAAACGACCCAATCGATAAAAAAAGTCAGATATCAGTAGTATACAGTTGTGTGTAGACCAGTGTTGAGCATTCCGATTCGGGTATCGGCCGATATTCGCGGTATCGGAGTTCCGATACTGAGTTCCGATACTTTTAGAATATCGAATACCGGAATCAGAAGTTCCCATAATGCAATGAGCCAGTTTCATTTTATTCAGCCATTGAGGAATCCTAAGAAGTGTGGGCACATCCTGTTATTCATGTTAGGCATGTTAACTAATGGCATGGCTGTGATTGGCTGCTGAAATGATGTCATTTTGGGTTCACTCTGCTGTGAATTTACTTAGGGATAGGTTGCTGCTGTTCTGACTCTGAGGGACAGTTTGAGCTAGCGATTTGCTTTATTGTGCTTTACCCAGGCTACTTTAGCAACCGCTGTGTGAGAAGCTTTATCTTGCCTTGCAGCGCTGTTCACGTCTGTCTGCGAGGTCTCTATGTGTGAGTGCAGCTCACGTTGTAGTGTGTTCTGCAGCCACCTCCGGGTGTAGTCCGCTCAGCGTGCGTCACTGCTTCATACATTGTCCTTTTTTGCATTAGTGCAGCTCATTTTTCCTGATTTCTCCTATTAGTGTGGTTCCATCCGTATCCAGCTAGAATATTTGCAAACACTATATAGGAGTAGATAGAGGAGCCTTTCTGCTGGCTTGTGCCCTGCAGCCCCAGCCAGATTAGTATTAGCCTATTTTTGGAGCCTCATCTATTGCATTGTAGGTTACCTTCCTGCATTGTCATAGCTACAAAACGTTTGTGATACTATCGGTTTTACATCTTTGGGCACATCCAGTGTCTTTTTGTGAAGAAAAGAAAAAAGTTAATAAAGTTCACCAAACACTCCACTTTACAGTTGTGTAGGCCATATTAGCTCATATTAAAGTCTAGTCCACACTTTATAAAATTAGTGTTTCTTATACTTGTTAGTGTGCTTATTCCTGAACAGCTGCTAAGCCCTTAGTACTTTTCTGCCTATCTTTATCAGTCTACCAAGATGAAGAAGGCAGGGAGTAAGGCACGTGATCATGGGCGTGGAGTTTCTGCAGGGAGAGGATGTGGGGATTCTGTGCCTGCTGCGGGCATCAGTGACTCTGCATCACCCAGTTTTACCAGGGAACAGTCCTTTATGCACGGCTTTGTAGGAGCTCGCCGTACCCCACTGCTGCGGGATGAACAAATTGAAGCCATTGTCGGATGGATGGCAGCTAATGCATCGACTTCAATTAGTTACAGATCCTCTCAGATTCAGAGCACTGAAGAGCACCCATCTGTCTCTTCACCACCTGCCAAATTGCCCAGGTAGTCAGAGAGCCCTTTACAGGAGCCATCTCTACTTCTGTTCTCTGAATCTGTTGGCTTGGAAAGAGGGGGCCAGCCAAGCAGCATTCAAGAATTTGAAAAGAGGTAGTATGCAGTGATGCGTAACAGCTTTGTTTCTCTGAATCTGAAGAGGCGGGTGGGCCAGTGCCTATGGTCAGCACACCTCAGTTCACTTCTGATGATGAGACTCAGGTGCATACAGGAGCTGTCGAGACTACCCAGGAGAAGCAGTAGTTTGAAGAGGGTAGTGTAAATGATGAAGTCCTTGATCCATCGTGGCGTGAGGTACAGGAAGGTGGTGGGAGCAGCTCTGAGGAAGAGATTCCCTGAACGGCCAAAAAAGGAGGGAGAGGAAGGGGGCAGACTCGGTTGCCTGTAGCCTCCACTTCGGCACCCATTAGGAGCATGCCTCTTCCAAAACCCAAAACGGGTGCTCCCAAGACTTGCAGTGCCTGGTCCTTTTTTGACACAGTTGCAGATAACATTTGCTTTGTCAAAATCAAGCTGTGTAATCAGAAAGTGAAAAGAGGGAAAAGTGTCAGCAACCTCAATACCACAAATATGTGGAAACCTGTGCGGACCAAGCACGTGGTGGAGTTACAAAGACACAATGAAGACCTAGGCCAACCTACAGCTCCACCTACCACCTCTTCAGCTCATGTTGTAGCCTCTTCCTCCAGCTCACACACAGCTGGTTCGGCTTCCTCACAGGATCGCCATGGAAGAACCTCTGGCACTGTTGTACAGAGACACAGTGTCATTCCACCCACAGCACCACATTCTCTGTCATCCTCACACTGCCAGGCCAGTCTACAGCCATCGGTAGCACAGGCATGGGAGAAAAGGCGCCCATACTCGGCAAACCACCCCCGAGCACAGGCTCTGAATGCTGGCATTGCAAAACTACTGGCCCTTCAAATGCTCTCATTCAGGCTGGTGGAGACTGACACCTTCCGTAACTTCATGGCATTGGCAGTCCCACAATACAACGTGCCCAGCCGCTTCTATTTCAGCAGGCGAACCATCCCTGCCCTGCAAAAGCATGTAGAGGGAAAAATTAAACATGCGCTACTAAACGCAGTCAGTAGCAAGGTCCAGCTGACCACCGATGCGTGGACCAGTAACCATGGACAGGGACTATATCTTTCCCTCACTGCCCATTGGGTAAATGTTGTGGAGCCGGGAACAGATCTTGAGAGTGGCGCTGTACGTGTTCTGCCAACTCCAAGCATTGCAGGGATCCAGTCTGCACACATTGACTCCTCCTCATACTCCAGTTCCTCTGAATCAGCGCTGCAGGAGCTGTCACAGTCTACCTCCACATGGACCTGTGAACGCTTACCTGTTACGACCGATAAGAGCACAGCCGTGGCCAAACGTCAACAGGCCGTATTGAAATTAATTTTTGGGGGGAATCGAAGGCACACAGCACAGGAGCTCTGGAATGCCATCAAGCAGGAGAGCAACGTGTGGTTTGTGCCAGCGAATATCCAGCCAGGCATGTAGTGTGTGACAATGGCCGAAATCTGGTGGCAGCTCTGGGCCTAGGCAACCTCACTCACATCCCATGTCTGGCACATGTGCTCAACTTGGTCATGCAGAGTTTTTTGAGGGACTATCAGGATCTTGATGCACTGCTGCACAAGGTCCGCATAGAGTGCACTCACTTGCGGCGTTCCAGCATGGCAAGATCGCGCATTGCAGCTCTGCAGCGCCGATTCCGCCTTCTGGAACATCGCATCATATGTGACCTACCCACCAGGTGGATTTCAACGTTACATATGTTGGAGAGGTTGTGTGAGCAGCAGGCAGCAGTAATGGAGTACCAGCTGCATCAGGCGCAAACAAGTCGCACTGCGCGCCGTTCACACTTCACCACCACTGAGTGAGCCCCTATGAAGGACATCTGCCACGTTTTGCGTGCCTTCGATGATTCCATGCGGATGGCGAGTGCAGATGATGCACTAGTCAGCATGACTATCCCCCTTATCTGCCTGCTTGAGAAAACACTGCAAGCACTAAGGGAGGAGGTTGTGGAAGAGGTCGAGGATGAGGAGTCACAAATGCCATCTTGTTCTGGACAGTCTGCGCAACGTGGTTCCTCACAAAGGCCTAGGCAGGGGACACTTTGTGAGGAGGATGAGGAGGTGTCAATGGAGGAGGAAGACATCTGTCCAGAGGAGGGAGGTACACAATGCTCTAGTAGTCAGTATGTAGAGCGAGGGTGGGGTGATGCAGAGCAGGCAGAGATGACGCCTCAAGCAGGGGACAGCGTTTCTTGGCCAGTTGGCAGTCTGCAGCACATGATTCATTTCATGCTGCAGTGCCTGAGAAACGACCGCCGCATCGCCCACATTCTCAACACGGCTGATTATTGGGTGTACACCCTCCTAGATCCTCTCTAGCGGGACAACTTACAAAGCCTCATACCACCGTTGAACCGGGAGCGTAAAATGTGGGAGTACCAAGACACGCTGGTGCATTCCATCATGTTCTCCATTCCACCCGAGAGCAGTGCTTCTAGTGCTTTACAAAGCAGCTCAGTGCGTCGAGGCAGTGGAGGAAGCTCTGCACAAAGAGGGAGCAGAAGCAGCGCCTCAGCACAAGGCAAGACCAGTGTGGCCCAAAAGTTTTGTGCCCCCGCCACAAATGTCTACACCATCACAGACGGCTCCAGTCAGCAGGAGGCAACGTTTCCATCAGATGGTGACAGACTACATGTCTTGCCCTCTCAGTGTTCTCCCACATGGGTTTTCCCCTTCAAGTTTTGGGTCTTTAAGCTGGATACATGGCCAGAGCTTAGCAAGTATGCATTGGAGGTGCTGGCTTGCCCTGCTCCTAGTGTATTATCAGAACGCGTCTTTAGTGCCGCAGATGGTGCACTAACCGACCGTCGCATGCGACAATCCTCCGATAACGTTGACCGGCTTACTTTTCTGAAAATGAACAAGGCCTAGATCTAGCAGGAATTTGCCAGTCCTCTTCCAGATTAAATAATTGGTTGGCAACAGAATCTAGGTCTCCTGTTGTGTTCGTGTTTCTACCACCTGTTTCTCCTGTAATCCCTGGGCACCAACACCGCTTGTTGCTGCTCAGAAGTGCTGTCTGCACAGTCAACACTTGCTCCTGTGTTATTGGGGTTCCATAACGTCAGCTGATCCCCTGCTGTGTGTCTGGCAATTTCACCTGCTCTGTCCACATTCACACTACTACAGATTTTAAACTTGCTCCAATTATGCCTCTGCCTCCACTCTGTTTCTAGTATTTATCCTGGGCTCCAACACTGCCAGTTGCTGCTCAGAAGTGTCTTTGGCACGGGTACTCCCTCCTGCCCAGCCTGGTACCAGCACGCCAGCTGTTTCTGGGTAGTGGCAACGTCACTTTGCCTCCAATACGTTGTCCTGTCGTGTTGCGGTCGGGTTAGCCGACTCTGTGGTAACTGCAGTTTAGGTGCTTCCTATGTGGGCTGTGGTATCTGGCAATGAAGGCTGGTTCCATACTGCCAATAGGACAAGCTCCCCCTGTAGGACTGTGGGCTTCGGTAACTCCGGCCGGCTCGCGGCCTTGCAACTTTTTTTTTCATGTGTACCTTCTGCTGCCCGTCTGAGTTCCAGTACCATTAGCTGGTTCTTTGGAAGTCAATCTTGAATATGTCCCCCTGGGTTCCAGTAACGTCAGCTGGTTCCAGGCAGAGCCTTTGGTGGAACTCGGATACCGAGAAGGAGGCACCTAAGCCAAAGTCTGCTGGTCCTTGGTAGTGCTTTCTGGCACAGGTACCTCCTGCTTAGTAACCGGGTTCCAGTACCATCAGCTGGTCCTCGGTAGTTCCATTGGCTCTTGTACCTTC
This sequence comes from Dendrobates tinctorius, assembly GCF_039654945.1. Classification (NCBI taxonomy): domain Eukaryota; kingdom Metazoa; phylum Chordata; class Amphibia; order Anura; family Dendrobatidae; genus Dendrobates; species Dendrobates tinctorius. The sequence continues at coordinate 6,069,905 of NW_027361686.1, read as the reverse complement.
GGCTACCCATCCAGGTTCCAGTACCGTCAGCTGGTTCTCAGCAGTTCCTCAGCCTTCTTGTACCTTCTGCTACATTTCCATGTTCAAGCTTTTTGAAATGGTTTTTGGTAATCACTCTGGATCTCCCTGACGACGACCCTAAAGATGACGACCCTGAAGACCACCCCGAAGAAGACGACGACCCCGAAGACGACGACCCTGAAGACCACCCTGAAGAAGACCAAGAAGATGACCCTGAAGAAGATGACCGAGAGGACAAAGAACAAGAAGACAACCACCAAGATACAGAAGAACAAGAGACAGAAGACCAAGAAGCAGAAGAACAAGAAACTGCAGAACAAGAAACTGCAGAACAAAAAGCAGAAGAACATTAAGCATAAGATTAAAAATCAGAGCAAAAGATATTATCTAAATTATAAGCAGAAGAAGACTAAGCAGTGTATGGGGGTGAGTCCGTTCCTCCTCATGGTGCCCCTGGAAAATACTTGCTGCTGCAGGCAAAACTGAACGCGGACAAATCCTGTTGTAAATCTTTTGTGACAGGCAGAACGGAAGGTGTAATCTTCAAACTTTTATAGATAACAACTACAGGAATGCATGTCACAAATAAGAATATAATGAAGAAGAAGATGATGAAGAAGATGATGAAGTAGAATATGAAGAAGAATAAGAGTTGAATAAGAAGAATATGAAGAATGTAAAAAAAAAAATAATAGGAAGAAGGTGAAGAAGAAGAAGATGAATAAGGTGAAGAAGAAGTTGATGAAAAAGATGCTGCTGCTGCTGCTGCTGCTGAGGATGATGAAGGAGAAAGTGTGGGAGAAGTAAAAAAGAAGGTGAAGAGCATGGAAGTAGTGAAACATAAATATCTGACAAAATATAAAAAAACGTAACATAGTCAATATCTTTGTAACTCCGAACGTCTTAAAAAAAAATAATTCCTGCTATTCCATTTGATTGGGCTAAACCTCTATGGCTTTAATGTCTCCTCCACCTCCCCCAATACATTCTACATTATTCTTAGTTGTTTTCCTTCATGTAGAATTAACCTACAAGGAAAGTAAGGGTTTATTTTCATTCCGATATTTGTGTCCCATTGACTTGCATTGGTTTCCGGTATCGGAATCAGCGATATCCGATATTTTTGGGGTATCGGTCCGATCCAATCCAATCCGATATTTCCCGATATCGGAAGGTATCTGTCAGGGTCCTGACAGCGCCGGCGTACAGCCTCCGCTAAGCAGGGACTCACCCGCACCGTAGGGACCCCTGGGGACAAGAACAGCTGGACAATAAAGATGCACGGGACCTGAATGTAGAATATTAGAAAGCCGGCACAGGACCTGCGGTCATGTGAACGGTCATGTGACTGCCAGGGGGCGGGGCTTAGCATCCTTCTTTCAGAGGAGGAAGAAAACTCAGAGTCGGGCAAAGCAGAGGTCAGGCACAATATAGGCAAACGAGGTACAGGAGGGATAAACAGATGGGAGGTCAGACAAAGCCAAAGGTCATACACAAGATATCAATACAGTACCAGGGATGAGACAGAACGGACAGTCAGGGCCAAGCAGAGATCAAAAACAAAATGGACATAGAAGGTACCAAGCAGAATCCAAAGTGATATCCAGAGAACACACCGAGTCATACACAGGGAATCAAGCAACCAGAACACAGCACTAACACACTCAGGGGTCACCACACAATGCCAAGGGCGAAAGTATAACTGACAGGGGATGGGAGCTTCCTGAGGCTATAAGAAGCCTCCCCAGAACCGATGAGAGGCCACCATAATAGGTCCCAGGTGTACAGGTGAGAGTCTGCACTGCGATCAGAACATTAACCCCAGAAGTGCCGGTCACCCAGCACTGGTATCATGACAGTATCGCTCAACACTAGTGAAGACATGCTTGTCCCCTTTCTGATTTCCTAATCTTTTGCATGTTTGTCACACTTAAATGTTTTAGATCACCAAACACATTTAAATATGAGACAAAGATAACACAAATAAGCACAAACTGCTGTTTTTCCATGAAAGTTTTTATTATTAAGGGAAAAAGAAATCCCAAACTATAGGGGCCTGAGTGAAAAAGTAATTGCACCCTTCCTCTCTTTCTATCTGTCTCTCTCTCTTTCTGTCTCTCTGGAGGCTTCAGACAAAAGGACACATCTACACACGTGGTCAAAATTGTTGGTACCTCTCGTTTAATGACAGAAAAACCCGCAATAGTGACAGAAATAACTTGAATCTGACAAAAGTAAAAATAAATAAAAAATCTATGAAAATGAACAAATGAAAGTCAGACATTGCTTTTCAACCATGCTTCCACAGAATTAAAAAAATAATAAAACTCATGAAATAAGCCTGGACAGAAATGATGGTACACCTAACTTAATATTTTGTTGCACAACCTTTTGAGGCAATCACTGAAATAAAACGATTCCTTTATCTGTCAATGAGACTTCTGCACCTCTCGACAGGTAATTTGGCCCACTCCTCAAGAGCAAAATGCTCCAGTTATCTCATGTTTGAAGGTTGCCTTTTCCAGACGGCATGTTTCAGCTCTTTCCAAAGATGCTCAATAGGATTTAGGTCAGGGCTCACAGAAAGCCAAATCAGAATAGTCCAATGTTTTCATCTTAGCCATTCTTGGGTGTTTTTAACTGTGTGATTTGGGTCATTATCCTGTTACAATGTAGGGAGAAGGGCCCCCACAGAGTGTCTGGGCCGGAACCAAGGGGACCGCCATCTAGGTTCCTAAGGGAACTGTACCCAGGAAACGGAAGAGGAAAGTGGACTGCTGGGAGTGAGAGGACAGCAAGGGGAGGGGTGAGTATAAAAGGGACAGGGAGTGCGCAGGGGAGGCAGTTGGCGGAACGGCAGACACGAAGCAAGAGACTGTGGGTGTTTGAGAGAGTCAGAGTGACAGACGGTGACCAGAGGGGAGACCAGTGGCAGAGGGGAGACTTACAGTGGCCTGCGGAGAGGAAGCGCCGAACTTACCAACAAGAGACTGCCGCTTCACTCCAATCCAGGGTCACTACCTTCCCACGGTCGTCCGCAGCTGTTACCGCTGTGCTCCAGCCTGTTGCGGCCTGTCCGCCACCTCTGGCAGCAGCTGCCGCTTCACACCAGCCTGTGGCTGTGGCCTGCCCGCTACCGCCCCACTTCAGCCTGAGGCTGCGGCCTGTTCATCATCGCCCGCAGCTGACGTCACCCTGCTGCAGTTGGCAGTTGGGGCCTACTCCTCGCCTACAGAGAAACTCTCTGCCTAGGCCCAGGACGTGCACGTGGCCTGCCAACCGCCACTTCTGGTAACTGTGACACAACCCTGCTTGGGGACTGGAGTCTCATTGAACTCGCTAACGAGTTGTCCTCTGAGGACAATAGCTGTTATTGTGTTTTGGTTGCTTAGCATAGCCCTAGCGGCCTAAATTTTTAAAAGTTTTCTTCCCAAAGTTCAACTCAGTCTCGTGTCTCGTCACTGCATCCTGCGTACCTGCTGTTACCTACATTTGGCATAGCCGGCAGGATGCAGTCTCCGAGCGCGGACAACGACGCCCCAGACCAGGGCAGGGCCAGGAACTCGACAGATAGTGAAGGCCCTCGCTCCAGCATTTTGTTGGGGGCTATGCTGAGCAACCTGCCTAGGTTTTCTGGCTCCAATACCATGCTATGGAGCTGGACAGAACGGATGCGGGGGCTCTTTCGGATGCACCCGATGACTCCTGTCCTGGAAGCCGAAGTAGCTCTCATGGCGTTAGACGGGGAGGCTCGGAATTCAGTAATGTTGAGGCCCCCGGGACACCGCAACAACTTTGATAAAGTTTTACAGATTTTAGAACAGACCCATGGGGACCCAACCAATGGGGGAGAGTTAAGGACCTGGTTGTTCAGTCGGATGCAGGGAGAGGGGGAGACCATCACCCAGTATATGAATGTCCTCCAAGAGTTGCATACGGCCATCAAAAGGAAGGATGGCATAGGGGTAGGACCTACTGACATTACACTATGCGACCTGTTGGTGACTGGACTGCGGGACCCGTTAATAAAGCAGGCATTACGGGAGCAGGTCAGAATGAATCCCCGTATGGACTTTTCAGAGGTGGGAATTCAAGCATGCGCTCGAGAGCACGAGCAGGGGATGGCAGTCCCCGTGGGGAAGGTCCGGAGTGTGGAGGCTTCCGTGAACGCAGTTGAGGAGCCTCAATTGGTGGAGGAGATGAAACAAGAATTGAAGAACATCAAGGGTGAGTTGGCCGAAGTGAAGAGAAGGACTGAGTCTGGGACTGGACAGCCTAGTTTCAATCCCGGTCCCTGGGGGCCCCGCTCCACCCGGGGCTGTCGGTCTTCGTAGACCCGGTGCTATGAGTGCGGGGAGCCGGGCCACTTCGCCCGAGAGTGTCCGCGGAGTGGGAGATACCCACCTCGGCGGCCATTAGACTAGAGGGCTCCGGCCTGAGGGGACGCCGCTCGGAGCCAGAAACCACGATTAGGGGTGGTGGAAGTCCCAAAGATTTGGTCACAAAAAGTCTGGTGGTATGGGCAGAAGCAGAGGGCCGTGCATTCCGGTGCCTAGTGGACATGGGGTCAGAAGTTACAAATATGCCTGCAACTTATTTCCGGCAGAATTTCCCCGAGGCAGCGAGACCCCAGTGGGGACCCATGATCAGACTAGTAGCCACCAATCAACTACTGGTCCCTGTTGCTGGGGTGGTGAGGGTACAGGTGACGCTGTGCGGTAAATCCCTCGGCCACAGAGGAGTGGTTCTAACCCAAGGGAAACCCGATAAGCAGCATCCAGTCATTCTGGGCATGAACATACTATGGGAGTTGGGCATTCTGCTCCTCAATGATCCCACACACAAGATCCTAAAGCAGTGGGGTTCCCGCATGGCCCAAGGACAGGTATTCCAGCAGTTGGGGCAGGAAGCGTGAGTACATCAGGATTGCCGGGAGGGCGAGGCTCTGGGCAAAGTCATCGCGTCAGCGGCTCCCCTACTTGTACTGCCCCTTGGGCAGACAGTGATGGCGCTGCCAATTCGAGCATCGATACCCTTGGAGGGCTTAGAGATGCAGGTGGAGCCATGCTACTCAGAGCACTTGCTTCCTGGCATACTGATGGCTCGCTTCCTGACCGCAGTGCAAAAGGGGACCGTCCTGGTGCGCTGCGTCAACCTTGAAGACCAAGACATCGTCCTGAGGCCCCGAACTGATCTGGCCAAGCTAGAAAGGCCTTTGGAAGAAGTGCTGCCGGCCCCTGTGGTTCAATTAAGAGTGCAATCTGAGGACCCTTGGGAAGTAACTATCTGGACTCTACAGGCTACCGAAATCTCGACTCAGGAGAAGGGTCGAAACATCCTGGAACAAATGTGGGCCGAGCTCTCTGGACTAACTTCAGCTCAGCTTTCCCAGATAAAAACATTGCTCGGACAGTACCATGAGGTATTTGCTAGTCATGAGGAAGATTTTGGATGTACCATCACCATCACCCATGGAATTCCCACGGCAAGAGCAGCCCCCATCCGCAAACGATATCGACAGATTCCTCCACAGCTCTACCAAGAGGTGAAAACTTTGCTGGCCAAAATGCTACAGAAGGGAGTTATCCGAGAAAGCCAAAGCCCCTGGGCGGCTCCCATTGTGTTGGTCCGCAAAAAGGAGGATGGCACCCTACTGTTCTGCATGGACTATCAAAAGCTGAATGCTTACAACATCAAAGACTCGTACCCACTACCCCGTATAGAAGAATCCTTGTCCGCCTTGGGGAAGGTGACGTATTTTTCGACTTTGGACCTGGCCAGTGGGTACTGGCAGGTGACCATGTCGGAAGAAGACAGGGCTAAGACATTGTTCATACTTCCTATGGGACTATTTGAGTTCAATCGAATGCCGTTCGGACTGGCCAATGCCCCGGGGACCTTTCGGCGGTTGATGGAGTGGTGTCTGGGAGATCTCAATTTCGAGGCCACGTTGATATACCTAGATAATATCATCATTTATGCTGCCACATTTGAGGACCACCTGAAGCGGTTGGGGCAGGTACCCGGCCGACTGCAAAAGTACGGGTTGAAGTTAAAACCCCAAAAATGCCACCTATTTCGCATCCAGATCGAATATCTGGGCCATATCGTCTCGGCAGAGGGCGTAAGGCCATCCCGGGAAAATGTTGCTGCCATTCAGGGATGGCCTACCACCGAGACGATAAAAGATGTGTGGGTAGAGTTGAGCGAAACGGGTCGGTCAATTTCATTAATCGCCGACTTTCGCTAAAGTCAGATTTCATGAAACCCGACCATAGCGTGAGGTCGGCCATGAGGTCGCCGATCAGAGCGCCAAAGTCGCGTTTCAAATGATGCTTCCAGTGCCCTTTTTCAGCCAATGATGGAGGATGCACACTGTGGGCAACGCGATGACATGGGCAGCGGTCACCACCATCTTAGAGAAGGGCATTCAAGTGATTGGCTGGCTTTGTGTGGCGTCACAGGGGCTATAAAAGGGCGTGACCGCCGACCGCCATCTTACTTCTGCTGATCTTAGAATAGGGAGAGCTGCAGCTGCTGCTGCTGCTGATTCTGTAGGGAGAACGTTAGGCAGGGAAGAAGAAAAAAAAACTGCTTCTGCTGCTAGCGCTTTTCACTGTACAGTTAGTGTGCAGTGAAAGTGGAGGATTTTAGTTGTGTGCACCAGCGCTGTTGGTGATTAGGCTGCCTTTTCAGGCTACCTGATAGCTGCATTGGTGTGTGCACACTGCTGTTCAAACTGCTTTTTTCAAAGCACTCCAACTTTTAATATTTTGTTCTGTTCAGTTACCGAGCGTTCATTTTTTCACACACAGTATAGCGGTGTACATACGCTCCTCACACACTACCGTGTACCGGCTGATATCAGGGACAAATACAAGCTGTGTGTTACTCTGGAAAAAAAAGCCGAGGAGTTTTTCCGTTTTTCCAGACCGACACCTTAGAGTGCTGTCCGCTTTTCAAACAGTTTAGTATATCTGCTGTTTCATTACGGTCCAAACTATATAGAGACTGCGTGTGTCACTCCGTATAAGCATAGCCCGATAGTGACAATTTTCCAAACAGACACCGTCTATCGGTGTACGTTCGTCACACACTACCGTGTACCGGCTGGTATCAGGGACAAATACAAGCTATCTGTGTGTTACTCTGGAAAAAAAAGCCAAGGAGTTTTTCTATTTTTCCAGACCGACAACTTATACTAAACTGTTTGAAAAGCGGACAGCAGTCTATCTGCTGTTTCATTACGGTCCAAACTATACAGAGACAGCGTGTGTGACTCCGTATAAACATAGCCTGAGATTGACAATTTTCCATACAGACACTGTCTAGCAGTGTACGCTCCTCACACACTACCGTGTACTGTCTGGTATCACGGACAAATACAAGGTATCTGTGTGTTTTTCTGGAGAAACAAACAGAGGAGATTTTCCATTTTTCAAGACCTATTGAGCTGTCCGTTTCTCAAACAGTATTGTATATCTGCTGTTCGCATTACAGTCACATCTATACAGAGGCAGCGTGTGTGTATGACACTCCATAAACACATATACGCAGATTGTTACTTACACAAAAAACATATAGAGCTCTACACTTCTGATACAGTACCATATATCTGCTTGTTGTATTACGGTCAAATACATAATGGGAGAGCGCCTGTGACTAACAAAATGTATACGTAGATTAAATTTGTTTAATACACCTTACACAGCTGGACGCTCCTCATACAATACCATCTCTCTGCTGGTATTTTGTTACATTTTCCTAAACATGAGAAAGCATGGTGGAACAGGCCGCAGACGTGGGCAGGGGGGTGCAGCTGGTACTGATGGTGGTGGTGCATCGGCTGGTTCTGGCAAAAGCATAATAGCAGCTAAGGCAGGAGGTGTTGAGCCTGCATCATTGTCTGGCACAAGAAGGCCTGTAAGGTTCCCTTTTCTTGGAGTAGGAAAACCGCTTTTAAAGCCGGAGCTTCAGGAACAGGTTTTGGCGCACATTGCCGAAACAGCCACCAGCTCTATTGCTTCCTCTTCTGAACGTTCCAAACCTGCTAGCACAGAGTCATCAGTGCAGGGTTCTGGTCAGGAAAAACACCTTTCCTTGTGTCCTTCACCCCAACCAAAAGTGAAGGATGCGGCAGCCGACACTTCAGATTACTCTATGGAGCTCTTTTCACATACCATGCCTGGGTTAGCCAGTCAAGTCATGAATTCCCCAGTCCAAGATGAATCTGACATGGAGTGCACTGATGCACAGCCACTGCTAGATGATTCTGCTGGTACATTGACTCAGACAACTACATTGCCCTCACAGTCTACGGAGCCAGAATCTGACACTGATGAAACTCAGGTGCCCCTTCTCGCATACTATACCACCTTAGACGCTGACACAGAGGAAGGTAAAGAGGAAGGTGCAGATGACTTTGAAGAGGAGGTGATGGATGACCCAGTTCTTGACCCGGATTGGCATCCATTGGGGGAGGAGGGTGGCACTGGCAATAGTTCAGATAAGGAGAAGGATCCGCAGCAGGCATTGACATTGCAGCAGCGGTTATCTGGCAGGCCCGTAGCTGAGCAAAAACGTGGAACAAAAAAAAAAAGAGTTGCAGGACAGCTTGGCCAGACAGTCAAGTTAGCACAGAGTGTAAGGCCACAAAATGTATACCATAGTAGGAAGAGTGCAGTGTAGAATTTCTTTGTTCAAAATCCTACTGATGAGGCAAAGGTAACATGTAAGAAGTGCGGAAGGACCTATAGCCGAGGTAAACAACTCAGAAGTTTGAATACTAGTTGCATGCGTAGACATTTAAACAACATGCACTTGCAAGCGTGGACGGACTACAAAACCTCAGGTAGCACATGTGCACCTGCTCCGACTGAACGTAGCCAGCAATGCTCCATCGCTTCCCCCACTGTAAGACCACCGCCACCGTTAAGCACACCACCAGCACTAAATGTTGAGGTGTCGTCGCAAGTCCAAAGCATTCAAGGAATCGCTTTGGTTTCGCAACACAACACTGAATCTAGGCCATCACCACCAATACCATCACCAACCCCCTCTCACTCCGTCCGGTCCACCGCTAGGTCCCCCATATGCAGCTCTCCATTCCAGCTCACCCTACCAGACACTCTTAGTAGGACAAGAAAGTACTCATCCTCTCATCCGCATATACTGTGTTTGAAAGCCCACATTGCCAAACTAATCTCGTTAGAGATGATACCCTACCAGTTAGTTGAAAGCGAAGCTTTCCGCGAGCTCATGGCCTATGCAGTCCCACGCTATGACCTACCAGTCGGCACTTCTTTTCTCGAAAAGCCATCCCAGCCCTCCACCTGCATGTGAAAGACCGCATTGTCCATGCACTCAAGCAATCAGTGAGTGGAAAGGTGCACCTCACAACAGATGCATGGTCCAGTAGGCATGGACAGGGCCGTTACATGTCCATCACTGCGCACTGGGTTAATGTGGTGGATGCAGGCTCCACAGGGGACAGCGGCGGTGGAACAGTGCTGCCTAGCCCATGGTATAGGAAACAGTTGGCTGTAGGCTTTTGACCCTCCTCCTCCTCCTCCATAAGCGAAAGCTCGTCAACAGAGCGCAGTCACACGAGGACTTCATCCGCAGCTGGCAGTGTTGCACACGAGGTGTCCCACTATCGAACAGCTAGCGGTAAGCGTCAGCAGGCGGTGTTAAAGATGATGTCTTTGGGCGACAACAGACAGACCGCGGAGGTACTGGCCAACTACTTGCAGCAACAAACTGCGTCATGGCTGGGCAGTCTACATCTTGAGCCAGGCAAGGTATTCAGTGATAACCTCCGTAATTTTGTGGCAGCCATAGGCCTTGCAAAACTCACACACATACCTTGCCTGGCTCACACTTTGAACCTGGTGGTACAGTGCTTCCTTAATAATTATCCGGAGTTAACATCCCTGCTCTATAAGGTGCGAAGACTGTGCTCGCACATCCGTTGCACGGCCGTACACTCCAGTCGTATGCAGAAGCTGCAGCGATTGCGCCACATCCCCAAGCACCGCCTAATTATAAACATTGCAACAAGGTGCATCTCCACCCTGCACATGGTTGAGAGGCTGTGCGAACAGAGGCAGGCTGTAATGCATTTGTTGGACGATACACGGCCAGGCAGTTTGAGGGAACACATGGAATTGTCAGGTGTGCAGTGGTCAAAGCTCAAAGACCTCTGTAAAGTCCTTCAGTGTTTTGAGGAATGTACACGGCTGGTAAGCACAGATGACGCCATCATTAGCATGAGCATCTCACTTATGCGTCTGCTCAAGCAAAGTTTGCCACACATTAATTAACAGGCGTCTGCAGAGGAGGAGGAACAGGAGGAGGAGGAGGATGAGGGATGCCTTGCTGACAGTTAGCCATTGTCTGGTCAGGGAACTGTCCTGGATGAGGTGGAGGAAGAAGAGGAAGAGGAGGAGGCGGAGGATGAGGGGGATGATTATTTTGGGCAGGAGGATGCTTCTCAGGGGGCAAGAGAAAATTTTGGCGTTCCAAGGTCAGGTATAGTGTTTATGCGTGACTGTAGGGATGTGGATTTTCCATAAAGTGCTCCTCCACCCAGCAGTGGCAGTGCATTATTGACACCTGGAACATTGGCCCACATGTGCGATTATGCCTTGCGGATCATAAAAAGGGACCCCTGCATTGCCAAAATGATGAAGGATGACGACTACTGGCTGTCCAGCATCCTCGATCCACGCTACAAAGGCAAATTACACAACATCACGCCACAGGAGAACCTCGAGATAATATTGGCTAACAAACAAGCAACTCTGGTAAACCGTTTGCTTGAGGCTTTCCCAGCACACAGCAGTGGTGCTGTTTCTCCCACGAGCTGTAGTGGGCAAAATGGAAGAGGTGTTTGACTATTGGGCCTGTAAACTGGACACCTGGCCTGAATTGGCACAATATGCCTTACAGGAGCTCGTTTGCCCTGCTGCTAGTGTGTTATCTGAAAGAGTCTTCAGTGCTGCTGGATCAATCCTGACAGAAAAAAGGACCCGTCTGTCGACCCAAAATGTTGATGATCTAACCTTCATTAAAATGAACCATGCATGGGTTTCAAAGGATTTTGTTAAACCTTCCCCTGATGACACACAGGTTGCCAGAAAACTGCCTCGCTTTTGTTCTCTTCTTCCTCTGACTTGCCCAATTCCTCCATTTGCAGCTCCTGAATGTCCAGCCTACACATCAACGTATGCCATTTTTTAAACCTCCCTAACTGGGCTGACCAACACCCCCCCCAAGGGCTGGGGTCAACACCTGGTGCACCTGGGCAAGTGCAGTTGCTCTGAAAAGGTGGATGGGCCCACTGATGGCCGACTGCACTGGCACAAGGCCCCTCATAGTACAACACAGTGTCTCTGACAGTGGGGGGGCCCACTTGCCATCAGACACACCAGCGTACTATGAGGGGCCCCGTGCCAGTACCGTCGACCACGATTGTGCCCCCCCCGCTTGGTCATGGCCACAGCACTTGCAAGTTGCAATACTTACCTCTCCCTGCTCCACCGCTGTGTAGTCTGGGCAGTTAAATCCTTCACAGTGACGGCCACTAGAAATTTGGTGTATTGATCAATGATGGTTAAGATGTAGCTATGGCCTGTCCTGCTGACCTCTACCTTCAGATGATCAATGGCTACGATTTATAATGGATGTCAACTTACAAGCGGATGCAGTGGTGCTTTATGATCACAATTGTAATAATCACAGATGTGTCACATTCCTACCACCATTTTTCAATGTCTCCTCTCATGCCAATCCAATAGAATCGCCTGCGGCCTGTGGCTTCTGTCTTTTGCCCTCCAAAATGCCCAGACACATCATGATAGGCACTGAGGACCATGTATACATCTCTCCCTGTGATCACAATTTGATGGAGACGAGTAACGGTGATGTGATCCACGCTACTGTGATAAAGCAATCCTTTCTTCACAAAGAACCATTTTCACTGTCTCCACAGACACAGTAAGTGAGGGTTTGCATCGCCTCTGCAACATCTACCGTCATGTTTTCCCGCGATGAGTAATTCCCACATTTCTTCAAACACTCGACTTTCCATCTGTACTTTTAGCCATGTAGTTTGCAGTAGCGGAGAGTCTGGACTGGCTTACTCGGATTGAAATATATACAAAGATTTAAAAGTACCACAACACTGTATACTGGTGTACGCTTCGAATACCTTTCCCTTTTTCTTTTTAAATTCTGGTGTAATACATACTGAGCCGGTGAGTGTCAGTGTCTGACTCCGGAAGTGTTGGCGGAAATTTACAATTACCCCTAGACTGGATACACCTGGTATGTGCTGATACAGTACTTTTGTTAAAAAATTTTTATTAAGGTATCATCCATAATGAGTGAGCGTGTGTGGTTTCCGCCTTATATATAGACGTTGAATCGGAGATACCAATTTTTACCCTATACTCGATCCAGCTTGTATCTTGTTATACAGTACCTTTGGTACACATTTAGTGTTACGGTCACATTCATACTGATTAAGCGTCTGAGAGTGACTACGGGACTATGTAAACGGAGATTTTAATTGCACACTATAATATATATACTTGCTATCTTGTTATCCATAACCTTTTTAACAACATTTTTTTTATGGTCAAAACCAGACTGAGTGAGCATCTGAGGGTGACTCCGGAAATATATACCGAGATTTCAAATGTGACCAACAGTGTATAGAGCAGCACGCTTCTGATACAGTAACCTTTTTTGCTATTTAGATTCAGGAGTAATCCATAATGAGCCTGTGAACGTCTGTCTGTTACTCCGGAAATATATTTGGAGATTTAAGATTACCCCAACACTGTATACAGCTGTATGCGTGTGTTACATTACCCATTTACAGCTTTTCATATTCTTGTGTAATCCATACTGGGCCTGAGAGCGTTTGTGTCTGCCTCCTGAAATATATACGGAGATTCAGAATGTTTACACTATACTTATATACCTTGTATCTGGTGATACTGTACCCTTTTTCAACTTTTTATTTTATTGTGTAATCCATACTGAGCCTGTGAGCGTCTGTGTATGACTCATGAAATTTATACGGATATGTACTATTATTCCTAGACTGTCTAGAGCTGTACGCTTCTGATACAGTACCATATAACTGCTGGTATTTTGGGTCCATTTTCCAAAACATGAGGAAGTATGGTGGAAGAGGCTGCGGGCGTGGGGGACCACCTGGTACTGATGGTGGTGGTGGTGCATCTGCTGGTAGTGCCAAAAGCACAATAGCAGTTAAGGCAGGAGGTGTTGAGCTTGCGTCATGGTCTAGCTCCGGAAGGCCTGTAAGGCTCCCATTTCTGGGAGTAGGTAGACTGCTTTTAAAGCCGGAGCATCAGGAACTTATTTTGGCTTACATTGCTGAAACAGCCTCCAGCTCTATCGCCTACTCTTCTGAAGTTTAAAAAAATCCAAGCACTGAGTCGTCAGTGCAGGTTTCTGGTCAGGAGCAACCCCTTTCTTTGTGTCCTTCACCCACATCAAAATTGAAGGATGCGGCAGCACACACTTCAGATAACTCCATGGAGATCTTTTCACATACCATGCCTCGGTTCATTAAAAATGGGGCCCATCATATACTGGAGCATTCCAAATGGGGAACATCAGACACTGGAGCAGCATTTACGGGGCCCATTATACACTGAGCATTAGAAATGGAGCCCATTATATGTGGAGCATTATTTGGGCCCATAACACACTGGAACATCATCTATGGGAACCATCATATACTGTAGCATTATGTGAAGCTCATCATATACTGTATGGAACATTATATGTGGCCAATTATTCTGTATAGAAAAATATATGGGGCTCATTATTCTGTATGGCGCGCAATGTGGTGGCCATAATATTGTATGGAGTAATACACTGTCCTTTTTTTGAGCTATTGTAGAATTTAAAATAGATATCAGTCATGTCATGTAAGCAGTGAAGTATTTGTCATTGTACTATACATATATTTCTGTGCTGTATCGCAGCATCATGAGTTGTGGTATGTGTTAAAGGGGAGCTCTTTGGCCCAGGGCACATTAAAACCTGGAGCCAGCCCCACCCCCCACAACTTTAGCCAAATAACCCCCAGTTTTCAGTGCGTAACTATTACTATGAAGTAAATTAAGGTTGACAAGCTTCAGTAATAAGAATTGATGTTTTTGGCATTGAAATGGGCACTGTAGGTGTGTTTACTGTCCTCCACTCCCTGACGACTTTACTTCCCCATTGACTTGCATTGGGTTTCGTGTTTCAGTCAGCCTCCGACTTTTCCCTATAGTCGGCCGATTTCGTTCGACCCGACTTTTGTGAAAGTTGGGTTTCATGAAACCCGACTCGACCTTAAAAAAGGAAAAGTCGCTCATCTCTATGTGCCGGCCTTCCTGGGGTTGGCTGGAAACTACCGTCGTTTCGTAAAGAATTTTGCATGTTGAGCTCGAGCCCTGCACGACCTGCTGAAGCAGGCTCCCGCTGGGGCAAATGGATGAAAAATCCAGTGTCTACAACCCCAAGAAGAGGCCTTCCAAGACCTTAAGGCTGCGCTCTCTGATGCCCCGGTGTTAGCTTATGTGCATTTCTCGCAACCATTCATCCTGCACACTGACGGGAGTCTTCACGGGCTGGAGGCTGTGTTGTCACAAGTTCAAGACGGCCGGGAGAGATTGATCGCGTATGGAAGCCGCTCACTCCATGATTCCAAGCGCAACCCTGACAATTACAGCTCCTTTAAGCTCGAGCTTCTCGCAGTAGTGTAGGCCATGACAGAGCGGTTCGCAGAGTACCTGGCGGGCTCCGAAGTAGTGGTGCGGACCGACAATAACCCGCTGGCTCATTTGGAGAACGCCAAACTGGGGGCTCTGGAACAAAGATTGGTGGCCCGGATGGCTAAATTCAACTATAAAATCATATATAAAAGAGGGGCCGAGAATGTACACGCTGACGCCCTCCCCTGGGGTTGTATGTCGAATCCTGGAAAGAGTCGAGATGACGAACTGGAAGGGGAAGAGATACCGTTCGCCCTCACCGCTGCTGTGCTCACAGCTGCCACACAGAAAGTACTCCCCTCGGAGACCCTAAGGGGCATGCTGGAGCAATCCCGTGATAAATGGATCCAACAGCAGCAAGAAGACGAAGAAATTGGGCTTCTACGGAAATGGGTAGCCGCTGGCAAACTGCCCACTGACTCCCAAAGACAGACTTTGACTCAGGACATGTCACTGATGTTGCAACAATGGGAGAGGCTGGTTGTCAGAAAGGGTCTTTTGTATTGTAAAATGACATCAAGGACAACATCTATGACGATTTGGCAGGTAGTTGCGCCCGGAGCCCAACTTAACGAACTGGCTCGAGAAGCTCACAAAAAAGGGTCTCATTTCGGAGCTCAAAAGACCTTGCAATGGTTACAACAGATAATTTACCATCCACGCTTACATGCTGTTGTGGACGAGACTTGCAGGGCCTGCCGCCTATGTGAATTAGCCAAACCTCCCGCACAGCGAGCCTCAGTACAAACAATCGTGACCTCAGCACCCCTTGAGCTTCTGACGGTGGATTACCTGACCATTGGTCCCACATTCCAGGGGTACAAACACTGCCTCGTCATGGTAGACCATTTCACTAAGTTCGCTGTGGTCACTCCCACTCGAGACCAGACCGCGGAGTCTGCCGCCTCCGCAATTTGTAGAAACTTCATACAAGTATACGGCTGCCCTCAACGGATACATTCCGACCAAAGAGCATGTTTTTTGGGAAAAATTATGGAGGAACTACACCATTGCTACGGTATTGACAAATCTCGGAACACGCCATACCACCCCGCAGTGAAACGGGGCCTGCAAACGATTTAATCGGACATTAATCCAAATGTTGCGTACTCTGGAGTGTGACAAGAAGGCCCGTTGGCCAGAATATGTCCCTGAATTAGTATGGGTTTATAACAACCGGGTACACCGAGTTACCGGATATACCCCCTACTTCCTGCTGTTCGGATGAGAAGGCAAAGGGATCACGGAGGTAGAGTTGGACCCAGAGGAACCTCAGCCCTGGACCGGGGTATCATCATGGGTGTGAAATCACCGGCACTGGCTGCAAACTCTCTATCAAATTGTACATACCAAACTCCAAGACTTAGAACACCCAGGAAAGAATTTATCCCCACCTCCCAACCTCCAAAGTGAAGACCAAGTACTCGTACTAGACCAACGCCCCCAGAACAAACTAGAGCCACGCTGGGAAGAGAGTCCCTATCGGCTCCTATGCCATATAAACCCTGAAGGACCTATGTACGAAATATGACCTGAGAAAGACAGAACACTGCCTACTCGCATTGTGCACCGTAATATGTTACGCCCATGTACTTCCACTGACCTGATACAACCTGAACTTACTCCTCAGGTCTCTGAACCATTGCCAGTGTTCTGGGATCTGGACGACGAAGAAGACTTCCCCACAATATCCAGGGGCTCTTCACTCAATGACAACCCAACTGACTCAATTAGCCTGCCCGAACCAGCTAGCCCACCACCATCCACCTCCCCAGAAGACTCCACCCTAGTCGAACTAAGATGCTCCGAGCGGTCAACAGCCGGCAAACCCCCGAACGATACGAACAGGACCAGTTCGTATGGCAACAAAAACTGACATCTCCACAGACCAACCCAAGTATACTGAGGCCCTCGCCCGAGGACTGGCGAGCATACAGGATGGGGGAGTGTAGGGTGAAGGGCCCCCACAGAGTGTCTGGGCCGGAACCAAGGGGAACGCCATCTAGGTTCCTAAGGGAACTGTACCCGGGGAACGGAAGAGGAGAGTTGACTGCTGGGAGTGAGAGGACAGCAAGGGGAGAGGCGAGTATAAAAGGGACAGGGAGCGCGCAGGGGAGGCAGTTGGCGGAATGGCAGACACAAAGCAAGAGACTGTGGGAGTTTGAGAGAGCCAGAGTGACAGACGGTGACCAGAGGGGAGACCAGCAGCAGAGGGGAGACTTACAGTGGCCTGCGGAGAGGAAGTGCCGAACTTACCAACAAGAGACTGCCGCTTCACTCCAAACCCAGGTCACTGCCTTCCCACGGTCGTCCGCAGCTGTTACCGCTGTGCTCCAGCCTGTTGCGGCCTGTCCGCCACCTCTTGCAGCCGCTGCCGCTTCACACCAGCCCGCGGCTGTGGCCTGCCCGCTACCGCCCCACTTCAGCCTGCGGCCTGTTCATCATCGCCCGCAGCTGACGTCACCCCGCTGCAGTCAGCAGTTGGGGCCTACTCCTCGCCTACAGAGAAACTCTCTGCCTAGGCTCAGGCCGTGCTCGTGGCCTGCCAACCGCCACTCCAGGTAACTGTGACACAACCCTGCTTGGGGACTAGAGTCTCATTGAACTCGCTAACGAGTGGAACCCCGCTGTTTCTACAGGGGGTTACCTCATAAAAGGACTGCCTCAGGGTCTGTTGTGCCCCAACTCCTCCTGGGCACTGGGGCGCCCGAAGACTATGACAGATCTTCAGCTGCTGGGCCCAGCGGCTGCGACACCAAAGCAGCCTCATCAGAGATGCTGAGGGACGTCAGGATGGATAAGTGACACTATAGGAAATAAGGACCCGTAGTCGGCCATATCGCGGACCTATAGCAACCGGCCTTTGAAGGGTTAGTCGTGTTCTCTTTCAAAGTGTTTGTTTGTGCAGAGTCCCTGCGAGGACAATAGCTGTTATTGTGCTTTGGTTGCTTAGCATAGCCCTAGCGGCTTAAATTAATAAAATTTTTCTTCCCAAAGTTCAACTCAGTCTCGCGTCTCGTCACTGCATCCTGCGTACCTGCTGTTACCTACAGCAAGACCCATGACCTGCGACTGAGACCAAGCTTTCTGATGCTGGGCAGCACATTTCTCTCTAGAATCCCTTGATGGTCTTGAGATTTCATTGTACCCTGCACAGATTCTAGATACCCTGTGCCAGATGCAACAAAGCAGCCCCAGAACATAACAGAGCCTCCTCCATGTTTAACAGTAGGGACAGTGTTCCTTTCTTGATATGCTTCATTTTTCCATCTGTGAATATAAAGCTGATGTGCCTTGCCAAAAAGTTCTATTTTTGTCTCTTCTGTCCATAGGGCATTCTCCCAGAAGCTTTGTGGCTTGTCAACATGTAGTTTGGCAAAATGCAGTCTGGATTTTTAGGATTTTTTTTCAACAATGGTGTCCTCCTTGATTGTCTCCCATGAAGTCCACTTTGTCTCATATAACGACAGATGTTGCGATCTGACACTGATGTTCCTTGAGATTGCAGTTTACCTTTAATCTGTTAAGGAATTTTCTGGGCTCTTTTGTTACCATTAGTATTATCCATCTCTTTGATTTGTCATCAATTTTCCTCCTGCGGCCACGTCCAGAGAGGTTGGTTACAGTCCCTTGGAGCTTAAATTTCTGAATATATGTGCAACTGTAGTCAATGGAACATCAAGCTGCTTGGAGATGGTCTTATAACTTTTACCTTTAACATGTTTATCTATAATTTTCTTTCTAATCTCCTGAGACAGCTCTTTCCTTCACTTCCTTTGGTCGATGTTGAGTATGATACACACCATGTCACCAAACAGCCCAGTGAGTATCTGTAGCCCTATATACAGGCCCACTCACTGATTCCAAGATTGTAGACACCTGTGATGCTAATTAGTGGACACACCTTGATTTAACATAAGATAAGATAAGATAATCCTTTAATCGTCCCACCATGGGGAAATTCAGAGCATTACAGCAGCAAGGCCGGAACAAGTACAGATACAGATGCATAAAGGCATTACATTGACAGTAGGTAGGTACATATACAAAAAAAAAAAAAAAAGATATAACCGGACTATCACAACTTTGGATCTATCAGTTCACTGTTTGGGTCGTTCTCCGTTTTGGACAGTGCTGGTTATACAGCCTAACTGCAGCAGGAAGGAAGGCATGTCACATTATTTGCAAGGGTACCATCATTTCTTTCGAGGCCTATTTCATGAGTTTTATTTTTTTTAAATTCTGGGGAAGCATGGTTGAAAAGTAATGTCTGACTTTCATTTGTTCATTTTCATAGATTTTTGATTTATTATTACTTTTGTTATTTCTGTCACCATTGTGAGTTTTTCAGTCATTAAACGAGGGGTACCAACAATTTTGACCACGTGTGTATGGAAATATTATAAATTATTAAGCAAAGGAAGGTGTGGACTAAAAGTGCATTAATAATTTGTCACACTACATAGTATTGCAAAAAAAAAAGGGTAAGGCTGAGTGCAGACAGAGTTTTTAGCCCTGCGGATTTTTCCGTGCAGAATGGAAGAAATCCGCAGGTCAAATGACCTGCATTTTTCCTGCTGATTTCTTCCATTTTTCCTGCAGTTTCCTTGCGGTTTTTGTGTGGTTTTCCCCTGCGGATTTGGAGACAGGGGAGATGGAAAACCGCACAAAACAAGTGACATGCTGCGGATTTTGTACCGCAGGAAAACTGCGCGGAAAAATCCGCAGCGTCTGCACAGCGGTTTTTTTTTTCCATTGATTTTAAGGCTACTGTACATCACAATGTGGATATGCAGTGTTTCTGCGCGGTAAAATCCGCTGCGGATCCGCTGCAAATCTGCATCGTGTGCACACAGCCTTATAATGTTTTGAGCGTTTGAATTTCAGACTCCATATCTCACAATCCACTACTGCTTCGAATGTGAGACTGCCATCCCTTTAGTAAAACGGAAAAAGTGGTTTGGTACCGTGTTAGGCAGTAGAAAAAATATATAAAGTGTATATATATATATATATATATATATATATATATATATATATATATAGCATCTGTAAAGTGCTCTCAAAGGGCTACTGAGAGCACTTTATATATTTTGCCATCCATTTATAAACAATCATCTTCTCTACCTCATGCATAAATTTGACTTGTCATGTCTCTGCATTTTTACTGTCTTTCTCCTAAAAATCTAAATTTTAATTTTAATATTTAGTTAGTGTTTTGTACATCCATCTTTGGCCTTCAACACTGCCTGAATCCTTCTGGGTGTGCCTATAATCTCAGCAGATGCAGGCAGTGAGCAATGCTACATTCGGCCTGGTCAAACTCTTTCCACTGTGGCATCTTTGACCGGTTCACTCAAGGCCGATACTTCCAACTTCGATCAGTTTGTGTCTGTGATGTCACGATGTGTGACATATAGTATCTTTAAGGCCTTGTCATGGCGAGGAGTCCAGGCCTAGATTGAACAGGCTGGGATATTCAGCCCATGGCCAGAGAAAGTAGAGTTCTGTTGACTGGACAGCAGGTAGTGAGTAGCAGAGGGGCGGGACAGGTTAGCTGTGAGGTGAGCATCTGTCACACTGTGACTGTGCATGATTAGCGAAAGTGGCCCTGCACTGTTCCTAGTACTGGGTCCCTAACAATCACAATCTCAAAGGTACCTCTGATGGTAAGAAAGTTTGGCCCATGTGCCTTAGGCTAAGTGCACACGTACCGGAACTTTCGCGGAAATTACCGCGAGAATTCCGGAATTCCATTCCGCGGGAAAATCGCATTTTAAATTCCTGCGATTTTCCCGCAGAAAAACTAGCATTTTGCAAGCGTAAGTAGCTTGCAAAATGCTAGCATTTTCCAAGCGATCTGTAGCATCGCTTGGAGAACTGATTGACAGGTTGGTCACACTCGTCAAACATAGTGTTTGACGAGTGTGACCAACTTTTTACTACTGAGGCCGCCTATGCAGCATCAGTAGTAAAAGATAGAATGTAAAAAAAAAATAAAAAATAGTGTTATTCTCACCTTCCGGCGTCCCCCGCGATGATGTCCGTTCTCGCGGGATCGCGATGTCTCGCGGTAATTCGCGATGACGTCGCGCGAATGACCGCGAGACTTCGCGATCCCGCGAGACTGGATGTCATCGCGGGCATTTTCGCAAAGGATTACTTGGAACGGAAGCGTGGAGAGAGGCGGGAAGACTGCGCGGGACGCCGGAAGGTAAGAATAACAATATTTTTTATTTTAAATTCTATTTTTTACAGGGATATGGTATCCAAAGCCCGGAGGACAGTCTCCTCTCCTCCGGACCGTGGGTACCATCCGCAAATGTTCTGCTTACTTTCCGCATGGTGTGCACAGCCACATGCGGAAAGTAAGCGGAACAATGCATTCCTATGGGTGCGGGATTGCCGTGATTCCGCAAATTAATGAGCATGCTGCGTTTTTTACCGCGAAGCGATTCCGCCGCGGTAAAAACCGCAGCATTAGCACAGCATTGCGGAATCCCATAGGAATGTATGGGATGCTTATTTTTCGCGTTTTCGCGGCAAAATCGCGCGGTTAAAACCGCCACGGAAACGCGAAAAAAACGCCACGTGTGAACTCAGCCTTACTGTTCTCATATTATACCATAAGCTGTCCACTCCATTCCCCCAGGAGGCATGGGACAGAAATACAAGCGTATATACAACTAAGTCAAACTGGGAAAATAAAAAGCAACTAACATACAAAACAGAATCCCAGGTGATCTAATATTTCCCAATCTCACAAAATCAATGTAATGGTAGCTTGGTGAGAATAGATAAAACATAACTTTTGTTATATTAATAAATAAAATAATTAAAAGCAAAAATGCCTTCCTTAACCCCTTTACTCCCAAGGGTGGTTTGCATGTTAATTCCCGGGCCAATTTTTACAATTCTGACCACTGTCCCTTTATGAGGTAATAATTCTGGAATGCTTCCATGGATCCTGGTGATTCTGACATTGTTTTCTCGTGAAATATTGTACTTCATGTTAGTGGTAAAATTTCATTCATATAACTTGCGTTTATTTGTGAAAAAAATGGAAATTTGGTGAAAATGTTGAAAATTTCGCAATTTTCCAAATTTAAATTTTTATGCTCTTAAATCACAGAGATATGGCACACAAAAAACTTAATAAATAACATTTCACATATGTTTACTTTACATCAGCACAATTTGGGAAGCAAAATTTTTTTTTGTTAGGAAGTTATAAGGGTTAAAAGTTGATCAGCGATTTCTCATTTTTACAACTCCATTTTATTTTTAAGGACCACATCACATTTGAAGCCACTTTGAGGGGTCTATATGATAGAAAATACCCAAAAGTGACACCATTCTAAAAACTGCACCCCTCAAGGTGCTCAAAACCACATTCAAGAAGTTTATTAACCCTTCAGGTGCTTCACAGGAATTTTTTGAATGTTTAAAAAAAATAACATTTAACTTTTTTTCACAAAAAAAATTACTTCAGGTTCAATTTTTTTATTTTACCAAGGGTAACAGGAGAAATTGGACTGGAAAAGTTATTGTGCAATTTGTCCATAGTACGCTGATACCTGATATGAATGTCAATCAACATCGATCTGGGGCACCATGCAAAATCTCACCTCGTGGGGTAATATTGATCATGAGGAACGTGAGAGAGCAGCCTTAAAACTACGTGGGGGAACTTGCTAATGTTCTCAAGGCAGCTGGGACCACAGCCACCAAGAAATCCATTGCTAACACATTAAGCTGCAAAGGTTTAAAATCCTGCAGTGCCCACAAGGTCCCCCTGCTCAAGAAGGCACATGTGCAGGCCCATCTGAAGCTTGCAATGAACACATGGATGATTATGTGAGTGATAGGAAGAAGGTGCTGTGGTCAGATGAGACAAAAATTGAGGTCTTTGGCATTAATTCAACTCGCCGGATTTGGAGGAAGAGAAATGCTGCCTATGACCCAAAGAACACTGTCCCCACTGTCAAGCATGGAGGTGGAAACATTATGTTTTGGGGGTGTTTCTCTGCTAAGGGCACAGGACCACTTCACCGCATCAATGGGAGAATGTATAGAGCCATGCACCATAAAATCCTGAGTGACAACCTCTTTCCCTCCGTCAGGACATTAAAAATGGGTTGTGGCTGGTCTTCCAGCAAGACAATGACCCCAAACATACAGCCAAAGCAGCAAAGGAATGGCTCAAAAATAAGTACATTAAGGTCATGGAGTGGCCTAGCCAGTCTCCAGACCTTAATCCCATAGAAAACTTAGGGAGGGGGTTGAAGCTCCGAGTAGCCAAGCGACAGCCTCAAAATCTTAATGATTTAGAGATGATCTGCAACAAGGAGTGGACCAAAATTCCTCCTGACATGTGCGCAAACCTCATCATCAGCTATAAAAAATGTCTGACTGTTGTACTTGCCAACAAAAGTTTTGCCACCAAGTATTAAGTCTTGTTTGCCAGAGGGATCAAATACTTATTTCTCACTGCAAAATGCAAATAAATTTATATAATTTATACAATGTGATTTTCTGTATTTTATTTTTGATTTTCTATCGCTCAACTTTGAAATTAACCTATCTTTAAAATTATAGACTGTTCATGTCTTTGAAAGTGGACAAACATATGAAATCAGCAAGGGATCAAATACGTATTTCCCCCACTGTACAAACCCAAAAGGAATAGGACAAAGGGGAAAGCATTCACCCCAAAATAGCATACAACAACCTCTAGCAGTAAAAACAATCTCCAACTTAGGAAAGCATCTCCAGGAAACCAGAAAGTAAACTTTCAATGGTAAGGAAGAGAAGGTCTGGACAGATTTTATAGAGAGAGAAACACCTGGTTAGAAGCAGCGGTGAGATGGAGCTGCACGTCTTTATCCAGCATAGAAAGGGTTGTTAACCTCTTTAGCACCAAAGGTTACGAAATCCATTTAATAAGGGACACGAAACACACATGATAAATGGAAGACCTGCGATTCACAATGCGTAAGAATTTTCTAACCCCAGATCTCACCGGAAGACATGACACACTCACTTTTTTTTTTTTTTTTACTTTTAAACATTTTTTAAACCTTTGGTGGTCATCTAGAAGCGAGTGATGTTACAAAAATCCATATTATGCAAAAATGAAGATTATTTTTTTGTTCATTGCTATAGAATTTGACTCCACTGAAATAAAGTCACTTATCTCTACTATTTATATATTATTCTAAGTCACAATAACTTACTATATTATCTGGAATATTTTTCCTATGGAAATTTATATGTTAGCAACCTATAATCTCAACAGATGACACAAAGTTTACTTAGAGCCTAATAATAGTAATAATAAATTTTATTTCTATAGCGCCAACATATTCCGCAGCACTTTACATTTCGGAGGGGATTTGTACAGACAATAGACATTACAGCATAACAATAATCACATAGATTATAACAAATACTAAGAGGAATGAGGAATCTACGAGGAAAAAAAAGGGAGACTCGAAAGGTGGGTGGTAACAGTTGCCCTGATTGTATGGACCAGCCATAATGTTAAGTGTGTAACAGTACAGACACAGAGGGCTAATGGATGCATAAAGCATGTGGGAACATGATGCGGCGAACCTGGTTATGGTAAAACTTTTGGCTGTGCCACACAGGAATAGATTAGGTTAATGTGTTGAGGCGATAGGCCAGTCTGAATAAATGCGTTTTCAGGGCACGCTTAAAATTGTGGGGATTGGGGACTAATCGTATTGACCTGGGAAGTGCATTCCAAAGAATTGGCGCAGCACGTGTAAAGTCTTGGAGACGGGAGTGGGAGGTTCTGATTATTGAGGATGCTAACCTCAGGTCATCAGCAGAATGGAGGCGCAGGTAGGGTGGCATACTGAAACAAGGGAGGAGATGTAGGGTGGTGCTGAGCCATGGAGGGCTTTGTGGGTGAGGGTAATAAGTTTATACTGAATTCTGGAGTGGATGGGTAGCCAGTGTAATGACTGGCACAAGGTAGAGGCATCGTTGTAACGATTGGTGAGGAATATGATCCTGGCTGCAGCATTAAAGACAGATTGGAGAGGGGAGAGTTTGGTAAGAGGGAGCCCGATTATTATCAGAGGGAGAGCCTGATTATTATCAGAATCATTTGACTTTATTGCAAAAGTGCATTTCTGTGTTAAAGCACTGATAATTTAGAAATACAGTTAGGTCCATATATATTTGGACAGAGACAACAATTTTCTAATTTTGGTTCTAGACATTATCACAATGAATTTTAAACAAAACAATTCAGATGCAGTTGAAGTTCAGACTTTCAGCTTTCATTTTAGGGTATCCACATTAAAATTGGATGAAGGGTTTAGGAGTTTCAGCTCCTTAATATATGCCACCCTGTTTTTAAAGGGACCAAAAGTAATTGGACAGATTAAATAATTGTAAATAAAATGTTCATTTCTAGTACTTGGCTGAAAACCCTTTGTTGGCAATGACTGCCTGAAGTCAATTGGGTTGAGATCAGGTGACTGACTTGGCCATTCAAGAATATTTCACTTCTTTGCTTTAGTAAACTCCTGGGTTGCTTTGGCTTTATGTTTTGGGTCATTGTCCATCCGTAGTATGAAACGACGACCAATCAATTTGGCTGCATTTGGCTGGATCTGAGCACACAGTATGGCTCTGAATACCTCAGAATTAATTTGGCTGCTTCTGTCCTGTGTCACATCATCAATAAACACTAGTGACCCAGTGCCACTGGCAGCCATGCATGCCCAAGCCATCACACTGCCTCCACCATGTTTTACAGATGATGTGGTATGCTTTGGATCATGAGCTGTACCACACCTTCACCATACTTTTCTCTTTCCATCATTCTGGTAGAGCTTGATCTTGGTTTCATCTGTCCAAAGAATGTTCTTCCAGAACTGTGCTGGCTTTTTTAGATGCTTTTTTAGCAAAGTCCAGTCTAGCCTTTTTATTCTTGATGCTTATGAGTGGCTTGCACCGTGCAGTGAACCCTCTGTATTTACTTTCATGCAGTCTTCTCTTTATGGTAGATTTGGATATTGATACACCTACCTCCTGGAGCGTGTTGTTCACTTGGTTGGCTGTTGTGAAGGGGTTTCACTTCATCATGGAGATTATTCTGCGATCATCCACCACTGTTGTCTTCCATGGGCACCCAGGTCTTTTTGCATTGATGAGTTCACCAGTGCTTTCTTTCTTTCTCAGGATGTACCAAACTGTAGATTTTGCGCTCCTAATGTTGTAGCAATTTCTCGGATGGGTTTTTTCTGTTTTTTCAGCTTAAGGATGGCTTGTGGAGAGTTCCTTTGACCGCATGTTTCCTTCACAACAAAACCTTCCAAATGCAAGCACCACACCTCAAATCAACTCCAGGCCTTTTATCTGCTTAATTGAGAATGACATAACGAAGAGATTGACCACACCTGTCCATGAAATAGCCTCGGAGTCAATTGTCCAATTACTTTTGGTCCCTTTAAAAACAGGGTGGCACATGTTAAGGAGCTGAAACTCCTACACCCTTCATCCAATTTTAATGTGGATACCCTCAAATGAAAGCTGAAAGTCTGAACTTCAACTGCATCTGAATTGTTTTGTTTAAAATTCATTGTGGTAATGTCTAGAACCAAAATTAGAAAAATGTTGTCTCTGTCCAAATATATATGGACCTAACTGTAACAGCACACAGCCCAATATGTGACAGATCAAAGAAATCAGTATCTCAACCCCTAACTCATGCTGTCCTCGGATTAGATAGCGAAAAAAAACTGCTGACAGATTCCCTTTACGTTCACTTTTCTTATATACCATTGGATTATTATGGTTTTCCTGACTAATAAATATAATTTATATTTGTGATACTTTCAGTAAGATAAATCACACAATGAAAGCATACAAATTATTGCTTCAATCAACAGCATCCACTTTTCATGTGTAGGCGTCACAACCGTAAGAACTTTTTTTTCAAGACTGCACAGTCTGACTAATGAAGAACACACTTTTAGTCCATATCCACAGCTCATTTCTGTGTTTGAGCATTTGTAAAGTGATTATCAACTTTTTCAAGGAGCAATTAAATGGAAAAATCTTAATTTTACCTTAACTCAAAAAAACAAACATCAGCACTCAAAGTAAACTAACGAAATATCATTAAAAAAGTAGTATACTTTAGACAACCTCTTAGTTAAGAGGATTCTCTGGAGATAAAATGATTGCTGGGTGTCCCACTGCTAGACACCCAACAGTCAGCTGTAATCTATGGAGGAACCAGTCGGTAGGTGTCCAATTTCCCCGCAGGGACATCACAGGGGAAATCAAGGATTACACATCAAGTATTACACGGACGTACTGTAATTTAGAAATGTGCTGGGTGCTTCAGAGAGAGATGCTCTTTATAGTTGCTATCACATTGTCTAATAAATGAGCGTTCCTCCTCAATTAAATCAGAATTTGCTAATAGGCTATTTAAATATAGATTTTTTTTTTAAACCAGCTAGCCCCATTAATGAAATGTTTACTTCATTTGAAATACTTCACAAAAAAAAATTTCATAAAGATTAAAAGAATACATTTATTTTCATTGTGTATCTTCAAAAGAGAACACAAGCTAGGCAATCCCACAGTTTATCACACATTTGTCTATCCCTATGTTGGCTTTATAGGAGCATTTCAAATTAATTTTTGAAATCCAGTAAATGCCTAATTTATTATCTTACATCAAGTAACTCTATCATTAATGTCACATTTCTTTAATTTGGATCTGAGAAAAGTTACAAATTATTTTAGATATAATTTATGATGTATGCTACCGTTCTAAATTTTGGGGTCTTCATGAAAATGTGGTGCTTTCCATGAAATCTTATACCGTATATACTCGAGTATAAGCCGACCCGAATATAAGCCGACTCCCCTTATTTTGCCACAAAAAACTGGGAAAACTTAATGAATCGTGTATAAGCCGAGGGTGCACAGTGAGTGGCCTCAGTTATCTGCAGTGTGTGGCCCCAGTTATGATGCACAGTGAGTGGCCCCAGTTATGATGCACAGTGAGTGGCCCCAGTTATGATGCACAGTGAGTGGCCCCAGATAATGCTGCACAGTGAGTGGCCCCAGTTATGATGCACAGTGAGTGGCCCCAGTTATCATGCACAGTGAGTGGCCCCAGTTATGATGCACAGTGAGTGGCCCCAGTTATCATGCACAGTGAGTGGCCCCAGTTATCATGCACAGTGAGTGGCCCCAGTTATCATGCACAGTGAGTGGCCCCAGTTATCATGCAGTGAGTGGCCCCAGTTATCATGCACAGTGAGTGGCCCCAGTTATGCTGCACAGTGAGTGGCCCCAGTTATCATGCACAGTGAGTGGCCCCAGTTATGCTGCACAGTGAGTGGCCCCAGTTATCATGCACAGTAAGTGGCCCCAGTTATCATGCACAGTGAGTGGCCCCAGTTATGATGCACAGTGAGTGGCCCCAGTTATGTGCACAGTGAGTGGCCCCAGTTATCTGCACAGTGAGTGGCCCCAGTTATCTGCACAGTGAGTGGCCCCAGTTATCATGCACAGTGAGTGGCCCCAGCTTTGCTCCACAGTGAGTGGCCCCAGTTATCATGCACAGTGAGTGGCCCCAGTTATGATGCACAGTGAGTGGCCCCAGTTATCATGCACAGTGAGTGGCCCCAGTTATCATGCACAGTGAGTGGCCCCAGCTTTGCTGCACAGTGAGTGGCCCCAGATAATGCTGCACAGTGAGTGGCCCCAGATAATGCTGCACAGTGAGTGGCCCCAGTTATCATGCACAGTGAGTGGCCCCAGTTATCATGCACAGTGAGTGGCCCCAGTTATCATGCACAGTGAGTGGCCCCAGTTATGCTGCACAGTGAGTGGCCCCAGTTATGATGCACAGTGAGTGGCCCCAGTTATGCTGCACAGTGAGTGGCCCCAGTTATGATGCACAGTGAGTGGCCCCAGTTATGCTGCACAGTGAGTGGCCCCAGTTATCATGCACAGTGAGTGGCCCCAGTTATGTGCACAGTGAGTGGCCCCAGTTATCTGCACAGTGAGTGGCCCCAGTTATCATGCACAGTGAGTGGCCCCAGCTTTGCTCCACAGTGAGTGGCCCCAGTTATCATGCACAGTGAGTGGCCCCAGTTATGATGCACAGTGAGTGGCCCCAGTTATGTGCACAGTGAGTGGCCCCAGTTATCTGCACAGTGAGTGGCCCCAGTTATCATGCACAGTGAGTGGCCCCAGTTATCATGCACAGTGAGTGGCCCCAGTTATCATGCACAGTGAGTGGCCCCAGTTATCATGCACAGTGAGTGGCCCCAGTTATGCTGCACAGTGAGTGGCCCCAGCTTTTCTGCACAGTGAGTGGCCCCAGTTATCATGCACAGTGAGTGGCCCCAGTTATGCTGCACAGTGAGTGGCCCCAGTTATCATGCACAGTGAGTGGCTCCAGTTATCATGCACAGTGAGTGGCCCCAGCTTTGCTCCACAGTGAGTGGCCCCAGTTATCATGCACAGTGAGTGGCCCCAGCTTTGTGCAGCAAAGCTGGGGCCACTCACTGTGCAGCAAAGCTGGGGCCACTCACTGTGCATGATAACTGGGGCCACTCACTGTGGAGCAAAGCTGGGGCCACTCACTGTGCATGATAACTGGAGCCACTCACTGTGCATGATAACTGGGGCCACTCACTGTGCAGCATAACTGGGGCCACTCACTGTGCATGATAACTGGGGCCACTCACTGTGCAGCAAAGCTGGGGCCACTCACTGTGCAGCAGTGTGTGGCCCCATCAAGTTGCTGCTGCCGCTGCCTCTCTTAAAAAAAAAAAAAAACCTGTATACTCACCTCAGTTGCTGCCCTCTGCTCATCAGCGTTGCGCTCTGCAGTGACTGTGCAGGCAGAGAGCGATAGCGCTCTCTGGCCTGAATGTCACTGCAGAGGACGCAAGACAGCAGAGCGCAGGGACAGGTGAATATGCCTCCCAACCCCCCGTTCATACTCACCGGGTCCTGGCGCTTGTCTCTGCAGCTCCCCAGCTTGTTCCATGTTGTCGGCGCTGCTCTCTTCCTGGTTCAGCGGTCACGTGGTACCCGCTCATTAAATATGCGCATATTTAATGAGCGGGTACCATTTGACAGCTGAAGCAGGAAGAGAGCAGCGCCGACAACATGGAACAAGCAGGGGAGCTGCAGAGAAGGGTGAGTATGATCTGACACCCCCGCTCCCCCTCCCCC
The DNA here is from genome assembly GCF_039654945.1 of Dendrobates tinctorius. Taxonomy (NCBI): domain Eukaryota; kingdom Metazoa; phylum Chordata; class Amphibia; order Anura; family Dendrobatidae; genus Dendrobates; species Dendrobates tinctorius. The sequence continues at coordinate 6,039,834 of NW_027361686.1, read as the reverse complement.
GCCGATCCCCCCGGTATATGACTCGTGTATAAGCCGAGAGGGGGACTTTCAGTCCAAAAAAATGGGCTGAAAATCTCGGCTTATACACGAGTATATACGGTACTTTTATTAATCAAACTAGATGGTGGCCCAATTCTAACGCATCGGGTATTCTAGAATATGTATGTAGTTTATTTATGAAATTTTAATAATAATGCAATAATGCACCCCCCAATCCTGATATGCATGGTCTTCTCACCCCCCAATCCTGGTATGCATGGTCCCCTCACCCCCCCAATTCTGATATGCATGGTCCCCTCACCCCCCAATCCTGATATGCATGATCCCCTCACTCCCCAATCCTGGTAAGCATGGTCCCCTCACCCTCCAATCCTGGAATGCATGGTCCTCTCACCCTCCAATCCTGGTATGCATGGTCCTCTCACCTCTCTTTCCTGGTAAGCATGGTTCCTCTCACCCTCCTTTCTCGATATGCATGGTCCCGTCACCCCCCTTTCCTGGTATGCATGGTCCCCTCACCCCCCAATCCTGATATGCATGGTCCTCTCACCTCCCAATCCTGATATGCATGGTACCCCTCACCCCCCAATCCTGCAAAACATGGTCCCCTCACTCCCCAATCCTGGTAAGCATGGTCCCCTCACCCACCAATCCTGGAATGCATGGTCCTCTCACCCCCCAATCCTGGTATGCATGGTCCTCTCACCCCTCTTTCCTGGTAAGCATGGTCCCATCAACCTCCTTTCCTGGTATGCATGGTCCCGTCACCCCCCTTTGCTGATATGCATGGTCCCCCTCCCCCCCTTTGCTGGTATGCATGGTCCCCCACCCCCCCAATGCTGGTATGCATGGTCCCCCTCCCCCCATTGCTGATATGCATGGTCCCCCTCCCCTCATTGCTGGTATGTGTGGTCCCGTCACCCCCCTTTCCTGGTATGCATGGTCTCTGTTAAAATAAAAAATAGCTATATACTCACCTACCGACGGCGCCCCGCGATCTCTATTCCACGCTCCCGGCCTCGCGGTCCCAGTAATGCCTTGCGCGAAACACCGTTGATGACGTCGCGCTCTCGCAAGAGTGACGTCATCTCCGGTCTAAGGCGCAAGGCATTACTGGGACCATGAGGCCAGGCACGTGGAAAGGAGATCGCGGGCCGTCGGAAGGTGAGTATAACCATTTTTTATTTTACTTCTATTTTTTACAGATGTGCTGCGCCCGATTGAGCGCTGCACCCGACTGTGCCTGCGGCAGGCACAGCTTACCATTACAAACAGCTGCGCCTGTAGCTGATTGGTCGCGGCTGCCACGGAATTTCGGTAACAGACAGACAGACATGATAAGACGATTATATATATATAGATGAGTTGCCAAATGAATTTAAAATCTAGTCCAGACATTGACAAAGTTTGAAAAAAAAGATTTTATTTGAAATAATAATTTTCTCCTTCAAACTTTGATTTCATCAAAGAATGCTCCCTTTGCAGCAATTACAGCATTGCAGACCTTTGGCATTATAGCAGTTAAACTGCTGAGGTAATCTGGAGACATTTCACCCCATGCTTCCAGAAGCCTGTCCCACAAGTTGGTTTGGCTTGATGGGCACTTTTTGTGTACCATACAGTCAAGCTGCTCCCACAACAGCTCAATGGGGTTGAGATCTGGTGACTGTGCTGGCCACTCAATTACAGATAGAATACCAGCTGCCTGCTTCTTCACTAAATAGTTCTTGCATAATTTGGTGGTGTGCTTTGGGTCATTGTCCAATAACATCTTCCATGACCCTGACATAATAGTCAAGGACCTCAGCTACATTAGGGTGGGCAATTTATATGGATACACCTAAATAAAATGGGAATGGTTGGTGATATCAATTTCCTGTTTGAGGCACATTAGTATATGGGAGGGGGAAACTTTTCAAGATGGGTGGTGACCATGGCGGCCATATTGAGTTGGCCATTTTGGATCCAACTTTATTTTTTCCAATGGGAAGAGGGTCATGTGACAAATTAAACTTATTGAGAATTCCACAAGAAAAACAATCGTGTGCTTGGTTTTAACATAACTTTATTCTTTTAGGAGTTATTTACAAGTTTATGACCACTCATAAAATGTGTTCAGTGCTGCCCATTCTGTTGGATTGTCAATGCAACCCTCTTCTCCCACTCTTGACACACTGATAAGAACACCGCAGAAGAAATGCTAGTCTAAAGAGGTGAGATTCCTTGTATGAATGTTTGAACCTGACACCCATAATGTGGTGGTGCACCATCTTGCTGGAAAAATTCAGGGAACATGCCATCTTCTGTGCATAAAGAGGGGAACACATCATCATGTAGCAATTTCAGATATCCAGTGGCACTGAGGTTTCCATTGATGAAGAATGGCCCCACTATCTTTGTACCCCATACACCACACCATACCATCAATTATGGGTGTCAGGTCCGAGCATTCCTACATGAACATTTTCCTTGAAAGTGGATTGGTCGTCGTGGGCCAGTTGAATAGCCACCAAGGTCTCCCGATCTGACCCCCTTAGACTTTTATCTTTGGAATCATCTGAAGGCAATTGTCTATGCTGTGAAGATACAAGATGTACAGAATCTGAAACGACGGATACTGAAAGCCTGTGCTAGCATTTCTTCTGCGGTGTTGCTATTAGTATGTCAAGAGTGGGAGAAGAGGGTTGCACTGACAATCCAACACATTGGGAAGCACTTTATGACCATTTACAAAATGTATTCAAACTTGTAAATAACTCATGAAAGAATAAAGTTATGTTAAAACCAAGCACACCATTGTTTTTCTTGTGAAATTTTTAATAAGTTTGATGTGTCACATGACCCTCTTCCCATTGAAAAAAATAAAGTTGACTTCAAAATGGTTGCTATGGTCACCACCCATCTTAAAAAGTTTTCCCCCTCTCATATACTAATGTGCCACAAACAGGAAGTTGATATCACTAACCATTCCCATTTTATTTAGGTGTATCCAAATAAATGGCCCACCCTGTACTGTGATATACCATTAAAAAGTAACTAACCTTTGAATATGAGTTGTCTAATTTAGGAAAGCACATTAAACACCACATATTGGAGGCGTTCGGGGTCTTGTGATCCCACTGATGATTCAATAGACAACTGAACAATGTACTACTCAGCAGACAGGAGCACACAGCTCCTGTCCGAGCATTCTCACCGAGCAGGGTTCAGATTCAATGAAGAATGGTCTTTGCAGTCTATGCTTTCTATTGAATTTGTACTCTCTAGTCAGTGTGTCTGCACAGACAGGAGCTGTGTGCTCCTGTCTGCTGATCAATGCAGAATTTCAGTTTCTTTTGAGCAATTGATGGGTCTCACTGGACCAAGAACCCTACCCATCTGTAGACATTTAACATTCTTTCCAGATAAGACAGATCATAATCAAAGTTTAGATACTTTTTAGTTAAAATTATCATACTGTCAATTCCACTGCAACCACCTGCAGCAGAACGACTGTAATACACGGCCAAACTTCCACTGCAACTGCCAGGATTAGCGAAGACTGCAATCCTGTAATATTGTCTCTCAGAACCACAATTATGGCTGATTTTGACTCTCTTCTTGTAGTTGTGGTGGTCAGCCCAGCCACATGATTGCAAGGCCTGAAGTTACCTTGGAGATAGCCTTGGATCTGATGAAGATTCTCAGGTTTGACTTTTATGTAAGCGTGTTAATGCTTACAGTATTTCGAATATACTGATCCATATAAGTAATCAAAATGGCTTTAAATGAAAGTCCCTTTATGGGATAAAGGAAGAAAAAAATAAAATGAAGTAGTATAATATAAATTACAGAAAACATATTGTTTACAAAAATTAAATAAAAATTAAATAAAAACACCTAATCTAATTTAAAATGGAATCTGTCACCTGGTTGTTGCTGCTTCGTCTGAGAGCAGCATGATCCAGTTACAGATACTGATTCCAGCAATTTATCTGATCTACGGGTACTGTCAATGCTGAGCTCTGTATAATCCTGCGTACACCACTGATTAATGGATTTCTGTGTACACTGTGCATAGGCAGAACATTTCTATTTTATTGTGGCGGTGGAGTTACACAGAGCTCAAAAATATGGAGGACTTCCTGCTAACAGAATATCTATTCCTCCAGTCATAAACCTCTGCTGATAAAACAGTTATTTTATCAAAATTACAGAAAGCAGCCCAGCAAGTGATGCATCTCTGGAATCAGGCTCTCTGCCCTGCTCCCAGATTAGATGTCAAAAACCTTATGACAGATTGCCTATATCTAGAGTTGGACAGATCTATTGGAGTGGAATTCAATTCTGCTTAAAGCGACCTAGTCAGCAGGATTTTGCTAAGTAAATTACATACATTGTCATATTGCTGCTGTTATACTGACTAAAATGTTACCTGGGTTAAGAAATACATCTTGTGGTTCTTGTGTAATCAGTGCTAGAAGTTTTCAGTTAATGATATGATCGTGCTCCGTGGTAGGACTGTAGGCAGTCTTATCTTCCTGCTGCAAGCCAGAGAAACCAAGAAAAGACCTGCTTACAGGCCACCCCGAAGTACAGACATGTTCCTCATCATAGAGACAGACTGTTTGTGCTTCCGGGCAGCTTGTGGTCAGGTCTTTCCTTGGTTTTTCTGGCTTAAAGCACGAACATAAGACTCTGCCTACAGTTCAACCCCGGAGCATGGGCATATCATTAGCTGTAAACTTCTAACACTGATTACACAAGAACCACAAGACAGATTTCTTCACCCCAGGTAACATTTTAATCAGCATAACAGCGATAATATGACAGTTTCTGCAGTTTACTTAGCAAAATCTGGCTGACGGGTTCACTTTAAATTTTACAAAAAAAAGATTCTCTAGGTTTTATGTAGCTATCATTCACCTACCTGCTCACCTGTATGGCTGTAAGCAGGGTCGGGATGCAGTGACAGACAAGAGGCAGAGCAAGAGTTAACAATTTTAACCATTTTAATTGAACAGGGGGTTAACTCCTTACAGGGAGATAAATGACTAAACGAGGGAATAAACAGTTCAATTGCAAAGTATATGCAGAGTTAATGAACAAGGTAACAGCAGTTCCTTTGCACACTTATCGTGTCAGAAGTTCCTCAGACTGCAGATACTACTTGGAAGTTAGTTGCGCCGACAACTGCTGGTGCGGTGCTTGTCCATGAAAGTCCTGCTGGTAATGGTGGTCCGTTTTCTGGTGGCAGTGGTCTGGCTCCAGCACCTTTCACTGAGCCCGTAGTCCATAAGCATGTGCGGCCAGAACAAAGAAGGCCGCAGCACTGTCAAGGTCCAACGTGAGCGAGCAGGTATGAACGGGCAAGGAAGGCCGTGAATGTCTGTCCAGTACCTGGTTTTCTCTTTGCGGCACATGCGCTTTACTCACAGTCATGGAGCGTACAGCACCTCGCTCTCTGGCAGTTACCAGGCACACTGCACTTCTATCTCTGGAATTCCCGCTGGTGACGGCGGGGATAAACGGATACAGGCTGGTGCAGTCCCCGTGCTCGAGGGATGGAGCACTCTTCTGTGTCTGCTGTGCGCCACTTGTTCCCGCAAAGACTGACTGCTTCCACGCGCACTGTGGCTGCTGCATCTTAGCCACTCCCCCCGCTTCTGAGTGCAAAGGTCTGTCCAGTCTCTTACTCTTTCCCCCGGAAAACAGAGGAGACAGCCCCGACAGTTCTGGATCCAGCACGGTAAAGGTACCCACGGCCTGGTGTTCCTCCTTACATGGCCACCCCTACTCTTCACTCTCCACTGTATGTTCCTATGCACCCCTTTCAATGCCACAATACATTGGAACCCCAGGCCTCTTGATCATAGTCTGGGACTTCCAACTGTAACAAGGGCTAGGATGTCTCTGTGCACAACCTTCATAAGGTTATGACATTTTGATGTTGCGTGGAATTTTATTGGTAAGAAGAGCCGTGGAGGACTGTATGGAGGACAGTGAGAAGCAATGGTTAGCAGTGAGTATTATTGTCTTATTATTCTTTTTCTTCATCTTACCTTTATTATGCTTTGGGGTACAGACAGATAAACGCCAAATCAAAGTAATGGACAATAAATTAGCTACAAACATGTCCTAGTCCTGAAGCAGATAGTAATATATTTATGCGCTAATGAAAAAATACGGCTGCACAGGGCACAATGACTGATGATGATGAAAATGACTACTCCAATTTTACCAATAAATATAGAAGAATGACCCACAACAACCAATTATAGTTCAATACAGTTTCTGTTTTGCTCCATATTACTTATCTATTTATGAGATGACATTAGCAATCACATCTTCTAGACTTATAGAAAAACAGACTAATGCTAGAACACCATGGAGTTCATCTCTATGGTAACTTCCTACGTAGCATCCTTGCAAACATGTTCACAATATGATTTATGGACTCGCCGTTATAAATGGACACAGAAAAACTCTGGATGCAGCTCCTGAATGTATTACGTATAAGCATGTTTAGATGGCTAGGTTCGTGATATACAATATATAGAAGTACATCAAAGGCTAGCATTGCTTTTCTTTGACATTGAGCTCAAAACATGCAAAATAACTTTATGGACAAAAAAAGACATACAGACTATATCCCCTGAGAAATAAAGGAATTTCTAAATATTTTTGTAGTTATCCACATTTGTAATGCTACTTGCAAATTTAACAAATTATTACCTGTGGTTTTAACATGCTGCATATCATGGTAAAGTAAACTTTGAGACCATGTTCACACCTTCAGTATTTGGTCAGTATTTTACCTCAGTATGTGTAAGCCAAAACCAGGAGTGGAACAGTCGGAGGAAAAGTATAATAGTATTTGTAAGCCAGGACCAGGAGTGGGTGATAAATCCAGAAGTGCTGACATGTTTCTGAGGTAAAATACTCACCAAATACCGACCGTGTGAATGTGGCCTAAAGGGAATTTGTCACCAAAAAATATTAATAACCTTCAGATATGGTGTTAATCTGCAGGTTAATAGAGTTACTAAGCTGCTCGGCACCTGCACGTTGTCGAATGCTGCGGTGAGAAAATGAACTCGATTCTCCCCGGCAGTATTTGGTTTCAGTCACAGGGGCAGCACTAGTACAGGTTCAGTCAACTTTCTGAATATAGAGAGTGGCAGCTGTAACTACGACCCTGACTGACACTGACTTGGCGTTGGGTCAGTCAGTGAAGGGGGCACGGTTACTGTCATCGCTCTGTAAACTCGCAGCTGTACCTAACCCACGCCAGTGCTGCGTCCGGGTCTGAAAACAAATGCGGTGAATGAAATTCATTTTCTCCCTGCAGTGCTCGGTTACTTGCAGGTGCTGGGCAGGTTGGTAACACTATTAACCTGGAGATTAACCCCATATTTGAAGTTTAACAGCGTTTTTTCTAGTGACAGGTTCCCTTCACCTTGATATTTCAATACAATGCGACGTAGAAAAAGTCAAGTTAAAGTTTGTTACATACTTTATGTATTTATTTTTTGGAGATATGAACAACAAGTTTCAAATAGCACCACCTTTCTTAAAGGTACAGGTGCTTCTCACAAAATTAGAATATCATCAAAAAGTTAATTTATTTCAGTTCTTCAATACAAAAAGTGAAACTCATATATTATATAGAGTCATTACATACAGAGTGATATATTCCAAGTGTTTATTTCTGTTAATGTTGATGATTATGGATTACAGCCAATGAAAACCCAAAAGTCATTATCTCAGTAAATTAGAATACTTTATAACACCAGCTTGAAAAGTGATTTTATAATCCGAAATGTTGGCCTAGTGAAATGTATGTTCAGTAAATGCACTCAATACTTGACTGGGGCTCCTTTTGCATCAATTACTGCATCAATGCGGCGTGGCATGGAGGCGATCAGTCTGTGGCACTGCTGAGGTGTTATGGAAGCACAGGTTGCATTGTTGGGTCTGGTGTCTCTCATCTTCCATCTATGGAGTTTAGGTCAGGTGAATTTGCTGGCCAATCAAGCACAGTGATACTGTTGTTTGTAAACCAGATATTGGCACTTTGGCAGTGTAGAGAGGTGCCAAGTCCAGCTGGAGAATGAAATGTTGATCTCCAAAAAGCTTCTCAGCAGAGGGAAGCATGAAGTGCTCTAAAATTTCCTGGTTGACGGCTGTGCTGATTTTGGTCTGACCTACACCAGCAGATGACATGGCTCCCCAAACCATCCCTGATTGTGTAAAGTTCACACTAGACCTCAAGAAGCTTGGATTGTGGCCTCTCCACTCTTCCTCCAGACTCTGGGACCTTGATTTCCAAATGAAATGCAAAATTTACTTTCATCTGAAAACAACACCTTGGACCACTCAGCAACACTCCAGTTCTTTTTCTCCTTGGCCCAGGTAAGACGCTTCTGGCATTGTCTATTGGTCATGAGTGGCTTAACACAATGAATGAGACACTTGTAACCTATGTCCTGGATATGTCTGTGTGTGGTGGCTCTTGAAGCAATCTTGTGAATCTCCCCCAAATTTTTGACTGGCCTTTTCTTAACAATCCTTTCAAGGCTACCCCAGTAACTTGTGCACCTTTTTTCTACCACACTTTTTCCTTCCACTTCACTTTCCATTAGTACACTTGGATACAGCACTCTGTGAACAGCCAGCTTCTTTAGCAATGACCTTTTGTGGCTTGCCCTCCTTGTGGAGTGTGCCAATGACTGCCTTCTGGACATCTGTTAAGTCAGCCTTCTTCCCCATGATTGTGCAGCCTACTGAAACAAACTAAAGGACCTTTTCAAACGCTTAGGAAGCCTTTGCAGGTGTTTTTTGTTAATTATCCTAATTTTTTGAGATAATGATTTTTGAACTAGATCACTCGGTTTATAATGACTCTATATAATATATGAGCTTCACTTTTTGTATTGAAGAACTGAAATAAATTAATTTTTTGATGATATTCTAATTTTGTCAGAAGCATCTGTATATTATTGCACCATTTTCATATTTTGTAACCTTTTGTGTGACCATGCAACGTTTCAGCTCCATTGAGCTTTTCTCAAATTTGAGAGAAGCTCGTCAGAGAGGAATCATCAGAAGAGTGAATAACAGGTTAATTTCACTTGATTTACTGCCTCACTTTCCATGCTTTTTGAGTGTTGGTGAATCCTGAAGTCCGTAGATGCGCACAATCCTTCCTTCTAATAGCCAGCGCTAATGCTTTTCCTTTAGTTAAATCTGTATACTTTTGAATCACATACATTTTTTTATAATAGATATTATAATCTGCATTGTCTTGCATACATGCAAGGTTACAAATATCCCTAATAAAATATGGCCAGAAGGAAAAAAAAAACATTTTCACCTGATTTAGCGAATTACTAACTTGTAGGGTTGATTCATTTATAATTAGGCCTTACTGATGAAAACAAATATGTGCAGCCAATGAATGTATTCTTATGGGAATTTGGACAGTCATTTTGCAAAAAAAATAGCTTTGTGTAACCCCAGGTGAAAGTATACTAATACCTCATTGTGATCAAAGCGTGGGATAAGAACCTTAGATTTTCACATGTGTAGTAGTGGTGAAATTCATATACTCAATATCTGTAAATTACAGTGTATTGTGTTTGTATTTCAAATTGTACTGCAGCGACAGTATAATTGCACCTGCCTACTCCTGTAATATAATAGATAGCGCTGGCTGGTTTAGATTTTCGGCATTGTGCATTTGGGAGGGTGTGGCTGCCTCTATAGTTTGTGCACCCTAAATGCTCATTGTTTCATAATGTTCAGAGACACTATGGCCGAGGGTTGTTTCCTTGTCCCTAAACACTGCAGAATAAGAAGCTATCTTGGTGTGTATTACCTTTAATAATACAACTGCAGACTGCATAAGGCTATGTGCACAGGTAGATTTTTGTCCTGCGGATTTTGAAAAATCCGCAGGTAAATTCTCATGTCAAAAGACCTGCAGTTTACTTGCGGATTAGCCTGCGGTTTAGCCCTGTGGTTTCACATCTCTACAATGGAGAAGGTGTGAAACCGCAGCGGATTCCGCACAAAGAATTGACATGCTGCGGATTTGAACCCACAGCAAATCCGTGCGGAAAAATCCGCAGCATGTGCACAGCGTTTTCCCATTTACCATTGAAAACAATGGTATTGTACAACGCACCAAAATCTGCTGCGGACCCGCAGAGCCTAAAACGCAGGATCCGCACCGTGTGCACATAGCCTAATGCCACTTGACAAGGCACGCCAAGACCTGACACAGTAAAGATGAATGAGAGAGACAGGAGTAAGAAAATAAATTTTACTTAACGAAGTGGTAAAACATATTAGCATCTGGTAGCAGGCATGGCGCTTAAGCGAAACATCTTCTGCCCAACTCAGAGGTATAAGCTTGAAGGTAACATGTGGAGGCACATAACTGATAACTCTTGCTACACTGAAAGAACAGGTTACTATGAAAGCCGCCATTTTCTTCTTTGAGGGCTGCACAGGTCAAGGTGTGTAGCTACGGCCCCTCACAACTATCCTCAACTTCCAATTTGTATAGGCTACTCACATCCAGTTGTGCCACTGCATCTTTGCACCTGTTCACACTTGGACACATTTTTTTTCCAAGGAGTTGTAACAAGTCTGGCCCGTCTTCACTATGGCTCTTAGGTTTGGCTACACTTGATCTTCTTATCTATTGTAGATAATGTTTGTTGTAAGGGGTACCACTTGCCTGCTATGAAGAATTACTTCTGCCACTTGATACTTGGTTATGTCAGTATAATTTTCTCTCTTCTCACGCAACACCCGCAATCAATGCACAACTGCAACTATTGTTCCTTTTTCCTTTCAGTACTTCTCAACAACTGCCTAACAAACAGGAACTTTCCTATGCCAATTTAACTCCTCTCTCGATGGGCTGGCCCTATAGTTAACCCTATCTGAAAACTATGTGCTGCAGGCAACAGAAAAGATAAAACAACATAGGCCAATGAGTTATATTAATACTAGATGTGGGCCTGATGCTATAGCATTGAGAGGGCAGTGAAATCACAATGGTGGCAGCTCTGTGGTGCTGGGGGTGGCAGCTCACCCACCTCCATGCAGTCACAGCCGGCAGAAAAGACGGTGGTTTGCGGCCTGTGCTGCAGATGGGGTGCGACGCCACCAGAGGGCGCCCGCACCCCATGCCCAGCACAGGCCGCAAGCCGTGGTCTTTCCTGCTGGCTGTGACTGCACAAAGGTGGCTAGGCAGGCAGGGGCAGGATCCGGCGCGTGTAGTCAGGCGGCAGCGGGTCCTAGCGGGGGTCCGGCGGCAGGTCCTGATGGCAATCCGGTGGCGGGTCCTGGTGGGCATCTGGCGTCGGGTCCTGGTGGGAGTCTAGCGGTGGTGACAGGGGGGGTCCGGCGGGCATATCCCGCTGGTGGTACTGTGCAAGGTCCTGGTGCCACCAGCGGGTGCCATATTGGAATACCCATCAATTGGGTATTCCAATATGGTGGTCGGCGCTGTGGATTGTGGGATTCGAGGACGTCTGAACAGAAGTGGATGACGGACAATTTTAGGTAAGTATATAATAGATGATTTCAACAGGAGGGATGTCAACCAGATTCTCCACTCATTTACAATTTCAAGGCTGCTTTTATTAGAACAAAGAATAGGTGGATCCAGATATTTCCGAAGATCATTTGAGGACTAGCCACAAAGAGTGGTGTATTAGTATAGGCTTGTGATGTTAGTGTAGGTTCCAATGTCAATGGCAGATGAGCTCACACACTTTGATCAAAATATGTGCTAATAACCTTACCTCATGTTATTCTAATGAAGAAACAATAGTATATTTCATGTTTTCATTCTTTGAAGAGCACTGTTACATGCAAATTGTATTCACAGTGTCAATTGAATAAGGATTACATACCTTATACTCAGGTGCAAAAGGACATACAATTTTTTGGCCTTATTTCTGTAAATTGTTTAATTTTCACAATCAATGCTGGCATCTTCAGTGCTCACTTTCAGCTATAAGATGATGTATGAAACCCTTTAATGCTTGCGCATTGCTAGGTCGTCAGCTAGAGCAGACATTGATTTCACCGAGTAACTGATGTGCAGCCATATGTTATTTTTTGCCCTGAGTCCTTTTTCTTCAGTAATTAGTTGGCGGAAGTCTTTAATTATCTGGTTATCTGCAATGTGTGTATTAAGAATGATAGTTGCGTTACATATGTCATGTTAAATGTAGTACGGCAAATATTATTATTCAGGCATCGATGGATAACTCCAATTAATTAACGACGCTGAGATTCCACTCAGGGTGACTTTATTCTAAAGTCAAACACTCTTTATTCTAAAGTCAACTTTGTAGAGTTTAGCTTCCTGCATTTTTTATTTTTAGCGTCTTAAATGGCAGAAGTGCTTGTTGCAGAATAGGCTTCGTTAACTGCAGGCATCCATCAGGATCACCATGGCAAGGTCTCCCCAGAAATCTGTTGTAATGCTGAGATATGAACTCAACATCCGGCAACGAACATTGGACAAGATTTCTTTATTATACTAAAAAAAAATTGTTTGTTAACTCCCCGCAAAATGATTGGTTACCTGTCGACGGAAATGCGAAAGAACAGGCTCTTGGAGGCAGGTGGCTATTTGTTAAGTCGGCCGTTAAGAGAGCGTAATGGACACTCTGTCCAAGCCGCCGTATTTCCTCGGGATAAATGACAGAGTGCACAGAAGGTTTCTTCTAAGTAAATAAGCAAGATCAGGTAGACTGGAGAAGAAATTTGGAAGGTGACAGGAGAGGGATGAGAGAGCCATGAAGGCGTAAGAGAGTAAAATACAAGGAGAACAAGCATTATAGCGGTTTATTGCTGGAGAAAAGGGAGGGAATCTCTTTTAACTAGCTCTGCTGTACTATAAATCTGTTTCTTCTGCAGCACTGCCTATTCCATGTGTAGTCATTAAGCAGGCTTTCATTATACAACCGAACTCTTCCGAGGCAGCTGCCGCATTGCAAATGGAGGCTTTTAATAGGGTCTTTTTTTTCCTAGTGTTTATTTAAATATGAGTCTTCTTTCTCGATATTCCCTATAGATGTCTCCTACAGAAGGCCTCAAATGTAATTCGTATCCCTGAAGAATTACACTATATGTACGAAGACAGTTATTGACACACACGGCTGAGAAAATTAGGACACATGACAAAGATGTCAACCTAATTCCTAGATGTATCTTCCTTCACATGGTGATATGTTCGACTGGCATTGAGCATTTTGATAGCACTGGTATTAAATAGGTCCATTAAGAGCAATTTAACATTGATGTGTCCTATTTTGAGCCATTTCTTGCATCCAGTATTTGTATAGAGCCAATCTTACAAGAAATTGCGCATGTAAGTTAGAGTTGAGCGATACCAGCCGATACTTGAAAATATCGGATCGGAATGGATCGGCCGATCTTAAAAAAAAATATCGGTATCGCCGATTCCGATACCGGGAACCAATGCAAGTCAATAGGGCCAAAATATCGGAATTAAAAAAAACCCTTTCTTTCCTTGTAGGTTAATTCTACATGAAGAAAAACAACTAAGAATAATGTAGAATGTATTGTGGGAGGTGGAGGAGACATTAAAGCCATAGAGTTTTAGCCCAATCAAAAGGAATAGCAGGAATTAAACTTTTTTTTTAAAGACGTTAGGAGTTACAAAGATATTGACTATGTTAGCCTCATTTATATTTTGCCAGACATGTATGTCTTCTTCTTCTTTCTTCTTCTTTCTTATTCTTCTTCCCTTTTTTACCTTCTTCTTCTTCTTCTTCTTCTTATTCCTTTTTTTACATTCTTCTTCTTCTTCCTTTTTTTACATTCTTCTACTTCCTTTTTTTACATTCTTCTTCTTCTTCCTTTCTTTACATTCTTCTTCTTATTCCTTTTTTTACATTCTTCTTCTTCCTTTTTTAAATTCTTCTACTTCCTTTTTTTACATTCTTCTTCTTCTTCTTCCTTTTCTTACATTCTTCATATTCTTCTTATTCAACAATTATTATTCTACATATTCAACTTCTTCATCTTCTTCCTATTCTTCTTCATCATATTCTTGTTTGTGTCAGGCATTCCTGTAGTTGTTATCTAGAAAAGTTAGAAGTTTACACCTTCCGTTCTGCCTGTCACAAAAGATTTACAACAGGATTTGTCCGCGTTCAGTTTGGCCTGCAGTAGCAGGCCTTTTCCAGGGGCACCACGAGGAGGAACGGACTCACCCCCATACACTGCTTAGTCTTCTTCTGCTTATAAATAAGATAATATCATTTGCTCAGAGTATTAGTCTTATGCTTAATGTTCTTCTGCTTTGTTTTTTTATGCTTCTTTGTCTTCTCTCTCTTGTTGTTCTGCATCTTGGTGGTTGTCTTCCTGTTCTTTGTCCTCTTGAACCAGCTGACGGTACTGGCACCCGGAGGGGCAGCAGAAGGAACAAGAGCCAATGGCACTACCGAGGACCAGCTGACGGTGCTGGAACCCGGTTACTAAGCAGGAGGTACCTGTGCTACAAAGCACTACCAAGGACCAGCAGACGTTGCCGGAACTCGGATACCGAGATGGAGGCACCTAGGCCAAAGGCTCTGACGAGAACCAGCTGACGGTGCTGGAACCCGGAGGGGTAGCATAAGCTGCAAGAGCAAATGGAAATAGCGAGGACCAGCTGACAGTGCTGGCACCCGGAGGGGCAGCAGAAGGAATAAGAGCCAATGGCACAACCGAGGACCAGCTGACGGTGCTGGAACCCGGTTACTAAGCAGGAGGTACCTGTGCTACAAAGCACTACCAAGGAACAGCAGACGTTGCCGGAACTCAGATACCGAGATGGAGGCACCTAGGCCAAAGGCTCTGACAAGAACCAGCTGACGGTGCTGGAACCCGGAGGGGTATCAGAAGTTACCCCTGAAAAGCAAAGTTGGCATGCCGCAAGCTGGCCGCAGTTACCGAATCACGCAGTCCTACAGGGGGTGCTTGTCCTACTGGCACTATGGAACAAGCCTTTCTTACCAGAACCCGCAGTCCACATAGGAAGCACCTAAACTGCTGGCACCCTAGCCTCGGCTAACCCAACCGCAACACGACATGGCAACTTGGGGTGGCAAACTGACATTGACACTTCCCGGAAACAGCAGGCAGGGCTGGAACCAAGCTGGGCAGGAGGGAGTACCCGTGCCAAAGTCAGTTATGAGCAGCAACTGGCGATGTTGGAGCCCAGGACAAGCACTTAGCAGGCTGAGGCCTGATGTGCTGTCAATTGGGAGGCAGCAGGACAGATTGCCATCAAAACAGCAGGGGAACAGCTGACGTTACTGAACCCCACAAACACAGGAGCTAGTGTTTTACTCTGTGAAGACGGCACTTCCGAGCAACAACTGGCTGTGTTGAAGCCCAGGGACAAGCACGGAGCAGGCTGAGGCTGCATTGAAGAAATTTTAAGATCGGTTGTAGACTACTAATTTTAACCAAGCTCCACTTAGGCCTGTGGCTTCACTGATTTTCGTATTTCCCCTGTCCTCCAACCCCGCCAGTTACAGCTCCGAAGTGGCGTCTGCACAATCCACACTTGTTCCTGTGTTACAGGTGTTCAGTCCGGTCAGTTAATCCCCTGATGTGTGTCCGGCAATGTCGCCTGCTCTGTCCACATTCCCATAATGGGAATGTGGACAGAGCAGGCGACATTGCCGGACACACATCAGGGGATTAACTGACCGGACTGAACACCTGTAACACAGGAACAAGTGTGGATTGTGCAGACGCCACTTCGGAGCTGTAACTGGCAGGGTTGGAGGACAGGGGAAATACGAGAGACAGTGGAGCCACAGGCCTAATTGGAGCACGGTTAAAAATCAGTAGTGGTACGACTGTGTAGGCAGCAGGAGACTTTGCCATCTACACAGCAGGGGATCAGCTGACGTTACTGAACCCCACTGAGACACGGGAGCAAGTGTCTCTTTCCGTGTGGACGGCACTTCCGAACTACAACTGGCTGTGTTGAAGCCCAGGAAATTGGAGGGTGTAGGCAGAGGCCTACTGTATTTTGAATGAGGTGACAGCAGGAGAGACTGCCATCCACACAGCAGGGGATCAGCTGACGTTACTGAACCCCACTGAGACACGGGAGCAAGTATCTCTTTCCGTGTGGACGGCACTTCCGAACTACAACTGGCTGTGTTGAAGCCCAGGAAATTGGAGGGTGTAGGCAGAGGCCTACTGTATTTTGAATGAGGTGACAGCAGGAGAGACTGCCATCCACACAGCAGGGGATCAGCTGACGTTACTGAACCCCACTGAGACACGGGAGCAAGTATCTCTTTCCGTGTGGACGGCACTTCCGAACTACAACTGGCTGTGTTGAAGCCCAGGAAATTGGAGGGTGTAGGCAGAGGCCTACTGTATTTTGAATGAGGTGACAGCAGGAGAGACTGCCATCCACACAGCAGGGGATCAGCTGACGTTACTGAATCCCACTGAGACACAGGAGCAAGTATCTCTTTCCGTGTGGACGGCACTTCCGAACTACAACTGGCTGTGTTGAAGCCCAGGAAATTGGAGGGTGTAGGCAGAGGCCTACTGTATTTTGAATGAGGTGACAGCAGGAGAGACTGCCATCCACACAGCAGGGGATCAGCTGACATTACTGAACCCCACTGAGACACGGGAGCAAGTATCTCTTTCCGTGTGGACGGCACTTCCGAACTACAACTGGCTGTGTTGAAGCCCAGGAAATTGGAGGGTGTAGGCAGAGGCCTACTGTATTTTGAATGAGGTGACAGCAGGAGAGACTGCCATCCACACAGCAGGGGATCAGCTGACGTTACTGAACCCCACTGAGACACGGGAGCAAGTATCTCTTTCCGTGTGGACGGCACTTCCGAACTACAACTGGCTGTGTTGAAGCCCAGGAAATAGGAGGGTGTAGGCAGAGGCCTACTGTATTTTGAATGAGGTGACAGCAGGAGAGACTGCCATCCACACAGCAGGGGATCAGCTGACGTTACTGAACCCCACTGAGACACGGGAGCAAGTATCTCTTTCCGTGTGGACGGCACTTCCGAACTACAACTGGCTGTGTTGAAGCCCAGGAAATTGGAGGGTGTAGGCAGAGGCCTACTGTATTTTGAATGAGGTGACAGCAGGAGAGACTGCCATCCACACAGCAGGGGATCAGCTGACGTTACTGAACCCCACTGAGACACGGGAGCAAGTATCTCTTTCCGTGTGGACGGCACTTCCGAACTACAACTGGCTGTGTTGAAGCCCAGGAAATTGGAGGGTGTAGGCAGAGGCCTACTGTATTTTGAATGAGGTGACAGCAGGAGAGACTGCCATCCACACAGCAGGGGATCAGCTGACGTTACTGAACCCCACTGAGACACGGGAGCAAGTATCTCTTTCCATGTGGACGGCACTTCCGAGCTACAACTGGCTGAGTTGAAGCCCAGGAAATAGGAGGGTGTAGGCAGAGGCCTACTGTCTTTGGAATGCGGAGACAGCAGGAGAGACTGCCATCTCCACAGCAGGGGAACAGCTGGCATTGCTGAACCCCACTAACACTTGAACGAATGTGTTTGGCTCTGTGGAGACGACACTTCTGAACACCAACTGACGCTGTTGGAGCCCAGGATTAGGCGAGGAGCAGGCTGGGGCCTGTTGTTTTTGGCAGGTGAAGGCAGCAGGAGACTTGCCATCTCCACAGCAGGGGAACAGCTGGCAGTGCTGAAACCCACTAACACTCGAACGAATGTGTTTGGCTCTGTGGAGACGACACTTCTGAACACCAACTGACGCTGTTGGAGCCCAGGATTAGGCGTGGAGCAGGCTGGGGCCTACTGGATTTTGGCAGGTGAAGGCAGCAGGAGACTTGCCATCTCCACAGCAGGGGAACAGCTGGCAGTGCTGAAACCCACTAACACTCTAACGAATGTGTTTGGCTCTGTGGAGACGACACTTCTGAACACCAACTGACGCTGTTGGAGCCCAGGATTAGGCGAGGAGCAGGCTGGGGCCTACTGGATTTTGGCAGGTGAAGGCAGCAGGAGACTTGCCATCTCCACAGCAGGGGAACAGCTGGCATTGCTGAAACCCACTAACACTCGAACGAATGTGTTTGGCTCTGTGGAGACGACACTTCTGAACACCAACTGACGCTGTTGGAGCCCAGGATTAGGCGTGGAGCAGGCTGGGGCCTACTGGATTTTGGCAGGTGAAGGCAGCAGGAGACTTGCCATCTCCACAGCAGGGGAACAGCTGGCAGTGCTGAACCCCACTAACACTTGAACGAATGTGTTTGGCTCTGTGGAGACGACACTTCTGAACACCAACTGACGCTGTTGGAGCCCAGGATTAGGCGAGGAGCAGGCTGGGGCCTACTGGATTTTGGCAGGTGAAGGCAGCAGGAGACTTGCCATCTCCACAGCAGGGGAACAGCTGGCAGTGCTGAACCCCACTAACACTTGAACGAATGTGTTTGGCTCTGTGGAGATGACACTTCTGAACACCAACTGACGCTGTTGGAGCCCAGGATTAGGCGAGGAGCAGGCTGGGGCCTGTTGTTTTTGGCAGGTGAAGGCAGCAGGAGACTTGCCATCTCCACAGCAGGGGAACAGCTGGCAGTGCTGAAACCCACTAACACTCGAACGAATGTGTTTGGCTCTGTGGAGACGACACTTCTGAACACCAACTGACGCTGTTGGAGCCCAGGATTAGGCGTGGAGCAGGCTGGGGCCTACTGGATTTTGGCAGGTGAAGGCAGCAGGAGACTTGCCATCTCCACAGCAGGGGAACAGCTGGCAGTGCTGAACCCCACTAACACTTGAACGAATGTGTTTGGCTCTATGGAGACGACACTTCTGAACACCAACTGACGCTGTTGGAGCCCAGGATTAGGCGAGGAGCAGGCTGGGGCCTGTTGTTTTTGGCAGGTGAAGGCAGCAGGAGACTTGCCATCTCCACAGCAGGGGAACAGCTGGCAGTGCTGAAACCCACTAACACTCGAACGAATGTGTTTGGCTCTGTGGAGACGACACTTCTGAACACCAACTGACGCTGTTGGAGCCCAGGATTAGGCGTGGAGCAGGCTGGGGCCTACTGGATTTTGGCAGGTGAAGGCAGCAGGAGACTTGCCATCTCCACAGCAGGGGAACAGCTGGCAGTGCTGAAACCCACTAACACTCGAACGAATGTGTTTGGCTCTGTGGAGACGACACTTCTGAACACCAACTGACACTGTTGGAGCCCAGGATTACGCATGCCACATGCAGAGGCCAATGGGCAGCGGTTTTTATGGAGGTTGTGGACTACTACTGATTCTAACCATGCTCCACTTAGGCCTCTGGCTCCACTGTCTCTACTATTTACCCTGGCCTCCAACCCCGCCAGCTACATCTCTGAAGTGGCGTCAGCACAATCTACACTTTTTCCTGTGTTACTGGTGCTCAGTCCCGTCAGTTGATCCCCTGATGTTTGTCCGGCAAGTTCGCCAGCTCTGTCCTCATTCCCACTACTGGTTATGGGAATGTGGACAGAGCAGGAGACCTTGCCGGACACACATCAGGGGATAAACTGATGGGACTGAGCCACAGGAACACAGGAACAAGTGTAGATTGTGCTGACGCCACTTCAGAGATGTAGATGGCGGGGTTGGAGGTCAGGGGAAATAGTAGAGACAGTGGAGCCAGAGACCTAAGTTGGGCACGGTTAAAAATCAGTAGTGGTTTGAATGTTGATGGAGCTGGTGACTTTGCCGTCCACACAGCAGGGGATCAGCTGGCATTACTGAACCCCACTTACACAGGAGCTAGTGTGTTTCTCTGTGCAGACGACACATCTGAGCGACAACTGGCTGTGTTGAAGCACAGGGATTATAGTTCAGGTGGTAGAAAAATGAACACACCAGCAGACCTGGATACAGTTGCCAACCACTAATTTAGTCTGTAAGAGGAATGGCAAAGTCTTTGGAGATCCAGGCCTTGTTCATTTTCAGAAAAGTCAGCCGGTCAACATTATCGGAAGATAGTCGCGTGCGACGGTCTGTTAGTACACCACCTGCGGCACTAAAGACACGTTCCGATAATACACTGGCAGCAGGGCAAGCCAGCACCTCCAATGCATACTGGCTAAGCTCTGGCCATGTATCCAGCTTAGAGACCCAAAACTTGAAGGGGGAAGAGCCATCTGGGAGTACAGCGACAGGGCAAGACATGTAGTCTGACACCATCTGACGGAAGCGTTGCCTCCTGCTGACTCGAGGCGTCGCTGATGGTGTAGACAATTGTGGTGGACACACAAAACTTTGCCACATTTGGGCCATAGTGGTCTTGCCTTGTGCTGCGGCGCTGCCTCTGCTCCCTCTTTGTGCAGAGTTTCCTCCACTGCCTCGACGTACAGAGCTGCTTTTTAAAGCACTAGCAACAATGCTGTCGGGTGGAATGGAAAACATTATGGACTGCACCAGTGACTCTTCGTACTCCCGCATTTTACGCTCCCGGTTCAACGTTGGTATGAGCCTTTGTACGCTGTCCCGGTAGCGAGGATCTAGGAGGGTGTACACCCAATAATCAGCCGAGACGAGAATGTGGGCGATGCGGCGGTCGTTTCTCAGGCACTGCAGCATGAAATCAACCATGTGCTGCAGACTCCCAACTGCCAAAGAACCGCTGTCCCCTGTTTGAGGCGTGACCTCGGCCTGCTCTGCATCACCCCACCCTCGCTGTACATACTGAGTAGAGGTTTGTGTACCTCCCTCCTCTGGAGAGATGTCTTCCTCCTCCATCGACTCCTCCTCATCCTCCTCACAAAGTGTCCCCTGCCTAGGCCTTTGTGAGGAAACACGTAGCGCAGACTGTCCAGAAGCAGATGGCATTTGGGACTCCTCATCCTCCACCTCTTCCGAAACCTCATCCCTTAGTGCTTGCAGTGTTTGTTGAAGCAGGCAGATAAGGGGGACAGTCATGCTGACTAGTGCATCATCTGCACTCGCCATCCGCGTGGATTCATCGAAGGCACGCAAAACGAGGCAGATGTCCTTCATAGAGGCCCACTCAATGGTGCTGAAGTGTGAACGGCGCACAGTGCGACTTGTTTGCGCCTGATGCAGCTGGTACTCCATGACTGCTGCCTGCTGCTCACACAACCGCTCCAACATATGTAACGTTGAATTCCACCGGGTGGGTAGGTCACATATGATGCGATGTTCCGGAAGGCCAAATCATCGCTGCAGAGCAGCGAGGCGCGATCTTGCCGTGCTGGAACGTCGCAAGTGAGCGCACTCTATGCGGACCTTGTGCAACAGTGCATCAAGATCCGGATAGTCCCTCAGAAAGCTCTGCACGACCAAGTTAAGAACATGTGCCAGACATGGGATGTGTGTGAGGTTGCCTAGGCCAAGAGCTGCCACCAGATTTCGGCCATTGTCACACACTACCAAGCCCGGCTGGAGATTCGCTGGCCCAAACCACACATCGCTCTCCAGCTTGATAGCATTCCAGAGCTCCTGCGCTGTGTGGCTTCGATTCCCCAAAGAAATTAATTTGAGTACAGCCTGTTGACGTTTGGCCACGGCTGTGCTCATATCGGTCGTAACAGGCTCCTGCTCTGCTGTTTCTGAGGAACTTGAGTAGGAGGAGGAGTCTATGTGTACAGACTGGAGTCCTGCAATCCGTGGCGTTGGAAGAACACGTACAGCGCCACTCTCCAGATCCGTACCCGGCTCCACAACATTGACCCAGTGGGCAGTGAGGGAAAGGTATCGTCCCTGTCCATGGTTACTGGTCCACGCATCGGTGGTCAGGTGGACCTTGCTACTAACGGCGTTTAGTAGCGCATGTTTTATTTTGCCCTCAACATGTTTCTGCAGGGCAGGGACGGCTCGCCTGCTGAAATAAAAGCGGCTGGGCACGTTGTATTGGGGGACTGCCAATGCCATTAAGTCCCGGAAGGTGTCAGTGTCCACCAGCCTGAATGACAGCATTTCAACTGCCAGAAGTTTGGCAATGCCAGCATTCAGAGACTGTGCTCGGGGATGGTTTGCCGAGTAAGGGCGCCTTTTATCCCATGCCTGTGCTACCGATGGCTGTGATGGATGGGAACGTGCTGCTATGGGTGTAATCTGACAGGGTCTCCGGACAACAGTGGCAGAGGTTCTTCCTTGGCGATCCTGTGAGGAAGCCGAACCAGCAGTGTGTGAGCTGTAGGAAGAGGCCCCAACACGAACTGAAGAGGTGGTAGGTGGTGCTGTACATTGGCCTACGTCTTCAGGGTGTCTCTGCAACTCCAACTCGTGCTTGGTGCGCACATGTTTCCACATATTTGTGGTATTGAGGTTGCTGACATTTCTCCCTCTTTTGACTCTCTGATGACACAGCTTGCATTTGACAAAGCTAATGTCATCTGCAACTGTGTCAAAAAAGGACCACGCACTGCAACTCTTGGGAGCGCCCGGTTTGCCTTTGGAATGAGGAATGCTCCTAACGGGTGCCGAAGTGGAGGGTACAGGCAACCAAGTCTTCCCCCTCCCTCTGCCTCCTGTTTTGGCCGGTAGGGGAATCTCTTCCTCCGAGCTGCTCCCACCACCTTCCTGTTCCTCACGCCATGATGGGTCAAGGACCTCATCATCTTCCCTCCCCTCTTCAAACAGCTGCTTCTCCGGGGTGGTCTCGCCAGCACCGTACGCACCAGAAAGTGGCAACTGAGTCTCGTCATCATCTGATGCGTACTGAGGTGTGCTGACCATAGGCACTGGCCCACTCGCCTCTTCAGATTCAGAGGGACAAAGAAGTTGCGCATCACTGCATACTCCCTCTTCTTCACATTCAGGAATGCTGCTTGGCTGGCCCCCTCTTTCCAAGCCAACAGATTCCGAGAACAGAAGTAGAGACTGTGATGGCTCCTGTCCATGTCTCTCTGACTGCCTGGGCACTTTGGCAGGTGGTGAAGAGACAGATGGTTGCTCTTCGGTGCTCTGACCCTGAGAGGATGCGGAAGTAATTGAAGTCGATGCGTTAGCTGCCATCCATCCGACAACGGCTTCAATTTGTTCCTCCCGCAGCAGTGGGGTACGTTGAGGTCCTACAAAGCTGCGCATAAAGGACTGTTGCCTGCTAAAACTGGGGGATGCTGATCCACTGGTGCCCGCAGCAGGCCCAGAATCCCCACGTCCTCTACCTGTAGAATCCCCACGTCCTCTCCCTGCAGAATCCCCACGTCCTCTCCCTGCTGAAACTCCACGCCCACGCCCACGCCCACGCGCCTTACTCCCTGCCTTCTTCATCTTGCAATACTGCTTAAGATAGGCAGAAAAGTACAAAGGGGGGCCTTAGTGTGCTTATTCCTGAACAGCTGGTTACAGGTACAAGAAACACTAATTTTATGAAGTGTGTGTGTGTGGACTACACTTTAATAGGAGCTGATGTGGCCTACACAAGTTCCAAATGTAGTGTTTGGTGAACTTTTTTTGTGGTTTCTTTGTTGGAAACAAACTCAAAGTATGTGAACAAAGAATTGAAACTGATAGTATCACCAACTTTTTGGAGCTATTACAATGCAGGCAGGTAACCTACAATGCAAAAGATGAGGCTCCAAAAAAATTGGGTAATACTAATCTGGCTGCGCCGGCAGGGCACAAGCCAGAAAAAAAGGCTCCTCTATCTACTCCTATATAGTGTTTGCAACCAACCAATGTTGATGGATACGGATGGATGCACACTAATAGGAGAAGAAAAAATGAGCTGCACTCAAAGACAAATATGTGTGAGGCAGTGACGCACGTTGAGCGTCCTACAACCAGACGTAGCTGCAGGACACTCTACTCAGTGTGAGCTGCACTCACACACAGTCAGAGACCTCTCAGACAGCCGTCAACAGTGCAGCTAAGTGGGCACTGGCACTGACAGGCTGCAGAAAGGCTCCGCTGTGTACTCCTATATAGTGTTTGCAACCACCGTAGATGGAGACGGATGGATGCACACTAATAGAAGAAAAAATGAGCTGCACTCAAATAAAAATATGTGTGAGGCACTGACGCACGCTGAGCGTCCTACAGCCAGACGTAGCTGCAGGACACACTACTCAGCGTGAGCTGCACTCACACACAGTCAGAGACCTCTCAGACAGCCGTCAACAGTGCAGCAAAGTGGACACTAGCACTGAAAGGCTGCAGAAAGGCTCCGCTGTCTACTACTAGTGTTTGCAACCAAAGTATATGGATACGGATGGAAGCACACTAGATTGAAATTATGTAAAAAATGCAGCTCAAAAAATAAAAGATGTATGAGGCAGCAGTGATCACACTGGGTGGCCTACAGCCTGGCGTGGCTGCAGGACCCACTCCACAGCGTGAGCTGCACTCACACAGCCCTTGCAGACAGCTGTGAACACTGCTGCTAGGGCAAAGAAGGCTACAGTGGTGGTTTATGTAGCCTGGGTAAAGCACTAGATGTTTGGTGGAATCGCTATTTCTAACTGTCCCTCACAGTCTTCTACAGCAGCCTGTCCCTAACTGAATTCACAGCAGAGTGACCAGAAATGGCGGCTGCGGTGGCTTTTATAGTGCATCATGACATCATTTCGGCAGCCAATCACAGCCATGCCAATAGTTAACATGCCTACATGCCTAACAGGATGTGCCCACACTTCGGAGGATTCCCATTGGCTTAATCAAAGCAAGCAGGCTCATAGCATGATGGGAACTTCCGATTCCGATTCCGGAATCCGATATGACAAAAGTATCGGAAGTCCGTATCGGAATTCCGATACCGCTAATATTGGCCGATACCCGATACTTGCGGTATCGGAATGCTCAACACTAATGTAAGTACTTCCATTTGTCTCTAAATGAGACGAAATGCATATTTATTAACATGCAATTTCCAAGTCAATTCTTTGATGAGATGATCTGTGCACATGCAGTCAATACAGTACCTAATATATGACTGAGCAGAGTCTATGAACAAAATGGTTACACGTCTCAGACATCAAATCAGTCTTCAAGAGTACAATTCTTCCCTGTTCTAGAGTGAACATAGGCTACCGTTAAGTACAAGGTCAGCAGCACAAAACACTGACACACAATAGTGAAGAATCCAATCAATCACTTCAACTATTATTTTAGTAGACCTGGGTTAAGGATAAATCTCTCCTTTTATAATTAAGCTAAAAGAAAACAGAAACCTATATTTATATGAAAAGTATTATAATAGTCTGTTTCCTTGGAGATAGGGATGTTATGTTCTATAGGCTTTAATGTCTGTCTCCGACAAATATAACAATATTACTTCTGAATATCAGAAACAATAGGTGGAAGTTGTCTGCCCAAGAGTGTCAGGTCTTATAACTCACTCATAATCATAACTGTAGAATTATGAATGGATATATTACACATTGTATTATTAATATTGGTTAGATTATACTAAAATATGTATGTTTTGATAAGAAATTAAAGCCATTCAGTACATTTCTTATTTTTTGGACCTGATATTGCATACAGTAAATTGATCCATGTAGGACTAGAGTTTCTTGAAACCACTGTTACATTGGTTGGACAATCCAAACTTATATGTGATGATCTTTTGATCTATTTTTTTATTATTCTTTTAGTGTGGTCAGAAATAGAATGACTATTATAGCGAGTTGCAAATCATGCACCGAGGATGTTATTCAAGATACAGCGGAGTCACAGACGAGAAAAGAACTAATTTCCACACAGTCCACATTCTGTAACTATTTTACTTAGCAATGAAGATATTCCCACTCAGTGTTGATAAATGCACAAAGAAAATACATAAGCAAAAATTTCACCAGAAGGCTATATCCCCTGTGCTTAACAGTGTGGCACCGAAGAGAACTGTTTCTGCTTTATTCTCTACTAGCTGAAGAGCCTGGCATTGCCCGGGCATAGTAACTAACTGTGGTTAGTTATAACAAATTATAATGATTATCCTCCATCCTATAGTCCAGTGCCCATATACCCATCATACATATCCTACATCCCATAGTCCCGTACTCATATAACCAACATACATATCCTCCATCCCATAATCTGGTGCCCATATACCCATCACACATCCTCCATCCCATAGTCCTGTGCCCATATACCCATCATACATATCCTCCATCCCATAGTCCCGTGCCCATATACCCATCATACATATCCTCCATCCCATAGTCCCGTACCCATATAACCAACATACATATCCTCCATCCCATAGTCTGGTGCCCATATACCCATCACACATCCTCCATCCCATAGTCCCATGCCCATATACCCATCATACGTATCCTCCATCCCATAGTCCCGTGCCTATATACCCATCATACATATCCTCCAACCCATAGTCCAGTGCCCATATACCCATCACACGTTCTCCATCTCATAGTCTCGTGCCTATATATCGATCGTACATATCCTCCATCCCATAGTCCCATGCCCATATTCCCATCATACATATCCTCCATCCCATAGTTCCATGCCCATTCTGACATCATCTTCGCCATGGCAACCATTCTGACATCGTCATCGCCATGGCAACCTATTATGACATAACTGTCACCATGGCAACCATTATGACATAACTGTCACTATTGCAACCTATTATGACATCATTGTCACCATGGCAACCATTATGACATAATCGTCGAAACACACATACACATACACACATACACTCAGATTTATATATATAGATGTGAATTTACTTATTGGCGTGCCTGTCTGAACTACATCCTGAGAAAAACTGGTTAAATTAGTGCAAAGCATGGACTCGCGGTTCAGCACAGTGATTCACAAACTTAAGAATATATACTTTTATTCCAATTTCCCAACCAAAAATTTCCCTCCCATCACAGTATAATCTCACAAAACTAGAGAAAAGTCCATCCTCGACTATATTGAGAATATTGCAAAATTAACCAAATATATATATATATATATATATATATATATATATATATATATACTAGCTGAAGAGCCCGGCGCTGCCAGGGCATAGTAACTAACTGTGGTTAGTTATAGAAAATTATAATTATCCTCCATCCCATAGTCCAGTGCCCATATACCCATCATACATATCCACGATCCCATAGGCCCATGCCCATATACCCATCATACATATCCTCCATCCCATAGTCGAGTGCCCATATACCCATCACACATCCTCCATCCCATAGTCCCATGCCCATATACCCATCATACATATTCTCCATCCCATAGTCCCATGCCCATATACCCATCATACATATTCGCCATCCCATAGTCCCGTGCCCATATACCCATCATATATATCCTCCATCCCATAGTCCCGTGCCCATATACCCATCATATATATCCTCCATCCCATAGTCCCATGCCCATATACCCATCATACATATTCTCCATCCCATAGTCCCATGCCCATATACCCATCATACATATTCTCCATCCCATAGTCCCATGCCCATATACCCATCATACATATTCGCCATCCCATAGTCGAGTGCCCATATATCAGCGAAGGTGCCGTGGACAAAGTCTATTGGAGCTTAGTCACTGTTCCATCTTATATTGTTCCAAAGAGACTCTTATTCCAGCAAACAAAGCGGAAACACAAGTCCTGTTTGGCGTTTCCTGCACGCTGTGTCAGCACCAAAGTGTAGCATAAAATCCTTAGTTACCAAACCACAAGAAAACGTAGTGACAAATCTGGAGTTTTGGGCCTTTTATTCTGGTAGGAAAGCATGGTCCATAAAGTCATTATACCTAACTATATTTTTTGTTCCAGACTTGTGTTTCTTGGCGCCAAAACAAATTGTGATGGGTGCATGTTTACTTACTGCGGCGTCGGCGTGGGCTTTAGTGTCCTTAACGTTGGGTCTGCTCCGAACGACACAATGAGGACATGCAAGCAGATGCAGAGCTCTTCCAGCCAGTGAGCAATACTGAGGATGCTTGTGGTATAAATCTTCCACGGGGTGGAGCACCTCTCACTTCACAGGTCATGGCCCCTTCTGTTCCTTAACAGCTTTTACATGAAGAATTCCCTCGCATCTGGACAGATTCGGATATCGGATCAGTTCAGCTCCAATCTGCCACTGCTCTTAACTCAGTAGGGTGCTATCACAAGAGGATGTCACCATATCCCTCTCCAGCACAGCCTCATACACTCATCATTCCTGCATACCCAGCTCAAGATGGCTGCGCCTCTTCTTCCTTTGTTTTACTTTTATAAACCCTCCTCTCACATCTTATAGGCATATCACAGTCTCATAACCATATTAAAATAACTGTGATTATAGTTAACAACATTAACTATAGAGAAACAAATCTATTTACAACAAGTACAAAGGTTATTCAGGTGTGAGTATAAGTATCCTCAATTACACCGCCCTGGTGAGCCAACACACATCTCACATCCTAGAGTACCATAAGTTTGTCTGTGATGTTGTCTTAAATGTTATAATACTCAGCATCCTTCAGAGAACAGATTAAGGAGCAAGTGATCAAAGGGGTTGTCTGAAAAAAATGTGATTTTCATATTAAATTTTTTGATTGTAATAATTTAATCACTTTTATAATATACTTT
Organism: Dendrobates tinctorius; assembly: GCF_039654945.1. Taxonomy (NCBI): domain Eukaryota; kingdom Metazoa; phylum Chordata; class Amphibia; order Anura; family Dendrobatidae; genus Dendrobates; species Dendrobates tinctorius. The sequence goes on along the minus strand of NW_027361686.1, from coordinate 6,011,257 downwards.
AAGAAATCACCTACCATTCTCTCTCAGTCTCTACCCCAATTTCTTGTCTGCTTTTTTGTTTTTACATACAGTGATGTTTCATTTGAGAATCTGCATTACATACTGGAAAGTTCAAATGGGACATCATCAGGGGGCCATGTCTGCAGTCACTGCCAGCCGCTGTCCACACCTTGAAATGAGTCATCATGAGTGGTGTCTGTTTCACAGGCTGGGTTAGTCACAACTCTACTTAGTTTGCTGTCAATTTTGACTCTTGCTCAGTATGGGTTTCCTACGCTATATTCATTTGAAAGCACAGTGACAGTGCGCTGACCAGCTCTAAGACTAAAGAAAATTGATGATTTGGAGAGGGAGCGCATTGTTAGTGCACATTAAAAGGAAAAGAACTTGACCAGACCATCTTGTCTAACAAGACACAATTGCCTTGAAATGCACTTTCCTCCTTGCGTTGCGTTCTTTCCTTTTCAGTACTCAATGACAGTGTGCTCTTTTTCTAGCTTTCCACTTCTCTTTAAATACAATGTGGAAGAGGAATGTGAGTGAGCATTAAAAGGATGCCGCACAGGGAGTTTATACTGAGCATGTGTTTGAATTGACAGCCAGCACATGCTTAGAAAAGCAGAATTAACCCCTTGGAAATGGACATCATTGATGCCAGTTCATTTCATGTTATGGACAGCAGTTCCCAGAGCCCCGGCCCCTTGATAATGTCCTCTTTTAGTATTTCAGGTTGCTTTGGGGATTCTCATAGGAAGCAAAAAAAAAAAAAAAGCATACAGAAGTAGAAAGGGAACAGTAGGATATTTTTACTTGAAAAATATTAGAAAAGTGATTAGCCTACAAAATTAAATAGACATTAAGACTAGAGTCAGACAACAGTGTGAAGAATCGGTTTGACGTGAACGATTTTTTTCCTACTTGTAATCTGTGTGCTTTCCGTGTGCTGTCTGTATGCAATACGCCTTTTTTCTCAGCAGTTTTTAATCATTTGCAGGACCTTTTACAGTTTCATGTGCTACAGTATTGCAACACATCCATAAAAAGCAGTTACTTTACTGTGGCATTTTATGGCATCCGATTGTTTTCTCGCACCCTTCTGATTTCAGAGTGAAAGTAATCAGCAATGCCACATTTAATAACATTGGTCCAAATGCTATCTTATAAAAAATTGGACAGCACTCTTCCGATTTATACGGTGGTGTAAGCGAGCCCTTAAGGTAAAAATCACCTTTGGTTTTTGACCACACCTTTAATGGTAGTAATGTGTGGCTTGAGAAAATTGGTATGGAAGTTGGGATGCAGGAAAGGTTAACGTTAACGTTACCTGTAGCAGGGTTGATGATTTATCACTGTAAAATGGATTTTTTTGCAAAAGTAGAGGATGACTTTAAAGTCAGGAGACTTTCTACTTTTTTTTTATAGCTGCCTATTGTCTACAATAACAACTGAGATTGACCCTCATTGTCACTCAGGTTTGATAAAGGAAAAATAATGATACGTCAAGGAAGAATGGATGCTGTTCAAGAATGCCTCCTTGTCAGAAATCTCACTTGATAATAGTGATGGCATCACTGAAGGCAGAGATAGACAGTGCCAGAATTCAGTCAGTGTTGTGAAAAGATTCATTAGTGGGTCAGTTTTTGACCAGAATACGTTTTTGGTGTCACTCACAGAGATGATTGACAAGATGCTGAAGCTGATAAGACAAATAAGGTGCTAAGATCTCTAGGATGAGAAGATTTAATAGGACCCCACAATATGCAATGAATAGCTGTCATGATTTCAAGAAAAACAATAAAATAGTGCAGTGATTACTTTCTTCTACTATGATGCCTTTAGTGGCAGACAAGTAATTGTTCCAGCCTTGACTATTTCTGTTAAAGGGAACCTGTCACCTCCTTTTTCAGCTATAAGCTACGGCCACTGCTTTTCAGGGCTTATCTACAGCATTCTGTAATGCTGTAGATAAGCCCCCCCGATCTAACCTGAAAGAAAAGATTAACAAGTTTCAAGTTTTATTACACTCACCTGGGGGGGCGGTCCGGTCCGATGGGTGTCGCAGGTCCGGGTCCGGCGCCTCCCATCTTCATGCAATGTCATCTTCCTTGTTTCTTGTTGTGGCTCCTGTGCAGGCACACTGTTCTGCCCTGTTGAGGGCAGAGCTAAGTACTGTGGTGCGCAGGTGTTGGCCTCTCTGACCTTTCCCGGCACCTGCGCACTGCAGTACTTGGCTCTGTCCTCAACAGGGCAGATCAGTACGCCTGTGCAGGAGCCCGACATGAAGCAAGGAAGATGATGACATTGCATGAAGATGGGAGGCGCCGGACCCGGACCTGTGACACCCATCGGATCGGACCGCCCCCGGGTGAGTAAATTAAAACTTGCTTTTCTTCTCTTTCAGGTTAGATCGGTGGCTTATCTACAGCATTATAGAATGCTGTAGATAAGCCCCAAAAGGCAGTGGCTGCAGGTCATAGCTCAAAAACGAGGTGACAGGTTCCCTTTAAGTGAATGAAACTCTAAGAAGAATAATGAAGAACATCTATAGATATTAGAATGCAACTGCTTGTAGTCTATGGAAGACTCATAATAACATGATAATATTTTGGGATCTAGAGCAAGATCACAGCATTGGCAAAGAAAGTAACCGCTCACTGGGTAGTGGTGAGTGAATTTGAATTCACAAGTTCAATTAGGCTAATTTTTCCATTAAATCTAATTCACATTGAAATTATTAAATGCAAATTAAATGTTCATTATTATGTTCTGGAATCTTCCCAGCTGCCATTTTGATACATTTTCATACAGCAAATCACAAGCAAAGCTGGATTTGGGTGAGTAAAATTTTTGTGTGAAATTCGAGATGAATTGCCTTAAACTGATTTCTTCTTCTCCTTTCCTGGGTGATAGCAACAAGAACCTCTGCAAATTCTGAAATGTCATTTCTTTATAGGGATTATAGTACCTGGAAGCTGGAAGTCGATACATCATATAACGCATCAGCTGTAGTGAGTCAGAAAGCTATAGTAAGGTGGATGTTGCAGCAGAAGATAAAATCGAAGCGTTTTGTAAAGGCAGAGGTCAGATAGCAGATGTCTCATTAAAGGTGTACATGAAAACAAGAGTTAGGTCAACAGTTTGCATCATATACCGGAGAAAAGATACAGTAGACAATCAACAGACAGTTTGAGAAGTCAGAAGCTGGAGTCAATGTTTGAGCAGAGGCACAGAAAGTTCGCAGACAGAAAGCAGGGAGAAACAGGAAAACTGAATATGAAGCACTGAGAGCTCTGTCGCAGTGACCTCTGCCTCATCAAAACTTGCACGAAGGACCAAACCATCAGCTATTCCAGATACACAATGCGCCACTACATCATGGCGTAGGTGCATTCAGCTGACCCTAGAGCTGAGCTAGGCTCTGATCACTGGTGTGTTAACCTGTCTTCATAGGAGACTGTGATTTTACCTCTATATAGTACAGTAAAGTTTTATTGCAGATTGTAGAACAAGCAATCAAACACTTATAATCATATTTGATTCCTGCTTCCATAAATGTCTGATCTACTAAAATCTAAAATGATTTATTGGTCAATTCCATAAAGCAAAAAAAAAGAAATGTTAATGTTGTTTGGCTTGAAATGTGCCTGTAGCATTTAATAGGGATGCCTATTGTCTACAGTACTACTAGCATTGGTATGCTGTAATACGGAGCACAGGAGAGGAACAACTTGCTTCTTGTGTTTGCATGTCCAGCTTGCTAAACCATGGATCAGAACCTGACTATAATTGAGGTCTAAGCATTATGGTTAGACATGGTGCACATAGATTAGCACATCCCAGTTTGGTTGCCGGGTCAGAAATCACTGCCTTATGAGACGGGAATCCTGAGAACAGCTTCTTATGTCACAGCATTCATGGCTTTTCTTTTGATCAGCCACCCTTGTGCAATGTCATCATTGTGGCATAATGCAAATATTAAGTCACTCAGGACCGGCAAATTAAAAGTAGAGCCATAGATGCCAAGAAGTAGGGCTCAGGGCTCTCATTCTTGAATCAGAGATACATGGCTGCTCGACTGGGTCATGCAAATCAATTAGAACCAACTGTTCCTATGATAAATACCTACAAACAAACTTCGTTCAAAAAGAAACTGCTGGGTAACATTGATTGGGCACTGTCTAGCTAACCGAACATCCAAACACTAACTTTAACCACTGATGACTGATAACAATATCAATGCTTCTCTCTTCACACAGGTAATCAACTGAGCCACCCTGCATGTATTTACTCCATTCACTGCCAGCAAGCAGCCTGAATGATACAACTTCCCACCTCTGCTGCCTCTATTCTCTGCTGTAATATATCCAAATGGTACAACTCCATACTTCTGCTGCTTTACCATTTTGCTGCATATTTAAATGTGCTTGCTAAAGCGTTGGTATAATTCATTTGTTGCACTGTATGTAATACTTACTGCTTTAGATCTGTGACTGGGGCCTTTCTAGATCTTATCAGGTGGAAAGTGCTATAGCATTTTGCCACATCTTGGTCTAGTGCCTTTGATCATCTAACCATCCCCTGGTGTGCTGGCCCCAGCTGCCAAATTATACCCAACCAGCTCCCACAATCCCTTTCTCCTGACCCTGTAGTGTGGCCTATATATGTAGTAGTTGCTAAGGGGAAGCACGCAGTGTGGGGTACAGCACGCAAGCATCCCATAAGCAAAGCATCACAGAAGATAAGCATCCAGCAAAACGGCAGTTATACGTGGCAGTTAGTCAGGGCAGGAGTCAGGTAACCCACACTTTGCCTTCCCCTTTAACCATGTGCTTTATTTCTATCCTCCTGTGTTCCCTTGCCATCCACATTCATCACCCTATCCCCCCTCCATCACGACTCATATACATCAGCCCCTCTATACTACCCTCTCCCATGTACAGCTCCCACACACTCCTCACCTTCCTGAGAAACCTCAGCCAATCTTGCCCAAACACATCGCAGAAAAAAACTACTTACAATTCCAACAACTATTGGCTCTTTATCTTCCTTCTCCTACTGATTTCAGGGGACATCTCCCCCAACCCTGGTCCACCATCCCCCAACCTCAACCCCTACCCTACCTCATATCGAAACCACAATAATCTGATTAACATTACTTGCACTCCCTCATCTCAATCTTTTAATTGTGCCCTCTGGAATCCACGGTCTGCTTGTAACAAGCTTCCTTTCCTACACAACTACTTTCTGAACAACTCTCTTAATCTGTTGGCCCTCACTGAAACCTGGATTCAGGATACTGACACTGTCTCTCCTGCTGCCATTTCCTACGGTGGCTTACAATTCTCTCACTCCCCGAGACCCACAAACAGACCTGGTGGTGGAGTTGGCATACTCCTGTCCCCACAATGCACTTTCCACGTCATCCCCCCAGTCCCATCACTCTTATTCCCTTCTTTTGAGGTCCACACCATCAGGCTCTTCCGTCCCCTCTCCCTCAGGGTAGCGGTCATATACCGGCCCCTAGGCTCACCCACCCACTTCCTTGACCACTTTTCAGCCTGGCTGCCACACTTCATGTCCTCAGAACTACCAACCCTCATCCTGGGAGACTTCAACATCCCCATTAACAGCCCTAATTCCACATCTGCATCCCAGCTTCTATCACTAACCACCTCTCTAGGCCTCTCACAGCTTTCAACCTCTGAGACACATAAGGACGGTAACACCCTTGATCTGGTCTTCTGCCGGCTCTGTTCAATCTCCCACCTAAATAACTTACCGCTTCCACTCTCTGACCACAACATTCTCTCCTTCACGCTCACAAATCCTCACCCACCCCAGCACACTCCTACCTATCACACATTCAGAAATCTGCAAGCCATTAACCCTCAGACACTTTCAGATTCCCTACACTCATCTCTGTCCCCAATCTCCTCTCTTTCCTGTCCTAATCTGGCTGTTCATCACTACAATGACACTCTTAGAAGCACCCTTGACCAAGTAGCTCCCCTCACCCTCAGAACCTCCAAACACTGAGTAAAACAGCCCTGGCTCACATCACAAACTCAACTTCTCCAGCGATGCTCCAGGAGTGCTGAACGCCTATGGAGAAAAACCCGCACACCAGAAGACTTCATCCACTTCAAATTTATGTTAAGAACCTATAACGCTGCCCTTCACCTTGCCAAACAGACCTACTTCACCACCCTGATCTCCTCACTAGCCAACAACCCCAATAAACTTTTTGACACTTTTCACTCCCTCCTCAGGCCAAAAGCACAAGCCCCTATCACAGACATTTGTACTGATGACCTGGCCTCCCACTTTACAGAAAAAATAGATAATATCCGTCAAGAAATCTGCTCCCAACCACCAAGTGCTGTGACTCCCATCCCTTCCTACATCTCCCCTGGCTCACTCTCCACATTTGATCCCATCACAGAAGAAGAAGTCTCCAGACTCCTCTCTTCTTCTCGTCCGACTACATGCACTACCGACCCCATTCCCTCACATCTCCTCCAGTCTCTCTCTCCAGTCGTCACAACCCACCTAACTACAATCTTTAATCTCTCCCTCTCCTCGGGCATTTTCCCATCCTCCTTCAAACATGCCATCGTTACTCCATTACTAAAGAAACCTGCTCTCAACCCATCCTGCACAAACAACTACAGACCAGTCTCCAATCTCCCCTTCATCTCTAAACTTTTGGAACGCCTAGTTTACTCCCGCCTTACCCGTTACCTCTCCATTCACTCCCTTCTAGACCCTTCACAGTCCGGCTTCCGCCCCCTACATTCGACTGAAACTGCACTCATCAAAGTGACCAATGACCTTCTGACAGCAAAACGTAACGGTGACCACTCTCTGCTCATTCTTCTTGACCAATCTGCAGCTTTCGATACTGTTGACCACCATCTCCTACTCTCTAGGCTCCAGTCACTAGGCATTAAGGACACTGCACTCTCCTGGTTCTCTTCCTATCTCTCTGACCGCTCCTTCAGTGTTTTGTTCTCTGGCTCCACGTCATCTCCTCTTCCTCTTGCTGTCGGGGTACCTCAGGGCTCAGTCCTTGGCCCCCTTCTTTTCTCTCTCTACACGGCCCCAATTGGACAGACCATCAGCAGATTTGGCTTTCAGTACCATCTTTATGCTGATGACACACAACTATACACGTCTTCCCCCGACCTTACCCCCGCTGTGCTACAGAACGCCAGTGACTGTCTGTCCGCAGTCTCCAATATCATGTCCGCTCTCTATCTGAAACTCAACCTCTCCAAAACTGAACTTCTTCTGCTCCCGCCGTCTACTAACCTCCCTAAATCTGACATTTCCCTCTCCGTGGGTGGTACCACAATAACACCCCGGCAGCAGGTGCGCTGTCTGGGTGTTATGTTTGACACCAATCTCTCCTTCACATCCCATATACAATCCCTTGCCCGCTCCTGCCGCTTACACCTAAAGAACATCTCTAGAATCCGCCCTTTTCTCACTATGGAAACAACAAAAACCCTCACTGTTGCATTGATCCACTCTCGCCTGGATTACTGCAACGCTCTATTAATTGGCCTCCCCGTCACTCGACTATCCCCTCTCCAGTCCATACTTAATGCAGCGGCCAGGATCGTCCATCTGGGTAATCGGTACTCTGACGCGTCCGCTCTTCGCCAGTCCTTACATTGGCTGCCCATTCATTATAGGATCCAATTCAAAGTACTTGTTCTCACCCACAAAGCTCTCCACAGTGCGGCACCCCCTTACATCTCTTCTCTCATTTCTGTCTATCGGCCTAGCCGATTGCTGCGCTCTGCAAACGACTTTCGACTAACCTCTGCACTAATCCGTACCTCCCACTCCCGACTCCAAGACTTCTCCCGTGCTGCTCCTATCCTCTGGAATGCTCTACCCCAAGAAATCAGGACTATCCACAATTTGCATGGTTTTAGGCGCTCCCTCAAAACACACCTGTTCAGAGCGGCCTATCACATTCACTAATCAAAGTCATTCTCTGTGTAAGTGTGCGTGTGTAGCCCATTCACTATCTCCATCCATCCTTCACTCCCGCAAGATGGCTGGACCTTCATTGTAAATACACCATTGTAAATACACACCTGTACTCTGTATCTCCCCCACCTCATTGTAGATTGTAAGCTCTCACGAGCAGGGTCGTCTTATTTCGTCTTATTTTGCTTTAATTATTGTATTGTTAGCGTTGTTACTTATGACTTGTGTTTTGAAACTGTTAAACTGTAAAGCGCTGCGGAATATGTTGGCGCTATATAAATAAAGATTATTATTATTATTATTATGCCCTGTCAAATAGGCTAGGAAACTGCTATAACATTGTCTGCTGTAGTGTACAACTAAAAAACATAATATTCTTCGAAACTACAAGCTAGACTCCATGATTTAAATAACAAACTACCAAATAAAGTTAAAATAATCTTTTAAAATTTAAATTTGCCAAAAAATGTTTGCAAACTTTTACATAAAAAATTTGATGTGCACTAAATTGATTTGCCATGAATTACACTATGGTTAAGCCTCCAATTTCCCTGAAAAGAAGTGTTTAATACTCTGAGATCTCATAATACTGTTGTTAGGGTTTGTGGATTGCTCTAAAATAAAAAAAATTATAAAGTGCAATTGTGGCGCCCCTGAGGGTCCAGTCGCCACAGAGGTACTGCACCTCACCCAGAGGAATGGTATCTGACAACCAGGTAAGCTGAATGCACCTGACCAGATTCCAACACTCACATCCCACACACACCAGTAGTGTAGAAGAGCGCCCTTTTTGGCTCCCTGCTTGGAACACGAAGAGTGCTGGGAGGTGGGTGGAGCGTAGTTTAGGAGGGAGAATCTAGGCCGAATGCGGAGTGGCCAGACGTTTTTGACTAAAACAGCAGATTCTTCATAGGGAAGATCGGTTCTTCCAGAGACACGGTTGGAAAGTTATCCTGTGAGTCTCGTTCCATGCTGACCGCCGTCAGGTGGAGGAAGGAACCAGACTGGTCGCAAAGGGAATGGCCCCTAGCCTAGATTGCATTCCTTTGGGTGCCACTAGCAAACCGACAGCTTTGGTTACTTTACGGACTATTGCCCCTACCACAGTTAGTCCGACTGGAAAGGCAGTTATTTAGAGTCACAGAAACGGTGAGGTGTTGTCTGAACAGGATTCGCAGCTGCTGGCCCAGAATGATAATTGTGAAGCGCTGGAGTGGAAGAAGGAGTTTAAGCAGCGTATTGTTTGGAGATGGCCAGGAAAGGAACACACTGACAGGGAAAGCTGGAAGGGTGCATTTCATTTTATCTGGAAGTTGACTAGACCCCTCAACTGGAGGACACAGCACTGAAGCGGGCATCTGTACCTAGGTCAGAACTCCACTCCATCTCACCATCTCCTAACTCTTCTCAACTGCTCTGGGACCACAACTCTACATGTGGAGGGCGTCAACATCTCAGCTGCACCCAACATCTGTCCCAGAGAAGCAACCGTGCAGCGCTGATCAATCTGACCAGAAACCACAGGTGGCATCACGAATCACTACATAAACTTTATCTCCATCCAATTCTACCCCTTTTACATTACCCACTGGAGCCACGGAGTGGGTCACCGCCACTGTGACATTTCCCATTGAAGTTAACGGGCCCGATGCCGAGTATCTCACGGCCTCTGGGGCGCGTCAAAATCGCAACCTGAGGTCCACCATGCAGAGGTGTTTTTGTCTGCTGCTAGAGACTAATGACGGAACCAAAAAAGAGAGTGTTTGCTTCAAGACACTGTGTTAAACGCCACACCGTGTGAACGAAACACTGAGTATCCAACTCCATTACTTCACTGAGGGGTACTGAGCAGAAGAGCACAGAGAAATTCTCTGTTAAACATCACAGAGATAAAGCAAATATGACGCCAAGTGTGGGACCCTATCGCTCTCCCAGGGAAGTCTAGGCTAGTGGTTGGACTTGCTCAGTAACTCAGCTGTGCTAACCGCACACACAAAGGAAACAGATGCTAAGCCAAGTGGGAGTTTCCCAACCTAGACTGCCTGCCTAGACATACAGCCACTGATATGGGGTGACACACACACACACGTGCGAACAGAGTGGTAGCATATCCACTCACACACACAATCACAACATGATACTAGTGTTACCACGGGCACCACTGGGAGCCTTTATGCACCAGGCTCCTCCACAACCACTCACGCCCAGTCGGCCGAGACATCGCCCGCAGGCCAGTGCTGGAGCCGCCACCTCACCAATGCAGCAAATGTCCGACCACCAAAGAGCAGACACCACATCACGGACATGTTCAGTAAGTTGATCTCTGGACTTAGACTGCAGAGCGTTAAGTTACCCTTGCCTATTGCTGGTAACCATAGACTTGGCTGGAAAGCCAGCAGAAACCTGTTAGGAGTCGGATTTCTGCATTTACTCAGCAGGGATCCAGATCCTCACATTCTGCACTCTCCTCCTATTTTTCCACTGCAGAGGAGATTGCCTTGCAGCAAATCTCTCCTGAAGCTAAGTCCTTCTGTCCTCTTACTGGGCATGCTCATGGGACGATCTCCCATTGGAGATTGGGAGTCATGTGTTCAGTTCCCGCTCCAGTTCTCATTGGTCCATCTTAGAGATCTGGAAGCGTGCAGAAGGTCCTGGCTACTTTAAAAGGCGTGCATGGCTGTTCCGCCATGCGTTAGTATAGACTATACTTGCTATGTGTGAATGGTGACGGATGTATGACTCTGGCGCTGACTACTAAACTAATTCCCTTTCACCATGCGTAATATCAGAGGGAAGGGGTTTCAAATCAGTCAGTCACCAGTCAGTGGCAAGCCTTAAGCCACTGTGCTCACCGCACCGCTACGCTAGCGTCCGACATCGCGCTTGCTATCTGGCTTTGTTGTTGAGTGGAAGTGTCATACGCCACGCTGCAGTTGCAGCCCTTCTTGGCGTTCGCAACAGCGACGTCGCACACACAGTAGGTCTAGAGGGACGCAGCTCCCCTGTCTTGGGTCCTGCTCCTGTGACCAGATACCGTGTGTGCATTAACCTGAAGCCTGTGTCTCTAACAGGTTCAGCATTTTGTATGCTACCTGAAGCCTGTATCACTAACAGGTTCAGTGTTTTGTATGTTTTTGTTGCGGCACCTCTGTGTGTGAACAGAGCCCACTCTGCACACTCCGGGTGAAGTTGAACCCGTGTGCATCATACCGCAATATTGCAGCTCTGTCATCACTCAGCAGCGATTGTTACACCTACTGCATGGTGGACCCCGAGCGGCGAACGCACTTTATTATTTATTTTTATTTAGTGCGTTCCGCCGTTCCTAACATTATACTAGCTCCAGGGTCTGGCTAGTGATGGCAGAACAGCAGCAACTCTTACAGTGTATTCGGCAGCTTGAGGGCCAGCTGGCCACTCTTGAGAGTGGTCTTTCAACTGCACAATCCACCGAAGCTGCTGTAAAGGCAATCATAGATGTGGTTTCCCGTATGTCCACGTCCTCCCCCGCGCCGACAGTTACCCACCTCCCGTTGCCCGATAAATTTTCTGGCGATGGCGCCACCTGTAGGGGTTTCATCAGCCAGTGCTCCATTCAGCTGGAGTTACTGGCTGCGCGATTCCCTATGGAACAGGCCAAGGTGGGGTTTATTGTTTCCCTGCTGTCGGGCAAAGCGTTGGAGTGGGCTACGCCACTATGGGAGCGTGGTGACCCAGAGGTCCAGACCGCTGCTCACTTTTTAACAGCTGTTAAGCAGGTCTTCCTCAGTCCACGGGTCACGCACGATACCTCTCTTCAGCTTCTTGCTTTGACTCAGGGTGCTCTCTCTTTTAGTCAGTATGCCATCCGTTTTCGGACACTGGCTTCCGAGTTGGAGTGGTCCGATAAAGCCCTCATCCCTGTGTTTTGGAGAGGTTTGGCGGAGCATGTTAAAGATGCTCTCTCCACTAGAGAGGTTCCTGCCAGTTTGGAAGAGCTGATTGCCATTTCCACCCGCATTGACCTCCGTTTTTCGGAGCGCGGTATGGAGCGTGCTCAATCCAAGCGGAAGGTTACTCTGGCTCCCAATTTTTTTGAGCCTCTGAAACTACCCAATCCAGAGGTTCCACCCCCAGAGCCCATGGAGGTGTCTTGCGCCGTTCTCAAGGTGTGTCCGGCACAAGACTCCAGTCGCCGTCTTATTTGTCAACACGCGGTGTCTCAGAACAACAGTGCCCCGCAACGGCCAAATTCTGTACCGCCGGGTAAGACCCTTGTTCCTCCCCACCTTCAGCCGAAGGTTCTTGACTGGGCACACACATCCAGGAGGGGTGGTTACTGTGGCTATATGCAGACCACAAAACTCCTGGCAGGGTCTTACTGGTGGCCGCACAGGGCTCGGGATGTTAAAAAATATATTCAGTCCTGCGCCTTTTGTGCTCGGAATAGCCTCCTTAAGTGAAGAGCGAAGACGCCTGCCGACACACGGTGGCGTTCCACTTTAACTTCCGCTCCCGCTGTCTCCCACGGGTCCCTTCTCAGACCTGGCGATCTTGCCACCCCTGAGGCCTTCCACGTGTCCCGGGTCTCTCTGTCATTTATCGGGACATCAGACTTGCCTGCGGATGAGTCTGAGGCCTATACCTCTTACGGGCACAAGTTGGTGGATCATAAGGCCCAGGGAGGGGGGGGCCCTAGGAGGGGGGGTAATGTTAGGAGTCGGATTTCTGCGTTTACTCAGCAGGGATCCAGATCCTCACATTCTGCACTCTCCTCCTATTTTTCCACTGCAGAGGAGATTGCTTTGCAGCAAATCTCTCCTGAAGCTAAGTCCTTCTGTCCTCTTACTGGGCATGGTCATGGGACGATCTCCCATTGGCGATCGGGAGTCATGTGCTCAGGTCCCGCTCCAGTTCTCATTGGTCCATCTCAGAGATCTGGAAGCGTGCAGAAGGTCCCGGCTACTATAAAAGGCGCGCATGGCTGTTCCGCCATGCGCTAGTATAGACTACACTTGCTATGTGTGAATGGTGACGGATGTATGATTCTGGTGACTGACTCATTTGAAACCCCTTCCCTCTGATATTACGCATGGTGATAGGGAATTAGTTTAGTAGTCAGCGCCAGTCAGTGGCAAGCCTTAAGCCACTGTGCTCACCGCACCGCTACGCTAGCGTCCGACATCGCGCTAGCTATCTGTCTTTGTCGTTGAGTGGCAGTGTCCTAGGCAGCGCTGCAGTTGCAGCCCTTCTTGGCGTTCGTAGCAGCGACGTCGCACACACGGTAGGTCTAGAGGGACGCAGCTCCCCTGTCTTGGGTCCTGCTCCTGTGACCAGATACCGTGTGTGCATTAACCTGAAGCCTGTGTCTCTAACAGGTTCAGCGTTTTGTATGCTACCTGAAGCCTGTGTCACAAACAGGTTCAGTGTTTTGTATGTTTTTGTTGCGGCACCTCTGTGTGTGAACAGAGCCCGCTCTGCACACTCCGGGTGAAGTTGACATACCGCCATATTGCTCCTCTGTCATCACTCAGCAGCGGTTGTTACACCTACTGCACAGTAGACCCCGAGAGGCGAACGCACTTTATTATTTATTTTTATTTAGTACGTTCCGCCGTTCCTAACAAACCAAACGAACAGCACGAGTCTGGGACCGACGTCTATGGTGAGCTGCTCTGAAGTGGCGAGCCTGAATGGGAGAACACAGAGGCAGATAAGGCTTGGGATCTATCCAGTGCAGCGGAAGAATCCTGATGCCTAACAACTGTATCCAATCCCTTTCAAGCAGTTTAACAGAAATAATGTCTTATATCAACAAATTGGTGAGATCACTCACCCGGTAAATATCACAAGGGGATATTCATGATATGACTAATTAAACCTACAAAGATAAACGAATAACCCCAAATAGAGAACCAACATGTACGGAATAATAAAATATTTTATTGAATATTATTTAAAAAAGACAAGGAATAAAACCAGCAAAATAGACAGATATAATACCATAAACATAAGGCGTTACATGGTAGACATGGGGCAAATGTAATTAAATAACATACAATCTTCATAGAACAAAGCATAAAGTGCAATGAACAGATACATCTGAATAAAAATACATAATATGTGAATAAGATATATATACCAGTATAAAGTGCCCAATGCCTCTCCAACTCCAACGTACGTTTCGCCTGATGTGGCTTTCTCAAGGAGTGAAGTAACAATGAATATGGGGAAGTTTTTATATGTTACACGGTCCAATAGAAAACAATGGTTCCCACAATTTAATTAATTATCTAAAGTATTAATAGTTTTGGTGATCAGGTCCTAAAAACAGAGTGATACATTCCAGTGAAATGACACAATCAAAACAAACTGAAAAATATATATATATTGACAAGGCGCACATCACATCCCATATGATGCGTTCCACAGTGGAACGCACGCCACCGCCGATATCGCGGGACCCGGAAGACACGTCATATGCTGCAATAACAGGAAGTATGCAGCGCAGACCGGATCAATATTCCCGAAACCGGAAGTGACGTTTCGCTATCAAAACATCCCGGGAAGAAGTGTGCATCACCTTAATCTCCCCGGGAGGCGGAAGCTGTAAATACCATAGCAACGCCCCAACTCAATATATATATATTATATATAACACACATATATTGACAAGGCGCACATCACATCCATATGATGCGTTCCACCATGGAACGCACGCCACCGCCGGTATCGCGGGACCCGGAAGACACGTCATATGCCGCATAACAGGAAGTATGCAGCGCAGACCGGATCAATATTCCCGAAACCGGAAGTGACGTTTCGCTATCAAAACATCCTGGGATGAAGTGTGCATCACCTTAATCTCCCCGGGAGGCAGAAGTTGTAAATACCATAGCAACGCCCCAACTTAGTATGTACACTAATAGAACAAATTCAGTCCAATGTATCATATTAATACCAACGGGAGACACTACATACATAAGGAAAATAGATAATAAGGAAAAAATATTGATTATTATAATGCCAATATACGGAAAACCGGATATAACATATCGCAACTTTTCAATGGCAAATGTAAAGACATATAGCATGACAACTAAAAAGCATCACTCCTATACAAAATATAGACACAATAAACGGGGTAGTCCATCGAAATCAATAGTAGATATTAATACACATGAATCTAAAATTAAGTCTCATATCAAAACGCAACAACGGTAAATTACCGATGGCATATGGACTAAGAAAAACAAAAAACAAAAAAACAATAAGCCATACATCAAATATGTGGGACAACAAAAAAAAAAAAAAAAAAAACAGAAAACAGAAAAGGAATGAAATAATGTGAAAAAAATATATATTATATATATAAACCTATAACAAAAGTGCAAAGTGTAGTGATCACACGTGCGCTCGAGTGAACTAAAGTGAACACAATAATACAAAAATTTTTAATAAATAAATAGATAATGAATACATAATAAATAAGTGCAAAGTACAATATAATCAAGATGCATTCCTTTTCAAGAATTGAGTTGGGGCGTTGCTATGGTATTTACAGCTTCCGCCTCCCGGGGAGATTAAGGTGATGCACACTTCTTCCCGGGATGTTTTGATAGCGAAACGTCACTTCCGGTTTCGGGAATATTGATCCGGTCTGCGCTGCATACTTCCTGTTATTGCAGCATATGACGTGTCTTCCGGGTCCCGCGATATCGGCGGTGGCGTGCGTTCCACTGTGGAACGCATCATATGGGATGTGATGTGCGCCTTGTCAATATATATATATTTTTCAGTTTGTTTTGATTGTGTCATTTCACTGGAATGTATCACTCTGTCTTTAGGACCTGATCACCAAAACTATTAATACTTTAGATAATTAATTAAATTGTGGGAACCATTGTTTTCTATTGGACCGTGTAACATATAAAAACTTCCCCACATTCATTGTTACTTCACTCCTTGAGAAAGCCACATCAGGCGAAACGTACGTTGGAGTTGGAGAGGCATTGGGCACTTTATACTGGTATATATATCTTATTCACATATTATGTATTTTTATTCAGATGTATCTGTTCATTGCACTTTATGCTTTGTTCTATGAAGATTGTATGTTATTTAATTACATTTGCCCCATGTCTACCATGTAACGCCTTATGTTTATGGTATTATATCTGTCTATTTTGCTGGTTTTATTCCTTGTCTTTTTTAAATAATATTCAATAAAATATTTTATTATTCCGTACATGTTGGTTCTCTATTTGGGGTTATTCGTTTATCTTTGTAGGTTTAATTAGTCATATCATGAATATCCCCTTGTGATATTTACCGGGTGAGTGATCTCACCAATTTGTTGATATAGTTTTTCCCCAATTATTTGGGGTTATTGTATTCTAAGCTGTTTTCTGTTTCTTTTCAAGATGGATTTACGCACTCTTGAGGCCAATTGGCTGTTACAGGCAGAAAATGTTTTTAAAGGGGAACCAGCTCAAGACAATTCTAACCATAATAATATACGTGAGCTTAAAAACAAACTCAAGAATTGTTTCCACCGTAGGATAAAAATTTGGTGGAATAAAGTGTTTTTAGAAAATTATTTAAGTAAACATTTGATCCCTAGAGGTCTTAGGGTGCAATTATTCCCTTCATATGGTAGAGATGATGTGAAATTCTCATCAGCATGGGAGAACATTTGCAACACCTGCTCTCGTTCATTTATTTCCTTGATCATTGATTATAATTCCCAGTCTCTCCCTATACTTGAAAAAGAAATAGAGGATCTGAATAAGGATCTTATTAAATTGTCTACATCGGGGGAGATGGAAAAATTTAAAAAGGAATTAGAAGATCTGCATGTATCCTGGGAAAAACAAATTAAGGATAATAAAACAAAAAAATATACCAGGGACTTATCTGATATGGAGAACAATAGGATGTACAAATGGAAACTTCCCTCTAAACGATTTAGGATGAGAAGTTCATCTATAGCCTCATCTACATCTATGGAATCTTCTAGCTCTGGATTTGGGAGAACATATAATACTAGGACGCGTAAACGTAAAAATAATTCTGGACAGACATCTCCTAGGAGAAAGAAGGATGTTCCTGGCACCAGTGATCTACCATCCAATAAGGTAATTAATTTATCAGATGTTGAATTGACATCTCAGCAAAGGGAGGTCCTTGAGTTAGGACTTAGTTTTTCACCCACTGCTAACTTTGACTCCTTTGCAGCCTTGAAAGATTTGCATCTTTTTGCACGCAAACTTCTCCTTAAAAAGTTACATCATAAATCTGCCAATAAGGAGAAGGGGAATTTGGATACGGAAGCAGAATTGGAGGCTTTGGAAACTCTTAATGAGTTACTTTTGGAGCAAGGACCGGCAGTTGGAAGTAAGTTTCCTAGGGCATTGGTTCCAAAATCAAAGAAATTTCCACCTCTGACTTTAAGTGCCAATATTGATCTATTTGTGAAGTTGGTCAGTTCTGATTTCAGAAATATTTCAACTAAAATTTGTGATTATAATTTAACTGCGGCTCAAAATAGAGCTGTTAAAGAACTTTCTGCTAGAACTGATGTAGTCATAAAACCATCTGATAAAGGTGGTAATACAGTGATTTGGCCTTGTACAATGTACGAAAAGGAGGTGTATAAACTATTGAAAGATACCAGATGCTATAGGAGGCTTACTTTTAACCCTTTAACTTCTTTTTGTTCACAGTTGAAGACTATATTGTTAGGAGCTGTTGAGTCCTTGATTATTAGTCAAAGACAGATGGACTATCTGGTTGTGGAGTGTCCGACTATTGCCACGTTTTATATACTTCCGAAGGTACATAAAAATGTATCTTGTCCACCAGGCCGCCCGATTGTGGCAGGCAATAACAGCTTTAGTGAACCCATTTGTAAGTTGATTGACTCTGTTCTCCATCCCTTGGTAGAAACTTTACCGTCTTACCTTAAGGATACAAATGATGTTTTACGTAAGATGGATGGTCTTCAGTTGGAGGAAAACATGATCCTTGTGACCTGTGATATTGAATCTCTCTACACGTCTATAAGACATGAAGATGGTCTTTCTGCGGTTAAACGGTTTTTGATGATGTCCAATGATGATGGTGAGTTTTGTGAGTTCATTGTGGATCTCCTCCAGTTTGCACTCACTCATAATTTTTTTATTTTTTCAGATCAGTTTTTCCTACAGCTCCAGGGCACCGCTATGGGGGCGGCCTTTGCGCCCTCATATGCTAATTTGTTCCTGGGGCTGTGGGAGAGAAATATCTTTACAACTGATTCTACACCATTGGCTGATAGAGTGCAATACTGGGGGAGATACATCGATGATATTTTATGTATTTGGCAGGGCTCTATGGATGAGCTTCACACTTTTATGAGCCATCTGAATGATAATGATTTGAATCTGCGTCTAACATATAAAGCGGGAAGATCAAATATTGAATTTTTGGATGTTTTGCTTCAGGTTGATGATACTGGATTTATACATACTGATGTTTTCCGCAAGCCAACCTCGACGAATAGCCTGTTACATTTTTCATCATCCCATCAACAAAGTCTTATTCGTGGTATACCCATAGGACAATTTTTACGGATGCGACGCATCTGTTCGAGAGAGGAATCATTTGAAAAACAGAGTAAAGACCTAAGTACTAGATTTCAAGAACGTGGATACCCCTCTTCATGTATAAAACGTGGGTATTGGCGTGCGAAAAGAACAGATCGTTTGGAGGCACTACATAAACGCAGATCTGACGCACTTATTTCTGATAAGGTACGCTATATACAAGATTTCAATGGCAAATGGCGTGAAGTAAACATGATTTTGAATAAACACTGGGGGGTTCTACAAATAGACCCCATTTTGTCACAATATCTGCCATCTCGTCCAGCTATTACATATAGAAGATCCAAAAACATCCGTGACAAGTTAGTACATAGTCACTATAATAAGAAAAAGGAGAATGTGTTTGGATCACGGGGTCCAAGATGGGGATGTAAACCATGTGGTTCATGTGTTGCATGCCCTAACATAGAGAGATGTGGTGAGTTCTCAAATGCTGATGAGAATAGAACATTCAAAATACTCTACCATATTACGTGCACCACCATGGCTGTTATTTATTGTGCTAGTTGCCCCTGCAATTTGAAGTATGTTGGTCTCACATCAAGAGAATTCAGACGTAGAGTGAGGGAACATGTCTTGGATATAAGAGCGGCACGAGATGTTTCTGATGTTGATTCACTAAAGACACTGCCAAGACATTTTAGATTGTTCCATGAGTGTAATGATTCTCTGTTAAGAGTGAGGGGTATTGATCATATTGCATTGAACATTAGGGGGGGAGATATTAAAAAACGTCTCGCACAAATTGAAGCCAAATGGATATTCAGGTTGGATACGATTGCACCTAGGGGTCTTAATGAACAACTATCTTTTAATGCGTTTTTATAATTGTTTTAACTTCTTTATTTTTGTCTTTGTTTCTTCTTTAGCTCGTACCCGGTCCTTGGATTTTCTTGAAAAGGAATGCATCTTGATTATATTGTACTTTGCACTTATTTATTATGTATTCATTATCTATTTATTTATTAAAAATTTTTGTATTATTGTGTTCACTTTAGTTCACTCGAGCGCACGTGTGATCACTACACTTTGCACTTTTGTTATAGGTTTATATATATAATATATATTTTTTTCACATTATTTCATTCCTTTTCTGTTTTCTGTTTTTTGGTTTTTTTTGTTTTTTTTTTTGTTGTCCCACATATTTGATGTATGGCTTATTGTTTTTTTGTTTTTTGGTTTTCTTAGTCCATATGCCATCGGTAATTTACCGTTGTTGCGTTTTGATATGAGACTTAATTTTAGATTCATGTGTATTAATATCTACTATTGATTTCGATGGACTACCCCGTTTATTGTGTCTATATTTTGTATAGGAGTGATGCTTTTTAGTTGTCATGCTATATGTCTTTACATTTGCCATTGAAAAGTTGCGATATGTTATATCCGGTTTTCCGTATATTGGCATTATAATAATCAATATTTTTTCCTTATTATCTATTTTCCTTATGTATGTAGTGTCTCCCGTTGGTATTAATATGATACATTGGACTGAATTTGTTCTATTAGTGTACATACTAAGTTGGGGCGTTGCTATGGTATTTACAACTTCTGCCTCCCGGGGAGATTAAGGTGATGCACACTTCATCCCAGGATGTTTTGATAGCGAAACGTCACTTCCGGTTTCGGGAATATTGATCCGGTCTGCGCTGCATACTTCCTGTTATGCGGCATATGACGTGTCTTCCGGGTCCCGCGATACCGGCGGTGGCGTGCGTTCCATGGTGGAACGCATCATATGGATGTGATGTGCGCCTTGTCAATATATGTGTGTTATATATAATATATATATATTGAGTTGGGGCGTTGCTATGGTATTTACAGCTTCCGCCTCCCGGGGAGATTAAGGTGATGCACACTTCTTCCCGGGATGTTTTGATAGCGAAACGTCACTTCCGGTTTCGGGAATATTGATCCGGTCTGCGCTGCATACTTCCTGTTATTGCAGCATATGACGTGTCTTCCGGGTCCCGCGATATCGGCGGTGGCGTGCGTTCCACTGTGGAACGCATCATATGGGATGTGATGTGCGCCTTGTCAATATATATATATTTTTCAGTTTGTTTTGATTGTGTCATTTCACTGGAATGTATCACTCTGTTTTTAGGACCTGATCACCAAAACTATTAATACTTTAGATAATTAATTAAATTGTGGGAACCATTGTTTTCTATTGGACCGTGTAACATATAAAAACTTCCCCATATTCATTGTTACTTCACTCCTTGAGAAAGCCACATCAGGCGAAACGTACGTTGGAGTTGGAGAGGCATTGGGCACTTTATACTGGTATATATATCTTATTCACATATTATGTATTTTTATTCAGATGTATCTGTTCATTGCACTTTATGCTTTGTTCTATGAAGATTGTATGTTATTTAATTACATTTGCCCCATGTCTACCATGTAATGCCTTATGTTTATGGTATTATATCTGTCTATTTTGCTGGTTTTATTCCTTGTCTTTTTTAAATAATATTCAATAAAATATTTTATTATTCCGTACATGTTGGTTCTCTATTTGGGGTTATTCGTTTATCTTTGTAGGTTTAATTAGAAATAATGTCTTAGCCAAAGTGACCTCAATATAGGAAAAGATGGCAGCTTGTGGACTACAACAGTCCATTTAAAGACAGTGGTTTGACAAACTATTATGCTGTTTAATATGTAAAAATGGTCCACAAATTACCCTTTTAGTAATTTGTGATCATATAGACTGTTATTTGCAGTACACTGACACAGACTGATGGTGTCACTGTCAGAGGTAACATCATCTAGCTGTGACTGAGATTGGTCATGTACAATTTATTCCAAAATTTCCTCCTCACTAATGTGCTTGCTAGAGGCAAAATAATTGGCCTTCATTTTGTAGTAACAACTGCCCAGGTGGCTAATGTCAGTGGTAATGGTGCTTCTGCTGCTGCTAAATCCCATCACAATATTTTGCTATGAAAAGTTTCATTGCCAGTGACACTTTTTCATTTACCATACATTTTATACAATGTTATAATTAACTCTTGACAATCTTTTCAAACACAATTATTTAACCCTTCCCAAATAGGAGGCAAAAAGAGATGCTGAGTAACTGGGTATATGCACAGAAAGCAAAAGTGGTAGCAGGATACAGTATAGGTGTGTAGTATAGCTGTATAGGTGCAAAATAGACATGCACCGTTAATATGTCTACATTTACTAAACATTTATTTATTAACAAAATGTAACCTCCTTCCCAATAATGAAGCTGCCAGTTGGGGACCTATGAGGCATTGATCCCTCAAACTACAGACTCTAATGTACTTGTCTTGTTGCTCAGTTGTGCAACGGGGCCTCCCACTTCTCTTTCTACTCTGGTTAGAGCCTGTTTATGCTCTCCTCTGAAGAGAGCAGTACACACCATTGTAGGAAATCTTCAGTTTCTTGGCAATTTAGCGGTCATTTCTAAGAACAAGAATAGACTGTCAAGTTTCACATGAAAGTTCTTTTTTTCTGGCCATTTTGAGAGTTTAGGGGAACCAACAAATGTAATGCTCCTGAATCTCAACTAGCTCAAAGGAAGGTCAGGTTTATAGCTTCTCTAATCAGCCAAACTGTTTTCAGCTGTGCTAACATACTTGCACAAAGGTTTTCAAGGGTATTCCAACCATCCATTAGCCTTATTACACAGTTAACAGACACAAAGTACCATAAGAACACTGGAGTGATGGTTGTTGGAAATGGGCCTCTATACACCTATGAAGACATTACATTACAAACCACACATTTGCAGCTAGAATAGTCATTTACCACATTAACAACGTATAGAGTGTATTTCTGAATCAATTAAAGGGAACCTGTCACCCCCCAGGCAGTTTTAACTAAAAGAGCCACCTTGTGCAGTCCTAATGCTGAATTCTGTCAAGGTGGTTCTTTTAGTTGGGGTCCATTCCACCGCTGAAAGAATCGTTTTTTATAATTTGTCACTCATACCTCTAGTTGGTCTGGGGGGCAGGTCTTTTCTCCCGGACACAAACGCCTCACAGCCATCAGTCATTTTCTCCATTCTTCTGGGCGCCGCCTCCTCGGCGCTGATATTTACCTGGCGCCTGCGCTGTAATCTTGATTCTTGGGCATGCGCAGTTAGCGCTGCCCATCCACTGACATCACACGATGTCTTCCATCTCGGCCTGAGTGGACGCGCGGCCCAAGATCCCCCCCGCAGTCTCTCCTGATTTATTCACACTGCGGGGCGGAATCTCGGGCAGTGCGGCCATGCAGGCGCGAGAAGGAAGACATCATGTAATGTCATTGGACGGGCAGCGCTAACTGCGCATGGCCAAGAAACAAGATTACAGCGCAGGCGCTGGGTAAATAACTGAACAATGAGGAGGCGGCGCACAGAAGAATGGAGGAAATGACTGATGGCTGTGAGGCGTCTATGTCCGGGGGAAAGACCTGCCCCCTGAAAAACTAGAGGTATGAGTGACAATTTATAAAAATGATTCTTTCAGCCGTGGAAGGGACCCCAACTAAAAGAGCCACCTTGACAGAATGCAGCATTAGTGCTGCACAAGGTGGCTCTTTTAGTTAAAACCGCCTGGGGGTGTGACAGGTGCCCTTTAATGTTAGCTTCATTGCAAAAAACTGTGCTTTTCTTTCAAAAATAAGGAAATTTCTAAGTGACCCTAAACTTTTGAACGGTAGTGTATCTAAATACAGTATATTGTAATTTTTTTCATTTTAAGTGAAATGGACTGAAGCAGAAGTTTGGGCACCCTTGGAGATTATTGTGCTTGACCTTGACCAAGGTTTCAGACCTAAATTAGTCTGTGGGGGTCATGTTTTGTTCATTTTCATCATTGGGAAAGGCCAGGTGATGCAAATTCCCCATCTTTATAAAAACCCAACCTCCTCTATTCTTCTGCCAAAAACAGCAGCTGTGGGTCCTTCTAAATAGCTGCCTAGCACTCTGATAGTGAAAATGGTGGCGGCCCAAAAAGCAGGTGAAGGCTATAAGAAGATAGTAAAGCATTTTAAAGTTGCCCTTTCCTTAGATCACAATGTCAATTACGAATCAATTATGAAATGACAGTTAGCAGGCATAGTGGACGTCAAGTTAAGGTCTGGAAGACTAAGCAAAATTTCAGTGAGAGCTGCTTGTAGGATTACTAGAGAGTAGAGATGAGCGACTTTGCCTTTTTTCGGGTCGAGTCGGGTTTCATGAAACCCGACTTTCGCAAAAGTCGGGTAGAACGAAATCGGCCAACTATAGGGAAAAGTCGGAAGCCGACTGAAACACGAAACCCAATGCAAGTCAATGGGGAAGCAAAGTCGCCAGGAAGTGGAAGACAGTAAACACACCTACAGTGCCCATTTCAATGCCAAAAACATCAATTCTTATAACTGAAGCTTGTCAACCTTAATTTACTTCCTAAGAATAGTTACGCAATGAAAACTGGGGGTTCTTTGGCTAAAGTTGTGGGGGGGTTGGGCTGGCTCCAGGTTTTCGTGTGCCGTGGGCCAAAGAGTGTCAGTGCGACCTTTTAACACATACCACAACTCATGATGCTCAGATACGCCACAGAAATATAGGTATAGTACAATGACACATACTTCACTGCTTATATGACATGACTGATCTATTTTAAATTGTACAATAGCTCAAAGAAAGGACAGTATATTACTCCATACAGTGTTATGGCCACCACATACAGAATAATGAGCCCCATATATTTCTTCACACCAAATAATTTGTCACATATAATGTTCCATACAGTATCTGATGAGCTACACATAATGCTCCATATATAATGGGCCTCATTTGTAATGCTCCAGTGTATAATATGCCACTTAGATGCTGCTCCATTGTCTGATCTGCCCCATTTACATTGCTCCAGTACATGATGGGCCCTATTTTTAATTAACCCAGGCATGGTATGTGAAAAGAGCTCCATGGAGTAATCTGAGGTGTGTGCTTCCACATCCTTCACTTTTGGCATGGGTGAAGGACACAAGGAAAGGGGTTGCTCCTGACCGGAAGCCTGCAGTTACGACTCAGTGCTTGCATTTTTTACAACTTCAGAAGAGGAGGCGATAGAGCTGATAGCTGTTTCAACAATGTAAGCCACAAACAGTTCCTGATACTCCGGCTTTAAAAGCAGTCTACCTACTCCCAGAAAAGGGAGCCTTACAGGCCTTCCAGAGCTACACCATGACGCTGGCTCAACACCTCCTGCCTTAGATGCTATTGTGTTTTTGGCTCTACCAGCGGATGCACCACCACCATCAGTACTAAGTGGCCCTGCATGCCCACATCCGCGTCCTCTTCCACCATACTTCCTCATGTTTTTTAAAATGGACCCAAAATACCAGCAGATATATGGTACTGTATCAGAAGCATACAGCTCTATACAGTATATGGATAACAGTAAATCTCCGTATATATTTCATGAGGCATACACGGACGCTCACAGGCTCAGTATGGATTACCCAATAAAATAACAAGTTGAAAAAAAGGAACAGTATCACCAGATACAAGGTATATATAGTATAGTGTAAACATTCTGATTCTCTGTATGCATTTCAGGAGGCAGACACAAACGCTCTCAGGCCCAGTATGGATTACACAAGAATATGAAAAGCTGTAAATGGGTTATGTAACACAAGCGTACAGCTGTATACAGTGTTGGGGTAATCTTAAAGTTCCAAATATAATGCCGGAGTAACAGACAGACATTTACAGGCTCATTATGGATTACACCAGAATCTAAATAGCTAAAAAGGTTACTGTATCAGAAGCGTTCTTCTGTATACAGTGTTGGTCAAATTGAAAATATCAGTATATATTTCTGTAGTCACACTCAGCCGCTCACTCACATTGGTTTTGACCATAATAAAAAATGTTGTAAAAAAGTTCCTGGATAACAAGATAGCAAGTAAATATTTTTTAGGGTACAATTGAAATCTCCATATAAATAGTCCCGTAGTCACTCTCAGATGCTTACACAGTAAGGATTTGACCGTATTGATAAATGTCGAACAAAGGTACTATATAACAAGATACAAGCTGTATCGAGTATAGTATAAAAATTTGTTTCTCCGATTCACCGTATATATAGAAGGCGTAACCCACACACGCTCACTCACTATGGATGATGTAGGGAAGGTGGACTGACAGACAAACCAGCCTGTAGTGAGAAGCAGAGGTGTAGCGCAGTGTAGGTGTGAAACCGCTAAGATAAAGAGAAAGGGTGCAGTGTTTTAGCTTGCCCATTGGAGGGCAGTGGAGAGTGTAGGAGTGGGACTGAATAACTGCCATTGGTCAGAGAAACTGTTAGGTGATGGTGGGCGGAGTTACCAGAACTGGAAGTATAAAAGGCTGAGGGAAGTTTCAGGAAGAGTCAGTCAGCGAAGGGAGCACAGTAAAGAGGAAGTTCTGCTGAGGAAATAGAGACAGTGGAAAGGCTCCAGAGAGGATGGACAGTTGAGGCGGTCACGAGGGGGTGGCCTAGAGGACGGTAGCCGCAGACGAAGATGGCCTGGGGCTATCATACGGACGGTGTGCTCAGACTGGTGCAGCGCTGTGGTGGTTGGGCCTAGGCCAGCCACAGTGGAAGAGCCACAGAGGACGCCACAATTATAGTTAGAAAGGAAGTGAAGGTGCCGGGGCCTGTGTACAGAGAAATGTGAAACGGCTGTGGTGAATTGCTGTTGTCGACAGAAGGATGGGCACTAAAAAAGGACCTGTTCAATACAAACTCTGTCTCAGTCTCATGGTTGTCTGCGGCAACAAGAGGCCCCCCCTACAGTTGGTTATCCTACACGGTAGTGTGTGAGGAGCATACACCGCTAGACGGTGTGTGAAAAAATGAACGCTCAGTAACTCACCAGGACAAAATAATAAAATTTGGAGTGCTTTGAAAAAAGCAGTTTGAACAACAGTGTGCACACAGCAATGCAGCTAGCAGGTAGCCTTAAAAGGCAGCCTAATCACCACCAGCGCTGCTGCACACAACAAAAGGGGGGTGCTACTAGGTACTAACCGTGCAGGGTTTATATTAGGGATGGCGGAACGCACCAAATTATAAAGTAGTAGTAGGTGCGTTCGCTGCCCGGGGTCCAGAGGTGGTACACTGCTGCTAGACAATGGTGGAAGAATAGAGCGGCGTGAAAACAGTCACACGTGGGTTACGTCA
Source organism: Dendrobates tinctorius (assembly GCF_039654945.1). Lineage (NCBI taxonomy): Eukaryota > Metazoa > Chordata > Amphibia > Anura > Dendrobatidae > Dendrobates > Dendrobates tinctorius. The sequence continues at coordinate 5,984,457 of NW_027361686.1, read as the reverse complement.
CCCAGTGTGAGCAGGAGCGGACTCTGTTAATTCACAGAGCCGCACAACCACTGAACGTGGATGATGGAGCCTGTTTAGCTCACAGAGCCCGGCCAAAGAGCGCACAGCCAACGGCCACAGAACTCTACCCCAAGGACACAGGGTTAGAGTCCCTCTAGGCCCACTGAGCGCGCGGTGTCGCTACCATGAACGCCGCTATAGGCGCTGGCTATGGAGTGTGGAGCACTTGCACTGAGGTGTGCCGAGTCACTGATGAAGACTAAAGCCTGACTCAAACTCTGGCCTACCTACGCCTAAGCCTGGGCGGCTAGCAAGCTAGGCTGCACAACACATGCATACCAAGGGTAGGGGTTTCATAATGAGTCAGTCACCAGAGACATTCATACGTGCATACATCATTCACTCCATATAGTCTGAAAATATAGTCTACCCTAGCGCATGGAAGAGCGGCCTTGCGAACCTTTTATAGCCGCGAGCGTCCGGGACCTTCCTGGCTTCTCGGATGGGCCAATCTGAACAGGAGCAGGACCTGAGCACGTGACCTTCGATCTCCAATGGGAGATCACTCCACGGGCATGCTCAGTGGCCCGACATGGGGACTTAGTCCCTGTAGAATCTCGCTGCTGAGCAGCATGTACTGCCATAGCTGTGCCAGAGGTGACAGCAGCAAGCAAACCCATAGAGCTGGTCTGGGCAGAGCGCTGGGACTGATGAGTTTGCTGCGCAACCTCCTCTGTGGCTGGAGAGGAATGGGAGACCGCCAGAAGCAAGGCTCGAGGTTCCCGCTGTGCAGAGATAGGAACCCGACGCCTAACAGTTTTCATTTTATTTTTTGTAATTTTTAAATGTAAAACATGAAAATATATACTTTTTGACTAAAATACAATGGACATGTGTCATCTTTAACTTTAGACCTGTTAAGAAATCATTGAATCTTCAACTTAACTAACTGTTCACAATAACAGTAATTTTGACCAGGGGTGCCCAAACTTTTTCATGCCACTGCATACAGTGGGTGCGGAAAGTATTCAGACCCCTTTAAATTTTTCATTCTTTATTTCATTGCAGCCATATGATAAGTACATTTTTTTTTATCATTAATGTACACTCTGTGTTAGGGTTGGCAGATTTATTAATAGAATAAAGTGCAATCGCAACCTGGGGTCCACCGTGCAGAGATGTTACCTGCTGCTAGTGTGAACAATGACGGACGAAAACAGCTATCATTACCTTACACACGCTGTGTTAAGGCTCATTCACACGTCAGTTTGTGGTCAGTATTTTGCATCAGTGTTTGTATGCCAAAGCCAGGAATGGAACTTACCGAGAAAAAAATATAATTGAAAGACTGACTCCTGTTCCTTATTTTGGAGCATTCCTGGTTTTGCCATACAAATACTGATGAAATACTGATCAAAAATACTGATGTGTGAAAGAGGCCTTAATGCCACACAGTGGGAACAAGAACGCTGAGTACCAATCTCTGTTACTTCACAGAGCGGTACTGCACGAAGTATGCTAAGTACTATACCCTGTTAACGTCACAGGGGTGATAGCACATGGATTGAGCTAGCTCTGAGACTAAACTGTGCTAACCACACACATGAATGAAGCAGATGCTGAGCCGATAGAAAGGACTCATATAACGCTAGGTACAATACCCTGTTGCCTTCATGGAAAAGTATAGAATAAGGCTGTGCTCACACACAGCGTTTTTTAGTGGTATTTTTAGCAGTTTTGCCAATAAAATCACTATAAAACCGCTAAAAATAAGCTTCCCATTCATTTCTATGCATTTTTTGCGCATATTTTACTGCGAAAAAACCGCATTGCGGATTTTTCCGCGCTTCTGGCTAGTTCTATGCGTTTTGAAAATGCGCAGAAAAAAAGCACAAAAAACGCGCGTTTTCTGCGCAAAAACCGCGCAGAAAACGCGCAGACAAAAACGTGCGGTTTCTGGGAAGGGAGTCAGGTTTTTAAGCAGAAATTTTCTGCTACATGTGCACTTAGCCTAAGGGTCGAACTTGCTCTGTAACTGAACCGTGCTAACCGCACAATGGAACGAAACAGGTGCTAAGCCAAGCAGCAAGTCACCCCAGTCCTGACACTAATGAAACTGTGCCTAACCGGCACCCTAAGCAAGCAGCAGACTAGAGACTCAGGCGTTGAGGCATGGGTACGAAACCGCATAAGTGTGCAAAACTGCCTGCCAACGTGTACAATCTCAGGACATAAGCTGACACATGCAAACAAGCAGACAGAATGGTAGAGTATCCACCCACACACCAAAACATAAATGACTAGCGCGCCCACGTGTGCTGCTGAGAGCCTTTTATATGCTAGGCTCCACCCCAAATACTCACGCCCAATAGGTCAAGGCATCGCCCGCAGGCCAATTGGGAGCTACCACATCACCAGAGCAGCTAACGCCCGACCGCCACATCATGGACATGCTCAGTAAGGTTGCACCTGTACTTCACTCGTTAACATAGACTTGGTGGAGAGCCAGCAATAACCAAATGTACACCACATGACTGAGGAAGATGCTGGGACCAATGTTTGTGCTGAGCAGCAATTGCAGCAGCTGGACCTGAATGGTCCCAGAAAACCATGCCATATATACAGGTTTTAAAAGAGACACACGAAAAGTGTTGGTGATGTTCAAGTGCGGTAGACTGAAGCGATTAACTACAGGATTCACCTGCTCAAGGACCTTGAAAGAACCTAAGTAGCAAGGACAAAATTTAGTGGACTCTATATGCAGCTTGATGCTATGAACTGGCAGCCACACAAAAACTCCAGGGCAAAAACTGGAGTGGGACAACTATGTGTATCGGCAGAATCCCTCATCCTCTCCTTTGACACCTTAATTGCATCCAACGTGCAGTCCCAGATGCCATGAGCCTCCACTGCCCAGTCTACCACCCTCGGGTTGGAAGACGAGATGGGCATGGGCACAGGGACACGCAGATGCTGACCATAGTAAAGGAGAAAAAAAGGAGTCTGCCCCGTGGAATCGGAGAAGGCATTGTTTAAGGCAAACTCTGCTCATGGCAACAGGGACAACCAATTGTCATGCCTGGCAGACAGTAGAAAAGTGATCAGAGTCTGATTAGTCCTCTCCACCAGCAAATTTGTCTCAGGATGATATGCGGAAGACAGATTAAGCTCAATATTGAGAAGGCGACAAAGCTCAATCCAGAAACGAGACGTGAACTGGGGACCCCGGTCACTGACAATCTTGTCAGGCATCCCATGAAGGTGGAATATATGTTTGATATAAACAATACCGCCAGAGCCCATGCAGATGGTATATGAGGAAAAGGAACCAGGTGCAGCATTTTGGAGAAATGATCGGTGAAGACCCAAATGACCTTATAATTATGGGACTTAGGCAGGTCCACTATTAAGTCCTTCCTGGCCATCTTCCAGGGGCTACTGTTATGATGAGTCACCGAAAGAGGAAAAAAACAAAATACTAGCTAAGTCCAGAAAAAAACAGAGAGGTTGGCAGCTATCGGATTGCAGACCCCTGAACCTATTCACAACAACTAGCAGTAGCCGTGGGGGGTTCCTACGGTGCCCTAGACCCCTCGATCACAGCCGGAGAACTACATAGCCTAAAGACAGAAAGAGGAAAAACTAAACTGCCCCAGAGCAGACCCCAAAGCAATAGGCAGCCCCCAACACATAATGACGGCGAAGCAAGACGAAAACACTAACACAGATAGAAAGATAGGTTGAGCAAATGATGGGGCCCAAGCTAACTAAATAGGACAGGATAGGAAAGCTGCTGTCTGCCATCCGCAAAAACCCTATCCAAAATGTGCCAACCGACTGATAGGAAAAACAGGCCCTGAAGTCGCTAGGCTTCAAAAGACTATATCAGCACTCAGGTATATTCTGAAGACAGAGCAAAAGATCAACAGATCAGAGGCAAAAATGGAATTCAGCTCACCCCCGGCCGGAGATGGCAGAACTCCCAAAAAACAAGGCAAAACAAAACTGAAGTGTACAAAGCAGAGCAGAAAAACTTAGCTTTAAGACGCAGGAATCAGACTGGTCTCCAAGAATCCAGCAGGACCACCAGCAAGGCAGAAGGGCGTCAGCTGCCTTATATCCAGTCCTCAATTCCAGCCACCCAGTCATCATCTAGCTGCCCAGGTGTTTAGTAATCAGCCTCACTACCTTCCTTCACCAGAGGAGGGAGTTCATCAGACCTCAATGGTGAAGGGAAAAATGAACTCACAACAGGCTACCCTCCACAGGCAAGGTATAGAGCAACCTCGCAGGTTTCTGCCTGGAAGGGCGATTCCTGGCACACAAAACACAGGCTTGCACTTAGTCACTGACATCTTGCACCATCCGAGGCCATCAATAGGACCTCTAAAGAAGTTCCGTGGTCCTTTTGATGCCGAAATGGCCACCCAATTTTTAGGTGTGTGCCCACGACAGAACTTCTGGCCACAGATTAGGTGGTACATAGGTTTTACCTAGAGGTACCTGCTGTAGAGACACTGGTGCTACCATTCAAAGACTCTCTGAAGGGACTATTAGACGTGGCTTTTCCCCATCCTTGAATGAGACTACAGAATGGGACAAAGCATCGGTGCATAAATTCTTCCCCCTGGACAAAAAATGGATGGTAAAATTGAACTGGGAGAAGAATAAGGACCACCTTGCCTGGCGAGAATTCAGCCGTTTGGGCTGTCTGGAGGTAAAGCAGATTCTTATTGTCCGTAAAGACCTTAAAGGGATGCCGAGCTCACTCCAGAAGATTTCTCCATTCCGAAAAAGCTATTTTCATGTCGAGCAGCTCCCTGTCCCCAATGGAATAATTCTTCTCAGCTGGCGAAAAGGTCTTAGAAAAAAAAAACATGGATGTTTCCGACCTTGAGCATCCTCTTGATACAGGACTGCCTCAGCTCCAACAGTAGAGGCATCAACCTCCAAGTTGAAATGCTTGTCTACATCAGGCCAATGCAGAACTGGTTCCCTAGCTAAATGGGATTTCAGGGAGGCAAAGGCGTTGGAGACCTCCTCAGAACACACTGCCTAGGATTAGCTCTGTTCTTGGTGATGGCTACCAACGGAGCTGCTAATGTGGAGAAGTGGGGAATGAACTGGCGTTAATAGTTGATGAAACACAAAAAGCGCTTCACAGTTTTAAGGGAATGAGGTTCCTGCAAGTTCAACACCGACTCCAGCTTGGCAGGGTCCATAGCTAAACCCTTGGCTGACACAATGTACCCAAGAAAAGGTAAAGACTCATGCTCAAACACGCACTTCTCCAGTTTGGCGAAAAGAGAATTGGCGCATAAGAGCTCGAAGACTATGCACACATCTGCCCCGAAATGAGGTCTATAGGGAAATCATATGGGCGATAAGGAGGAAGAGTCTCTGCTGCCTTTTTAGAAAATACATCAGCATACTGCCAATAATGCCTAGGAAGGGAGGTTAGGTCAGTTGTGACCTCAGATGACCCAATATGAACTTGGGCCCTAAGACTTTGTCCCTCACATGAGCTACTCCATCCCATTATGCTACCTGTTGCCCAAGGTATGCCCAGAAGAACTTCATCCATGGCCTCATGGATTACTAGAAGAGAGAATATCTCCTGATGTTCTTGAGACATCATGAGAGTAAGGCGTATAGTCTGATGAGTAATATGAGTAAGAAGGACAGACCCATTAACTACCCGGGTGGTGACTAGCTTCGGAAGCATCACTAAGGGGATTGCGTGCCGTTGGACGAATGTGGAAGACAAAAAATTTCCCTCAGCCCCAGAGTCCACGCAGGCCTCTGTAGTGAGAGCAGTTGACCCATATGACAGGGAAACCTGAAAAGTTAACTTGGAGGACAAGTCTACTATGTCAAGTGAGCCTCCCCCAATAGCCACTAGATGCGATCATCCCTGACACCTGGGACACTTGAGTGAGAGTAGTCGCTAGGTACAATACCCTGTTGACTTCATGGAAAATTATAGCATAAGGGTCGAGCTTGCGCTATAGCTGAACCGTGCTAACCGCACACAGGAGTGAAAACAGATGCTAAGCCAAGCGGTAAGTTACCCCAGTCCTGACACTACTGAAACTGTGCCTAACTGGCACCCTAAACATGTAGCAGACTAAAGACTCAGGCATTGAGGCATGGGTATGAAACCGCATAAGTGTGCAACCTGCCAGCCAACGTGTACAGTCTCAGAACATAAGTAAAATATAAACTTGGCACACACAGTTGGATTCTAATGAAAAAGGTGATTTAATAAAGTACAGTACATACATTAATTGGGATCCTACTTGTGCACCACTATCACAGGGTTGTGCCAACGGTTTTGTCTATATCAGAACATAAGCAGACATACGCAAACGAGCAGTCAGAGTGGTAGAGTATCCACCCACACACCAAAACATAAATGACACTAGCGCACACCGCATGTGCCATTGCCTTTTATACGCTAGGCTCCACCCCAAACACTGATGCCCAGTCGGCTGAAGCATCACCCACGGGCCAATCCGGAGCTGCCACATCACCAGAGGAGCTAACGTCAGATCACCAGTATGAAGACACCACATCATGGACATGCTCATAAGGTGATCTCTGGACTTAGACTCCAGCGTAAGGTTGCATCTGTACATCACTGGTTACCATATACTTGGCTGGAAAGCCAGCAGTACCAAACATACAACTCCAAGAGGATGAACAAGATACTGGGAACGACGTCTGTACTGAGCAGCAAGTGCAGTGGCAGGACCGGAATGGGAGACCGCAGGACCAGATAATGCTTGGGATCCATCCCGTAAAGCGGAAGAATCTCGATGCCTAAAACTCTGCACCCCATCTTGACTGAAAAAAGCTAGAAATGTAGAAATTTTTGCAAATTTATTGCAAAAGAAAAACTGAAATATTACATGGTCATAAGTATTTAGAACCTTTGCTCAGTATTGAGTCGAAGCACCCTTTTGAGCTAGTACAGCCATGAGTCTTCTTGGTAATTATGCAACAAGTTTTTCACACCAGGATTTGGGAATCCTCTGCCATTCTTCCTTGCAGATCCACTCCAGCTCCATCAGGTTGAATGGTGAACGTTGGTAGATAGCCATTGGTGGAGAGCCATTTTCAGGTCTCTCCAGAGATGCTCAATTGGGTGTAGGTCAAGGCTCAGGCTGGTCCAGTCAAGAATGCTAACAGAGTTGTTTTGAAGCCACTCCTTTGATATTTTAGCTGTGTGCTAAGGGTCATTGTCTTGCTGGAAGGTGAACCGTCAGCCAAGTCTGAGTGTAACGTCCGCCTGCTGTTCTGGGCTACAGCCAGACAACACCCCGAGAAACACTGATACCCTTTACCCCTATACAGGGATCTGGATTTACAACAGAGCTCAGGAGGTATCTGTCTGAATATGAGCAGCGGCCAGAGCAGCATGGTCGTCAGAGGGAAGTACAAAAACGGCAGGCAATTGCAGAGTCAAATTCAGGCCAAGGTCAGAGTCAAAAACCAGGAGGGCGGCAGAGGTACAGAATCGTTAGGCAGTAGCAGAGTCAGAATATCCAGGCTAAGGTCACAAACCAGGAGAGTAGCAGAAGTACAAAATCGTCAGGCAATAGAGGGGTCAGAAATCCAGGCTGAGGTCAGAGTCAAACAGAAATCAATCACTAAGTAGCACACAGGGGAACCAAGAATATATCCGGCGGCTTGCAAGACCAGTCCCAAGGTATTTGAGGGATCAGGTCATCCCTCATATGTTCCCGGACTGGTGATGTCATTAGGGCTGCCCCCAGGACCAGGCTAGATGGTGATGCAGTAACCCCCTAATGACTGACAGAGGGGCGGAGCCTGCGCCCACCAGATGCCTGCGCAGGAGCCACTTCTCTGTCACCACCATAACTCACGGGCGAACCACGGCGCCTTCCCGTGGCCGAGGCAGGAACAGCCGTCCCCGAGTCTGACGGTGAAGTGGCGGTCCGGCGCCTCCTAGTGGCCGTGACCGGATCAGCAGGCCCCGAATCCAACGATGACGTAACAGACCGGCGCCTCCTAGTGGCTAAAGCTGGGACCAGAGGCCCATAGTCTGACGGCGACGTAATAGAACCACGGTGCCTCCCAGTGGCCGAGGCAGGAACAGCCGTCCCCGAGTCTGACGGCGAAGTGGCGGTCCGGCGCCTCCTAGTGGTTGCAACCGGAACAGCAGGCCCCAAATCTGATGGAGATGTGACACTGAGGTCCAGAACACTCTGGAAGAAGTTTTCATCCAGGATATCTTTACACTTGGACACATTCATGTTTCCTTCAATTTCAACCAGTTATCCTGTCCCTGCAGCTGAAAAACACCCCCATAGCATGATACTGCAACCACCATATTTCACTTTTGGTATTGTTTTGGGCAGGTGATGAGCAGTGCCTGGTTTTCTTAACACACCACTTAGAATTTTTTCAGCATAAAGGTCTATCTTCATCTCATCAGGCCAGAAAATCTTATTTCCCATAGTCTGGGAGTCCTTTATGTGTTTTTTAGCATATGTGTCATATGTGTTTTTTTAGCAAACTCTATTCAGGCTTTCATATGTCTGGCACTGAGGAGAGGCTTCCATCAGACTACTCTGCCATAAAGACCCAACTGGTGGAGGGCTGCAGTGATCGTTGATTTTGTGGAACTTTTTCCCATCTCCCTACTGTATCTGTGTAGCTCAGCCACAGTAATCTTGGGGTTCACCTTTACCTCTCTCACCAAGGTTCTTCGCCCACGATTGCTCAGTTTGGCTGAATGGCCAGGTGTAGGAAGACTTCTGATGGTCCCAAACTTCTTCCATTTAAGGATTATGGAGGCAACTGTGCCCTTAGGAACCTTGAGTACTGAAAAAATTATTTTGTAACCTTGGACTTATCTGTGCCTTGCCACTGTCTCTGAGCTCCTTGGCCAGTTCCTTTGACCTCATGATTCTCATTTGGTCTGACATGCACTGTGAGCTGTGAGGTCTTATATAGACAGGTGTGTGCCTTTGAAAGAGGGCGCCAGGACTTAGGCCTTGCTGATGTACTGTCATAATTTGCCTGGTTATAATGGATATGTTCGAGTGTATAATGTGTGACTTGTATATTTGTGTTCATGGCTATAGGGTATTATAGAGACACAATAGGCAATGTAGTATTAGAAAAGGGACACTAGATGGGGCACTGAGCACATCCAGATGGGAACCTTTAGAATGGATAACTAGCGGGACATAAGAGGAATGGCTAGCCGGGAGTAAAATGAGAGAGATTTCCTGTTTACAAGCAGAGCAGAGGAGAGATGAGCCGGGGGTAGCTATCCTAAGCAGAAATGTGAAGAGAGTACCTACAGCAGCAGCCAGTGAGTAGTGTCACTGGAGGCCCTTTACCTAGAGACTGGGAGGCTAATGAGCCTCTGAAGTCAAGTCAGCCAGAAACAAGGAGCTGAAGTGACAGTGAAGCCAGTCTGTGGAAACCAGCCCATGTCTGGAATTGGTCAAGTCAGGGAGGTCAGTGAGTGAGCCCCTGTGGAAATGACTGCAAGACTACGGGAGCTGTATCAAGTAGTCAAGGGAGCCACAAGCCTAGTACACATGCATGAGCAACAGTGCCGTAAAGGGGTGAGCTATAACGGAGTAGACAGGTGGGGTAAGATGGGGTGCAGAGTGTACATTAATGAGAAAAAAATGAACATTTTTGAATTTACCAAATGGCTGCAATGAAATAAAGAGTGAAAAATTTATAGGTCTTTGAATACTTTCTGAACCCACTGCATGTCCAAAGGGCCAGCACCTGCATCAAGGTGATGAATTCATGTGCCATACAGCACTTTGTGAGATAGACAGTTGCTGTTAGATGTCTAGATTATCAGGAGGTTTCCTTTGTGTTTTTAAAATAAACAGGTATTCCCTTTCACTTAAGGAATTGCACAAGAAAATGAAAAGCTCAGTTCATTTATGTGTGACTAGTAAGCACACCATCTCTGTTTCAAGCTGATTTCAGATTTTTTTTTCCTTTAAACAATATAATGTTCCTTCCTGCTGTTTTCTAGTGCATTATGAATGAAGAAAAAATGTGTAATTGTAGTTTAATAATAGCAGAACAGATGACATTCACAATATCATTGATCAACCACACGGAGTCTGTCCCTGCTACTACTAGTACTTCAATTATCTTTACCTCCCTCTCTATATCAATTAAATATCTGTGTTATTCACAAAATTCTACACTCGCTTCATTCAGTGCTGCAGTTACTTTATACACTACCTCCAGTATCTGTTCAATGCTTTAGGGCTTTCTCTTCCTTTCTCTTTTACTGAGCTGTGAGCTCTGACCTTCTCACACTAACCTAAATCACCTTAACCCCTTCATGACTGGCGTTTTTTTCATTTTTGCTCCTCTTCTTCCCAAAGCCATAACTTTTTGGGGGGCAATATGGCCTTATGAGGGCTTGTTTTTTGCGGGATGAGTTGTACTTTTGAATGATACCATTGGTTTTAACTAGAGTTGAGCGATACCGTCCGATACTTCAAAGTATCGGATCGGAATGGATCGGCCGATCTTAAAAAAAAGTATCGGTATCGCCGATTCCGATACCGGAAGTCCCATTCAAGTCTATGGGACTTCCGGTATCGGAATAAGAAAAACCCTGTTTTTGCCTTGTACAGCCTCTCTGGGGTCTGTACGGGCCTTTCGGGGGGCTGTGCCGGCCTGCCAGGGGGTCTGTGCAGGCTCCGGTGGTCTGTGCCGGCCTGCCGGGGGGCTGTGCCGGCCTGCCGGTGGTCTGTGCAGGCTCCGGTGGGCTGTGCCGGCCTGCCGGTGGTCTGTGGAGGCTCCGGTGGGCTGTGCCGACCTGCCAGGGGGCTGTGCAGGCTCCAGGGGGCTGTGCCGGCCTGCCGGGGGGCTGTGCAGGCTCCGGGGGGCTGTGCCGGCCTGCCGGGGGGCCGTGCCGGCCTGCCGGGGGGCTGTGCAGGCTCCGGGGGGCTGTGCAGGCATCGTCCGATGGGACTACAAGTCCCATCGGGCGATGCCTGCTACCATGACAGTGATTGACACATTAGCCAATGATGGGACAGTAGTAGTCCCATCATCCGGCTAATGTGTTGAATGTAAAAAAAAAAAAAAATTACATGCTACATACATGCTACATACATACAACATGCATACTACATGTAACATACATACTACATATATACTACATGCAACATGCATACTACATACATGCTACATTCATACTACATACATGCTACATTCATACTACATATATACTACATGCAACATACATACTACATATATACTACATGCATGCAACATACATACAACATATATACTACATGCATGCAACATGCATACTACATATATACTACATGTAACATACATACTACATATATACTACATGCATACTACATACATGCTACATACTACATGCATGCAACATGCATACTACATATATACTACATGTAACATACATACTACATATATACTACATGCATACTACATACATGCTACATACTACATGCATGCTACATACATACTACATGCATGCTACATACATACTACATACATACTACATGCATGCTACATACATACTACATGCATGTTACATACATACTACATGCATGCTACATACATACTACATGCTACATACATACTACATATATACTACATGCATGCTACATACATACTACATGCTACATACATACTACATACATACTACATGCTACATATATACTACATACATACTACATGCATGCTACATACATACTACATGCATGCTACATACATACTACATGCATGCTACATACATACTACATGCTACATACATACTACATACATACTACATGCATGCTACATACAATACATTCATACAATACATACATAGACATACAGTACATATAACATAGAGTAACATACTTACCAATACTTGTCACATTGTTCCCCGAAGCCATTGTCTTTTACGGAATAAATATTAACATAACAAACCACAAAAATACTCACCCATGATCCGAAGCAGTCCACGAGTGTGTCCCACGACGATCTTGGGTAGAGAACGGCAGCATCAGCTGATGCTGCCGTTCTCTACGGGCTGCAGGAATCCAATGATGGAAGGTAGGTATCCTTCCGCACTGTATTCCTCCGCCACTTAAAAAAAAAAAGTCACTAGTCTCACTTTATGCCATTGCTGCGTGGGAAATTCCCACATGTTAATATTTATTCCGTAAAAGACAATGGCTTCGGGGAACAATGTGACAAGTATTGGTAAGTATGTTACTCTATGTTATATGTACTGTATGTCTATGTATGTATTGTATGAATGTATTGTATGTAGCATGCATGTAGTATGTATGTAGTATGCATGTAGCATGTAGTATGTATGTATCATGCATGTAGTATGTATGTAGCATGCATGTAGTATGTATGTAGCATGCATGTAGTATGTATGTAGTATATATGTAGCATGTAGTATGTATGTAGTATGTATTTATTCCGTAAAAGACAATGGCTTCGGGGAACAATGTGACAAGTATTGGTAAGTATGTTACTCTATGTTATATGTACTGTATGTCTATGTATGTATTGTATGTAGCATGCATGTAGTATGTATGTAGTATATATGTGGTATGTATGTAGCATGTAGTATGCATGTAGCATGCATGTAGTATGTATGTAGTATATATGTGGTATGTATGTAGCATGTAGTATGTATGTAGTATGTATGTAGCATGCATGTAGTATGTATGTAGTATGTATGTAGCATGCAGTATGTATGTAGCATGCATGTAGTATATATGTAGTATGTATGTAGCATGTAGTATGTATGTAGCATGCAGTATGTATGTAGCATGCATGTAGTATATATGTAGTATGTATGTAGCATGCATGTAGTATGTATGTAGCATGCATGTAGTATATATGTAGTATGTATGTAGTATGTATGTAGCATGCAGTATGTATGTAGCATGCATGTAGTATATATGTAGTATGTATGTAGCATGTAGTATGTATGTAGCATGCATGTAGTATGTATGTAGTATGTATGTGGTATGTATGTAGCATGTAGTATGTATGTAGCATGCATGTAGTATATACGTGTTATGTATGTAGCATGCATGTAGTATGTATGTAGCATGTATGTAGCATGCATGTAGTATGTATGTAGTATGTATGTAGTATGTATGTGGTATGTATGTAGCATGTAGCATGCATGTAGTATGTATGTAGTATATATGTGGTATGTATGTAGCATGTAGTATGTATGTAGCATGCATGTAGTATATATGTGTTATGTATGTAGCATGTAGTATGTATGTAGCATGCATGTAGTATGTATGTAGTATGTATGTAGTATGTATGTGGTATGTATGTAGCATGCATGTAGTATGTATGTAGTATATATGTGGTATGTATGTAGCATGTAGTATATATGTAGTATGTATGTAGCATGTAGTATGTATGTAGCATGCATGTAGTATGTATGTAGTATGTATGTAGTATATATATATATTTTTTTTTTTTTAACATTTAACACATTAGCCGGATGATGGGACTACTACTGTCCCATCATTGGCTAATGTGTCAATCACTGTCATGGTAGCAGGCATCGCTAGATGGGACTTGTAGTCCCATCGGACGATACTTGCACAGACCCCCGGACATCAGCACAGCCCCCCGGCAGGCCGGCACAGCCCCCCAGCAGGCCGGTACAGACCCCCACAGGGTGCACAGACCACCGGCAGGCCGGCACAGCCCCCCGGCAGGCCGGTACAGACCCCGGGCAGTCCACACAGCCCCCCGGCAGGCCGGCACAGCCCCCCGGCAGGCCGGCAGAGACCCCCGGAGGGCCCGAAATGACGGCGCATCATGATGCGCACACACCGCGCATCATGATGACGTCATTTCGGCTGTCAATCAACTTTCAACTTCCGATTCCGATGCCGACTTCCGATATTGAAAAAATATCGGAAGTCGGTATCGGAATTCCGATACAGCAAGTATCGGTCGATACCCGATACTTGCGGTATCGGAATGCTCAACACTAGTTTTAACATATTGTGTACTGGAAAACAGGAAAAAAAATCCAAGTACGGTGAAATTGCAAAAAAAGTGCAATCACACAGTTGTTTTGTTGTTTTGCTTTTCTGCCTTGTTCACCAAATGGTAAAACTGACCTGCCAGTATAATTTTCTAGGTTATTATGAGTTCATAGACACCAAACATTTCTAGGTTCTTTTTAATCTAAGTGGTGAAAAAAAAGTCAAAAGCTTGTTAAAAAAATTGCGCCATTTTCAGATACCCGTAGCGTCTCAATTTTTCGTGATCTGGGGTTGAATGAGGGGCTATTTTTTGCACGCTGATCAACTTTTTAAATATGCCATTTTGGTGCAGATACAAATTTTTTTGATCGCCTGTTATTGCATTTTAATGCAATGTCGCGGCAAACAAAAAAAACCTAATTCTGGCATTTTAACTTTTTTTCTTGCTACTCTGTTTAGCGACCAGGTTAATCCTTTTTTTATTGATAAATTGAGCGATTCTGATTGCGGCGATACCAAGTATGTGTATGTTTGATTTTTTTTTTAATGTTTTGTTTTGAATGTTTTGATCGCAATTCCACCTGCGGCTGTTCCAGGCACATGTCAACTGTTCAAACCAGCTTACATGTGCCGGGAAAGATGTGGACTCACCGCCGGAGCCCACATCAAAGGAAGGGTGTCCGACATCGTTGTATTATTATGCCTGATTTCGGAAAGGTGCTAAAAGGCTGATGCATTCCCTGCCCTGTTTATTATACAGGCTATGATAAATCTTCCTTATACTGTACTATGTAATTTGATAACTTCAAGACATTATGGGTACAGATGGGCGAGCCATAACAGTAAAGTTTGTTGCCCGTACCGAACACATACTGTTCGGGAAAGGACACCAAACACGGACTTCATCACAAAGTCTGTGTTATTGTTTTGGTTCGGCTGCCTGAACACCGGGTGTTTGTCATGCTGTCATGTGTATGACCGCACGACAAACACTGCTTCTGATCAGCAGTGAAATCATCCCCTGCCAGTCAGAGAGCTGCAGTTCCCACGCTGTCAAAAGACATTATGAATGCTCAGCTGTGAGTCGGGGGAGCCGGCTAATGAATACACCCATCAGCCGCTCCTACTCTCGCTGTTATTAGCGGTAGCAGGTGTTGGATGATGGGAGCATGTCTGGAAGCCAGAAGATCAAGAGCAGATACTGTCTTGGATGGCTTATAAGGCCTCAACAAAATGTTTTAGCAGCACACAATGGTCCATGACAAAACAGTCTACTCTCCATACAGAGAACGCTGGGCCATCCTATTCTCAACCTGTTCCTAGTTCATCACCCGGTCAGGAGTCACAGGAAACATTTGACCAAAAGCTTGGTCACTCCGAGGATTTGTTTGATCCATTTCCTTTCGTTGTCTCTGGCCTCTCACCACGCGACATTGAAGAGGAACGTGAGGGAGTATCGTTTGTTGATGATGGCCAAATATTGGAAACCCCACAGCCAGTAGAAAGCCCCTTTCATCCACGTGATATACTGGGTGAAGAGGTGGAGGCTGATGGTGATGACACACAGTTGCCATCTGGCCAGTCGCCAATATCAACACAGAAGGAGGATGACATGGACGACGAGGTGATCGATGATGAGACCACCGATCCGACCTGGACCATTGGCACGCATAGCCAGCACAGCAGCACAGAGGAAGAAGGTGGATACATAGCACCAACAAAGACACCAAGGGCTACTGGTTTGAGCAGAGTGCGAAGTGTGTCAACTGCTGCCAAGAGCAATCCCTCTGTGCCCCATGTCAAGGCAAGGGTGCGTTCAGCCACTGTCTGGAAATTTTTTTCCGATGGTCCTTCTGAACCAAATGTTGTCATCTGTTACATCTGCCATATGAAGCTGAGCAGAGGCCAGAGCAAAGGCAACCAAAGCACCAACAGTATGCGGAAACACACGGCAGTCACACACACTAGTCGGTGGGCTGAACAATAGGCTATTAAATAAGTGTCTGCGACTTTGGGTCAAACCACTGCCATGTCGCCTGTGATACATCCTTTCCAATCTGCTGGGCAGGAAGCAGGTGATCATCATACCTCTTGCTCACAAGCTGTGGTTGCACAGACACAGGCCACAACAAGCTCATCCACTTGTTTGTCCCAGGAAAGTGTCCAATTGTCCATGCCCCAGATGGAAGGAGGCGTAAATACCAAGCCACGCATCCACAAGCACAAATACTGAACGCGCACATTGCCAAGTTGCTAGCCATGGAGATGTTGTCGTTTAGGTTTGTGGGGACACAGTCTTTCCGTGATCTTTTGGCTGTGGCTGCCCCACGATACTCGGTTCCCAGCCGGCACTATTTTCCCAGGTGTGCCGTCCCCGCGTTACACCAGCACGTCTTAAACAATCTAAAACATGCTCTCACCAGCGCCGTAACTGGGAAGGTCCATCTTACAACAGACACGTGGACAAGTACTTGTGGCCAGGGACAATACATCTCTGTCACGGCACACTGGCTCAACCTGGTGGAGGGTGGGACAAATTCTCAAACTGGACCCTCATCACATATCCTACCCACGCCACGAATAGCAGGCCCAACCTCAATCAGGGTTTCCGCCTCATCATATACGTCTAGCCTCCCCTCTTCCTCCGCCTCCGCCTCGTCATCCTATGCTGAATTACCCTCCACATCGCTCCCAAGTTGGAAGCTGTGTAGCAGTCTGCTTTGGTGAAACACCACACACTGCAGCAGAGCTGTGGCAAGGAATAAAACAGACTGATCAGGTTCTTTTTTATTTAAGTGGGGAAAAAAATTCCAAAGTTTATTTAAAAAAAATTGAGCCATCTTAATTTTTTGTGATCTCGGGTTGGGTGAAGGCTTATTTTTTGCGTGCCGAGCGGACTTTTTAATGATACCATTTTGGTGTAGATGCGATCTTTTGATCGCCCGTTATTGCATTTTAATCTAATGAAATGTTGCGGCGACCAGAAAAACGTAATTCTGGAATTTTGACTTTTTTCTCGTTATACCATTTAGCGATCGGGTTAATTCTTTTTTTAGATTGATAGATCGGGCAATTCTGAACGCGGCAATACCAAATATGTGTATGTTTGATTTTTTTTTATTGTTTTATTTTGAATGGGGCGAATGAGGGGTGATTTTAACTTTTATATATATTTTTTTTTTTTTAAACATTTTTTTTTTACTTTTGGTATGCTTCAAGTCTCTCCATGGGTGATTAGAAGCTGCACTTGTCCAATTGGATCGGTTACATACAGGCGATGATCAAATCACCTGTATGTAGCAGAATTGCTGACTTGCTATGACCACCGACCTCCGGGCGGCACTCATAGCAATCTGGTAGTGACAGCCAAAAAGGTTTGCAGGAGACCTCTGGTTGTCATGCCAACCCATCGGTGACCGGTGATCACGTGACGGGGGTCACCGATGGGCGGATTTCCTGTGCGTTGGCCAAAAGCGCCTGTTGAATGCTGCTGTCAGAGTTTGACAGTGGCCTATAACAGGTTAATAGCAGCAGGTGGATCGCGAGTCCACACGTGGCTGTTCAGGGCACATATCAGCTGTTCAAAACAGCTGACATGTGCCGGGAAAGATGTGGGCACACCAACGAAGCCCACGTCAAAGGGAGTGTGTCCGACATCGGCGTATTATCGGAAAGGGGTTAAATATATATTTTCTATCTCATCCAATAAACAATGAATAAAAGTTGGGTAATTAAAGGGAACCTGTTACCAGGAATAATACTATTAACCTGCGGATATGGGGTTCATTTTCATGTCAACAGCGTTAGGATGCTGTCCAGCGCCTGCACGTAGACGAATGCAGCGGGGAGAAAATGATCTTTAGTCTCTCCACCAGCATTCAGTAGTCAGCACCCCATTATCTATATAGCATTCGGTATTTAGTCATAGGGGTGGGGTCGGTTCAGACACCTCTCTGAGAATACAGAGCAACCGCTGTAACCGCGTCTCGACCCTGACTGACAGCCAGATGCAATGTAGAGCCAGTATCAATTGGGGTCAGGGCAGCAGTTGCTCTTTATACTCAGAGTGGTGACTGAACCAGCGCTGGTGCCGTCCCATTACTGTATACCAAATGCTGCCGAGTAATATACTATAGGAACAAAAAAAGCGCAATAGGGTCTTATCCGGGTTAATATTAAAAGAATAAAAGAAATTCACTCATCTATTTGTAAGAGAGATCAAGCACATGAGATTCATAGTCAGCTGCTGCACGTCCAAAGGCCAACCAAGTGACCGCTGATACATCAATTCTTATGGAACTAATTTATGGACTTCCATCCGCTGCTCGACAAAATACAGAATCCCAATTATGGTGAAAGATTAATCATTTATTCCCAACGCGTTTCGAAATAAGGACTACTTCTTCCTCAGGGGATGACAAACATCATGTATTTTGTCGAGCAGCGCATGGAAGTCCATAAATTAGTTCCATAAGAATTAAATGCTGCCAGGTGGAATAAAGCTAATTTTCTCCCCGCTGCAATCGGCAGGCGCCGGACAGCATCATGACGCTGTTAAACTGCATATATAGGGTTAATCTGCAAGTTAACAGTGTTATTCCTGGTGACAGGTTTCCTTTAAGTTACGAGTATATGTACTACAATATGGTGCCACTTAGGAATAAAAGTCATCCCGAAAATAACAAACCTTCACATAGATACTGTCCATTGCCAAAATAAATTAATAAATGTTTAATTAAAGTGCAATAAATGGTTCAAAAGTCACAAAGTTTTTGTAAGCTTTGATGTAGAAATAAACAAATATGGGAAAGAAAGAATCACTTTTTACTAGAAGATGAGTAAAGACATATATCTATATATTATGCTCACAGAATTCACCGGCAGTGTATCTGATAGTTATCCAAGTCAATGAAACACACTTATTATTTCAACTGTGGCTGTGTGAAATATTCATTATATTTTGGCACACTATCAAGCTGCATGAAATAAAGCCAAATAAATCTGATACATTGCAGAATATTCTGAAATACAGAAAAAGTAATAGTGGAAACATTCCAATGGTATCAATTAGAAAGATTTGGATTGTGTACTTTTTTTTGTATGCCCACATAGGAATGTAATATTGTAACATGTTTTCTAATTCCACTTGATGTTGGTTACTCTGTACATTTTAGCAGGTTCACTGTTTATTCTTTCCTCATATAATGTCTCTTATGTACACTTTTGGGAGCTGCTGTGCTAGCAAAATATATGTCGATGTGGGGGTGAGTTTAGGGGAAGCATCATAATAATTCTGTTGCTTACTCTGATTGTACATTAATCTTTCTCAGTCTACAACAGTCTTAAAGGACTAAGAATTTAGTGACAAAAGCAAGAATAAACAGACTCAGCTGGTGACACCCCCTCTCTGCATGCCATGCTTCCAGGGACCCGCCACATCAAATCAACATCATGCTCAATGAAGATGGTTTGGCTAGCAGGCTGAAGAACTGCTAAAAGGACACAAACATATCCCAGAGTCTGTAACACAGTAGCCAAGTAAATATGGAAAATAATTTGTCTATATATTACAGCAGAGCTCTGTTCGCAAATATTTGTCATCAAACAATCACTAATTTTACTGAATCAATATTTGTATGATCCCAGTAATTTATCATGGTGGTTTTACTTTTCTCGTCTAGGAAAAATGAGCAAATATTGTTGAATTATGGCTCATCTTCATTGAATAAATCATCTATACTATATCACAATAGTCAAGAAAAGTCAGCCAGAGTCCATATTATCCACCATTATGCTTCTCAGTAATCTTACATCTTTCATATTGTCTAATATTTTTCTACATTGAACTGACCATTTTCACATGTGATCGTATGGCTTTATAAAATCCACAATATTGAGACTGCAACGCAAAAAAGGAAAAGTTGCTGAATTGAAGAAGTCACAAGATCAATAGACATGATAATGATATGTAAACTATGAAAAAATGGGGAAAAATAAAATATATCAGTTTATTTATTATTGAGTATGATCGCTATGCACAGAAATACACATATTTATATGATTTGGCTGCTATCAATGTGGATAATAATGGTTGTCTGAAGAATGTTCTGCCAGCCTCAGTGCACTTGGGTAAATCTGCGAAATCTGTTGCTGGCAGCTCCCTTTTCAACTGCATCACTGTTGTCCCAGCTGTGGTCTTGGCATATACAGCTCTGGCAAAAATTAAGAGACCACCACATGAAAACCCTGTCATGGACAGCCCATTCTCCAGACCTGAACCCCATTCAAAACCTCTGGAATGTAATCAAGAGGATGATGGATAGTCATAAGCAGAGATGAGAGACTTTGCCTTTTTTAGGGTCGAGTCGGTTTTCATGAAACTCGACTTTCTCAGAAGTCGAGTCGAACGAAATCGGCCGACTATAGGGAAAAGTCGAGGTCCGACTGAAACACGAAACCCAATGCAAGTCAATGGGGAAGCAAAGTCGTCAGGGAGTTGAGAACAGTAAACACACCTACAGTGCCCATTTCAATGCCAAAAACATCAATTCTTATTACTTAAGCTTGTCAACCTTAATTTACTTTATAATAAAAGTTAGGCATTGAAAACTGGGGGTTAGGCTGGTTTCACATTAGCGCATTTTCAGCGCGCGCACGGCCGGGGGTAGCTCCGCCCCCGAGCCGGCTCTCTGCCCGGCGTGCCCGCCCCTTCCTTGTAGCGCCGCCTCCTAGCGGACAGCGGCGCCTGCGATCGGCGCACCCTATTTGGCTAAAGTTGTGTGGGGGTAGGGCTGGCTCCAGGTTTTCGTGTGGCCCGGGCCAAAGAGTGTCAGTGGGCCCCTTTAACATATACCACAATTCATGATGCCCCGTTACGGCAGAGAAATATTGGTATAGTTCAATGTAAAATACTTCACTTCTTACATGACAAGACTGATATCCATTTTTTGAGCTATTGGAGAATTTAAAATAGACAGTATATTACTCCATACAGTATTACGGCCACCACATAGTGCGCCATACAGAATAATGAGCCCCATTATGACCAGGCCAAAATTTACAATTCTGACCAGTGTCACTTTAAGTGGTAATATTAACCCTTCAGGTGCTTCACAGGAATTTTTAGAATGTGGAAGGAAAAAAATTAACATTTAACTTTTTTCACAAAAATGTTACGTTAGACTCCAATTTTTTAAATTTCACAAAGGTATGAGGAAAAAAATTGACCTCAAAATTTGTTGTGTAATTTCTCTTGATTATGCCAGTAACCCATACATGAGGAAAGCTACTGTATGGGCACAAATCATGGTTTGAAAGGGAAGGAGCACCATTTGACTTTTTAAAAGCAAAATTTGCTTGAATAATTAGTGGACGCAATGTCGTGTTTGAAGAGCCCCTGATGTGCCTACACAGTGGAAACTCCCCACAAGTGACACCATTTTGGAAATTAGACCCCTCAGAGAACTTATTTAACCCCTTAGTGACAGATCCAAATTTAAAAAAATCTGACCAGTGTCACTTTATGTGGTGATAACTCTGGAATGCAAATTCAAGTGATTTTAAGATTGTTTTTCGTGACACATTATACTTTATGATAATGGTAAATTTAGGTCTATATGTTTTGTGTTTATTTATAAAAAAAATCAGAAATTTGACAAAAATGTAAAAAAAATAGCAATTTTCAAACTTTGAATGATTATCCCTTTAATCCAGATGGTCATACCAATAGCAAAACATTAATAAATAATATTTCCCACATGTCTGCTTTACATCAGCATCATTTGTAAAATGCTATTTTATTTTGTTTGCATTTTAGGAGGTTTAAAAATGTAGCAGCAATTTTTTTACTTTTTCAAAGAAATTTACAAAATTATTGTTTTAGGGATCTATCCAGGTTTGAAGTGACTTTAGGGGGTCCTATATATTGGTGATACCAATACCAAAGTGGTACCATTTTAAAAACAGCACTCCCTGACATACAGAAAACTGCTGTTAGGTAGTTTATTAACCCTTCAGGTGCTTTTCAGGAATTAAGACAAAGTGGCATGATAGGAATGAAAAAGTTGATTTTTACCACCTAAATGTTGCTGACTTTTGAACAGGTCAGTGTAGCCGGCAGACTCTAAGGCCACTATTTGCTCATGAATTGCCATGTCAAACATCAGGACCACACAATCATGATCTCAGGGTGCAGATGGGGGTAAAGAGGGAGAAACCACACTCTTTTAAAAATTTATATGATATAGTCACTATAGACACCAGAATCTAAGGGGTTAAACAGATATGGACGGTGACAACACTGATTGTTTGTGATATAGCAAGTTGTCAGCTATGGTGTTCAGCCGACAGCTGCTGGATTGTCACCTGTATGGGGATGCTAGTCTCTTATATCTCAGGTCAGTTAAAAGACGTATTGACGATCAATAAGGGGTTAAATATGAGTTGAGCACACCCCAAAGTGCTTCACAGAAGTTTATAACATTGAGCTGTAAAAATAAATAAATCACATTTTTCCCACAAAAATGTTTTTAACCCTAAATTTTACATTTTTAATAAAAGTAACAGGAGAAATTACACCATACAGTTTGCTGTGAAATTTCTCCTGAGTACTCTGATAACCAATATGTGGAGGAAAACTAATGTTTGGGTGAAAAGCAGGGCTTGGAAGGGAAGGAGCGCTATTTGACTTTTATAAAGCAAAATTTGCCGAAATAATTAGTAGACAACATGTCAGGTTTAAAGAGCCCCTGATGTGCCTAAACAGTGAAAAAGAAAACAAGTGAAAACATTTTGGAAACTAAACCCCTCAAGGAACTTTTCTAGATGTGTGCTGAGCACCTTAAATCCACAGGTGCTTCACCTAAGCACGTAGAGCCGTGAAAACAAAAAAAAATCATGTTTTTCCCACAACAATTTCCTTTTAGTCCAATTTTTTTATTTTCACAAGGTATCAGGAGAAAATGGACCCCAAATTTTGTTTTGCAATTTCTCCTGAGCATGTAGATACCCCATATATGCTGATAAACTACTGTTTTGGCCCATGGCTGGACTTAAAAAGGAAGGAGTGATGTTTTAATGGAATGATATGCAGGATTCTTGTCGCATTTGGAGAGCCCCTGATGTGCCTAAATGCCTAAAAACTATTGACCCCCCACAAGTGACACTATTTTGGAAACTTGACCCCTCAAGGAATATATCTAGATGTGTGGTCAGCACTTTCAAGCCCCTGGTGCTTCACAGAAGTTTATAATGCAGAGCTTTAAATTTTAAAAAAAACTGACCGTCACATCCAAGTATAAACTAAGTGTGAACAGGTGCTTAACCTAAAGTCACCAACTCATATTCATTTAAACAAAAAAGGAAGCACTCTGTAGCGCCATAGCATGCAAACGTGAAATATGAAAAATGAAAATGAATTGCATTACTGCAAATTTGTATTAACCTTCTGACTGTGCACTCCGCTTTTTAGCCGCAGGCGTTTTTAATCACAGCACGACCATACCCCTCCACAGAGACATAGATTTCAGTCTAAGCGGAGGATTTACATAGGTTCTCATACAGATGAAAACTTTAGTCTAAGTGAGGATTGGCATTAGTTTAGGTCCTGGAAAATGAGAAACGCTTTAACGTGGCTTCCAGGTACACATAAATTGGCCATTTTATACGCTAAGCTTTCTCAATTTTTCATATTTCTAATGCAATAATGCAATTCATTTTTATTATTTCATGCTTGCATGAAATAATAAAAACTACAGAGTGCTGCCTTTTTTATTTGAGTATAATGTAGAGCTGTGAAAATAAAAAAAATCACTTTTTCCATCAAAAATGTTATTTTAGCCCCAATTTTTTTTATTTTCACAAGGCGACTGGAGAAAATGGAACCTCACATTTGTTGTGCTTTTTCTCTTGAGTATGTAGATACCGCATATGTGGGGGTAAACTACTTTTTGGGAGCATGACAGGGCTCAGAAAAGAAGGATTGACGTCCTGGAATGCAAACTTTGATGGAATAATCTGCCGGTGTCATGGCACATTTGGAGAGCCCCTGATATGCCTAAGCAGTAGAAAACCTCCACAAGTGACACATGTTTGGAAACTAAGACCGCTCAAAGAATCTATCTAGATATGTCGTGAGCACTTTGAACCCACAGGTGCTTTACAGAATTTTGCAACGTTTATCTGTGGAAATGAGGAAAAAATATTTTTCACCCAAAAATGTTCTAGCCCCAAATTTTTTCATTTTCACAAAGATAGCAGGAGAAAATGGACGTGATCACCAAACAAGTAATAATTC
Organism: Dendrobates tinctorius; assembly: GCF_039654945.1. Lineage (NCBI taxonomy): Eukaryota > Metazoa > Chordata > Amphibia > Anura > Dendrobatidae > Dendrobates > Dendrobates tinctorius. Next base: position 5,960,145 of record NW_027361686.1, on the reverse strand, counting down.
ACCCAAAAAATATTTTCTTTCGACCAATGAGGTTAAAATAGAACTATTTGATCACAATGATCAAAGGTTTGTGTGAAGAAAAAAGGACACAGAATTTCAGTAAAAGAATATTTTTCCAACCATTAAACATGGGGATGTATCAAGCATGCTTTGGGGTTGGGATGCAGCCAATGGCATGGGAAAAAATTAATTTAATGTAATTTCAATAAATTCTTGATGCAAACATAATAACATCTGTAAAGGGAGAAGCTGAAAAGGGGATGACGTCTACAAATGGATAATGATAGGTGGCAGAATGCACCAAATAAGAAAAGAGGATAATAAGGGGCGTTCGCAGCCCGGGGTCCACCGTGCAGAGATGGTAAACTGCTGCTTGGTAATGGTGAACACTATATGGCGGTATAGAGGAAGACCACACATGGGTTAACATCACCCGGTGTGTACAGGAGCGGACTCTGTTACCTCACAGAGCTGCACTACCGCGGAACATAAATGCCGGAGCCTTTTTAAGCTCACAGAGCTCGGCAAGGGAGAGCTTAGTAAACGGTCACAGAACTCAGCCCCAATGACACGGGGTCAGAGTCCCTCTAGACCTACTAAGCGTACGGCATCGCACCTGTGAACACCACTAATGGATGCTTCCGACCTTGAGCAGGACTGGTCCAGCACCAACGGACGAGGCATCCACCTCCAAAATAAGATTTATCTACATTGGGGCGATGTAAAATGGGAGCGCTAGCGAAGTGAGACTTGATGGAGAGGAAGGCCTTGGAGACCTCCTCTGACCACAATTTAGGATTCGCTCCCTTCTTAGTGAGGGCAACCAATGGAGCTACTAAAGTTGAGAAGTGAAGAATGAATTGGCGGTAGTAGTTAATAAATACCATAAAGCACTGCACGGTTTTGAGAGAATGAGGCTCCTGCCAATCCATCACCCCCTGTAGCTTGGCTGGTTCCATAGCCAATCCCTGGATGGAGATGATATAGCCCAGGAAAGGCAAGGACTCCTGCTCAAACACACACTTCTCCAACTTGGTGTAGCGTGAGTTCGCCCATAGGAGGTCGAAGACCTTGCAAACATCTCTCCAGTGGGAGTCTATATCTGGAGAGTAGATGAGGATATCATCCAGATAGACCACGACCGAGGTGATGAGCATATCCCGGAAGATGTCGTTCACAAAGTCTTGGAAGACAGCAGGAGCATTACAGAGCCCGAAGGGTATCACCAGGTATTCATAGTGCCCATCTCTGGTGTTAAATGCCGTCTTCCATTCGTCCCCCCCTCACGGATGCGAATCAGGTTGTAAGCCCCCCGCAGATCAAGCTTAGTAAACACTCTCGCTCCCCATTGCCTATCGAACAGTTCTGATACCAGGGGCAGAGGATACTTATTCTTAATGGTGATGGCGTTAAGACCCCTGTAATCGATGCAGGGACGTAATTCTCCATTCTTCTCCTGGTGACACAGACTTCCTAATGAATCCTCTTGCCAGATTCTCCCTGATATACTGAGACATGGCCTCTGTCTCCGGGAGAGATAGGGGATAGACTCAACCCCGGGGAGGCTCAGCACTGGGCAAGAGGTCAATAGGAGAGTCGTAGGGGCGGTGAGGCGGAAGGGTCTCCGCCGCCTTCTTAGAGAATACATCTGCATACTGTCGATAGCATTTGCGGAGAGAGGAAAGGTCTGCGGGGACTTCAGTGGAGGCAACCTGAACGCACTCCCTCTCACATCTACCCTCACAGGATTTACTCCACCCGAGAATTCTCCCTGATGACCACTCTATATGGGGAGAGTGAGGATGCAACCAGGGGACCCCTAAGAGGACCTGGTCGATACCCTCGGGCATGACAAGGAGAGATAGCGTCTCAAGATGGGAAGGAGACAACGAGAGTATCAGCAAGGTGGTCTGGTGGGCGATCTGAGAGGGTAATGTCACTCCATTCACCACTCTGATAGTGACTGGCTGAGGTAGTAAAACCAGAGGAATTGCGTGCCGTTGGGCGAAGGCAGACGACATGAAATTGCCCTCCGCCCCGGAATCCACGCAAACCTCCACCATAAGAGTGGAAGAGCCAAACTCAAGCGTGCCCTCAAAGGAAAGCTTGGAGGAAAACGTTGCAGTATCTAGTAGGCCTCCTGCAACAGCCACTAGACGTGAACGTTTTCCTAGCCGCTGTGGGCACCTGCTGGCAGGGTGACCAGACTGCCGGCAAATGTGACAGACCACAGGTGCTTGTGCGGACAGGGACTTGGATCCCGCGCAAGAATTCCCCATGGCCTCTTGGAGCTCAGACGCCCGATCGGGAGGTTCCGGAGGTTTAGTAAAGCAAGGTGCCAACCTAAACCTCTGCCTACACTGGGACCGCTCCAACCTTCACTCTGAGAAGCGAAGGTCTATGCCGGTGGAGATGGTGATAAGCTCCTCCAGTGTGGCGAGAATCTCCTTGGTGGCCAGGGCGTCCTTTACATGGCCAGCCAGACCTCTCCAGAACACCGGAATGAGGGTCTTATCTGACCACTCCAGCTCTGAAGCCAGCGTCCTGAACTGGATGGCATAATGGTTGACCAATGATGAGCCCTGCGATAACTCCAGTAGCTGGAGCGCAGTATTATGGGTGACTCGTGGTCTCAAAAAGACCTGCTTCAGAGTGCCCAAGAACCGCAAGGCACTCTGCACCACATGATCACCACGCTCCCACAGCGGTGTGGCCCACTCCAGAGCCCTGCCCGACAAGAGGGAAATAACAAATCCCACTTTAGCCCACTCGGAGGGGAATCGTGCAGTCAGTAGCTCCAGCTGTATGGTACATTGGCTCACGAAACCCCTACAAGAAGCACTGTCGCCCAAGAACTTCTCGGGCAATGGGAGGCGGGACAAAGTAGGGGCGGGGATGGCAGGGTACACACGGGAGACAGCCTCAGTGGCTGCCTGAGCAGTGACTGAGGTAACATCCACAGCCGAGGCTGAGCGCTCAAGAGCCGCCAGACTGCCCTCCAGCTGCTGGATGTACCGCTGCAGTCGTTGTTCGTCCGCCATTACTAGCCAGACCCTGGCGCTAGTATAATGTTAGGGCTGGCAGAACGCACCAAATAATAAAATGATAGTAAGGTGCGTTCGCAGCCCTGGGTCCACTGTGCAGAGGTGGTAAATTGCTGCTTAGTAATGGCGGAAGTATAAAGTTGTATACAAGAGGTCACACGTTGGTTAACATCACCCAGTGTGAACAGAAGCTAACTCTGTTAACTCACAGAGCTGCGCCACCGCTGAACATAAATGCCGGAGCCTGTTAAAATCACAGCACTCGGCAAGAGAGCTCTCAGTATGCGGTCACAGAACTCAGCTCCAAGGACACGAGGTCTGAGTCCCTTTAGACCTACGAAGCATGCGGCGTCACACCTGAAGACGCCACTATAGCTGCTGACTAAGGTGGAGTGTCGAGCATGTGCACCGTGGTGTGCGGAGCCACAGGTGGACACTGATGTTAGTCTCAGACTCTGCCTCTACCTACACCTAAGCCTGGGCGTGTAACAGGCTAGGCTGCACAACACATGCATACCAAGTGTAGGGGTTTGAAATGAGTCAGTCACCAGAGACATTCATACTTGCATACAACACTCACTCCTCATAGTCTGGTAATGCAGTCTATACTAGCGCACGGCCCAGCGGCCATGCGAACCTTTTATAGCCACGTCCTTCCAGGACCTTCCTGATCTTTCTGATGGTCCAATCCGAGCTGGAGAAGGACCTGAGCATGTGACCTCTGATCTCCAATGAGAGATCGTCCCACGGGCATGCTCAGTGGACCGAAAGGAGGACTTAGTTCCTGGAGTAGCTCGCTGCTGAACAGCATGCGTTGCTATAGCTGGGCCAGAGGTGGCAGTAGCAACCAAACCCACGGAGCTAGTCCGGGAAGAGCGCCGGGACCGACGAGTCTGCTGAGCAACCTCCTCTGCGGCTGGAGAGAAATGGGAGACCACCGGAAGCAAGGCAAAGGATTCCCGCTGTGCAGCGACAGGAACCCGACGCCTAACATCCAGTTTACAGGCCCAGTAGGCAAAGGCGAATGAACTGTGAGGGAGAACATCGATAGGGGAGGAGAGGTAATTTTGAAACATAGTTGACAACTGCTGTCTCGTGTCTTTTGCAATCGATTCAGTATTATCAGCCGTGTGAGTGGTCCTCGAGAAATCAGTCCACAACATTGTCATGAAACCCCTGTCTCCAACGCCATTTCAGCTGTGTGCACCACGAACACCTCTTCCATTTGGCCCAGTACGGCTTGTGGTAGAACCTGCACAGCTGCTGTGTGCTGGGAATGCCTCTAACAAACGGTTTACCAGAGTTGCTTGCTTGTTCGCCAATATTAGCTCTAGGTTCTCCTGTGGAATGATGTTCTGTAATTTGCCTTTATATCGTGGATCGAGGATGCTCTCCAACTAGTATTCGACATCCTTCATAATTCTGACAATGCTGGGGTCCCTTTTTAGGATCCGCAAGAGATAATCACACATGTGGACCAATGTTCCAGGTGTCAATGATGACAGTGGTGGGTGGAGGAGCACTTTCTGCCAAATCCACATCCCTCCAGTCACGCACAAACCCTGTACCTGACTTTGGCAAGCCAACATTTTCTCTTGCCCCCGAGAAGCATCCTCCTCCCCAAAATAATAATCCCCCTCATCCTCCTCCTCTTCCTCTTCTTCCTCCACCTCATTCAGGACAATTCCCTGACCAGACAATGGCTGACTGTCATCAAGGCTTCCCTCCTCCTCCTCTCCTCCTCTGCTGCAGACGCCTGATCCTTAATGCGCATCAAAGTTTGCATGAGCAGACGCATAAGTGGGATGCTCATGCTTATGATGGCATCGTCTGCGCTTACCAGCCGTGTGCATTCCTCAAAACACTGAAGGACTTTACAGAGGTCTTTCAGCTTTGACCACTGCACACCCGACAACTCCATGTCTGCTCTCAAACTGCCTGCCCATGTATCCTCCCACAAATGCATTACAGCCTGCCTCTATTCTCACAGCCTCTCAACCGTGTGCATGGTGGAGTTCCACCTTGTTGCAATGTCTATGATTAAGCGGTGCTTGGGGAGGTTGAGTGATTGCTGCAACCTCTGCATACGACTGGAGTCTGCAGGCGAGCGACGGATGTGCAAGCACAGTCTTCGCACCTTATGGAGCAGGGCTGTTAACTCTGGATAATTATTTTGGAACCACTGCACCACCAGGTTCAAGGCGTGAGCCAGGCAAGGCATGTGTCTGAGTTTTGCAAGTGCTATGGCCGCCACAAAATTACGTCCGTTATCACTGACTACCTTGCCTGGCTCAAGATGTAGACTTCCCAGCCATGACTCAGTTTCTCGCTGCAAGTAGTCGGCCAGTACCTCCGCGGTGTGTCTGTTGTCGCCAAAAGACATCATCTTTAAAACAGCCTGCTGATGCTTACCACTAGCTGTTCGATAGTGGGACACCTTGTGTGCAACACTGGCAGATGCAGATGGAGTGCTCGTGCGACTGCGCTCTGTCGACGAGCTTACGCTTCTGGAGGAGGAGGGTTGAACGCCTACAGCTAACTGTTTCCTATACCGTGGGCTAGGCAGCACTTTTCCACTGCCGCTGTCCCCTGTGGAGCCTGCATCCACCACACTAACCCAGTGCGCAGTGATGGACACATACTGGCCCATGCACCTCTTGTGAGGTGCACCTTTCCACTCACTGATTGTTTGAGTGCTTGGACAATGCGGTCTTTCACATGCAGGTGGAGGGCAGGGATGGCTTTTCTCGAAAAGAAGTGCCGACTGGGTAGGTCATAGTGTGGGACAGCGTAGGCCATGAGCTCTCGGAACGCTGCGCTTTCAACCAAATGGAAGGGCATTATCTCTAATGAGATCAGTGTAGGCGTTTAAAGCCAGTGTACGCGGATGAGTACTTTCTTGTCCTACTCAGAGTGTCTGCTGGGGTGAGCTGGACTTGAGAGCTGCATATGGGGGAACTAGTGGTGGACCTGACGGACAGAGAGGGGGTTGGTGATGGTGATGGTGGTGGGGCTGGCCTAGATTCAGTCTTTTGTTGCAAAAACATTGTGATTCCCTGACTGCTTTGGCCTTGCGACAACACCTCAACACTTCTTGCTGGTGGTGTGCTTACCGGTCGGCTTACAGTGAGGGAAGTGACGGAGCGTTGCTGGCTACCTTCAGTCGGAGCAGGTGCACATGTGTTATCTGAGGTCTTGTAGTCCGTCCACGCTTGCAGGTGCATGGTGCTTAAATGTCTAAGCATGCAACTGGTATTCAAATTTCAGAGATTTTTCCCTCGGCTAAAGGTCCTTCCGCACTTCTTACAGATAACCCTTGCCTCATCAATAGGATTTTGGTCAAAAAAGATCCACACTGCACTCTTCCTACTATGGTACAAATTTTCAGGGCTTGCATGCTGTGCTAATTTGACCATCTGGGCAAGCTGTCGTGCAACTCTTTTTGTTTTTTTACCACGTTTATGGACAGCTACGGGCCTGCCAGACAACCGCTGCTGCGATGTCGATGCCTGCTGCGGATCCTTCTCCTCTTCTGAGCTATTGCCAGTGGTAACCTCTTCCCCAATGGATGCCAATCCGGGTCGACTACTGGGTCATCCATCACCTCCTCTTCAATTTCAGCTGCACCTTCCACCGTGTAAGGTGGTATAGTATGCGGGAAGGGGTACCTGAGTTTCATCAGGGTCAGATTCTGGCTCAGTAGTTTGCGAGTGCAATGTAGTGCTGTGGGAGAATGTACGAGCAGAATCATCTAGCAGTGGCTGTGCATCAGTGCACTCCATGTCAGATTCATATTGGACTGGGGAATTCAGGATTTGACTTGGTAATCCAGGCAAGGTATGTGAAAAGAGCTCCATCGAGTAATCAGAAGTGTGGCCTGCCGCATCCTTCACTCTTGGTGTGGGTGAAGGACACAAGGAAAGGTGTTGTTCCTGACCAGAAGCCTGCACTGACGACTCGGTTCTTGCATTTTTGGACACTTCAGAAGAGGAGGCGATAGAGCTGGTGGCTGTTTCTGCAATGTAAGCCAAAACCTGTTCCTGATGCTCCGGCTTTAAAAGTGGTTTACCTACTCCCAGAAAAGGGAACCTTCCAGGCCTTCTTGAGCCAGACGATGACGCATGATCAACACCTCCTGCCTTATCTGCTGTTGTGCTTTTGGCATAACCAGCAGATGCACAACCACCGCCATCAGTACCAGCTGCCCCCCCGCCCACGTCTGCGGCCTCTTCCACCAAACTTCCTCATGTTTGGGAAAATGTACCAAAAATACCAGCAGGTATATGGTACTGTATGAGGAGCGTACAGCTGTATACAGTGTAGGGGAAAATTTAAATATCGGTATTTATTTCCGTAGTCACACACAGACGCTCTCACAGTATATATTTGACCATAATCCAAACAGCAGATATATGGTACTGTATCAGAAACGTACAGCTGTATAAAGTGTAGGGGAAAATTTAAATCTCAGTATTTATTTCCATCGTCACACACAGACGCTCTCCCAGTATGTATTTGACCGTAATCCAAACAGCAGATATACGGTACTGTATCAGAAACGTACAGCTGTATACAGTGTATGGAAAAATTTAAATCTCCGTATATATTTCCGGAGTCACACACAGACGCTGTCTAAGTATGGATTTGACCGTAATCCAAACAGCAGATATACGGTACTGTATCAGAAGCGGACAGCTGAATACGGTGTAGGGGAAAATTTAAATCTCTGTATATTTATTTCTGGAGTCACACACAGATAGTCAGCATGTATTTGTCCGTGATACCAGCTGGTACACGGTAGTGTGAGGAGCGTACAGCTCTATACTGTGTATGGAAAAATTTAAATCTCCGCATATATTTCTGGAGTCACACACAGACGCTGCCTCAGTATGGATTTGACCGTATTCCAAACAGCAGATATATGGCAATGTATCAGACGCGGACAGCTGAATACGGTGTAGGGGAAAATTTAAATCTCCGTATATTTATTTCAGGAGTCACACACAGATAGTCAGCATGTATTTGTCCGTAATACCAGCTGGTACATGGTAGTGTGTGAGGAGCGTACAGCTCTATACGGTGTGGGAAAAATGAACGCTCGGTAACTGTGCAGAAAAAAAGAATACAAGTATGAGTGCTGTGTAAAACGCAGTCTGCACAGCAGTGTGCACACAGCAATGCAGCTATCAGGCAGCCTAATAACCAGCGCTGCTGCACACAAGAAAATCCTCCCCTGTCACTGCACTCTAACTGTACAGCACAATTGCTCTCAGAAGACGCACAGATTCTTTTTTCTTTCCTGCCTATCTTTTTTCTTTCCTGTCTAACACTTCCCCTATTGAGAAACAGCGGCAGCAACCTCTCCCTATGCCAAGATTGGCAGAAGTAAAATGGCGGTCGGCGGTCAGGGCTTTTATAGCCACTGTGACGCCACACAAAGCAAGCCAATCACTGCTATGCCCTTCTCTAAGATGGTGGTGGCCGCTGCCCATGTCATCGCGTTGCCCACAGTGTGTGTCCTTGCTCATTGGCTGAGAAAAGGAGCCTGTAAGCATTATGGGAAACGCGACTTTGGTGCTCGGGTCGGCGACCGCATGGCCGACCTCCCGCTATGATCGGGTTTCGCTCGGCAAAACCCGACTTCGGCGAAAGTCAGTGACTTTTGAATCTGACCGACCTGTTTCGCTCAACTCTACTGTTCACTTTTCCATTTATAGATTCAGGCCTCTCGCCCGGTCCACTAGAAGCAGCGCAAGATGAGATCGCATGTAGCAATGCCCAAATATTTGAGCAGCCATGGTCACACAAAGGTGACAGTGGGAACGTGTCACAAGAGGTAGACGATGATGAGACAAAATTACCAGAAAGTTAGGAGGAGGACCAGGTTGCAGAAGTGGAAGACGAGGTGGTGGATGTTATATTAACTGACCCAACCTGGCAGGAGGACATGCAGAGCGAGGACAGCAGCACACAGGGGGAGGGAGGCATTGCACTCCAACAGGCAGGTAGAAGCAGTGTAGTGGCCGCAGAGAGAAGGCGGGCAACCGTTCATCGTAACACCAACACAACAAAAGTTGTCAGTACAACTATTAGGTCTTCCCGAGCCTGGTTGTTTTTTAAAGACTCTGCCAATAACCCCAAACAGATAGTCAACTGAGTGCTAGGAACACAAGGACAGGGTAGATTTTCTTTAGCCCACTGTTTATTTCATTTGTCTACTTTACTATCCTCCGTTGGAGGCATATGGCTGGAGCTGCGGTGAATCACTCACTCATATTTAATCCTGATAGACTGCTTTCCTGGCGCTCCTCAGTGACTGCAACCCCTTTTGGCTTCAATAACCCCAAACAGGTCATTTGCAACACCTGCCATGCCCACATCAGCAGGGGTAGCAAAACTACCAGCCTGATCACCACCAGCATGATCAGGCACATGGCAGCAAAGCACCTGACTTTGTGGGCTGAAACCGAGGGTCCAGGAACACTGTCTGCGGGTGACCCCACTGCTTCTTCTGCTGTTGTGTGTGGAAGCCAATGACCTGTCCATGGTGCCTGCAAAGATGCTTCCTGCCCTGCACCTGTCGTTGCACTCACTCAGCTACCACCATCATCAAGCACATCCACGTCCTTGTCTCATCACAGCGTTCAGTTGAACATACTCCAGTTCTTGGAACACAAGCATAAATATGCAGCCAATGCCCAACAGGACACAGTACTAAATTCACACATTTCTCATCTGCTTGCATTTGAAATGTTGCCTTTTAGGCTCGTTGAGATTAAACTTTCTGCAACCTGTTGGCGGCGGCCATCCCAAGGTACTCGGTCCCCAGCAGCCACTATTTCTCCCGGTATGCTGTCCCAGCATTACACAAGCATGTGTTCCATAACATTACCCGTGCCCTCAGCAATGCTGTTATTGGTAAAGTCTAACTAACCACAGACACGTGGACAAGTGCTTGTGGGCAGGGATAGTATATCTTGCTGATGGCACACTGGGTTAACATAGTGGAAGCCAGGACCCATTCAGACCTTGGGATGGAACACATCCTCCCGACGCCAAGGATTGCAGGCCGTACGTCAATTAGAGTTGCACCTCCTCTTCAGCCTCCATCACTGAAGTGACCACATCAGTCACAAGCTGGAAGCACTGCAGCACTGCGTCAGCCAAACAGCAACAGGCTGTGCTGACGCTATTATTCTTAGGTGACAAACTGCACAATGCTGAAGCGTGGACAGCTCTGAAAGAACAGGCAGATCTGTGGCTGACACCGCTGAATCTACAGCCAGGCATGGTCGTGTGTGACAATGGCCGGAACCTGGTGGCAGCTCTGAGGCGAGGCGAGCTCACACATGTACCATGCCTGGCCCATGTGCTTAACCTCGCTGTTCAACGATTTCTCAAAAGTTACTTGGAGCTGTCAGATCTGCTTGTGAAAGTATGCCGCCTGTGTGCCCATTTTAGAAAGTCAGCTACAGTTTCTGCCGCCCTTATCATGCTTCAGCAGCGTTTGCAACATATGCAGTGTAGAGTTCCAACGCGTTGGGCCATCACACCGGTCTGTGAGACAGAAGCTGAAAAGGATTTGCGAGCAGAAGAGGGCAGTTGTTGACTAGCAGCATCAACACGGCCGTCGGTATTCAGTTCAGACTCCACACATAAGATTAAGACTTCACACATAAGACCTCAGGAGTGAACATGGATGTCTGACATATGTATCATCCTACAAAATTTTGAAAAGTCCACCAAGATGGTGAGCGGCGATGACGTCATAATTATCAGCACCATCCTGCTTCTCTGAAAAGCTCTCTGCTCACAATGAAAGAGGATGCATTGCAGGTGGAGCATGATGAGATGGAGCAAGGAACCATACAGGTTGACTACACACCACCCAGCCTCATGTCATCCCAACTTGGATTGGTTGACAATGAGGAAGAGGAAGAGGAGGAGGAAGAACAGGAACTACTTTCATGCGCTATAGACGGTACTAGAAGCACAACTGTCATAGCGTCTGTTCAGCATGGATGGCCTGAGGACAGGGAGGAGGAGGAGCAGGATGAGGAGAGTATGGTCAGTCATCCTCTTGGTCAGGACACGGAAGTCTTGCCTGTTAGCAGTCTGTCATGCATGACTGACTTTATGTTGCGCTGCCTTTTCTGTGACCCTCATATTCTCCATATTTTGGGTGACAATCATTACTGGTGGGTGAAACTTCTAGACACATGCTACAAGGAGAACTTTCAATCACTTCTTCCAGAGGCAGACAGGTGTACTAAAATGGTTCAGTACCAGAAGGCCCCTGTTGCAGATTTATTAAAAAAATTCCCATCTGAAAACGCTGGTGGCAGAGGTCACAGTTCTTTGGACAACCAAGGATTACAAGCAAAAGAGACACAACTCCAATCCAGCAAAGGCAGGGGAACACTGGCAAAGTTCTGGGAGAGTTTTCTTTGAATCTCCCATCGCACTGGCCCTGAGGCGCAGAGTACTCTCACAAGGAGTGCAAAGTTTTGGAAGATGCTGAGGGAATACCTTGCTGACTGTACTAACGTCCTCTGTGATTCCTCTGTGCCTTTTAACTATTGGGTAGCCAAGCTGGACATGAGGCATGAACTGGCTCTATGCCTTGGAGGTCCTGGCCTGGCTGCCCTGCCGCTAGCGTTTTGTTAGAGCGGGTTTTTAGAGCCACTGGTGGAATTATAACTGATAAGCGCATCCGCCTCCCAAATGAAAATGCTGACAGGCTGACTCTTATAAAAATGAACAAGGGCTGGATGGGACCAGACTTCTCTACACCACCGAATGATAACAGCGAAACATAACCTCAAATCCAGTGTCATTTATTGTGAGGTATATTCCCATGCACCTCTTTACACCCACACATGGGTATACGCTTCCTGATTTTGCCTATTTCCTGTTATCCTCCTCCTTTGGCCGGGGTCAGACTAGTGTATGGCATCCGATGCGAGAGAATTAGATGCAATATGTTACTGACCCTCGGCTCCTGCTCTGCTGCGAGCAGGAGCCCAGTGTCATGCTTCTGTGCTCCCAGTCTCTCGCACAGAGAGGATCGGAGCACAGCTGCATAGGAGGCGGAGAAATGAATTCTCCATCTCCTCCATTGTCAGCGTATCTCGCACATCACTCAGATGATATCTGAGTGATGTGCATTGTCTCACTCGCACCCATAGGCTTATATGGGTGCGAGTGAACCGAGACTTGGCGAAGTGTCGATGACAATTGCAGCATGCTGCGATTTCACTCGCATGTTGAAAACGGCCAAAAAAAAACACTGATGGGAGCTGCCCCATAGATGAATACTGGTCCGAGTGCTATGCAATGTTTTATCGCATAGCTCTTGTTCATATTCACCACTAGTGTGACCCCGGCCTTCTCCTCATCCTCATCAGTCACCACGACTAGATCACCATGGTGACCATGATCCATATGCAACAGCAACGTTAATGTGTTAAAGGTTGTTTTGATGCCTGTAAAAAAAATTTACACATTAGATTGATGTGTACCACCCAGGGGTAAATGTTTGGCAGCTCATATATATGTATAGGAAACCCGCTCCTTTAAACTGGGAAAACATTTTTAGGAGGCCATCCTCCACATCTCTTCCGACACAACCACTAGTTCACCAGGGTGAACGTGTTCCATGATGCAACAGCCAAGTAATTTTTTTCAAGGGTGTTTATGATGCCCGTTCCAAAAATGTTTACACATTATGTTGGGGCCAGGGGGAAATGTTTGGCAGCCAATACACTTGGTGTATGAACATTACAAGTATGGGAGACCCACTTCTTAAATTGGGAAATCATTTTTGGTAGGCCATGCTCCACGTCTCTTCCAATACCACTGCTGGACCACCAGGGTAAATATGTTCCATGATGCAACAGCCAAGTAATTTTTTTCAAGGATATTTATGATGCCCGTTTTAAAAATGTCTACACATTACTGAGACCCCTCTTCACCACAGCCACCACTCCCCTTAAGCAATAAGACACATTGCTTATAAGAAGCACCACCATTTTATTTAAAGAAAAATTCCTATTTTTCTCCTCAAAATTGGGGGTGCGTCTTTTAATCCGGAGCATCTTATAATCCAAAAAGTATGGTATATAATTTTAGTAAACCGAATTTGATTTAAAAAAAATGGAATCAGTGTGATTTATGAAGGAAGAAAGAAGTGCCAGATACACCCTGCATTAGGCAAAAATCAGGGTCTTATACACATTCAGTTCAACTTGCATAAAGGCTATGCAGATCCTGTCAAAAATTACATGCAAAGTCATCTATACACCCTTGAAGGCACCAACTGTAGTGCCTCATTCAAATATTGTCAACAAAGTGTATATGTGTTACTCCAACACTCAAAAAAGCTCTGCACACAGTGCAAAGCTTGTCAATTATTACAAGTAGGGTCATCCATACACCCTTAAAGGAACCAACCGAAGAGCCTCATAAAAAAATAAGAAAGTGTAGCTGTGGCACTTCTATACTTATAAAGGTTTGCATGAAGTGCAAAGCCAGGAAAACATTATAATTAGGGTCATCTAGTCATCCATATATCCTAGAAGTCAGCAACTGCTGGGCCTCATTCAAATATTGAACATTAAAATTACTTTATGTGCTGCTGTCATCTGGTGGTCTGGAAACATCAGTTCTAATCCAGGTTTTGTTCATTATTACACAGAGAGCCTGTCAGCACCTTCTTTTGATAGGTGACAGTGCCTGTCTGCATAGTCTACCCCGGTGGCAGTGAAAACTGAATCAGAAAAGATGCCATCAGCAGGGCAGCATGACACCTCCAAGGCATAGAGGGAAAGCTCATGTTAGGTGTACAGATTTGAGACCCAATAGCTTAAGTCACAGAGGAATTAGGGAGTACTATGGTTTTGTGGCAAGGTATTACTTGATCATGTTTAAAAACTTTTTCCTCTTAGGCAAAAATACTTGGTTATCAGGGCATGGACAATAGGAGAATGTCATGAAATTGTCCCAAGTCTTTGACAGTGTACCCCTGCCTCTGCTGTACCTGGTGCATGTCTCTCTTGCCTCTCCTCCTTGGTGGGGAAAGGAAGCTTTCCCCCAGCCAGTAGCATTGTCTGATGACATTTTTTTCTACATATTTTTCACAATAGTCTTTTGGTATAGCACCATTTTAGAAGAGCTCTCCACCTCAGGAAGAAGAGATGCAAAGTTCACCTTCTAGTGTGGGTCTAGCAGGGTGAATAACCAGTACTCTTTTTTTGACCAAGATGAATGTAATGCCAGGATCACGGTAAAGGCAGCGGTACATAAAGTTTGCCATATGTGCCAAGGTCCCTAAAGCCAACAGTTTCCTGTCTCCACCATGATGACTGCTCTCCTGCTCTTACACTTCCTCCATCTCTTCCTCATCATTCCCTTCCTTAGCAGTTCCAAGTAGACGAGATGGGACAAAGGTGTGGGTACTAGCTTCTGTTGCACTAGCCACCAGCTTCTGTTCATCCTTTCTCCTCATCTTTAAAGTCCTCGTTTTTACCAAATCCATGCTGAGCAGATGAGGTGAGGCTATTCTGGATAATCTTCCTCCATCTCCACCTGGTCCGGATGTAAAGCTTCCAGTTTGTCAGCAGCAACTGTTTAAATAGGCACAGAAGCTGGATCATCACTGCTCACCATCTTTGTGCGGTACACAAAATCTAGGAGAACTGCACTAATGTCAGACAACCATGCCCAACTTTCATGTTTTATGTGCGTAGACCAGACCAGAATTCCAACGTGCGTATTGGAGCTGGTATTCTACAACTGTTCTCTGCTGCTCACAAAGCCTTGACACCATCTTCAGTAGAAATTTAGCATGTGGGCAGATTGAACGCCAGTTGATGAGCTGGCACTTGCACGTGCGGCTGCAGTGGTAGCTGACATGCGGAAATGGCCGCTGATGCTTTGTACCTTCACCAGAAACTCTGGAAAATTTGGGGGGCTTTTCAGAAAACGATTAACTACTAAGTTGAGCACACAGGCAAAGCATGGTATGTGTGTTAGCTTGCCAAGCTTCACAGCTGCAACCAGGTTATGGCCATTGTAATTACAACCAGGCATGGCTGTGTGTAATACAGTATTTTCCCAGAGTCCACCGCACAGGAGGAAACAATGGAACTGCGGGGGGCTCTGGCCTTTCACAAAATGTCAACAGAGCCCCCCTCAGCAGCACCGGGCAGCACCACAGGACACCCACGTAGCACCAGAGACACCTGTAGCAGCACCAGGCAGCACTGCTGGACACCCCTGCAACACCGGACACCCCCATAGCACTGCCAGGCACCTGCAGCACCGCTGGACACCCCCTCATCTCAGCCTGCAGCAACGGTACCGGTAAGTACATTTGGGGGATAAAAGTGCATCTTATAATCTGATAAATACGGTATATTTTTTAATTCTTTTTAAAATTTGCTTTATATACGTCATTATACAGGAAAAAAAGTTTTTTAACATTTTTTTCCTGTAAAATCCAATTACTCACTGATTTTGAATGTTTGCTGGAAAAATGCTCCGATATCCGATTACCTCCCATTATACTCGTTACTACTAAAGAGCGTCTGGGCATTTTAGTGCTCGTTCATTTCTAATAATAATCCTAAACACACGTCAAAATCCACAATAGACTACCTTAACAAGATGCAAGCTGAAGGTTTTACAATGGCCCTCACAGTCCCCTGATCTGAACATCATGGAAATTCTGTGGCTAGACCTCAAAATAGCAGTGCATGCAAGATGACCCAGAAATCTCACAGAACTGGAGGAAATTTCCAAGGAAGAATGGATGAAAATCTCTCAAATATGAATTGAAAGACTCTTGGCTGGCTACAAAAAGTGTTTACAAGCTGTGATACTTGCAAAAGGGGGTGCTACTATGTACTAATCATGCAGGGTGAGCAAACTTTTGCATTGGCTCATTTTCTTTTTTGTAATTTTTGAAATGTAAAAAATGAATATATTTATTTTTTCCTAAAGTATAAAAGAAATGTGTACTATTTAACTTTAGGCCTTTTAGAGATCATTTTATCTTCAACTTGCTTATCTGTTCACAATAACAGTAATTTTGACCAAGGGTGTCCAAACTTTTACATGCCACTGTAACTATACATTTTATTATTACTTGCTGTAAATTATTAGTCTTGTTATTTTCATGGACCTTTACAGCTTCTGGAGCTTCAAGTTTTAGCTGTTGTATGTATAAATTATTTTACAATGTGTAATACAGCTGGACACCACATATTACAATTTAACATACAGCAAGACTTATTACAGCCTTGTCTAGTAACGGTTGGTTCTTATTTCAGTGCTACTGATTATCACATCTAAAGTATGACTACTACCGTCTATTAGAATATATAACATTTTATCTTCGATGTATCATAAGAAAACATTGTGGATATTACTGGATTAAAAAATGAAATTCAAATCAGACCAATAATTGAATTAAACCTTTCTTTCAACAATTGGGCAAATGTCTGTTCATTTTAACTACTATGCTTTTATTTTTACAGTGCAAATGCTCATATTATACTCCAGTTCTGTAATATCCTTTTTTAATTGTCACATCGCCTTGTGGGATGCAGGCCTAGTATCTCGGAGGATGGTTCAGTCACGGTGACTCCGTTGGCTCTAACAATCCCTAGGTTCGGTTCGGCAATTATAAAAGGGGGAGTTTACGGATATACAGTATGAGACTGAGGGTTATGTTGATGCCTGCAAGGTATGAGGCCGCGGAGGAAAGAAGCATACACCGGGGGTCCCGTGCAGACTTGAAAGATGAATTTTAATGAAGGCTTGAAAGAATTCTTGTGTTTTTCCATAAAACAGCCATGGATAACAGATACAATTTTCCTTAAGCATTGTGTTAGTCAAAGCCTTTTCTCGGTCCCGGCCTTGGGAGGATGGCACTAGCTTTTCATATAACTAACTGTGGTGCGAGAAGGGGGAGGATTAGCTGACCTTAATCGGATCGGAGTATCCGGATAATCTGCAGCTCCTTCGCTTGTCTCAGCACTTTGTTGCTGTAAACGTGGGGCACTCCAAAAAAAGGTGCTTTGTAGTACCTGCTAGTCCTAGACAAGGAGCCTCATTTTCGTACCTCCTCTCACCACCAAAACAGCACGTAACCACATGTGTTCCGTCTCCCACACCACCTCCAACTGCCACTTATTTTCCAATCAGAAAACAAGTTGTAATGCCAAACTAAGGCAGAAGAGGGCAGCATAGTACTACAAGTTGTAATACCAAAACAAGGCAGGAGAGGGCAGCATATGTAATTTACCTCCTCCCAAGGCAAAACAGAAAACCGTTGACACAAATGCAATCATATATTAGTAATGGTTTTTCTGGTCACTACAATATGATTCCAAAAGGATGTGCAAATATCTGAAAGTCAATTTTTGCTGACTTTTATAAGGAAACAAGTTTCAGCACCAAGGACAGGTCCCACCAGAAATGTATGACTCTAAGGAGTTTCATTTCTACTTGTGGAGATTGACAAGCTGGGTCTGACATGTTGGAGTGAGGAGACTTATTTGCCATGCATGCTCCTCTGGGAAATTACATATGCAAATTGCCTCTTCAGAGAGGAAGAGGACTTAATCTCTAGTGCCATGAGCCCTGCCACATGGCTTAGGATAAAAGCCAAATCAGATACCAGATTCTGGTTTGGATTTTACTCTAAATCATGTGACAAGGTTCCTTAAAGGGTCACTAGTGACTTTTAGGATTGCTACTTTCAATAGGTGGCGCTAGAGTTTAACCCCTTAGTGACCGGGCCAAATTTTTAAATCTGACCAGTGTCACTTTATGTGGTAATCACTCAACATATCCCATTGGTTTGGAAATTGCTTTTTCGTGACACATTGTACTTTATGATAATGGTAAATTTAGGTCGATATGTTTTGTGTTTATTTATAAAAAATTTGACAAAAATGTAAAAAAATAAAATTTTCAAACTTTGAATGATTATCCCTTTGATAAAGACAGTGCTATCATAGAAAAACATTAATAAAACACATTTCCCTCATGTTTGCTTTAAATCAGCACCATTTGTAATATGTTATTTTATTTTGTTTGCATTTTAGGAGGTTTAAAAATATAGCTACAATTTTTGCTTTTTTCCAAGGAAATTTTCAAAATTATTTTTTAGGGGCCTATCCAGGTTTAAAGTAACTTTGGGGGTCCTGTATATTTGAATACCCCACAAGTGATACCATTTTAAAAACAGCATCCCCTGACATATTGGAAACTGCTGTCAGGTAGTTTATTAACCCTTCAGGTGATTTTCAGGAATTAATGCAAAGTGATATGACAGAAATGAAAAAGTGTATTTTTACCACCTAAATGTCGCTAACTTCTGAACAGTTCACTTTAGCCGGCAGACTCTAAGGCCATTATTTGGTTGTAAACTGCTGTCGCAAACATCAACATCAGGACCAAGCAAGAGGCAACTTAGTGGCAATTTTCACACTAGAAATACACAAATTTTGCATTTATTGTTTTTTTTTCTCATTTAAACTAGCAAATTGGTTGGCTTCTAAGTAAACAAGCCATACAGCCACCATGCACTTTTGTACATGCAATGTTGGGCTCTATATTTTTCATTAAAGCAAAGCTTCTTCCTCCATTTATATGGAGACCAGTAGATAATTTTGCATCAGATAGAAGAAACTCCATCATTCCTCTGTAGGATATTGATTTCAGAGTAAGGTATATGAGAAGCCTCTTTCTCTTCTTTGGCAGTCTTGTTACGGCTCTGATCAAAAGAACACAGAAATGCATTCAGGTACATAGGCCATTACTTATAAGGGACCATAGTCCAGATGACCCAATCTTAGGTGCAATTGAAAAAAGTGACTGAAGTTAAAAATATTTTATGAACTTTGGAAAATAACTTCTCAAATCATAAAAGCCTGATTGGTGTTGATGGGACCCATACCATTCCTGAAAATGTGACTCTGCAGAGCCCTATCTGAATGTAGCGGAGGACAAGGACACACACCTTCACTCAATTCATTATATATAGAAGTGCTGGAGATAGTTAAGTAAAGCGCTCAGCTATTTGCAATAATTCCATAGATGAAGCAGAGATGTGCATGATCAGCCTCCACTCTGTTCAAACAGGAATGAGTAGATCCCTGTTTTCTGAATTGATGGGGGTGTCAGTGGGCAAACAACCAGCAATCTAAAAATTAGCACCTATCCTATGAATATAACTTAAATTCAAATGTTGCAAGGAACAAAATAAACAGGTCACCACACCTACACTGAATTTACTCTAGGTGCTTGGCAGCTAGAACAAAGCAATGAAGATTCAAATCAGAGAGAAGCATGCATTCCATTTTCCTTGAAAAAAAAACCACTCTATTAATCCAATCAGAGCCATCTGACTACTACCAGTAATATCTCACATCATCCCATCAGAGCCACCGGACTACTACCCCTAATATCCCACATCATCCCGTCAGCCAGAGCCACCGGATTACTACCCCTAATATCCCACATCATCCCATCAGAGCCACCGGACTACTACCACTAATATCCCACATCATCCCGCCAGAGCTACTGGACTACTACCACTAATATCCCCCATCATCGTGTCAGCCAGAGCTACTGGACTACTACCACTAATATCCCACATCATCCCATCAGAGCCACCAGACTACTACCCCTAATATGCCACATCATCCCGTCAGCCTGGGGTCAGAACCAGAGCACTGAGTGGAACAGTCCTAACTTCCATACCGGAGATCCTTTTAAGAGAGGCCTGGTGTCAGAACCAGAGCGCTGAGTGGAACGGTCCTAACTTCCATACTCGGGATCCCTTTAAGAGGGGCCTGGGGTCAGAACCAGAGCGCAGAACGGATTTTTCCTCACTATCATACTGGGCATCCCTTTGAGGGAGGCCTGAGGTCGGAACCAGAGCGCAGGGTGGATTTTCCATGACTTCCATACCAATGATCCCTTTAATAGAAGTCTGGGGTCAGAATCAGAGCGCTGAGGGATTTGTCCTAACTTCCATACTGGAAATCCCTTTAAGAGGGAAGATGTGCCTATGGGACTATGGGATGGAGGATGTGTGATGGGTATATGGGCAGGGGGGGATTCAATTCTGTCATGTACTCTCTGCTCCTTTCTGAGGAGAAGACAATGGCTGGGAGATTATGTTTCCGGGGATGCTAGATTTCTCTCACCCGGTCAGTGTCTGCTGAGGTGTTGTGGAGTGGGAAAACTGTTGTTCATAGCAACCAATCACAGCTCTGCTTCTTTTAAACAGCTCTGGTGAAATAAAAGATGCTTAGTGATTGGGTGGGTCTATGTGGAGTGGGCATGGCTGATACACAGATACATTCATTTTTATATATAGAGATGTGCTTTAACCCCATAAAACAGAGATATTCAAACATATGACATGTTTCCGAAAGTATATTCCTTATTCATAGCTTACAGTTGGGAAGTAAATTTCCAAAATTAGTTATATGTTTCAATATCTTTCTTAATTATCATTATGTATGGAGAGCCCACCAGGGCAGTGTGGAATACTCGGTACTGGGCCGCTTCTTAAAGGGGGCAGTGTCCCAGCGGTGGTGACCGGGTCCGTGGCACTGGGCGTCTAATATAAAGGGGGTATATTTACAAGGGAATGAAAAGTAAAGAATTTTTGTATTGAGTGTTCATGACGCCACCTGTGGTATCTGATCAGAAGGGACCAGTGCTGCAGTGCAGATCCTCTGGGACTGATGGTGTGTTGCAGCAGTGTTGGAATAGCTCTCCACAGGCAGAGCTGTTGTCCCAGGGTAGTAGTGGTTGGTTAAGGATGCACTGGTTGCTGATGGTAGATGTCGCAGTGCTGAGTGAGTGTTGAGACAAGATTTCAAAGGACACAGTGAGGTGCAGTTCCAAGGCTTTACTCACAGTTCTGGCGTGCACAGATGCCCGCTTAGTGCCACGTCCTCCAGGTGAGGGATCCAGCCAACTTCCATGCAGGTAGAGAACACCTTTTCCAGAATTAACTGTCAGTATGTGCCTTCCCTGGACCTCTCTACAATGCTGCTTTCCACTTTCCTTCCTTTCCAGCACCTCACAGTCAGTGTCCCAGGCCAGCTGCCGCAGATCCTGTCGGATAACGTGACCCAGGCGTTTCCTTGATCCTATCTGGCTGCCTTTCTGGAGAAGATCACTGTGGTAGTTGGCAGAGGCCCCTAAAGATGCCACAGCTATCGACTTTCTAGTTAAGTCCTGTTGTCCACTACACTAGACAAGGGGCCGAGACCCTTCTGCGACCTGGATTTTCCCCCACCTGACATCTGTCAGCGTGGAACGAGCCCCACGGGGAGCACACTCTCCACCCGTGCCTCTGGGAAATCCCTTTTCCCCTTCAGGGAGCTTCCTTCAGTCCTTCAGTCCGTTCCTGCAGCCCCTCAGACCAGGGGTCTGCTGCACAATCATATCTCTTCCCACCTTCCCCTATGGGAAGGCTGCCTATGCACGTCTTTCCCCTTCTTTCTCTATGGGAAGACTGTACTAACTTCCCTTCAAATTCCAGCTCTGAACCCAAGCTCCATCCACCTTCTAACACCCTTTGACTGCCAGCAGGGATGAGAGCATCTGCTACTCTAGTGTATGGTGGATGTAGTGTTGTGCCAGAGCCAGGTCAGGTATCTCCATCTTACCTGAAAGGTGAGATACTACACCTCTGGTTGAGGTGCAGTACCTCTGTGGCGACTGGACCCTCACGGGCATCACAAGTACAAATGTCTCTAATATGAGATCCAGACACCAAAACACGTCTTGAAGTCTGGATCTCATATTGGAGACATTTTTGCCAAAAGAAAATGTTCACAATTGCCAAATAAGGATGGAGGACATTTCATCTGTATATGGTAATATACGAAATATGAAATTGTTATTGAATTTGTACTAAAAGAAATTGGATATGGTAAGAAGTTTTTTTTTTATAGCATATATTATGATGCTGTTTGGAGAGTATAGTTTTCATTGGGTTGTGATTTTTTTATTACAGATCTACATCCCATTGAATATCTCTAGAATAATGAGACTGAGATTATTAAAAAAATATATTTACAAAATCTACAATTATAATCAGATACACCAAACATGAACTTAGCCCAATAGAAATCATATCTGATTCCAATTACTGTACATCTATATCCCAACATTGGATAACCAAGACAGAAAACTATGCGCTAATGGTTATAAATGAACAACTCTAGAAGGAGAGGAGAAAAACACAAAGACAAATTAGAGTCCGTGTACAGGACAAGGAGATTTATATGAAGGTAAATGATTGCAAACAATAGTTTCCCAAGAACTGGTCTCATGAGTATCTGTTAATTGCTGTAGATGGCAAATATCAATACATGAGCTAAAAACTTTGTCTAACATAGAAAAAAAGCTTCAAAATGTTTCCATATACTGTATGTGTCTTCGGAGTAATATTTCACTGAATGTTATTTTAATAACTTGCTTGTTTTCTTGTAATAATCTTTAAAATATTATCACATATTGAAGAATCTCATTTTATATCTCTTCTATGTAATACATATTTGGTTTCCATTAATATTATGAAATTAAGTCATCTTCAGTTTTGATTTCACAAATCCAATGTGATGCACACAAGTCTTACTGAAGCAAAATAAAGTGAGGACAAAAAGTCTTGATGCTTCTACTTATGTCCCAACCTCTTCATGCTCTCAGTAGGGCAATAAAGGACAGAATCCTGGGGATCCTCTGCAGCAAAGCGTAGTTTACTCTATAAGGCATACATGGTAAATTATCAGACAATCCATTAGACTCTTTATCCTGGTTTAATCCATTTGTGACTCCATGAGTTCACTTCTCTACATACTTACATAAGAACTGTAACACACTTTTACATATTCCTTAGATAGAGAATATACTTGCTTCACATTTATTACTTTAGCGATAGCTCATTATTTTAGCTCAGCCCCAGTCCAGGTCCATATTTTCTAAAATACGATGGGTAATATTTATCCGAACTGTTTTGTTCTTCATCAGTGCAAACTTAGATTAGACAGCCTTAAAACACTCCAGGGTTTATCAACATTTTTCATGCTGTTTGACAAATTTGCCCGATTTTAAGATGGTCTAGACTAAGTTAAGGCCACCTACTAGTTTTTGGCAAAAATTTGCACAAAAATGTTGTACTATGTTTGGAGCACTGTGTTGCAGCTCAAGTCCCATTCCTTTCCTGGTAAACCACAAACCCTTTTTAGCAGAACCATCCCTCTAGATCAGGGGTCTCAAACTCAATTTACCTGGGGGCCGCTGGAGGTAGAATCTGGGTGAGGCTGGGCTGCATCAGGTTTTCCACAAGAAAAGCTCTTACAAAAACATTCTGAGAGCAATATACCGCACCGCCCCACCGCTCATTCTGAACCCGGCACACCTGAGTCTGTGGCGCGGTCCGGTCCCTGCTCAGCTGCTCCTGCTGCATGTGTTGTGAGTGTGACTCATATGCCTTGCCTGCTGACAGCAGGCTGCTGTGACTGTCTAGCCATCATCATACTCACCTCCTCCTGCTGCAGCTCCGATGGTCCAGCGCCAGCATCTTCTTCCTGTATGAGCGCGCGGTCACACATCACGTGGTACCACTCATTAAGCTCATGAATATGGGTGCCACACCTATGAGACTCGGCCGTGTTTCTCGCATGTGTGATCCCGGCCAAGGTGATGGCCGCAAACTATTGTCCTGAGGGCCGCAGTTGGCCTGAGGGCCAC
This sequence comes from Dendrobates tinctorius, assembly GCF_039654945.1. NCBI lineage: Eukaryota > Metazoa > Chordata > Amphibia > Anura > Dendrobatidae > Dendrobates > Dendrobates tinctorius. The sequence continues at coordinate 5,936,311 of NW_027361686.1, read as the reverse complement.
GAGTTTGGGACCTCTTCCATCTAGAGCAGGGGTCTCAAAGGGTCTAAAACAAAGAATAAATTGTAGGAGACGTTTATGTGACTATCATGAAATGTGAAATATCCAGAGAGTCCTGGGAATTGTGAAATAATTGTAGCTATACTCTCAACACGTTCTGAAGTGTCAATAACAGAAGAAACCACAGAAAGTCTCGACAGAAACCAAGCTTGAACAGAACCTTTTATTATTTTCTCTCTAAAACAAATAATACACATGGTCATCAAACAATTTATGCCAGAAGTCTGGAGCATTCAACTTGATAAATAAGCCCCATTGTATTTCTTCTCTTGCCTCTTTGTTTAATTACTTTGTGACAATTTCTGTTTTTAGCCATCTGTACCTAATTGTGCGATGAACTTTTCTATAATGTAGAGAAAAAGGAATAACCCAGATAAGCAGGTTCACTTCATTAGCTAATCCACTTTAAGAAGTGTTCGTTTCTGTATTTCACAAATAACTAAAGTGTTACATTTATAAATTGTTTCCTTTTACTTATATGGAGCTAATTATATTACAATCTTCTTCACAGGAGTGCAATCTTTATCTGAGATCCTAGAAGGGGCCTTTAACCATTTTAGCAATTATTCTGCTGAGATGAAACTCTTTATCAGTGTGAGGACTATTCAGTGCTCATTAAACAGTTTCTGTCAGATCACTGATACTTTTGTAGATAACCTTTGTTTTTTGCAATGTTTTCTGCTGAGTTGATGGTCTTTCCTGGCTTCTGGGCACTCTGCCACTTTCTAAACCCTGAGGCACTGATGCGTTCCCGCAGTTACAAGAGACTGCGTAGATTTTGTGAGGGAAGGCGCATCATCCGGGACACTGCGGATGTGAACCCCTGGGGAATTTGTGTTTATATAATTCCATATTCTGGTCTTAAAGGTCAGTGATGGGGAGAAACATCACTTCACATTGACTGAAGTGAACAGAAGTGGAAATAAATGCAAACTTCCACTAAAATCCAGGGAGATAAAAGCTTATATTTTGTAACGCTTTCATTGCCTAGGCTTTTGGAATTTATTGTTTTTCCATCTATTGCTTTTCTAACAGTAGCAAAACCTTTTACATGTCTTTCTTAGATATTTGAGTCATTGCCTATATCCTTATGTTGTTGTAGATTGTATAACATGCAGAAGCACCTAGCATTTACAGTCTGCACTTTGCAAAAAGAAGAACACAATAAATGACTTTGCTGTCCTTCTAGCAAAAGCAAACTGAACAGATATAGAATTTGTGCTAATAATTTTCTTTTCTGCCGTCTGGAATCTATCTTTCTGCCCTATTTCTCATAATCACTTTACATTCTTAGCAAGAGCTTTGAAATTCCAGCATTGTTTTACTTCCATTGTTTTCTATGTCTGCTATTCTTTTTTAGAGTAATTTTTTGTGTCATCATTTTTTCAGCTTGCCCAGCTTTATTTTTTCTTAGGATCAAGTCATTTTAATTGCCAGTAAGTATTTTATTGCATCATCCATATGTAATGAATTGTATATTATGAATGTTTAGTTCAGTGTGTTCTAGATAACAGAATGATTTTTTAACGCTCTGCACTTTGCTTTGCTTTAATTTGTATCATGTCTTATCTGAAGCTGAATATACTGTAGATTTGGAATTATTATTATTTATTATTATAGTGGCATTTATTCCATGGTGCTTTACATGTGAGGAGGGGTATACATAATAAAAAACAAGTACAGTAATCTTAAACAATACAAGTCACGAATTGTACAGCAGGAGAGAGGACTCTGCCCATGATGGCTCACAATCCACAAGGGATAGATGAGAATACAGTAGGTGAGGGTAGAGTTGGTTGTGCAGTGGTTTGGTGGTTACTGCAGATTGTAGGCTTGTCGGAAGAGGTAGGTCTTCAGGTTCCTTTTGAAAGTTTCCATGGTAAGCGAGAGTCTGATGTGTTGGGGTAGAGTTCCACAGTAGGGGGGATGAAAAGGAGAAATCTTGTATGCAATTGAAGGAAGAGGAGATAATAGTGGAGTAGAGAAGGAGATCTTGTGAGGATCGGATGTTGCGGGAGACCATGTCGCAGATTTATGGAGGAGACAGGTTGTGGATGGCTTTGTATGCCATGATTAGGGTTTTGAACTGGAGTTTCTGGGTAATGGGGAGCCAGTGCAGGGATTGACAGAAGGGAGAGGCCGGGGAATAGTGGGGAGACAAGTGGATTAGTTGGGCAGCAGTGTTTGGACTAGATTGGAGGGTTGCAAGAGGGTTTGAGGAGAGGCCACAGAGCAAGAGGTTGCAGTAGTCAAGGCTGATTCTTTTTTGGAGGATTGTATGGATCCGGGAAACATTTTTGAGTTAAAGTGGGCAGGAAGTGGGAAGGGCTTGGATGTGTGGTTTGAAGGAGAGATTATAGATGAGGATTTAAGGATAGCAACATGGGTAGTTGACTCCAAGGAAATGGAGACCTGACGGTCTCGGAGGCCTACTGCTACAGGCAATATGCATGAAGGAGACCCAATCAGGAGTGTTCACATTCCCAGAAATTAATGGCAGACACCACCAAAGTGACATCAATTTCACCACAGTGTAGATAGCATAATAGGAACCGACAGGTCTTCCACTACACCCAATCCAGCAGATGGACACCCAACTAGGAGTTTTCACATTTAAAAAAATGAGGGCCTGACACCACCAAAATGGAATAGATGTCACGAGGAAAGAAATAGTATAATTGGGACCAACACATCTTCCACTACAGCTAACCCAGTAGATGTAGACCAACCATGATTGTTCACATTTCCACAAATTTGTGTTAACACCAGCAGCAACCGCTACAGTAGGCACAGAAGCCACATCAAAGATATCACAGAGTGCAGTTATGTGACATTAATGCATCACACTAAAAAGTGCATTATCACCTAGTCTTTACAGTGTGCGACTGGGGTGCAAAAGTCCTTGGAGATCCATTATTTGTTCATATTGATGAAAGTTGGGCGGTCTACACTTTCAGGGGACAGCTGGCTGAGCTTATCCATCAGGACACCATCAGCAGCGCTGAAGGTATGTTCTGAGAGAATGCTGGCTGCTGGGCACGATAAAACCTTAGGCTACTCATCCAGTTTGGAAGACCAAAATGTGAAAGAGTCCAAACCCTCCCTGATGGTATTCAGAATTTAGTTCTAAATACTCCTGCACCATCCTCTCCATTCGTTCACCACATATAAGACTTGGACTCTATTGTGCTGGTGCATGAGCTTTTCTAAAAAAAGTGTCAAAGGACTCACAGAAATTGCTTCTTCCACTTACACCGCTTGCCCTGCTGTTGCTAATATTTTGGCATTGACGAATTGACATGCTGAGCTGGGAGGTCTAGAGCTACAATGAGAATTGTGTGCTTCACTGCTGTCTTGAGGAAAAACCCTCTTAAAGGTTGTGTAAAAGCATGTTTCAATATTCCAGCATTTGTGGGTCCCTTTCCAGGACGGGAAGTATCTGGAAAATTTGGTTTTAAAGCGTGGATCTAACAGAGTGACAACCCAGTAGTCAGCAGTATTCCTAATCATAACTATATGGGGATCATGTTGCAGATAATGAAGCAAGAAGGCACTATGTTGGGCTCTACGATGAGGTCCAAGCTCATGATTAGTGCTGAGCATTCCGATACCGCAAATATCGGGTATCGGCCGATATTCGTGGTATCGGAATTCCGATATTGAGTTCCGATACTTTTTGCATATCGAATACCGAAATTGGAAATTCCCATAATGCTATGAGCCAGTTTGATTTGATTCAGCCAATGAGGAATCCTAAGAAGTGTGGGCACATCCTGGTAGGCATGTAGGCATGTTAACTAATGGCATGGCTGTGATTGGCTGCTGAAATGATGTCATGAATGCACTATAAAAGCCGCCGCCGCCATTTTGGGTTCACTCTGCTGTGAATTCAGTTAGGCACAGGACGCTGCTCTTGTGACCCTGAGGAACAGTTAGAAATATCGATTTGCTAGATTCTGTTTTACCCAGGCTAGTTTATCAACCCCTGTGAGAAGCTTTCTTTTGCTTTGCAGTGCTGTTCACAGCTGTCTGCAAGGTCTGTGTGAGTGCAGCTCACGCTGTAGTGTGTCCTTCAGCCACCTCTGGTTGTAGGCCACTCAGCGTGCATCACTCCCTCATACATATTTATTTTTGATTTATTGCTGCTCATTTTTCATTAATTCTCCTATTAGTGTGCATCCATCCGTATCCATCTACATTGGTTGCAAACACTATATAGGAGTAGACAGCGGAGCCTTTCTGCAGCCTTTCAGTGCTATTGCACAGTTCTCTGCACTGTTCACAGCTGTCTGTGAGGTCTGTGTGTGTGAGTGCAGCTCACGCTGTAGTGTGTTCTGCGGACACCTCAGGTTGTAGTCCGCTCAGCGTGCGTCACTGCCTCATAAATTGTCCTTTTTTGCTGTAGTGCTGCTTATTTTTCCAGAATTTCTCCTATTAGTGTGCTTCCATCTGTATCCAGCTAGATTGGTTGCAAACACTATATGGGAGTAGATAGAGGAGCCTTTTTTCTGGCTTGTGCCCTGCAGCCACAGCCAGACTAGTATTAGCCTATTTTTTGGAGCCTCATCTATTTCATTGTAGGTTACCTTCCTGCATTGTAATACCTCCAAAAAGTTTGTGATACTATCGCTTTCACATCTTTGGTCACATCCTTTTTGCTTTTTTGAAAAAAAACACGTAAATAAAGTTCAGCAAACACTCCACTTGACAGTTGTGTAGGCCACATTAGCTCATATTAAAGTGTAGTCCACACACTTTATAAAATTAACGTTTCTTATACCTGTTAGCAGCTGTTCAGGAATAAGCACACTAAGCCCCCTCTTTGTACTTTCTGCCTATCTTTATCATTCTACCAAGATGAAGAAGGCAGGGAGTAAGGCATGTGGTCGTGGGCATGGAGTTTCAGCAGGGAGAGGACGTGGGGATTCTGTGCCTGCTGCGGGCACCAGTAACTCAGCATCCCCCAGTTTTACCAGGGAACAGTCCTTTATGCACAGCTTTTAGGACCTCGCCATACCCCACTGCTGCGGGACGAACAAATTGAAGCCGTTGTCGGATGGATGGCAGCTAACGCATCGACATCAATTACTTCCACATCCTCTCAGGGCCAGAGCACTGAAGAGCAACCATCTATCTCATCACCACCTGCCAAATTGCCCAGGCAGTCAGAGAGCCCTGGACAGGAGCCATGACAGTCTCTACTTCTGTTCTCTGAATCTGTTGGCTTGGAAAGAAGGGGCCAGCCAAGCAGCATTCTAGAATGTGAAGAAGAGGGAGTATGCAGTGATGCGCAACTGCTTTGTCCCTCTGAATCTGAAAAGGCGGGTGGGCCAGTGCCTATGGTCAGCACACCTCAGTACGCATCAGATGATGAGACTCAGGTGCCACTTTCTGGTGCGTACTGTGCTGGCGAGACTACCTAGGAGAAGAAGGTGTTTGAAGAGGGGAGTGTAGATGATGAGGTCCTTGACCCTTCATTAAACAGCCAACAGGCACCGGGTCTGCGCACGACCACTGAACTGGAGCCTGTTGAGCTTTGTCCAGTAGCCACTGATGGAAAGGGGTATTGCTTTTGTGTCATCATAAGACGCAACCAGACGTCAGTCGCTTTAACCCCCCCAACCGACTTCCGGCTGGAGAGCCAACTGCCTCCTGAATTCTTCACCATACCGCCACCAAGCTGACCCACCATGTGCCTTGTATGAATTGTATATCATATCCTGGTAGATAAACAGCTCCGAGCAATGGCCCAGGTGCCTCTGCCCCATAATGCAACCCAATACGGCAAAAGCCTGCAACCAATTGTTCATGGTTTTCGCCACCTTCTGGCACACCCTTTCCGAAAATCTCTCAACCGTTCTCCTTTCCTTATCCACCATGTGCTGATCCACCGAAATCAACGACCAAATATCTATATAGTCATTGTTCTAAATTTTCGTTTTCGTGTCTTCGTCTATGTGCGACCCAAGCGCACTGACCCCACAAAACATGGCATCTTTATATACTCCTGCTAGTGGGGAATCGACTTTAGCACTCTCCTTTACCGTACCAGATGTGGAGGGCAATTGCCCGACCAACGCCCTCAGTGCCGAGATGATAGCGGTGTTATCCACATTTTGAAAACCCAGGTCTGGTGATGGAGGAGGGACTCCCAATGATGGAGGTACTCCGGCTCCTGGATACACCCCTTGGAACATCATGTTGTGACTTGTAGCCTCGGGAGGTACGCCTGGCTCAACCAGGCTGAAAGTCCTGGACTGCGCCCTCGACTCCCGGCGTTCGAGAGGAGGTCCACGGGCATGCTCGGGGCTCACAGACACGCTGGACACCTCCGACACCGAAGATGGAGAGCCACGCCTCGAGGACCGACATCGATAGCATCCGCGAGATGGGTTTTTACAGCCCAAATGCTTGGATTTCTTATGACTCCGCTGCGATGCGCAATGCTCTCGATGCGACTGAGGGGATGAAGAATAAGAGGAAGAGGATCTATGGTGCCTACGCCTGTCCTCCCTCCTCCCTTGTGAACCACCACCCACAGCAGAAGCCACTGAAGCTTCCTGGCTTGGAACAGCTCCCGCAGTAGCAGTAGCTAAGTTATGGGCAGGAATCTTGTGACTGAGCTGCACAATAAGTGTACGGGGCCGGAGCGAGCCCCAAATTGCCCGGCATGACATTCCCGGCAGGGGCGGCTGGTCAACGCCTGAAAGAGGTGCCTGTAAAGAGGGGGCCTGTTTCTGAGACCCCACCCGGGGCACAATGTGTTGGGCTGGACACGGCTCCTCTGCCGAGCCAGCTGAGGAGGTACTATTCCAGCCCCCCATACTGAGCCCCACCACACCGATGGGATGAACACTACTCTGAGGTGGACCCGCCTCCCTCCCGGTGACCACCGCGATAATGGGTGCCTGTGGAGACCACACGTGGGGCCTAAAGCTCAGAGGCGATGCCGCAATAGTCCGGAGCGAGGTGCTCCCTTGTGCAGCTGCCGCCTCGTGTGCTGGGACGCTGGACCAGAATCTAGGGAGCGTGGACTTCTGCCTCGCCGAGCGCTGCCACGAGACCCCAGCCGACATGGCGAAGCATCTCGGAGGCACAGAGGAGGGCGGGCTCGCCGCGCAGACCGCCTGCCTCCTCGCTGCCCTGCCGCCGCAGCATCGCAGCAGGTACAGGCAGCCAGGGCAATCGGTGAGGGACCAGTGACAGGGGGCACGATCGATGGAGCGGGTACCTGAGCAGTAGAGAGGTGAACACTGATCCCCGCTACTACAACCTGAAACCAGGGCCCACCCTCTTATTGAGGCCCTGCGACTGCACGTTCAGCAAGAGAGTGCCATGTCTCTCTCCAGACAGTGCTTAAAACAAGCACCTCCAGGACCGCAAAATCCAGGGGAAGAGGGAGGGCTGCCTATAATCCGGGGATTTATACACACAGGAAGGGGCTGTGCTATCCCCTTCCTGATCCCATTGGCCCCATAAACGAAAACCCCACCCCACCAACATGTGGGTGGGCAGACAAAATGCCATAACCAAAGAAGGTGAAAGGGGAGGGTAGGAGAGGCACCACAGTCAGTGGCACTTTCCTTAATTAGTACAGTGCCCACCAAAGTTGGCCTGGTCAGGAAGATGAAAACAGGCTTCGGGGTGAAGAGGTTAATGACATTTGACATAATACATTTCTAAGCCACAGCACCCTGAGAGTTAAAGAAGATTCTCACAACTTTAACCTCATACAGCTAATTTTTTGGATGAGATAGTTTCCCTTTGTAGTCATGACATGGAGCAAGAAGACATGGAGGACTCAATTCAAACATGCAGCTGTGTTGCTTTTTCTGTCACTCATTGTGTTAGCGGTACTGGCAGTAGTAGTGGCATTCTTAGACAAGGCACATATAGAGATGTGAATGAGATAGTTGGCAAGGAGCTCAGGACATTTCCCACATTGAGTCAACAGAGTCAGGAATGATGATGTTGATGATGATAACTGTGTTGTGAACAAGACTTATGAATCAAATCGAGGTGCCTAAGACGTTATGTCATCAGAGAAAGAGGGTGGTCGCATTAGCCATAAGAAGCTGAGTCAATGCCCTGCCACAAGCTCGGATGTGAACAGACCTGTTTCTTCATCTGTCAGCTAGGGAGTAGTTGATGCCACAATTGCTGTTGGTGGAAGAAACTCAATATTGCCTGAAATCTCATATATAACTTGTGGTGGTAAAGCTTGCACTGTGCACGCATCTTCTGTTATGGCAATTTTTTTCATATTGCTAGAGGAAAACTTATTGCACTTTGAGGGCTCTGCAATTTGAAAATAAGCTGCATACATTCTGGCACAAAATCAACCAAGAAGTAAGGCTCTCCATCCGCATACACAATTTGAGCAAGAATCATGCTGTCCTCATTCTTCTCTTGATTGCCTTTTCAATACCAAAGCCACATCCGCAAATATTGGCTTGTCACTATCCTTATCACCATCACTATTGTAATCATTTTTTTATCTGTATGTTCTACTGTAACTACTTTTTAATACTATTAATACTCAGATGCAGGTTCTTCGGTCAGTAATGTAATTTTTATCTCTATTCCACATAGTTAAAGGGGGGGGAATCAGAAGCAGAAATAATTGTCCAAAGTTGATGGAACACACACAGTATTGTTACAAGAATCGATGGCCAACATCAAGTTCAGGACTCTGCATGCTTATGTAATGCAGGTGTCTGGATGCAATGAGCATAGATCACAAAGCAGAAACAGCCTGGGGTTGATATAATGGTATTTATATACAACAGTACCCTTTAAACAATTATTGTTAGCAGCTATGCAATTTAACAGTAGAAGGAAAAACAAGCTTAGAATAAACAAGAAAGTCTTTCACTACTTAAAGTTAGTGTTCTTTTCAGAAAGGTGATGTGCCAAATCTTAGGAGTCACTACATGAGTTCTCACTCAAAACTCTGGTCACCACTAACCAGGTTTGCTGGCTAGGCCGCAAGTCACTTCCCAATGTAGTCTATTAAAGCTACAGTATTTGGGCCTCCCACGCACCAACCGGCCCCCTTCCAACCTGTACTCCTAATTCCACCCGACCCCGATACTGTTGATGATAGCTGGAAGTGATGGCCCTGCTCACTCACACTGTTCCTCCACAATTGCAGGTGTGCCTCTCCTGTCACAATCTCGGCATGGCTCTTCTCTTCTTGACCATCAGCAGAAGTCCCTCAGGCTCAAGGAGGCGAGGACTGGGGCTCAGCTCTTGACAGGCATAGTCGGGCCTTGGAAGCTTGACCAGCGCAGGGAGCAGATTCTTGCTATGATTATTGTAAGCCATACTTGGGGATATCTTTTTGGGAATCCAGACCCTGCCAGGCTGTGACAGGCACCTGGGTGGCATAGACTTACTGCCAAGGTCTGCCACCTTGGTCTCAATGGTGTCTCCTGAGCACGTCTGCCCTGCTCCCTTCTCTGGCATCAAATCTCCTCATGGTTTAGGGCTTTTATCCCAGTGAAGACTTTCCTGTGTGACTCCTAATCCAATCCAGCACACTTTGGTTCCGCTTGATTTTGGTTGGCCAGCAGATGACAGTGGAGCGACTGACATGGCTGGGGTTACTCGGCACTGGGCTGGTCAGTTCTTAAAGAGGATGTCACGGCAGCAGTGACCCGGTCCGTGACCTGGGCATCCAATAAATGTGATGATGATAGGGGAAATAAAGTTTATAAGATATAGTTTGTGACGCCACCTGTGGTACTCGGCAAATAGGAGATGTTAGCCGACGCTGCTTGAGGAGACCGCTGGGGCTGATAGTAATGCAGCATAGTTGTTCCAGCTCTCCACAGGTAGAGCTAAACCTCAGGGCAGTTGTAGTGTGATACGATGGTGATGATGGTGGCTGTAGTGCAGGGCAAGTGACATAGTAAATAAATTGGAGGACACAGCAGTGTGCAGTCTTCACAGGTTTTACTCACAGTTCTGATGTTATAATCCCCAGCTGGGGTTCTGTGTCCTCAGGGTTGGTGGTCCAGCCAGCTCTCAGGTAATTTTGGGTACACCATGTCAGAACCCCTTTCAGATATTTCTTTCCTGGCCATCTCACTGCGCTGGCTTCCTCCTCTCCTGTCCTGCGCCTTCACACACAGTGTCCTAAGCCAGCAGCCCCGGATCTTGTCGGGTGACGTATTCTAGGTCCCCTTGATCCTATCGGATGCCTTTTCAGCAAATGTGTTGGATGTGGCTGCAGCACATGCAGATACTGCAACCTCCAGTTAGATAGATAAGTCCTTAGTTTCTCCACTAGTCTGGGGCCGGTCCCCTACTGCGACCTGGTCTCTCCACCAGACTACAGTTGGCATGGATACGGGCCCCACATGTGGATTCCTGGCTTCCCATGCCCCTAGGACCTCTTCTTTCCTCTCCTCCACTGAAGCTATCTTTCTGTTGTTTTCTCTCTTTCTCTCTTTCCACTGTCTACTGTTGTTGGGACGAGCTTCTCACTGCTCAAGTCCCCAGCACCAACTAACTGCACTTTCTCACTGTCCCTTCCTTCAGCTCTCCCCTTGCTGCTTTCTCCACTAACACCCTTTGTCTAACTCCTCCCGGGCCCTGAGAGGTGTAGTGTTGGATGCAAGTGTCTGGGTTCTGGGTAGTGCTCCCTCCTTACCTGAGAGCGGAGTACCACACCTCGGGTTGAGGTGGAGTACCTCTGTGGCGACTGAACCCTCAGGGGCACTACAACAGCCTCTCAATTGCACATCCTGCAGGAGTTCTCCATATATGTCATGGCTTCTTGTTACACATACTTCATAAAATAAATAGTCAACTAATTTTGGTGTGGATGAAATTTTAGTTGATGAGAAACTTCAGTCAATTTTTGTGGACTTACTTGCAACAACAGAACAGTGTGCGCGATCACAAAAGACTAAGAAGGATCATTTTTGGACAACTTATTAGTTTTAAAAAGCATGTAATGTATGTCACTTTGTTATTAAACAGGCTGTTAGTTTCCATTAGTTATCTACTTATATGGTGAGAGCACTTTGAGATTACTAAGTCTTAGGAGACCTTAGACTGCTACCCATCTTTTCTGGGCAATTAAAGGAATGCTGTCAGTTGATTTATGGAGAAAAAACTGTAGATAGAATGAATCAGAGACTGGCTGGACAGTTGCGGCCTTGTATATTATTCTCTGAAACGCTATAGCAACATAAACTTTAAGGAATGTGCCATAGGAAATTCCAGTGAAGGGTGGAGCCAGACTCATCTCATCTCTGGGTATGGTCATTGGCGGCATTTTACAGCTCTGCTGCAGGTGATTGACAGGTCTCTTACATAGCAAAAGACCTGTCAAGAACTTTGAACGACACTTTGAAATTCGATTAGGGGTGTGGAGCCCGACTAGTCCAATATCTTACTTTGGTCCCCAGACACATTGTTAAAGTGTTTCAGAGCAAAGTTTACCTGGCTGCTGTTGTGCAGCCACTCTCTGATTAACGCTGTCTGCACTTTGGGCAGTATGAATCAGGTAGCAAGTTCCCTTTAAAGCCTTAGCAGTACTTGTGATTTGCGGGAAATCATTTTGCTGTGAATTAAACTTTTTTTTTAATATTCTGACAAAGCTGCTGCATTTCAATTTCAAATGATTCAATCATCTCTACCAGGGACACATATAGTAGTTGTCTGTTCCTGCTTACTTAATCTGCAATTCAATCACACATTTTTTATACAGCAACAAGACAATAATATTGGTGAAATAGAAGCACATTTAGCTTTGTCACTGCTACGCAAAGTTTGCATGTCACATACTGTACTGATTTTTGCACAGTTAATTAATTAGTCTAATTTGGTGTACATACATGACACACTAAGGGTATGTTTCCACGGTCCGTCACGGCAGTGCTTTGGCCACAGGTCCACACAAAGCGCTGCCGGCTTTTGTACGCGCGGAGATTCCGCATGTATCCATAGAACACATATGGAATAATCCGCATCCTATACATAGACTGTGTTATTTATCTTGCGGAAATTGAGTGTCTCCGCAAGGTAAATAGACATGCTGTAACATCTGGCCACTGCGGATTGCACGCTGAGGCTGTACGGAGCGTCCAATCTTCAGCGTTTCCTGAACAGGGAAACATACCCTAATACTGTTGTCTGAGGCATTTTGCCACAGATATTTTTTTGGCACAGTACTTTGAGTGCTACAGGAGAAATTTTACTACCACTTCTTCCAGTTGATGCACTAGATGAAAATAATCACTGTTTGTTTGGACTTACAGTGGGTATGGAAAGTATTCAGACCCCTTTGGATTTTTCACTCTTTGTTTCACTGCAGCCATTTAGTAAATTCAAAAAAGTTTGTTTTTTTTCTCATTAATGTACACTCTGCACCCCATCTTGACTGAAAAACAGAAATGTAGAAATGCTTTTTTTTCAGTCAAGATGGGGTGCAGAGTGTACATTAATGAGAAAAAAACAAACTTTTTTGAATTGACCAAATGGCTGCAATGAAACAAAGAGTGAAAAATTTAAAGGTGGCTGAATATGTTCCGTACCCACTTGTAGATGCAAAGGAGGTTGAAGAGATGGAGGGCATGCTGTGTTTGTAGTGGTAGTATTATTAGCTCTGGCAGCTATCATTATAGGGACAATATCAGTCACAGCCATTGGTTTGACAAGAAGATGATATCATTAAGGGCAGAGACACGTGCGAGAAGTTGACAGTTGCATAGTAATCCATCACGCTGTCATGCTCAGGTCAGGAGAGGTGCCAGCCAGTCCGTGCAATGCGATGCAATTATCGCACAAGAAATACGGCAGTGTAACTCCAGCCTAAAAGAAGTTGTTGGTCATGTCTGCAGTAAAGAGCAGAGCTGATATAAAGACAAAAGATCCAAGGGTAGATATGCTTGTTCTTTGGTCAGATCGATAGCCAGTGTTGTGCTGACAGGGGAGAGGCCTTAACAAAGCCTGAAAACTCTGGTTGTGGTGGTGACAAATTCTTTTTGCAGTCATTTTTGTTATGTGAATTTTTCTATGTAGCTGTTTGACAAATTTTTTTTAGTTTCCTCTCCTTCACCTCATGTATCTGCACCACATGCTCACGTGTTCAAAGCAAACTAGCAGGCAATGTGAGCAAAGCTAAGGCTATCCTGCTCCTTCTTCTTGTGATTATTTCTCTGGTAGCCATTAAGACTTACCTGGCTTGTGTTACTACCATCATTTTATGTTGCTTGCCATACTCTGACTGCTCTTTCCCCTCCTTCTCCATTGCAGGGTCAGTTATCCATAACTGATTGAGTGCTCTTACATGCAGGAGAATATGGGCCACCCCTTGAACTTATCATTTGACTTGAAAGTGCACTGCACAATTGACAGGTGAAGCTGCATTTATGGCCAAAGACAGTAGATATCTTTCATGGCACTCTGGAAGAGATTATACAAGGCAAGAGACTGTTAGTATGAAATTGATGGCAATGATCATGACTAACAATGCCAAAAGTGGGGGGCAAAAAGTTACAAACAGGGCCCTTATGTTTGCAAAAATGGGAAGCTTGTAGGTGGACAGGCATCAAGCAAGGCAATCTTTCAACCAAAAACATGCATCAAGCAAAGTCATGAGTATTGGAAAGTCACAATTTTACAAGAGGGTTACAAACCAAAAATGCAAGAAATTTATCCAGTTTCAGGAAAGATTGACCAGGATAGGCACAATGCTCTTCTCCCAACTGTGCAAGTGCAACTTGTACAGTAAGTAGTAAGAGCAGCAGAAAACATTCAAGTATATCTCACATGATGGACTACAAGCTCATGTCCATGCTCAAGCACATTAACAAAAAAGACACATAGCCTGAACATGTTCAGTTATACCTGGCTTGTGTTTTTTCTACAGAGATAAACTGATTTCTGACTCTATTGACATCTGAATAAGCACATTGGACCAATGGAGAACTATTTCAGTTAATCTGTCATATTCAGCCTCCAAACTACTGTCAGAGAAGGCATAAAGTGTGGCAGGCGGCTTTGTCACACCCAATCAAAAGCAGATTATCTTGCACAAGTATGGAAAAAATAGTATTTGTGGAAATAAATCAGACATGGATCTGTGAGGATTTTTATACACCTATAGCTGATGCCAATGATTAGGTGGACCATAGCCTATGTCTGTCTATACTGTTCAGCTTCTGCTAGTGGTAATATACATATAGCGCTATACACCTCTTGCCTGTCCATTGTGTTCTGATGAAGCAGGAAAGCGAAACGAGCGTTGGAGTGGTGTGTGTGGGGGATAGAACAGTGCCAGTTCTGGTTGGTAATATACTTTTTATGAGCTATTATATCATTTACTATTAATGTGAGGTCTGGACTATGGAGTCTTTCTGTCATGATCGGAAGTGATCTGACAGTTTTAAATCACTGGGTGAACTTTTTTTACTTTGGAAAGTTCCAAGGTGTCTTGACTGTCCCCGGTGGTGGTTTTGATATTGCACTTTAGGTTTTGTGCACTTAATCATGTATCAGGTGTTACACCCTATAAAGGTGTGCTAGAGGTGTGCAATCACGGCCTGTGATATTGTGAGTTTGTGTTCACTCTGTTTTTGGAGAGCCTGGAGGAAGGATGGAGCTGGTGAGGAGTCCTGTGCAGCTTAGCCAGGGGGGACTTGTTGCAGCTATGGTGTCTGGACGAAGGGCTCGCATGGCGTGGTGGGGTCGCAGTGATGGAGTCAGCGGGAAGTGTCTGCATGGTCTGGTGGAGTGGCTACTATGGAGAGTGGCACTCACCATGTGGGACTTGGCCGCTGAGCTGGACTCAAGCATGCTTGACTTCGTGGCAGAAGCTGAACACTTCCTTGGGACTCTGGTACTAAGCAGCTGCAACTGGTGTTGGACTCTGCTCCAAGGCTGCACTAAGGTGAAGGATCCTGTTATGGTGATGGATCCAGGTGGAGGAGAAGATGCACTCAGGTGGAGGGCTCTGTTGCTAGGAGCGCACGCAACAGAGCAAAGCTAAGTGGTGTTTCCCCTGTATTGTCTCTTTCCTCATGTGTGTTATTAGTGCAGTGGTGGGATTAGTTTCCGCACCGACCTATTCCCTAGTGAGGGTTTAGGGTCAGGGCGAGCTAGGGCGTTGAGGTACGCGTGCGGCGCCCGGTGCGAAACCGGCATAGGGAACGTTAGGAGTGCAGGGACACTGGCTCAGGGGAGCTCAGGAGGTCTCCAATTCCCTTTTCCCTATTGCAGGGCCCACCATTGTTAAAGTTACCCAGGTTCCCCCCTTTATTATTTAAATGCGCCTTACTGGAGGCGGTGTTTCCAGATATTGTATGTATGACGTGTAATACCTAAATTCGCCAGGTGGAGGCGGCGTATCCACCTGCACGTTTTATTATTTAAATGCGCCCCACTGGAGGCGGTGTATCCAGGGTCACGTGTGTTATGGGTCTGCCTTGCGAAAACATCTGCGTCCTGACACACGTGACCATGACACTTTCTTCATTTGAGTCAATGGTCACAGTTTTTATGGCTGTTTAAGTCCATTTTGTGCACTTCAGTTTTTTATTTATATAATCTATTGTTCATACTTATTATTATGATGTGGATTATCACTTTTTGATTATTTTATGCACCGTTAATTATAATTAATATATTATAGCACTTTATCACTGGCCATAATTAATTTTTATATTTTTTTACGGATATGAAGTTTACATGTATATTAATAATTATGTTTTAGCACTTATTTTTAAGATTATTTTTATATTACACTGTTTTAGTATAGTTGACCTATCATTGATTTTTTTAACCATTTTCTTGTTGTCATCTGGTTTGGTTTGGTCTAGTCCCCACACATACAGTTCTTTGCTGATTTTAAAGGGAGTCTGTCACCCCATTTTTGGCCTATCAGCTGCGGCCACTGCCATCAGGGCCTTATCTATAGCATTCTGTAATACTGTAGATAAGTCCCCAATGTAACCTGAAAGATAAGAAAAAAGAGTTAGATTATACTCACTGGGGGGCAGTCCAGTCTGATGGGTGTCGCGGTCCAGTCCGGCACCTCCCATCTTCATATGATGATGTCCTCCTCCTTACTTCTCCCTCGGCTCCTGCGCAGGCGCACTTTATCTGCCCTGTTTAGGGCAGAGTAAAGTACTGCAGTGCGCAGGCGCCAGGAAAGGTCAGAGAGGTCCCGCGCCTGAGCGCTGCAATACTTTACTCTGCCCTCAACAGGGCAGATAAAGTGCGCCTGAGCAGGAGCTGAGGGAGAAGCAAGGAGGAGGACATTATCATATGACGATGGGAGGTGCCAGACTGCACCCTACTCTGCCCCCCCAGTGTTTTTTTTTCTCTTTCAGGTTTCATCAGGGGCTTATCTACAGCATTACAGAATGCTGTAGATAAGCCCCTGATGGCGGTGGCCGCAGCTTATAGGCCAAAAATGGGGTGACAGATTCCCTTTAATGTTTATTATTAATAAAATATTATTTTTATTTATGTGAATTGAGATTTTGTGTCCTCTCTGCTTATTTTTAAGGAAATATTGTTATTGTTGTACAGATTGTGTTTTTATGAATATTTTTTATGGGATTTTAACTATACACCTCTTGCCTGTCCATTGTGTTCTTTACGGTGCTGCTGCCTGCGCTGGCCAAGACAACTATATATCTCTTGTCTGTCCATAATGTTAAATATTGTGTGTCTGCTGCCACTGTCATTGCCACTAGACAGTCACACATCTGCCTATCAACTTTGTTCTATACTATTCCACTACTGGGAACATGACTCTAAATAGGGTGAATATGGGAAACCTGAAACTGCTCCCAAAAAAGCAAACACGTTTTTCTTGACAATTGCTTCATCATTATAATACAAGAAAATGAATCTGTTTCTGATCTCATAAAAGTCTAATGTTTGTGCATTAGGCAAAAAATGTTATAACTTTTATGACAAAAACGTTATTGCAGCCCAAAAATATTAAAGTTTGTTGTCATTGCTGAATTAAGGCATTGCTTCTTTATTCTTTTATTGTATCCATTGTTTTCTTTGAGTTCAGTTCTTTTTGTGGTAATTTTTTTTAAGGCTAAAAAGGCAAACCATTGCTTCTTCAGATTCCAACAACCAGCATATTGCTACTCCCAAAAATGGATGTGCATGTACAGTTATGGCCGAAAGCGTTGGCACCCTTGAAAATGCTCTAGAAAAGAAAGCATTTCTCAGAGAAAAAAAGTAATGCAATTTCACAGCTTTTGTAATGCTCGTACACATATTTATTTCCTTTGTGTGTATTGGAACAAAACAAAAAAACAGAAAAAAAGGTAAATTGAACATAATTTCACACAAAACCCCCAGAAATGAGCCAGACAAAATTGTTGCCACCTTTCCAAAATTGTGGGTAAACAACTTTGTTTCAAGCATGTGATGCTCATTTCAAGTAGATTAGAATTGTCAGGAGTCAGATTTCTGCCCTGACTATGCAGGAATCTAGACCCTCACATTCTGCAGTCTCTTGCTCTTTGTCCTCTGAGAAGAAATTGCAGAGGGGATTGCATTGCAGCAACTCTCTCCGGAGGCTAAGTCCTTCATTCCGTTCTCTGAGCATGCTCCTGGGACGAAGTCCCATTGGAGGTCAGGAGTCAGGTGCTGAGGTCCTGCTCCTGATTCCATTGGTTCTGCTCAGGGTTCTGGAGACTTCCGGAAGGTCCTGTTCGCTATAAAAAGTGCGCATGGCTGTTCTGCCATGCGCTACTATAGTCTTACTTGCTGCTGTGTGTTTGTTGATGGATGCATGATCTGGTGAATGACTCATTGGAAACCCCTACCCTCTGATAATACGCATGTGTGAGGGAATGTGTTTTAGCCAGTAATTGCGCCAGCGCGCCTTGCTCCATGGCAACACCTGCTAGCGCCTGTCACCGCACCTGCGTTTTTAGCGGTGCCTCTCTGCGGCATCTTCCTCGCCGCGCTGCAGTTGCAGCCTATTAGTGCGTCCGCGGTTGAGACGCTTCGCACACAAGTACTACGGTAGGTCCTTCGGAGATAGTGCCAGTATATTTAACTACTCCGGTGACCAACTGTGTATGCCGCTGAGTTTCTGAGCTGCTAACAGGCTCAGTGTTACTTTATTCATTATTGGTTATAGCAGCTCTGTGCCTTCAACAGAGACTGCTTGCTGCACCTGGGTGATATTGAACCCTGTGCACATTACCGCCATAGTGCTCTGCTACCCTCTAGCAGCGGTTCTACACCTACCGCACGGTGGACCCCGAGTGGTGAAGGCACTTTATTTATATTTTTTATTTAGTGCCTTCCGCCACTCCTAACATTATACTAGCGCCAGGGTCTGGCTAGAGATGGCGGAACAGCAGCAACTCCTGCAGTGTGTGCGGCAGCTCGAGGGTCGCTTGGCCACTATTGAGAGGGCTCTCGCAGCTGCGCCAAGCCACTGATGCTGCTGTATAGGCACTCACTGATGTGGTAGGACGTATGTCCATGTTCACCCTTGCGCCGACAGTTACCCGCCTCCCTTTGCCCGATAGATACTCTTGGGATGGCGCCTCCTGCAGGGGTTTTATCAGTCAGTGCTCAATCCACCTGGAGCTGCTGGCTGCGCAGTTCCCTACAGAGCGGGCCAAGGTGGCCTTTATTATTTCCCTACTGTCGGGCAAGGCGTTGGAATGGGCTATGCCTCTATGGGAGCGTGGTGACCCTGAGATTCGGACCGCTGCCCACTTGCTAACATCCATCAAACAAGTCTTTCTCGGTCCACGGATCACCCATGATACCTCTCTACAATTGCTTGCCTTGTCCCAGGGATCCCTCTCTGTTAGCCAGTACGCCGTCCGTTTTCGGACACTGGCATCCAAGTTGGAATGGTCCGATAAGGCACTTATTCCCGTTTTTTGGAGAGGGTTGGCGGAGCACGTGAAGGATGCTCTCTCTACCAGAGAGATCCCTACCACTCTGGAGGAGTTGATTTCCATCTCCACCCGCATTGACCTCTGCTTTTCAGAGCGAGGTTTGGAGCGTGCTCACTCCAAGCGGAGAGGTACTCCGGTTCCCAACTTTTTTGAGCCTCTGGAGCTGCCCGAGCCAGAGGTTCTACCTCCAGAGCCCATGGAGGTGTCTCGCGCTGTTTTTGAGACACGCCCAACTCAAGTGTCCATGTGCGGTTGTCAACATCTACACGCTGCTTCCCAGAGAAAACAAAAAGCAAAAAACACAAATATCCTGAACTAAAAGTAAAAAATATACTGCAAATAATGCATAAACGTAATAATAATAATAATAATAATAAGGGTATTTAGTAAACATAATTTTGATCAAAATAATGTACAAGCCATCCCGCCACGTCACGGCAACCCTTGTCGGACAGTCCCTACTCTAGTATTTAAAACCTTTTCACTTGCCAAGTGGCGCGAATGTGAATAAGGGTCGAGCGGCTGAACCACTAGTAACAGCTTAGGCCAGACTGGATGGCTTTCCCAGCTCAGAAAGAGGGCGGTCACACCCATATATGCACTGAATGCACAATGAAATGAATAAAAAACAAATCTGAACTGAGAAAAGTAAGTTAATGTGTATGCACAATGTAAGTGCATATTAACACATGACCATTAACCAGAGAAAACAAAAAGCAAAAAACACAAATATCCTGAACTAAAAGTAAAAAATATACTGCAAATAATGCATAAAGGTAATAATAAGGGTATTTAGTAAACATAATTTTGATCAAAATAATGTACAAGCCATCCCGCCACGTCACGGCAACCCTTGTGGGACAGTCCCTACTCTAGTATTTAAAACCTTTTCACTTGCCAAGTGGCGTGAATGTGAATAAGGGTCGAGCGGCTGAACCACTAGTAACAGCTTAGGCCAGACTGGATGGCTTTCCCAGCTCAGAAAGAGGGCGGTCACACCCATATATGCACTGAATGCACAATGAAATGAATAAAAAACAAATCTGAACTGAGAAAAGTAAGTTAATGTGTATGCACAATGTAAGTGCATATTAACACATGACCATTAACCAGAGAAAACAAAAAGAAAAAAACACAAATATCCTGAACTAAAAAGTAAAAAATATACTGCAAATAATGCATAAAGGTAATAATAATAAGGGTATTTAATAAACATAATTTTGATCAAAATAATGTACAAGCCATCCCGCCACGTCACAGCAACCCTTGTGGGACAGTCCCTACTCTAGTATTTAAAACCTTTTCACTTGCCAAGTGGCGTGAATGTGAATAAGGGTCGAGTGGCTGAACCACTAGTAACAGCTTAGGCCAGACTGGATGGCTTTCCCAGCTCAGAAAGAGGGAAGACAGCGCCTCGCAGTGGTCTGACTGTGAGTCGGTCGGCGAGACTTTTGTCCCTCCTCGCCTGCGGCCTAAGATTTTCGCGTGGGCACACGCGTCCAATGCGGACGGCCAACGTGGCTATATGCAGACCACGAAGTCTCTAGCCGGATCATATTGGTGGCCGCACAGGGCTCGGGACGTGAAAGTTTATTCGGGCATGCACCTTATGTGCGCGGGAAAGTCTTCCCAGATGGAGTGTGGTGATGGCCGTCGATACACGGCGGTGTTCGCCTGAAACTCCCGCTCCCATTATCTCCTGGGTGTCCCTTCTGAAACCTGGCGACCTGGCCTCCACTGGTGCCGTCTGTGTGTCTCGGTTTTCCGTTTCACCTACCAGGACACAAGGCTCATCCTTGGACGAGTCTGGGACCTGTGCCATTGTCGGGCACAGGCTGGTTGATCGGAAGGTTCAGGGAGGGGGGGCCCTAGGAGGGGGGGTAATGTTAGGAGTCAGATTTCTGCCCTGACTATGCAGAATGTGAGGGTCTAGATTCCTGCAGTCTCCTGCTCTTTGTCCTCTGCAGAAGAGATTGCAGAGGGGATTGCTTTGCAGCAACTCTCTCTGGAGGCTAAGTCCTTCATTCCGTTCTCTGAGTATGCTCCTGGGACAAACTCCCATTGGAGGTCAGGAGTCAGGTGCTCAGGTCCTGCTCATGATTCCATTGGTTCTGCTCAGGGTTCTGGAGACTTCCGGAAGGTCCCGTTCGCTATAAAAAGTGCGCATGGCTGTTCCGCCATGCACTACTATAGTCTTACTTGCTGCTGTGTGTTTATTGATGGATGCATGATCTGGTGAATGACTCACTGGAAACCCCTACCCTCTGATAATACGCATGTGTGAGGGAATGTGTCTTAGCCAGTAATTGCGCCAGCGCGCCTTGCTCCACAGCAACACCTGCTAGCGCCTGTCACCGCGCCTGCGTTTTTAGCGGTGCCTCTCTGCGGCATCTTCCTCGCCGCGCTGCAGTTGCAGCCTATTAGTGCGTCCGCGGTTGCGACGCTTCGCACACAAGTACTACGGTAGGTCCTTCGGAGATAGTGCCAGTATATTTAACTACTCCGGTGACCAACTACCATGTGTGTGCCGCTGAGTTTCTGTGCTGCTAACACTCAGCATTACTTTATTCATTATTGGTTATAGCAGCTCTGTGCCTTCAACAGAGACTGCTTGTTGCACCTGGGTGATATTGAACCCTGTGCACATTACCGCCATAGTGCTCTGCTACCCTCTAGCAGCGGTTGTACACCTACCACACGGTGGACCCCGAGTGACAAAGGCACTTTATATTTTTTATTTAGTGACTTCCGCCACTCCTACCATGAATAACAGTTCCATGGGTTGTAAACATCGTTATTATGTTGCACACCGTGGACAAAGGTTACAAGTTTATTTCCACAGACCTTGATTTTCCTGAGGTCAAGACTATATGAAGGTAAGAGAACAAAGCATTGCTTTGCACAAACAAGAAAAGAAAAATACAATATTAGACTTTGAATGTTAGAAATACATGTAGCTGCACGCTCCGTTCCCGAGTGTCGGTGGCAGTGCGTGTATTAACATGCGACACTCAGCCATGTTTCTCGCATGTGTGATTCCGGCCTTAGAACCAAAGATTAATGGGGATCTCTCAGTAGGGTATTGCTTTGTTGCTATGCAATCTGAAAGCAGCATAATGTAAGAACAGGAACCCTGATTCCATTACAGTATCACTTAATTTAACCCCTTAGTGACAGAGCCATTTTGCAGCTTAATGACCAGGCCAATTTTTACAATTCTGACCACTGTCACTTTATGAAGTTATAACTCTGGAATGCTTTAACGGATCTCGCTGATTCTGAGATTGTTTTTTTCATGACATATTTTACTTCACATAAGTGGTAAAATTTCTTCTATATGACTTGTGTTTATTTATGAAAAAATGGAAATATGGCGAAAAGTTTTAAAATTTTACAATTTTCAAACTTTAAATTTTTATGCCCTTAAATCAGAGAGATATGTCACAAATTTCTTAATAAATAACATTTCTCACATGGCTACTTTAAATCAGCACAATTTTGGAAGCAAAGTTTTTTTTGTTAGGAAGTTATAAGGGTTAAAAATTGACCAGCGATTTCTCATTTTTACAAACAAATTTACAAAACCATTTTTTTTAGGGATCACATCATATTTAAAGTCATTTTGAGGGGTGTACATGACAGAAAATACCCAAAAGTGACACCATTCTAAAAACTGGACCCCTCAAGGTGCTCAAAACCACATTCAAGAAGTTTAATAACCCTTTACGTGCTTCACAGGAACTGAGGAAGGGAATAATGGAAGGAATGTGGAAGGGAATAATTAACATTAACTTTTTTTTGCAAAAAATTTATTTCAGAACCAATTTTTTTTATTTTCACAAGTGTTAAAAGGGAAAATGAACCACAATTTGTTGTGCAATTTCTCCTGAATATGCCGATACCCCACAGGAGTAAACCACTTTTGGGTGCACGGCAGAGCTCGCAAGGGAAGAAGCGCAGTTTGACTTTTTCAAAGCAGAATTGGCTAGAATTGAGATCGGGCACCATATTGGATTTGGAGAATGCCTGATGTGTCTAA
This sequence comes from Dendrobates tinctorius, assembly GCF_039654945.1. Taxonomy (NCBI): domain Eukaryota; kingdom Metazoa; phylum Chordata; class Amphibia; order Anura; family Dendrobatidae; genus Dendrobates; species Dendrobates tinctorius. The sequence continues at coordinate 5,913,307 of NW_027361686.1, read as the reverse complement.
ATAATGGAAGCCCCCAACATGTAACCCCATTTTGGAAACTAGACCCCTTATGGAACTTATTTAGATGTGTAGTGAGTACTTTGAACCTCCAAGTGCTTCACAGAAGTTTATAACATAAAGCCGTGAAAATAAAAAATCTTTTTTTTTCCACAAAAATGATCTTTTCGCCCCCAGCTAACAGGAGAAACTAGACCAGAAACGTTGCTGCGCAATTTGTCCTGAGTATGCCCATACCCAATATGTGGGGGTAAACCACTGTTTGGGCATACGGCAGAGCTCAGAAGGGAAGGAGCATCGTTTGACTTTTTCAATGCAGAATTGGCTGTAATTGAGATTGGATGCATTTTGGAGAGCCCCTGATGTGCCTAAACAGTTGAAAAAACCCACAAGTGACACCATTTTGGAAACTAGACCCTTTAAGGAACTTATCTAGATGTGTGGTGAGCACTTTGAACCCCCGAAGTGCTTCACAGAAGTTTATAAACGCAGAGCCATGAAAATAAAAAATCATTTTTGTTCCTCAAAAATCATTTTTTAGCCCGCTATTTTTTATTTTCCCAAGGGTAACAGGAGAAATTGGACCATAAAAGTTGTTGTGCAATTTGTCCTGAGTACGCTGATACCCCATATGTAGGGGGGAACCACTGTTTGGGTGCATGGGAGAGCTCAGAAGGGAAGGAGCGCCATTTTGGAATGCATACTTTGATAGAATGTTCTGCTGGCGTCATGTTGCGTTTGCATAGTCCCTGATGTGCCTAAACAGTAGAAACCCCACACAAGTGACCCCATTTTGGAAGCTAGATCCCCCTAGGAGCTTATCTAGATGTGTGGTGAGCACTTCGAACCCCCAGGTGTTTCACAGAACTTTATAACGCAGAGCCATGAAAATAAAAAATCTTTTTTTTCCACAAAAGTGATGCTTTTAGTTCCCAATTTTTTTTATTTTCTCAATGGTAACAGGAGAAATTAGACCCCCAACGTTGGTGTGCAATTTGTCCTGAGTACGCTGATACCCCATATGTTGGGGTAAACCACTGTTTGTGCACACGTCTGGGCTCAGAAGGGAGGGAGCACCATTTGACTTTTTGAAGGCAAAATTGGCTGGAATCAATGGTGACACAATGTCACATTTCGAGACCCCCTGATGTGCATAAATAGTGGAAACCTCTCAATTCTAGCTCCAACCCTAACCCCAAAACACCCCTAACCCTAATCCCAACCCTATTCCTAATCCCTAACCCTAGTTCTAATCCTAACCCTCATTCTAACCCTAACCCTACCCCCAATGGAAAAATGAAAATAAATATATTTCTTTATTTCATTATATTTCCCTAACTAAGGAGGTGATAAAGGGGGGGATTATTTTCAATTTTTTTTTATTTTCATCACTGTGATAGGGTTTATTCATTATTGAATGAATGGAATCTGCCAGCCATTTTCTTCTCGGACCAAGATGGCAGCGCCCACCAGAGGAGGCAGGAGGGGGAGATTGGGGAACCTATTTCTCTCTCCTCTGATGTGTGATCACATCAGAGGAGAGAGAAAGTGAAAGCAAAATCGCTGCTCTTTTTTTGCGGTCCCCGTTATACCATTAATAACGGCGATCGCAAAAGCGGGGTGGGTAAAAACCGACCCGAATCATGTTCTTGGGGGTCTCAGCTACCCCCGGCAGCTGAGACCCCGGAGAAAATCAGACTATGGAGGGCGCTATACACTAACCATAGTGCCGGCACTATGGAAAAAAAGTCCCCCTAACTACAGCCGTTGAAAGGCATATCGGCGGTTGTTAAGGGGTTAATGAGTACAGCAGCTGTGATAGAATGACAGTTTTCTCTGCAGCAGCTCTGGCACAGCTCAGAATGCTCAGTCCTATGTAACCCAGCCAACGCCAACGTATACAGAAAACTACAAATCGTTACAGAGGGCATGACTGGACTATAAAATATGAAGCAGCTTGTCTTGTAGTGGTAATCTCATGCTGATAAAACACTGATTTTATTGAAACAGCAAAATACATTAAATTGCACATCGCTGGCATCAGGTTTTCTGCTCCTACATCTCATTAGTCTCAGATTACATAACATAAACTTGCTGACAGATTTCCTTCAAAGAGGACCTTTCATTAAATATTTCATGTTGAACTGGACATATGATATAATAGTGGCTGTAGAATAGAACAAAATTATTTTGGGTTATTTTATATTTTGCCTCTTCATTAGCAATCAAATTTTTTGGCTCCTAATGAGATAACGTTGGTTAAGCTCAACATGTGCGGTTTCCCTTTAAGAAACAGGAAGTTTGTGCTCTCCCATAGTGCACCGCCAGGAGACCTATGTGGAATGGCATGCGCAGACCCTAGAACATGGGAGCCAGAGCAGGAGACGCTGCAAGGTAGCCGGGGTGGTTAGAAAGTTGGTGTCCCTGCCGGGAGGGATGAGATGAGGCCTGCTGGGATGCTGGTGTACCCCCCTTTACGCTCCCTCTTCAAGACCGCAAGAAATTTCTCAGGAATAAATAGGGCAAGAATATTCTCCTTGGTTTCTCATGATCTCTCTTCAGGACCAAGCCCCTTCCGATCCCCTAGAAAAAAAGTTTTTCCTCTCCCTTGTGACATTGAATCACTACTCACGGGCAAAATGTGAGACAAGGTAGTCAGGAGCTCCGAGGTCAGATACCTATCAGGGCTCGAAGTACAGAGTGGTAAGTCAAAGGTGTGATCAGGAAACAGTCAAGCATCAAATGCCAAGAAGGTACTGTACATCAAAACCAGGAAGTATAACAAATGGATAGTCAGATGCCAATTCAAGGGTCAGATACAGTACCTAAAGTCAGAAAGCGTGAAAAGCAAATGGGGTAATCCAGAAAAGAAGACACAACACATCAAAGGTCTCGAAACAGGGTTAGAGGAAAGAGACACAGAGCTAAGCAATCACATCTAGCTTAGGCAAAGCTACAACTGAAACTGATTACTTAAATGTAGTCAGCTAAATAACTTGCAAATGGTTGAAGATGGGAGTCACCAGAAAAAACGCCCACAGACTAAACCAGATAGAGCAACAGGGCTGTCAAACTGCTGACAGCCAAGCATTCCCCAGAATCAGATTGATTGATTGGACTGTCACTCACACAACCCACAGTCAAGGACACTCCAGATTTCATACAGTAGCTAGGCTGTCACTCTCAACATTTCTAGGCCACAGTCAGTTATAAAACCATGACAGTTCCCCCTCTTCTAGGATGGGCCACTGGTCCCCCAGGCTTCCCAGGAATCCTAGCATGAAAAACCATGACCAGTTATTCGGCTCTCACAAATCAAGCTCCAACCCAGGATCTCTCCTCCGGTCCGAATCTCTTCCAACGCATGAGGTAGTGAAGGGAATTAAGGACCATCTCTTAATCCACAACCCTTGGCACCTCATACTCTAGACTGTCATCAACAGAAACTGGAGGAGGTGGGGATGAGGGCAACCCCACTGAGGGAACAGATTCCTTTAACAGGGATGTATGTTAGACTTTAGGGATATGGAGTGAAGGAGGAAGCTACAACCTAAATCCCACCAAATTGACCACTTCAAGAACCTCAAAGGGATAGATGAATTTTGGACACATCTTCACAGACAGTACCTTAAGTTTAATGTTTCTGGATGATTTATAGACCCTATCACCCACTTAAAAACTGGAAAGTTTTCTAACAGCCATTAATTTTTGGCAATCTTGAGCAACCCCAATTTTCCTTCCAAACATCCCCAAGCTTTTGTATAGTGACCTCCACACCTGGACGCGCAGAACTTTTCCTGAAAATCTCACAAAAGTGCTGATTAAACCATAATTAAAAAAATGGCGGAATTCCAGTGGATTGATTGACCAGACTATTAAAGGCGTACTTTGCAAGAGACAAGAATGAGGAACAGTCCTCCTGCTGAGCTGCAACAAATTACCTCAAAATTTGCTCCAAATATTGATTTGTCCTCTCCCTCTGACCATTGGTTTCAGGGTAGTGAGCAGAGTAAAAAGTCAAGTAAAAAAAAAGCTTTCAAGAACTTGGAGACAAATTGCTTTCTCCTATCAGACACAAGGTTGCAAGAAATTCCTCTTAACATTAAGTCACTCTGACAAGAGAGCAAACTGAGCTTGTGTACTTAAACCGTCAACTACCACCCAGATAATGGTTTTCCCACCTGACAGAGGCAAATCAGTGAGGAAATCCATGGAGTGCAAATTAGCTCGAGTTTTGGGCCCCTGAGGTAAAACGGCCCCTACTCCAATCTTTGAGATATCCACATCTACAATGAATGGTTCTGGAAGATTGGGTTGTATTAAAATAGGAGCAGACATAAAATACTTTTTCAATTTTTCAAAAGCCCCAATAGCATCCTTTGACCAAACCTTGAGCTCTACCCCCTTATGTGTGAGGTCATTAAGAGGTTTAAAATTATGTGAAAACCCCTTAATGAATCTCCTATAACAGTTGACGAATCCTAGAAAACATTGCAACGATTTTAGGTTACTAGGTTGAACACAATCAATTATAGCTTATACTTTTCCAGAATCAATTTTAAAACGATAAGCCAGAAATTGCTTCCCAGAAACGAAACCTCCTGAACAGAAAAAATAAATTTCTCAATTTTTGCAAACAAAGAATTTTCCTTCAATCTTTGTAATGCAACCTGGACTTGTTCCCTATGGGAATACAAATCAGACAAGAAAATTAAAATATCATCAAGGTAAATAATGACAAATCTCCCAATGTAATCAGAAAATATATCAGTCATAAAGTTTTGAAACTCTGCTGGTGCATTGGTTAACCCAAAAGGCACTGCAAGATTTTCAAACAGACCTTCCGACGTTAAAAATGCTGTTTTCCACTCATCACCCTTCCGGATGCATATTAACCCCTTCCCACCATAGATGTAAAGTTACGTCTAAGGTGGACTTCCCTAGTTTGCTGCTGGTTCTGGCAGTGAGTCCACAACTTTTCTGGCACATGTTAGCTGATTTCAATAGCTGAAATGTTACCCTAACAGTTGTGGGTGTCAATCTCTGACACCGTCATTTAACATGCTCGCACCAGAATCGCTTCACTACTCCCTCCCATCGGCGCCCGTGTCACATGACAGTGGGTCACAAATGGGTTGGCATGACAACCCATGATCTGCAGCAGACCCTTGTGGTTGTCATTGCCTGATAGCTAAAAGCGCCGATTGTGATCGCTTGTGCTACACAGAGCAGGACTTCAGCCCTGCTCTATGTAGCTAAAATGATCGGATGATCGCAGTTTCTATTCTCCTATGGAGCCTATATATACACTCACTGGCCACTTTATTAGGTACACCATGCTAGTAACGGGTTGGACCCCCTTTTGCCTTCAGAACTGCCTCAATTCTTCGTGGCAGAGATTCAACAAGGTGCTGGAAGCATTCCTCAGAGATTTTGAACCATATTGACATGATGGCATCACACAGTTGGCGCAGATTTGTCGGCTGCACATCCCTGATGCGAATCTCCCGTTCCACCACATCCCAAAGATGCTCTATTGGATTGAGATCTGGTGACTGAGGAGGCCATTTGAGTACAGTGAACTCATTGTCATGTTCAAGAAACCAATCTGAGATGATTCGAGCTTTATGACATGGCGCATTATCCTGCTGAAAGTAGCCATCAGATGTTGGGTACATTGTGGTCATAAAGGGATGGACATGGTCAGCAACAATACTCAGGTAGGCTGTGGCGTTGCAACGATGCTCAATTGGTACCAAGGGGCCCAAAGAGTGCCAAGAAAAAATTCCCCACACCATGACACCACCACCACCAGCCTGAACCGTTGATACAAGGCAGGATGGATCCATGCTTTCATGTTGTTTACGCCAAATTCTGACCCTACCATCCGAATGTCGCAGCAGAAATCGAGACTCATCAGACCAGGCAACGTTTTTCCAATCTTCTACTGTCCAATTTCGATGAGCTTGTGCAAATTGTAGCCTCAGTTTCCTGTTCTTAGCTGAGAGGAGTGGTACCCGGAGTGGTCTTCTGCTGCTGTAGCCCATCTGCCTCAAAGTTCGACGCACTGTGCGTTCAGAGATGCTCTTCTGCCTACCTTGGTTGTAACGGGTGGCAATTTGAGTCACTGTTGCCTTTCTATCAGCTCGAACCAGTCTGCCCATTCTCCTCTGACCTCTGGCATCAACAAGGCATTTCCGGCCACAGAACTGCCGCTCACTGGATTTTTTTTCTTTTTCGGACCATTCTCTGTAAACCCTAGAGATGGTTGTGCGTGAAAATCCCAGTAGATCAGCAGTTTCTGAAATACTCAGACCAGCCCTTCTGGCACCAACAATCATGCCACGTTCAAAGGCACTCAAATCACCTTTCTTCCCCATACTGATGCTCGGTTTGAACTGCAGGAGATTGTCTTGACCATGTCTACATGCCTAAATGCACTGAGTTGCCGCCATGTGATTGGCAGATTAGAAATTAAGTCTTAACACACAGTTGGACAGGTGTACCTAATAAAGTGGCCAGTGAGTGTATATATCTATATATATATATATATAGATATATATATGTGATAAAATCACCACCATTTACCCCATTCAAATAAAGCAATAAATAAAAAAAATACATATATTTGGTTTCATCGCATTGAGAATTGGCCGAGCTATCAATATATAAGAAGAATTAATCCGATCGGTAAATGGCGTAATGTGAAAAAAAGTCAAAATGCCAAAATTACATTTTTTTGGCCTTTGCAGCATAGCATTAAAATGCAATACTGTGTGATCAAAAGATCATATCTACACCAAAATGGTACCAATAAAAACGTCAGCTTGGCGCGCAAGAAATAAGCCCTCACTCAGCATCAGGTTAAGAAAAGTGGAGACGCTACATCTCGGAAAATGGCGACTGTTTTGGTTTAACAAACTTTGGATTTTTCTTTTACCACTTACATGAGAAAACCTATACATGTTTGGTATCTATTTATTTACAGTGGGGAAAAAAAGTATTTATTCAGCCACCAATTGTGCAAGTTCTCCCATTTGAAAAGATGAGAGAGGCCTGTAATTGACATCATAGGTAGACCACAACTATGAGAGTCAATATGAGAAAACCAATCCAGAAAATTTGATTTGACAAGATTTATTTTGCAAATTATGGTGGAAAATAAGTATTTGGTCACCTAAAAACATGCAAGATTTCTGGCTCTCACAGACCTGTAACAACTTCTTCAAGGGGCTCCTCTGCCCTCTACTCATTACTTGTAGTAATGGCACCTGTTTGAACTTGTTATCAGTATAAAAAGACACCTGTCCACAGCCTCAAACAGTTACACTCCAAACTCCACTATGGTGAAGACCAAAGAGCTGTCGAAAGACACCTGATACAAAATTGTAGCCCTGCACCAGGCTGGGAAGACTGAATCTGCAATAGGCAAGCAGCTTGGTGTGATGAAATCAACTGTGGGAGCAATAATAAGAAAATGGAACACATACAAGACCACTGATAATATCCCTTGATCTGGGGCTTCACGCAAGATCTCATCCCATAAGGGGGACCTAGTGAATGACCTGCATATAGCTGGGACCACCATAACAAAGGCTATCATTAGTAACACACACTGCCGGGGACTCAGATCCTGCAGTTCCAGATGTATCCCCCAGCTAAGCCAGTACATGTCTAGGCCCGTCTGAAGTTTGCTAAAGAGCATTTGGTTTATCCAGAAGAGTATTGGGAAAATGTTATATGGTCTGATGAAACCAAAGTAGAACTGTTCGGTAGAAACAAAACTCGTCGTGTTTGGAGGAGACTGAATACTGAATTGCATTCAAAGAACATCACACCTACTGTGAAGCATGGGGGTGGCAACATCATGCTTTAGGGCTTTTTCTCTACAAACGGACCAGGACGATTGTTCAGTGTGCATGAAAAAATGAATGTGGCCATATACCGTGAGATTTTGAGTGCAAACCACCTTCCATCAGCAAGGGCAATGAAGATGAAAGGTGGACTGGTCTTTCAGCATGAAAATGATCCCAAGCACACCACCAGGGCAACGAAGGAGTGGCTTTGTAAGAAGCATATGAAGGTCCTGGAGTAACCTAGCCAGTCTCCAGATCTCAGCCCCACAGAACCTTTGGAGGGATTGGAAAGTCCGTGTTGCCCAGCAACAGGCCCAAAACATCACTGCTTTAGAGGAGATCTGCATGGAGGAATGGGCCAACATACCACCAACAGTGTGTGCCATCCTTATGAAGACTTACAGAAAACGTTTGACCTCTCTCATTGCCAAGAAAGGATATATAACAAAATATTGAGATGAACTTTTGTTAATGATCAAATACTTATTTTCCACCATAATTTGCAAAATAAATCTTGCCAAATCAAACAAGGTGATTTTCTGGATTTTTTTTTCTCATTTTGACTCTCATAGTTGTGGTCTACCTATGATGTAAATTTTAGGCTTCTCTCATCTTTATAAGTGGGAGAACTTGCACAATTGGTGGCTGACTAAATACTTTTTTCCTCACTGTATTTATTTATTGTAAGTAGAGATGAGCGACTATGCCTTTTTTCGGGTCGAGTCGGGTTTCATGAAACGCGACTTTCGCAAAAGTCGGGTCGAACGAAAACGGCTGACTGAAACACGAATCCCAATGCAAGTCAATGGGGAAGAAAAGTCGGCAGTTAGTGGAGGACAGGAAACACACCTACAGTGCCCATTTTAATGCCAAAAACATCAATTCTTATTACTTAAGCTTGTCAACCTTAATTTACTTTATAATAAAAGTTAGGCATTGAAAACTGGGGGTTAGGCTGGTTTCACATTAGCGCATTTTCAGCGCGCGCACGGCCGGGGGTAGCTCTGCCCCCGAGCCGGCTCTCTGCCCGGCGTGCCCGCCCCTTCCTTGTAGCGCCGCCTCCTAGCGGACAGCGGCGCCTGCGATCGGCGCACCCTATCTTTAGCATAGGGTGCGCCGATCGTGCGCAGGCCGTGCGCTAGTTGCGCTTTGACCTGCGCTGCGCACTTTTGACGGTGCGCCGTGCGCTTCAAAATCAAACTTTTCGGATTTTGGCGCGCACGGCGCACCGTCAAAAGTGCGCAGCGCAGGTCAAAGCGCAACTAGCGCACGGCCTGCGCACGATCGGCGCACCCTATGCTAAAGATAGGGTGCGCCGATCGCAGGCGCCGCTGTCCGCTAGGAGGCGGCGCTACAAGGAAGGGGCGGGCACGCCGGGCAGAGAGCCGGCTCGGGGGCGGAGCTACCCCCGGCCGTGCGCGCGCTGAAAATGCGCTAATGTGAAACCGGCCTTATTTGGCTAAAGTTGTGGGGGGTGGTAGGGCTGGCTCCAGATTTTCATGGGCCCAGGGCCGAAGAGTGTCAATGGGCTCCTTTAACGCATGCCACAATTCATGATCCTCTGATACGGCAGAGAAATAGCGGTATAGTACAATGAAAAATACTTCACTTCTTACATCACATGACTGATATCCATTTTAAATTCTCCAATAGCTCCAAAAACGGACAGTATATTACTCCATACAGTATTATGGCCACCTCATAGTGTGGTATACAGAGTAATAAGGCCCATATATTTCTCCATACAGAATCATTAGTCCCATATAATGTTCCATACAGTATATGATGATTTCCACATAATGCTACAGTATATGTTGGTCACCACGGATGAAGCTCCACTGTCTTATGGGCCCAAATAATGCTCCATATATAATGGGCCCCATTTATAATGCTCCAGTTCATAATAGTCCCTGCAAATGCTGCTCCAGTGTCTGATATCCACCTTTGGAATGTTCCAGTGTATGGTGGTCCCCATATATCATTCTCCAGAGTATAGTGCTCCCCAAAAATAGCTGTCCCAACCTTTAAAACAATTAAATAAGTCTCCTCGCTAGGGAATCCCTGTACTAGTCTGGACTCCTTGTCGTCCCCATCTTCCATCTCTCTGCACTTGGACTGTTTAGGCAGAGGGTATACAGATGTGATGTCATCGCGCTCTCTGACCAGAATGTCACTGTCAGGAAATGCGGAAGACGTCATGGCGGTGGAGCAGGGAGAGGTAAGTATTTAAACTTTGGAAGTGCTGTGATCCTGAGCAAGCAGGGGGGGGCACTTATGGGTGGCGGTACAGGCACAGGGCCCCTCATAATACGCCGGTGTGTCTGACAGCGGGTGTACACCCCCACCATCAGAGACACTTGAATGTACTATGAGGGACCCTGTGCCAGTGCCGTCGCCCAAGAGTGGGCCCACTCACCTGTCCAGGGCAACGGCACTCGCACGGGTGCATACGCCAGGTGGTGACCCCGGCCCTGGGGGGGGAGGCAGCCCAGTTAGAGAGGTTGAAAAAATGGCATATGTTGATGTTGGACAATCAGCAGCTGAAAATGGAGGAATTGGAAAAATCAGAGGAAGAGGAGGACAAAAGCGAGCCATTTTTCTGGCAACCTACGTGTCAGCAGGGGAAGGTGGGACAAAATCCTTTGAAACCCATGCATGGTTCATTTTAATGAAGGTTAGATCATCAATATTTTGGGTCGACAGACGGGTCCTTTTTTCTGTCAGGATTGATCCAGCAGCACTGAAGACACTTTCGGGTAGCACACTGGCAACAGGGCAAGCGAGCTCCTGTAAGGCATATTGTGCCAATTCAGGCCAGGTGTCCAGTTTACAGGCCCAATAGTCAAAGGGGAATGACATGGGAGGAGAAGTAGTTTGTAACCATAGTTGACAACTGCTGTCTCCTGTCACTTTCAATCGATGCAGTATTACCAGTCATGTGAGCGGTACTTGAAAAATCAGTCCACAACATGGTCATGAAACCCGTGTGCCCAACGCCACTTCGGCTGTGTGCACCACGAACACCTCTTCCATGTTGCCCCCTACAGCTTGTGGGAGAACCATCACCGCCGCTGTGTGCTGGGAATGCCTCAAACAAACAGTTTACCAGAGTTGCTTGTTAGTTAGCCAATATTAGCTCTAGGTTCTCCTGTGGCATGACGTTTTGGAATTTGCCTTTATAACGTGGATCCAGAATGCTGGCCAACCAGTAGTCGTCATCGTTCATCATTTTGGCTATGCGGGGGTCCCTTTTTAGGATCTGCAAGGCATAATCACACATGTGGGCCAATGTTCCAGGTGTCAATGATGCACTGCGAGTGCTGGGTGGAGGAGCACTTTCTGGCAAATCAACATCCCTCCAGTCACGCACAAACCCTGTACCTGACCTTGCCACACCAACATTTTCTCTTGCCCCCTGAGAAGCATCCTCCTCCCCTAAATAATCATCCCCATCATCCTACTCCTCCTCCTCTTCCTCTTCTTCCTCCACCTCGTCCAGGAGAGTTCCCTAAGCAGACAATGGCTGACTATCATCAAGGCTTCCCTCCTCCTCTTCCTCCTCGGCTGCAGACGTGTGCTCCTTAATGTGCATCAAAGTTTGCATGAGCAGACGCATAAGTGGGATGCTCAAGCTTATGATAGCGTTGTCTGCGCTTACCAGCCGTGTGCATTCCTCAAAACACTGAAGGACTTTGCAGAGGTCTTTCAGCTTCGACCACTGCACACCAGACAACTCCATGTCTGCCCTCAAACTGCCTGCCTGTGTTTCCTCCCACAAATGCATTACAGCCTGCCTCTGTTCGCACAGCATCTGAACCATGTGCAGGGTGGAGTTCCACCTTGTTGCAGCGTCGATAATTAGGCGGTGCTTGGGATGGTGGAGCAATCGCTACAGCTTCTGCATACGACTGGAGTGTACGGGTGACCGGCGGATGTGCGAGCACAGTCTTCGCGCCTTATGGAGCAGGGCTGTTAACTCCGGATAATTATTGAGGAAGCACTGCATCACCAGGTTCAAGGTGTGAGCCATGCAAGGTATATGTCTGAGTTTTGAAAGGGCTATGGCTGCCACAAAATTCCGGCCGTTATCACTAACTACCTTGCCTGCCTCAAGATGTAGACTGCCCAGCCATGACTCAGTTTGTCGCTGCAAGTAGTTGGCCAGATCCTCCGCGGTGTGTCTGCTGTCGCCCAAACACATCATCTTCAGCACAGCCTGCTGACGCTTACCACTAGCTGTTCGATAGTGGGACACCTCGTATGCAACACTGGCAGCTGCGGAGGGAGTGATCGTGCGACTTCGCTCTGTGGATTAGCTTTCGCTTCTGGAGGAGGAGGAGGAGGGTCGAACGCCTACAGTCATCTGTTTCCTATACCGTGGGCTAGGCAGCACTGTCCCACCGCCGCTGTCCCCTGTGTACCCTGCATCCAAAGCATTAACCCAGTGCGCAGTGATGGACACGTAACGGCCCTGGCCTTGCCTACTGGACCATGCATCTGTTGTGAGGTGCACCTTTCAACTCACTGATTGCTTGAGTGCATGGACAATGTGGTCTTTCACATGCAGGTGGAGGGCTGGGATGGCTTTTCGAGAAAAGAAGTGCCAACTGGGTAGGTCATAGCATGGTACTGCGTAGGCCATGAGCTCGTGGAAAGCTTCACTTTCAACCAACCGGTAGGGCATCATCTCTAACGAGATTAGTCTGGCAATGTGGGCGTTCAAACACTTTGCACGCGGATGAGAGGATGAGTACGTTCTTGTCCTACTCAAAGTCTCTGGTAGGGTGAGCTGGACTTGAGAGCTGCATATGGTGGAACTAGCAGTGGACATGGCGGACTGAGAGAGGGTTGGTGATGGTGATGGTGTTGGTGGTCTTGCTGATGGCCTAGATTCAGTCTTTCGTAGTAATAACATTGTGATTCCCTGACTGCTTTGGCCTTGCGATGACACCTCAACATTTGCTGCTGGTCATGTGCTAACTGGTGGGCTTACAGTGGGGGAAGCGATGTAGCGTTGCTGCCTACCTTCATTCGGAACAGGTGCACATGCGGTACGTGAGATTTGGTAGTCCATCCACGCTTGCAAGTGCATGGTGGTTAAATGTCTAAGCATGCAACTGGTATTCAAATTTCTCAGATATTTCCCTCGGCTAAAGGTCTTTGCGCACTTCTTACAGTTAACCTTTGAATGACCATGAGGATTTTGTTCAAAAAAGTGCCACACTGCACTCTTCCTACTATGGAAGACATTTTGAGGCCTTGCACGCTGTGCCAATTTGACCGTCTGGCCAAGCTGTCCTGCAATTCGTTGGGTTTTTGTAAACCGTTTTTGGACTGCTACGGGCCTGCCAGATAACAGCTGTTGCGATGTCGATGCCGGCTGCGGATCCTCCTCCTCCTCCTCTTCTGAGCTATTGGCAGCGGCATCCTCTTCCCTCAATGGATGCCTGTTGTGAGTTCATTGAGTTCTCTTTTCAGGCTCCCTCTGGTGGTAACAGGAGGTAGTGAGGCTGATTTAATCAGTAGAGATCTGCCACCTGATAATGAGGATGACGACTGGACCTCAAGAATCTCAGATTGGATTTAAGACAGCCGACGCCCTACTCTGGTGCTGGTGATTCCTTCTGCTTGTCAGGTCCTGGTTCTCAGCTCTGTTCCAGTCAGCTCAAGCTAAGTTTCTCTGCTAATGTTCACACTTGATTTTGTTGTTCTATTCAGTTTTTTGTGTGGTCAGCCAGCCCCGGCTGGGCCTGTGCTGAATTTCCACTCTTATTTATCTGTATTTGCCAATTTGCTTTTTGTCCTTTATTATATTGGCCTCTTTTTGCTCTGTCTCAGAATATTTCAGAGTGCTTATATAGTGGGAGAAGTCTAGTGACTTCAGGGTTAATTTTGTTATCAGAAGTGTTGGACATTATTTTGTAGTGTTTTTGACAGATTGCAGACAGTGTCTTTCCTTTCCTCTACTTTCTAGTTAACTTGGGCCCCATCGTTTGCTCAGCCTATTTTCCTGCCTGTGTTTGTTTTCATCTTGTTTCACCGTCAATACATGTGTGGGGGCTGTCTTTCCTTTGGGGTCTGCTCTGGGGCAGCTAGTTTTCCCCTTTTCTTGCTTTAGGCTTATTTAGTCCTCCGGCCATGACGAGGCGTCTAGGTTCATCGTAGGTACGCTCCATGGCTGCTGCTAGTTGTGTGGTTAGGATCAGGGGTCTGCAATCTGCATAGTTACCAACCTCTCTGGTTTTTCTGGGCTTAGCATGTTTAGGTTTTTTCCTCCTTGGTGACCCATTCATAGCAGATGCCAATCTGGGTCAACAACTGGGTCATCCATCACCTCCTCTTCAATTTCATGTGCACCTTCCTCTGTGTCACCATGTAAGGTGGTATAGTATGCAGGAAGGGGCACCTGAGTTTCATCAGGGTCAGATTCTGGCTCAGTACACTGCGAGGACAATGTAGTGCTCTGAGTGAATGTACCAGCAGAAAAATCTAGCAGTGGCTGTGCATCAGTGCACTCCATGTCAGATTCATCTTGGACTGGGGAATTCACGATTTGACTTGATAACCCAGGCATGGTATGTGAAAAGAGCTCCATGGAGTAATCTGTAGTGTGGTCTGCCGCATCCTTCGCTTTTGGTAGGGGTGAAGGACACAAGGAAAGGTGTTGTTCCAGACCAGGAGCCTCCACTGATGACTCAGTGCTTTTATTTTTTGAAATTTCAGAAGAGGAGGCGATAGAGCTGGAGGCTGTGTCAGCAATGTAAGCCAAAACTTGTTCTTGAAGCTCCGGCTTTAAAAGCGGTTTACCTACTCCCAGAAAAGGGAGCCTTCGAGGCCTTGTGTTGCGCCAGACGATGACGCAGGCTCAACACCTCCTGCCTTAAGTGCTATTGTGCTTTTGCCACTACCAGCAGATGCACCACCACCCCCACCACCATCAGTACCAGCTGGCAACCCTCGCCCACTTCCACAGCCTCTTCCACCATACTTCCTCATTTTTGGAAAAATGTAACCAAAATACCACCAGCTATATGGTACTGTAAAACAAGGTACAAGGTGTATATAGTATTGTGAAGAATTTGAATCTCCCTAGAGATTTTAGGAGGCTGCACTATTATCTCAGGCCCAAAATAGATTACACCTCAATTTAACAGGCTGAAATTGGCTGGTGTAAGACAAAGTACAAGGTGTATATAGTATTGGGGAGAATTGGACGCTCCCTAGAGATTTTAGGAGGCTGAACTTCTATCTCAGGCCCACTATAGATTACACCTCAATTTAACAGGCTGTAATAGGCAGGTGTATGACCAGGCACAAGGTGTGTATATAGTATTGGTGAGAATTGGAAGCTCCCTAGGGATTTTAGGAGGCTGACAATGATGCTCTCAGTCCAAGTATGGCAGCAGGCAGCCTAATAAGCAGGACTGCTGCACACAAAAGTGTGGAAAAATGAACGCTTGGTAACTGTGCAGAAAAGAGGAAGAAAAGTATTTTTGCTTTTAAAAAAGCAGTTTGCACAGCAGTGTGCAAACAGCAATGCAGCTGTCAGGGAGCCTTATAAGGCAGCCTAATAACCAACAGAGCTGATGCACAAAAATATAGCCTTCTCTGTCACTGCACACAAACTGTTGTGTTGTACAGTGGAAATCGCCACCAGCAGAAGCAGTTTTTTTGGTTCTTCCCTGCCTAACGCTCTCCCTTATTCAGAATCAGCAGCTGCAACATCGCCCTTATGCTAATTTCGGCAGAAGTAAGATGGCGGTCGGCGTGCACGTCCTTTTATAGCCCATGTGACGCCACACAAAGCAAGCCAATCACTTGCATGCCCTTCTCAAAGATGGTGGCGACTGATGCCCATGTCATCGCGTTGCCCACAGTGTGCGTCTCCTCCATCATTGGCTGAAAAAGGGCGCTGGAAGCATCATTTGAAACGCGACTTTGGCGCTCTGGTCACCGACCTCGTGGCCGACCTCATGCTATGGTCAGGTTTCGTTTCATGAAACTTGACTTCAGCGAAAGTCGGCAACTTATGAATTTGACTGACCCGTTTCGCTCAACTCTAATTGTAAGTACTAAATCTACAGTTATCAATAAACATCGCCAACAGAATTAATAATGAGACATTAACAAATATTTTCGTGAAATTCAAAAGGCATGCAAAATATTGTATGAGGCATATTGATTGTTCTCAGTCTGTACTGCAAAAAGCTTAACTGTTAAATTCTGATTCCAGCAGCAAGAAATGCGCTGGTGTATTGTAAAAACGACACTTAGCCACTAGACAGTCATTTAGCATATGTCCATTAAACATGTTTTTATATGTTTATATAGTATAGTTAAATGCATGCCATGACTTGGATTTATATGGATTATTTCCTAGTGTATGCAAATGCTTGACTTTTAATGTTATGTTTATGCAGATGCATTCACTGTAATTTCAAACATTATCTCTTTGTTTGACAATACAACTAAAATGTTACCATTATAAGTCAAGAAGACATTAAGATTGAGACAGGGAATTAGGAAGATAATACGTACTATAAGGCACACATTTTTTTCAAGGAAATTTTATTTCAAGCACAAAAATATGCCTTAAGCAAATACAATACAATGGCCAAATGACTTATGATCAAGGAAAATAGATGTGGAAAACTAAAAATAAAGTTTTTCTAGTCCTGAGTACTGATGAAAGAGTACTAAACTGCTCTGGCGCTCCTTACTTGCATCGAGCAAGTTGGACTGCCTGGGTTCTCGACTCGAGTAATGAGTATAATAGAAGTCAATGGGAAACTTAAGCTTTTTCAGGAGAGGGTCTGGGGGCAGTAAAGTAGTTGAAATAGGTGGGAAAAGTGCTAAAATGGATTAGGAAAAGCATGGGGAAGATGCCTAGATGGCCGCATCTCTGACTCCCAGGTTGCTGCTGGGAACAATGTTGTCATAGTATTACGCTACTTTTATGGACTGACAATAAAATGCAGCAAACCAAAGATAAAATTGATGTTGCAGGAAAAAACATTCTTTCTTGTATAATGACTTGTGTATTCGGCAACATTAAAAAGAGAGAAAAACCGCCTTCTCCACCCATTAAGCTATGTTCAAATGTAGCGTTTTTGCTGTGTTTTTTCACTTTCTCATTCTTTTCAGTGGTAATAAAATGCTGCAAAACACTGAAAAACTTGACTTACTCCTTCTTTAAAAAAGCAGGAGTTTTCTATTTCAGTTAGGAAAGCAAAGGAATCGTGTGTATGAGATTTCTGACGCTTTTTCCTGCACATCTGCAGGTTAACAACATTATTCCTCATGACAGGTTCCCTTTAAATCAATGGGAACCAATCACACAAATAATTACGTAAACCAAAATCAAAATACCACCTATAACATGCTGATCAAAAACAAGATTATAACAAATATAATATGAAACAACTAATGATCGTACACGTTTAATAAATGAAAAAGAAATGTTTTTTAAAAATCTTACCTTGTGGCTATTTAGCACTAAGTATCAAGATCTATTAGGTTTCTCGTAAAGTGTGACATCTTTTCTACAGTAAAAAAGGAGAAATGTGAAATATCTAAATTATGTATCTTAACAAAATTATTTGCAGCACCTGAATATGATCCATTTTTTAATTAATGTTAGAAATTATCTCTTCAATTTATTTCTTAAGCGTTCTGATATAACATAGACTGCAAGCACTACATTCTATACAGTATACCACTTGGCGGGAATCGCAATTGAAAAAATCATCAATACTGCAATCCACACCATCCAGCAATGAAAAACTACGTTTTTTATTTTGGGTAAAAAATTACATAATAATACAGCAGCTATCTGCAGATTGGAAAAATTAATTTGAAAAACGAAAGGTCAACCTGACAAAAGACTCCTGAAATAAATTAGGGGATGTTTCCCCATGATCGTCCATTTAAGCCACACATATGCACCCCACCTGCATCCTCAATGACTTTCCTGAAGTGTGTCATCCTGATTAATTACTGGCAAATATTTTACAACAATAAAGGTGGGGTGAAGGTAACAGAAGATATTGATTTTTTTTACCAGATCATTTTTAGTCGAATCATTGAACTTAGCTTTATTAAAAACCTTTTTAACCAATTGCCTGCCATAACCTCTGCTTTGAAGCCAAGCTTGAAATAGCCATGGCTTTTTTCTCTCTGTCTGTATCATTCATCCGCAATGTGAAAAAGGAATAACTTTTTAGGCAGAGGATGAGGGCCACAATTTTTTCAGTTTCAATTTTTGTTATTGCTTCTCTCCTGTTGACCACCACATGTTTCTGTGATAACTGACTCAAGACTTAAATAATGATCTTTAGCTCCATATGTTACTCCGTTAATTTGATTGCTTTTAGTTGTAATTATGACATCCTCTTAATTTGTTTACAGCAACAATTATCATTATAGATAGTGGAATTTTCAATCACATTCTGCTTGACGCCATACTCTTCAAATGCAGAGCTATCTGGGGGGCTAGGATACATACTGCAACATAACAACTTCTTCCAGTTGACTTTTTTGGAAGAGTTGAGCAGTTCTTGAAAGATATGAAGCCTGAGGAAATGGAGGAGAACAACATTGTAAGGCCAAGCTGTGTTCCTAGCTCTGCGAGCCATGGTGGTAAGGACACTGTCGGTGGTAGTATCATTCTGAGCCACGGAAAAATATTAGAGTGCAAACTAGGTAGGAGGTCAAGCACATTTCACACATGAAGTTAGATAAATCAGGGCATATGATGAAGATGATGAAGATTCTGTTGCAGATAAGACCATGGAAGCAGATAGAAGGGACTAGAAAGTGAAATCTTCAGATGAGAAGTTTGTTTGAATTGGTGATTTATATCCGGTTGCAGT
The DNA here is from genome assembly GCF_039654945.1 of Dendrobates tinctorius. Lineage (NCBI taxonomy): Eukaryota > Metazoa > Chordata > Amphibia > Anura > Dendrobatidae > Dendrobates > Dendrobates tinctorius. Next base: position 5,894,583 of record NW_027361686.1, on the reverse strand, counting down.
GGTAGCAAGTAATATTTGCTGTCTTATCATGAGTGGGAGTTCCTTTATCCACTGACACTACAAAATTCTTTTGGCACATTGCAGCTCTGTAAATGGGAATTAAGCTGTTTACATCCTGGATCATATAGACTGCACATAAAGCAACATCACCTTCTCACTTTGTCAGATTGCTGGCCTGCTCGACTTGACCAAGCTTCAAAATGCATTCTTTCTGTCTACCAAGGACTTCCTGCTCAGTGTAATTTTCACCACCATCTTCATCGTCTCACTCTTCTACTGTGTTTTGTACTCCAAATCTGTCTATTCTTCCTTACAAATAACCTTATTTGATTGTGTACTGTGGAAGCAAGTATATAGTCCTTGTTACCTGATAGTTTCTTAATGAAACTCTCACCTTGCGAAGTTGTTGGTGGTGCATTCACTGCCTTACCAGATTGTGGATTCACTGCCTTACCAGATTGTGGATTCTGTTGTCATTCGAGAAATGATCACTTGCATCGAGCCTCATGCTAATAATGAATCTGATCTGTATCCTTAAAGGGAAGCTATTGGAGTGCAGTATATAGAGTACATATATTAATGCACAGGTCAGACAGAAGCAGGATGAAAGTGTAACAAATATGTAGTCCAATCAGTGATAGGATTGGTGCAGAGCATAGTAATGAACGAATTTGAATTTCAAACTGTACGATTATCTCTAATATATATAGAAAAACACACAACTATGGGGCATATTTACATATAGTACATACAAGCACATCTACTGCAGGAATCCTACACTGATTCAATCATAAGTAGTTTAGTGAAAGTTGTAAAATTTTACTTTGCACACTTAAAAGACATGTGACTGATTACATAACAGTAACATTTTACTAGGTCCTTTAGCCAATTGGGACCTATGATCCTCTATCCTGCTAACTGGCGGCATGGGAAGAACTTTGCAGTCTCTTTTCAGCTTCCACTTGTGCCCTGCACTAATCAAACAGATCAGCTTCTGGCATGGACAGAGAAAACAGAGTGTAGCACAGGCGTCTCTGCCCTCTGCCCCTTTTCTCCCCTAGAGATGCCAATGTACTCAGCACCACAGCCCCCATCCTGCTCTGTCTCCTCCCTCAGCATCTCAGCATGCAGGTCATCGTGCATATGCTTAGGATGCGCGTGCGCGTGTACACACTTACCCTCTCTTATAATGGCCGTGCGCATCCTCCGATAGTATCTCCAGCCAATGACTGGATGGCACTTACTATTTAAGGCACTCTTGCTTGTTCTCAGCTCCCAGTGCTCATATTCCTGTGCACCTGCCAGTGCTCTTCTGTTTCTCAGCCAGTCCAGTCTGCACCTGTCAGTGCTTTTCTGTTCATCATCCAGTCAAGTCCGCTATTGCCAGTGCTCATCTGTACTTCAGCCGCTCCAGCCTAAATCCGTGTTTCCCATGTTCCTACAGTGCCTGCCTGCATCTACTGTTCCTTCCTTCGGGCTGTCTCGGCTACTTGTCACTAAGGGGTCAGCTGGCATCTTTCTGCAGTCAATCCTGGAGTATCATCTTTTCCCACCTCCTTGGTCTCTCCTTAGATCATTGTATCATCAGCGTGGGAACTGCAGCTGTCTGACTGGCGGTAATGATTTTTTTCGACGATCAGTAGCAGTGTCTACCACTCTGTCATGTAAATGACAGCACGACTATCACCCAGTGATAGGGGAGGGCCAACCCGAACAGTAACACGTACCTCCTGATGAAGTTTGCGTTCAGTGCCCGTGCCCAAACTGTAGGTGTTTGGTACCCACTTTACTGTTCGGGTTCACCCATCTCTAGTTGTGAATCATTAAAATGACAGAACTAAATCCTTGTATGCATATTTGGAATTTTTTTTTTTACATATGATGTTTATGATGATTATATTACTAAATACCTTTTGGGAAATGTGTAAATATGATTTGGGGTAATTAATGTTTTAAACTTTGATAAATGATGGAAATGCATATTACTATACTATTTCTACACATAAAAAGGGTTTTACGTTGTAAGAATATTCCGTACTCTAGAAGATCTTTTCATTCTATTAGATGGTCATTGGATGAACACAGATACTGGTGGCTTAAATTGTATTTGAGTATTGAGGTGAACCAATCCAGTGACCCATAGCAAGTGATTAATACAGACCAGTTACCAGCACACTGTTTTGCACTGACCTGTGGCTAAAACTGTCACATTTGGAAAGAACAGTATTTTTCTTGTCATCGCCTTTGTTTTTCAAAAATCAGAGTTTCCTGTACACTGAAAAAAAATTGTCAAGGTCTTCACACTTTAGTCAAGTTTATAAATGTGTATTATTTAAAGAAAATATGTAAAAATATACTTTTCTATCATATTTTATCTTAATTATATATAAATAGTACTATACTATAATATTAAAGTATATATATATTTTTTCTTTTGAGTACTGTAAGTGAAATATATTCATCATGTTAGTAAGACAATGTTAAGTATGTGAAATGTTTTTATTTTTAGAATAATTATAATTTATTTACTAGACGAACCATCAAGGTTAAGCTCTTCCCATCATAGACATCTTTTCCTTAAATTTTTATCATTGTCTTCTAGAAGCTATAACTTTTTCATTTGTCATCAATAAAAATGTATGAGGGCTAATTTCTAGTGCAATTTGTAGGAAAACTTGCCATGCTGAATGCCTCAATGGTTTGTAGGGTGGAACTGAGATTTAGTGAGACAAAGGTGTTGAATTGACCCTTTTACTGCCATCATTGTTCTCTAAATGAGAACATTCTGATATAATTGCAGCTATAGTCAGGCAAGTAGAAGTCATATAATATTTTTACAGGAATAAAGATAAATCCCCTAATAAAATCAATGTAAAAGTTTCAGAACTTTCCATGCTGCACAAAATTATACAAAAAAGACAAAAAAGTTTAGTTACTCTTCAACTAAAAATATTGCAGTCTGGATATACTAACTATTAAAATTCTTTTGAAAGCTATAACATATTTTAAACTTAATTTTAGATGTAATGTTGATAGTAAATATTAACCCCTTTGACCCCAAGCCAGTTTTCACCCTCCTGAAAGGTCAAATTTTACAATTCTGACCAGTGTCACTTTAATGACGCTGGAAACCTTTAACATATACCAGCGATTCTGAGACAGTTTATTCATGACACTATTGCATTTATTTGTGATAATATCAGAATTTTGAAAACTTTTTGTTAGGAACGGCGGAATGCACTAAATAAAAAATAATAAAGTGCGTTCGCCGCTCGGGGTCCACCGTGCAGTAGGTGTTACACCGCTGCTAGGTAATGACAGACGAGCAATATGGCGGTATTATACGCACGGGTTCAACTTCACCCGAAGTGCGCAGAGCGGGCTCTGTTCACACACAGAGGCGCCGCAACATAAACATACAAAAATGCTGAGCCTGTTAGTGTCACAGGCCTCAGGTAAATGCACACACGGTATCTGGTCACAGGAGCAGGACCAAAGACAGAGGAGCTGCGTCCGTCTAGACCTACTGTGTGTGCGATGTCGCTATAGTGAAACCTCCACCAGGGGGAGCTGGTGAGGGAAGAGAGGTTACACACTAAGAGCAGCAGCACAGGTGCCACAGGTAACGAGAGAGAATAGTCAGACGAACCGAGTCAGAAACTAGCAGGAGCAGACGTACCAGAAGGAGCAGCAATACATGTAGTCAAAATACCAAGCCAAGAGTCAGAAAGCCAGAACATGAGCACGGGGTCCAAAACGTAAGACGAAATACGTGGTTGGGGTACAAGCCGGGGAGTCAGATGCCAGAGAGGGAACGTAACAGCAGAGACGAATACCAAGAGACAGGGTCAGAAATCAGTCTGGGTCATACACGTGAATAACAGTCAATGGCAGGAGGATCACCAAGGTACAAGGGTCAGAGGCTCTAAACTGGAAGCTTGAGCTATCACTAACACTGGACAGCAGGCTGAGAGACTGAAATAGCCCAGCTGGCTCCAGAACGAGGCTGAGGAGATTAACTTCCGCATGACCAGTCTGGAGTGAAGACAGCAGAAAATAAACTCCAGACTGGATCATGACAGTCGCTACTGTGAGCGCCAAGAAGGGCTGCAACTGCAACGCGGCGTAGGACACTGCCGCTCGACGACAAAGCTAGAAAGTAGGCACAATGTCGGACGCTAGCGTAGAGGTGTGGTGTGCACAGTGGCCTAAGGCTTGCCACTGACTGGCGCTGACTATCTCTCTAGTTCCCTATCCACATGCGTAATATCAGAGGGAGGGGAATCATAATAAGTCAGTCACCAGAATCATACATCCATCACCATTCACACAGCTAGCAAGTAAAGTCTATACTAGTGCATGGCGAAACGGCCATGCGCGCTTTTTATAGCACCCGGGACCTTCCGGAAGCTTCCAGATCTCCAAGATGGACCAATAAGATCTGGAGCAGGACCTGAGCACCTGACTCCCGATCTCCAATGAGAAATTTTCTCATGAGCATGCTCAGTAGGAGGACAGAGGGACTTTGCCTTGCAGCAAATCTCTCCAGGGGCTATCTCCTCTGCGGTAGATAAACAGCAAGAGACCGCAGAATGTAAGGGTCTGGATTCCTGCAGAGCAGACGCAGAAACCTGACGCCTAACATTACCCCCCCCTCCTAGGGCCCCCTCCTCCCAGAGCCTTCTGATCCACCACCTTGTGCCCATCAGGGGCATAGGCCTCAGACCCGTCCGAAGGCAAGTCTGATGTCCCGGTAGGTGACAAGGAAAACCGGGACATGTGGAAGGCATCAGAGGCGTCAAGGTCACCAGGTTTGAGAAGGGACGCGTGGGAGACAACAGGGCGGCAAAATCGCCAGGAGCAGAAGCTAAAGTGGAACGCTGCAGTGTGTTGGCTGGCGTCTCCACTCTCTGTTTAAGGAAGCTGTTCCGAGCACAAAAGGCGCAGGCCCGAATATACTTTTTAACGTCCCGAGCCCTGTGCGGCCACCAATAAGACCCCGCTAGGAGTTTTGTGATCTGCATGTAGCCACAGTGACCACCCCTCCTGGAAGCGTGCGCCCACACGAGAACCCTCGGCCGAAGGCAGGGAGGGACAAATGTCTTGCCCTGCGGCACAGTTTGGCCATTGCGGGGCACTGTTGTCCTGAGAAACGGCATGTTGACAATGTTAACCGCAAATGGAGTTTTGTGCCGGACGTGCCTCGAGAACGGCGCGAGACACCTCCATGGGCTCTGGGAGTGGAGTCTCTGGCTCGGGAGGTTCCAGAGGCTCAAAAAAGTTGGGAGCAGAGGTAACCTTTCGTTTAGATTGAGCACGCTCCAGGCCGCGCTCCGAAAAACGGAGATCAATGCGGGTGGAAATGGCAATCAGCTCTTCCAAACTTGCAGGAACCACACTGGTAGAGAGAGCATCCTTAACATGCTCCTCCAAACCTCTCCAAAACACAGGGATGAGGGATTTGGCAGACCACTCCAGCTCGGAAGTCAGTGTCCGAAAACGAACGGCATACTGACTAACCGAGAGGGATCCCTGAGTCAAAACAAGTAGCTGAAGAGAGGTGTCGTGCATGACCCATGGTCCCAGGAAGACCTGCTTAATAGCTGTTAAAAACTGAGCAGCGGTCCAAACCTCTGGGTCACCACGCTCCCATAGTGGCGTAGCCCAATCCAACGCCTTGCCTGACAGAAGGGAAACAATAAACCCCACCTTGGCCCATTCCATAGGGAATCACGCAGCCAGTAACTCCAGCTGGCTGATGAAACCCCTACAGAAGGCGCCATTTCCAGAAAATTTATCGGGCAATGGGAGGTGGGTAACTGTCGGCGCGTGGGAGGAGGTGGACATATGTGAAACCGCGTCTGTGATTGCTTGTACAGCAGCTTCAGTGGATTTCGCAGCTGAGATAGCACTCTCAAGAGTAGCCAACCGGCCCTCCAGCTGCCAAATATACTGTAAGAGTTGCTGCTGTTCTGCCATCATAGCCAGACCCTGGCGCTAGTATAATGCTAGGAACGGCGGAACGCACTAAATAAAAATAAATAATAACGTGCGTTTGCCACTCGGGGTCCACCGTGCAGTAGGTGTTACACCGCTGCTAGGTAATGACAGACGAGCAATATGGCGGTATAATGCGCACGGGTTCAACTTCACCCGAAGTGCGCAGAGTGGGCTCTGTTCACACACAGAGGGGCCGCAACATAAACATACAAAAACGCTGAGCCTGTTAGTGTCACAGGCCTCAGGTAAATGCATACACGGTATCTGGTCACAGGAGCAGGACCTAAGACAGAGGAGCTGCGTCCGTCTAAGCCTACCGTGTGTGTGGCGTTGCTACTGTGAGCGCCAAGAAGGGCTGCAACTGTAGCACAGCGTAGGACACTAACGCTTGACGACAAAGCTCGAAAGCAGGCGCAATGTCGGACGCTAGCGTAGAGGTGCGGTGTGCACAGTGGCCTAAGGCTTGCCACTGACTGGTGCTGACTATCTCTCTAGTTCCCTATCCACATGCGTAATATCAGAGGGAAGGGGTTTCTTAATAAGTCAGTCACCAGAATCATACATCCGTCACCATTCACACATAGCAAGTATAGTCTATACTAGCGCATGGCGGAACGGCCATGTGCGCTTTTTATAGCAGCCGGGACCTTCCGGAAGCTTCCAGATCTCCGAGATGGACCAATGAGATCTGGAGCAGGACCTGAGCACATGACTCCCGATCTCCAATGGGAAATCGTCTCATGAGCATGCTCAGTAGGAGGACAGAGGGACTTGGCCCCTGGAGAGATTTGCTGCAAAGCAATCTCCTCTGTGGTAGATAAACAGCAAGAGACCGCAGAATGTAAGGGTCTGGATTCCTGCAGAGCAGACGCAGAAACCTGACGCCTAACACTTTTAGCATTTTGCAATTTTCAGACTTTTAATTTTTGTACTCTTAAGCCAGATGAAATATCCATGAAATACCCAAAAATAACATTTCTCAAGTCTACTTTACATCAGCATCATTTTTTTAAAGATTTAATTTAGTTAAAAAGTTAAATATTTATCAGAAATTTCTCATTTATCCATCAAAATTTACAATACAATTTTTTAGGGATCACGCCACATTTGTAGTGACTTTGAGGGCTTATGTGACAGAAAAGTGACATCATTCTGAAACCGGCACCCATCAAAGTTCTCAAAACAAAATTCAAGAAGTTTATTAACCCTTTAGCCCCATTTTTTGAATATTCACAAGAGTAACAGGAGAAAGTGGACCATACAGTATGTTGTGCAATTTCTCCTTAGTACACAGTACCCCATATGTGAGGAAAACTACTGTTTGGGTGAATGGCAGGGCTCAGAAAGGAAGAAGCAGCATTGGACTTTTGGAGAGAAAAATTGGCTGGAATAGATAGCGGATGCCATGTTGCATTTTGCGAATGTGGCACCCCAGGAGTCCAGTTGCCACAGTGGCATTGCCTCCCTCACAGGGGGTGATGACATGCCTGGAAGCAAGGAGGGTTTCCCTGACCAGATAACACTTACATCCAACACTTATCCTGAATCCAGACCAGAAGGGGGAGCTCTAAACCTGGTTTCAGGGGAGTTTCTCTATTAGTTCTGGCCTGGAGGAGGGGTCAGTGTCTGGAACTGAGAGAGAAAGAGTCTGAGTGAAGAGTGGAGAGAGGAGAGAGGAGAAGTGAGCTGTAACCATGCTCACCCCAGAGTACAGCGCTAGAAGCCGGATGTCGGAGTCAGTGGCTGACAGGTACAATAGTCCCAGCAGCTATGTCCAGAGGGCAGGGGATTGCAGTTCTCCTGGCCCAGAAAAAACCCAAGGGCACAGCAGCAGACCAGAGCCCGGAGCCGCCATAAAGGAGCGATAGCTGCAATAGGCTGAAGCTGCCTGCCATATGGTCAAGTACTTCAGAACAATAAGGAACAGAGGACTGAGCATAGCTTTAGGCAGCAAGGACCTCAGAGGACAGCGCAGTAAGAAGGCCTCAGGATCCACTAAGCCAGATGGGTTTTAAGTTGCTTCCAGGCTCCCTGGACCTCCATTGTCATCTGTAACTAGTGCCCCGGCCTGCACTTCAAACCGTGAGTAAAAGTGTGGAAACTGCACCCTGCTGTGTCCTCTGAGTTATTTACTGCACCATTCACCCTTCACTACAGCCATCATCACCATCTTTAATAAAATAATTGCCCTCACCTTTACCTGTGGAGAGCTGTATCAACTCTGCTTCATCAACATTAGCACCATCATTTTTTTAAGCAGCGTCGGCCATCCTTTGCCAAGTACCACAGGTGGCATCACGATTCTTCTCTTAGAAACTTTATTTCCCCTTTAATCATCATTTTTCATTTGACACCCAGGGCCACGGACCAGGTCTCTGCTGCTGTGACATATCCCTTTAAGAACCGGCCTGTTACCGAGTATCCCCACGGCTCTAGAGGGGGCTCAACAAAGCCACTAATGTAATTATACCAATAAGAGTAGTTGGACACCAATTAATAAAGCAGCATGCAGATCCCACCCTACTGCAGCTCCCTCAAAATACCCCAAATCCATTCAATAAACCTTGTCACTTGAGAAAAATGTTTTGTGTTTTTTTTACACCTGTGTAATTGATACTGAATAAGAGAAAAGCGCCAATCACCGTTTCCTCCGTTTCGCATTCAAACAACCTAGACCCGTAGAAGCGTTGTTTGAAGGTGAAGCTGCCATCATCCTTCATTGTCCCTGGGACTCCTGCACACCACAACTATGTCCTACATGATGGAAAAAAAGATTTTATATTTTGCCACTTTTACACAATAAAAAATTTTTTTTATATACATGCGACTTTTTGATCACATTTTATTCCACTTTTTTCAGCAGAAGGATGAAAAAGCATATTTTTTTGCCATATTTTGTATTAATTCTTTACGGTGTTCACGGAATGAGTTAACTAGTAATACAGTTTCCTAAGTTAGTTTGTTCTAGGAGCAGCAATGCCAAATATGTGTACTTTATTCGCTTATTTTTGTTTTTACATAAATAAATATATTTATTGGTATACCGTATATACTCTAATATAGACCGACCTGTGTAAAAGTCGAAGCACTTAATTTTACCACAAAACAACTGGGAAAACTTATTAACTCAAGTATAAGCCGGGTATGCATTGTCCCCTCATTCCTATCCTGGTATGCATGGCTCCTTATCCCTATCCTGGTATGCAATTCCATCATCCTCATCCTTGTAAGCATAGCTCCTCATCTCTATCCTTGGTATTCATGGCCTTTTCATCCCCATCATGGTAAGCTTGACTCCTCATCCCTATCCTGGTATGCATGGCCTTCTCATCCCCATCATGGTATGCATGGCTCCTCATCCCTATCTTGGTATGCATGGCTCTTCATCCCTATCCTTGTCTGCATGCCTCCTCATCCCTATACTGGTCTGCATGACTCCTTATCCCTATCGTCGTCTGTATGGCTCCTCATCCCTATCATTGTATGCATGGCTCTTCATCCCTATCCTTGTATGCAAGGCTCCTTTTCCCCACCCTTGTATGCATGGTTCCTCATCCCTATCCTGGTATGCATGGCTCATCATTCCTATCTTGGTATGCATGGCCTCCTCATCCCTATCCTGGTATGCATGGCTCTTCATTGCTATCCTTGTATGCATGGCTCCTCATTACCATCCTGATCTGCATAGCTCCTTATTCCCATCCTTGTATGCAATGCTCCTCATCCCTATCCTGCGCTGCATGGCTCCTCATTCCTAAGCTTGTCTGCATGGCTCCTAATCCCTATCTTTGCATGCATGGCTCCTTAAACCTATCCTTGTATCCTGGTCTGCATGGCTCCTCATCCCTAAGCTGGTCTGCATCGCTCATCATTCCTATCCTTGTATGCATGACCTCCTTTTCCTTAGCCTTGTATGTTGAGGAGAGCCTTAAGATCAAATACGCAATTAACCTCAAGACATAAGCGAGTGAGAGTAACTACCCATAAAGCGTATTATTTCACCTTACATGAGCTTTTCCAGATCAAAGTGTGACACTAAAGATGGCTGCCATTTCCTGTTTCACCACACACCATGTTCTCCATGTGCTGGTATCTAAAATAACGCCCACCCTGATGACCTCATGGATCTGCCCATGATGACGCCCACTCTGATGACCTCATGGACAAACCCAGCCTGATGACCTCATGGATCCACCCACAATGACGTCCAATGTGATGACCTCATGTATCCGCCCACAGACTAGCTCACTGCCCAACCCACTAACCAATGGAATACATCCGATCACTCCCATTTTAGATCTAACCAAGCCCCCTTGCAGGGGATATATAAACCTATGTTTGGATTAATAAGGCTCTCTTGGAGCTGTGCCATAGATTGATCAAAGAGAGGTTACATCTGCCTGTGTGTCTGGTGTGATTCTTTAGTGCGCACTTGATCAATATCCATTAGGCCAGGAGCAAGCAACTAGTGAACATTTCTTCAAAGAATTCTGAATAAGAAAAATGCCTAGGGAATACCGCTTCAAAATATCAAAATCATCAAAAAGGAGAAGGAAGCTATGTCTAAAATATAACAAATTTTATTGGATTTACATTAAAATACAATAGGGCAAAAGAGGGGATCGTAATAATATATAAAAAAGTGCAGACACTATGACAATAGGAGCCAGACCCTGACGGTAAAGTGCAAAATCAATAAAAATTGCCTATGAAGCGAGCATCTCATAAAGTGCATGACAACGTACATAAAAGTAAGAACAATGGGCGTGCAAGGGATTAAATACGACCTCCTATTATATGCCTCAATTTAAAAAAAACTTTAAGTTGCAAATAAATTATGTAATGAAGGCAATTACCATTAATAAAAAATGCATGGAATTAGTCATAGAATAACGACAAACGTGTAAGTTAGTGCAAAGCTAGGGCTAAATGTGCATATAATAAATAGCAATGATTATAAGTTATCTGCAGGTGCAAGACATGAAGTATGCCAAAGATGCAGGCCGGAGACGATAATATCCAATGAAAAGAATATATCACTCATTGCATAAAAGGCAGGTAGATAAACAGGAGCACATTACCTTGGGGGTGCTGGCTGAAGACCCCGACATGCGTTTCACGTATCCTAGAAGATAATGGATTGCAGTCTACTGCTAGGGCATGGGGAAGAGTCTCTGAAAGTCTGTATAGAGAAAATTGGATAGAAGAAGAAAGGAATAAAAAGGACAGAGTTTTTAAGTTATGTGTATTACAAAAATATATCCTGTGACACAGGGTCATGTGCTAATTTTGATGTCAGCCATTCTGTTGATGAGCCATGTGTTTCTTCTGGCAGCCATTTTGGTGAAGGCAAGTGTGTTTCTTCTGGCAGCCATTTTGGGAAAGGCAAGTGTGTTTCTTCTGGTAGCCATTTTGGGAGAGGCAAGTGTGTTTCTTCTGTCAGCCATTTTGGTGAAGGCAAGTGTGTTTCTTCTGGTGGCCATTTTGGTGAAGGCAAGTGTGTTTTTTCTGGCAGCCATTTTGGCGAAGGCAAGTGTTTCTTCTGGCAGCCATTTTGGCAAAGGCAAGTGTGTTTCTTCTGGCAGCTATTTTGGGAAAGGCAAGTGTGTTTCTTCTGGTAGCCATTTTGGGAGAGGCAAGTGTGTTTCTTCTGGCAGCCATTTTGGTGAAGGCAAGTGTGTTTCTTCTAGTGGCCATCTTGGAACATCAGGAAGACACAAACAACTTCCGGTGATGAACACCTTAGAGTAAGGCTACACACCACACCACCAAACCCTTGATACCCAGTAATGACCACGAACTGCCAATATATTCCTTCGGCATGTGAACAGGCTTTAACCATGTTCCCTGTTACAAGGGGGTCCAGTGGGCCACCGACCTTTTCCCCTTTCACTTCTGTGGTGAACCCAACAATCCATCCACCTGGATCATCCCCGGCACCAACCTTTTCTACTGTCTCTTCCACTGCCAATTTAGCCACACATCCACACAAGATACTCCAAGCAACAGCCTCTCCTCCCAACACTTCCACTACAATAGCACTCTCACGCAGTCTACCTAACCCTATACTCAGTACCTCAGGCTCTCTCGCCGCCAAGCGCACACCTGTATGGGAGGGAGGTAAATGTATCAAGGGGGACTCAATCTGGGAGGGGGATACCAACATCACAGGAAGTCCAAAGGGTGGGAATGTTGGCAACCTATTTTTGAAAAAGAACTTCCTGAGGGACACTTGTTAGTGGTGGGAAAAGATGACATAACAACAATGGAAAATGACACTATTGTTACTGCTGCCAATTCTCGGTTAGAGCACAACGGAGGTGTGGCTAAAACTATAGTGGAAGCAGGAGGGGCGACTATTCAAGCTGACAGTCGAATCATTGTTGAGTAACGTAGTCAGAAAGCTGTTGGGGTGTTAGGGACGGTGGAACGCACTAAATAATAAATAATAATAATAAGTGTGTTCGCCGCCCGGGGTCCACTGTGCAGTAGGTGTTACTCCGCTGCTAGATAACGGCAGACGCACTATATGGCGGTATAACACACGCGGGTTGAACGTCACCCGGGGTGCGCTGGACGATCTCTGCTCCTTCACAGAGTCGCCGAGGTGTTAAACAGAAAGGCTGAGCCTGTTGACGTCACAGAACTCAGAGGAATGCACACACGGTATCTGATCACAGGACTTGACCCGAGACACAGAGTCCACGTCCGTCTAGACCTACCGTGCGTGCGGCGTCACAACCGCGGACTCAAGGAGGAGCTGCAGACTGCAGCATGGCGACAGGCACTGCCGCTATACGACAATGCCGGGTAGTAGGCGCGCTGTTGGACGCTAGCGCTGTTTAGGATGAGTATTTTGGCCTGTAGCTTGCCATTTGTTGGCGCTGACTCTAACACTAGTTCCCTATACACACTTGCAAATGACTCATTAAGATTCCACTCCCTCTGATATTACAAGTCCATACATCCATCATCATTCACACAGTTAGCAACTAGAGCGGCCATGCGAACCTTTTGTAGCCAGAACATTCCGGAAGCTTCCAGATCCCTGAGATGGACCAATCAGATCTGGAGAAGGACCTGTGCATGTGACTCCTGATCTCCAACGGGAGATCGTCTTGTGAGCATGCTCAGTGGAATGACAGAAGGACTTAGCCTCTGGAGCGGTTTGCAGCTGAGCAGCCTGCATTGCTATTGCTGGCCCAAAGGTGACAGCAACAGCCAGACCCACAGAGCAGGTCTGGGCAGAGCGTGGGGAATGACGGGACTGCTGAGCAAGCTCCTCTGCGGTCGATGGAGCATGGAAGTCTGCAGAATGTGAGGCTCTGGATTTCTGCTGTGCCGCTGCAGGAACCCGACGCCTAACATTCCCCCACCTCCTAGGGCCACCTCCCCCCCTGAGCCTTCCAATCCACCAAATAAAGGTTTTTGCCACATACCACCCTGTGTCCCACAATGGCATTGACCTCAGACTCGTCAGAAGACAAGACTGATGTCCCGGCAGATGACTCGGAAAACCAGGACATGTGAACAGGTTTGAGAAGGATCACGTGAAAGTCGTCAGAGATGGCCAAGTGTAGTGGAAGAGCCAGGTGGTAGACCACCGAGCTGATCCGCTCGAGGATTTTGAAGGGACCAATGTATCGCGGCACGAATTTGGTGGACTCGAGCCACACAAAGTCGCCAGGGGTAAAAGTTGGAGCGGGGCGCCGATGTGTGTCGGTGGGCACCTTCAATCTCTCCTTAGAGGCTAGAATGGCATGTAGGGCACGATCCAGACTGTCGCGAACCTCAAATGCCCGGTCCGCCACCGGCAAGGGATACCGTAACCCAGCCGGCCTCTGCTTAGAGGACCTGTTCGGAGCACAAGAGGCGCATGCCTGAATGTATTTCTTAGTGTCCCGAGCCCTGTGCGGCCACCAATAAGACCTTGCCAGGAGTCCTGTGGTTCGCTTGTAGCCAAAGTGACCACCCACCCTGGACGCATGTGCCCACGTGAGAACCTTGGGCCGCAGGTGAGGCGGGACAAAGATCTTGCCCGGTGGCACTGACTCGAGGGCAACTGGAGCCACGGTCCTCAGATTCCCAGTGGGGTACGCGGAAAGGTCCGTGGGCACCTCCACAGAGGCTACTTGGACACTGCCCCCCCATGCACCTACCCACACAGCCCTTGCTCCATCCAAGTATTCTCCCCGAGGACCACTCAATATGAGGGAATGGTAACGGAGCAAGGGAACCCCGAGGAGCACCTGATCGATGCCCTCTGGCATAATGAACAGAGACAGCATCTCATGGTGAGATGGTGGAATTGAGAGCCTAAGGGGTGCTGTCTGGTGGGTAATCTGTGAAGATAAGGTCGATCCGTTGACCACCCTGATGGGCACGGGATGAGGAAGTGGCACCAAGGGATAGCGTGCTGTTGGGTGAAGGCCGAGGACATAAAGTTCCCTTCTGCCCCAGAATCCACCATGACCTCTACCTCCCAGGAGAAAGCACCGCCATCTAACGTCTCTCGGAATGCCGGTTTGGGAGAGAAGGTCTCCATAACATATAGACCCTCCCAATTATCACTGGATGCAACCGCTGCGGACACCTGTTAGCCAGATGACCAGACTGTCGACACTGGTAACAGCGTGTGGAGCTTTGTGCCGGACGCGGCTTGAGACCGGTGCGGGACACATCCATGGGCTCTGGAGGTAAACTCTCCAGCTCAGGTGGTTCAAGAGGTTCAGAGAGGTTGGGAACCAATCTAACCTTCCATCTGGATTGAGCACGCTCCAGCCCACGCTCTGAAAAACAGAGATCAATGCGGGTGGAAATGGCAATTATCTCTTCCAGACTTACAGGAACCTCCCTGGTGGATAGAGAATCCTTAACATGCTCTGTGAAAACTCTCCAGAACACAGGGACGAGGGCTTTATCAGGCCATTCCAGCTTGGAAGCCAGTGTCCGGAAACGGACGTCATACTGGCTGACTGACAGGTATCCCTGTGTTAAAGCAAGTAACTGGAGAGAGGTGTCATGAGTGACCCGGGGAGTCAAAAAGAAGATAAACCCCACCTTAGCCCGCTCTGTAGGGAATCGCGCTGTCAGTTACTCAAGCTGGATAGAGCACTGGCTCACAAAACCCCTACAGGTGGCACTGTCACAAGAAAATTTATCGGGCTACGGGAGGCGGAAAATTGTCGGCATAGGCATGGACATGGACGCATGAGAGACAGCTTCTGCAACGGTCTGGGCAGTGACCGCAGCAGCATTCGCAGTTGAGGTGGAACTCTGGAGGGCCGCCAACCTGCCCTCCAGCTGCTGAATATACCGCTGTAGCTGCAGCTGGTCCGCCATTAATAGCCAGACCCTGGCGCTAGTATAATGTTAGGGACGGCAGAACACACTAAATAATAAATAATAATAAGTGCGTTCGCTGCCCGGGGTCCACCGTGCAGTAGGTGTTACTCTGCTGCTAGATAATGGCAGACGTGCTATATGGCGGTATAACGCACGTGGGTTGAATGTCACCCGGGGTGCACTGGACGATCTCTGTTCCTTCACAGGGTCGCCGAGGTGTTAAACACAAAGTTGAGCCAGTTCACAAGACTCAGAGGAATGTACGCACAGTATATGGTCACAGGACTTGACCCGAAACACAGAGTCCACTTCCGTCTAGACCTACCGTGCGTGCGGCGTCGCAACCGCGGACTCCAGGAAGAGCTGCAGACTGCAGCGTGGCGACAGACACTGCCGCTATACGACAATGCCCGGTAGCAGGTGCGCTGTCGGATGCTAGCGCTGTGTAGGATGAGTATTGTGGCCTGTAGCTTGCCATGGGCTGGCGCTGTCGTTCCCTATACTGTACACACTTGTAATATCAGAGGGAGGGGAATCTTAATGAGTCATTTGCAAGTCCATACATCCATCATCATTCACACAGTTAGCAACTAGAGTCTATACTAGCGCATGGCCGAGCTGTTATGATGAGTCACCGAAGGAGGAAAAAACAAAATACCAGCTAAGTCCAGAAAAACCAGAGAGGTTGGCAGCTATCGGATTGCAGACCCCTGAACCTATCCACAACAACTAGCAGTAGCCGTGGGGGGTTCCTACGGTGCCCTAGACCCCTCAATCACAGCCGGAGAGCTACATAGCCTAAAGACAGAAAGGGGAAAAACTAAACTGCCCCAGAGCAGACCCCAAAGCAATAGGCAGCCCCCAACATATAATGACGGTGAAGCAAGATGAAAACACTAACACAGATAGAAAGATAGGTTGAGCAAATGATGGGGCCCAAGCTAACTACATAGGACAGGATAGGAAAGCTGCTGTCTGTCATCCGCAAAAACCCTATCAAAATGAGCCAACCGACTGATAGGAAAAACTGGCCCTGAAGTCGCTAGGCTTCAAAAGACTATATCAGCACTCAGGTATATTCTGAAGACAGAGCAAAAGATCAACAGATCAGAGACAAAAATGGAATTCAGCTCACCCCCGGCCGGGGATGGCAGAACTCCCAAAAAACAAGGCAAAACAAAAACAAAACAGAAGAGTACAAAGCAGAGCAGAAAAACTTAGCTTTGAGACGCAGGAATCAGACTGGTCTCCAAGAATCCAGCAGGAAAATCACCAGCCAGGAAGAAGGGCGTCGGCAGCCTTATATCCAGTCTTCAATTCCAGCCACCCAGTTATCATCTAGCTGCCCAGGTGTTTGGTAATCTGTCTCACTACCTTCCTTCACCAGAGGAGGGAGTTCATCAGACCTCAATGATGAAGGGAAAAATGAACTCACAACACCGAGCAGCCATGTGAACCTTTTATAGCCAGGACCTTCCGGAAGCTTCCAGATCCCTGAGATGGACCAATCAGATCTGGAGAAGGACCTGTGCATGTGACTCCCGATCTCCAGCGGGAGATCGTCTTGTGAGCATGCTCAGTGGAGCGACAGAAGGACTTAGCCTCTGGAGCAGTTTGCAGCTGAGCAGCCTGCATTGCTATTGCTGGCCCAAAGGTGGCAGCAACAGCCAGACCCACAGAGCAGGTCTTGGCAGAGCGTTGGGAACGATGGGGCTGCTGAGCAAGCTCCTCTGCGGGCGATGGAGCATGGGAGACCGCACAATGTCAGGCTCTGGATTCCTGCTGTGCCGCTGCAGGAACCCGACACCGAACATGGGGACATAGCGGTTACTAAATCTGGCAATCTTCTATGTAGTCTGATCATACACGCTGTGACCCCTACTTGTGACCCTATTCATCCAGACGTTAGTGCTCAGCAACTTAGCACAACAATAACTCACATTTTAGAGTATGCGAATATTATTGAGCAGATTGAGACCTTGACAATTCCCGCTATTGGTGTTGGCATTTTTGGTTTCCCTGTTCATTATAATTCCAACAATATCTCTTGCACATGCATGAACAAGTGTAGCCCCCCCAAGCATTTGCTGCCTCTCCGAAATCAGGTTAATTAGTAATGAGGACAGGATTGTTAAAGCTTTTAAGACTGTCTGCGTCACTTGGACTCCACCGCATGATATTGAAGCTGCCCAAATAGAGCCCCTCATTCCAACACTGTTACCTCCTCCTGCTTCTCATACACAAGTGATTACATCTGTACTCCCGGTGCCACCTCTACTCCTGCCTAACAGTGCCAATGCTCATGTCAGAGGAGCCCACCCTCTACATCAAGTTTACACCCCAGCAAGCTGCTACTCTGTTGAACCAACTTCCAGATCCAGAAAAACAGCCAATGCCTTTCTACAGAAGCATGCTTCAAATCAAAAGAAATTACTCATCCACGTGGCAAGATCTCATTTCCCTGACAAATCGTAAAGCAGGCAATGCACATTGTCCTGTTATGGAAATCACGTTCAATGATGCCTCACTTGCCAGTGGCACCACATGGGACTCTGGTGTTGAGTTCTGCCAACAACTTAAGATATGAGCCTCGGATAAGTTGGCTGATCAGTCAACACCTTTCAAGGATGTCACGCAGGAACCAGGGGAATCGGTGGTGAGATATCATGCTCATCTAACTACTTATTTTTCAGTGAAGTAGCAGGACATGCTTCTGGAGTCCTAGCACAGAAACATGGGGGAAGAACAAGACCAATCGGCTATTACTCTGCCTGCCTAGACTCTGAGTCTCAAGCTTCCCCGACTTGCCTCAGAGCCGTACATACTGCACATATGCTTCTGGACAAAACTTCTGATATCATCTTAGGACATCCGGTTTTCTTAATGGCTCCACATGACATAGGTGCTTAGGTTGAGTATGGTCAAGAATAGCTTTTGTCACTGCAGCGTCATATGAGACTTCAATGTTCCTTCTTGATGCCGGATAATGTCACTCTTATCCGCTGCACCATCCTTAACCCGTCCACACTGCTTCCTCTTTCCAGGGGGATGTGAATGATGATACTGATGCTCTCGGTGAAGACGCCTTTACACTCAGAGGATCATGACTGTCTCGAACAAATGCAGGTGTCATGATCTGAAGTGATCTGACAGTTTTAAAAGCAAAGGGTGAACTTTTTTTCCTTTTGGCAAGTTGCCAAGGTGACTTGACTGTCCCCGGTGGTGGTTAGTGGTATCGCACCTTAGGTTTTTAGTTTAAAGTTCTCTGTAATTATGATTCAGGTGTGGGGCTCTATAAATGAGTCTCAGGGTGTGCAATCACTGCTGGTGATATTCATTCTTTCATTGATTCTGAGTTGGTGAGAGCCTGGTGGAAGGATGGAGCTGAGGAGGAGTCCTGCGCAGCTTAGCCAGGGGGGACGTGTGTCAGCTATGGTGTCTGGATGAAGGGCTGGCATGGCGTGGTGGGGTCGCAGTGATGGTGTCAGCGGGAAGTGTCTGCATGGACTGGTGGAGTGGCGACTATGGAGAGTGGCACTCACCATGTGGGACTTGGCTGCTGAGCTGCACTCAAGCATGCTTGACTTCGTGTCAGAAGCTGAACTCGTCTTTGGGACTCTGTTACTAAGCAGCAGCAACTGGTGGTGGACTCTGCTCCAAGGCTGCTCTATGGTGAAGGATCCTGTTATGGTGATGGATCCGGGTGGAGGTGGTGTATCCATCTGCACGTTTTATTATTTAAATTCGCCCCACTGGAGGCGCTGTATCCAGGGTCACGTGTGTTATGGGTTCGCCTTGCGGTAACATCTGCGTCCCGACACACGTGACCGTGACAATATCACCAGCCTTACCTTTTTTCTGGTGAGCTTTTGGCCATGTGGAGACCTGTGAGCAATTGCTGCTGGGCTTCACTGAGGTGAGTGAGGAGCTGCATGGTGGTGAAGCAGCTGCGGCAGCAATTATCAGGGTCTGGGGCCTTTCCTTTGGCTCAACCAGAAAATCAAAATGGCGGCTGTGATCTGGCTAAAAGCCCCTAGAGTCGCTGCTGGGGAGCGGGACTTGCTCATGCACGCGGGCGTACCCAGGCAGGTGGGAGGAATGGTGCCCCACGGAGCTGCTTGGTATTCCCCGAGGTGAAGGGGTACGTTCCAGTGATGAGCAGACTGGTGTAGAGTCCGCGGGGCTCACGCCAAATCTTTAATGCCGTTCCCTCCTGGTCGTGTGGAGGCGACCAGTGAGTGTATATTTCCTCCATATCCGTTCCCTCTCCTCCTCGTGTGAGCAGCAGGTGTGCTGCGGGGGAGTAGGGACAAATCTCAACCCTCGCCATTAACCAACCCTGGGAGGCGCAGACCTCATGGTGAAGAGGGTTGGAGGGTGGTGACCCCTTGGTGAATAGTGGGGGTGTGAGTGTGGTGAGCCAGGGGGACTCCCTTGTTGTCAAGTCCAGAATGAGTTCACCAAAATATGACAAACGAATGTGTGCAATAAACGTTCAGGTCCGGACCTGTGTGTGAACAAGCATGTATGGTGGCCACCAAAAAACATCTGGTGAAGTGTTGTGGAGCCTGATCAGCTCATAACAAACATACACATACATAACCTCGTTCCCCAGGTTGGCACTGTGGAGATGAGTGGTGCCTCCAGAACGAACATCATTGCCAATTCCAGCGGTGCGTTTGTCATTAACCTGAAGTGTCAGGTAGTGGTGGGGTGAACTCAGGATCGGGGCGTCCCCGCTGTAGGTGTTTCCCTAATGAGGAGTGGTCTTGAGGGTCCAGAGGCCCCTCATTAAGGAGGGGGTACTGTCATGATCTGAAGTGATCTGACAGTTTTAAAAGCACAGGGTGAACTTTTTTCCTTTTGGCAAGTTGCCAAGGTGACTTGACTGTCCCCAGTGGTGGTTAGTGGTATCGCACCTTAGGTTTTTAGTTTAAAGTTCTCTGTAATTATGATTCAGGTGTGGGGCTCTATAAATGAGTCTCAGGGTGTGCAATCACTGCTGGTGATATTCATTCTTTCATTGATTCTGAGTTGGTGAGAGCCTGGTGGAAGGATGGAGCTGAGGAGGAGTCCTGCGCAGCTTAGCCAGGGGGGACGTGTGTCAGCTATGGTGTCTGGACGAAGGGCTGGCATGGCGTGGTGGGGTCGCAGTGATGGTGTCAGCGGGAAGTGTCTGCATGGACTGGTGGAGTGGCGACTATGGAGAGTGGCACTCACCATGTGGGACTTGGCTGCTGAGCTGGACTCAAGCATGCTTGACTTCGTGTCAGAAGCTGAACTCGTCTTTGGGACTCTGTTACTAAGCAGCAGCAACTGGTGGTGGACTCTGCTCCAAGGCTGCTCTATGGTGAAGGATCCTGTTATGGTGATGGATCCGGGTGGAGGAGAAGACGCACGCAGGTGGAGGGCTCTGTTGCAGGAGCATAAGCACAGAGCATAAAGCTAAGTGGTGTCCCCCTGTATTGTCTCTTTCCCTCATGTGTGTTGTTAGTGCAGTGGTGGGATTAGTCTCCGCACCGCCCTATTCCCTAGTGAGGGTTTAGGGTAAGGGCGAGCAAGGGCGTTGAGGTACGCGTGCGGCGCCCGGTGCGGAACCGGCATAGGGAACGTTTGGAATGCAGGGACACTGGCTCAGGAGGTCTCCAATTCCCTTTTCCCTATCGCAGGGCCCACCATTGTTAATGTTTCCCAGGTCCCCCTTATTATTTAAATTCGCCGTACTGGAAGCGGAGTTTCCAGAATTTATATTAACGTGTAATACCTAAATTCGCCAGGTGGAGGCGGTGTATCCATCTGCACGTATTATTATTTAAATTCGCCCCACTGGAGGCGCTGTATCCAGGGTCACGTGTGTTATGGGTTCGCCTTGCGGTAACATCTGCGTCCAGACACGCGTGACCATGACAGCAGGAAGAAGCACCCTCCAAGAAAAATGTGTCTGAAGACCCATTCCCACATGCCGACCTGACGTTCTTCACTGATGGTTCCAGATCTGCAGATGAAACAGGAAGGTTCCATACGGGATATGCCGTGGTTACACATGACCAGGTCATCTCAGCCGGATACCTACCACCGCACATGTCTGCACAAGAAGCGGAGCTTAAGGCTTTGACACTGGCTTGTCAGGAAGCGACGGAGAAGGTGGTCAACATCTGCACGGATTTAAGATATGCTTTTGGAGTGGCTCATGACTTCGGCACTATCTGGGCAGCCAGAGGATACCATACATTCAGTGGAACTCCTGTAAAACTTGCTGCTTCCATACAAGAACTTGTGGCCACTCTAGACCTACCCTCGGAGGTTGCAGTGATCAAGATCAAAGCTAATGGGAGACTGGATTCTCCAGAAGCAAGGGAGAACTTTTCTGACAAAACAGCAAAAACTTATGCTGCAGATCCATTTGGGAAAGAGAAAGCAGCGGTGTATGTGTCACAAGACACTGAAGAATGGCCTCAAAGCTCTCTTATGAGGTTTATCGATCTACATCAAGACAATACACCAGATAATGAAAATAAGTCATCGTGGCAAGAGGGAGGAGCAAGAAAGGATGAAGATGGAGTCTGGAGGATGAACAAAAAGATCTGTCTACCATGTAATTTGTACCCCTCAGTGACAGAATGGGCACACGGTATCACTCATAGAGGCAGGAATCCGATGAATTACTTGATTTGGAAGACTTATATGGCACCTGGGAACTCTACTGTCACCCAAAAATATTGCAAGTCCTGCCTTGTGTGTTCAACATGCAATCAAGCACAGCCTCAAAAAGTTACTCAGAAACATTTGGCTAAACCACTCTATCCCTTTCAGAGAATTCAAATCGATCATATTCAAATGCCGAAAGTAGGGAAGTACAAGTATGTACTGGTAGTGACTGACATTTTCTCAGGCTGACCCAAAGCCTATCCAGCAACCAACCTGACAGCCAGAGTGATTGTTAAGATACTGATGACTGAAGTAGTATGCAGATATGGGGACACAGAAGTAAGTGAGAGTGACCAAGGACCTGTATTCATTGCAGCACTGACTAAGGAACTATGGACATTGGTAGGGGCTTATTTGGGTTTACACACTCCATATCACCCTCAGAGCAATGAAAAAGTAGAAAGACTGAATGCCACCTTGAAAAATAAAATAGTGAAAGCCTGTCAGGAGGTCTGACTTCCTTGGACAGACCCATTGCCTTATACTCAGTCAGAAACACTCCGAGGGGTCCCACTAAACTCACACCATACGAGTTTCTTTTTGGAGGATTCCAAGGTTGGGTCAATATTTTCCACAACAGCTAGCCTTAGGAAGTGATACTCTTGTAAATTATGACATTGCCCTTACTAAAGAACTGTCACTAACATATGCATGAGTTTTATCATCCATTCCAGATCCAGATTCCAGTGAAGATACCCATACTTTCCAACCTGATGACTACGTGCTAGGAAAGAAGTTCATCAGAAAAACATCCCTGAAGTTGAGATTTGAGGGTCCCTACCCAGTGGTCCGGACCACTCCTACTTCGGACAGGATTGCTGAGCGCCTCCTGGATCCATCTCTCATACTGTAAACTAATCAGACAGGTAGGGACAGAGTAGGATCTGACCTGCTTATCAAAGTCCAGCTACAAAGGGAGGTTTTGGACAAGCGAAAACTTGTCTCAAACTGGTGAAGACTCCAATTCCCCCCTCCCAGATGAGACGGTCATATCTAGGATGTGTACATCAGGGTTAGTCACATGTGTATATTTTGTAACCATGGTGATGGGAGATTGGAGAGTAATGGACCCAGCAGGTTGGAAAGTCCCCAGGACATGGGTAGCACGCTCCTATTTACCTCCCGATATACCCATAATTGGTCACACATTCTCTGGTATCTATAGCATCCGTATTGTCATGACGCCTCTGATGTGTCACGATCCATTTTGAGAAAGTACATGGATAGAATAAGGATCCCCACAAAATATGAAAAAAATACCAAAGTTTTTATTTTCAGACAAGAAAAAAACACACGTTTAAAAACAGTTAAAAACGTCCATAAGAACATACACTATTGATGCAAAATCAAGAATATAATATTCAAGAAAGTCTCCACTGGCTACAAAATCTCTTAATATACAGAGTTAATGCATAATATCATATAGAAAAACGCTGTTAGACATATTGCATGATAACATTCACACCTGAACAGCAGGGGATAAAAACTGAATCTGGCAAGGACATAGTTAGTTAATAGGGCATAGCCCAAAATGCCTCTGACCCCTGCACAATAGATTAAGCCTAAAGAACTCACCCAGACAATGAGTAAACTGAGTGTCTAGGGTGAAGTATTAGCTTGCCTCTATTCACATTTTAGTCTACTCTCAGTCAAGAAGGTTGCCCCATAACCTAGAGAGCAGTGATAATGCCAAGTGGAGAACACGGACTAAGCAGACCCACACGTTACAACACTCAAAGGTGTCTTTCTCAAGGTGAATGTTTTGGTTATTTACCAGTTTTGGATCTGTGTCAGTTTGGGCTTCTCAGATACAAACTTTTTTCCTTTCTGGCCATCAGGGGTTAATGCCAGTTTTTCCCCCCGGTGGCCGCTGGTGTTGCTACATGTTTAGTTAGTCTGCTGGGGCTGGTAGTGACCACTCCCACCTTCCTATATAAGGTCACCTGGTGCATCAGCTGACTGTTGGTGATACACTTCCTTTTGGATACCAACCGTGGTGAAGACAGGAGCTGGCTGAGTGCAGTGGTGCTTCAGCTAAATGCTGATCTGGTGCCTTACTCTGCTGTTCGGTGCATTGCTGCAGAGTAAGCTAAGTGTTGTTTGTCTTACCTTGTCTGTTATCTTTCCTTGGTGTTATATTAGTGCAGTGGTGGGACCAGTGTCCGCACTTACCAATTCCCTATTGAGGGATAGGTACAGGGCAAGTGAGGGCTAAGGTATCCTGCTCGGCGACAGGTTGAAAGAACCTATATAGGGACATCAGGGAGATCAGAGCGCATCCATAGGAGAGTGCAGGAGGTGTCCCTTTTCCCTTTCCCTATAGCAGGACCTACCATTGTAATTGTGTTCCCTTGTTTGTCCAGTTGTTTAGGTGACCGACCAATCGTCGGGTCGCGTCACGCAGGGCCAGTCACATATCGTGACATGATGTCATAGTGACACTTAATACTAATGGGTTAGGGAACCACAGTAAAATCAAGAAAAAAAGGTTAATAAAGTATTTAGGGGGGACTGTTGAGGAGAGCCTTAAGATCAAATACTTAATTAACCTCAAGACATAAGAGATTGAGAGTAATTACCCACAAAATGTATTATTTCACTTAACATGAGCTTTTTCAGATCAAAGTGTGACACTAGAGATGGCTGCCATTTCCTGTTTCACCACACACCATCAGCTCCATGTGCTGGTATCCAAGATGACGCCCACCCTGATGACCTCATGGATCTGCCCATGATGACGCCCACTCTGATGACCTCATGGATCCACCCTTCGATGAGGCCAACTCTAATGACCTCATGGACCAACCCAGCCTGATGACTCGTGGATCCGCCCCATGGACTAGCTCACTGCCCAAAACTCTAACCAATGGAATACGACCTATCACTCCCATTTTAGAGCTATCCAAGCCCCCTTACAGGGGATATATAAACCTATGTTTGGATTAACAAAGCTCTCTTGGAGCTGTGCCATAGATTGATCAAAGAGAGGTTACATCCGACTGTGTGTCTGGTGTGATTCTTTAGTGCGCACTTGATCAATATCCATTAGGACAGGAGCAGGCAAGTAGTGAACATTTCTTATTATTCGACTTAACATGTATGCTTGACCCCAATCAAAAAACATTAAAAAAAACATCCTGCTCACCTTCCTGCACTCCCTCGCAGCTTCTTTTTCCAGTGCCAGCAGCTGCTTTATGTTTGTAAGCAGTGCATGGCAGGGACGTCATGTGCTGCTCACAAGCACAGCACAGCTGACGGTATACTCACTGCTCTCCACGCCGGGACTATGTGAATGGAAGGCAGTGTCAGGCGCACAGTGTCAGCCTCAGTCACGTGTTCCCGCTACTTACAATAAATATGCACTTCTCTCCATGCCCATGGGAGTAGAGAGAAGTGAATACTCATTCCTTATAAGTAGCGGGCTCACGTGACTCCCCGGCAGCTGCGGGAAGCCGGCGGCTGCGGCTGACACTGTGCACGCTATTACAGAGAAATGAATATTCACTGCCAGTGCAGTAAATATTAATTTCTCTTTAGCAGCTGGCACAGGCTTTAGCCGCAGCAGCCTGCTCCTGCCTCCAGTGACTCGCTGCTCTGCCACTGCCGCTCCCCCTCCATCTTCTGGGAGCTTCACTTGAGTTGAAGCTGAGGGGGGGCATTTTCAACACAAAAAATGTGCTGAGGAACTTGGCTTATACTCAAGTACATACAGTAATTTTTTTTTATTATTTGTGTTTTTTATGATGATTTTTTAATAAAAATGTAAACAAAAATTGACAAATTCTTATTTACTTCATCCCAGGATGGGACATTAATTTTCCCTTCCCTGATCTAAAACTATTTTAAATGAATATTAGATCAGTGCATTGCATACAGGGAGGAGGCATGTCAGGTCCTGTTCTGAGCAGGAACTTTATGGCCATAGATGGATACTATCTACACAATGCGATCATAACCACATTGTGCTAGTCGAAGCAGATATGGAGCTTCTTCTCTCTGCAAGCCAGTGAAAACACACTTCTCACAGCACCTTACAAGTATGGCATATGTTGTGAAAGGTTTAAAGTGTTAAATTATTTCTCTTTAGTGGAGAGATCATGGTACCTGGGCTGCGCTTGTGGAA
The DNA here is from genome assembly GCF_039654945.1 of Dendrobates tinctorius. Taxonomy (NCBI): domain Eukaryota; kingdom Metazoa; phylum Chordata; class Amphibia; order Anura; family Dendrobatidae; genus Dendrobates; species Dendrobates tinctorius. Next base: position 5,868,407 of record NW_027361686.1, on the reverse strand, counting down.
ATGAAGAATCCTCGATGGTATGAAATAAAGGCTTTAATTAATCAACGCGTTTTGGTGCTGGACTAGCACCCTTTTCATGGTTAAAAAAACAAACCACAATTTGATTTTAATTAGAGAAAGGCCAGCACTCCGTCCTTCTTGAGAAAACTCTGTGGTTATTGTAACTTTATTCCGCACGTGCTAAAACCAGAAGTAACCATAAATAATCTATGGCTATGAAAAAGCTGAAATGCATCAGATGTTTGAATGCATGGAATACATGGACAAACCGTGCTTAAGCTGCTGAATGCGCTAGATTAAGCCATAACAGGTTTGGTGAGCGGTTGAAATAAGTATTGACCACGGGTGGAATAAGTATACTTATGCTTTTTCCCTGTGTTATTTCTTATTATTACACAAAGTGTATAGACATATACTGTATGGTTTGATTTCTTTGCCTGTGTGGATTGGATGGGTTGTTACCGACATCTTGTGAGAATTTCAGGGCAATAACACCTTTAGAAATATATTTACTTAGAAAATGGGTGACAAACCCATCAAACTGTCGAATGGCGCTAGAGATTAAAGGGCGCCTCTGGCTTGGTTGACAATGTGTGTCATACATTCAAGGCTTTCTCGGGATCCAGTATTGACTTAGCATGTTTGCAACTCATTGGTGGTGCCAGAAACTATTTTCTTTCTTCTGATAGTGAGGTTTTCTAAATGCTTCTTTTATAGACAGTATTGCCTCCAATACTCCTACCATTAGATGATTCTTTCTAAAGTGGAATCTCTACTTTTTTTGTGACCATATACATAAAAGGTTTGCCAAGAAAAATGTCCAAATATTGCCGACAGCAAGCAATCAGATGACTTCTCTTTCGAGCAAACTTTCTTTAGCTTATACAACACTAACAATGTTTCCTTTGGTTTTATTTAGCTAAGCGCTGCTATAGATTGACTTTTTCTAAAAAAGACAGCATTCAAATAAGGAATCGTCGTCAGTATTCTCCCATTGATATCAAAATAGTTGTCGCTACAGCAGAACAATCCGATAGAAAATCAGATATCTTTCTTTGCCAATTTCTTATTTTTGAGGGAATTACACAATGGATTTTCATGCTATCAAGGGTAATTTTCAATCCAGAGAAAATATGGCTGACAAAGAAAATGTACTTTTCAAATGTAGCAAGAATATGTTACACTAAAAACGGTCCAGCAGTATTGCATTTTTGTTTGCGTGATAATTATCTTCATGAAGATGCTTTTTTTATAAAGAAATCAATTTCACAATTGTACAATCACTGATAAAATGACTGTAACCCTACAATCCCTACACTTTATGACTTGCTCTCTGTGGTGTCACCCACTTATGCTAAGCATGGTGCGCTGATTTGAATGATTATCCTCACTATACCTATCTGTGCCCTATGTATTCCTTCTCCGTCCTCCACCTCCCCATTCCCTGAAGAAGGTTGAGCGAAACGCTTGTTATATGGTTAGGTCTTGGCCACACAGCCTTACCTATACATGCTGCATGCAGGGACTGATATTTATTTATTGTTGGGTCAATGGCTTTTGCCATTGCACCTTATTATGGCCATTGTAAATCTCAGATTATGTATCACATGAGCTACATATTTTTATTTTACATATTTTTCTTATATGACATATTATGAAGCACTGTCATTTCTCTTGATGAAGTCTTGGCATTTATATATGCTACTGTATCAGCACATCAATGTATGTCTAAGTAGGGTCCACTGAATACTCAATATAGACCATGAAAATAGAACTACCTAAGGCCAGGTTCAGATTGCGTTAGGGCAGTCTGTTCAACATATGCGTTAAACGGACTGCGCTAGCCCAACTGCCTTTTTTGGATCGCGTTATGCGACCGCGCATCACTAGCAGTGATGGACCCTCGGACGCTGCAGACTGCATCCGAGGGTCCGTCACAGAATGACGGCACATCGCTAACGCATGCCGATTATGACATGCGTCAGCGATGCGCTCGTCTATAGCAGTCTATGGGTGCGTAAACGCATCCGTTACATAGCATTAATGCCGCTATGTAATGGATGCATTAAACGCAGCACCCGAACGCTATGTGAACCCAGCCTAAGGGGCTTAAATCATGTATGTAAATAAACATGTCAGAGAGAAGAGAAAAAAACAATACATATCGGATGGGCGCACCTAATTAATGAATAAAAATATATTTTATCAGCACTAATGGACAAAAAAAAACATAAAACCGACTAAAACAACAGAAAGTGAAGTACAACCACACCCCTATATTCACAATAAGGAAAACAACCACATTAGCATTGTAACCCACAATATATGAGCGATGTAATAAAACAGAAAGATAAATGGTACAGCAATGGCAATGGCGATGTTATCCAATGATGTCAAATAGATGCCCAGTATACTCAATATGCACATGTGACCTACTTAGGAAATCTGGGGTGAAGATCATTTATACAGAGGAATATATAGCTAACGCATAATAGGACCATGTGCCCTAAAAATGTGGAATATAGCCAAATCCCATGGGACCGGTGTATACTGGGATCAAATAATGTCATTCATTTCAATAATCAAATAAAGTGAGTGAGATATAGCAAGCCCAAGCGTATCGCTGCAGCTTCGTCAAGGGTAGTACTTCCTGCGTCGCAGCGATATGTGTGGGGTCTATTCCCGCTCCCCTACTGCTCTTACAACCACTCATTATGGCTGTTTATCTCCTATATGCACTCTATTGAATCAGGATCATCGTCTCTTTAATTTATAGCCCTTTCCTTTGTTTCCACGGGATCAGGTATACTATTCATGACTGATATACTGTATCAGGGCCAAACTCATGACTCTTCTCTCCTGATGTCTCCATGATCTTGCTTGCTTTATTTCATTCACTTTATTTGATTATTCAAAGACTTATTGGATTAGACTGCCTGTGTACCAATCCTTAGGTTACGCTGTGCACTAGGGACACCCATTGGTGCGTCTTGCTGTGAGTTTCATGAATGACATCATTTGATCTCAGTATTCACCAGTTCCATGGGATGTGGCTATATTCTACATTTTTAGGGCACATGGTCCTATTATGAGTTAGCTATATATTCCTCTTTATATATGATCTCGACTCCAGATGTGCATATTGAGTATATCATTGGATTACATTGCCGTTGCTATTGCTGTACCATTTATCTTAGTGTATTATTTTATCGCTCATACATTGTGGGTTGCGATGTTACTGTGGCTGTTTTACTTGTTGTGAATATAGGGGTGTGGTCATACTTCACTTTGTGTTACTTTAAGTGGTTTTACAAGTTTTTATTTGTCCATTATTGCTAATAAAACATATTTGTATTAATTAATTAGGTGTGCACATCCGATATTGTTCTTTTCTCTTCTCACGGACTGTATCAGCATAACTTATATTTTCTTATCTTTATTGAATGAAATTTATCATTTAGGTTTTCTTGAGGCTGAATAATCATTCTACAGACTGTCCCCCACCTCACATCTGTTTTAACTGTCTTGTCACTTATTACATGTTGTGTTCGTTCACGTAATTATCCAAATAAAGAATATATCTAATTAATTTCTAGTCTATTTGGTCATTACTGGGCTGCTGTCGTTTGTCCCATGGGATTATCTATTATTGCTGGAAAATGCTGTAATTAGGCTGTGGCTAGTGTTAAAGTTCCTGTGGTCACACATGTGTCCTTTCTCACTGTCTGAATCTACTAGAGTGACTTCTCTTTATTATTATGAGGCTATAGTGGTAAACTAATTAGTGCATAAATCTCTTTGTAAGGGCTGGATGGGTCATATTTGGATAAAATTACTCTAGTGGTCGAGTAGTTTTCCAACTCAGGGAAGACCAAAGAAATGCACGGGAATTCCGATTTTACTTTTAGAGAGACAACCACCTTGATAGCGATGCTTGGTCAAAACAGATGTTCTCACAAGAGGCAATGACGTGAACAAAGATGGATGGTGTATGTAATAACAGTGGACTTGCACTTATGAATCCTTATGAAACCTAGTGGCGCTCTTCTCATCAGCACATCCATCTGTGTGTCACGCTCCGTACCGCACTGCACAGTTTCTTGATTTAATCTTTTTCTTGGTCACCTTTCTTGAAAGCATTGGGCACATTACTCTTACTGGCTAATCAAAGGTTGACCAGCGGACACTGTTAGGTAAGAGATGGTTCTCCCTCACCTATTCCTGTGGTCACAGACCGTGCCATGGATGTTAGAATGGGATATATTCATCAACTCTAGCATTTATGTACTGTAGACAGTATATATGCTAAAGATGAACGATGTAGAATTTTCAGGAATTTATTGAATCTGGAAAATTTCAATAATTTGTGTTTTGCTTCACACAAATTGCCTAAAATGGCCACAGCTATTTTACACATTGCAGATGGTTCCATCAGTCACAGAAGGCTCAGGTGAGACTGACAGGGTCTCCCCATATTGTCTTGATGCTATCACACCACATGGTATACAGTAGAAGAGTCAATAAGTAGGGACTAGATATAAAAGCTGAAGCAGGTAAGGTAGCAGCCATTGTGCGATAAATGCAGGTAGTTAAGAGGACTATATAGCGCACAACTCAGACACGGAAATAAAGAGAGAAAGCAAATAACCACAGAACAATTTGTACAGTTTGTGCAGGAAAGCAATGAAGAAAGGGGAATAATACAGAGATTTAATTAATGGAAAGAGCAGCTGTGCTTCTAGCTTGTAATGTGAGCTATAGTGCTGCTGGCCTGGTTCATTTTAATTACTTTTTTTTTGCATTCATGTAAAAGCTGGTCACTGATATTGTTAAAAGAGAAAAAACATTTAACTCTCTGACTGCCATACTACTGATTATTTTGTATATCAGTCTGATTTGATGTACAAATATGCAACATTAAATAAGCCAAAGAGGTCCAAGCACAAATTGAAAAGGGACAATGACTCCCCAACATCAGAAGAGGTGTCATCACCTGCTCATGTGGGAAAAGAAAACTGCCCAGTAAGATGACCAACACTCATGCTGTCCTCCTTCTCCTCATGATTGTTTTCCTGGTTTCAAGGCTGTATCCTCTAGTAAGCGACTCATCATTTTGCACTCTAACGCCACACTCTTCCTCCTTTAACTCCTTTACCATGAAAAAATATTCAGATGTATGGCCAGGAAACATGAGGTGACCAGTTGTCTGTTTGTATGGAGTCTCAAGTTTGACATGTCCTAATTCACCACAGTCACTGCTATATCATGTGGGTTTTATTGCTTTCTGCAAAAGGATAACATATGTTCACCCTCATTGTGGAGATCTAGCCACCATAATGTCTTGAAAAAAGCATTCCCTGCCTTGTACTCTCAAATAGATGAGACTGTGGGCTGCTATTTGGAATTTCCATTGTGCGCAAGGTGCACCCTACCGTCAACTGCAGCAATTACAGCCAGGGGAAGTAGATATCTTTTATGACGCACTGAATCAATGCTCTAAACAGTAGCGATACACTACGACAAGAAGGCCAGGTGGTGACTGGTCACGCCTCCAGTGTTGGTGGGTCACCCCCTCACTGGCTTCACCCAGGGCTGTGGGGTACTCGGTACCGGGCCGGTGTCAGGGGGATGATGTGTCACAGCAGCGGTGACCCGGTCAGTGGCCCTGGGCCCCAATATCAATGGCGGTGTTGTTTGCAATGTAGTTTATAAGGGAAAGTTCGTGACGCCACCCATGGTTTGGCAAGTAAGATGGTAGGCCAACGCTGCTTGCAGATCCACTGGGACTGATGGTATGGTGCAGCAAGGGTGTAAAAGCTCCCCACAGGTGAAGCTATAGTCCCAGGGCAGTGTAGATGTGATCGGCATGGGGATGTAGCAGTGCCGACAGGATAGGAAGCAGACACGACACAGCGGGATGCAATTTCTGTACCTTTACTTGATAACTGCAGTCCAGGGTCATGAATACAGTATGGTACAGTAGTCTCACTTTATGCCATTGCTGTGTGGGAATTTCCCACGCAGCAATGGCATAAAGTGAGACTAGGGACTTTTTTTTTTTTTTAAGTGGCGGAGGAATACAGTGCGGAAGGATACCTACCTTCCGTCATTGGATTCCTGCAGCCCGTAGAGAACGGCAGCATCATCTGATGCTGCAGTTCTCAGTCCACGAGTGTGTCCCACGACGATCTTGGGTAGAGAACTGCAGCATCAGATGATGCTGCCGTTCTCTACGGGCTGCAGGAATCCAATGACGGAAGGTAGGTATCCTTCCGCACTGTATTCCTCCGCCACTTAAAAAAAAAAAAGTCCCTAGTCTCACTTTATGCCATTGCTGCGTGGGAAATTCCCACACAGCAATGGCATAAAGTGAGACTAGGGACTTTTTTTTTTTTTTAAGTGGCGGAGGAATACAGTGCGGAAGGATACCTACCTTCCGTCATTGGATTCCTGCAGCCCGTAGAGAACGGCAGCATCAGCTGATGCTGCCGTTCTCTACCCAAGATCGTCGTGGGACACACTCGTGGACTGCTTCGGATCGTGGGTGAGTATTTTTGTGGTTTGTTATGTTAATATTTATTCCGGAAAAGACAATGGCTTCGGGGAACAATGTGACAAGTATTGGTAAGTATGTTACTCTATGTTATATGTACTGTATGTCTATGTATGTATTGTATGAATGTATTGTATGTATGTAGTATATATGTGGTATGTATGTAGCATGTAGTATGTATGTAGTATGTATGTAGCATGCATGTAGCATGCAATATGTATGTAGCATGCATGTAGTATATATGTAGTATGTATGTAGCATGCATGTAGTATGTATGTAGCATGTATGTAGTATGTATGTGGTATGTATGTAGCATGTAGTATGTATGTAGCATGCATGTAGTATATATGTAGTATGTATGTAGCATGTAGTATGTATGTAGTATGTATGTGGTATGTATGTAGCATGTAGTATGTATGTAGCATGCATGTAGCATGCATGTAGTATGTATGTAGCATGCATGTAGCATGCATGTAGCATGCATGTAGTATGTATGTAGCATGCATGTAGTATGTATGTAGTATGTATGTAGCATGCATGTAGTATGTATGTAGTATGTATGTAGCATGCAGTATGTATGTAGCATGTATGTAGCATGTATGTAGTATGTATGTAGTATATATGTAGTATGTATGTAGCATGTAGTATGTATGTAGCATGTAGTATGTATGTAGCATGCATATAGTATATATGTAGTATGTATGTAGCATGTAGTATGTATGTAGCATGCATGTAGTATATATGTAGTATGTATGTAGCATGTAGTATGTATGTAGCATGTAGTATGTATGTAGCATGCATGTAGTATGTATGTAGTATGTATGTAGTATTTTTTTTTTTTTTTTTTTTTTAACATTTAACACATTAGCCGGATGATGGGACTACTACTGTCCCATCATTGGCTAATGTGTCAATCACTGTCATGGTAGCAGGCATCGCCAGATGGGACTTGTAGTCCCATCGGACGATGCTTGCACAGACCCCCGGACATCAGCACAGCCCCCCGGCAGGCCGGCACAGCCCCCCGGCAGGCCGGTACAGACCCCCACAGGGTGCACAGACCACCGGCAGGCCGGCACAGCCCCCCGGCAGGCCGGTACAGACCCCCACAGGGTGCACAGACCACCGGCAGGCCGGCACAGCCCCCCGGCAGGCCGGTACAGACCCCCACAGGGTGCACAGACCACCGGCAGGCCGGCACAGCCCCCCGGCAGGCCGGTACAGACCCCCACAGGGTGCACAGACCACCGGCAGGCCGGCACAGCCCCCCGGCAGGCCGGTACAGACCCCGGGCAGTCCACACAGCCCCCCGGCAGGCCGGCAGAGACCCCCGGAAGGCCCGAAATGACGGCGCATCATGATGCGCACACACCGCGCATCATGATGACGTCAGGCTGTCAATCAACTTTGAGCTTCCGATTCCGATGCCGACTTCCGATATTGAAAAAATATCGGAAGTCGGTATCGGAATTCCGATACAGCAAGTATCGGCCGATACCCGATACTTGCGGTATCGGAATGCTCAACACTAATCAACACACATTCTCATGGTACCATCCTTTTTCTTTACAAAAACTATTGGAGCTGCCCAGGGGCTACAACTGTCTCTGATAACCCCAGCCTCCTTCATCTCCCTCAACATACTTTTAGCACACTGGTACTGTGTTGGGGGTATAGGTCTGTACCTCTCCTATATGGGTGGATGGTCCCCCTTGGGGATATGATGTTGGACCCCTTTTGCCTGCCCAAAATCTAGTGGGTGTTTGCTGAATACCCGCTCATACTCTTGTGTCACTCTGTAGACCCCATTTCTCTGGTATGAAGGTGTAGAGTCAGTTCCCACCTGCAGTTGCTGACACCACTCCTCCGGCTGCTTCACAGAACCATTGTCCTCCCCCTGATCGGATGAGACCAAAGGCTCTGCTGCCTGCAAAGAGTTGTTGTTAATGGTGAGGAGCTTAGCAACTGTGGCGTACCGAGGTATTGTGGCTTCCTCTTCCCCACAATTCAGAAGACGTACAGGTACTCTCCCTTTCTTGACATCAACCACCCCTCTGGCTGTCAGGACAGTGGGCCTACTTTCGGAGTATACTGGTTCTACCAATGCCTGGTAATCTCTCCCTCTAAGACCTATAGCTGCCCGACACCATACCAACATTTCACATCTGGGGGGTATTGCAATGGGGAAGGCATCACTCACTCTGACGCTGCCAATCTCTCCAGCAGCAAGTTCCACCTGTTGTCTTTGCATCAGGGCTCGGATCTCCTTCTGCAGGACTCTTTGTCTGAGGTTATTGTCTTGTTGCAACAGGTGGCTGAGACTGCTGGTTCCGGAGAACAGACAGTTTTCAATGACATTGGTAACAAGAGTCATCATAGGGTTACATTCACATCTATCAATATCAACAATTATCAGACCTTGAGACTTTAGTTCCACCCTCCCCACTTTAACAGTAATCTCCTTACATCCAATCTGCGGTAAGGTCTGACCATTACTAGCAACTACTGTCAGTTCATCAGTGGGACCACGGGTAAGTTCAGAATCAGCCCAATATCTTTTATACAGAATATAGGGCATGGTTGTCACCTGGGAGCCAGTGTCCAGCAAAGCGTTCATGGGGATACCATCAATCACCACAGGAAGGATTGGTCTCCCTCCCACATACTTGGCTCTCCAGTTCCTTGGGCCTGGGGATCCTACTCCTGGGGCTTGCCCCTCTGCCCCAGGGGTTGCTCGTTTAAAGGACAGTACCTTGCAAGATGACTTGCCTTGTGACAGCGACGATAGATGGGACGTCCGTCCTGGTCATAGCGATCGTTGTTCCTTCTTCGAAGTGGCGGGGCTCTCCTCCGGATCCACAGGACATCCTCTGGACTGGAAGCAAGCTGAATCTTGTCTTTGGAGGACACCTGCAGGGACTGCACGGTTTTAGTGAGTGCAGCCATTCCTTTGGTCAACTCCTGGAACTGTAGACGTAGCTCCTCAGTTGGATCTTTGTCCAGAGTCTGTGCATCGGCCTCCACCGGGATGGAAGGAAAAGATGTTGCTTCCTAATGATAGGTGATCGCTGGGCATCTAGGGGGCGCTGGACGGCTGTCAGTGGATTCCTGCAGTACCCGGATAGCCCTGTCCTTAAATTCAGCAAAGTCCAGATCGGGGTTTTGCAGGGTTATTATACGCAACTGTCCTCGGTGGGTACTGGACAGGAGTCCTTCAATGAACTGCTCCTTCAACAGTTTATCTTCTTCCTTTACGCTGTCAGGATCAACTTGCTTAACTGCTCGCAGCGCCTCCTGCAGGTTGAGGGCATTGTCCCTGATACTGTCCTGTGCCCTCTGCTTGCAGCCAAAGAACCTCATCTTAATTTCAGCGGCAGTGCGGGTGTCAAAAGTGCTCTTCAGCTTGGCCAGGACTTTTACAACAGTCTCTTTATCGGTGTCCTGCCAGGCTTTCACTTCTCTCAGCGCTGCACCCGTAGCTGTCCAATCAGGATATTTACTTTCTGGCTTTCAGACAGGGGGTAAACTTTAAACAAGCTGCACAGTCTCTCTTTAAATTCACTCAGGGTATGTGACGCACCCGAATACTACGGTAGCCAGGCCTCTCCCAGTATGTAGGGCATAGACAGCGGCATGATGGGGTCCACTGCGGCAGGCGCTCCTCCTGGCGGGACCGCGGGGATGGCGGCGGCGTCCGCCGCTGCATCACCTTGTGGCTCGGACATCTTCTCCCCCCCTAGTTAACGTTAGCCAGGGCCGGGGGTTGTGTGAGCTCACCAGCGGCCACTTCACAGGCCCGATGCTTCAGGCTGTAGGCCTCAGCTCCTCCTCCTCTCGCGCGCTCTTCTCTCTTCCCGCGCGGCACTTCACCGCTTCGCGCTCTGTGTCAGGCTCCACCCACGAAGGCCTGCCTCTTTCTTCCTGCGCATGCCAAGCAGCGCGGCAATGGCGGCAACTGGCACCAAATTCACAGAGTCTTTTTCACATACACAGTCTATGGCACACAGGACCCGGGGATACCGGGCTCCGTAATCCTGCTTGTGACGCCAAAATTGGGTCGCCCCATCGCTGGCTTCACCCAGGGCTGTGGGGTACTCGGTACCGGGCTGGTGTAAGGGGGATGATGTGTCACAGCAGTGGTGACCTGGTCCATGGCCCTGTGCCCCAATATCAATGGCGGTGATGTTTGTAATGTAGTTTATAAGGGAAAGTTCGTGACGCCACCCGTGGTGTTTGGCAAGTAAGATGGTAGGCCAACGCTGCTTGCAGATCCACTGGGACTGATGGTGGGATGCAGCAATGATGCTGTAGCTCCCCACAGGTGGAGCTGTGGTCCCAGGGCACTGTAGATGTGATCGGCATGGGGATGTAGCAGTGCCGACAGGGTAGGAAGCAGACACGACACAGCGGGGTGCAATTTTTGTACCTTTACTTGATAACTGCAGTCCAGGGTCCTGATTACAGATGGTATTGGAGCAGGCTAGCCTGGAAGCAACTTAGGGTTTCTCTCTCACAGACGGGCTGTGCAGTCTCCTTCCTAGCGCTTGTGTGGTGTGAAGCACTCCAGTACTCAGTTACTCTGAAGTTCCTCCTGTCAGATGTTCCTAGAACTCCCCTTGAATGGCAAACAGCTGTAGCCTCTCTCTCTGGGACTCCTCTCTTTCTGAATCACCGGCTCTCTATTGGTTCTGCTGTTGTGCCTCAAGTCTTACATGGGAGCAGGGCATTTACAGCCTCCTACTCCTCGGGTTTCTGTGGCAGGACCGTTAATATCCGTACCACCGTGGAGACCCGACTACAGTTCTCTGTGCTCTCAAGCTGAGGGAGCTCGCCTTCTGCAGCTCAGCCTCCAGCTTCTCATTCCACGTCTGCACACTTCATCCTCCGCAGACTAACTAACCCCTACTTCCTCCTGGCCCACAGAGAGCACTCCTCCCCTCAATCCTTAGTCACAGCTCCCCCTGCTGGCCAGGGGTGGAACTGTGTTGCATGTATGGATTGACTGTGAGAGAGACCCATCATTGCCTCCAAGCCTGGCATTACCCTCCCCTGGAGGAAGGCAAAGCCAGTGTGGTGACGTACTCCTGGGGGCGCCAAAGTGGACACTAGGTTTGTCTCCATAATCAAGCTTCTGTACCTCTTTCACTTCCACAACATCATTCTCAATAGCTTTCTACCGCTCCCCTATAGCAACAACATAGAATATATCAAATGTCACACATGTTCCCTGAATGTCTTCAATTTGATTCAGCAACAGTTTTTAAACAAATAATCTTGCTTGTGTGGCACCCCAGAGTCCGACTGCCACGGTGGCATTGCCTCCCTCTAAGGGGTGATGCCGTGCCTATAGGCAGGGGGGTCCCAATGCCAGGTAACACAGCGTACATGTCAATTCCTGCTCTAGGCCAGAAAGGGGAGCGTCCTTATAAATTCTGTCCAGCAGGTGGGGTTAGTGAGTCAGAAAGAAGTCAGCTGAGAGAGTAAACAGGAGAGTTGTCATGGAAATGGGAGCCAGCTGGAGCTAATGACAGGACAGAAAGAGATGAGAGTTGGCAGTTGGTCTGTGTAGAGGGAAGGGACAGGAACAGAGACAAGGACTCTGGGGAACTAAAATTGAATATAGCTGACCCCTGAGCAGAGCGCTGATAAAAAAGGATGCCAGAGTACTTGGCTTGGCGGGTGCTGTATGCCCTGACAGACGAATCTGGATGGCAGGGGACTGCAAGCTCCCTGGCCACACCGAACACCTGAAGGCACAGCAGCAACCCAAGAGCCCAGGGCTGACAGTGAAAAGGGCAGTGCCCATGAGATAGGCTCACGCTGTCTGCCATACAGGTTAGAAACCATCACGCAGGAGGGGGCTGCAGCTTAGCTACAAGCAGCAGGGACCCGAAAAGAGAGCACAGAAGGAAGGTCCCCAACCCCACCTGGCAGGGTGGATCCCCTGAATGCCTCCAGGCAAGCCAGACTCAATCCATCATCGGTAATTGGTACCCCAGATTACATCTACTTTCAAGTAAAAGGTAAGGAAAACTGCACCACCCTGTGCCCTTCACTTATTCTCTGCACCCCAACGTTCGCCCCATCTGAACAATCAAATATATTTGCCCTGGGGCCCTGCTCTACCCATGGGGAGCTGAACCATCTTTGCTGCATCACTATCAGCCCTAGTGGACCAAAACCTCAACGTCGGCCACCCATTGCCGAACACCACGGGTGGCGTCACGATTAAACACCACATAACTATCCTCCATTTTTTGACCCGGCCAGGGCCATGGAAACGGATCACGTCCCCGTGACTTCCCCCATAGAACTGTCCGGTCTGATTCTAGGTACCCCACGGCCCTTGTGGGCGTGTCAGTTTGGCGTCACAAACAGGATCCAGAGCCCGGCATAGCCAGGTACTGTGTGCCAGAGACTTTGATAAATTGTGTGCCAGAGACTTTAATGAGCTTTCACGTCACTGCTATGGCTGCATCACACGGTACACGCAATTGAATTTTCAAAATCACTGCCATAACTGCATCAGAGTATGCATGAAGAGAGAGGGGTGTGTTGTCGTGGTTGGGACCCCGCAGTGAGGCGTGAAGACCATGCCTGCCCACTGCCAACACTACTATGTGATGAGGAGGTGTGCCAGCAGCGGATAATGAAGCTGGAGGAAGAGGGACAAGAACGGAGGGCCCGGAGATGAAGGAGCGGAACCTTGCCACTAAAGCTAGGGTCTGTAAAATCAGACCCGCCGACCGGGGCCCAAGGAGACAGGGAACAGTAATCTCCTTTGACCTTAAAAAGGCTTGGGGGCTCATTTGGGAAAAAAGACCTGTTTGTGTCCTGCCATGATGTGGAGTCAC